>NC_139221.1:123410885-124758385 GCF_055691185.1 Crinia signifera
TTCCATTTTTTAATTGCATTTTGGAGGTGCATACCAATGTTTTTAATGCTGGTATATACATGGAAAGTATCAGGATGTATTGCAACATTGTTGTGATAATTAGTTCATCTCGCCCTACCGTGTTTCCCCGATAATAAGCCCTACCCTGAAAATAAGCCATACCCTTATTTCTGGACAATGGTCCAAAATAAGCCCTACCCCGGAAATAAACCCTACCGGAATCCCAATTGTCCCTGCGCTAATCTACCGGCATAATGCTCCTAGCCCCGCCCCTGCTACCCCCCTCACCCCGCCCTGCATAAAATGGAGAAATGGATGCTGCTGCGGTACGGTAGTAGCCCTGGTACTGCTGAAGCCTCCTGTTCCCAGGGATGCATTGCAAATGACGTGACCATGCAACATCCAAGCGGCATCTGTATGCTAAACAGGCAGGAGTAGAGTGACAGCAGCAGCGGAAAGGCTAAAAAAATGCAGAAGGAAAGCAGGAGTTGTGCTGAAAGTATAAGGTAAGGGGCAGGACTGAGGGGCATAATGTGTATTCTGTAAAATTCAATGTTAATTAAAATAAGCCCTACCCTGAAAAGAAGCCCTATGGTGTTTACTGTTCCAAAAAAACACTAAAAAATTAATACAGAGTGTTCTTATCAGGGAAACACAGTAAATGCCTTACGCATCACTTTTTTCAGTAAAAATCATTATATAATGATTAAAAAAAACTTTGTTATCTTCTATAAGTAGGATGGGTCTTTTAGAATCTGAAGATCTTCCATTTCTGATGTACTTCCCAATAGGCTCAATTGCTCAGAGCAATAAACCTGGTAAACCATATATTCACTGTATGCTCTATAAAGTACCAGAATGGGAAGTGATCCATAACAAAATGGTTGAATCCTGGTTTAGTACAGGTGTTTATCGGTTATTCACTTAATCAAAACAATAAATCCTCCATTTCCTTACCTGATTTCTTCTGCCAATCCGGTTTGGAGGTGGGCATTTTCCCGGGGATTTAGTGTTCTGAAGGCTACCGCCATTTTCATCAACATTTGTTGTACTCATCACTGCTGACATTATGGCATTCACAGACGACAAGTCATTTGCCTCTGAACCATTAGGAAGGCTCCCTGATTTCATCTGATCTTTCTCTCGTATCATCTCCTTTGCTATAAAACAGACCAGTATGCAGAGAATTACAGGTGCATTATTCTGCTGCTACAATGCATAAAAAAATTAAATAATAATTTCTGTGTTCTATGTTTTCTATGCAAACTGTCTAATTTAATCAGGATTCACATTTTGCAAGAAGTAGATTTTGTCCCTAGTATAGTCTTTAAAACATTATTATTCAATCAAAGGCATAGCTTCCATAGGTGTAGGGATTGCAGCTGCTAGGAGGGGAGGAGCTAGGAAGGACCATCTTCCCTGTCAGTTACATGGGTTATACACAGGAGTGTAGCTACCATAGGAGTAGGAAGTGCAGCTGCTATGGGGCCTACCTTTCCTCTCACAGTCATAGGTGTTATAAACAATGGCATAGCTACCATAGGTGCAGGGAGTACAGCTACTATGGGGCAGAGAGGGGCCCTCTTTCTCTGTCACAGTTACATGATGCAAAAGGGAGGAGCTACCATAGATGCAGGGAGTGCTATTGGGCCTAGGGCTGAGATACATTTTCCGCAATAGGGGTCATTACAAACATTTGCCTTGGTTCCTACAATATATTTAGTTATGCCCCTGGACCTGCTCATTGTAACGTTGTGTACAATGAACTTGAGGGCAACACTGTAATATAGCATAATGTGAACTGGGGACACTATGTCATAATATGAATAGGGGTACGGTGTTGCATGAGGTGTACTGGAAACCCTACAATTTGCCTTATGGGCAGCTGTACCAAGTCTTAAAAAGTGGAGAGTAACTAAAATACCAACCAATCAGCTCCTACCTGCCATTTATGAAAAATGACATTTAGGAGCTGAATGATTGGTACCTGAGCAATCTACAGTGCTTAGTACACTAGGGCAATACTATAGTTCAGAAAATGATCTAGGGCACTATTATAGGACAGAACATTAACAACTGCTGCAAAGAGGTGCCTGCCTAGATTCTAGAAGCATTGGGATAAGAGCCCCTTCATGTTGCTACAGGACCCAAAAAGTTCTGTCTGTGTCCTGCATTCAATGAAATGGTTAAACACAAATTGTTTACATTTATACAAATAAGAAAACAATACCTTTATGAATTAGACAGAACTGAAAATACTGTATCAGCGTGTTCTGAGGAACAGCAATTGTTATATAAATGCATAACTAAAGGCCCCCATACATTAGGCCGACTTGTCCTAGGGACAAGTCGGACCCAATTTACCTGTGAGCCGCCCGGCAGCTCCCCAGGAGGCTCACATACAATTTGGCACTTGATGTGCCATTTTTTACATGGGATAAATCGCATGCGATTTATCCCATGTAAAAAAAAACCCGGGGAGCTGCAGGGCGGTGAGGAGTAGTGGGGGCGGGCAGCGGCAGTAGTGGGGGCGGGCAGCGGCGGCCAGCGGTGGTGGGGGCGGGCGGCGGGTGCGGTGAGCGCTGCTGACCTGGCCGGGCAGTGTACTTACACATAGCAGCAGCGGGGACGGGACGCGTAGTGGCGGCTATTAGATTTTTAAAATACTTGTCAAATGACCGGCCGCTCTCTGATTGGCCGGAGAGCTCTCAGCCAATCAGAGAGCGGCCGGTCATTTGACAAGTATTTTAAAAATATAATAGCCGCCACTGCGCTGCCCCTCCCCGCTGCTGCTATGTGTAAGTACACTGCCCGGCCAGGTCAGTCAGCAGCACTCGCCGGCGCTCAGGGACCCGCTGCACGCCCCACTGCTCCCCCGGTGTCTGCATGCATATGCCTGTCAGGTGGCAGGCATATGCATACAGGGAGGTCGGACGTGATCGTATGTACAGACCGTCCGACCTCCCTGATCTGGTCCGATGCGCACGGGACCGCGCATCGGATCGGATCAGATATCACACACATACGATTTTGGGCCGATTTCACTCGATTATCGGCACAAAGTGCCGAAATCGGATGAAATCGTCCCAAAATCGCATAGTGTATGGGGGCCTTTACTGCTGTTCTTTAAGTCAAACCACTCAGAGTCCCAAACTAACAAATATAGGAGATCATTACTTGCATCCGGACAGATTAAGGGCCTAATGGGCCTGGAGCTGAAAATGGGCCTGTTATGAGAAGTAGAGAGGAGGCCAATGCCTTATAGGCATGTAGAACCCATACACTACATGCCGCAATGTCTCCCTAACTATATAAAAGTACAACATTTGCCTAAAAGGCAAATAGAAAGGCAATTGTAATACTTATGATTTATGGACAACCATGTGGCCAGCTGGTGTGTGTCTGGGGATCATCATGCCGTCATCATGGTGGGCCTATTTTTATGTGGAGGCCTGGTGCTGCAGCTCCATCTGCCCCATTGTTAATCTCACCCTGTTACTACTTTACAGGCGCACATATTAGGAATGCGATCATTCAAAAACCTTTACCAAAATATGTGTGAATGCCAAAAGAAAAAGTTAATTCTAATGATCATTTAATTAATGGTATATGAATACTATAAATTACTCGGATTATGTGGAACACTAGCATATATTCCATGATCAGATTAAAAGGAACTCATCAGTATGAAGGAAATATAGAGAATACAAAACAATATAAATTAGTAGTTATAATAAAAGTGTAATTATACTGTACAGTGACCAGTGAGGATATGGCATACGCCAACATGTCACATGTAAGATTACCTCCATTTCCCTTGGCCATGTGCTCACTAATGGACTGAGTGTCTTGCCTGACACTGTTATCTGTCATGATGGTGGCAGAGACACTGAATGTTGAGTCAGCAGAAGCTCTCTCTAGCACTGCAAATGAAGAAGCACAGGTCAACATTACACGAGACAGCTGAGCACAGCTCACATTATTTGAATAATTTACATAAACAGCCATAGGAGTGTAAATGGCTACTGGAAAATCTTGAGCTCTATGGTAACTAGCCTGCAGTGCCATACCAATGTTCTAGTAAGGACTAAACATAGACCAAATATACTTCATATAACTTGTGAGAGCTATGTATTAAGTTTAATTTATAAAACACAGAAGAAACACACATACAAAAAAAAAATGAAATGAATATAGAGCTGTCTACACACGGCTGCGATAGGGGCTATAATCGCTGGGAATAGCGATTGCCAGTGATGGGAGTGTGCCCCGGCGATAAATCGTCGGGTGCGCGCTCCCGTTTTCAGCGCCGTTCTAAATCGCTGGTCACAGGAGCTTGCTCCTCCGACCAGCTGATTACCTCTGTGGCACCGCCGGCAGAGGTTCCCTTTCATCAGCGACCATCTCTGGTCACTGATGAAAAGGAGACACTGAGCAATATATTGCTGAGCAATATATCTCCCCCATGTGTACGCACCTTAAGTTATTTAGGTTTCTACAACTGCATAGACACAGTTCAAAATAAAGACAGTTCTGCGCCAAAAGCCAAGTTTATGCAACCACGCAGGACAAGTCCTACGCAAAAAAATAGCTTGTCAACTTGGGCCAGATGTATCAAGCTTCAAGAAATGATAAAGTGGAGAGTGATAAACAACCAGCCAATCAGCTTCTGCCTGTCCTTTTCCAAACCCAGCGTGTAACATGGCAGGTAGGAGCTGATTGGCTGGTTGTTTATCACTCTCCACTTTATCACTTCTTGAAGCTTGATACATCTGGCCCAAGGTGTTTGAAGGAGCCTTAGTGGGTTGTACTAGTTTAATTGCTCCTAGGCAACATCTGGACAAGGCCAGTGAAGGGTGTGAAATGGATATGCAGGCTATGCAGAGAGGTTAATACACTTGTTTTCAGAACAATATTTGACAAAAAAAAAAAAAAAAAAGGGTATAGGTTAGGTGCTATTGCAGAGTGATCATTTTGACAGTTAGGAGATAGATATATATATATATGATAGATAGAGATATATATATATATATATATTTTTTTTTTTTCTACACACACATATATACACCTAAATACACACACACACACATACACACACACACACACACACTCTCTCTCTCTCTCTTTTGTCCCCCAGAGCCAGCCTAAATTCTTTGTGGTATAGAGCCAACAACATTGCTTTTGGCCCATGTTCAATTTGCTGCAGATTTTTTGGCTACACATCTGCAGAGGTGCTCTACTGGACTGAGATTTGGTGACGGAGGTCAATAAAATACATGGATATCATTGACATGAAATGTGTGCTTTGTGACATGACAAGTTGTCCTGCTGGAAGTATCCATTATAGGCAGACTGTGGCCAGAAAAAGACACACATGGTCAGCAACAATACTCAGGAAGTCCATGGTATTTTTAAGCAATGCTGAAATGGAATGAACTGGGCTGTATTTACCAATAAATAATTCCACAGTGGCAGCCAATACACCATCAGCATTCTAAGCCTGTAATGCAAGGAAGGATAGAATGATGGATTCATTTTGTTTATGACAAATCCCAACCCTATCATTTGCATGTTGACAAGCAACGTTTTTTTAAATCAGTCCAATTTTAGTGAGGCTGTGCCTAAAGTAGTCTCTGCTCCTTGCTCTTATCAAACAGGATTAGAACTCTGTATGGTCTTTCTTTGCAGACGTTCTAGGTTCAATATGTGGTGTATTCAGAAATGCCCACAGAACCGATACTTGCTGGATTTTTTGTTTGTTTGGCAAACCATTCACGGAATACCATAGATATGTTTTGGGTGAAAATCACAGTACATGAGCAGTTTCAGAGATACTCAAACCACCCTGTCTGAAAACATTCAGCATTCCACTTCAATCCCATTGCTGTCCCTTTTTGGTACATGGCCTGAACAACAACTGAACCTTTTGACCAGGTATGAATGGTTTTATACCAGTTGTGGCTTGCTGCATTACATAAAGTAATTAGTATGCATATTTGTACAGGAATGCCTATATACACACACATTCTTCCATCGCACCAAAAATCCTAAAAATGGTGTACTATGATATACTGGATCGGATGGCGTACTGTCTAGTGTGTACCCACTTAAACTGCGTCCTGCTTCTTTTTACTCAATATTTTAATCAAGTTGCATTGTTTTTTCACTGCCAAAAAGGACAATGTACTTACTATATGTTATAGCTATGCGATAAATCCATTAATCTGATGGGGGAGGGAGTCAGTAAGCCAAACCATACATCCTGCTGTGCAACTGCCAGGATTGGGGAAAAAAGTTTAAATGCTAGGCCCCAGTATTCTAGAAGTGTAGCTGTGTGGCTGCCATGTGCACAAAAAAAAAAAATATGCTACTGCAAATTGTTACTAAAACTATCTGTGGTGCTGAGTCTTAGTCGCCATATTGCAGAAAACACTAGGTGTATGAGGACACATCTGTAAATCTCTAATGACCCAGAGCTCGCTCGCTCTCTATCCATGTTCTGGAAATTTCAGTTTCAATGTAACTTGTTGCTTCCCATGCAGCGCAGACAGGAAGACATTTGCTAAAAGTATTTCCTTATCGAGAAGAGAATGTGACCGTTGGCCAAGTCCACACATGATGTATCACGGTCTTATACACAACACTCTCTCATCCAATTGTGCTTTATTAGCAATTATTCACACCAATGTGATTTGCAACATGGGAGTGACAACAGTTCTGTACAATGCAAATCAGCTGGAGGCTGCTAGGAATGGATGATTGTAGTACAGTGCACTCTTTATTGACCAATGAGTGAGACTCTCAAGCTGTGAGCTTAGGATGTTGTAATGTGGAGAGCGCTCATGAATGTATCACCTCTCCTGGAGGCTCTTAGGTGTTATATGGGAAGTAACCTAGAGTCCATTGTGAAATTAGTAATTTAGTTTATTTAGTAAATTAGTAAAGCTTTAGTTTAAAGCATGGACTCTGACATCCAATCAGAGATAGCTTGGAAGAGAGAGGAGAGACTCAGATTGATGCATGCATCGTTATTCAGCACAAAATCAAGGAGAGAATGTGGGACAAACTTTTTCTTATGGTTCTATGAAACCAAGTACAGAGTAACTGTAACTTTGTATTCATCAATCTATTAATGCTTCTATAAAAAAAACAAAAAAAAAAACAGAACGTCAGGAAACAAGAGGATGCAGGGAGGGCCACAAACGTTGGGAGGAGTGAGAAGGGAAACAGCGCCTTACTAACTGCAGCCACAGCTCTGACTCATTTACACGATGCAACCAAAGTACACACACGCACGCACACACACACATCCATCTGCCTCATGGGTCACAGACATCTCCCACTGATGTTACATTTGCTACTTGGGAGCTTTCTCTATGGAACAAATGGGAAGAAGTGTCCTGGGCCCAGAAAGCACAGGAAGGGGAACAACCAGGACATGCAGCCCAAAGAATGTGATTTTTAAGCCAGAGTAAACCCTTTGCTGCCAATGCTGCCCCAGTATACAATAGGTTAAGTTCTGGGCAAATTGTGACATGTAAGTTAAGCAAGTCAGTGAAGCAGTGCAAGGATTAAACATCCTGGTTTTCCATGCATAAGGGTGCCAATTAACCCAGCAGAGATGACACCGGGCCTTTTGTTTCTCTCCAAGTGATGTGTGTGTGTTTCTTTTTTTTTAACAGCTGACAAAGGTGCCTTTCTGCTTTAGTTCATTTCTGGTTAGTGGAATATTAACTAATTACATGCTGGGTCTCAATGCGATGGATGACTTAAAACTGAACATGACAAGGAACTGGATGCTGCGTGCGTGCTCAGTTGCCAACCTTTTAGAACAATTTCCAGGGACCCTGCAAAGCAGAGTAGTTACTTAAGCCCACTACAATCGGTGCAGTCACGGGAGGATCGTGGTGCTCTGTAATTCTGAGTATAACAAGTTGTCTGAACATGGTGACAAGGGAATGTTTGTACTTACTCTTCATTCACTAATAAGAAACAAGGATACCTGTTTATACATGCATCCAGAATTAACATAAAAGGTTGGCAATTCTGCATGCTAAAAGTATAGCTTTCAATTTAACCAATTTTACTCTATATGAAATGGTTCGGTCTGGTTCTTCCTCATCATTATAACTAGAGAAACTTGGGCTACGTCAACCAATTACTGATAAAAACACACATTTAACATTGATTAAGCAAATGTAGCTGCAATTAGGAAGTACAAAGAACTGAACTTGACCATTTTGTAGGAAATTAAATAGCAAATGATGTAAGTTATATAAAAGGAAAGTACACTCTTGTAGACCACGCACAGGCATCTCTGGTTGCATGACTGATCATGGAACAACTACGGTAAATCTGTATACAATATGGTGGCATAGGGGTGTATTTAGCCTCAGAGAGAGATTTAGCAAGTATGCAGAGGTGTTGTAACCGGTCTTTTACATAAACTTTTTTTTTTGCAGGTGACAGGTTACAGAATTTGAGACTGGGTGGATGTTGATGCTGTTGAATTAGAAAAGAATATAAAAGGAGATGATGACATAATGAAGGAAGCTCCACAGGAAGTATTTTCCAACTGACCTTCAACAACCAGGCTGCTCCCCGTCTGCTGGAAAGGCTGGAACTGGTAGGGCCTAGTCGAAAAGCTAGCTGGCAGCATCCCTTTAATTCCTCCTCCAGCTGGGCACCAATACACTGCAGCCTGCAGAGGACAAGACATAAGTTGTGCTTAGTCTATATATTCTGTGATAAAGAGCAGCACATGTAGAAAACATCACAACAAAAAACAGGATTCGGTTATTCTGGTTCATATGGCACAACACCACAGATCACTGTGATCCATTGCTGGTATTCAATCATTGGTGATTCTTTTTCTGGCAAAATTTTGATCTGTGGTCATTATTGTGCCATCCAATTACAGGTGATAACACACGGGATCAGGATAAGTTCATCATAGCTCTGGTGGCTGCTTATTGACTTTCTCTTTCACACAGACACACAGAGGCAATCACAAGGTAGCAGACTAGCTTTCAAAGCTTATGCTTCGAGCGGGCTTAGCTAGTTGTACATAATTTCTCATCGAAAGCTTAAACCAAACCATTGAATGACCACTCTTGGTTTGTGGAAATATTGTCATCCTGGAAGAAGGCAGTAAATGAATGTGGTAATACACGATAATACTAGGCACTAAGTTATATCAGTAGTGCAGTGTAACAAAATGCTGACATCAGCAAAATATGCTACTCAACATTTATTCAAACTTTGAAAACATGGAGACTACTGCTTAAGATTTGTTCTTTAGGTTTGTGCTCAAACATTTGTTAATAACATGGTGACAGATGATTTGTATGGTTTGGTACTCCTCGAACTGTCCTGGCTTAGTTGCTGTATTGTTGCAGTGATGAGCAAATTAAGGCACGTTAGGTTGTCCTGCTTTCCAGGAGTTTTAAGGCCTTTTTTTTTTCTTTTAAAGAAAACCAAAGATTACATTTTCAGTTAACGGTCTATTTTTACCTTCAACTTAATGCACAGATATCTCAATGTTGCGCTTTGTCGAGGTAATTTTGTAGCAGAAAAATACCCTGGAGAACATTGTGGCTACTTCAGACCCTGTATTACAACACTTCTTTTTGTGAATTACTGAGATACCATCTTGTAGCCACAATTATAGACTACCAAGGCAGTCCAGCAGATGATGGTATCATTAGCATGGTGCTACAAGGGGTCTGCAGCAGTTTACGTAGTACATAAACAGAAGTGTAAACAAATAAAATCAACATAACCACTGCTGTACATGCAGTCCTTATATCCACAAAAGCAAAAGGTGGATGAACCAAGTGCCAGATGACTGTCAGAGCATCATACCAACCCGGATAAACCAGACATTCAATGCGGTTATTGGCAATGGAGAAAAAGATAGTATGCTCGTGAGGCCTTACAAACTGGAGCCATTGCTTAAAAAAATACACATAATTCTGACGTGCAAGACTTAGCTTTTAATATGCTTGGAGCACCTCATTTATGGAGGTTGTTTCCATGCTTTGTCTGTCAGAATTTTCCCCAAATTATTTTAAGTTGGACACCATTATAAGATAGGCCTATAACAGAAAGTAAGCAGCAGCCCAGCGTGCTGCACTACATTCGATATAGAGAAGCAAATACTGACAGGTTGTTCCTGACCTGTGAAGTGTGTACATAAAATTAGACATCTAAACATAACATCTAAAAACAGCTGTTCTAAATAATAAAATAAAAAATATTAAAGGCTATAATATTCATTAAACAGCCATACCCAAGGCCAACCTGTCTCTCTATATATCTACATATAGATACATACATACACACTGAGACCCCCCCCCCCCCAATAAAGGGGTCCCCCCAGGGCTGAGGGCTTCTACACCACTAGGACAGCAGCATTTCCCAATGTCATTAGTGTGAGGGAAGCCATGTCTGAAAATAGCACCCCATTACATTTCACCCTATATATTTGTGCCACCTATTAGATGTATATAGATGGATTTCTTTCCAGTTTGCGCTTTTCAGTCCTAGTTTTTCTAAACATTTGTACCTCATCTAACAAGAAGATAATGTCACCAGCAATGTCTGCTCTATAGCTTGAGGCATCCTGAAAACATGGTCTGCTGTGTAAAGAAGTACAATTCAAGTCTTTTGTAATAAAAATTGATGCACTAATACCTTGTGGAATGACATGCTGCATTTGCTCATATGCAATTGTACAATATGGAATGAGGATGTATTTGTAAGCACCAGTATTGTGACAGAGACAGATTAATGCAGTACTTCTGGTTTGTCATGTGAGTGCCCGAGCATGCTACAGCACATTCCTATCCAAAGTTCACCAAAATAAAATGAGGAAGATATATTAGATGGTGCATGAAAAACCTCTGCATTTTGTTCACAGGTTAGTTACTAACAGCAATTAAGTAGATGCATGTATCATGTACCTAGGGAACCAGAGCCAGGCCCAACCTGTTAAGACATCTTCTCATGTTTGAAGGAGGGACAACTGCCTTTCATTGCAGCAACAGGTTAACAGGAGGAGAATGATTAGAAGAGAAGTGATGTGTTTGTGTTAAGATACACAGGAAACGTCAGCACCAGGCTCGCTTCTTTCATCTCCTGAATTGCTGGGGTCTCGGATACCTATTATTCCATACAGAGGTCTCTCATTATTTGGCAGAAAGAAGAGGGAAGTACAAATAGCCATTGTCAGTATGCAGCAAAGATGAAAAGGATTGTGGGTAATAGAAAGTGTGTAACTTGCCTTAGTAAGGAAGACATAGTGGTAAATAGCAGTACCTCTAACTCAGGTATTTTCTGTAAATACATTCCTTACACAAGTTTCAAGGTTTACCCATCACATAATGGGGGTTATTCTGATTCACTCGGAAAGACACATTCACTCTCTAATGGACAAAACCATGTGCACTGCAGGTGGGGCTGATGTAACATGAGCAGAGTTAGATTTGGGTGTTTTATTGTTTCTGTGCAGGCTAAATGCTGTCTGCTTTTACACTGCAATATAAATATGTACACAGTTCAGCAGGTACGATTGGTGAATTTAAGAGATCTATGTCCGAGTGGAAGCAACCCCTTTTTACACCACTGAACCCTAGGATGGGAGGGGATGGAAAGAGGGGGTAGACTGATCTAAAAGTGGACACTCCCTTTAAGGATGCAAAGCCAAAAAAAACAGAAGCCTGTACAGTATACTCCAGATGTGTAAAGCAAAATGTCATGCTCCCATAAGAACAGACCTCCAGGGCAGAATGAAATGTGATAAAACCTGTATGGTCTTGACAGCTCACGTAAAGAATACACACCTTGAAATTACTGCCATAGTATTGCTGTGCAAGAAAAGTACATTTAAAAAAAAAATCATTACGAAGAGATTTACCATTAAACTGTGCGGATAAACTCCATCAATAATATATGATCAGAGACGTAATATTATGTACTACTATTTCAAAGTGGATTACAGATATTTTGCTCGTTCTGAAAGAAACGGTCAAATCACAAGGAATGTGGGTGTGTAGACAATGTTTTTAAAAGAAAATTAAAGTATAAATAAGCACTTGCAAAGTTTCATTCATCTGCAGATTACATCAATCAAATCTCGCAAACTTTGTTCATTTGCATTTAATAAATGTGGGAGGCAAAACAAAATGTGATCTAATCTATACGAATAACATAGAGTCTATAGAATTACCAAACATGTGGGTCCACTGTGTTCTGTAAATACGCTTTTCCATCACAAATTGTATTTGTTGAACAAAGCACACAGAATATTCCAGCATGCTATAAAAAGGTGGTTTAAAAAGTAACAGGCGCTGAACAACATGTGTCTGATCATCGATCACAGTTTCTATTCAACTTTACACATTAACTAGCAGCGCAGTACCAATGTAATTCACAGCACATAGATGTTGTATAGGTAGGAATTTCTATGAAATATATATTTTAGGATGTCTACTTTAAACAGAGGAAGAAAACAAGTAATGCACTAGGCAAATTATTCCCTACAAGAGAAAAAATAAAAAATAAAACCCAGGACATCCAACACCATCAGATGCACTTTGCCTTATATACTCCACAGTAAGTGCTAATGATTACAAGTGGATGAGGAAATGGTATGTGTGATGCAAAGGCAGTCCTGCCTCTACAGATGCTTTTCTTTTGTAGCCTTGTATAATAAAACCCGCCCTTCTCATTAGATAAAGGAACCCATCCAACTACGGTAGGTGCATGCTGGTCACTGGCTTACAGTACTGCGGCATCATACAGCACAGCAGCTATCACTGTGTTATGCCAAACAATATGAATATATACGATTTCTAGATTTCAGTAAGATGGGCTAAAAAAATGAGATCAGTTTACTTGTAGTTCATTATGTAACTTGACGTTTTTTTTTTTTGTTTTTTTTACTAGCAATGAATACAATATGCCTACTATTACCTATGGGGTATACTTAAAACAACTAAACAAAGAAGACCAGGTCAACGAATAACATTGATTTATAAAGCTTTTCTTGCACCTGACCTAGATGAGAATTACATGTCAGAATAAATGTGTAATGCTTTGCTTTCTTAGATTTAGTTTCCTTGAAGTAAGTGCTTTCCTTTATTTAGCTGTGCTGTTCTCTTATGGAATGTGTGAAAACCAGCGCACTCTGGGGAGATTAACACCCTGCAAAGCGACCAATCCGAACGATGCATTCACTTACAAAGATCTCTTTGGCCTATAATCTGACAGAATGTTCCACATAATTACAGTCACGCTAATGAGTTTGTATTTAAAGAAGCAAAAACCATCAGTACAGCTCCAGCCCATCATTTTAACATTAACAAAATGCTCAAACAGGCCAAAACAGCAAAGCATGTAACCTTGGTCTGAGGAGAAACCATGGTGCCCTTTACTAGTGTCTAGAGACGTATAAAGTGACACAATTGGGATCGTTAGCAACCAAGTAGCAATTGAGTGATTGCCAACATTTAAAAGCTATACATAAGAAATGTAAATACAGAAAGTGGTGACTTGGGAAAGGACACTCCATGCTCTGATCTACTAGGCATCAATGCAGAGGGCTCTGACTACTATGTCATCTTTGTGGTGCAGTTAAACTTCATTACAATATGCACAGTCAGTGATTTGAATGGAGGCACAAAGTGTTAAAAAATAATTAAATAAAAGAAATGTAGATATACATTGTCTTTCTCTACAGACTATTAAGCACTTACAAACAAACAAGTATCTATTTAGGAAGGTTTTGTGCTTTGTGCTAGTGTGGTGAGGGTTTGTATTCGGTGTGTGAGGGCAGGCCATATGCCGTAGTAAGGAGGGAGGGAAGAAGACCATCTTCTGCTGATAGTGCTACAATACGCTGTTTAGGAGTAGAGAGGAGTTTCCTGCTGCTGGGAACCATACTGCTGCTCTTGGCTGAAGAGTTCTCTTCAGCTGGTTTAAATATTGCCTTCAGCTTTGAAACACTGCTCTTTTTTAGCTATGCCTGAAGCTTTCGCTAAGGTCAGAAAAACGCAGACACTTAAATAACTAGATACAGGAAGACAAACTTTTCAGTGAGATTAAAAGGATTACACCTGGTCACTGCAAAAGTCAAGGAATACTTATATATGAATAGAATGGAGATATGGTTTGACACAGCCTTACAGGTTCCATATTGCAAGTAACAGTACCTCCAAGTTAGGACCACAATTAGTAGCAAGTAAGGCTTATGCAGCACCCAAGATAACAGAAACCTAGAACATGGTTCACGCTAGAAAACGGACCCATACCGTCCTACGGTATCCGGACTATTTGTAGACAACAAGTAGATAGACAGCCATTAGGTCAACACCATTAGTTCGACAACTCAATAGGTCGACATGCTTTTAGGTCGACATACCATTAGGTTGACATGCCATTAGGTCGACATGGTTTTTTTCACTGTTTTTTGAGCCGACATGTGCCGACAGGTGGTATTTTATGTCCTACTATCCACTAGGGCGTGGTGAGAGAATAAAATAGTGTGCCGAGCGCAGCGAGGCACCGTGCCCGAAGCATTGCGAGCGAAGCTAGCGATGCGAGGGGCTGCGGTTCATTTCAAACTGTGTCCATGTCGACTGTGTCGACATTTCGGCCAAAAAACTGTGAAAAAACCATGTCGACCTTTGGACTGTCGACCTAGACACTGTCGACCTAATGGTATGTCGACCTACTAACATGTCGACCTAATGGTATGTCGACCTAAAAGCATGTCGACATATTGAGTTGTCGAACTACTACATAACCACAGAAAGGAACATTACACAGATTATTAACGCAAGCTTTCTTGTAATGACATTTAGGGACATTTCCAGATAATTGCTCTTAAATCCTGACATTGTCACTTAAAAATAGCGGCACAAGTTATCTGTGTGACTTCAGTGGAGTTATTGGAAATAAACCTATATGTAAAATGTCAGAAAATAGGTGCACATACACTGCAGAGCGACCATCATTTCTGCAGACGGCCTCATGTCCCAGGAGATGAACATTTTTTGGAACACCTTGATTCAGAAATCTGGAATGGGCAGACTTGCAGTTATCCTCATGTCTGATATGCAAGCGGACATGTCACATCACAGACTCTGCAAGCTACCACACAAGACATGGAATCATTTGTGAACAGTCTCCATTCACAACATCACTATGGCCTCATTTTAGCTTTCAGGAAAAAGGTGAGACATACACAGCAGCGTAGTCATGTAGTGTAGTAAAAGTGGGAGAAATTACAGCGAGTAGAGCCACTGTTCATCAGTGAACAGTGTAGGGGAGGTAATAATGGATCCGAGTGTAATACTATACTCTCATAAACAAACCTCGCAGAATCAGGAAGCACCAAGACAACAGCTTCCTGGGCAGCCAAAACTGTACCATTTAACACCTAGAACTGATGAACAGCCTGCATCCTTCCCTCCCCCAGAGAAATGCATGCAGCTGTTAGACTAACACTGGACCCTAACACTTCAGACAGTCTGATGCTCCCCTTTCAAATTTCCAGGGCCACATTGCTTGAGGATCAGCATCACTTTTCAGCTCTCCTAACACACAAAAAAGGTACAGATAGATAGATAGATAGATAGATAGATATATAGACACACACACGGTGAAACAGGCTCACTCCATCTGCTAGATAACATCACACCAGTAGGATATAGGTTGACATGACCTATAAGTGGGCCAGCAGCACAGGAGTGGCCAAAGTGAGTGAAATCCAGGTGTTCTGGTCCTCAGCCAAATGACCTGTGGCATCATTAAAGGATATGAATAGAGTTCGAAGATGGCACAAACTGTGGATCATTGGAGTACAGTAATGAAGTTACCAATAAAGGATTCATCATATCAATACGATAACCATTTACCTCTTACACTAAGTGATCCTGAACCCATTACCCAACCAAATGCAGTTTTGTAATGTGTTATCAGTGTTAATGCAGGGATGTATTAGATTGAATTAATCAGCAATATGTACAGGTACACTTCGGAAGTGCGACTATTTAATATGAATACATTACATAATTCAACAGCCTCAGAGGGGAAAGAGAAAAAAAAATCAAGCTGTTGAGGACAAATTAACTATGCGAGGAGTCCCATGTCACACAGCCCATGATGTTCTATCTTCTATTCATGTACAGTATGTGCATAGCACAAAGACTGCACAGTCTGGGTGATGACTGCAGTGTTTTTCAGAGTACAGGGTCCCAAAACAAGGATTCCATTTGTCTGCCGGAGAGCATCATTCTGCAAGTAATGACTTACAGCTGGAGCACTCTGTCCACCAGCATCATCTGTCGTTTAGAACTCTTTTCAGTACTTTTGCCTATCCTCAAGTTCCCTCAGTCACTTGGCTGGACCAGGAGTGTAGGAAGCCATGGAAATAACGAAGAAAAAAAAAAAATTCAGGGGAAGATGTATGAAGCAGTGATAAGGGAAGTGAGTAAGTGGAGAAGTTGCCCATGGCAACCAATCAGCTGATTTGTAGAATGTTACATTAAGCAAATGATAGATTTGAATTCAGTGCTAGTTGTTTGCCATGGGCAACTTCTCCACTGGCTTACTTCTGCTCCATTATCACTGTTCCATACATCTACCCCTCAGTAACATAGGTCTAGACATCCTAAGGTCCCTTTCGCATGCTCCGCCTCCTGCCAGACGCCAAAACCCTGTACGGCCAAAAGCCATGCCGTACACAGAAGTTAATAATGGACATGATTGTGTCAGTTCACACGGGACAGCCACTGTTCGGCCTCCCGGCTGCTGACGGCTGTCAACACTGGAAGGTACGGCTGCCGGCTGTGGCCATCCCCACCATTCTAAACCTCTGTGTGCGGCACAGCTTCTTGGCTGTGCGGGGTTTCTCCACCCTGCAGGAGCCGGAGCGTGTGAAAGGGGCCTTTGAAAGGACCACCAACAGCCTGTCAGTAATCAGCCCATCATTCAGGCCGCCATGTTATCTAGTCTCTTGTAAACAAACAATTTCCATTAACCCCTTGGGTGGTATGCCCAGAAATTTTCCAGGCTCAGCTGCGCTGCCGCGGAAAATTTCCGGGCATACCACTTTGCATTAGGTGCACGCCAGTGGTGCCTCCAGCGGAGAACCACCTTTAGGCCCCCCCCCCCCCCCCGCCCGCTCCGGCAGGCTCGGGGATGTTCGGCATGGCTCAGGAGAGTTCAGGCACCCGAGTTCTCCCTAGCCGCCGCAAAACATCCCCAAGCCTGCCGTCTGTGTGATGACTGACAGGCGGCAGGGGGAAGTGGTGGCAGGGGAGCTCCAGCATACTAACGCCGGAGCGGAGGTGAGGGGGGGCGTCTGCTTCCTACGATCTGTGGTGGGTTTTGCTGGGGCAGGACAAACCTGCCCTGGTAGGTTTGTCCTGCCCCAGCAAAACCCACCTCTCAAGGGGTTAAATTTGGCTACCTACATATACAGCTGTGTCATCATTCACTTAGCGTTTGGTGTGACAGACACTCTGCCAATGGTAGCAATTAATACTTCTTATTCACATTGTATCCATGTACAAAATCACTCAGTGTACGAGCAACACTAAAGGCCCATACACACACTGGGCGATTTTGAGCTGAAAGCATCAATTTTTTACGGTTTGAGCTGCTTTCAGCTCAAAAGCCCCCAGTATGTACGGCCTGGCAATGAGTGCTGATGCGTGCTCCTGCATCATTTTACCAGCAGATCAGCGGTGGGGAAGACGGCCATTCACCCCTAGGAAAAAATCACTTAGACGGGTGAACAACGCTCAGTGTGTTTGCATCTTAAATTAATATTTTGGTTATAAATGAATTGTAATAAAGTTGAAGATAAAGATTCGGCATAATGTCGACACATGATGATATGGCCACTGGTATCAGAACATCCAGAAGTACGTGTAATGCCAGTCCCAGTAGTCCGTGATGCATATTTAAAGAAAAAGATTCTTAACTCTGCCAAGTATATGTGGACAGCATTGTTTTAGTGCTTTGGGTCACACATGGCTATGTGTTAATAGTAGTTCCTTTACATAAAGCAACCATAATAGTCAATGAATAAAAGTGAATACACGCTAGATGACATAGCTGATGGCTGCCTAGGCGCTGTGCAACTCAGTGGGCATGTGTTCCCCACATGTAATGTCTTAATGAAATGTATGTAATGCCTTCTCCCCCCCCCCCTTCATCCCTGCTTGATGCTGCACTGTAAATCCACAAAAAATTCCTAGTGTGCGCAAGCATACATGGCCAATAAAGTTGATTCTATTCTATTAAATTAATTTGCTAGTAATGACCTTGCGAAGGCTTCCCAAATTAGCGGTCAAAACTGAATTAGGCCTTATATCATTTGTCCGGGAGTTCCACTCCAATCATGAGCATCTAGGCACTGTGCACCTAGCATAATGAACCTTCCAAAATATTTGACCGTGTATTTACTAAACTCTTTTGTACATTACGTAAAATGGTTATGGTTTGCTTATAGCCTAATTTTTTAGTAAGGAAATGCATAATAATTAAACTACCCATAGAACTAAAAGCAGAAATAGTCAATATGGAAAACAAGCTCCCACAGCATCATGCATCTGCAACATAAACTAGGATTCAGTAACAGCATCATGTGCTTTTCCAGCATTCGGGAGTCACATGAGGCTGGTAATAAGAGTATGGCAGATGAAGAACCAATTCAGATGCATTACTGGCTGCCTGAGAAGGGTAAATACATATGTGCAGACATTTCCTTCTGAATCCATGTGCTCTGGTAGGTGTGGCCACGCAGCAAGAAGAGAGCTGTACGTCACCCACAAAGCCACTCATCAGCCTGCTCTGCCCCTGTAGTTCTGAGAGTCCCCCTATCCTGTGACATTCTGACCAGCAGCCCATGTACTATATATGGCATGTTTACGGCAATAGCAAAATGACACATTAGCCCTCATGTGCCTATCATATGTGGGTTGTTATGGACTTCAGCCTTTTAACACCTCAATTTACTTAGAACATCTGCTACCAATGTCACTGCATCAGATTTACAGTTACTGTTCTGCTAGAACCACTTTGGCCTTGAAAATGTGAATGGAAACAGCACAAGTTTCGATACGATTAAAGGGACTGCATTGCATCTAGAACCAACCATCAAGCACTACCTATATACTCTGCAATACAGAAACATATTGTGTAAACTCTCAATGCGTTATGCCTCAAATTAACAAAAAGAAAAAAAAAATCATCTTAATCTGCTGAAAAAGTGGAGGAGATTATACCCTTGCTTTTGTATGGAACTTTTTCTTTCATTAATCATCTTTATATAGTTTTGCCCATAGAACCTCGGGCTCCTGAGTGTAGAACCATGTCTTCAATACAATACTGGTTATGCAAAGGTTAAGAATACTGCCTTTTCATTTCCCCTCTGCTACAGGATGATGGGCACAGACATGTGCAAGTCCTGTGTCTTAAGAACTAAACAGCGGGGCCTTTCTTTGCCAGCTGCTGTTTCTTATGTACTGTAGATCCCTGCCTTTTAACCCTCCTAAGACATCATTAGAAAAACCTGTGTCTAAAACAAGTTCTATATGGGAACTGGACATGGTCCAGATGTAAAGAAAAAAAAAGAATCTACATTTACAGATTATGCCCAGCAGCAAACAGTTTTAAAATGATGATTTGGAAAATCTTGTCAAACCTGTTCGGCTGCATTGTGTGCCTTACCGGTTATTACACCAGTACTGTGGCCTGTTTGTCATGGACAGCCACTCTCATGATACCCTTATGCTACAATAAGCAGAACAATAGCAATGGAATAATATCCTTTTACGAACACCGAAGCTCATAGTATCCACACAGTGTCGGTTTTACATTTCAATGGGAGATTTTAACCAAATTTGGGTAAAAATAAATAAAAATTGAACAGTGTTGGCAGATGGACGTAGCCGTGGGAGATAAAGTGGACAGAGAATGTACCAACCAATCAGCTCCCAACTTTAACTTTTCAAATACGGCCTGTAACACTGCAGCTAGGAGCCAATTTGCTGGTATTGCATCTCTTTCCACATTATAACTCTCCAAGGCTTAGTACATCTGGCCCCATTTGAGAGGTTAATTGCACTTTTCTGTACATAAAATGATTGCGCACTGCATAGCTGGGGCTGACTGCACTGCATGGGGAGAGAGAGAGAGAAACAAAATTGTATGTGTTTGACATCCCGTCCACAGCTGTAGAAGTAAAAAGATGCAAAATAGCAGAAAATGGGAAAATAATAACTAGCCAAAATAAAATCGCAGTATGTGCGCGTCATATAAAAACGTAAGATTTCAGGTTTACATGCCAGTGCTTTAGGCTTATTCTAAAAGCCCATTACTGTTATGGGAAGAAAAAAAACAAACCACAGTAGGTAGCTCATTGCTCTTATTCCAGAAGTCAGCTACATCGTATGTACATACTAATGAAAATATTAACCATTACATTTGAGCTCCTTGATTAATTGTGGCACACAGAATTCCAGATGGATGACAGTGTCTGACAAACGATCCTGGATACTCTAGTACAGGACGACCTGGACATTTCATTGATGCCATTGGTTTTATTTTACTCAAGTGTACACAGCAGCTTAATATGTCAGCACTTAAGAAGAGCAAAATATTGTGATTGTAATCTTGCTTGTACTTTGTGCATAGAAAGGGTCCAACACCTTTTGTTTGCAAGGCACTGTGCTGTGCCTTTTTTGTGACTGATTGTTACCGGCCAAACCATCCACCCCTAGAAGGTTGCACTGGAAAGCCAGCATTCCACAGCAAAGGTATTTGCAAGGAGGCCACAAATGAGAGGAGATGGCCTGCAGACCTGAAATACAAGTGCCTAGCAACAGAAGAACCTAGTGAGAATATGTACACAGCTTCCAAGATGCTGGTGTTAAAAGGCTTGGTACTGAAGATCAGGGCCATAGTTTGGACATGCCTGCACTAGGATATGAGGACATGCAACCATTTGTCTTTTATGTAAAGGCCCCCATACACTAGGGCGACTTGTCCTGAGGACAAGTCGCCCCCCCGACTTCCCCGGCAGCTCCCCGGGGAGCTTGATAAGATTGGCACATGATGTGCCATTTTTTACATGTGATAAATCGTCTCGATTTATCACATGTAAACCCGGGGAGCAGGGGGGGGCTGCAGAACAGGACTGCTGTTGGGGGGCACTGCTAAGGCAGCGTGCAGGGGACGCTGCAGGAGACAGTGACAGAGCCGGGTAGGGGGAGGCAGGAGCTGTCAGTGCTGGAAAAAAAAGCCCATACAATGAATGGGCAACCTATGATTGGCTGAGCGCTCTCTCAGCCAATTGCTGACTGGCTGAGAGAGCGCTCAGCCAATCACAGGCTGCCCATACATTGTATGGGCTTTTTTCCCAGAGCTGACAGCTTTTCCTGCCCGGCTCTGTTACTGCCAACTCTGTGTCCCCCGCAGCGCCCCCTGTCTTACTAGCAGCGCCCCCCCCCCCCCCCGCGCGCATTGCCGGCTCCCGGCTCCCTGCGGAGGTAGTGCAGGCGGGGACCGCAGGCGTCGCAGAGCAGAGACTGTCGGCGCGGCGGGAGAATAGAAAGAAATCTTATTCAAAAGACTGGGCGGCCGCTGATTGGCTGAGAGCTCAGCCAATCAGCGGCCGCCCGGTCTTTTGAATCGGATTTCTTCCTATTCTCCCGCCGCGCCGACTGTCTCTGCTCTGCGACGCCTGCGGTCCCCGTCTGCACTACCTCCGCAGGGAGCCGTCAATGTGGGGGGGGGGGGGGAGGGACGCTGCTAGTAAGACAGGGGGGCTGTATATAAAAGATATATCTGATCTGAACATCGTGGGTGCTAAAAAGCTAATGTTTTGCAGGTCCGACGCCGTGATCCGATCCGCGCGGGACCGTGCATCAGATCAGATGTCAAACACATGCGATTTTGGGCCGATTTCACCCGATTTATCGGCCCAAAGGGCCGAAATCGGCCGAAAATCGCATAGTGTATGGGGGCCTTAAGTTTCATCAAGTTTCAGTAAACATACAAAAACACATTAAAAGGTATAAAAACAGAGGTTGGGGAAAGGGGTCGGTACCAGTGGCTACTGATCAGTTTCCATCAAAGATTGTTGGATACATATAAAAACTGCTGTAGTAGCAGAAATAAAATATATCAGTTTTGCACCTGCCATACAGCTGTTTGCTTTACATGATGCTATATAGACAGATGTAGTGCAAGACAGATGCTCCATTTCATGATAGATTAGATAGACTAAGAAAGTACAGTTAGGATGCAGTTACTCTGGGAGCAGTGTGGGATGCTGGGCAGGCTAAATCTAACAGTTGTGGACTCACTAACAAATGGTCCATTCATGAAGAAAAAAAAAAAGTTGTCTGTTTGGAGGGTTCTAACTCTACAGTGAAATGGAGGGTTGCCGTCTCCTATCCTCCTACACAGCAGAGTAAGAAGGACAGAGAGCTTAGAACTCAACGCTCATCTTTGTGGAGTATTTTTTTCCTCCCAGTTTTCCCCCTTAAAGAAACAGCTTCTTTAGTATATGGGTAAAAAAAATAAAAAATATTTTATGCATACTAACAAAAACAATGAAGGCGCTAGACAATGTAAAGTATCAGTAAGTATACGTGTGTGTGTGTGTGTGTGTGTGTGTGTGTGTGTGAGAATGTTTGGAATCTTAGGGGTCCTTGTGCAACTTCTATTGGTTTAGAGTCCAAAATCATCACTTTTTCCACTATGTATGCATTTAATCATGGCCATGTGATGTGAGCGGTGCTGAAGGCCCCAATGTAAAAGTGTATACAACACAACACCACATGCAGCAAAACTGACTTTACCCCAGATGTTAAGATATACAATGCAATGATTTTCCACTGTCTGTAAACCAGCTTTCCTCCATAAGACAATACACATATACTTCATTACAGCGCTCAGTCTATGGATACAAAGTTGTTTACTCTGCCACCTCCCCAGCAAAAGCAGCAGCTGGTTCAGAACCAAATTGCTACCTGGAAGCTTCATAAACGTGCTACTAACTCATTACCAAACACTACATAGCACAAAGAAGGCAGATACTCACAATGGGCCTTATTCTAGTTCACTATCTCTGACAAAATCCTTCTTAGATGGACAAAACCAGATCTATATTGCAGTGTAAAAATAAAGCATCCAGTATTTACCCTGCACAGAAACTAAATAACTCACCCAAATCTAATTCTCTCTGTACATTTTACATCTGCCCCACCTGCAGTGAACATGGTTTTGTCCATCTAAGAAGGATTTTGCCAGAAAGAGTGAACTAGAATAAGGCCCAATGTGAGAGATCACCACAACATTTAAAATTATGTAATATATATATATATATATATATATATATATATATATATATATATATATATATATATATATATATATATACATATATATATATATATATATACATATACATACACACACACACACACACACACACACACACACACTACATATATATCACTTAGTGTTATTTTATCAAGCTCACACAGGCTCATAAAGGAACAATTCATTCGGTACTTATGTAATATCTGGGCTCCCGTTTTTGTTATGAGACCGCGTCCCCTTGCAGGGCTCGCTGCACTCGCCACGCTTCGGGCGCGGTGGCTCGCTGCGCTCGCCACACTATATAAAATCAACTCCATGCGTAGTTGGATAGTAGGGGTATGAAAAAAATGGGGTGCATTTAACATGGGAGCCCAGATAATACATAAGTACCATTCATTCTAATGTATGTACAGTATAAACAAAGTATGTAATGCAAATGTCTTAACTTCTTTTTGTGTAAGAATACGTATGAACAGCAAAATGCAGATTTCTAGCACTCCCCATAGCTGGGCGTAGAAAAAAATAATAATGCAGATTTAATACCTCTGATAATTGTGACAAGGTGCACAGCAGTACCTTGCGCTGAATGCAGCACCTCCCAAAGCGTTTGCTCACACTGCCACTTTTAATAATGTTCTTCGTAGTGGACAAGATAAATAAAATCCCTGCATCTTGAGACAAGATGGATGGTAATTTTATTTCATGTACATCTTGATTTTGCATTGCAGGATGACTCCACACACCACAACAGCTCCCCAAATTGTCTGTATTTAATAAAAGGTCAACTATAAAAAAAAGATAAAACGTAGTAACCTAGATCTAATGGTGTGTACACACGGCAGGATATGCCGTGAGATGCGAGTCCCGATGCGATCAGATCGCATCGGGACTCGCATCTCACGGCATGCTAGAGGGGCACAATTTACACTATATAGTGCAGATCTGCACTATATAGTGTTGCCTGCCCTCTCTATTTGGCTGCCGATATGCGCTCACATGGGAGCACGCATCGGCAGCGCATCGGGCTCGCAAGCCCTAAAAAAGCATGCGATTTGGCTTCCGATGTTCCCTATATCAGGAACATCGGAAGCCAAATCTTACCGTGTGTACACACCATTAAATGGATGGGTTTGAATGTATGTCATTGCATGTGTAAATGCATAAACATGAAGGTAACTATTTCCAAAACCTGCATGCTGATATGCTTATGATATGATATGCCAAGGCAAGTAAATTAATGCAAATGTGTGTTAAAGATAAAAAAAATATAATCTTTGTAAACGGTCCTTTGGTAAAATCAACTCCAGCACAAGAGATAAAAGTTATCTCCACCTTTTAATTGTAGAACAGAACACCAGTCACCTTGGTTAAATATTTGCATGTTTATCAATAGCTGGATATTCTGTTCAGTCAGTCAAAGAGCATCACGACGTTCATTTAATTTGCCAGGTTTTGTTTTTTTGTTTGTTTTTATTATCTTGATGACCCAGAAAAACACTATTTAATACACAGATCCACTTTTTCTTACAGGGTAAGGAAATATCTCTTTCGGGGGTACAATAGCACAGACTACACAACATGCATCTCTGCAGACCTACTATTGCAAAATCTCACTGCTAATCTCTCTGCCTCCTCTGCTACAAATCTCCAGGCAAGAGGATGCAGGCCAAAGTACAAGGCAAGAACATTGGCCAACTGTTGCTGCAGCCGCTCCCCTCCTACCTTCTGCCTGTGGCTCCTATCCACCAATCACTGCCCTGCCAGGAGGTGTCCCGCCCTGTCGAGCCTCAATGACTGACAGCGGTGCTGTTAAGCAGAAGGTGAAATCCATCAGTGAACAGGGAAAACTGCATGTAGAAGTGTCACAATGTACCAGAAACACTCAGCATAACAGATCTAGTTTAAACACCACAACATTTCGTCTTATCCTGTTAACTATGTTATTACATACTGTAGTTAAACAGCCCCCTATTTAAAGCATCAGCAGAACTGCTGCAACTGCTAAAACATCGATTACTAAACATGGGGAAAGGGTGCAAAAATCAGATGCCTCTCAAGTGAATAAATGACGAGACCCGGCTGGCATCAATGCTGTATTAGTCAGATCAGTGCTATTTGTTACTCCACCCCACCCCTATGCTCACGGGTTTAACAAATGCAATAGCAGACCTCTGTGCCACAAAGAAGTAGCTTACAGATTATGATTCTTAACACAATTTAATTTTTACAGATCCACTACCCATGGTGTAAAAGAATGCGATGAACAAACAGATATAAAGACACTACGCCTGCCGAGAATGAAACGATAATAATAAAAGAAAGCACACATCTCTCATCCCTTTGACCTTGGACTCACTTGCTTCATCTGAGTCTTTGGGTACATGCTCTTTGCTAACCATTCAGCAAACTGCAAGCTCTGATAATAATGGTTAATGTTTACTGAAACCTGCGCATGAACTGTATGAAACCTGATAGCAGAACTTTGCTATTTCAGCCCGGCCAGCATCCATGTTGTCCAATCACTGGACCTTTTATCTCCCATAAAAGAAAGCAAGTTGTGAAATAAAAGGCCCTAGAATTAAAGTATATTTGCTTGATCCCAATACAATATTAAGGTAAGATAAATGCAATAAAGAAACGCTGCGGGTCCTTCTTAGCTAGATTTTATTTCAGTTTGATGCCTAACCCCCCCCCCCCCCACACACACACACACACACACACACACACACACACTTACTCAGTTTGCTTTGTTTGTTATATGAACATGGAGGGGAAATTTTCTAACATGGGAGTTTCACACAGGACACTGCTATGGGCAACCAATCAATTAAAATCTATTCTTCTCTATTTAGCACCTTCTAAAAGATAATAGATAATATTTAAATGGTTGCCCATAGCAACATCCCATCTGAAATAGAACTCCCATCTTAGTAAATCCCCCCCCCCCCCCCCCCCCAAGTGAAAATATGTTATTTTGGATGTTCTTCACAGCATCCCTAGGCCTGATGTTTCTCATTGAGAAAGTCAGAAAAATATAATGAAGTTAAGTAAATTGTGTTTATCTCATCTTTAGGGTCAGTTATGTGGTAAAGGTGGAGTATCTTGGATAACGGATTATTTTGTATTGCGGAATATTTTTATATTTCAATGAGGTATCTTGCATTT
Organism: Crinia signifera; assembly: GCF_055691185.1. Lineage (NCBI taxonomy): Eukaryota > Metazoa > Chordata > Amphibia > Anura > Myobatrachidae > Crinia > Crinia signifera. The sequence goes on from NC_139221.1 coordinate 123,437,454, forward strand.
ATGTATGCATGTATGTATGTATGTACACACACACACACACACACACACACACACACACACACACACACAAAAACACTTAAATCTATTTTATTTGTGCATGGAAGGAAGGCGGTTTATTCTGTAAACGATGTTTTTCGGGAAAATCTGGAGAACTGGTATCTGGATAAGGGATACTCAACCTGTAATAGACAGGATTAATTTTTAGTTTGTACACCATTTGCCTATTGCATTGGCCATAAATTGGTCATGGACCACCAATCCAGGTGGTCAAACCTCCCAAGGCACCCCAAGATGCCACAGCACACAGTTTGTCCTAGCTACTGAGGTTTTTTTTTGCCCCTCAAGTATACTTGGCGACTTTTTAAAACTCCTCTCCGGGAGAAGCCCGGAGAGCAGTGAAAGGGGGGCAGGAAGAGGCTACGTTGTGGGGGCGGGCGAGGCTGATGTCACTAAGCCCTGCCCCCATGACCGGCAGCAGCATCAATTTGCAGGTCCGTAGATGGTGGGCTGGGCTAAAATGAAGCAAATCACATCATTTTAGCCCCTCCCTCTCTCCGTGGACCCATGAAATTTGGGGCTTTAAACAGCGAGGAAGGGGGGAGCCGAGGTTGTAGGGAAAATGCGGGAGACTTGCCCACCTTACCGGGGTGCCGGGAGGGTCCCGCAAATCTGGTCCCCCTCCCAGCCCCCCGGTAAGGTGGGCAAGTCTCCCGCATTTTCCCTACAGCCCCAGCTCCCTATTCCCCAATAGAGAGCATTAAACTTATTTAGAAAACTACTTTTATTTTTAAATGTATTTATAAGGCAATTATTTACATTGCATTATGGCAATCCTTAAACAAATCTATCTATTTGGACAGAATAAAAAACGGAAAATAAAATTAAAATAGCTCCTGTTATTTCCCTGCAATACTGCCTAGGCATTTACGACAGATGAATGCTAAGCCTGTAGCGATTAATCAGCACATAAACACAGTAAACATGAATTGGTGAATTGGTCTCTGAAACAGTTTCAGAAATAATTTTTTCCCCATGACAGAAAAAAAAAAGAAGGATTGGTACAGGAGCTGCACTTCCCCCAACAGCAGGATGCTCTCAGGTGTACAAAGGTAACTGCTAGTGTGTGGTATCAGAGTTGAACAGCAGCAATAGAACCGCAGTCACCTTGGAGACATGCTGCACCCTGTTTGATGAACAAACAATGGTACCTTTTGAGCCAGTACCAAACAGGCAGGGCAAGGGACGGCCAAACAGTCAGAGAACTCACAAAAGGCGATAACACACATGAAGTTACTTTCAGGCCAAACATCAAAAAAAAAAAAAAAAAAAAAAAGCATGAGAAATTCATTTTCTGAATATTCTTTGTAAATTGACAACTAAAAGGAAGCAATAAAAAGAAAAACAAACAAAATGCAGTTACCTACATCCCAAGGCCAAGCACATGGGAGACAGCAAATGTGAATCCATATTTTTAGAAGTTTTTTTTCTTCAATGCTACCTAGAGAAGTTATCATTAAGCAGAACCTGATGACCAGTGATAGTGTCACCACACATAGGATCCTTGCTGTAGTACTGGAACCATTTATCTCTAACTATAGCAAGCAGTAAAAAGGTGCGCCTACATCCAGTAAAAGGTGCACAGAAAACATTGACAGAACACCACAAAAGATACTTGGCCTTGGGGAGTGGCAGAATCTATAGCGACTTAAAGGAATCTCAAAGCAGCGGTTACATGCTCAAACACGGCCTAGCCAGGGAAACAAATACATAAATAGTAAAACAAAACAGAATTCTTAGCCCAGGAGAAAACTCACTACAGACCCTGAATAGAAAGCAAACTTTCTCAGTAAGCTATAATATCGTCTCACCCCTGTCTCTCAATTTTAAGAAATATATATTAAAAGAAAGAAAAAAAGCTAGTAGAAACAAGTAGTAATAATCCAAAGACAACTCATTAAATGCAGCTGTACTAGCCTGTCCAAACAGAGCAGGGTCAGCATACCAGGACTCGCTAAGCAGGTCCCCATTTATCAGGTAGAGTAACATTGTGGCTGTATAGAATCAGGACAAAAAAACAGAAATTCAATCAGAGTTGTTTTGGGTCTGGGAAAAAAAAAGTCTACGAATGATTAAATAGATGGATGTTCTAACAACAACAAAAAAGCAAAAACTAAAGCACAAGACACAAGGGTGCCTAAAACACAAGGTTTGAGAGGAGCAACAGTTGGTGCCCTGAGCATATATCCCCCTCCCCCTGCTTCCATCTCCTCCACACCCTTCCAGCTACTATCACAAATCCTCAGGCATCAGGACTGCCAGCTGACAGAACTGTTTAGTCAGCAACAAGAGATACACAGATCTTCAACTCCTCCATCACGTAGGTCTCCATCCCACAGCAAACTTCCACATACACAAGAACCACCAATATGTATTTCTATATTCAGGAGTTATTTTTTTTTTTCATTAGTCAATTGCAGATATGGCGTTCCTGATGCATTTTAGGATTAATAAAAACAGCACACATATTTTTGTAAAGAAATAAAAAATAATCACACAATTAATAGTCCGATAATGACAGCACACACTGACCAACTATATATTCACAAAGTATTAAGCTAGATCGTCGATCACTCAGCTGGGTAAATGCTCCCATTAGCAGAGCACTGTATCCCGAGCTTGACCCCCTGTTAGCCCCTAGCGAGCCTTGTAGACACTATTCTAGAAATAGCTCAGTGTGTACTGTACAGGCTTGTATGGGATTGGACGACAGACACTAAATAGCCCATAAGATAGGAACTGCCGACCCCGATCATTGCAGGAGCATTATAAGCCGTTTATAGGCTAAAGCTCTTGCAACAGGGCTGCATGGACACCTATACAAACATTGCAGTGTTCATCTGATATTGGTCCATGGATTGCATAGATGTGTAGCCAGCTTTTTAGAAGACAACTAAAGAAGACACATAGAGACATTTATTAGCTAATTGAATTCATCCTAACATCTTCACTATTACATTTGGTCCTGGAACAGGAACGGATTACGGTATGTAATAAATAAACAGACTAGAATAGCCAAAAGTAAATAAATAAATAAAAAAAAAAACACACAACCATAACTTGTTAACATTCCTAAGAAACAGTAAGAAATTCTTCACTACCCTTTGCAACGGTTACTGGCCACAAAACTGCCTGCGATGATTTAACCCCTAAGAGGCCCAAGTATCCCACGCTGTATAGTATTCTTCTGGCAGCAATCATTTTAATGGAAATCATATTGCATGGGCAGAGATTCCCATCATGCTGAGTCCCCCTTCCTCCAGCTCTGTGATGAGTTCTAATGAAGCAACTTCCCCACATCTTGTGAGAGCAGCCGGTAGTGTTTCACTTCCCCACTTGCTGAGCCCTGTTTAGGGGCTCCTGTATCTCGACTAACCCTTTCAGAGACCACAGAAAAGTGCAGGACTACTGGATGGGAAGATAAACAGTGTGCAAGTGCTGAATTCTTTGACACACCCGTCTTTTGTTAAATCGTAGAAGAGTTTTACTGTCACGGTTCATTCACAGACGTTAAAAAATTATAGAACTATTTATAAACCTGTAGTTTATAAATAGTTTAACCTATACTTTTTAATTACATAATCGTTTAATAACATTGTAGAGCTCACTAGACATTATATTGGTAGCTACATGGTGGCTGTAAAAATAATCTGTAACAAAGGTGGTCCCTTGTATGCTAAGAAGTTGCAGGCAGCAGAATTGGATTGTGAGTAGAAAGTAACATACACAGTGTGGGCCATCGCTGTAATTACTGGCTACAGGAATTAGTGCTGCGCATGTCCCCCACTACAGTACATATTGCGTATGCTACCTATGCAGGTGAAAGTGGATACAACTTATAATAAAGGCAGAAATTACAAGCACAGCTGACATCAAGGGGGTACTGCAACCTTTTTCCTTGATCCTGAGAGACGGTGGGGCCTGGTCAGCCTCTGCAGCTGCGGACTAGTGTATCTGTATAAAAACCATCCTCAACAAAATGGCTGCCACCATGGAGGAGACAAAAACAACAGTATCTCTACAGACCAACTATCACACTGCATACTTTCAAACATTTCCATGGTCTCAATCGGGACTCCAGCCATATCCCCTTACTTTGCGGGACAAAGAGCGGTCATTTAGGCTGCGATTAGTTCACCCATGAACTGTTTGCTATAGGCATGTGTATGTGTATATATTTGCATCTGCAGACTCGCAGACACTTTCTATGGTGCAATCATAGGTTTTTGCATCGAAACACATGTAATTATTGACACAATTACTATGCACATGCATACGCATCGCAGCTGCTACATCTGTATACTGAGGCAACATGGGCAGGTCTAGGGATAGATAGAGATATATATATATATATATATATATATATATATATATATATATATCTGCTACCTTCTGTGTTTGCGCATGTGTGAGAGAGATGTAGTTTCACTCACTGCCAGCAGATGGCGATGTTTCGGAGACGCACAGACACTAGCCATATATAGATAACGTCTCCTCACCGCTATGAGGTGAAGTACCAACACCGACCACTAGAGGCCACTCAACAGACCAAATAACTCCTATGTGTGCTAAAAGATGTAATTTCAGAAACAGAAAGCAATTTTTGCAGGGATACTGATCGGTTTCAAACTTGCTGTGTTTGGAGAGAGGGAGCTGTGAAGACAGAGATTGGAGGTATAAGCAGATAGGGACTGGGGGTGGAGCATTTGTGGGCTAAAACTGTCACAGTTCAAAGTGAAAGTACATTGTAGAAGCCGTCATGTTTACAGGCTTTTAGAACTAGTATACTTATAATAGATGTTATAAAAACACCCACCCCTACAAGCCATACTGACAATTTTCTTTTTAACCCTTTGAATGCCAAGATCTGTGAAAACATCCGCTAAAAATACCAGCGTTGCTCACATTTGTTATATCAATTCTAATAAAATATGTTGTGTAATAAAATAAAATTGGTACTGCTTTCCTAGCACGGTGCCCGTCTCATTGATTGTATGCCTTAAGTTTAAGGTACTTAAGGCATACAATCAACACGATGGACCCGATTTTTTAATCTCATGGATCTTATGCATCCATAAGATGCATTAGATCCATGAGATAAAAAATCGTGAGCCCCAATAACCATTGTTAACGCCACCAGCACTATCAACGCCAACCCGAAGCGTGGCAAGCGCAGCGAGCCCGCGAGGGTGCTGCGGTACGCGTCCTCCGACCTTTTCATACCCCCACTATCCACATCGTTGTGGAGTTGATTCTATACAGTGTGGCGAGCGCAGCGAGGGGACGCGGACTACTTTACATGTATTCTGCGTCCGCTCGCCACACTATATAAAATCAACTCCACGCCGACGTGGATAGTGGGGGTATGAAAAGGTCGGTGGACGCGTACCGCTGCGCTCGCCACGCTTCGGGTTGGCGTCAATAGTGGGGTGGCGTTAACAATGGGGGGGGGGGGGATTTCACCCATGAGGGGGGGGTTAGCAATTAAAATTGGGGTTTTGTGGCCTTTTTACATTGATTCCAATGTAAAAATCTCGTCGATTGCATCATCTCATGCTTCTTATGCCGCACAAACACATAAGATGCATGAGATGCTTGAGATATCAGCCCCACACATACAATCTAGATCGTGGACGCCGTGCTAGGAAAGCAGTACCAAAAAATTATATTTCCTAGATCATTATGATGAATAAAATGTTTGCTTACCAATTTTCACACCTATTTTGACAAATTCACTTGGTACTCAAAGGGTTAAACTGGTTTACACACCAATGTATTGGTCCACAGCTCCGACTTCCTAGGGAGATCCTGCTTATTTTGTCAGTCCCAGCCCTACAATTTCTGATGGTAGCCCAGATTAAAAGCACCCAGTAACTTGGAATACGCACTAGGCGCAGACTTATCCAAACTGTGACCCTCCAGCTATTGTGAAACTACACATCCCAGCATGCCTTGCCATACATTTAGCATTCACTAATAGCAAAACTGTGGCAAGGCATGCTGGACTTGTAGTGTCACAACAGCTGGAGGGCCATAGTTTGGACAGTCTGCATTGGGGAATAGGAGAGAACATAGTTGGCTGGGTGCAGGTTCGTGGGACTCTACAAACACATGGGGAAAAAACTGTGCATACACATTTACAATATGTACATATTCCCAGAAAAACTCCTATGAGAGAACAACAAAATGTAGCAGGTTTCCTAACACTGATTTAAGGAAGGGTACCAATAAGCTATCCTAGTATCACCAGTGATGCAGATACAAGTGTGCAAACCAACACATACAACCTTTGCTCCTGCTTTTACAAGCTGCTGCACTCTGCTCTTGGAATTCACCATACAAACCAAATTCTGTAAACAATATCATTTACTATAGGCTCATATTAATGGGCATTTTTTTTAAATCTATTTGGTTGACAGACGCTGCTTGCATTATTGTATGTTACTTTTATGTGAGAATACATCTGCTGCGGTATCATGTTTATTTCATATTAACCAGTTCAAGAACAGTATGTAGTTATTATAAAGGGGGGTGGGGGGGCATGAAATACCACCTGTCAGCACAAAAAAAAAAAAAAAGCGAAAAACCCCATGTCAACCTAATGCTTGTGTCGACTTAAGTCTCATTTCGACCTTGCAGTATGTCGGCCTAATGACTGTATCCCACACACACTACACCGGCCTTGTAAATTTCTAGAATCAGAGCATTATATATAATTTTTTTTCTTTCAGTTAAAATGTTCTCAGCAAATACCAATGTTTATCAGACTGTTCAGCTGTAGATATGGGGAATGCAGCAGTTGAGCTGTTCTCACAGTATGTCCCACTGCAGCTACACAACACGTGGACGGAAAAACTACACAGAAAATGGGACAGTGTTTTAGGTGGAAACAAGGGGTCTGATTACAATAAATAAACAAAAATGAAGGGTATATTGAAGATCATTGCTTGCAGAATCCAGAGACGCAAATTCAGGTTAACAATGACAGAATGCTTGGATTAAACCACCACAATTGCAGACAAGTGCATATTACATTAACAAGCACATTTACAACGCAAACTATTTCTAAATGAAGTAAACATAATGTACAGGTACCCTGACTTATATAGGTGTTACGTGTAGAATGGGTTTCACATGCAGAGGGAGGCTGCGTACAGGTATTTTTAAAAATTGCTGTAACAAAACAAAAATAACTGAACTCCTGTGTTATTTAATGTAATCATCATTTAGCTTATATTTATTTGCAGGGTACACAACCAACAATTTCAGACTGTTGTTCAGCAGTACTGACCACATCACACAGCTACTCCAGCACTGTCGTCTACCAACAGCTACAATGTCAACAGTGGGATAACCCAATCTATTTGGCTTGTTGGTATATACAAGCCATCCGTTTGTGTTTAGATATGGTATATTGTGTCTTCAGAATCATTCTGTGGGTAAAGCAATTTGGATCAAAAGCATCAGCACAGCAGACTGGTCCTATCACATCACTACTATAAAGATGTTAATCAGAACAAGGTCTATTGTTTGGACCCCTTTGAAATGCTGATTATTTCTTGTGACATTATCTTATCACTGGATTTTCATGTCTGCTGAGAGGAGGAATAGGTGGTAGAGAGGGGGTGGGGGTGAAATGAAACGTAGGCCATCCATACCTGGTTTTCCATCGGTGAATGCCACCGTCAGTTCACAGTCAGCACGACTCGAGGTCACTTTGGGTTTCTGCAATTCATTAGCATCTATTAGCAGTCTCAAAGTTACATTATAGAACCAGACCAGCACGTCCAGATTCATTTAACGCACACATTTTGATACAAAAATCAATATTATATGGTAATATAGTGAAACATTGTGACAATGAATAAAAAACACTAAAGTAATCTTCAAAATCACTACTTTATGAAGAAAGAACAAAGGATAGGCTGAGCAATGTAAAAGAAATGAGCAGCAATGTAAGTACTTCCCATACCCTGGTGTTTGGGGAAAAGGTAGTGTACAGGTTTATATATATTAATATTGTCTAGAGCAGTGGTGTCAAACTCATGGCCCTCCAGCTGTTGTGAAACTACACGTCCCAGCATGCCCTGCCACAGATTTTTATATAATGTATTGCTAAAATCTGTGGCAGGGCATGCTGGGACGTGTAGTTCCACAACAACTGGAGGACCATGAGTTTGACAGCACTGGTTTAGAGCCTTCCATATCTCTATAGTACATGACAGGCCTTTATGTAACATAACAAAGAAGGATGTGTGTGTGAAAAGTCTTCCCCTGATGTCAATTAAGTGCACATTTATACACACACACACGCGTACATATAACTTGGATCACAGAACATCCTCCCGTTCCAGGATCAGATGATGAAATGATGAACCAACACCCATCAGAATCCTTGTTTGTAACTGCTATAACAAAACCTGGGAGCATTACACAGATTTGGAAGGCAAGGCACCTGTTTGCAGTTTCAGAAGCAGCACATAAGAAAATGTGCGTGCTGGCGATCAACCAGTTCTGAAATCTGGCACGGATGTATAAGTTACCTTTCCAGCATCTTGTTACCATCCAGTGAAGGGATTTATCTGCTGTGGTCCCACTGGGGTGGGGTAATGTGGGGGTCTGCATTGCATGGATTTTGCAAGTAGGAGTGAAAGTTCACAAAATGTAACCCCCCCCCCCCCTCTTACAAACACTCACACATACACCTCTTACTGGCAGTGCCTTAACCCCCTCTCTGCCAGAAAATACAGACTACCAGTACATATAAACCTAAGATAAAGGCATCATGGGAACTTCTAGAAAATAAAGTATTGTGAATTAAAGCAGATGCTGCTGATGGAGGTTTCAGAAAGATAGCATTCACTGTATGACAAAATGCTTTACAATTCATTTCTGCTGCACACATCTAATGCAATGTGCATACAAGCACATGACTATATATATATATATATATATATATATATATATATATATATATATATATATATATATATATATAGATAGATAGATAGATAGAAGTCGTAGTAAAGATGAAACACAAAACATGCTAGGACGCTTGTTGTGGATATCTGAATCCTGAAGGAAAAAGTCCTCACAGAGGGAAATGAGTTCCCAAACAGGAAGGGAAACCGGTGGTCCAGATCATTAGTTACTGACCAACATCCTCTACAAGAGAACCAACTTACTTAAAGCATAATGTCACGTGATCCAGATCAATGCCGTGAGAATATTGTAATTTTCAGGTTACAACTACATTCATATTTTGTAGAATAAAACAAACATTAAGTATAAAGGAATATGGCCTGAAGTAAAAAATCAGCAACACTTTTATTCTGTCACTGGGTTCTCCTGCCAGCTGTAAGCTTGGAATGCAGAAAATGCCTGCACGCAGACCTGGACCAGGATGGGCCAGAACACTGCAGGCTCTCAGTAAGGCAGCGCCTTGCTAATAACCACAGATAATGCTTAAGATAAGACTATCAATAATGGAAGGGCAATGTTTATTTCTGGTTTCAGACCAACCCCTAAATTTAGTGGTGTCAGTGTATGGTCATAAATATTTTACCTAGTTATCAGCAAAAAATAGTTTTTCCCGGTATAGAAAAAATAAAACAAAAAATTATATTCCGACGGTCAGTTGTCCGACATCAGAATTCCGACTGTCAGGCTTGCTGCACTTGCCATGCTGCGGGCTCGGCGGCTCACTGTGTTCGCCACCTATTCTATTCTCCCTCTATGGAGGTTGTGGACCCCCACAATGGAAAATAGGTCCTGTAAGTCTGGATTCCCTACTTTCGGAGAGCCATCCAGCACCCACTACAGACGAGCAGAGAAAAATATATAATAAAAAGCTAACACTGCTCCTTACCACTATGGGGAACTGAAGTGTTTTGTACACTGGCCACAACGGAGCAATAAAAGTGCTCTAGTTGAGCACATGCAAACACCACAATATAGCACACATTTAATACACCAGTGGACATGAGACCATACACAAATAGGCTCCTATAGATGGGTATGCACTGTCGGATCTACATAAACAATATCATTGTGCATATCGTTTAGTATGTACCCTATCTTTAGTGATGCATGCACCTCCAGATCGTTAACATTAACTTGCAGTCCAATCTGAGTGTTCGGCGGGAGTCCTGGTGACAGCATTAAACTTTATCGTTCAGTGTTTACCAGCTAATCTACAGTTTTTACAGCACCAACGACATTGTTAAAGACTGTCGCATATCGTGCAGTGTGTGACCTTATCAGTCATATCTGTTTTAACTTACAGTAACTCAAAAATGAATATTTCATAATCATGTGAATTTTAAAGAACTATTCATTTATAATAGCCAGACGTCAGTCATTTTGTGTCTGCCCCTGCCATGTATACAAACAAAAACACACTTATTCTAGTTTGATTTGGTTACACATTAGCATAAAAAGCTACACTCAACATGCATTTTATTTATCAAGTTTAACTTACATAGGCATTCGATTGTTGAAACTACAGCCCTGCTCATCTCTACGTAAACTTAATTTAATTAACAAAAGAGGATCCCAACTCAGTGCATCATTAGCCTTGGCAACAAGCGGAGCAGGTAAATCCACAAGGCACTCTGTTTCAGCTGCTCTGTTTGCTATGGAAACCAGAGGTCCTAAACGTTACCATGTGGCTAACAGCAGCTTGTAGAGGATGCAGGCGTGTACCCTGTCTAAAGCTAATCTAGCAAGATGGTTTCAGACACCATGGACATCTGTTCCAAAGAATCAGCAAGTTGCCTTGATCTTTATATACAAATTTGAAAGGATTCTGCTTGCTGCAGCCAACATAGATTACATATACTGTTACCCAAAAAAGTATCCCAACCCGACAGTGTAAAAATGCTTCTGTAAGTATGTACTCATATAGGGCCTGATTCAGAGGTGAACGTGAATGCATGCGGTACTAGCTTTCTGCAGATGCCCAGCGGCGGTAATATGTAAATACTGACCATCAGCCTTACCCTTGTGTACTATTGTGTGGCATTCAGTCCGGAGGTACCCACTTTCAATGCCCATGGAGGATGAAACTCTGCCAATGGATCTGAACAATCCACTACTGGCACACAATCATGTGACACTTATGCTGCCCATATACTTATGTGATGGGATTCGATGCGACATCGAAGTATGATGTCCATCGAATCCGATCACATTTTTGGGTGCAAAAGTCAGCACCCAATGTCGCATGCCATCTTCCGATGGCACATCGGATGCTGGAAGAGGGCAGGCAGGCGGCAGATTTGTTTAAAAGACTGGACTGACCTGTGATTGGTTGAGAGAGCTCAGCCAATCACAGGGCAGCCCAGGGTTTTAAACAATTCTCCCGCCACCACTCCCGCAAGCGCTACACTACTCTGCTGCCCCCTGATACGAGATGCAGGTACGCCGCGCCGCCAGCGGTCCCTAGGGCCCCCTCTCCCCAAAACCCACAACGCTGAATGCGTCCCCTCCGCCCCCCACAAACCACATGCGACTGCTCCTACAATTTGATTGATATTATGTGTAGCACATAATATCTATCAACGCGACATTCGACGGTGCGCCCGCGCATCAGGACGAAAAAGTCCCTTAAAAATGCATACAATCATTCGATTTATCGGCCAGAATTGGTCAAAATCGAATGACTGTATACAATATCTCACAGGTGTATGGGCAGCATTACACACTCTATGGCAGGTGCAGTATCTCCATCCGAGATTCCTCTGGATAGGGCCCTTGTAGCAGTGGAAGTTTTCAGGACAGTGGTTGGCAAACAGTAGCATGAAATTGCTCAACTGTACAAACATCGGTACTACATCCACCTTTGGCAGACAATCTTAATACACTTAATTACTATCAAGCGTACTGTACTGTATATTCAGTTGCCTTTCATAAAATGCAAATATAAAAGCAACTCAAAAATGAAACCGATCTACATTTATCACTTATCTGACAACCACAAACCGACTTCAAATGAAAAAAATAAATAAATAAATAGTATTGCCAGAGGTTTTTCAATAGACTTTCTCCACCCCCATTAACAAGATCATCATGCAAGTCTGGAGTCTGCAGGTGAATCCTTGTCAAGCTATTGAAATGCCTGGTCTGTAAAAATCTACTCAGGCTTTTTAGGCTCACCAAGCTTTTCTTATTTGTATCACCCTAAGCAAACAGTCCCCACCCGTGTCCCACTGCTTTTGTCTGATGCACCTTTTAACAGAGATCTACCTTTGTCTAATGGCGGGGCTGTTAACAGACTCCACTGAAAAAAAAGCTACTTCAGAATAATTATATTCTAAAAATATATATATATATATATATTTTTAACACTGTACATATACCATTTTGATTGCAAGCTTTCCTAGCAAAGAATATGTTCACCATTCTACCTTTACATCATTTTCTAAAAAAAAAAAAAAAACTTAATATAACTGGTTTCTTATAAAGCCTGTTATTTAATGCATTGAAGGTACCCTGAAGAAAAGACACCATAGTTTCCCAACTACGATAAAACAAAGACAGAAGGCTGATATGTGGCATGTCCCATATCTTATCCTCAGAACATCAAGAGGACCCAAACTACTGCATCCAAGATGTTATAAACTTATGGGGACTACACGTAGCAATTTAGGGGCATTTTCTAAGAAATCTCACTAGGGGGGGGAGATTCTCTAAACAAGAAATGAGGTAAAAACCCCGTTATCAGGGTTTTTACCGCATTTTGGGATGCTGTAAGCATCCCCCGCCGGGTTAACGCGGCGGGGGGCATCGCCAGAAAAATCTGGCGATGCCCCATAGAAGCCAATGAGCTTCTACCGCATGACACCGCCGCCCCGCAACGACCCCCCGCATCACCTTCTCACCTGTTTCCGGACAGCACAGAGCTGTGCTGCCCGGACCTGTGACCTCCTCTGGGTGAAGGGAGGAGGAGAGCCCGGCGCAGCACCGGGTGTGAGCGTGAGGGGGGAGCCGCCGGGACCCGGCGACTCTCACCGCAAAGGACAGCTCTTAACGCAAGAGTTGTCCTTTGCTATAATTATCGCATATGTTAGAACATATGCAATAATTATAAATGCGATGGGCGGCGAAGATTCTTAGAGAATCTCCCCCTAGATCTCTTAAGTCCCATACACACGGGGGAGATATATTGCTAGCAATATATGGCTCAGTTTCTCCTTTTCATCAGTGAACAGAGATGGTCGCTGATGAAAGGGAACCTCTTCCGGGGGAGCCGCAGAGGTAATCAGCTAGTCGCAGGAGCTTGCGATTAGAATGGGGCTGAAAACGGGAGCGCGCACCCGTCGATTTATCGCCGGGGCACACTCCCATCACTGGCAATATGGTCGCCTGCGACCATATTTCCAGCGATTTCAGCCCCTGTGTGCGTTAGAAAATGCCCCTACATCTCCCTGGAGTGTAAGGGCCAAAGCAATAGTGATGCACGCCCCCCCCCCCCGGCGTCGCTATCGCCGGATATTGGTCAAGACCAGTGTTCTCAGTGTCAGTGCCGCGTTCTAGTATCGCTCAGAATGCTCAGCAAATATTTACGTGTATAGGCCCTTTAGAATTAGAAGTCTACAAATGTAAAAAAGGATAATTGATATCTAATTCTTAATACAGAGTGATTAAGGAGAAAAGTTGGGCACATAATTTGAGGGAGGGGGGGGGTCTACAATGAAGATACTTTAGTGCAGCTCGAAGTAAAGCCCCATACACATAATAGAGCAGAAACTAAAAGATATCGGTAAAAAATTTTTTTTAACAATGCGTCACCCCCTTGCTTTGTTATGACCCCTCCCATCTGCTGAACACGCATGTTCGGTGGGTCCTGGTGTAGTCAATGAACAATTTAGGTTAAAACCGCAATGTCCCTCCCGGATATAAGCCGGTGGCCATCCTCAGCAGAAGCCTGCGTGTACAGTCGAATAGACACTGCAGCATCTACTCAAAATATTCTTGCCTCTTGTGTAGGGATGGCCATCGACCATCAATGATTAGAAAACATCGATGTTTATGGCCTATGTCGAATTTTTTTTTTACATTGATGGTGGAGAACCAGATAGCTTCCCACCATCGATGTCAGGCTTAACTGAATAGTTTTCTTTTTCATGTAGGGGCTGGGATACGGAGCATAGCCCCGCCCCAAACACCCATGAAGCCCCACCTCCATATTTTTGATTGGCCCAGAAGCCAATCTTTCAAAGCAAATGGGATGACCATCGATATGTAAAAACGATGGTCATCCATTGCATACTTAAACACCATCGATGGCCAGTTGCACTTTTGTCATCGATGGCAAAGGCGGCCAATCTCTACTCGAGTGTCTATTTGTCTGGGCAATAGTGATGCTGCAGGGACGCACATTGCTATCGTTCGCTGTGTACACACGGGGCAATTCAGACAACCTATGTGATTTTGACAATGCAGTCAAAATCGCTTAGAAGAATTGCCCCGTGTGTACACGGCTTTAGTCGTTTAGCGTGTATGGGACTTAAGAATAGTCCTGCCAGGCCAGTTATATTTTGAAATGAAAAAGCACAATTTTATATATTTTCTGCAGTGCTATTGTAGACCCCCATATACTTGGTAGGGGTATTTATTAAAGCATGGAGAGAGCGAAAAATTCTCTTATCTATTTTACAGGCGGTGTTTGAAAAAGGATTGTAAGATCCTAGATCTACTAGATTGTAAGCTCCTCCAAGTAGGGCCCTCTTCCCTCCTGTTGTCAAAGTCCACTTCTCTTCACATTTCACTCACAGCTCTCCTATACTCCAACACTCAGTGACCATCTTTGTCCGCATACTCCTCTCCATCATTGGCATCAAGCCTCTAGTTGTATGTTGATTGAGTCCTCACTACTTACATTTAAGCTGTAATGTGTATTGATCTGTAGCGCTCTTTATTTGTACTGTATTTTTGTTATTTATTCAATGTTATGCCAAGCTTTGTCTCCCTGTATTGTTCCTTTGTAAGGCGCTGCGAAACACTTGTGGCGCCTTATAAATAAAATAATAATAATAAAATAAAAGGATAGATAGGAGCTGATTTGTTGATACTTTATCTCTCATCATTTTATATCTCTCCAAGCTTTGATAAATACACCCTAAAACTCAATAAAGAATAACTGGAGAAAAATATTGAAATTATTTTATTGAGCAATAAAACATGCTGGTTCACAATAATGTGATTTTTTCATAATACACAGACACTGCTTTAGGTTAACAGAAGATGTGGAAAACCATAAATAAAAAAAAAAAAAAAAATTATATATATATATATATATATATATATATATATATATATATATATATATATATATATATATATATATTCTTGTTTCCTAGCACGGCCACCCCGATGGTTGTGTCGGAAAAATATTGCCTAGACCCCCAATTTTACACCCTCAACGCCACCCCACGATTGACGCCAACCCGAAGCGTGGCAAGCGTAGCGCGCGTCCTCCGACCTTTTCACACCCCTACTATCCACGTCGGCGTGGTGTTGAGAATATAAAGTGTGGCGAGCGTAGCGAGCCACCGAGCCCGAAGCGTGGCGAGCGCACGCGTATAACTTCACAGCTTCGGGCTTCACGCTTCGGGCTGGGTGGCTCGCTGCGCTCGCCACACTTTATATTCTCAAATCCACGCCGACTTGGATAGTAGGGGTATGAAAAGGTCGGAGGACGCGCACCGCTGCGCTCGCCACGCTTCGGGTTCGCGTCAATCGTGGGGTGACGACGGGGCCATATACAATGTGAAATGGGTCATATTGGCCCATTTCACATTGTTTCCTATGTGAGATGGACTTATCAAGTCCATCTCATCTTGTGCCATTATAATGGCACAAGACCGACGCGATGCTCCCGATTTCAATGTTAAAAAAATATTTTAACATTGAAGCCTATGGCAAAATCGCGGGCGCAAAGTCGGTCGCGTCGGGGGCAATGTTAACGGCCGCGACCGACGCGATGCCCGCGATTTTGTCTTTGCCGGCAAAATGGACCTGATTTCAAAGGAAATCGGGTCCATCGCGGGCATCGTGTACCTTAACTTTAAGGTACACGATGCCTGCGATTGTGGCCGTGATAGGAAACAAGTACAAATGTATATATATATATATAGCGGGTTTACATATATAACACCAAAAAAGAAGCAAATAGATGGATAATCCTAGGCTAGGAACTTGGAAAAGTCAGACAGATCGCAAAGCTCCCCAGAACGGTCTGTTGTTAATCTCCAATTATATCACATCTGCTGTCACCATTCCTTATCCTTCTACATCAGATTATTATTGGTGATGAAGCCATAACCAATTAACCTACAAGATCAGCAGTTTATCTCATCCCGTTTGTTTGCACAGATATCCTTATAGCATACAAACAGCCAAGATATAAGTTCCAAATGGTCTCCTCCAATTTGCCTATTAGGAAACAATGCATCAGCTATTACTGTTACAACTCAGATGGCTACTAATATTGTATAACTTCATTAGTCAAAAATTACACTGTTTTTTATAAAATAATAGCATTCTTAAGGGTTTTTTTTTTTTAATAAGAGCTTGCTAAAAGATAAAATTGTGAGCAATAAAAGTACCAACCAATCAGCTCCTGTTATTTTTTGTCAAATTCAAACTTATTGGTTAGTATTTTTATGTCTCATAATTTTGCTAAATATACTAAATATTTATAGTTCCTCCAGAAATAAATGTGAATAAAAGGATACAGTCACAGTTTTCTGTACTCATATCTACAGGAAGCAACTCCTGGAATCACCTTCACATGACCTTTAAGATCAGTAAACCAATGAATAACTTTACATGGATGACTATACATTTTATCCTGCCTGTACATACACTTAATAAGATGCATGAAATTCAGGCACAAAACTTCCCAGCATGCCTTTATATTCCTTAGCAAACAAATATTTATATAAAAAGGTGCATTATTTTTACTAGTCAGCGATCTATGCAATCTGATCACTACGTATTGCAGAACATATGGAGTCAGATGCACAGTTAAATCGTTCTTATGCTCTCACACATTGCATGTACAGAAATAAAATGCCTTCATTAACCTATATGTTGTTACACATATCGGGCCTTATTCAGATCTGATTGCAGTACAAATTTGGGTACTTGTGTACTAGCACGGCGCCCACGATATTTGGTCGCACAACTTTAAATCGCATCGCACGGCATACACCCAATGCACTGCGATGCGATTTTAAATTGTATAAGCCCCCTATTCGATGTTTAATTGTATAAGCACCCTAATGGGCGCTTACAATGTTACATGCACCCCCACACCACCCCCACTATGAACGTGAACCCGAAGCGTAGCGAGCCCGCGAGGGGCGGTGGTACGCGTCCTCCGACCTTTTCATACCCCCACTATCCACGTCAACGTGGAGTTGATTTTATATAGTGTGGCGAGCGCAGTGAGCCACCGAGCCCGAAGCGTGGCGAGCGCAGCGAGGGGATGCGTATTACTTTACATGTATTCCGCGTCCGCTCGCCACGCTTCGGGCTCGGGCGCTCGCCACACTATATAAAGTCAACTCCACGCCGACGTGGATAGTGGGGGTAGAAAAGGTCGTAGGACGCCTCCATCGCTGCTCTCGACACGCTTTGGGTTCACATTCATAGTGGGGGTGGCGTGGGGGTGCATTTAACATTGTAAGCCCCCATTAGGGTGCTTATACAATTTATAATCGCATCGCATTGTATGCCATATACAATGGTATACAATTTTAAATTGTATACCATCGGGTGCCAATCGCGTCGCATCGCATACCTTATGGTCTGCGATGCGATGGGCGCCGTGATAGTACACAATTACCCAAATTTGTTCTCAAAATGGGCAAAACCATGTGCGCTGCAGGTGGGGCAGATTTAACATGTGCAGAGAGTTAGATTTCTGCTAGTTATTTTGTTTCTGTGCAGGTAAATATTGGCTGCATTATTTTTACACTGCAATTTAGATTTCAGTTATAACACACCCCACCCAAATGTAACTCTCTCTAAACATGTTACATCTGCCCCACCTGCAGTGCACATGGTTTTGCCCATTTTGAGAACAAATTTGTACTGTGATCAGATCTGAATAAGGACCATTGTGTTACTCTGGTTTCGATATTGGATGGAAACAAAAAGCGATGTTTGCAAACTTACTGCACAACTAACTAGAATATTTGTTAATCTTCCCTATATGGTCATTTCTTTTCCTAAACATTTTTAATTAAAAATAAAACAACCCTGTCAATGATAAGATGGCAAAATATATAGGAGCTGCTATAGGTCATCTTCTCAGCATCATTCTGCTATACTGATTTGCTATTAAGCTTGTTCACACTTTGGGACCAGCTTTTCTATAGGAAAGAAGATTAGAGGAATTTGAACAGCGCAATAGTTTTGAAAAAAGATTGAACAATTTATTTAATGACAATACATCATAATAAAATACTGTATAAAAAACTGGGGTTTTGTAAAATAAATGGAATAGTGGGTGGGTATAAAATTGTGGGGGTCCCCCTGCAGATGGAGTATAACTGGAGAGTCCGTTCCTATGTATCCCTTGGATTGAGTTGAGTAAATCAAAACATATATAATTACCACCCTGATGGGTATGGAATGTCCTCGTCCGAGTGTCCACTTATCGGCCCAAGTTGGCACAAATTACCGATGGTGGAGTGATGGTGATAAACTCGGATGCTCCCAGGAAAGATGTTTGGTGGGTATATTACCAAGAGCTGGTCCTTTTGGTGGAGACACGAGGAGATGGTATCTTTGGGTGGTATTTGTAATCCAGGGAATGGTTCAGGCTGCAATCCAGTTGAGTAGAAATAAAGCAGGGGGAAATGAGGGTTCCCCAGTAGCTCCCTGACGCGTTTCGCCACTCCAGGTGGCTTTATCAAAGGTGCTTTGATAAAGCCACCTGGAGTGGCGAAACGCGTCAGGGAGCTACTGGGGAACCCTCATTTCCCCCTGCTTTATTTCTACTCAACTGGATTGCAGCCTGAACCATTCCCTGGATTACAAATACCACCCAAAGATACCATCTCCTCGTGTCTCCACCAAAAGGACCAGCTCTTGGTAATATACCCACCAAACATCTTTCCTGGGAGCATCCGAGTTTATCACCATCACTCCACCATCGGTAATTTGTGCCAACTTGGGCCGATAAGTGGACACTCGGACGAGGACATTCCATACCCATCAGGGTGGTAATTATATATGTTTTGATTTACTCAACTCAATCCAAGGGATACATAGGAACGGACTCTCCAGTTATACTCCATCTGCAGGGGGACCCCCACAATTTTATACCCACCCACTATTCCATTTATTTTACAAAACCCCAGTTTTTTATACAGTATTTTATTATGATGTATTGTCATTAAATAAATTGTTCAATCTTTTTTCAAAACTATTGCGCTGTTCAAATTCCTCTAATCCTCTTCCATTTTTCACGGGACTAACTACCCCGTTTACCGAACAGCTGCAGGTTAAGCATACTTGTGACACTGCGCCCCCGAGTTCTGACCCCTAGGGGACAGTCCTATTACATTCTTCTTTTTCTATAGGAAAAGCTTCTTGCAATCAGATGTATTTTCCATGCAAATGTGACGTAACTGCCTCAACGTGATGCTTAAGTGAATGATTCCACGGATTAGTATTTTTTATAATTTTTCTCATGCAAATGGCATAAGACCCAGATGTGTAAAATACGTTTAAAGTGGATAAACAAGGACGACATGAGAGATGAAGTACACTTTCCAACAAAGCCACTCTCTCCACACCTCCATCTTATTGTGTGAGATCTACATCCTTTACCTGATTGCAGATAACAGGATCAGGAAAATGTCCCACCCTTTACAGCATGTTAGAACAATGATTCATTTGACTTTTTTTTTGTCTCTGTAGACTGGCAGGTAATAAACCTGGTGGGCAAAGTCTTCTTTTAAGCAGACGCATTGTACACAAGTGCTTAACTCCTGCAATGCTGGGGGTGGGAAATTTATAACAAGGAATTATCTGGGGTATTAACTTCTTTAGGTGGTATTTATCAAAGCTTGATGAGAGAACTTACTAACCAGTCAGCTTTAACATTACATTTCACAGACAAATGACAGCTAGTAGCTGCTTGATTGGTACTTTATCTCTCACAATTTTATCTCTCCTCAAATTTAGATAAATACTCCCTTTAAAGGTGCCCACACATGGTGCTATTTTACCTTGCACTGCGTACATCATATTGCAAGGTACAAAAAAGTATTTTTGGAGTAAGTCACATTGCATCTAGTCGAAATCGCACACTGCTTTAGCATATCGCATGCGGTTTAAACTATATGCGATGCAATCTAGTCCGTGTATGGGCAGCATAAATCTTCAAACTTGTATAGGCCTGGCACGTTTAAAAAAAAAAAAAAAAAAAAAAAACACACATCACACACACACACACACACACACCTCTAGCAGCAGTGAGGGACTCATGTTCACTTCACAAGTGCCAACATCTGAAATGATGGTCCTTGAGATCCCAGTGTTGCACAATATATTTCTATTAATTAGAATGATTAATCTCATGTAGTTTCACTTATGTATTCCTTCTTCATAACAAATATGCTAAAACACTTAAAAAATTAAAATAAGGAAAAAGTTCCATAGTACTTGTACAATCTTAAAAAAATAAATAAAAAAAAATAAAAAAAAAATATCAATGAAGCACCAAGGTTACTAACCAATGAAAACGAGTCAATCACTTTTTTAACTAACTAAACACTTTTCCTACAAAAAAAAAATGCATCTAGCCTTTTTGCAAAGATATGAGGGTTAATTTTAGCTCACTTATGTTTAGCTGCTTAGCAACACTTATCCAATGACCTTCAGAGCACCACCTTCTTTTAAAAGGGATAATGAATACCACCATCTAAATAGGACTTTACTTTGTTTGTTTTTCGTCCCTTACAGAGAAACAAACCCTACTGCTCTTTATAAATGTAAAAGCCTTCTAAAACACTCTCGTCAATGGAAAAGCCATGTTAAACACCAGGATAAGTTTGTGGCTTTCACCCTGATACAGCTACACTCACAATCCAGTCTCCTCCCCCAGCTGCTCACTTATTTTAGTAAAAAGTGTCACAATTCTGCAGAACAACATCTCTGCAAGGTCACTAAGGAAAGTACAACACATGCAGGTTACTCAGAGAAAATGGAAGCATCCTCTACACACCCAGCATGCCTACAACAAATGTAAAACAAACAGAGGGAAAAAAATCTGCAGGCTTGTAACTCATTCAGCGCAGGAAAGCTATTCATGGGCAGCAGGAACTGAAAGGATTATCAAAGATCCAGCACCGATGAATTTAGCAGAGCATCCATGGAGCTAGACGATTAGATACAAGAAATAAGATGCTCTTATTAAGCAGTGGCTGGTTACACAGATCATCGAAGCTTTAAACTGGCCAAGGAAGGGTTACATGCAAACTTCAGCCCATCTGACTTTGACTAGCCTGACATAAGAGGCAAAGATAGTAAATTGCTCAACTACAATGTAATCCAGACTGATGAAATGGATATTCGTGAACATTAGTGCAGGCATATAACAAGGGGAAACTTGCTCACTGATCCTCACTCTCTGGCTAAGGTGTGTCAGAGATGAAACAGCAGAGCTGTCCAGGAAACATGATGGATGCACTTCCACGCAGCAGCAAATGAGACTTCATCAGGCAACAGTATGGATCGGGTGCTAACTATACAGAGGCCATATGACATACATACATTATACATAGTGTACCACTCATGCCACAGTTATATGATACCTGTGCAGTTTGCATGAATTACGGATCACATTTTGTTACCAATAAGTAACTTATTAGAACTTGTATAAATAAACCTCCAACGTCTATAATATATACACACATGGATTCTGGCTACCAATGCCATTGTAAAACTTTATAAGCTATCGAGGTGATCATACATGGTGACTGCATGTCAAATACCAACATGGAGGTCAGAGTGTCAGGCATTAAGTGGCTCAGCAGCAAATGGGTTAAGTTGTGAGCAGTGAGTGAGTACCCTCCATCAGATACGCTTCCCTCCCCTAAGTTAGTGCACAGTATGTATGTTGGTGCTGCTGTGCTGGCTCTTAAGCCGTGTAGAATTTCGTAATGGAATGTGAACTGCTCATCCGGATCTGGGCTCCTTCTATCTCCTAACCAGTAAGGAGCAGGGGAGGACAGATCTGCTGAGACAGGAAAAATGCTCTCTCTCTCCTCCTCCTTTTATAACCCATCAAGGATGCCTTACACAGTCACATAAGAGCAACAGAATATGCTGCATACCATCTACTAGAACTCACAACATCACAAAACTAAAAACACAAATGACAACTGCTATCAACCCTAATGCAGCGCACTGCCCCAAGAAAGAAAAAAAAAACACCTTAAAAAAAAAAAAGGGGGGGGGGGGGGAGAGAGAGAGAGAGAGAGAGAGAGAGAGAGAGAGAGAGAGAGAGAGAGAGAGAGAGAGAGAGAGAGAGAGAGAGAGAGAGAGAGAGAGAGAGAGAGACCCAAGAACATTACAGATCAACTTGGCAAAAGTGCAGGCGAGAGAGTATCATCTCCTATCCTCCATCCCTATCCTCCTCCCAGAGCCAGGCACCAGTGAGGAGGAGACGCAGCAGCACGGGAGTGGAGACACAACTGCTCTGCTTCTTAGCAACCATTAAGGTCACAGTCTCCTAGAGACCGGTCTGGCCGGTTATCTACTTAGGGGCAAAGTCACAGGGAAGATATATAATATATATTGTAAATAAATCGAATAAAAAAAGTTTCTTACAGGAGTCACATGACCACATAACCCGCAGCCTACGCTGCTGATAGTAAGTGACATTTGCCCGGAGGAGCTGCACACGGGGGAGCGAGTGATGATGAGCCCGGAGACAGCATCTATGCAGCAGGGCCGGATGCTGGGAGAGGGTGGGGGACAGGAATATCACCAGACAGCCCGCAAACTGACAAAAAACAAACTCAGAAAGTTGTTCTACCTTGTGCTAAACTCGCCACATCCCCCCCGAAGTTCTGTGCTGCGATGCCAGCCTCCTTCCTGTACTCATGACGACGATGTGGCTGCTACGTGTGACTCCTCTGATACACGGCGCGGAGCAGATGCTGCTCGGTCCACGCACAAACATGCCCACTCATCGCTGTGTGAGTGTCTCACGCTGCACCAGGAGGACACAGCCCTCTCCCTGCTGGCAATCACTAGGGGTGGAAAGTTTGTCAAGGCCGACAGGCAGCCACACAGCAAGTGGTACGCGAGGGGAACACACGGAAGATACATGGAGGATGCCATACACGCAGAGAGAGAGAAGGACAAGAGACAGGAGCTACCATAGAGGAAGAGACAGAGCTAAACTTCCCCATATGTAACATGACTGGCCCCATTGCTGCTCCACAAACCCACCGCGAATCTTCTGGAAGTGATGGGGTTAATAGATGCACTGCAGGACGCAAAATACACTATAAACACACTTTCAGAAAACTTTGTCAACTTACCTTACAAGGGATGTCTTCATCTCATATGTTGATTACCAGGGATATCAATTAAGTTATAAGCGATAGAAAAACAATGATGACAAAATAAACCAAAAAAGGATAAAAGTAAAAAAAAAAAGAATAAAGTTTTTCTTCCTAATGTGGTAGTGAGAAAGTTTGATAGTCCTCTCTGCGTGAGGCCACAGTGCTAACAGCAGCACCATCCAGGATCTGGTGCTGCTTGCTAGTTAAAAATAAACTTTGCTCTAGGAGGAGATGATCTGGCTGGATTCCTGAGCTCAGCCAGTTTAATATGGATGAGCATCAGGTCCTGCAGGCAAAATGCTGCTCTTGGTGCTGCTGCTGTTGCTGCTCAAAGCTGGTTGGTAGAGAGACTTTAACAAGGAAGGGGAAGGAGAGTCAGGAGGGCGGAGAGACAGGGGAGAGAGGAGGAGGTGGGGGAGGGGGGCAAAGCAACATCATCTCCTCTAACATTGGCTCACAACTTAGGAAAAAACTTTTTCTTTTTTAACTATCCTTCATTTCATCACAGGTTTCATTGGTAAATGTTAATAAACCTGAAAAGTAGGGGAGCAAGGTGATAAACAATAAGTGTAGTCACATCTATAATACTATTATATAAACTACCTGTTGATTTTGGGTAATGACTTGCAAAGCTGATAAAAAGTCAGTTTAATGAAAAGTTCATAAGTGAACAATAAACACTTATTTATGGCGCTAAAGCTGGAATCTGTCTTGTTACTACTGCTCTATTCCATGGGAATATCTGTGTAAAATGTCACCACTTCAAAGGTCAACAAGTATTGGCATAAAAAGCTAAAAGTTTCCATTAGGAAAACGAAGTGGTCCCTGAGTGATGCAGGGAGGATACGGTGGAGGGGCGTGAGCTGCACCTCCCTCAGCTGATAGCCCTTTAGCTGCTCATGCAGGTGAGGGTCACAGCAGGGCGGAGATCTACAGCAGCAGCAGTAGTAGCATGGGAGGAAGAGAGGCTCTGCAGACTGAGCTGTGTAATAGGCAAGAATGCTGCCTGGATGTGCAAAGTTCACAGCTCTCACCTTATCTCTCCTTCCTCCACACTTGCTCCTCAAGAGCAGCAAGTGGCTAAAAGTAAATCAGCTGACCTGTATGGAGGATGGTGGGTGCATTAGGAACCTGGGGAGGCAGGTAGAGCAGGTTAGGGACTTTTGCAGCTTACTCTCCCCCCTCATGCGTCCTCTCTCCCTCCCTCGCCGATAGAGAAATCATCACGTGTTTCATCTCCTGGGGACGTGTTAGTTACTGAGCCGTCCTGGCTGCTGCTGCTGCTGCTTCTGTAACAGCCTGTTGCAACAAAGTAGCATCCTATCATTGTTCTTGCAGGGTGAGGCACTTTACATCCCAAACGCCATTTTTTTCGAACTAGCATACAAGTTTTCTTTCCCTGTTGCTCAAACTAACCATTGTGACAATGAAATACACCTGCTAAGTTCAAATATTGTACATTGGTCACAGGTGCTTAGTTACATGAAAGATGTATTATAATATAAAATAATACACTGTCATCCAACACATTGCCAGGCTGCCACTGCATGAAATCACCTCACAAATCAGCCACTATTCAGTTGCAAACAGATTAAACGAAGTAGACCCATCACCCAGCACTCAGAGAGTTAAACCAATTAATGCAAATAAAGGAGTGAGACTTTCTGGCAAGGGGAGTAGAGCAGACAGCCCAAGTCTTGCCTTGCCTCACCTTACCTGTGATGCTCTCTTGGCAACTGGACCTATGCAGTTAAGGAACTCATGTTCCCACAATCCTTAGGAACTTACTGTTTAGGAGAAAATATCAGAAGTTCTATCTTGTTTTTAGAAAGACTATTGTTACACACATTGTATGGCATACAGCAGCACTAACAGTCCTATAATCATTTCTCAAATCATTTATCAATTTAAATTGATAAACAACAGCATAAAAAATGCATTTTTAAGACTTAGGTGGTACAGTAAATGAACAAATGTCATACAAAAAGAGACAATGGGGCAGATGTATTAAGCCTGGTGAAGTGATAAAGCGGTGATAAAGTGAAAGGTGATAACGCACCAGCCAATCAACTCCTAAATGTCATTATTCAAACACAGTTTTTGACTCATGCATTACCACCTTCCACTTTCTCACCACATTATCACTTTTCTAGGCTTAATACATATGGATCTGCCCCATGCTTTCTAGTTTTTACGCATAATGGCACATGAACATAGGCGAATCTAGGGGGTGGTCCGGGGGTGCACAGGACCACCCATTAGCCCATTTTGTAGCTGAGGGAAGGGGCTTTCCAACGAGCCCAGCCCCGTGTCTCTAGCCCCCTGGGAACCGGAGATACGGCCAGGCAAAGCTGGAACGTTTTCCCTATAGAATAACATGGGACCCACTAATTCCGACCCCCACCCAGTTCAATGGCTGCCAGTTCCCCCTTCGGCATCACTGAAGATCAAGGTTGATCTCAGTCGAACCCAAATCGCTGGGCCTTCAATCTGATACCAGACAGGATCCATATGGGTTAATTGGTTCCAGGGATATTGAGGTTAAACCGTTTTTTTTTTTTCATTTCTTAAATGTAATTTCATGACTATTTATGTTTTTTTGAGGGCAGGTTTCTCTGGAACCAAACAGCCCAGTTTCACGGGACCAAAATCATTCAAAGCCAACTCAAAAGTTCTTCAATATGATACTGGTCTCATGTAAATGGGTCAGTTGGTTCCGAAGATATAGCTGGTTGGTTAAAGGGGGGTAGGAAGAGGGGAGTGGTTGTCTCTCCCCCTCGTACCAGAAAATGCAGGGACTAGGCTGGTGTATAAGTGGTCAGCCTGGGAATGTCCCTGCATGATCCTGGGACCATATTCCCGGGAAAATCCCTGCATTTTCTATTGTAAAAGGGGTATTATTTCAAACAGCCGTGACCTGCAGTGCTCTGAATACAGCCGGGCAGCCCCCTGCTCTCTGCCCAGCTGTCAATGACTGTCACCCCTGCAGTTTCCGCTCCAATTCTTCTCCACGCTTTCACCTCAGCCCGCCCCCCCTTTAATCATGTGCGGCATCATGTGTAATGGGTACTATGGTGTGCGGCATCATGTGTAATGGGTACTATGGTGTGCGGCATCATGTGTAATGGGTACTATGGTGTGCGGCATCATGTGTAATGGGTACTATGGTGTGCGGCATCTTGTGTAATGGGTACTATGGTGTGCGGCATCATGTGTAATGGGTACTATGGTGCCATCAAGCAAGAACCCCCTAGCAATGAGCACGTAGGTAAGCAGCACTTATGTGGCAAATATGTAATGGGCATTACAGTTTGATATGTATGTAATGGGCATCATGATGTGTGGCACAATGTGTAATGGGCATTATGGTGTGTGGCCTTATGTGTAATTGGCATTACGGCGTGTGGCTTTATGTGTAATGGGTATTACGGAGTTTGCTAAAATGTGTAATGGGCATTACTGTGTATGGTCTAAAGTGTAATACCACACCCCTTTTTGTGATGCCACGCCTCCTTCTCATGAGGCCACGCCCCCTTTTTGCCACGCGGCTGCGCCGCGCAAAGGTTCCCCTGCTGTTATCTCTACATCTGGGACCACCCATTACCATAATTCTAGATTCGCCTATGCACATGAATGTATTACGTAATTTGAACAACAGGTGAAACAGATCTTTAGCTGGGTACACATTAGATGACTTGCAAAAGATGCAATGTCATCAATGAGTTCACGTGAACTCTGAGACAAATTATATAGTGCTCAAACACTGAGCAATCTTTCAAAAGATATGATCAGTGGTCACATCCAGGAGTATAAATAAAAAAATGACCCACAGCAATGTGCATAGACATCGTGATTGAGCATACACACTGGATGATTTAAATCAGGCATGTCCAACGTTGGCCCTCCAGCATGCTTTGCCACAGTTTTGCTATTAGAGAATTCTAAAACTATTGCAAAGCATGCTGGAATGTGTAGTTTCAAAACATCTGGAGGGCCAACGTTGGACATGCCTGATTTAAATGATTTGTCCTTTAGAACCCATCATTATCGTCCACATTGACTAAAAAGTAATCTAATACCCCTTTCAGACAGAAAAGTCTGAAAATCCTGGCAAATACACAGCATTTCAAATGCCGTGTCATTTTGCCGGGAGCAGCCTGACCCCCTTCACACAGAAGAACAAATTACCGGGTTGAAAATTTCTACCTGGTAATTTGCTGAATAACATGGGTATTTTTTCTGTGTGAAAAGGTCAACACGGGTCATAAATCCTGTGTTTCCGACCCTAAATTCCAGGGTCGGAGACACAGGATTTACGACACGGGTGTGCCCTTTCACACAGAAAAAGGACCCGTGTATTTAATGAAATTCCCGTGTGGAACTGCTTCACCCGGGTATTTTATTTTCTGTGTGAAATGGGGTATTAATGTCCTGGGGTATTTTAAAAGAGGAACTCCTTCTGCCACTGCTAGACTCTGGTACGCAATGCTGCTTTAACACACCGCAAAACCTGCTTTTTTTTTTTTAAAGTTAAACCCCTTTCACATTGAACCCGTTTTCACCCATTCCCTGGTACCTGGGGATCCAGGCAGCAGGGTCTACCCCCCCTGGTACTTGCCAGCGCTCCCCTCTCCCCTGGTACTTGTGAAAAGGGTAGTACTTGCCTGCGCTTCCCCCCCTTCCCTGATACTTGTGATAGGGGTAGTACTTGCCTGCACTCCCCCCCCCCCCCCCCCCCCTGGTACTTGTGAAAGGGGTAGTACTTGCCTGCACACGGGGATCCAGGCAGCAGGGTCCATGCATTGCTGGAGAGGCAGCGGGGTCCGTTTGGTGAATGGGAAGTCTGCGGCGGGGTCCTGCGGTGCATGGGAACTAGTAGCACTACTAGTTCCCATTCGCCGCAGGGACCACGCCGCTGACTTCTGATCCGCCGCAGGGACCGTGTTGCCTCCCCAGCAATGCATGGGCCCCGCTGCCCAGATCCCCATGCGCAGGCAAGTACTAACCCTTTCACAAGTACCGGGGGGGGGGGGCGCAGGCCATTCGCCACAATGCCACACTGCCCATTTGCTGAATGGACCCCGCTGCCTCCCCAGCAATACATGGACCCCGCTGCCCGGACCCCCGTGCGCCAGCAAGTACTATCCCTTTCACAAGTACCGGGGGGGGGTTGTGAAACCGGTGTGGGATCCAAAATACCGGTTCAGACCCATTCACACTGCAAAAATAACGGGTCTGAACCGTGTAGGATCCTTCTTTTTAACCATTTTCAATTACCAGTTTTCTTGAACCGGTAATTTAAAACTGGCGCTTTCACACTGCAGCTATAACCATTTTTAAAAAGTAAAAAATCTGCAAATTACCATGTTATAGCTGCAGTGTGAAAGGGGTATTAGTGTTTCCAAAATGGGTGCAGAGTGTTTGGTGTCGCCCCCCCCGGATTCTGGGGTCTGTGTGCACCACAAACATTGCACGCATTATAAATACACCACTGCTAATGTATATGCAGCTTAAGGCCACATTTAAAAAAAAAACATGAATTGGAAGAGTTAAGTAAAGTTAGGCAGCTCAGTACCATATGGCACGAGGGAGAGTGGCTACATGACAAAAGGGGCATAACCAAACTTACAGCCCTTTTCTTTGCACTCTGGACTAGGACCAAAGTGAAGGACACAATTCGCTTTTTTTTTAAATGAATTAAAGAAAAACATAATGCATCTGTATTTTTCTTGTACATTCACTCATATTGCTTGTCCTGTTCTATATCTATTGGAGGTAAGTTAAGTTCTGGACAACAAAACTCATCTGGATGTCTAGAGACAAAAGTATTAGAATGTGTCACACTGATAACAGGGAGCAGCTCTCTGGAGCCGAAGATAGGTATAGGGTTCTCGGTACTTATGTAGTATCTGGGCGCCCTATTTTGAAATCGGGTCCATCGCATGCGATGCGATTGACCCAATTTTCCATAGGATTCATTGTAAAAATGGTCTTGTTCATTTCCCTACTATCCAAGTGGGCATGGAGTTGGATATAAACCTGTGGCGAGCGAAGCGAGCCACCGAGCCCGTAGCGTGGCGAGCGGACGTGGATTATTTTGGTGACATGGAATACATTTTAAATAATCTGCGTGCGCTCGCCACGCTTCGGGCTCGGTGGCTCGCTTCGCTCGCCACAGGTTTATATCCAACTCCATGCCCACTTGGATAGTAGGGAAATGAACAAGACCATTTTTACAATGAATCCTATGGAAAATCGGTTCGATCGCATCGCATGCGATTTGGTTGCATGCGATGCGATAATCGCATCGCATCGCATCTGATTGTATGCCTTAAGTTAAGGCATACAATCCAAAAATCGGGCGCCCAGATAGTACATAAGTACCGGATTCTCCTGTCCAAAGTAAGTACTGTAGTCTGTAGCTCTGTGCTTATGTTAATAACCAATTTACGTTTTATCAAAAGTACAGCCACTGAAAGCATTGGGAAAGAGTACAAAATATCCCGCCAGCACCGCCTAGTCCTCTGCAGCCAATGAAAGCATTGAGAAAGAGCACAAAATGTCCCGCCGGCGCCACCTCATCCTCTGTAGAACTGAGCACCGCCACGGCATGCACAATAGGGATGCAGCACCATGACAGCACAATGTCATGACATCACTCGCATGCGCAGTGAGCGCTCTCCAGAATTGTGTTATGGCGGTATAGGGAACCGGCACAATATGTTTTAGCGATGAATCATCTCCCCAAAATCACTCAGGAATAATAATTGATAACTGCCTCTTACTGGACAGCACATGCGGGTAGCAGAATAGAAAGCAGGTTCCACACATGAACCAGAATAATGCGATATGGCTTGTTTTCATGCGATTGCGATATATTGGTGCGACAGATCTCATGAAAACTGGCACATCCCAGGTGGTTTTGGGGCGATTGGGATGTGATGCGCGCTCCCGTGTGCCTAGCATCTCAATTGCAGATCTCACTGGCTGCCACAAAGATTTGTCGCAGCCCTTCAGCCCTAATAGGATCACATGAGATACATTGCATGCAGAAGGACCACATATCACATTATATGCGATCCTGTCCCCGGAAAGGTCCCGCCCACATTGCAAGCAAATTGCATGCAACCAATTGGTGAGATACATCTCACCAGCGTATGGGCACCTTAAGTTCTGTAGGAGGCTTTTTGAAGCATCTTCACTTTCGGCTTAAGCTTGTATATATTTTTAATACAAAGTTAGGGCATGGTTGCCTACCTGACCAGGGAGAAAATGCTCTGTTCCTGGACCTCCCTGGTAATGTATGATGATTGCCATCACCTGTGGTGAAACACCTTTCTTATCAATTACCTAGCTCCCCACAGGTGATGGCAATCATACATTACCAGGGAAGTCCAGGAACAGAACATTTTCTCCCTCATGGAGAGGGTCAGGTAGGCACTGACAATGATGGTGGTGAGTATGAAACCAAGCATATGGCAATGCCATGAGAGCAGCAAAAATGCATACAGTGTTTGCATGTAGGTGAACAGCAATATGGGGTAAATTCGCCTGGTGCCTGGTTGATATGTCGACACCATATAGCTAACAGTGACATGGTTGACATAGACAAAAGGTCGACATAAGAAAATGTCAGCAAGGCAATAGTCAAACTCTTATACCATAACCAAACCATCTAACTTGCATTAAACTCTACATCAAATCCTTTTATCCTTGAATATAGATTTAAAGTTCAGTGCAGTGCACCTATTTCCAATACCCAATCTTCTGCTTATGAATGTGTTCCCAATGTTGAAGTGGGTAAGTACAGAAATTCCTGTACCAAACTGTATTACAAGGCTGTACATAGCAGAACTGAGCAGGTAAGTACTGTATATGTGAGTTCTGAGCTGCATATTACAGGTGCTTCATCATGGTGTAAAGAGGATTTCAGTGGTTGCTTGAGAACTGGTCGTCTATAAATATGATGGGTCATTAAAATGCATAAAATTAGGATTCCCCCCCCCCCCCCTGGTTAATGTGCCAGTCCTGCTTGCAGAGCAATATCTATTTTGACTGTGACTCATGAAACCCATACATCAATTGAGTGATTTTCAATTGCCAATTCTCAGCTGATCAGCAAAATACAGGATGTTAAAAATCCCAGATGCCAGAAATCTTGGGTAAAAATCATAGAATCGAGAATTACCAGAATGTTGAATTGTGCTGTAGAATTGTGCTGTAATGCATTGCACAATGCAGTATTTTGCTGATTGGTTGTTGATGTATTGCAACATTTATTGTTTAACTGCCAATATGCTAATGTTATCCTCAGTGTAATTTTGGGGAACAGTGAATCAAGTCATCATCGTCCTATGTATTTTTGTAATCTGTCTACATCAGATGCAAGAGATATGATTCCTAACTAGGGATGGCCATCTGGTTCTCCCCGCGATGGCAAACCCCCCACAAAACATTCGATATTGGCCATAAACTGATTGGTCGATGGTCCAGCATGTTGGTTGACAGTCATTAGGTCGACACCGTTATGTCGACATGCATTTAGGTTGACATGAGTCTAGGTCAACATTCAGGAAGGAAGACATGAGTCTAGGTCGACAGGGTCATTAGGTCGACATGGGTTAGGTCAACAGTTAAAAGGTTGACATGGGATTTTCGAAAACATTTTGGAGCCGACATGTGCCAACAGGCATTATTTCATGCCCTACCATCCACTAGGGCTTGGTGGGAGAATAAAATAGTGTGCCGAGCGTAGCAAGGCACCGTGGCCGAAGCATGGCGAGCGCAGGAAGCCATGCGAGGGGAGGCGGTGCTATGTTTCAGCGTCCATGTCGACTGTGTCAAAAAATATGAAAAACCCCATGTCGACCTTTTCACTGTCAACCTAATCAGTGTCGACCTAATGACCATGTCGACCGTCCTGCATGTTGACCTAGACTCACGGCGACCTAAATGCATGTCAACCTACTGGTGTCGACCAACATTGTGGTGACCTAATGATCCATACCCATTCCCCCATTTAAATTTTGAACTTCGCTGCAGAAACCAAAAATTCATCCACTGTTCTTAACAGGTGTTATGTAACTCACCATCATCTCCATTGGCAGAGGCGAACCACAGACACATGTAAGTGGCAAGTAAAAAGAATATACAAGTGGCGCTTGGGTAGGTTAATGATAATTTATTAAAATAAATGAAAAAAAGCCAAATACATAATCATAGAAAGAAATTAATTAAATAGTAGACCACAGACCGAATTGAGCAGTCACCATAAAGTCCTGTTCTTTTATTGCAGGAGTGGGTATTAAAGTGCAGTTTAATTTGAATCAGGGTAATATCCCTCCAAGATGTATAGTTACAGTAATGGTGTGTACACACGGTCGACGGCCGTGCTATTCCATCAGATCACATCGGGATCGAATCACATGGCAAAACAGAAGACACGCCAGCAATTTTGACTATATAGTACAGATCTGTACTATATAGTCAATGCAGCCCTGTCTATCTGGCTTCGATTTGTGCTGTGCGGGAGCGCGCATCGGGATTGCATCGGGGTCGCAAGGTTAAAAAACCTGTGCGATCTACATACGATCTCGATGCTATTTTGACAATATAGTCAATATTGAATGCTGAATTGTACCATGTGTACACACCATAATACCACTAGAGGTGTTCAATTCATGTAGGATGGCATAGCTGCATGTATCAAATTTGTGCGGTGTAAAGT
Source organism: Crinia signifera (assembly GCF_055691185.1). Taxonomy (NCBI): domain Eukaryota; kingdom Metazoa; phylum Chordata; class Amphibia; order Anura; family Myobatrachidae; genus Crinia; species Crinia signifera. Next base: position 123,470,835 of record NC_139221.1, read on the forward strand.
GCCAAAGCAAAGCACTATTTATAATCCAAGCTTTGCAGGTAAGGCTGGCTGGCTCGGGTGGATGGCAGGTGCTGAAGGTTGTAGTGATGGTCTTGTCCACAGGCTCCTACCGACTCGTTTCGCTGTACAAAATGCAGCTTTATCAAATGTAACATATAAGTGGCATACAGTGATGAAAGATACAGCTCAGTGGGCCAGATGTATCAAGCTTCAAAAAGTGATAAAGTGGAGAGTGATAAACAACTAGCCATCAGCTCATACCGGTCATTTTTCAAACCCAGCCTGTAAAATGGCAGGTAGGAGCTGATTGGCTGGCTGTTTATCGCTCTCCATTTTATCACTTTTTGAAGCTTGATACATCTGGCCCACTAAGTCAGAGCCAGATTAAGGTCTAAATGGGCCTGGAGCTGAAATTGATCTATTATGCGCAATAATAGGGGTTGTGGCCAGCACCTAATAATGTGGGGGCGTGACCAGTATTCTGGTTGGGTGGTCTGCTCCTGGGTGTGTCTCTATTTGTGTAAATACTTTCAACTAATTATATATGCCTGGTAAAGGCAGGGGGCTGGCATAGGAAAAATGCAGGGAGATATATTGGCGGTTGCCCTCCAAAGGTGCACCCACAGGACGCCGATGTCCTAAGATACTTGCGGGGTGAGGCGGCACTCCAGTCATTAAAAAAATACTGAAAGCCGAAACTTGGTAGACAATATGTCAGCACCTTTTATGTGGTAACCTAAGTTTACCACACCATATACCCCTTATACAAATCATGCAACACTATAGTAACCCCTTATACTGTACTTGCTTCTTACACATTATGCCACATGGAATGAGACAAAAATTCACACCGATTGAGCAAAAATTCACACTATGGCACACAGATTGAGTCAAAATTCACGTTATGCCACACAGGTTAAGGCAAAATTCACATTTTGCCACATGGATTGAGCCAAAATACACACTATACCAGGCATGTCCAAACAATGGCCCTCCAGCTGTTGTGAAACTACATGTCCCAGCATGCCCTGACATAGTTTTAGCATTCCCTAATTGCAAAACTGTGGCAATGCATGATGGGACTTGTAGTTTCACAGGGCCATAGTTTGGACATGCCTGCACTCTACCAAACAGATTGAGCAATAATGCACAATATGCTTCATAAATAGGGGCATTGCGCGCCAAAGGCGCACATTAAAAATTTACACCATAATGCCCATTGCATGTTAAGCCTCACACCATAATCTCCATTACGTATTATGCCAAACACCATAATGCCTATTAAAAATGATGCTACATAAGTGTTGCTTACCTACATGTTCATTGCCAGGGGTTCCATGCTCATTGCCATGTGGGATTACATGCTCATTGCCAAGGGGGAATACATGCTCGCGGTAACTGGGGGACAGTCGCCGCCGGGCAGAAATGACAGCCATTAACAACCAGGCAGAGAGCAGGGGGCTGCCCGGCTGTATTCAGAGCACTGCATGTCCCGGCTATTTGAAATAATACCCCTTTCATACCAGAAAATGCAGGGAATATGGTCCCAGGATCATGCAGTGACATTCTCGGACTGGCCCCTTTTACACCAGCCTAGTCCCTGCATTTTCTGGTGTGAGGGGGAGAGAAAACCACCCCCGCCCCCTTAAAACAACCAGCTATATCTTCGGAACCAACTGACCCATTTACATGTAGGCTTCAAATGATTTTGGTCCCGTGAAACTGGGCCGTTTGGTTCCAGAGTAAACTGTCCTCAAACAACATGAACAGCCATGAAATTACATTTCAGAAATGAACCCATATGGACCAGCCTGGTATCAGATTGAAGGCCCAGTGATTTGAGATCAACCTTGAGCATCTGTGATGCCGGAGGGGGAACTGGCAGCCATTGGAACCGGGTGGAGGTCAGAATTAGCGGGTCCCATGTTATCCTATGGGGAAAACGTTCCAGGTTTGCCTGGTGGTATCTCTGGTTTCCAGGGGGCTAGCGACGCGGGGCTGGTCTCGTTGGAAAGCACATTTGGAGAGTGGGCCTGGAGCTATAGCTCCATCAGGCCCATTGTTAATCCGGCCCTGCACTGAGTGTGTGCTGCAATAAAATCAGAGGCTGCAGCTTGTTGTTCCACCTCCATGAGCTGCTCCATCACACAGATGATTCTACAGTATATAATGGCAGGACATGAGGCTGAGCGTGAGGCCATCTACGGTAAAGCTGTGATTGCTGGTGGTGGGGAGAACGGATGGTTTGTTGTAAGCAGGGCTGGCCAGGTCTCTCCCCTCAGAGGGGGACAGTGCTACACGCACCAGAAGAACACAGCCTCCTGAATCCCTCCTTACTGCAGCTGCTGCTCTGGTAATAACTAGACAGTGGGGTTAGAGGAGCGTGTGATTAGCCTGGATTAGTCGACCCAGGACATGTTCCTCGGATTCAAGGTTGGGGTCAGGGCCGCCCAACAAGGGGGTGCCATGGGTACAACTGTCCTGGGCCCCAGCCTCTGGAGGGGCCCGAGCACCCCTCCTCCCCCCGCACCTGCAAAATGGATCCCCCACTTGTCGCCCCTCAGCCATGCACGCACAATACACAGTGCAACATGCAGAGCGCCGAGCCTAGGATACAGAGGGGCTCAGTGCTCTGCAGGCTGCACTGTGCAGTGAGTGCTCCGAGTCCCAACCGTGAAGGAGGGAGAATATGCCACGCCGCCACTGCTGAAGGGAGATGTTGCGCCGCTGGTAAGTGGGGTGGGTGTGTGTGTCGCCGGGGGGCGCTGGGGGCCCAGGCTGAAGGTCAGTCCCGGGCCCCGACGTCATTAGTGGCGGCCCTGGTTTGGGTGGTGGGACAGGGCGATTTGGGCGCCTGTCCCTCCTGGCTGCCCACGGAATAGGAGGGAGCTGCACATTACTGACATAATAATAGGTGCCTCACTCTGTCTGTCTTGGTTCTGACAGTCCATGTATGTATGTATTTATGTATGTCCCTATGTGACCCTGCCCCTATGTATGTGTAAGGGGTTCTTCTACTGTGGGCATTAATCTGTCCACTTTGCCATTGCCCTTTCGCTGGTATAAAAGCTGGGCCACTTGATTGCATTTTCCCTCCAGGCTAAAAGTTGCCAGCCAGACCCTGTCCACAGTGTTTCTCATGTTCATTAATGTACAAAATATGTTGCATACATGAAGGATCATGAAGAATATATGAAGGGTCATTTATGTGTATAGCAGTTAGAGTTGGCTTCTGCATAATTCCCAACTTCTTAATGTATAAAAGTGGGAAGTGGCCTATGCAAACGAGGCTGTGTCATATGCAAATGAGGGCACCGCCTGGCCACACCCTGTTTTTTGCCCTCTGCGTTGCGGGACCGTCCCCAAAAAATGGGACTGTTGGGAGGTTTGCTGCTATGTAGATCAACTCTTTGCCCACTTTCCACATAGTTTATCTTATCACAAATAGAAAACATTTATTCACAAGATGCCACTTGTGAGTAACCATGGTTTTGGACTGACTGTGAATAGGTCAAGATGAACTAGGTTGACATTGACAAAAAGTAAACACATGAGTTTTTCAGTTTTTTTTGGGGTGCTAATGTTGACGCCCCAACAAATGTACCCCCAATTAATGTAGCGCTGTGCTTAGCATACATTACCATTTCCAATCAGAGTCCATGTAGATGGTAAAGCATTAAAAAAAAAAGAAAATAATCAGGTGTTGACTATTGCCATGTCGACCACTTGCCAATGTTGACCTGGTGCATGTCAATCTTTTGGTGTCGACCTATTGATTGTCTATCTAGACATTGGCCCTTATTCTGATCGGTGCGGCCCGATCAGAATATGCGGCCGCAACCGTGCAGGCGAATCCCCGCCTTCCATACGGATCGCCACCTGCCGTCCGTATGCGGATATGTGGCGATCCGCATGAAATTGGACGGGGATACGCCTCCTCCATGGTGGGAGCAGCCCCTGCATTCGATGGTCGACGAACATCGAATGCAGGGCCGCACGCTCCACCAGGTCCCGCAACACAAGACCACACGGACACTTGTCCGTGTGAAATCATGTATAGAGGCGGGCAGCTGACATCCGGCGATGTCAGATGCCCGCCCCGTACACACGCGTCACGGCCTCATTACCATGCATACGCCCCGCGTTTGCATGGGAACGCCCATGAAACGGGGGGCGTATGCATAGGGTAATGAGGCTAAGTAGCCCCTCACGCCCCTCTACGCCCCCTGTGCGGCGTATAAAGAATCCGTGCGGCGAAATCGCCTGCACATGCGCAGAGTGACCTCTGCACATGCGCAGACGATCAACATCGGCGGTCCGTCCGCATGCGGGAATTTCCGCACCGATCAGAATAAGGGCCATAGTCTATGAGCCATCTGGAGTGGGCTGTTTATATGATCTACTGCGCAGTCCGGACAGTGTAATGGTTAACATTACTGCCTCACTGCGCTGAGGTCATGGGTTCAATTCCCACCATGGCCCTACATGTGCAAAGTTTGTATATTCTCCCCGTGCTTGTGTGGGTTTACTTTGGGTACTCCGATTTCCTCCAACAATCCAAAAATTACTGGTATGTTAAGGCAAAATTAACCCTAGAATGTCTGTGTGTGTACATGTGGTAGGGAATATAGATTATAAGATCCATTGGGGCAGGGATTTATGTGTTCAAAATATTCTCTGTAAAGAGCCGCGGAATATGTGTGCGCTATATAAATAACTGGTAATAAATAAATACTGCAATATCTTCTCAGTTCAGCTGTAATATTTGTTGCTCATTGTTGATCTCTATGCTTTGCTTTGCAGTACTGGCAGAACCTATGGTGTCGATCAGTGGGTACTTGTTTCCTAGCAGGGCGCCCAGATTTCGACATGGGTTTTTCACTGTTTTTTGAGCCGACATGTGCCGACAGGCGGTATTTCATGCCCTACCATCCACTAGGGCGTGGTGGGAGAATAAAATAGTGTGCCGAGCGCAGCGAGGCACCATGCCCGAAGCATTGCGAGCGATACGAGGGTCCGACTCTCATTGCCAACTGTGTCCATGTCGACTGTGTCGACATTCGGATCAAAAAACAGTGAAAAACCCATGTCGACCTTATGACCAGTCGACCTTCCTCATGTCAACCTTTATGCAAATTCGACCTTAAGTCATGTCGACCTTGGCCCATGTCGACCTTAAGTCTGGTCGACCTTCCTGCCAGTTGACCTAGTGGGGTCGACCTAATGACTGTAGACCTAAGTTCATTCTGACAGATGTCCCGATTCCCTCTTATCTAAGCCTCTCCCTCTCATCCTCATCAGTCCATGTTGCTATAACCAGGGCTATTTTTCAGTAGGCTCCAGCAGGAACTGAGGCCCTTATTCTAGTTCACTCTTTCTGACAAAATATTTCTTAAGGTGCCCATACACGTACCGATTACCCGGTACTTTTTGTGCTAAAATAGCATCATTGTGTATGCGTTGTGCATGCGATGCAATGCTATTTTAGCACAAAAAGTAACGGGTAATCGGTATGTGTATGGGCACCTTGAGATGGACAAACCATGTGCACTGCAGGTGAGGCAGGTGTAAAACCCCACCCAAATCTAATTATCTCTGCACAAGTAACACCTGCCTCACCTGCAGTGCACATGGTTTTGTCCATCTAAGAAATATTTTGTCAGAAAGAGTGAACTAGAATAAGGGCTTCAGTTCCTGCTGGAGCCTACTGAAAAATAGCCCTGGCTATAACTGTATGCTCTGTCGTGTAGAAATATGCAAGCAATGCTTCTCCACTACTTCCAATGCTATTTCTCTTGTTTCCTGTTTCAGGATTGTGTCATCAGGCAGGGAGACAGCCTATCAACTCCTTTTGCAGAGTCATGTGTTCAAAATACTGGGTCTGAGGCTTTCACACTGCAAATGGATTGGCCTTGAAACGTGTAGGATCCTAAGTTTTAACTAGAGATGTGCAGACTCGGATTCCAGAGATCCGAGCCCCCACGGACGTCATCATTCCGAGCCCGGTTCCGAGCAGCCCTCGGAGATTCCCGCCTGACTCGGGTCGTCCACCTGGTCAGAACATCATCTCCCGGCGCCGGATTTCGCGAGGCTTTAAAAGCGGCTGCTGAGCCCGCCATCTTCACTCCAGTCTAGTAGTGGGTTGGGAGAGGATGTGTTGGTGCTGCTGCTGGGGCTTAAACTTGAGCTTGACCTTGAACGCAATATTTTTGAATTGCTGGGGCTGTCTCTCAGTGCTGCTGTGTAGTCTAACTGTGTACCTGTAGTACTACTGTCTCCTCTGTGCTGTGGCCTACCTCTGGTGCTGTGCTGTGCCTGTAATATTATATTATATATTAATAATTAATTAATTATATATATATAGTCCACTGGTGCTGCCTGCACTGAATCTGCCAGTATTATTTAGTTACAGTCCACTGTTGCAACTGGCAGTGCTACTGCCTACCTAGTGTACATACTAGGCTGCTATATCTAATTTAATTAAAAAATAATACTTGTGCTGTGTGGGACTGTAAAAAATAATTCCATGCTGCTGGTGCACTGATGTGTGCCACTGAGTGCCACTGCCAAGCAGTACCTAATATAAAATTAATTATTATATATATTCTGCTGGTGCACTGCATAAAGCTACTGGTGATGTGTAATATAATAACTACCTTTTGTGGTGACCACTGGCAGTGCTACTGCCTGCCTGCCTACCTAGTACATAGTAGTTTATTTTATCTACCTACTAGGCTGCTATATTATTAATAATTAATTGAATTATATATAGTCCACTGGTGCTGCCTGCCTGCACTGAATACTGTGAATAGAGGTTGCCAGTATTATTTACTCAGTCCACTGTTGCCACTGGCAGTTACTGCCTAAGTGTACCTACCTAGTAGTACAAGTACATACTAGGCTGCTATATCTAATTTAATAAAAATATAATACTTGTGTTGTGTGGGACTGTAAAAAATAATTCCATGCTGCCTTTGCACTGACGTGTGCCACTGAGTGCCACTGCCAAGCAGTACCTAATAATAAAATTAATTATTATAAATTCTGCTGGTTCACAATACTAGTATTGCTGACGTATCTACCTGTCTTGTGCCTAGTACTGTCTTATCTACCTGTCTGATGCCTAGTACTGCCATATCTAACGTCTGGTCTGGGGCTCACTGCCTAATACTGGCGTATCTACCTGTCTGGTCTGGGGCTCAGTGCCTAATACTGCCGTATCTAGCATCTGGTCTGGGGCTCACTGCCTAATACTGCCGTATCTACCGTCTGGTCTGTGGCCCACTGCCTAATACTGCCGTATCTACCGTCTGGTCTGTGGCCCACTGCCTAATACTGCCATACCTACCTGTGTGGTCTGGGGCTCACTGCCTAATACTGCCGTATCTACCTGTCTGGTCTGGGGCTCACTGCCTAATATTGCCGTATCTACCGTCTGTTTTGGGGCTCACTGCCTAATACTGCCGTATCTACCGTCTGGTCTGGGGCTCACTGCCCAGTGCCTAATACTGCCGTGTCTACCTGTCTGGTCTGGGGCTCACTGCCTAATACTGCCATATCTACCGTCTGGTCTGGGGCTCACTGCCTAATACTGCCGTGTCTACCTGTCTGTTCTGGGGCTCACTGCCTAATACTGCCGTATCTACCGTCTGGTCTGGGACTCACTGCCTAATACTGCCGTGTCTACCTGTCTGGTCTGGGGCTCACTGCCTAATATTGCCGTATCTACCGTCTGGTCTGGGGCTCACTGCCTAATACTGCCGTGTCTACCTGTCTGGTCTGGGGCTCACTGCCTGATACTGCCGTATCTACCGTCTGCTCTTGTGCCCACTGCTGAGAGTCATTCTTATGAGGGACTTGTCTTTTCAATGCATACAACTGATTGCATTCCACTAATGAGAGTAATTGATTGCTGCACCAATCGCCCACTGCTCCTCGGCTGCACTGTGTAAACAGTGCACAATAAAGCCAGATAGGGGTCTTGTTGGATGTTAAACTGATCGAAACAGTTAAGGCCCCCATACACTAGCCGATTTTGGTCAGATTTCGGCCAGATCAGTCGGATCTGGCCGAAATCGGACCAAAATCGGCAAGTTTTGATGTCCCCTCAGATCCGATGCGCGGTCCCGTGCGCATCGGATCTGCGTCGGGTGGTCGGACCTGCTGCACGTCCGACCACCCGACTTGGGACCTAGTGGGGCGGCGCGGCGGTGGAGGGAGCAGGGAAGGCTGGGGACGCTGCGGGGGGCACAGGCGGCATAGAGCCGGGCAGGGGGAGCCGGGAGCTGTCAGTACTGAATAAAAAAAAAAAAGCCCATACAATGAATGGGCAGCCTGTGATTGGCTGAGCGCTCTCTCAGCCAGTCAGCAATTGGCTGAGAGAGCGCTCAGCCAATCACAGGCTGCCCATTCATTGTATAGGCTTTTTTTTCTAGCACTGACAGCTCCCGGCTCCCTCTGCCCGGCTCTATGCCGCCTGTGTCCCCCGCAGTGTCCCCAGCCCCCCCTGCTCCCACCAGCAGCCCTGCTCTGTAGCCCCCCCCCCCGCTCCCCGGGTTGTTTACATGTGATAAATCGAGACGATTTATCACATGTAAAAAATGGCACATCAAGTGCCAATCTAATCAAGCTCCCCCGGGGAGCAGCCGGAGAAGCTCAGGGGGAAGTCTGAAAGGCCCCCTAGTGTATGGGGGCCTTTACACACTTGCAGACAAACTCTGTGCTGCACAAAATGCCCACTGCTCCTTGGCTGCACATGGTAAACAGTGCATGATCAAGCCAGATAGGGATCTTTTTGGGGCCTAGTTTTTTAAACTGCCATCCTGTCTGCCGCTGCAGTGCCACTCTTACATGAGCCACGTGTTTGTGCCGCACACTTGTGTGGCTTAGCATAGTGATCCAGCTACCTCGGTGCAACCCTTTGCCCTAAAAACAATATTGTGAGGTGTGAGGTGTTCAGAATAGACTGGAAATGAGTGGAAATGAATGTTATTGAGGTTAATATAGTGTAGGAGCAAAAAAATAAAAAAAAACAAATTCTGCGATTTTAGCAGTTTTTATGCGTTTTTAACAAAAAAATCAGAACCCAAAACCCAAAAAATACAAACACAAAACACTTAGGAGGTATTTTGCCAAAACCCATTAGAGCCCAAAACCTCAAGGTAATCAGAACCCAAAACCCGAAAAGTGGCCGGTGCGCATCCCTAGTTTTAACTCATATCAAATACCAGGTTTTTGTAACCGGTATTCACTCTGGCGCTTTCACACTGCAGCTAGAACCATTTTGAAACTATTAAAAAACGTCAATATACTGTGTTATAGCTGCGGTGTGAAAGGGGTATTATATTTTCTGTATTGCTAATAATTATAATAATGAAAGGTGGATCAAGGATCTTAGTAAAGTTGTATAGTCGATGACTGTCGACAGATTAATTTCAAAAGTCCGTCCCACAATTATGAATGGGTCAGGCAATGTGGGGACAGCATGTCAAAGGTATATTAGCAGTGCCTCCGGAGCTGCGCTTCCGTGCAGAGAAGTAATGAGGGTTTCCCTGCCGCTGACTGTGAACAGCCGTGCAAGCCGTGTGTGTACCGGCGTTGTCAGGCAGATTTCTCCTACTGAAGTCCACAATGTCTGTGAGTCAAGTGGATTTGTATTGGGCGGCAATAAAGGGCTGCGGCTGATCCTGCTGTTGACACAGAGTGATGTCCAGGGATCCTTTTTTCTCCTGTGTCTTAAGTGTTTCGGTCCTATGCTGGAAGCTTTACCAAATTCTTTGAAAAGGTTCCCATCATAGCAGCGAAACGCAAAATCCATGCCATGCGATTCCATCGAATCGGGATCAAATAGCATTGGCAGACGCCCCGTGTGTACACTCCTTTAGTATTTACAGGAGTACAGATACATTCTATTGCAAAAAAACATTCTAGATATATTAAAGAGGGTGTCAGGAATGCTGACAGACATTAATATGGTCGACATGGTCAAAAGGTTGGCACAAGCGATATGTTGACATGACTATGATTAATATATGAAAAAGGATATAAACGTACATTTTTTTACCGTTTCCATACATTACCATCCACGTTACCTCTGAGTGGGAATGCTGAAATGTGTCCCAAAGCATGGCAAGTGAAACAATACACTAATTGGGGTCCACGTGTTCTTGTGTGGAAATTGACATCAGAAAAATGTGATAAACTCACGTCGACCTTTTCATTTGTCTTCCAATTCCATGTTGACCTTTTTGCTTGTGTGGACCTTTTCCCAATGTCTACCTTTTTGAGTCGACCTAGATATTGTCAACCTGCTATACCACACCCATTAAAGAGCATGATATTGCACATACACTAGTCACTGATGCTCTCTGTGTTATATGGCAATCACTAATGCTCTCTGTATTCTATTACAGTCACTGATGCTCTCTATGGGGCATATTTATCATGGTCGCATTTACAATGCGATCTGGGTGGAATATTACCGCCCAGGATCGCATTGTAAAATGCGATCATATCGGGGCGATGTATCAATTTTAAGGGCACAGGGCTCCGAAAAGAGCCCGTCCCTGCAAAGCCCTAACCCGGAAGCCGGGGGGTCAGCGCATGCGCGGGTTTTTGCTGACACCCGCCGACCACACTGCCGTTCGGGCAGTGCGATGTGTAGCCATAGGCTACAATGGGCTATCGCCATATCAGGATGCCTGATGTTGATACATCGGGCAGTTTCGCATCCCCCATAGAAACCTATAGGGAATGCGGCCAGCGGCGCTGCAGGGGAGATCACAGCAGCGATCGGAGATTACTGCTGCGGTTCCCCTTTAATACATTTCAGTGCTACTTAATATTTGCGGCTAAACCCCGAAAAGTGTGTTTTCAGGGATTTAGCCGCAAATATGGTTTAATAAATGTGCCCCAATATTACATGCATTCCCAACCACGCTCCTCAAGGAACACCAACAGTGCCTGGAGATATCCAGGCTTCAGCACAGATGGTTTAATCAGAATCACTCAGGTACTAATTGGAGATATCCAGGCTTCAGCACAGATGGTTTAATCAGAATCACTCAGGTACTAATTAAGGCACCTGTGCTCAAGTGTGGATATCACTAAAACCTGCACTGTTGGTGTGCCTTGAGGACCGTGGTTGGGAATGCCTGGTGTATTATGTGGCATCTGTATTGTATGACACTGACTGAATTTATGCTGGCCACACATCAGACCAACTTTCATCTAACCATCCAACTAGTTGGTTGGATATAATAAAAATATGGTACTGGATGGGAGCAAATGTAATATGTAATTTGGTCCGAAAATGTGGAAACGGAAAAAAACCTGTCGCTCAGACAAAGTAATGAAGTTTGATCTGTTTGATTTAATTAATGTCACTGAATGTTTTTGTCCATTTTTCTGGGTTTGTGAGCAAATTGCTTTTTGTCATTTGCTCCCATCTAGTACCAGATTTTTATTCCATTAATCCAACTAGTTGGATGGCATTACTAGATGGGAGTTTTATTGAAGATGAGATGTTGCCCATAGAAACCAATCAGAATCTACTATATATTTAGCACCTTCTAGAGATAATAGATGATTGGTCATATGTCCCAACATGACCCATAAAGAAGGACAAATTACTCTGTTGCTGGACTTTCCTCTTAATGTATGATTGCCATCACCTGTTTTTGAACAGGTTAACTAATAAGAAAAGTGTTTCTCCATTACAGGTCATTATGATCAATAAAACTGGTTGCTTGCCAATTTTCACACATATTTTAATTTTCAATTAGCTGGGCTTAATTATCTCCACTACGTGATTCACAATTAGCCACAATACCTAGTACTTATCAGGGATTTTGCTTTGGAAGCCTCAGTCATGCAAAACATAATCCCTGATAAATACCCTTAGACCTGCAATAACACATTGAAATCAGATACTTATCCCAGATCCCATGTATTATCACTTGAAAACATTTTTATACAAAAAAAAAAAAAAAACAGGCTTAAATTTAAACCAACAATGACCACCAGTCAAACGTTTTTTATTTTTTTTTGAGGGGAGGGGGGGGGGGGGGGGGGGGGGGGGGATCAGGGCTAATTGAATACTCCATAGGTTTTGCCTTCGCATTACAGACATTTCTTGACTTTATAATATTGATTTCTTGATTCAAACAGGCCATTGGTAACTACTTTGCTTGAACCTTTGCCCTGGGTGACAAATAGCCTAAAGGTGCCCATACACGATGCAAGGGTGGCGTACGATACGTGAAGAACTAGCTTCGGATCACATTGCATGCAATGCGATCTAGTTCAAAACGCACTGAATTATTGTACTGTGTATGGGCACCTTAACTTCACCCCTGGCTGTAATCATGTGCTAGCTTGCATTTTTCAATACAGTTATCATTGCAGCTCTACTAATTTAGATTTGGTCCTTTTAATTTCTTCCTCACAGCATTGGGATTATTACGGTACTTAATTTCCAACTAGGGCATTATTTGTATGGAGTTTATTTATTTTATATTTGTATTTCTGGTTCTCAAGTGTCATCTAATAGACAAAATGTAATAGGAACTGCCCCTAGTGGATGTGCTTGTGACATATAACGCACAACAAGCAAGCATTCTTTCAAGCCATTGAATGTGTAGAATAACATTCATTCTAGAAGATAAAAGTTACCAATATATACACTAACTATATCATCGGCATATAGTCTAGTGCAGAGCGGGCCAAAATGGTCCTTGAGATGTACCAACAGTTCATGTTTTCCACCTTGCTGGTGCACTGGTGTAGCTAGTACTAACTGTCACATTTTCAAACATGTGCTGCATTCATTCCTAACCAAGACATTTTACAAATCCACAGGTGAAACCAGAAAACATGAACTGTGTAGATCTTAGGACCAGTTTGGTCACTCCAGGTGTAATGTGTATGCACACGGGTCATTAACGATGTTCATCATTGTCCATACAAGAGAGGACATCATTATCAAGGACCAGCATGCCCCCCGCTGTTGCTTATTGCTGTCGGCATCATTAACTGTCCAATCACGCTAGACATCTCTGGGTACACACATCGTGTAGTGCAGGGGTTGCCAACCAATCAGAGGCAGTGAGCCAAAAAATATGTTATGGTGAAAACAAAGAGCTGATACCATGCAGGAAATGGACATGGCATATCTCAAGTAAACAGGAAAGAAAAAGTATGTCCTGGCATGGTGCACCTATATGGACTCACACGAGTAAAAGTTAACTTTTATTAACATAGTTTAAGATAGTGAAATATAAAAACACACAAGACAAGACAAAATAAATGTGGTGTGTTTAAAAAACGGCGTCTCACTGACAATTTTATTGACTGTTTCAACATAACTATTAACAGGTAGTTCCCGTTGACACTTGTATGGTAATCCAACTTAATATCTAGTATGAAAGTGTCTTAATTGGTTTATATCCCCAGTGTAGAGGTACATAGGACTGTATAAAGTATCTTATTGTGTGCTGGTCCTATTAAGTTAGTTAATTATCAATGTTAGTGTGATAAATCCCACTAGTTGTATCTTAAATTGTATGACAATGAGGTATTATGGTAAATTGTGGCAGTGTGTCACTACATTAAATTTCTACTTATATGATCTATGATGTAGATAGACATATATTATCTAGATCAATCCTGTAAATGGTCAACACAGGTGCCGACCTATGTATAGGATTCTATGTAGTGACACTGCTGCATGCTGCCCCTTTAAGGTCTTTGTCAAAACCAAAATATCGCAGATAGCTTTTCTGAAAAAGTAGGTTACTCAAATTATCTCTTCAATGAGATGGTGACTATATTAAATTATGCTGCAACAATGTGTAAAGATTCTCTATTATGTATCATTATGAGTTGTTAGATATACACTGTATCGGACAGCACTAGAATGACAAGACTAAAGCTGGGTGCACATCTATACAATTCCTGTTTTCTTGAGACCGTTCGACCGACCGTAGAGGCATTGGACCATCCACAAACAACAGCCGATATGTGCATACACACCTGTACAAGTTTACTTGCGAAGTCCAATGTACTCCCGTCCAAACAGTCGCAACAAAAAGATTGTACCACTGTACACACTCTCTCGATTGTCATTGCATGATGGTGCACCCCTGTTGCACAGGTACTTGTAGTGCCACGTAAAAAGATGTAATCAGCCTGCAGGGTGACTTGAGACAGACATACGGCAAATAGCTGGGGTGTGCGTCTAGATGTAGTCAGCCGGCAGGGTGACTGGAGACAGACATACGGCAAATAGCTGGGGTGTGCGTCGAGATGTAGTCAGCCGGCAGGGTGACTAGAGACAGACATATGGCAAATAGCCAGGGTGTGCGTCTAGATGTAGTGAGCTGGCAGGGTGACTAGAGACAGACATACGGATACTAGAGGTCCTACTGGAACTTTAGTGCCTGCAGCCGGGAGCACAGCGTGTACAGCGCTACCTGAAAGTGACAAATTCCAGGAGCACTGGTGTGCCATGAGCATGTAACCCCCTGGTAACGAGAATGTAACCCCTTGGCAACAAGCATGTAACCCTTGGCAACAAGCATATAAACCCTGGAAATTAGCATAAGCATATATTTAATGTTGGGGGGAGGGTTGGGGGGTATTGGAGGGGCAAAATTTCTACCTACGGCACTGGGAAGCTGTACCTTTGGGGATGTCAGTGGGGGCATGAAATCCCAGTGAGTGGGGTTAGTGCAAAGGAGTTGGGAAAATAAATCTGAGCAGTTTTTGAGGAAATGGAATGTAGGACCACGGGGCAGTGGAAAGTAGGAATAATGTATATTCTGTGTAAAGCACTGCATAATGTGCTGGAGATATATAAATACAGAGTATTAACAACTTGTCCATTAGGGGGTAAGAAGGATGTGGAGAACATGGAATTGCTACTGCCTGTTCATTTGGTAAAGACTTGTACAAATGTAATGACTCATGCTACTGTCATCTCATACCTTGTACAGTTTAGCATATACTGTAGTACACAACTGATTTTGTGTGCTTAAGGTGGTAGCGCACTAACAGCTGGAAACCTATGATATCCATGTTTTGATGGGAAGTTAAATGTGCAAAACAATTCCTTCTCTGCACCACAATAAGTGCCCAGTAATATCTTAAATATATTTGGCACTCCTTGAAACATGTAGCTGGATGTAAACATCTGGGATTTTTGCTAACTTGAAAACTTTGGCACACATTGCTTACTTCAGAACTATGTATCATTTTTTAAAGTGTCATTTCTAGTTTGGAAGCTATGGCTGTTTTCAGTAATATAGTATGTGCAACACATATGTGCCTGACTTTCAATGTAACACACTTGGTGATGACTGGGATCTAAATGAACAGGACCAATACAGATAAATAACGGCTTTAAAAAAACAAACAAATAAGAAATCTTATTTTGAAGCCATTTTTATTCTGAGTGTTCTTCCCTAATAATGTGAAGGGTCAATCTTGGAGATTGCTACTCTTCTGAGAGTCAAGAAGATTGCTACTGTTTCAGGGAGTTTCCCTGACATTAAGAGAGACTTGGCAAGTATGACCTGTTCGCTAGGCCTCTGGTGGGAGGAGTTTGGACTCGGGAAAGCACCACTTTGTTTCCATCCAGTTTCTGGGGCCCATGGGTGAGAAAGCAGGACATTATCCGAATAGCAGGACCCAAATGCAATAGGGACAGTTGCGAGATATAAAAAGGGAATCGTGTACGTTTGCACAGGGGAGCGATGTTTTGTGACTGCGCATGCGCATACACTAGCAGTGCAGGTGGGGGCATGGGGTGGCGGCGATGGGCTATGCCCAGTGTTTCATGGGCGTCGCCATGAAAATGCTGGGCGTTCCCATGTAAATGCGCCAGTAACTCAAGTGTGTGTGTGTGTGTGTGTGTGTGTGGGGGGGGGGGGGGGGGGTTGTCGGGCAGCTAACTTCAGCAGATGTCAGCTGCCCATCCGCTTCCCATACAGGGAGCCTGCAGATCTAAGACACCATAGAGGTGTCTAAGATCTGCAAGTGCTTGCAAAATCATTTGATGGTCGCCAACGGGTGCGACCTGGCTTGCTCCTCCTTGTAGCATGTCCCCATGCTCCTTGCTCCCCATGCTCCTTGCTCTCCAAGTATAGCGCACTGTCAAATTATTATTTATTTATTTACAGTTTCTTATATAGTGCATCATATTCCGTTGCGCTTCACAATTGGAAACAGTGATTAAACAAACTGTGTAGAAACAAACCGACATAGAGGTAGCAGGGCCCTGCTCCCAAGCTTACAATCTATAGGGATAATAGGAGGGATACATAAGGATAGAATTCCATAGCATGGCAGTCCCATCAGATTACAAGACAGTCCTGATCATCTGTTTTTAAGCCGCCACAAACTACTCCTTGTCATACAAGTGTAACTTAAAAACACAGTGTAAATGTATTTATTAGTTTTATTATTTATTAACCGTTTCTTATATATTGTAGAAAATTCTGTTACACGTTACAATTGGAAACAGTGAGAAAACAAAGTGGGACAGTCAAAACGGTAGGAAGGCCCTGCTTAAAAGCTTACAATCTATCTACCTAGGAACAAAACACAGCAATAAAAGACTAGGCAGGACAGGGTACAGGGGACTAATTGTAGACTCCCCTGCTGAAGAACAAAGGATTATCTCATCACAGCTGGTTTTTTTTTAGAATCAACACTGACTAATGACCAGACACATAGCTGTTGACTTGAAACTGTCAGTTTTGTGGGGGGGGCGGAGGGCAGGAGAAGGTCTTTTGTCGTGTGTGGGGGGTTGTTTACATGGGCGGCACCACAAACCCACATGGGTACTGCCAAAGTTGCCTTCTGCATTCCATGCCATAAGCAGCCCAGCAGCCAATTCTGTCTTCTGGGACTATGGGTCAAAAGTTTTACAGTGAAATTGAGAAATTACCTATAGTGTTAAATACAGTATTCTTTCTTTAACTGGTATTGCTTTGTCTGCTTACACCTTATGGTCCTTACTTTTGATATTACCTTAAGGTGCCCATACACGATACAATTATTGTATACAATATTGCATCTCATCGCATCTCATCGCATCTCAGTTTTGTGATGAGATGATATCTAGTACAAAAAGTATGTGCAGCACATACTTTTGTACTAGATCTCATCTCATAGCAAAACCGAGACACAATGAAATGCAATATTGTATACAATAATTGTAATGTGTATGGGCACCTTTATTGCGATACTGCATGTGAATCTTTTATTTGGAATTCTCTTTAGTTTGGAAAGGCCCTTTAAAGAGACATAAGGAGAATGGACAATGGACTTCAGGGAAATATTTGTGCCTCCAAATGTATATTTTTTAAATATATAATTAACGCCCCAGCAAAGCATTTAATACAAAATAGGGTACTCTTTACCTAGAAGGGCGCCCATCGCGACCATCGCGACCATCGAATGCACTAAAAATCGGGTGCGACGCGATGGCCGCGATTTCCCATAGGGACCAATGTTAAAAATCAGATTGGACCCAATTTTAGTGTTCAATGCCTCAATGCCCACGATTTTTACATAGGAAACAATGTTAAATGGGCCACAGAGCCCTAATAGTCACCGTGAACTCTGAAATGGCCCCCACAATTGTTAACGCCACCCCACGATCAACGTCAACCCGAAGCGTGGCGAGCGCAGCGAGCCCGCGAGGGGCGGCGGTACGCGTCCTACGACCTTTTCATGCCCTACTATCCTCGTCGGCGTGGAGTTGAGAATAGAATAGTGTGGCGAGCGCAGCGAGCCACCGAGGCCCAAAGCGTGGCGAGCGCAGCGAGCCCCGCGAGGGGACGCGGATACCTTCACAGTTATACGCGTCCCCTCGCGGGCTTCACAGGTGTCCGTGGTGAAAAGCGGACACCTGTGAAGCCCGCGAGGGGACGCGTTTACCTGTGAAGGTATCCGCGTCCCCTCGCGGGGCTCGCTGCGCTCGCCACACTATTCTATTCTCAACTCCACGCCGACGTGGATAGTAGGGCATGAAAAGGTCGGAGGACGCATACCGCCGCCCCTCGCGGGCTCGCTGCGCTCGCCACGCTTCGGGTTGACGTTGATCGTGGGGTGGCGGTAACAATTGTGGGGGCCATTTCAGAGTTCACGGTGACTATTAGGGCTCTGTGGCCCATTTAACATTGATTCCTATGGCCAAATCACGGGCATTGAGGCATTTAACCCCTTCACGACATATGACGTATATATACGTCATATGTCCGTTGCGGGGGAATCAAGCCAGCTCACGGAGTGAGCTGGCTTGAAAGAGAGCAGGTAATGGCTGTATATTACAGCCAGGTCCCTGCTCTCACGGCCACGAGCGGCGAGTTCGCCGATCGTGGCCGTTTAACCCTTTAAGCACCGCGGGCAAAGCGCCCGCAGTGCTTAAATAGCTGATCGGAGGGGGGGCGCCCCCCTCCGGCGCCGATCGGGGCCCCCCGCAGCGAGATCGGAGGGTGCCGATCGGTTGCCATGGTAGCCAGGGGTCTAATGTAGACCCCTGTGCTGGCCGTGTATGCATACCTATTACATCCTGCCTCAGGCAGAATGTAATAGGAAGTGCATAAAATCACTACGTTCAGCCATAGAGCTCTATGGCTGAACCTAGTACAGGCGATCGCGCCCCCTAGTGGTCAAGTACACTAGGGGGCCTTGTAGTAAAAGTAAAAAAAATAAATAAATAAAGTTTAAAAAAAAAAAAAAAATATTAAAAGTTCAAATCACCCCCCTTTCCCCATTTCCCAAATAAAAATAAATAAAAAATAAAAAAAATAAACATATTTGGTATCGCCGCGTTCCTAAAAGTCCGATCTATTAAAATATAACATTAGTTATCCCGCACGGTTAAAGGCGTAAACGGAAAATAATCCCCAACGCTTTTTTGGTCGCATCGCGTACCCAAAAAAAAATAACTAAAAGAGATCAGAAAGTCGCCCATATCCCATAATGGTATTAATTAAAAAGTACACTTCAGCCCGCAAAAAATGAGCCCTCACCCAGGTCCGTAGGTGGAAAAATAAAAAAGTTATAAGCCGCAGAACATGGCGACGCAACGCAAATTAGAAAAACCGTAAAAGTTGCGATTTTTTTTTTTAGTGGTAAAACATAACGAAAACTATATAAGTTTGGTATCGCCAGAATCGTAACGACCCATAGAATAAAGATAACCCATCATTTTAAACGAACTATGAACTCCAAAAAAACCGTAACCAGCGCAAAATTGTGCAATGGCGTTTTTTTTTTTTTTTACCCCACATTGAATTATTTCCTGATTCCCCAGAATATTATACGGTATAGTAAATGGTACCATTACAAAGTACAACTTGTCCCGCAAAAAAAAAGCCCTCATGTGTCTATATAGCCGGAAAATTAAAAAAGTTACGCTTATTTGAACGCAAGGAGGAAAAAAAAAAAAATTACCTTAAAAGGCAATGTCGTGAAGGGGTTAACATTAAAATCGCGGTCAATCACCGTTTTTAACATTGATCCCTATGGGAAAATCGCGGTCATCGCGGGTACCCGATTTTAATGTACCCGCGATTTACCCGCGATGGCCGCGATTTTTTACCCCCGATGCCCGCGATTTCAATCGCTGGCGCCCTTCTAGGTAAAGAGTACCCAAAATAGTGCTCCTGCATATGGGAATATATGTAAATGTTTCCATATATATTAGTTTATATAAATGTGCCTCTGCATATTGTTTAATGTCTTGACACTCTATGTTGGTCAATATACAATTGTTCCGGAAGTATTATTGTTAATTTTATTGAGCCACCATATTTCCATAGTATGGCCTTTTTTTTTTACTTACCACAATATATTTCTGTCTTTTTTTTTTGTCCAATATCTATTAGGATAAAAGAAGTGGTTGAACCATGTTGCAAGATTCTTAATAAGTGATTTTCATTATATTTTATTGTTTTGTTTTCTTTTAATCTATTTGCATTGTTAAGTCTTTGGGTATATTATCTAAGTTAATAATGGCCTAGTTACATATATATATATATATATATATATATATATTTTTTTTTTTTTATTAAATTATTGTCTGAATGACTTTGAGACATACTCACTTACAGGTGCTCAGGAGTGGTAAGATTTCAGTTGTAGACTCCTGCAACTTATTCAAATGCAAGGGTGTAACTGCCATAGGTGCAAGGAGTGCAGCTGCTATGGGGCTCGGAGCTGAAGGGGGCTCATCTTTACTATCTAAGTAATATGTTTTACATACATTTATCACCATCAGTTGCTAAATAGGGGGCCCTTACAAACTTTTGCTATGGGGCCTACGAATATCTAGTTACACCCCTGTTAAAATGGTTAAAATATGGGGTGAGGAACAGTACAAATGCTACTTCAGTTTACTGGGACTGAACCTTGTCGATTGCCAGGACTGGCCACTCTCGGTGAGACAGGTCTGAGACACTAGAAGTGTTGGTACGGTGGGACAGTTGTACTGATGGAGTTCTGAAAACTTTTGTTCATTTGAGGGATGAGGGATGATTATAGTCTACCAGCTACTTTCCAATCTGACACACACTTACTGCCCAATTTGAGGCTGGTCCCCCGAATAATGCACACTTCCCGGTGTGATCTATTTTATTGTCCTCACATCTATAAGATTTCACCAGTTCAAGATATTTCTCTTTACACAGTATCTAAAATTCCTTTTTGCCTGGTTCAATTGATCTGCAGATATATCTACAGACATATCGGGCAGCATGTTCTCCATAAACACTGCAGCGTTGCATAGCCGACCCAATATCAGATGGTCCAGCAAAATATCGGCTGTTCAATTGATATATCGGCCAGTGTGTACCCAGCGTTATATAATGTGGTAGGTAGAATAAAATACATTTCTTAAAATTTCGTAAACTTTTCTAGTGGTCAATTCTCCGTTAATTTTGTTCACAGCTCAAGTAAAGTGAGTAAAGAAGAAGGTTGTTCACTAGACTATGAACAGTGACAATGTTCTGTTGTGTATGGTACAATATGTTCACATTTAAGGTGTTTACACAAAGTTACATTTACATATACTCTAAAGTCAACACCAGAGATTATTTCTTAATGTTGATTGTGATGGTGTGCTCTCAAGTAAGCGAACGTCAATGAGGGCATGTGGATTGAATTGTGGACTTTGCAGAAATGTGCATATGCATAATTATTACACATGTACTGAAACAGCTCTATTCCACCGGAGACAGGGCTCAAGGATAATGGTGCAAAAGCTTAGGGATAGGGGTAGTCTGGCTGTAGAGATGTGCACAATTCTGCATACATGCAAATATATGCATTTAGTTCTGTTTACATGATGTGTGTGGTCAAGGGCGTAACTACCAGAGGTGCAGGGGGTGCAGCTGCTTTGGGGCCCTATGCTCAGGGGGCCCTGTATTTCCTGTACACATTACAGGTGCTATATACATTTGTCACCATTGGATAGTATATAGGGGCCTTTACAAACTTTTGCTATGGGGCCTACAAACATCCCCTGTGTGTGGCTTCAAAGTGCCAGCTCCTCCACAGTGACAGGATCCAGCTGCTGCAGTGTGACATTCTTCAGGAAAACCTGACTGACACTGAGAAGGAGCCGGCAACAGAGATACTCCAGGGATGTGGGGTACACTCAGAGTCATGTGACCAGGGGGCTTCCCATGAGGCCACAACCCAAATAGTAATGCACATGGGGTAGGAGGCTTCCATGAGGCTGGTAAACCACACCCCTTTTTGGATGCCATCAACTTTGGTGCTGCTACATGGTACACAGCAATGAAATGGCCAGTCTTTCAACAAAAACTATTCAATACAGTTACATGTGTGGGCCCAAAGCAATTGCTGAATTTGATCAAAACTTACTCAGAGAACTGTACTTGGGCAGAGCAGTCAATCCTATCTGCTGATGGCAGATTAGTCTTACAGAACCTAAGCATGATGTAGTCATTAAACACAAAGAAATAAAATCGATAGTGTTGAAAAGGGGAAGAGTACACTTAGCCAGGTGTTACCAGCCTGGAAGAAGAAACAATGTATAACGAATATATGGAAGGAGTAGCGCCCCACAGTTAGGAAGTCCCTTATTACCAAAAAATATATTACAAAACAGGGAGTGTTAAACTCTAACACACAAGGGACCTTATTCTGGTAGAGTCGCAAGGCTGCGTATTCACAGCCTTGTGAGTCCATTGAGATTCGCCCACCCCCTCTCTCAAGGTAAAGATAATAAGCAGCTGTGCTGCTCATGTGTTCAATAAAGACTTATGTGTAATTTTTTCCTGGTGAGCTACCCGGGTTTTTTGTTAATCTCTCCCAAGAGCATTATTATCCGTGTTATATGTTGAACATCTTGTCCATGCGCAAAACTTTTTTATGATGCATATTTATGAATAAATATATTGTTTTTTTCTTACTAACATCGTGGCAGTACATCTATATCAAAGATACCTTGATGTGTGGATTCCCATCCTGTCCCTTGTAAGCATACATGTGAGCATTTGGATGATCTGTTTAATGTGAGGTTTGTTATATGAGCTATCACCATCACAAAGAAACCTTTATGCACCACCCACATGTAAGCATACATGTGAGCCACTTTATATGATTCTTGACACATAAAGGATCTTTTTTGGAACACTACCCATAAGAGGAGAGGAACTGTGTGAATTTATGAGAAAATCCCCCCTCTTTCCATTTAATAATTCATATTGGACCTTTATTAAGACTGTACTGCACATATTGCATCTTCTTGCATTTTTATTTTACATATCCAAACTGTGGAAATTTGTTTAAGGAATATAGAATCTTGAGAACAGAGGACAGAATAGACCTTGGGGTCAGTCTGGTTGATTCGCTAGGATGCGTATTCGCATCCTTGTGAGTCAACCTAACTTTGCCTTGCGAATGGTGGTACGCCACTCTTCACACTTTGCATAAACATCCATTCGCAGTGCACTGTTGGGAGTACTTGAGGACCAGGGTTGGGAACCACTGTCTTAGATCTATGGGTACCCTGTGCGGAAAGTGGGCCGGCAGCTTTGTCGGAATCAGAATCAGCTTGGCAAGGTATACTTGCGTATACTGGGAATTTGTCATCGCCGAATTTCCATGGAAACGCCCAGTGTTTTCATGGGAACGCTCATGGGCGCAACCGCTCACTGCTGATCCATACCCCCAGCTCGCAGTGCTGTGTGCGAGCGGCTGGCAAATATTCAATTCACAGTGGCTGCTCGCACCATGCATAATGGTATATGTGCATGCGCAGTTGCACACCATCACTCCCTTGAGTGAACACACAGGTGAGCAAATGGAACAGAATAAGGGCCTATGTCCACTTGGATAGTAAAGTAGCAACCGAGTGGATCTGCACCAAAAAAAAGTGAAAAACTCATGACGACCATGTGACCATCGACAACACTCCCGGCGACCTAACTCTTGCTTCTAACTTCTGTTGCTGTCGATCTGGATGCGGTCGACTATCTTTAGGCGTCTAACTAGATGCATTCGACTAAGCATGGCCGACCATAACATAATCAATCTAGATATCTTATATCCGTTGACATGATATGATGTGTCCAGTGACATAAACACATGAGAGCAGACAAAGGGAAAGCTGACACAACCCAAGTTGCTGCATACTTTATTCTTGGTTATAAGATTCAACCAAACCATTTTATGCCCCAAAATATAACGTCTAATGAACACATTTCTGTGAAAGTGTAAACTAAGATGACAGCATAAACTTTTTTTTAGTGCACAAATAAAAATGTGTTCCCATTTAGTTAAACATTGACTATTGACTGTGCTTGTCATTAATTCCATATTCTTTTTGTACATATTTAACTATCTGTCTGTATACATCATCTCATGGGCATTGTGTGCAAAGGAGAGGGAGGAGAACGATTCAGCAACCAGACAATAGTTTCAAAGGAAATGTGGTCCTTGATGCTTTAGAGAAAGTTATAAAGGTGTACCTAACTACCTTGTATTCTTAACATAAACTTAACAAACTGAAAAATGTTAATTTAAGGACCCATTTATCATTGGTCGCATTTACTGCCCAGAGTTGGATTGCAATATGCGATCCTTTTTGGTTGAATGTATCAACCTGCATACGCAGGAATTCACCTGGTGCTGGGGGTCTGCACATGCATGTTTAGCGCTGACCCCCGGCCAACCCCCCTGACCTCACTGCTCCACCGGCATTGCGGTCTGTAGCCCTTGGCCTACAATGGACTACCACCATCTTAGAATGGCGGTAGCCCCGGGAACCACTAGGGGATATAGGGGATATAGGGGATGCAGCCACAAGCAGGGCAGGCGGGATCAGAGATTCCTGCTGTGGTCCCTCCTATATACATTCTGGTGATACTTAATATTTGTGGCTAACCCCTGGGAAATTATATATTATATGATAAATGGGCCCCATAATCTCTTGAAGACATCAGTGTGTTCTTATTTTGAGATATGCATTTGGTGGCAGCGAAATATGAGTTCTAGGGCTGGATTCCTTTTTGTAGGTAAAGCAAAAAGCAGGCAACTGGTAAAACCATGTTGCCCTGTAGGTGGGACAGATGTAACCTGCAGAGAGTAAAGCTGGGTACACACCCAGGGCTGGTGCTAGAATGTTTGGTGCCCTCCTGCAAAACTTTAAATTTGCGCCCTCTCATAGTTTACAAATGGACAGAGCACACCCAAAAAAAGATGTGTGGTCTCACAGGGAATGGGCATGGCCACACTATAGTACTCCTATTTCAAATTACACCACACAGTAGCAGAATTGTATTTAAATTACACAGCAGCAGTGCTGTAACTAGCCATTTTGGTTCCCTATACCCTGACACCCCCCCCCCCCCACTGCTCCATAGGAAATGTAAAAAATATAAGTGGTGTGGCTTCATGAGGAAGGGGCATGGGCACAAAACAGTATCAATAACACTATAATGTCAATTACACATTATGCCACATGCTGTAAAGCTCATTACACTTTGGGGGAAATATACTAAGATGTGAATTCTACTTCATATGTGATGTTGCTATGGGCAACCAATCAGTTCCTGTCTACTATCTTCTAGAGCAGGGCTGGGCAACACCGGCCCTCCAGATGTTGATGAACTACACATCCCAGCATGCCTTGCATCAGTTTCAGCATGGCCACATAGCAAATCTAATGCAAAGCATCCTGGGATGTGTAGTTCATTAACATCTGGAGGGCCGGAGTTGCCCAGCCCTGTTCTAGAGGGTGCTAAAGAAGAAGTAGATTCTGATTGATTTCCCATAGCAACATCACATGTGAAGTAGAATACACATCTTAGTAAATTTCCCCCATTATGTCTCAAAGTGATGCCTATTACACATTATGACACACATCGTTATGCGCCTTACACAATATGCAGCATAACGTAATGCCCAGTACACATTATGCCACCCATCATAATGCCCATTAAGTAATATGCTGCACACCATAATGCCCATAAAACATTATGCCACACATTATGCTATGCGTAATGCCCCAAGTACTCCTGCTTATACACATAATTCCACCTGTAGTGCCCCTTACATAATTCCCCACACTGTGTAATCCAGTCCATTCTAGCCCTGAGCACAGCATCTGGCATCCTGCCACTTCTTCCGTTTCTGCTGCTACTGAAGATGGGGAGGAGAGCAGAGCCTGCAGAGGCACTTAATTGATTTTCAAATATCGGAGCTTGCGGTTCGGCATCCAATCAATAACTGCAGCTGCCTTATTCACATTACGGTTCACAGTAGTGCTTATACATATAATGCCCACTATTGACCACAAACGTAGCATTGCTTATACTTAACGCTCACTCTATCCCACAGTAGTAGCATCGCAGTAGCATTTCGTATACATAATGCCCACTGTATCCCACAATAGTAGCATCGATTATGCATAATGCCCACTGTATCCCACAGTAGTAGCATCGATTATACATAATGCCCACTGTTGCCCTCAGTAGTAGCGCTGATTATTTGTAATGCCCACACAGTTGACGACAGTCTTAGCACTACTTATACGTAACACCATACCAGTTTCCAACAGTATTAGTGCTGCTTATACATAATGCCCAAACCAGTTACTGACAGTAGTAGTGCTGCTTATACGTAATGCCCACACCAGTTGCTGACAGTAGTATTCCTGCTTATACGTAATGCACACACCAGTTACCGACAGTAATAGCGCTACATACAGTATACGTAACACTCAACACCAGTTGACAACAGTAGTAGTGCTGCTTATATACAATGCCCACACCAGTTGCCAACAGTAGTAGTGCTGCAGAAAGTAAAATCTGTCTTTCAGCTCATCCTCTCCTCCTCAGACCTGCTTGCATGTAGCTTCGCCCCTCTGCCCATGTAGCTCTGCTCTCTTTTCAGGCCCTGCTGCCACTGATGCAGTCAAAGGGGGTTGGGAATCCAGGAGGGAGCTTCTTGCTTCCAGCACAGCTGCCTGTCATGCAGCAGCAGTCGGCAGCCACAGAGGACAGCAGCGGGGACGCATCCACTGCTGAGTGGCTAGTGCCGGCCCTGTACACCTACAAATTTAGAGGGGGACAGGGTTTGGTTTGTCACAGTGTGGTGCACCATATAGAAGAAAACATACATTAAAATATACCTTTTATTCAAAGATGAATTAAAATTACGAAATATGACAGACCACATAAAACATATAATATATACACAAAGAATGTGAACAAAGTGCAGATTAAAATTGCACGTACGGAGTCCCTGTGTGTGACCTTCCTCTTAAATGGATTGTATCACAGTGGGTTCCTTTCTTGTTCCAACAGGTGGCTATGTAGTCTCCTAATTTGGGGAGAGAGATATCTGTGTTATCAGACGTACGAGGGTGTGTAGTGTGTGAGCCCACCACTGAATTAATGTCTCAGTGTGGAGTCTATGTTACTCCTTATTCAAAACCAATTTGCTGGCAGTGTGCGTACTGTGGTTGTCCTAATCAGGGGAATAGAACATTCCTTATAGGTACTATTATTTAGTGCCCCAAGATTGGGGAGTAGCGTACACACCATCCAATATGCAAGTATCAATGTCCCCCCCCCCCGTTTCTTAAGCCAGTATTGAGCAGGGGTTTGTACCCCTTAGGGTGGCCGCTATAGGTCTGTGTTAACACTTCCTAGAGACCAATTTATTGGTAAAGCGTGTATTATTATTATTATCCCATTAGGGGAATAAATCACCCCTTATTGGTGTTTATGATTGATGCCCCAAATTTTGGGAGTATCGTACACACTATCCAATCTGCGGGAATCAATGTCCCGTGGTCAGTCACCACTGTATTGGCTCTAGATTTAATAGAAGTGATTGGAGCTTATTACTCCATTGAGCAGTTATAAAATAAACCACTAAGCCAGATCAAGGAGTTAATGATACGAGTGCCGTGCGTTAACAGATATTCTGAGCAGAGGGAGTTACTGTCCCATTGTTTGCTTGTACTGGGTTACTAAGTACACGTTCTCAATTAATGAGCCAATATTTAGCGGGTGTTAGTACCCCTTGAGGTGGCCGCTTACACAACTACACATAGAAATACATTTCACATTAGAGTCCTGAAAAGGACTGATATACTGTATAATTCACACACAGAAAGCGCGTCCGTACGGCTGCTATGCCGACGTACGTTTCGCAAATCTTTTTCAGGGCAACCCCTATGCCACTGAGTTTCAACTGAATAAAAGAAAAAAAATAAGGGACATTTTTATCAGTTTATTTAAATAAAAGTACAAATTATACAAAAAAGGTGTGCATCTAAAACGTTCAACCGCTTCCTCTTCTTCTTCCTTTATAGCTAGAATCCACATGCATCCTATGCAGGAGCAAATAGCTCAAACAGTAACAAACAGTTTGCTTCTAGTGGAACAGGTCATGGGTTTTAATACAGGGTGTGACACTTTAGTTTGATATATAAATTGTCCTGCTAGGAGTGGGAGACAGCCATAGAAGCAATATTGACGGCTTCCAATTAACTGATTCAAACTCATAGGGGGGAGAGATGCCCCCCTGGGAGCAGGAGCCCGGTGACAGATGAGTCCATTGCCTCCCAGAGTTACACCTCTGCAGGATATGTCCAAGTGCATTATATCCAACCTATAGTTTGGGAACAACTGACCTAATGCATTTATCGAAACTAAATTTAGTTTTCAACAGGTTCTTATAGCAGAATATTTTGCTGAGATTTACAATTAAAACAACATTGGTTGAACAAAACTAGGTAATGAAAGACATAGGGTCTGATTCTGGTTCACTCGAAAAAGCAAATTATCTCGTTAATGTACAAAACTATCTGCACTGCATGGGTGGGGGGATGAAACATGTGCAGAGAGAGTTCCAAGCGGCCGCTGATTGGCTTAGAGAGCTCTCAGCCAATCAGAGAATGGCCATTTGACAGTTTATTTTAAAAGTCTAATACCCGCCACTGCCCGTCCCGGCGCTCTTCTGATGATATGACCATCGCTCGGCATCCGACCCGCTAGCGCAGCGGTCATCGCTCGCCACCCACTAGTGTAGCACTCAGCACCCACTGCCCACCCCACTGCTCCCTAATCAGGCTACAGTACCCACCACTGCCCATCCTGGAGTCCTGCTGATGATAAGATCACCGCTCGGCTCGCTAACGCAGCGCTCAGCACCCGCTGCCCACCCACTGCTCCCCGGTCAGGCTGCAGGGCAGGCATATGCAGACAGGGAGGTCGGATGTGAACTTATGTGCTGAATGTCCAACCTCCTGATCTGGTCCGATGCGCACAGGACCGCATCAGATCAGATCAGGTGTCACACACATGCGATTTTGGGTCGATTTCACCCGATTATCGGCCCAAAGTGCAGAAATCGGGTGAAATTGGCCCAAAATCGCATAGTGTATGGGGGCCTTCAGAGGTCTACAAGCCGTGAGGGCTGTAAACAGAAATACAGCTACAGAGCAAATTACATTTGCAGAATAGAATAAGAGTATTCTTAAATGTATTAAATACAAAGTAAACATACATACAAAAGATTGATGAAGGCAATCAAGGTAAGATGGTTCTGATAAATAGGCCCTCTATGACATATAATTCACATTGACATAAACACTCTTAATGAAATATATAGAAGGAAGGAAGGGGAGGGATAGGAAAAGAGAAGGGATGAAAAGAGGTGGTGGTGGTGGGAGGGGGGGGGGGGGCTATCTCTTCATTGAACCATAAATAATTATTCAATAGTGACATCAAACAAGCAATGAGTGTTGTAGTAAGGTGTGTCATGAAAACTTAACTAGTCACAGTACATATAAATATAGGTCTTGTTGCACCTAGAGGCCCCCACCATGTCTGAAAACTGGAAGGGTTCGAAGAGTGTAATAATGCATCCTATTTATCAGAAGATATAGGGGATTATTCTGGTTGACTCGCAAGGCTGCGAGTCATAATGAAACAATTGCATTAATTGGCTAGACCAAATTTTGATTTGACCTGTTGGAAGGTCCGCAGGACTCCACCAGGGTCAAACACTTAGGAGATGACTTTGAGGCCCTTAAAGGTAAAAGCATCTAAAAGCGGGGTTGTTGAAGCCTGGTTTAAACATAGGATTACTCCAAATGGGGAGCCAGTCAGAGCATAGAGGACTACTGTCCATTGTTTTGCAAATGAGTTACTTCTACTCTACCCTAGAGGGACAAGGGGAAATCGTGCCATAATTCAGTGGCGTTCCTCACTTTGGTGAGGGCTGGGATGAAATTTAGTTTATATAAAGAGCTATGATTATTGGGAATTTGGACACCCAGGTATTTTATTTTATTGGTGGGTTTCACCTGTATGAATTGCAGATTAGTGGGAGGGGCAAAATGTGGGGGTTATCAAGGAGAATTAAAAGTTCTGATCTGCTAACGTTATTTTGTAGCCTGAAAAGTAACCAAATTGACCAATAATCTGAATGGCAACCGGGATAGAATGCTCTGGGTGAGATAAAAACAACAAGATGCCATCTGCGAAAAGGGATTCCCTCATGTCCATACCACCTATGCACCTGGGTATAGTGGAGAGGTCCAAAGTACTGTCCCCAGGGCCAAGGCAAAGAGAAGAAGGGACATGGGGCACCCTTGACGCGTTCCATGTAGAATAGGGAAAGTTTCAGACATAATGCCATTGCAAATTATCTTTGAAGAGGATTCAGAGTACAGAGTATTGAGCCAGGCAACAAACACAGCAGGGTATTGAACAAATGGTCCCAGTGCACCATGTCAAAGGCCTTTTCGTCATCTAGGAAAAGGATGGCTCAGGAGTGTTCACGCTGGGAGTCGCAAACAGCAGATAAGGCGAATATTCGTCACTAGGTTCTACCCATGACAAAACCAGTTTGGTCATTGTGAACTAATAGGGGAATAATCATCTTAAGCCTTTCAGCTATAATTTTCATCAGCATTTTGTAGTCGAGGTTGAGTAAGGATATAGGGTGATAGGAGGCTGTGTTGGATAGATCTCTATCTGGTTTTGGCGGTACACGTATATTTGCCATATTAAAACAAGCCAGGACTTTTTCTGAGCAGAGTATGGTATTAAAAACCACAACTAGACCTGGCGCTATCTTCTGTTGCAATAATTTTAAGTATTTGGAAGAAAGGCTGTCAGGGCCTGGTGCCTTATTGGGTTTAAGGGCAGAGATGATATCTGTCACCTCTTAAAGTGTAATATTCTTCATGAGACTATGAAGAATATTACACTTATTTACACTTAATATTACAGTTTATGCCAGAAGTCTGTCGCCTGACTCAAATCAGAGGAAGATGTAGAGTACAGAAGACTATAGAAGTCATGCCAAACATGAGCTATTTGTTTGTTAGATGTCGTAAGGGTGGAGTCCAGTTGTTTCAAGGGGTGTATTATTGAAAGGGTACATTGTCCATGCAGAAGATTAGATAGTGACTTTCCAGACTTATTGCCAAATTTTTTGGAATTTCAAATTTTTATTGAATGTGTAGCAGGCCTCCATTTTTGAGAAGAGAGTGTCATAGGTGGCCCTAGATGACATATATTTTGTCAATGTCTAACTTATGCATGTCTAACTTTTGTTAATATCTTACTAATGACTGTCTAACTTTTGTCAATGTCTAACTTATGCATGTCTAACTTTTGTTAATATCTTACTAATGCCAGTCTAACTTTTGACAATGTCTAACTTTTGGTGTTGACCTATTGTCTGCCTGACTAAACATTGTTTTCTAACTATTCCACACCCCTGTGTGCTTTATTGGAAGTTTTTCACCCACTCAAAGGGGCAAATTTTACTAACGCTTCTAAAAATTAAAACCAATCAGATTCTGTTTATCATTTTTAGGATGCAATAGAGCAGGGGTCAGGGAACTTTATTACCATTTCACCCCAAAATATATAGATAGGGTGATGTACTGTACCTCCTTTTATTTGAAAGGAAGGATTTCATATAATTGTAATACACACTGTTCCCCAGAAGTTGATGATATATCCTGCTAGTACGGTACACAACCAGGCAGCAATTGATGATGAACATAATGATTACCATGTATGGTTGTGTGTGGTACAAAATTTGTACCACAAACTGCCATACATGTAATCCTCATCAATGGCTGTCAGTCTGTATGTGGTATAGCCAGTACTATTTTTCTGGAAAAATAGGTCCAGGAACTCCAGGTCGGGGGTGGATCAATTAAATAAAAAATGGTACTTGTGTAGTTTCACAGCGCCGCTGCGCGCACAGTCTGTCTCAGAAACTTGGCAGCTTGCCAGATGCTGCGAGTGCCACTCTAGCTATAATGTAATGTAGCGTATCGCTGCGCGTGCCACTCTAGCTATAATGTAATGTAATGTAGCGTATAAACAGGACACAAACGGGGCTTCTAAAGTACACACCCCAGCACACCGCTATCAAAGGGGGTGTCCCCAATGTAGATGCTAACATTTTAGACGCTTTCAGCGTCTGAATTCACACTCCCTGCACTTTGCGCGCACAGTCTGTGTTTAGTACCGTGCGGACAGCGTAACTTAGTCAGTCAGAGTGGTACGCAGGTAGTGTAGTCAGTCAGTCAGTCAGTAGGAGCATTGTGTGCGAGACGGAGGTGTATGATGGCAGTGGCGAACCTGACTATGGCGATGGAGCACCTGACTCTTTTCAGTCTGCCGCAGACAGAGGAGGAGGCGGTGGCATTCCTGCAGGCCCACCAATTCCTGCCACAAACACAGACCTGCCCCAATGGCCACCCCATGAGGCTGAGTGTGGCGCTGTCACATTAGCAGCTGCCGCAAGAAATTGAGCGTAAGGTCAGCGCAGTGGTTCAGGGGGTCTAATCTGAGCTTCGTCACCCTGATCCGCTTCATCTACTGCTGGGCGGAAGAGCTGACCAGCATAAAATTCTGCGACCGCCAGCTGAACATCTCCTAGAAGACAGCAGTCCTCTATAATAATCTGATGAGGGAGGCCTGCACGGTGGACCTGCTAGCGCAGCCTCAGCAGCGCATTGGAGGGCCAGGTACGATCGTGGAGGTAGATGAAAGCCTCTATGTTAAGATGAAAAGTAATGTGGGACGGATGCTGCCCCAGCAGTGGGTGTTCGGGGGCATCTCGAGGGAGACAGGCCAGTGTTTCATCACTGCAGTGGAGCGGCGGGATGCGAGGCCCACGTGGAACCGGGCACCACCATATTCAGCGACTGCTGGAGGGCGTATAACACGCAGTAGTTGGAGCAGGCCGGGTACCAGCACGCAAAGGTCAACCATAAGTACAACTTTGTGGATCCTGACACTGGGGTCCACACCCAGAACATTGAGCGCTTGTGGGGCAGTTGCAAGTGGCGCAATAAGCGCCAAAAGGGGACCGCACGCCATCACCTGGACTCGTACCTCCAGGAGTTTATGTGGAGGCAGAGTTTAGGCGCACAGGACCCCTTCAAGCGCATCCTGTATGCACTGACCCTGCTTCCCCTACTTGAGAAGGATGGTGACGACGCAGAGCCGACAGCATCCACATCAGCAGCTGATTCCTCTGCAAGTGGTGGCGGTGATGACGCAGCAGCAGCTTCCTGTTCCTGTTCTGAATCATGACTTTTCCCTAAATTTTACTGTTCTTTAATTTGATTATCTATTGTTCTGGAATGATTTTTACCTCAGTATTCTCTGTATTAATAGTTAAAAAAAATGTCGTCATCACTGTCTCAGGTGTATGAGTTTGCAGGTATGAATGTGTTCCTGAAACAGCACCACTATCCACGCCAACCCGAAGCGTTGGGAGCGCAGCGGTACGCGTCCTATGACCTTTTCATACCCCCACTATGCACGTCGGCGTGGAGTTGATTTTATAAAGTGTGGCGAGCACAGCGAGCCACCGAGCCCGAAGCATGGCGAGCTCAGCAAGCCCCACGAGGGGACGCGGATTACCTGTGAAGTAATCCGCGTCCCCTCGCGGGGCTCACTGCGCTCGCCACGCTTCGGGCACTTCCTGTGAAGTAATCCGCGTCCGCTCGCCACGCTTCGGGCTCGGTGGCTCGCTGCGCTCGCCACACTTTATATAGTCAACTCCACGCGACGTGGATAGTGGGGGTATGAAAAGGTCGTAGGACGCGTACCGCCGCCCCTCGCGGGGCAGGCTGCGCTCGCCACGCTTCGGGTTGGCGTGGATAGTGGAATTTACAAGGTAGACAGCTGTTGCGTCGACTAGTGTCATTGTGGACAGGTTTAATAGTGTACCCCTAGACCCAACTAAATTTAGATGCTTTAGTGTCTAAATTTAGATGTACCCCTAGACCCAACTAAAATCAGACGCTTTAGCGTCTAAATTTAGATGCCCCCATTCTTAGCG
This sequence comes from Crinia signifera, assembly GCF_055691185.1. Lineage (NCBI taxonomy): Eukaryota > Metazoa > Chordata > Amphibia > Anura > Myobatrachidae > Crinia > Crinia signifera. Next base: position 123,504,711 of record NC_139221.1, read on the forward strand.
GCTTGCAGGGAGTCTAGATTCAGACGCTTTAGCGTCTAAATCCAGACTTCCCCTTCTTAGCGGCTGGATTCAGACGCTTTAGCATCTAAATCCAGACTCCCCCTTCTTAGCGGCTTGCAGGGAGGGTGGATTCAGACGCTTTACCGCCTACATTTTAGCGTCTACATGTGGGACACCCCCTTTGATAGCGGTGTGCCGGGGTGTCTAGTTTAGAAGCCCCAGCACGTCAGCGGTGTACCGGGGTGTCCACTTTACATGCCCCCGTTGTCAGCGGTGCGCAGGACTGCCTATTTGACTGTGGAACTACAAGTACCACAGTGACCTGTCAGCGCCTGGGCAGCACGCTGCTGCTGCCCGGCACTACGCTGATAACGTAGCTTAGATATGGAAAGCAGCCACGCGCTGCGCTGAGAACAGCTAGAGCGGCACGCGCACAGTTAAACAGAGTGTCTGGCAAGCTGTCAAGTTTCTGAGACAGACTGTGCGTGCGGCGGCGCCATGAAACTACACAAGTACCTAAAAATATATATATAATAGAGAGAGGGAGAGAGAGATAGATGTATATATTGCATTTAGATACAAAGGCACTCACAGGGGACTTTAAAATAAAACTTACCTTATGGAAAGTACATTTTCAGTTCCTGGTGATGTCATATTTAATTAGAGGTTCAGGAACTGAGTTCCTGCTGGTTCCTGCTGAAAAATAGCACTGGGTATAGCCAGGGGCGGATTTAGGGGTGAGGGCACCCATAGGCACATTAATGGCCGCTCCCCTGTCTAATTGTATTATTTTAATTGATTAGTTATAAGCCCTCATTTAATGATTGCCAATTTAATATCAGACATGCAGTATCTGCATGTCCTATCCATTTACACTCTATTCAAGATGGAATATGGTACAGTACAGTGGATATTTTGCAGTTACTGGTACATTTCAGACTGACAGTACTATCACATGCATCCAAGTGCCGCCCCCAAACATGTGCCGCCCCTAGGCACGTGCCTGACGTGCCTAATGGGAAATTCGGCACTGGGTATAGCCATTGATAATGTGACCTCCAGGGAAGTATTAGTGTCAGTATTTCAAGATGATATAGTGACAGTCTGTGCAATTTTTTTTTCCATAGACTAGAGATGGGTATACCTCAGGGTTGCCGACTCTGCCAGAATGGCCGGGAGTCTCCCGAAAATCGGGACCCCCTACCGGCCCCCCGGAAGGGTGGGCAACCCTCCCGGATTCAGGGGGGGACCCCCCTGCGCCCCGGATCGCGGCATTAAAATGCCGCAATCCTCGGGTCTCAGAGGAGGGGGCGGAGCTAAAATGACACGATCGCAGAATTTTAGCTCCGCCCCCTCCACGGAGATCCATAAATTCGGCAGTGTGACATCATCCGGAGAGGAGAATTACAAAATCGGCAACCCTGGTATACCTTGAAAGGAGCCTATAACCAGGCAAAGAAACTTGCTGCATCAGCGGCAGTACAGACTGTGCACTGCCGAGATGGCACAGCAACTAGTCGACTGTCCTAAAGAAGCAGGTGGACTTGGAGGCGGAGCCTGGGGCATCACACAGGGAAGCATGTTCTACACAAGGGCCTGACACACTGCACTGCATCAGTCCTTGTATATATATTATTATGTATTATATAGCGCAGCAGATTCTGTTGCGCTTTACAATTGTATATACTACAGTTCTGTAACACACACAGCCGGTAATGCATATAGAATCTATATATATATAGATTCTATATACAATTAAATTCCTGGGGGTAATGGATAGTCATGCTGCCAAGACACAGCCGGGCATACATATAGATATACTGTATACTGTATATGCCTGGCTGTGTCTCAGCAGCATGACCGTCCGTTACGCCTAATAATTTTTTACCCCATGCGGGGTAATTTACCCCTGTTCCCTGACCACTGCAATAGAGAAATGATAGACCGATTCTGATCGATTGCTATGGGCAACATCAACTCTGTTTATTTTTAGAAGCTTTAGTAAATATGCTCCATTGAGTGGGTGAAAAACTTCCAATAAAGCACAACATGATTAGTCACATATTTATGTTTAGAAATCAGATAGTTTACGTCCTTTCCCAGTTTCTGGATGCTAATAATGTATTTTTCTTCAACTGTACCACTTTTTAAATGAACTTTCACCTTGTAAAGCCTTGTAAACATTCCATTGCTATTTCTGAGTGTGTAAACGTGTTTTGATGCTAAGGTTTCTATAGAATCATAGGATGAGCTATATATAATAGCCTGTGAGAAGCTGGAGGTGCAGGACTTTGTGTTATAATGCCAGTATTTGTAAAGCGGCAATCATTTACAAGGCAAAATCAACCTGATTCTTCTCTCTCTCTCTCTGAGATTGCTATGTTAGCATATGGCATAAACAACATCAACCGACTGTTTCAGCCGCCTTAAATAGCTTATGAGACTTAGGGGCCCCCTCAGTAAAATCCACCACTAAAGTGAGCCAGTTGTAGTCTGTGACTGGGATGGCTTTACTGTGACTGGAGGTGACTTCCTATTGGAAGTCCTACCTATCAGTCACCTGCAGCACAGGCAGCTCCAGGAGGAGGCGATTCCTACCTTTGGGACTGCCAGACAGGCTATGATTAACAGAGATAGTGCTTCCTGTAGGAAGCCACTCCATGTCTTATCCTCATCCCAATCCATCTTCAATGGGCTGCGTCTGATGCAGTACATAGAAGCCATTGTTTTGTGTATGAACACTCCTGCTGCTTGTGTTAATACATCGGTTACAGTGCCTACCAGATCCATTGCGCAGGTGCCGGGACCCGACTGACCAGGGTTGACTCTCTCATCTCCAGGCATGAGAATCGTCAGTCTTTTTCCTATATTGAAGGTAGGAGCTGCCGCTGGTGGTACTAATTATGTCCTCTGCAAGTTCAGTGAAGATTTCAGAAGAAATAACCATGCCTTAACGATCACATTAAGCTGCTTTTTCAGTGTAGAAAGCTTTTTGGAAGATTAGAACTTCTCATCTGCTTAGCGAGCAGTAATGAATCAACCCCAAAATGTGGTCCTCATTCAGACCTGTAATCTCCAATTTTTGAAGATGGACAAAACCATACTGCACTGCAGGTGGAGAAAATGTAACATGTTCAGAGACAGTTAGGTTTTTCACTCCCCCCCCCCCCCCCCGAATTTTGTCTTAGTGTACCGTTGCGCTCACCATGCATTGAGGACGAAGCCTAGCTATGCTCGGCACATTATTTTATGCTCCCACCACTCCGTAGTCGATGGTAGGGCATGAAATACTGCCTGTCGGCACATGTCGGCTAAAAAAAAAAGGGTGAAAAACTCATGTCGACCTTTTGACTGTTTAGGCCCTATGTTCCTAAGGCTCTTAAAGGGGTGCCTAGGGTTGGTGGTCCAGGACCAAATCAAATTGTTTATGTTTAAAGTGCTAGGCAAATGAAGCGCTAGTGGCTAGCAATCATGTGGACAATCAGAAGCACATCTGCACACCGCCACATAACGGACCCCAAGGATGACAGGTAGGCACAATTTACCTAAATGAATATTTTTGTTAAACTTATTATCAATATTTGTTCTTCTTCTCTTGGGGTGCCACAAAAAATGCTGATTTTAGGGTGCAGCGATTGAAGAAAGTAATTGGAAATTTTCAATTTTACCTAGTTTTGAGGAATGATGACTAGACCCCTAAGGGTCCATTTAGCATGATCCCACATGATGTAACCATCCCAGCAATTTACAGTAGGCTGAATGCAAGTTATGCAGTCCAGGGGTATAACTTCATCCCAGTCACCTGGAGGTAAACTGGAGTTTGGTGACAGCCCTTTAAAAAAGCCATGATTCAGCCATCTGCAGCATGAGGAATCAGCTTCCACCAGCTGGTCCAATCTCACATTACAGCAGCAGTGGCGGGTGTACTAGCACTCAATGCAGCACAGGCTGAGCCATACCAGGCAGGAGCCATCCTTTCCCCAATTGCAGGTGTTAGCAGGGCTCCTGGGATGATTTACTAGGCAGCAGCAGTAGGCGCACTGTAGAATTTCTTTGTAAAAGTGGGGCCCTCCGGATCCCAATGCCCATGTGCTGCTGTACATGCAGGTGCCACTTTAGGACTTGGAGCCCAGAGGTAGGTGTTATGCCTCTGCAGCAAGTAATAACATTTGCAACATCAACTGCGGTCTTCACCATTTTGTTAAATGTCTGCAGTTGAAGAACAGGTGGTGCTCAGCAGTTTTATAACCTATCCAGACAGACAGATAAACAACAACTGTGGTTTCCACAGATCTGCAGAAACAATTATATAGCGACTAGTTAAAAGCCCATCAAAATGACGGATTAATCCCTATCTGCTCCTACCTCCAATTTCTGTCTTGACAGCTTTCTTTCTACATATCCAGCAAGTTTGAAACATCATTTTGCTTTTACTTTAAGTTAAGAAGTAATTTGGTCTATCCAGATGCCTCTAGTGGTCACTGGCAGTACTTCCCCTTATAAAGGGGAGGAGCAGTAAGCCATATATATATATATATATATATATATATATATATATATATATATATATATATACTTGTAGACGGTCCGGCACTCTTGCTTCTATTACAGCTGCTTCCGTGCCTTCTATTAAGATGTAGATACAATCAGATAGACGTATAGCGGCACTGGGAGACTTCTCAAATTTCTTTATTGCTGGCGTGCAAACATACACAATGTCCCGACGTTTCGGGGATCAACCGTCCCCTTCTTCAAGGTGTGTGAACAAGTGATATCTAAAATGTGCTTACCTTATATCCCCGCTGGCGCTGTACCCGGTGAGTGACACCGCCCCCCCTGAGGGCTGGCGTGCAGGAGACGGAGAGCGGAAGTTGTCACTACTATTTCCGGCTAAGCGGAGGTCAGTGACGCGGCCGTTGTCATAGTGATAGGACGCTCCTGTCATTGCTAGTTTGCGGCGTCTCCGTGCTAATGTGCCTGTGTATGCAGGCTTTGTCTCGTGGCGTCTGTTGCCATAGTAACCGAGTAGCTTGTATGTGATTCCTTCCGTTCTCCCTCTAATCACGGCAGTCCTTCACCCTGTGAAAATATATGTGACAAGCATTAATATAATGAAAAAATTTTTTTGCATGTTATCCAGAATAACACTGTTCTGCTTTTATATACTATAGTAGTTTCCTTAGGGGGTTGGGTTGGCAAGTGCTGTTCCCTTATGGCTCATGGTAGCTGATAAATAAAAAATGGGTAAGGTTAGCATATTCTATAATAAAAGCAGGGCGTACAAAAAGTGATTATAAGAGGTGCCCCGTGGGGCCTCTCGCTTCCCTCCTTAAAGGCACCATATATATACTATAAGTGAAAAAATGTGCTATATAAATAATTAATGTAAGACATTCCTGAGGGAGTGAGTTAAATGCCCAGTTCTGATACAGAACATATTCTAAATGCTATTCCTACCATATATACAAAAATATTATTTATTTAAAAAACATTCCATGAAAATTTTTCGTTGAGACCCCTTGGGCTTAATGTTCCCAATTGTTGGATCCAACGCGCCTCCAGTTGCAGTAGTTTGCCTGCCCTATCCCCCCCTCGGATATTATCAGGCACATGATCAATGATCTGGTGTTTAAGGTCTTTCAGTGTATGTCCTGTGTTGGCAAAATGTCTCGCCACCGGTTGTTCCGCGATTTTTCCTTTTTTATGTTCTCTAATGGCTGTGTTGATGGCTGATCGATGTAGGGCCATCCTCTCTCTGAAGGTTCTGATTGTTTTCCCTATATATTGTAGTTGACAAGAACATGTAATCATGTACACCACATGTGTTGTTGTACATGTCATGATATGTTTGTTCTTGAAGATCCTGTTCTTCTCTTTGTTCATCACTGTGGATCCTGTGATCATGCTTGCGCATGTAGTGCACTGCAAACATTTATAGCATCCCGGTTGTTTTTTTAGGAATGTTCCTTGGGTGCCTTGTGCCAACTGCTTTTCATACCCTGTAATGTCTGAGTGTACCACCATGTCTTTGATGTTTCTGTTCCTCATATGGCAAACCATTGGCCGTGCTTTCTTAAAGGTTTTCAATGTTGGATCACTAGATACAATGGGCCATAGGGCCCTTGATGCCCTCGGCAGGACTGGACTAGCTGTTGAGTATTTGCATGTCCATGGTATAGTGTCTTCTCTTTTTTTTTTTTTTTTATTCTTAGAGGTTAAGAGATCTTCTCTTGGTATTGTTGCCACCTCCTTTTTGATTTTCTCCAACGTTTGGCGGCAATACCCTCTCTCTTCAAATTTACTTTGGATTTTATCCATTTCACTTCCCAGAGTTGACCTATCGCTGGTTATTCTGGACACTCTCATGAACTGCGATTTCGGTAGTCCTGCCTTCAAAGCTTTTGGATGGTGGCTGCTTGCTTTCAAGAGTGTGTTCTTATCGGTTGGTTTTACATATGTAGATGTTTGCAGGCGGTTGTTAACTTTTGTCAATTGTACATCCAGATAATTGACACTGGTTTCACTGATGGTGTAGGTCACTTTGATGGTTGAATCTCTGTTGTTCACTTGTTGTAACAGTTGTTCCAACTTGCTGGTGCCCCCTGTCCAAATTATACAAATATCGTCGATAAAACGAGTGTATAGGTGAATGTCTCCACTGATGGAACTATCCTGGAAGAACATCTGTTCCTCCTCTGCCAGCATAAAGATGTTTGCAAATGAGGGTGAGACTGAACTCCCCATTGCACACCCGCTGACTTGACGATAGAATAGTCCATTGAATAAGAAAAAGTTTCTTTCCAGGGTTAGCTTCAGCAATTGGATGAACAGGTCGATGTCAAGGCCCATGAACTGTTCCTCTTCCAAAAATTTTTTCATTGTCTCCAATCCTTTTTTGTGGGGAATATTAGTATACAGGCTGTTAATGTCTATAGTGCATAGCACTGTTCCTTCAGGTAATGCCCCCAGTTCATTAATACGGCACAGGAAATCTGTAGTATCCTTTACTAAACGTCTCTGTTTTACTACCAGTGGCTGTAGCATGGAATCTAAGAAAATGGATATAGGCTGAAAGATGGAATCCCTCGCCGATATTATCGGGCGTCCCGGGGGGTTCTGGCTGTTTTTATGAATTTTCGGAACTGTGTAGAACACTGGGACTATGGGGAATTCCTGTCTCAGTGCTCTCATCAGTTTGTTGGAGATGTGTCCTTGTTGGACTGCTTCCTCCAGCAATGTGTCCACTTCCCGCTTGTAGGTGGTCGTTGGATCCCCTTCCAGTAGTTGGTATACTCCCGGATCCTCCAATTGACCCAGCGCTTCTTCCTTATATTTTATGAGGTCCATCACCACGATCCCACCCCCCTTATCTGCGGGGCGGATTACTACACTTCGATCTTCGCTGAGATTTTTAAGGGCTCTCCATTCAGCGGTGGGTAGATTGTGATGTTTTTTTACTGCTGCTTGAGAATATCTTTTGATTGAATCATCCAGCAGCCGAGTGTACGATTTAATCGATGCGTTACTGGATTGGGGGTCATATTTGGACTTGCTCCGTGATTGGATAAATTTTTGATGGGCCATCTCATGGCTTGGTGGGTCGGTGTTTTGATAGTGTTCCTTAAGGCGCAGTTTGCGGGAAAATTTATACAGGTCTATGCCCCATTGTATCTCGTCAAAGTCTTTTGTTGGTACAAAACTAAGTCCCCTGGAGAGTACCTTCTCCTCATCCGGGTTTGTTCTTGCTGACAAATTGAAGATCATTGACTCTGCGTGGGGGTTTTGGCCTTTGCCCCGCGTGCATTGGCCCCCCCTGCGGGTGGGCGTCCCCTGCTTCTTTTTGTGACCTCGCCTAAAGGGACTGCCGTTGATGGTCCTGGCATACTATCCGAGTCTGCACAGGCGAACTCACTGTCACTATTTGATGTGACTTGTTCTCTACGTGGAGTATTTCGCCTTTTGCGCCACTGTTGTTTCTTGCCGTATTGGGGTTTAGTGTATTCTTGTTCACCCCCCATTAGCCATCTGTAAACTCTGTTTGATTCATAGTCTTCTTTAACTGCCGCATACTTGGATTTTTTAAATTTCACCAAATCTTGATGGTATGTATCTATTTGAACCTGCAATTTAGATAACCACTTTTGGGACTGGTCTTGTTGGGCCGCTAATGTGAACGCTGGCTCCACATTACTTAATTTGTTGCGAGTGGATGTTAGCTCTTTGCCGGCCTCTTCAATAACTAACAGGATCAGGTCCATACTGCACTTATTAATGATGCCCACCCATTTAGTACAAAATTCGGGGTTGTACCTCCCGATTGTGGGCATATTGCGGATCCTGAATCCTCTGGGTATGTATTTGTCCCTATAGTAGTCAGATAATGAAATCCCATGCAGCAGGTAATCTGTTTCCCTCCTTTTCAGTTTCAGCATTTGGTGATATAGGTCCTCCACATTAGAAGTCGAACTCTGTGAATTCAGGCATTCCCTGAATAATAAGCGGTTTGCCATATGAGGAACAGAAACATCAAAGACATGGTGGTACACTCAGACATTACAGGGTATGAAAAGCAGTTGGCACAAGGCACCCAAGGAACATTCCTAAAAAAACAACCGGGATGCTATAAATGTTTGCAGTGCACTACATGCGCAAGCATGATCACAGGATCCACAGTGATGAACAAAGAGAAGAACAGGATCTTCAAGAACAAACATATCATGACATGTACAACAACACATGTGGTGTACATGATTACATGTTCTTGTCAACTACAATATATAGGGAAAACAATCAGAACCTTCAGAGAGAGGATGGCCCTACATCGATCAGCCATCAACACAGCCATTAGAGAACATAAAAAAGGAAAAATCGCGGAACAACCGGTGGCGAGACATTTTGCCAACACAGGACATACACTGAAAGACCTTAAACACCAGATCATTGATCATGTGCCTGATAATATCCGAGGGGGGGATAGGGCAGGCAAACTACTGCAACTGGAGGCGCGTTGGATCCAACAATTGGGAACATTAAGCCCAAGGGGTCTCAACGAAAAATTTTCATGGAATGTTTTTTAAATAAATAATATTTTTGTATATATGGTAGGAATAGCATTTAGAATATGTTCTGTATCAGAACTGGGCATTTAACTCACTCCCTCAGGAGTGTCTTACATTAATTATTTATATAGCACATTTTTTCACTTATAGTATATATATGGTGCCTTTAAGGAGGGAAGCGAGAGGCCCCACGGGGCACCTCTTATAATCACTTTTTGTACGCCCTGCTTTTATTATAGAATATGCTAACCTTACCCATTTTTTTATTTATCAGCTACCATGAGCCATAAGGGAACAGCACTTGCCAACCCAACCCCCTAAGGAAACTACTATAGTATATAAAAGCAGAACAGTGTTATTCTGGATAACATGCAAAAAATTTTTTTCATTATATTAATGCTTGTCACATATATTTTCACAGGGTGAAGGACTGCCGTGATTAGAGGGAGAACGGAAGGAATCACATACAAGCTACTCGGTTACTATGGCAACAGACGCCACGAGACAAAGCCTGCATACACAGGCACATTAGCACGGAGACGCCGCAAACTAGCAATGACAGGAGCGTCCTATCACTATGACAACGGCCGCGTCACTGACCTCCGCTTAGCCGGAAATAGTAGTGACAACTTCCGCTCTCCGTCTCCTGCACGCCAGCCCTCAGGGGGGGCGGTGTCACTCACCGGGTACAGCGCCAGCGGGGATATAAGGTAAGCACATTTTAGATATCACTTGTTCACACACCTTGAAGAAGGGGACGGTTGATCCCCGAAACGTCGGGACATTGTGTATGTTTGCACGCCAGCAATAAAGAAATTTGAGAAGTCTCCCAGTGCCGCTATACGTCTATCTGATTGTATATATATATATATATATATATATATATATATATATATATATATATATATATATATATATATATATATATATATAGACAGGGGGTTGGTGCGGCACTCACGCAGACTTCAAATAACGTTCACAGGGCACACAGCAGTAGCCGACGTTTAGGATTTAATTTCTTTTTTCAAGGCAAGCATTAAATCCGAAACGTCGGCTACTGCTGTGTGCCCTGTGAACATTATTTGAAGTCCGTGTGAGTGCCGCACCAACCCCCCTGTCTGCATATCCCTTGTGCGCTGCACCCCAGCAATTACGCTATTTGTCTGTTAGCGTGGAGTTTCTTCACCTGCTATCTATCTATATAGATAGCAGGTGCACCCTGCACCTAGATATAGCGCTAGGGACCCCCAATATACAGAGAAGCCTTGACGCGGCTTGGGGGCATAGCATACACCTGCGCAGGTATATGTAACCAATATCTCTGAATTCTATTATCATGTAGTGTTCAAGATTGGTTATAATCTTGGAATGGTGGAAAAAATGTCTTGTTTACTTATTCAGTATTTAACCCCTCCCTCATGCACCTGAGTAATATTACTGAACTAATTGAGCATCTACCACTGTCTGTATGTGTGTATATATATATATATATCCTGATAAAGAGATTAAAAGTCTCGAAACGTTGAACTAAGCAGGCTTTTGTCTCTATTATTTCAAAGTCACCGGAGTGCCGCCCCATGACCACGATATATATATATCCTTGGTATCCTGATGAAAATTTAGCTCAATGAAATTGAAACGTTGATCTAAGAAACCCGTTTATTGCCTCTTTATTTGTGCTATGAGTGCTGCTCCTTTGTTCTATATATATATATATATATATATATATATACATATATAGTACTCCTAGAAGCAGCGGCACTCAGAGGCTTGTAAACGGTGATTCAAATGTGAATTTATTGTCTACATGTTTCGGGGTACTTCCCCGTCTTCAGGACAAAAGCAAAGTGAGCAAACAGTGGTATAAATACCCCACACAAAACTTACCCCTCCCGCTGTCTTCCCGCGTTTCCAGAGTTACCTCCCTCCGTCACCGTCCGTTCACCAGGTGTACGGCAACCGGAAGTTGTCGCGTCGCGCTCAGTGGTTGCCAAGGCGCCCAGAGGACTCTCACTCCCCCGGAACGCCCAGCCCAGTCCTTTGGCTTCGCGTCTTCTTCCTGCCATCACTGGATACTTCCGGGGACGCCAGAGTAGGTAGTCATGGAGACGCAGGAGACCCTGTAAAATACGTAATGCCGAAAATAAAAAATGAGAAATGTACAAAATACATGAATATTACAATAAATCATTAAAAACAATTGGTGCGGGCTTCTATAACCGTGTTACAATATACTAAAACCTGAACGTGTTTTACAGGGTGTACTTAGTGACATACACACTTGTTACTTGAAAGCTCCCTTAAAAACCAAATTGCTGGTGTTGCACTCATATTTAATGTAAGGGGAGCTCATAGGTGTTTAGTGCACTACAGGTGTATAATTTTTTATTGTTTAAAGTGCAAGTGCAGCACAATGTGAATATATGAAGGAATTAAAGTGCACGTTAAAAAAGGCAGTGGTACCCGAGGGCATTGACTGGCACAAACATGAGCTATGTTATTATGACAAATTGTGGGACTAAACCCACCTATGTCATAAACCTCAGAAAGACGTGTAGGGTAAACCAAAGGACAACTAAGTATGGGGGGCAAGGCCGCTGGACTGATCTTGAGTGACAGGGTACTCCCTCATTGTCATGTATTATATAAAGTTACTTATGAAAACACTCCGGGACAAGCTATTTGTGGAATTTCCCAAAGTCCCTATTTTTTATAGCATCCCTAAAATACACAAGGACGCTCAGAGCCCCCCTGGCCGGCCGATCATCTCTGCCAGGGGGTCCCTGTGCGAGGCATTGGCCATTTACCTTGATGTATTTTTACAACCTTGTGTACAGGGCACATTTACATATTTACGTGATTCTGGGATGTTATTACAGAAACTGATGGAGGTTAATCTGGTGCCGGATGATCTGGTACTGGCAACTTTGGACGCGACAAGCCTCTACACGTGCATACCGCATGAGGCTGGTCTTTTGGCAGTGAGGAGGCTTGTCACGGGCAATCCCAGATACACCGGTCCAGACATTGACGTATTCATTGAATTGTTGAGATTTACACTCTCCCACAACTATTTTTTGTTTGATGGCCAGTTCTTCCGCCAGACCACCGGGTGTGCGATGGGGTCCCCTGTGGCCCCATCATTCGCCAATTCTTATATGTGGGAGACTGAATGTAATATCTTCTTTTCGTCCCCCAGTGTGACACAGTCCATTTTCATATATTTTCGTTACATTGACGATTTGATTGTCTTGTGGACAGGGGACGAAGTGTCTCTGGAGGATTTGGTTGAGAAACAGAATGCCTCCAGTAGTCCCATAAAATTACATAGCTCATGTTTGTGCCAGTCAATGCCCTCGGGTACCACTGCCTTTTTTAACGTGCACTTTAATTCCTTCATATATTCACATTGTGCTGCACTTGCACTTTAAACAATAAAAAATTATACACCTGTAGTGCACTAAACACCTATGAGCTCCCCTTACATTAAATATGAGTGCAACACCAGCAATTTGGTTTTTAAGGGAGCTTTCAAGTAACAAGTGTGTATGTCACTAAGTACACCCTGTAAAACACGTTCAGGTTTTAGTATATTGTAACACGGTTATAGAAGCCCGCACCAATTGTTTTTAATGATTTATTGTAATATTCATGTATTTTGTACATTTCTCATTTTTTATTTTCGTCATTACGTATTTTACAGGGTCTCCTGCGTCTCCATGACTACCTACTCTGGCGTCCCCGGAAGTATCCAGTGATGGCAGGAAGAAGACGCGAAGCCAAAGGACTGGGCTGGGCGTTCCGGGGGAGTGAGAGTCCTCTGGGCGCCTTGGCAACCACTGAGCGCGACGCGACAACTTCCGGTTGCCGTACACCTGGTGAACGGACGGTGACGGAGGGAGGTAACTCTGGAAACGCGGGAAGACAGCGGGAGGGGTAAGTTTTGTGTGGGGTATTTATACCACTGTTTGTTCACTTTGCTTTTGTCCTGAAGACGGGGAAGTACCCCGAAACATGTAGACAATAAATTCACATTTGAATCACCGTTTACAAGCCTCTGAGTGCCGCTGCTTCTAGGAGTACTACACATTGGGCTTTTTGCCGACACTGAAGGCACCAGAGCAAGACAACCCTTGGAGGGTCCGAGTGCCGGGTATACGGAGTTGCTATATACATATATATATATATATATAGTTGCAGAAGTGATTGGCACTCCACGCTAAATATAAAGGTAACTGGCGTTGGGGCCTTCACAGCTATGAAGCAGGGTGTAAATTGAGAGATGGTGCGGCACTCAGCTATAAACATGAGTAGTGTACTGTCGTGTATTCATGTTTATAGCTGAGTGCCGCACCATCTTCCAGTCTATATATATATGTGGAACCATATGGTCCGGCACTCCCAGTAACAATGCAGTACTTCGTCGGTGCCCCCGCAGCTGGAAAAGCAATATACCAATCTGGATGGTGCAGCACTCATAACATCATACAGGAACCAGATAGAAGCCTTGTATCTGTATCCACGTTTCACGTACGTGTGTCACTTGCCAATTTTGACAGGTGATACATTTAATCATTTTTTGGGGGCTTTTTCCAGTTTTTCATGTTTTTCGGTTTTATTTCTTTATGTTCAATGTTGGATTTTTATTGTTTCAGGACCAGGCCTTTATTTACACCACCAGGTCCTTACAGTTTCCCACGCACATTGATCCAGTTTCCCTCATATCAACAGATGTAAATGGATTAACCAGAGACTCTCTCAAGAAGGACAGAAATTGTATGCAATAGAGAGCCCCAACAGCTCTACATCTATCCTACTTCTAATCTGCTCCAAGATTGATGTTCAGGAAATGGGGAGGGGGGACTGGGGGGGGACTGGAAGGGTTGGGCCAGGGGGCTCTAGAGGTGCTGCGCCAGCGGTGCACACCTGGACACCACTGGCGCGCACCTATTCTATATTAGTGGTATACCCGGAAATTTTCCAGGACAGCCCGCTATGGCACTGCAGCTGAGCCCGGAAAATTTCCGGGGAATACCACCCAAGGGGTTAAAGTATAAAAAGGTCCAAAAAAGGAATAAAAAAACACATAAAGAACTCTTGCTGACCATTTTATGTGTCAACCTTTTGCTTGTGTAGACCTTTTGTCAATATTAACTTTTTATCGATGTGGACCTTTTGCATGTCAACCTTTTAGGTGTTGTCCTATTGACTGCTGACTTAGGGTCAGATGCACTAAGCTTCAAAAGTGATAAAATGGAGAGTGATAAACAGCCAGCCAATCAGCTCCTACCTGCCATGTTACAGACTATGTTTGAAAACAGTCAGACAGGAGCCGATTGGCTGGCTGTTTATCACTCTCCATTTTATCACTTTTAGTGCATCTGGCCCTTAGACACTGTAGACCAGGGGTAGCCAACTCCAGTCCTTGAGAGCTACCAACAGTTAATGTTTTCCAGGTCTCCTCGCAGAATCACAAGTGAAGTAATTAGCTCCACCTGTGGATCTTTTCAAATGTGTCAATGAGTAATAAATGCACCTGTGCACCTGCCAGGTGGTCTGGAAAACATGAACTGTTGGTAGCTCTTGAGGACTTGAGTTGGCTTCCCCGGCTGTAGCCCTATCAACCAGATACAATATTTTACCTTGGCACCCGTGAGAATAGGAGTCATGTTCCAATGCAGTAATTAATGGTAATTTCCCTCACGTCTGTGAAATAAAAATGACTCATGAAGATTTTAGTAAACACCGCTCAGAAAACATCTGTGTGAATGAGTCCTTGCAGTCCACTTCACCCACTGCTGCACTGAATAGTATATAAACAGATCCAGCAGAGAGGCTCTTCAGCTGAATAACTGTATTCATAAATGATGACATGAATGTTGAAAGAAGATATGATTTTCCTGATTTTAAGAGTAAGATTTTACATTATCAAACGAGATATTTTCTGTTTAGTGCATTCTTCTTAAACTTTGTATGGAAACAGCAATTTATAAGATAACTATGTTAACTCTACCATATATTTAATTTAGATGGGATAATGAAATAAATTGCACTGGTTTTGTATGATGTACAACAAAGCACCATCCAGAGGTTGTCTGCTACTAAAGTACCATCTAACTATGCCATCCCTCCAGGAGGCTGACCTGTAGAATAGTGATACGTGTGTACCTCACGCGGGAGGTCTCCCACCCACTACAGCTTCCTTCAGCAGGAACAAAAGTCTGACAACACAAAAGGCACACTTCCATTTCTTTCTAATCTGCAAAGAAAGAAACTCTTCCAATACCAGACATGATCTGATGCCTTTAAAAGAAAAGAAAAAAAGTAATCTTTACCGTGTCAAAGAAAATTGGACAACAAAAAAAAGAAAATATTGTTTTATGTTGGAACTTTGGCTTCAACCCCTTAGCTTGCAGTGTAAGCATTTTAATTGGAAGCATTAGAGCAGTGGTAGCCAACTCCAGTCCTCGAGAGCTACCAACAGTTCACATTTTCCAGACAACCTAGCTGCTGCAATGGTGCACTCATTACTCTGACACAGGTGGATTCAATTACTTCACTTGTGAATCTGTGAGGAGATCTGGAAAACATTAACTGTTGGTAGCTCCCGAGGACTGGAGTTGGCTACCCCAGCTTTAGAGGCACATAAATTCTTCATATTCCGAAGAGGTCGCTTCATTTGCAAAAAATATTGGTGCACTACAAAAAAAGAAAAAAAAAACCATTGTGTAAATACCCTCCAACATTTTATCCATGGAAATCGGTACAGCGTGGTCACATATATAGGGGCATGGCCACATGTAGAGGGGGGGGGACAACACCTCATATCCATGGCCACCACACCCCCACCTGAGGACAGACATTCATTTTAAAATTGTACGGTACATCCTTGAGCTGCTCCATCATCCGAGTCCTGCAGCGCCAGTCAGTCCAGATCAAAGGGTGCCAGGCAGCGTGCTGACATCATGCAAAGCTTGAATGCTGGCGGCCAGGATGCTGCGTAAGGCACCACTGGGACCGAGAGCAGCCACACTGGGACACAATTACCCCCACTGGGTCCGTTCCGATCCGTCCATGATTCATCGCAGCCCGGAGTCATAGCCTGCAGCCACTGACGGAGATAATCAGCACATCGGTACATTTGGATTTGAGCTGGTACAATCCGTTAAAAAAAAAGGTACTGTACCGGCTAAAACGGTACAGTTGAAGGGTATGCGTGTATACTGAGCCATGTTCATTATTATGCACAAATTAACAAAATACAATAATATTTCTGTGTGCATTAGTCAATGTGTTATTATAATGAAGGTTCAAAGACTAAAACTTGCCCATATGTGACTGCGAGCCTAATTCAGAGATGGATGCAAATTTATTTATTTATTTACAGTTTCTTATATAGTGCAGCAGTAGGGTGGCCAATCCCGGGATCGGGATCGACGGGATCCTGGGATTTGGACTAAAAAACACCGGGATTTTAATCCCGGGATTGGACCTTCCAATCCCAGGATTCCGGGATTAGCAGCACATGTGCATATCTAATGCTGGGCAGCGTCTAAGCGAGCGCTCAGACACTGCCCAGAAGATCCTGATCCCGGCCTGCAGTCTGGACTCGGAGCGGGTATGGGCAGCGCAGCAAGACCTCTGACCGTCACGCTGCGCAGGCTGCACTGCCCATTTCCGCTTCAGAGTGACTGCAACCGCGCACCTTTAAAACATGTCTGCAGCACCGGCGGCTCTGCTGCTGCCACCGCCAATGCCGCATGCCCACAGGATGCCTGCCCTGCTCCCTTCACCCACGGATGTCTGCCCCTGCTCCCGCTCCCTTCACCCGTGGATGTCTGCCCTGCTCCCGGCCACCCACCCAGCCATGTAAGTAAATTAATGTGCAGGGCGGCCGGAGGGGGGTTGTCAGGGCCTTCTTACTGCCTGTAAAATTAAGAGATGTCAATCCCGGGATCCCGGGAATCCCGAGATTGAGCACTTTTCAATCCCGATTCCCGGGATTGAAAAAATGCCCCGGGATTGGCATCCCTATGCAGCAGATTCTGTTGCGCTTTACAATAGTAGACAATGATAAAACAAACATGGTAACAACAGACAGACTTGGAGGTAGGAGGGCCCTGCTGCAAGCTTACAATCTATAGGGATAAAGGAAGAATCACCCAGCACATATAGTACCTGATTACATGTATGTTTATATGTGCTAGGGGCCTGATTTAGACCCGATCGCATGGCTGCAATTTCGCAGCACGGGCAATTACCGAACGACTATGCATGCGCACGGTGTGCAGCGCGCATGCACGATCCAGAAATAACAGGTAATATTAAATACTGTTGAGGAGTTCTTGGCTCAGCAGGAGATCAGTAGTAACTGGTAAAGTTGTAAGGTGTGTACACACGGCAGGATATGCCGTGAGATGAGAGTCCCGATACGATCAGATCGTATCGGGACTCGCATCGCACGGCATGCATGCAGAGGGACAATTTAGACTATATAGTGCAGATCTGCACTATATAGTCTTGGCTGCGCTCACACGGGAGCTCGCATCGGCAGCTTATCAGGCTCGCAAGCCCTAAAAAAGGATGTCATCTGCATGTGGTATGGCTTCCGATGTTCACTATATCGGCAACATCGGAAGCCATATCGCCCCCTGCGTACACACTATTAGACTTGGGTGTAACCGAGTAATCTCTGACTAGAGTGGAAGTGGTATGGAATAGAATCAGCTGAAGCTGAAAAATAGATGTCATCAGAGTTTTCCGATGGTGACCATCGATGTGTGAGTAAAAGGTGAGTATCTGAAGAGACACTACAGGTAAGTATTGCTAGGAGACACAAGATTCTTCAGGAACCAATATTGCAAACACAGAACAAGGGACACCTGGTGATGATGGTTACCGATGCTGAAACCGATCGTGTTGGGTATCAGTTTAACACTCTGAGAGGTGTCTATGAAAAGAGATGGTCCTTGTGATGATAGGCTTGTGTAGACGGGCAGCAATGAAAATGAAAAACTTGATGATACAATTGATAGTTAAGCGATGTAACTGATGCTGGGGATCGATGTTAGGGATCGGCACCAGTGTTTGGTGAAAATGTAGCTACTAGTAATTGGCAATAGAAGAAGCAGGACTCAGCTGAAAATGAATGGAACTGCCACGGACACTGGAGGAGGCTAGACTGTGCAGCAGGATGCTTGAGGTGCATACCCTCCCACATAACCCCTTCCGGTACTTGTGTAATATCTGGGCGCCCGATTTTTTCATTGCATTGCATCGCATCGCATCGCATGCAATATAGTGGCATACAATTCATGCAATGCGATTTTTCATTGTAAAGACCCAATTTTTAATTGTATAGTCACTCATGGGTGATTTCATACCCCCACTATCCAACTACGCATGAAGTTGATTTTAGATAGTGTGGCGAGCGCAGTGAGCCACCGAGCCCGAAGCGTGGTGAGCGCAGCGAGCCCCGCAGGGGAGTTAGAATACATGTAAAGTAATCCGCGTCCCCTTGCGGGGCTCGCTGCGCACACCACACTTCGGGCTTGGTACACTATATAAAATCAACTCCATGCGTAGTTGGATAGAGGGGGTATGAAATCACCCATGGGTGACTATACAATTCAAAATCTGGACTTTACAATGAAAAATCGCATCGCATCGCATGCCTTAAGTAGTGGCATACAATGATAAAATCGGGCACCCAGATAATACACAAGTACCCCCATTCCATTAGTTAAAAAATTCTCTGTTCCTGGACTTCCTTGCCAGTGGAGATGTGAACCTGCAGCACAGTCCAATATTCAAAAAGGGGAGCCACACCTAATGCCACCCCAAACATCACTGTCCTGGACTCACTGACAGTTGATGCGACCACTCCCCTTCTTTGAATTTTGGACTGTGCTGGAGCCCCACCTCTGTAACTGCCACTGGCAGAGAAGTCCAGGAACATAGCATTTTGTACATAATGGAATGGGTCATGTTGAAGGGTATGAGGTAGGAGCTGTAGAGACATGCAGCTACTCTGTAATCATCATTGTACTGGCGCTTTCCCAGGGCTCATCCCACAATAGGGCCTGCTGCTAAGGGGAATGGTTGGAGTCTGTGATGTCAGTAACAGGAAGCCTGAAATTGTCTGAGAGTGATCATGTTACTGAATCCAAGATGGCTGCACCCATACCTGGAGAATGGAGGGAACTCTGGTTTGTATGCAGCATGGCCGCTGCCTGTAGCAATGGCAGAAAGCAGCACTGTGGAACACAGGGTGAGGCAGTCGCAGATGGCACAGAAGAGAGAGCTAGAGTATTGCTGAGAGCGCTACAGACACGCCAACCAGATTGTTTGCAGCATGTATATCTGTATTCACCCTCCTGGGAGTACAACAAGAGCAAGCCTCAGTGGCAAACGCAGGATTTTTAGAGGGGGGTTTCCAAATGTAATCCAAAATCTCCCACTGCAGTGCATTGGAGTATGTACGGGAGTCTGTGGGAGCGGTAGCAGCCATGAAAATTGGTCTTTTTATACACTGGATACTGTATTAACAGTACAGATGGATCTACAGAATAGGCTGTTTCAAACATTTAAAGTGGTCAAGATATGTTTAAACATATCTTAAATTAAATACACAAACATAATAGAACCAGTACTGCACTTTCTAAGTTCACAATCTCCCACCTCATAGTAAGGCTCCTGTCTCTTCCTCCTGGCAGCTACTCTCTGGCCCATTGTGATGTTTGAGGGCTCAGATCCACACATACAGTAAATGTGGAAGAAGAAGCTGGTATACTGGGCATGTGCAGCAGCTGTGCTCTGTCCCTTACACTGCATGGTGTGGTGGCAGCTATATTGATCATATTTCAAACCAGTGCTATTGTTGTTATAATTGAAGGCACTTGCCAAGAGGAGGGCGTTTCCGGGCAACCAGAAACCCTCCCCTGCGCTTGCCTATGATCTATCTATCTATCTATCTATCTATCTATCTATCTATCTATCTATCTATCTATCTTATAAACTTCAGTGTAATAAGAAGAATAAGAAGAATAAAATTAATCAGCAGGAAAAAAACAAAATAGTATTTTCTTTGTGAATATTAGGGTATGGTGTGCTCTAGATGCAAGCTCACTCGCAATTGCAAACACATTATTGGACTATGGAATGGCTCTGCTAGCAAAGCAAAAAAGCACACAAATGGGCAGGTGGGGCAGATGTAACTTGCAGAGAGAGTTAGATTTGGGTGGGCAAACAGAAATCTACATTATAGTGTAAACATAAAGCTGTCTCCTAAACCAGTTATAATCAACCTGGGGTACACAGCAGACCAATTGGGAGGACTTGAAAATAAAATTGGTCATGGCAGAAGAAGAGGAAGAAGTCTCCCATTGTCGTGGCGATGAACCATGTCACTTCTGGATCTGTCTGTTCATCTGCCCAGTGATGAATTAGTTGGAGAAAGCAGCAGCATTCATCCTACAGGCATTAGCGGGAACCCTGGAAACAGTACACAGCCAGCGGCCACACACAGAGGGACCCGATTCCTGACCACACACTATTCCTCCTCTTCTCCTTAATATAAGGACACACATAAAGATAAGCAAACCACCCACTTCTACTCCACTCATAAGTGCTGTGAATATTTCAAATTGAGTGGACGGGGTACTCATAAATGAAAAGCCTAGTTAAGGGGTACAGGAGATGAAAAAGGCTCTCCTACACTGACTGCACAAATCCTATTGATGGAGCTTGTTGGAGCCAGTAGAGGAGCAGTAAATAGAGCTGAGCTGCCATGGTGACTGAACCCCAGCAGGAAGTAAACCAATGTTGGTGCACAGAGGCAGCCATTAAATGCCAGGAGTAGCCTCGCTTAGCAGTGGAAACATTCTTTATTTTCTTTCTCTAAAACACTATTAGAGGCTCCAGGTCAGAGATAACTAAGACCTTGGTTCCATTCTAGGATTAATTTGTTGGGAGCTAATTAACCTACCAATATATTTTTGGATTGTGGGGGGACACCGGAGTACCGGAGGAAACCCACGCAAACACGGGGAGAATATACAAACTGTGCACAGTTAGGACCATGGTGGGAATCGAACCCGTGACCTCAGTGCTGTAAGGCAGTAATGCTAACCATTACACTGTCCGTTCTGCAATGGGATAACACATTGGGCAGTATTCAATGAGAAAAGTTCTCCGTGTTTTGTGGAGAATTTGTGCTTTGTTCGCCTTGGACGGAGCATTTTGCTCTCCAAAAGCGAGCAACCCTATTCAATGTGAAATATTCTCCGTCTTTCTAAGTGATTTTCGCCGTCTCTCTCCGTGTAGAAATTCTCCATCTTTTGATGGAGAGCTGGAATGTGAACTTTTTTTTTAATTTTGGTGTCAAAAAATCATTTTTTTTTCTGTGAAGGGGCATGTTATTTTTATTCATGTGCTTATAGCATATGAATATATATTTAATTTAAAAAAAAAAAAATCTAATTTTTTTTTTTTGACACAGTGCAGCCAGCAGGGGGCCGGAGCGCTCGAGCCGCTCATTACATATTCATATATTCACTGCACCCGATCGTTAGTATGCACGAACGGGTGCAGTGAATACTGGGTCCCCCGCTGGCTATAGGGGGGGGGCAGGCTGTGCTGCCTGGGTCCCGGAGAGCCCCCCTCCTCTCCACATTCCTCTGGAGCAGCCAGGGAGACTTTAATCTCTCTGGCTGCTTCCGGCTCCCTGAAAGCTCCCTGCTCCCTGCAGGGGTTAAGACTCGCCGCGAGTGGCGGCGAGTCTTAACCACATTGAATAGAGGGAGCAGGAGTGGCAGAGAGCCCTCCGGAACACGGAGAGTGCATGGAGAGCGAAATAAAACGCTCTCCCTGCACGGAGAACTTGGTCATTGAATACTGCCCATTGTGGCCATCAAATAATGCTTTTGAAATAAATCCAAAAATAGGGAGAATAGAGAACATCCTACAGTTAATTTACTTTTGAGAATTCTTTGCAAATTAATTGGTAAAATTTTTGTGGTGAAACAACACAAGAAATTTAGGGAATTTGTAAGATAAATGTATGTCATTTGTTGTTAAAGAGTTTATATGCATGAAACGTGTGAATTATGCCAACCATCCCTTGTTTATAAAGTATCCAGTTAGCCATGTTTGTTATACATTCAGAGTAAAGCACACTTGTACAGTGCTCCAGTGGCCTTTTGTGTTTTACATGGTGTAAGACGTTTGGCTGTGATGGCTCGGGGGATCTTATGCATTGAATCGCTAGCCTTTGATGACAACATTGTGAACTTGGGACTCAAGGTAAAAATGCTACTGCTGTACCAGTCTGTAGGTCAAATCAAATAAGGCCAAATGGTTCATATCTGCAGCCAAATTCTAAGTTTCTAAAGCATAGGCTGCTTACATGCTATAGAATCTTGCTCGAGCAGGCATATTCTTTTAGGTGAGGATCCAGAGATATTAATTAGGAAATTGGATGAAATATGCTTACCTTTAAAAACCGTCATCATGGGCTGTCAATGCAGCTGTGTAAAGTACAGGTGAAAGTTCAGTCATATGCTGCTGGACTTAAATTGCTGGCCAAGAAATGTGATTATGGCACAGGACTGGCTGTATTATTTTACAAATTATAATTCCTGCGTGAAAAGGGATTAAAGCTGGGTACAAATTAGATGATATGTGGTCCAATCCAGCATATTGGGCACGTCATCTAGTGTGTAGCCACTATGTCACTGATGATACATGCTCAGCATAATCCTCTGTTAGCAGAGGTGTATCTAGATATTTGTGGGCCCCATAGCAAAAGTTTGTAAGGGCCCCCTATTTAGCAACTGATGGTGATAAATATATGTAAAACATATTACTTAGACAGCAACGATGGGTCCCCTTCAGGTCAGGGTGCCATAGCAACTGTACCCCTTGCACCTATGGTAGTTACGCCCTTGTCTGTCAGCCTTTCTATTGAGAGCCATGTTGGCTGATGCTTCATATCCACCACATATAAAGATGTGATACTTCAGTAGTTTATTTTTTTTATCCATCATATCAATTCTATAACATTAACGTTTCCGTCATAAGTATACATCATTCTCCAAATCTAGTCAGCACAGGCTGTGCCAGAGAGGGTCTGCCCGGCACAGCTATTTAATTGTAATTTAAGGGGACTTGAATATTTTGTCTAGATTTTTAGAGTGATTTATATCAACCCTTTGCAGTCAAAATTTTTGTGTGCAATTCAAACAGTCTTGTTTAAATGTTTAAATTAATTGTCTACATTGAATGTTGAATGATGTCAATGTTCTTATTTATATGTGGCTCACCATTGGACCTGCTACTAGCGTTAGGGCTATACATTGGACTTGAAAGGGATAATGCATTACTATAAATAAACAATGCTAACAGTGTACTATATTTGTATATATATTTTTTCTAAATGATATTTATATACATGTGTTTGATTTCTATGTAGTTGCTTAGCAACAAAAGGCCTGATTCAGACCTTGTCGCTAGGCTGCATATGTTCACAGCCTACCGAACAGGTTTAAGACACCTGCTGCCCCACTGAACAGGCCCCATCGTGTGAATCCTGTTTCTAACATGCAAGGGCATGTGTATGCTAATACATCTCCTCACATGTGGCCACACGGGTGAAAAATTATTCGATGGACGCTCATCATCAAATGATTTTTCACCTGTTCGCTAATAAAAGTCTCCTGAGCCGTACACTTCCCAGAGTCTCCAGGTATTCCTGTGGCCTCAGCTTGTTACTCTGCTCAGCCAGTCTTAATTACTTCCAGCCGGATCTACAGCCAGACCTCTAACATATCCTTCAACATGACCCATTCCATTAGGTACAAAATGCTCTGTTCCTGGACTTCCCTGCCAGTGGCAGTTACCGAGGTTGGCTCCAGCACAGTTCAAAATTCAAAGAGGGGGGTCACATCAACTGCCAGTGAGTCCAGGACAGTGATGTTTGTGGTGGCATTAGGTGTGGCTCCCCTTTATGTATATTGGACTGTGCTGCAGCCCCACCTCTGTAAATGCCACTGGTAAGGAAGTCCAGAAACAGAGCTTTTTGTACCTAATGGAATGGTTCATGTGGGAGGGTATGTACCAATGCTTTGCTGTTGTCGCTCTCACACACCCAGGACACTGACACAGCATAATCATTGCTGTCATTACCATCTTCCAGATACATGTCCTGCAACCTGATGTTTCCTCATATAAACCCAGCCTCCTAGAGGAGAGATCCCCGTGGGAGGTAAGTATCTTGTCACAGGCAAGGTGTCTAACTTGGATGTGCCTGCAGATTTGGAGCTTGACTACCCTAAAAATATGACCTTGGATTTGTTTACTATCACTGGAGGTTCCAGCAAATAAATACAACGCTTACAATAAATACAATATTTTTTTATTGTGAGAGGAAACTGGTTTACCGAGTGACAACCCATGCAAGCATGCTGAGAATATACAAACACCACAACATTAGGGCCATTTTGGGAATTTAACCCATGACATCTATTGGGTTGGGTAGATCCCAATGGTCAAAATACTGATGGATGCCTAACTACCCCCACAGCCTCACCCTATCTATCTCTCTATCTACAGTGGCAAATGCTGGATTTTTAGAGGGGGATTTCCAAATGTAATCCAAAATCTCCCCCTCTGTAGTGCATAGGGAGTCTGGGGGAGCGGGAACTCTGGGGGAGCGGTAACAGCAATGAAAATTGGTATTTTTATACACTGGATACTGTATTGAATGCAGTATTAATATTTAACAGTACAGATGGGTCTATGGTATAGGCTGTTTCAAACATTTAAAGTGGTCAGGATATGTTTAAACATATAATAAATTAAATACACAAACATAATAGAACCAGTACTGCACTTTCTAAGCTCACAATCTCCCACCTCATAGTAAGGCTCCTGACTCTTCCTCCTGGTAGCTACTCTCTGGTCCATTGGGATGTTTGAGGGCTCAGATCCACACATACAGTAAATGTGGAAGAAGAAGCTGGTATACTGGGCATGTGCAGCAGCTGTGCTCTGTCCCTTACACTGCATGGTGTGGTGGCAGCTATATTGATCATGTTTCAAACCAGTGCTATTGTTGTTATAATTGAAGGCACTTGCCAAGAGGAGGGCGTTTCCGGGCAACCAGAAACCCTCCCCTGCGTTTGCCTATGATCTATCTATCTATCTATTTATCTATCTATTTATCTATCTTATAAACTTCAGTGTAATAAGAAGAATAAAATTAATCAGCAGGAAAAAACAAAATAGTCTTTTCTTTGTGAATATTAGGGTATGGTGTGCTCTAGATGCCGCTTCTGGATGCTGGACATCATGGGTGCTTAGTTAACAATAACTAATAGCAATGTAGTAACAATGTATCTCTACTGAACAATTATGTAGTGACCAGTCCCAGCAGCTGTAGTTGAAGCACCACTTACTGTAATACTCTCAAACAAAAGGTCTAATTCAGTACAATTTTCTAGGCTGTGCTAATGTTAGCAAGTGTTGCTACTACCCAGAAATGAATAAAGACATCCACTGGACTCATCGCATGCTCACTTGCAATTGCAAACACATTATTGGACTATGGAATGGCTCTGCTAGCAAAGCAAAAAAGCACACAAATGGGCAGGCGGGGCAGATGTAACATGCAGATAGAGTTAGATTTGGGTGGGCAAATAGAAATCTACATTATAGTGTAAACATAAAGCTGTCTCCTAAACCAGTGATAATCAACCTGGGGTACACAGCAGACCAATTGGGAGGACTTGAAAATAAAATTGGTCATAGCAGAAGAAGAGGAAGAAGTCTCCAGATGGCGTAAGAAGTCTCCCATTGTCGTGGCGATGAACCATGTCACTTCTGGACATGTCTGTTCATCTGCCCAGTGCTGAATTAGGTGGAGAAAGCAGCAGCATTCATCCTACAGGCGTTAGCGGGAACCCTGGAAACAGTACACAGCCAGCGGCCACACACAGAGGGTCCCGATTCCTGACCACACACTATTCCTCCTCTTCTCCTTAATATAAGGACACACATAAAGATAAGCAAACCACCCACTTCCACTCCACTCATAAGTGCTGTGAATATTTCAAATTGAGTGGAGGGGGTACTCATAAATGAAAAGCCTAGTTAAGGGGTACAGGAGATGAAAAAGGCTCTCCTACACTGACTGCACAAATCCTATTGATGGAGCTTGTTGGAGCCAGTTGAGGAGCAGTAAATAGAGCTGAGCTGCCATGGTGACTGAACCCCAGCAGGAAGTAAACCAATGTTGGTGCACAGAGGCAGCCATTAAATGCCAGGAGTAGCCTCGCTTAGCAGTGGAAACATTCTTTATTTTTTTTCTGTAAAACACTTTTAGAGGCTCCAGGTCAGGGGCTATCGGGATAACTAAGACCTTGGTTCCACGACCCCTAAATCTGGCTCCACTGCCTGTGCTATAGACGGATCTTGTAAGTAACAGAAGTGTAAAAGGGAAGGAGCTCTGCATCCGCCGAGAGCTTCTACATGTACTGTAGTAGTAGTACGTTTATTATAGGAGGTAAGTATCTTGTCACAGGCAAGGTGTCTAACTTGGATGTGCCTGCAGACTTGGAGCTTGACTACCCTAAAAATATGACCTTGGATTTGTTTACTATCACTGGAGGTTCCAGCAAATAAATACAACGCTTACAATAAATACAATATTTTTTTATTGTGAGAGGAAACTGGTTTACCGAGTGACAACCCATGCAAGCATGCTGAGAATATACAAACACCACAACATTAGGGCCATTTTGGGAATTTAACCCATGACATCTATTGGGTTGGGTAGATCCCAATGGTCAAAATACTGATGGATGCCTAACTACCCCCACAGCCTCACCCTATCTATCTCTCTATCTACAGTGGCAAATGCTGGATTTTTAGAGGGGGATTTCCAAATGTAATCCAAAATCTCCCCCTCTGCAGTGCATTGGAGTAAATACGGGAGTCTGGGGGAGCGGGAACAGTCATGAAAATTGGTCTTTTTATACTCTGGATACTGTATTGAATGCAGTATTAATATTTAACAGTACAGATGGGTCTATGGTATAGGCTGTTTCAAACATTTAAAGTGGTCAGGATATGTTTAAACATATAATAAATTAAATACACAAACATAATAGAACCAGTACTACACTTTCTAAGCTCACAATCTCCCACCTCATAGTAAGGCTCCTGACTCTTCCTCCTGGCAGCTACTCTCTGGTCCATTGGGATGTTTGAGGGTTCAGATACACACATACAGTAAATGTGGTAGAAGAAGCTGGAACACTGGGCATGTGCAGCAGCTGTGCTCTGTCCCTTACACGGCATGGTATGGTGACAGCTCTATTGATCATATTATATACCAGAGCTATCGTTGGCACTTGCCAAGAGGAGGGGGTTTCGGGGCAACCAGAAACCCCCCTATGTTTGCCTATGAGTCTTAAGAGACCTTTAAGAGGTAGGAAAGTGTATTTAGCATCCCACCGACGTGGATAAAGTCGGGAGGACGCATTGCGCGTCCGCTCGCCACTCTTCAGGGTGATGTGGATAGTGGGAGTGTGCTGAATCCCATTGCATCACATAGACGTGTATACTGGGGGTGTTGTGCTAAATCGCATCGTTTTTGTGTACGATGCAATCCGCGGCCAGGGTGCAGTGAATAAATTAACTAGTGAGATCGCATCGCATGGCACGTAAACGTGCCATGCGATGCGATTTCACTACGCAGTATAGCCCACTAAGCAAATAGCTTAGTGGGCGCCCTGCTATAACACAAGTACCGAAAAGTTTAAAACACAGTTCCAGATGTTAAACGGCTTCATAAGCATGTATTTGTACTAGTAGGATATTCCCGGATTGCTAGTAGCAGGTGTAACAACATAATTGCCTGGGCATGTCAATCTGTAGACTGAGGCTACAATGAACTGCCTGACTAGAGGACATTCACCCCTTTGAAATGGTCTCGTGAGTATAACACCCGATCACAGATTTTATGGTCCTCACTAGCACAAGGTCTTCTCCTTGTTTTACACAACCCCTGTTGTGTTCCAGGCTGAGCACATGAAGTATTGTTGCATTGCTATGGTTATATTTTCCCCTTTTCTTTCCCACCCCCCTTTTTTATTTTTTCTTCTGCATTCTATTTGCCAATTTTTCTTTTCTTTGCTTTTTTCCTTCTAATTAAAATAAAAACCAAAATTAAAATGATAAACGGCTCTAAACATAGAGTGTAGTATAACACTTCGACAATCACGTTGTCAAAATGTATCATGTCAGCGCAAGAATGTCTACACAAATTTAGCTGTTAATGTTGTAAACGTCCAGAGGGTCTACAAGTAATGCCACATGTTGACATCCACTATGCTGACACACTTATGCATATCACCGGTGAAAATGTTGACCATACTATCTGAACCTAACTGCATCCTAACCTTAACCCTAACTGCAGCTTTACACTAATGCAAATACAGTATGTTCATAATGTAGACATGCTAATGTTGACATTATGAACATGTCGAGAGTATGAACAAAGTTGTTCACATTTTGAATGTCGACATTCAAAACCAATCAACATTACAGTGCCCACATTCTAAGATTGGGAACATGGATAATCTATCAACAATTTGACTGCATACCCTAAACTAGTGTTAAGACTTTTTTTGTGCCAGAATGTTTTTTTTTAATGCATAGGGCACATTTCGTTCCACACAAATACCCACCGAAAGGAGGTATTTCAGGTACTTTAGGTTTGCGAAAGTCGATTTATAACCGACGGTGAAGTACAATGAATCATCATGTCCTGCCTTCAGGCGAATGACACTGCTTTCTTACATGCTTTGATTTACTGCTGGAACATATGCTTAGAGAAGTATGGTGGATGTGGAAAAATGATCTTTAATAACACCTCTCTATGGGACTGCCTTGTGTCTATGTGTCTGGCAGGTAGGACTTCCAACAGGAAGCCACTGTGCTGGAAGTAACAAACTGTAAGCTGGTGGCGGATATTACATTGGAGGCTGCAGCCCTGCATCACATAGGTAAAATCCACCACTGGTCACGTAATTGTGACTCAATTAGATGTGGACACATCTACAGATAAGCAAAGGAATAAAAGGGATGTGCTGCACTGAAAAAACTGTGTGCAATGAATCAAAAATTATATAAAAATTTAATTGTCACAATATAAAAGGTTACAATGCAATATATGGTACTTTTATAAAACCAATTGTTTTAGGTGTGCATAGGCCCCGTATATCGTCACCCTTGGCTCCCAGTAGTGGGTATGGCAAGTGTCCATTCCAAAAGTATCCCTCATGTGGACAAAGGATATGACGACTCCACTTACGATTAATGGCGTACCTTAATAATGTCTGGCTTTTAGAGAGGTTGCATTCCTCCCAGAGTGGATGTTGGCTGGTCACGGTTGAAAATCCCTTTGGGTCGGTGGAAACAAGTTGGGTATCCTGCATCAGTCTGATGGTGGTGGAGGGACTGGTTCGGTCACTGGTTCTGTTGGTTCTTTAATGGGAAAATTTGGGCACTGTAGCAACACCATAAACAATGTCGCATTTCGCTGTTTCTTCTGCTTTATCAGCATAATCTACAGATAGTCTTTTTAGGTAGGGTATTTCATAGAGATGCTGGATGCAAGTGCAATAATACCCAATGAGGTTCACTACCATGTCAACATTCTGAATGTCTATATAATAACTTCATACAGGGCAATAGTATATGGTGTCACCTTCATCTAATTGCATTATTTAGCTAACATTTCCATTTGGATTACATTAAGGAAGTTTTCACAAGGGAAAAACAACAGTTTGTATTTAATTTACTTTATATTTCCCATTGTATTTAATGACATTGTATATTGAAAAAAATCAACTTTTGTATTAATTGCTAAATGTCAAGACAATATATTTACTTTCATGTATATACCATCCAAAAATATACGGGCAGGCTAATAGTCTCCCAACTAAAATGAAACCTAGTGTACATGCGGTAGGGTATATAGATTGTAAGCTTAACTGGGGCAGGGACTGATGTGAATGTTCACATATTCTCTGTAAAGCCCTAAAGGATAAATATGCACTACATAAAATAACGGATAGTAACTGGTAAAATGCAAAAGCATTATTTCATTACATCACTATTAACACAAAAGGTTACTCTGTGTTTACAGCCCAGTTATCAAAGTGTATGACATAATTATACATAAGGAAATACATAAGGAAACAATAGTTTATGCTAGTTTGTGACATTTTCAAGTATTGGTACCTATTCATTTACTGTTTATGTCCTTCATTTAAAACATCATGTGGTACACTCAGGGCCAGATTAAGGGAGCAGGGGTTAAAGTGAGGGGGAACGGGGTGGAACAGAGTTCCACCACCTCTAATGGTGAGGTGGAACATTTTAAGCTCCACATTGGCCCTGCACAGTAATTCTCACAGAAAACTATTCTAGTTTGCAGGGGGATGCCAAATACCCTACCACTGGCCCTGTCTCTGCCTAATGGGGGGAGGGGAGGGCTGGTAATTACATGGCATAGAAAATTGAGTTCCCCCATGACCACTTTAAGCTCTGGAGAGGTGTGATGAAGAGCCTGCCATGGGGCCCCCAAACACATAAAGGTCCCCACACAGGGTCAGTGTGGCCCTGCGATTACTAGAACAAGTGTCCAGATGCACCTGTTCCTGGGTGGGGACTGCCGCTGCTGTTCTGCATAGAGCACAGAGTGTCCCTTCTCCTCCCCTTATCCACACCATGTGACACATCGATTACTCTGATAAGGGTACTCAGAAGTCACTCAGAGTAGAAATAATTCAGGAGATGTCGACCACGGGAAGTGCATTCTCAGGGGTACTGGATAGCAGGGCCGGCGCTACCCACTCAGCAGCTCCTTCAAAGCAGGGAGGCACCATGCTGAAAAGGCGCTGTCTCCCTCCCTGCTCTGCGCTGCCTCAGCCCTCACTGTCACTGCCTCCTGCACGCCGCCTGCAGCGCCTATCTGATAGTGGGCGGGCGGCAGTATAAAGAGCTGCTCCCTGCACTGCGAGTGCAAACAGCCTGCACGCCACCCGCAGTGCCTGTCTCACAGCGGGCGGCAGTATGGAGAGGCTGAGCAGCTCCCTGCACCGCGCACACACTGTCCTCCTCCTGCGACCTGCCCCCTCTTCCTCACGGACACTTGTGTTGAGGCATGTAGCGCTGTCTGTGAATGCCTGGATGACATGTGATGTCCGGATCCGCCCCCTACCCATTACTCCCTACGCTTGTCAGCTTTCAATCAAGTGATGAACAGGCAGCAGCGCCGCCTCCCCTCCTTTCCCTCTCAGTCACGAGAGGGATGTAATGTAGTAGTACGTTTATTTATAAGGCGCCACAAAGTGTCCGCAGCGCCGTACATAGCAAACAAAAAACAAATTACAAGGTAACGTACAGGATGTGTTGATAAAATACAGCATAAATAGGGGTATAGCTGGTAGAACTAAAATCAGCATCAGTTCTGAAGTAGGTGTCGAAATTGTCAAGGAGACTGAAGCTGAAGTAGAGGAAGGGAAGAACAGGGCAGGAGCACAGGTGAGTGACTAAAAGGAAGTGGGTGGACGAACAAAAAACAATAGGATAAGTAGGAACGAATGGATTGGTAGGGTAGGCAGGATAGGAGGAGCAAAAGAGGTTAGGAGGAGGAGGTATAGGCTAATCGGAAAATAAGTGGATTTTGAGGGAGCGCTTGAAGGAGGTAAGGGAATCAGAAAGTCTGATGGGTGGCGGGAGGTTGTTCCAGTGCAGGGGGGCAGCGCAAGTCTTGGACACGGGAGTGATAGGAGGTGATTAGGTGAGAGGTCAGTAATGGCTTCCTCAGCGTCCTGCCCACGCTGATAAAAGAGGAGGGACTGCTTAAGAGTACCTGAAGAACAATGAGTCTTTTATTATACATGTTTATAACAAATTTTTTAATAATTGTAGATTTTTTTTATTTTAATTTAGAAACTTTTTAAATAATGGGCTGGGTTATGTGCCTAAAGGTGGCCATACACGCTCAATAGCAGCCTGCAATGCAATGTGCGCTCCTGTGGGCATTGCATCGCACAGTACCAAAAGTATGTGCTGCACATACTTTTTATACTGCTTTCGGATCGCATCGCACACACATTGCATGCATGCCGTGCGATGCGATCTAGCCTATAACGTATGCAATTCTCGCAGTATGTATGGGCACCTTTAGTGCCTGCAACATTTTGCGGACACAGCACTGAGATGGTGTATGCATACATGTATATGCACCCGAGATCCTCCATAGGATCGCATGTTACATACGCTCCCACAATTGGGCTGCAGCTTGTTGCAATGGCAATGTGAAAGGGCGCAAAAATGTATGGTTTGCAGGAGGGCGCCAGACACCCTAGCACCGGCCCTGCTGGACAGGTCACTGAATACTATACAGTGTGGCACTGTGGGGAATATTGAGAGAGTGGGGGGAACCTACCTCCTCAAGAGGACAGCCTCATCAGGATGCCAGAACCAAAATCGCTGCAATTACTCTACCCGCTTCAAGTGGCACTGTCTTCTGTTGATGGTCATGCTGGCAAGCAGTGGCGGATTCAAGGGGGGGGGCACCCGGGCCCGTGCCCCCTGTCATTTTGTAGATGAGGACCAGAGCTTTCCAACGAGCCAAGCCCCATGTCTCTAGCCCCCCGGGAACCGGAGATATCGCCTGGCAAAGCTGTAACATTTTTTCCCCATAGGATAATATGGGACCCGTCAATTCCGACCCCCACCCGGTTCTGACGGCTGCCAGTTCCCCCAACTGGCATCACAGGAGCTTGTGGTTGATGTCATTCAATTCCAAATCGCTGGGCCTTCAATATGATACCAGGATGGTCCATATCGGTCAATCGCTTCCAGAGATATAGCGTGTAAATCAATTTTTTATTTTTGAAATGTAATTTCATGGCTGTTCATGTTCTTTGAGGGCAGATTACTCTGGAACCAAACGTTCCAGTTTCACTGGACCAAAATCATTCAAAGCCCACTCAAAAGTTCTTCAATATGATACTTGTCTCATGTAAATGGGTCAGTTAGTTCCGAAGATATAGCCGGTTAAATGAGATAACTGGTTAAAGGGGGGTAGGGGTGGTTTTCTCTCCCCCTCACACCAGAAAATGCAGGGACTAGGCTGGTGTAAAAGGGGCCAACCTGGGAATGCATTTTCTGGTGTGAAATGGGTATTATTTCAAATAGCTGGGACCTGCAGTGCTCGGAATACAGCCAGGCTCTGCCACTGTCAGTGGCTATCACTTCTGCCTGGCGGCGGCTGTCCCCCATTTACCATGAGCATGTATTCCCCGTTGGCAACGAGCATGTAATCCCACATGGCAACGAGCATGGAACCTCTGGCAATGAGCATGGAACCCTTGGAAATGAGCATGTAGATAAGCAGCACTTACTATATGTAGCATAATTTTTAATAGGCATTATGGTGTTTGGCATAATACATAATGGACATCATGCCGTGTAACTTAACGTGCAATGGACATTATGGTGTAAATGTTTAATGCGCGCCTTTGGTGGACAATGTCCCTGTTTATGAAGCGTATTGTGAATTTTGTCTTAATCTGTGTGGCATTATGTGAATTTTGTCTCAATCCGTGTGGCATTATGTGAATTTTGGCTCAATCCGTGTGGCATTATGTGAATTTCGGCTCAATCCATATGGCACCTTATGGATTTGTCTCAATCCGTGTGGCATTATGTGAATTTTGACACAATCCATGTGGCATTATGTGAATTTTGGCTCAATCCATTTGGCATTATGTGAATTTTGGCTCAATCCGTGTGTTATTATGTAAATTTTGGCTCAATCCGTGTGGCATTATGTGAATTTTTACACAATCCATGTGGCATTGTTTGAATTTTGGCTCATTCCATTTGGCATCATGTGTAAGGGGCAAGTATAATGGGGTCTAGTATTTTCTTGCATAATGTGTAGAAGTTGTATATGGTGTTGTACACTACACTCAATGACATGCCCCCTGTTGAGTGGCCACACCCCCTTTTCCAGAGCGCGCCTTCGGCGCGCGCACAACTACATCCTTCACTTTTGTCACCATGGTGGGCCTGCGTACTTTAAATGCCAGGGGCTATTTTTAATCCCATTGCCACCCTCTCTATGCCGCTCTCTTAGCATGTACACTGGCACCACTAACACTGGCCCTCCCCCACCTAAACGTTCTTTTATCATGGTGCCCCCCCTGTCATTTTATCCTGGATCCGCCCCTGCTGGCAAGGGCAAGATAACAAGGGGTATTCGCTGGACAGCATCATGAAGCAGTACCACTGGTTCAGAGTGGCACAGCAGCAGGGGCACAGCATCTGTCAGCACAGGGTGGTCTGAATCTATTATCAAAAGAGGGAACAGTGCACCTATTAAATAAAAACAAACAAATTGCATATTTAAACTCTTACATCACTGTTGTATATGTAATACAAGGGTGCTCTTAAAATAATTATGTACAGTATATATTGCTAAAATCACAGCATAGAGTATATAGTTCATTATTTAAACTAATTAAGCATTCATTAGAAGTAAATATGGAATTTCAATTTACTTTGGACCACAATGGAAACTCTAAGCACTATAAATATATATATATATATATATATATATATATATATACTGCCCCCATATCCCCTGCTGTATATCTCCTTATACTGTGCCCACCTACATCCCTATGTCTCTCTCACTCCATATCATGACCATTGTTATGTGGTGTAATGTATAAAGGTGTGATACTATGTGGCACAATATGAATAATGGGTAGTACTCACTACTATTGCATACTTTCTGTCCAACAACATATGATGGCTGAAACAACTGTACCATCATTGCAAGTCGGGTCATGTCGGAGAGTTTTGAGCAGGGCTATTTTTGTGCAGGCTCCAGCAGGAACTGTGGCCCTTATTCTAGTTCACTCTTTCTGACAAAATATTTCTTAGATGGACAAAACCATGTGCACTGCAGGTGAGGCAGGTGTAAAACCCCACCCAAATCTAATTAGATTTGGGTGGGGTTTTACACCTGCCTCACCTGCAGTGCACATGGTTATAAGGGCCACAGTTCCTGCTGCAGCCTGCACAAAAATAGCCCTGGTTTTGAGTATCTCTGTAGACACACAGGCTGAGCTGTTCTGCCAGGACCCAGTAGGCTCTCCAGTAGCAAGTATGATTGCAACCGCTAATTTATACATGCCCAGAAAACGCTGCCTAAACAGCCATAACATGTCTGCATTTGACAGGCCACAACTCATTACCACCCCCAACGTATTCCTCTAAGCGATAGCTATTCACTCCTGCACATGCGCACTGTAGCTCAGACCGACACATGTGCAGTAAGAACACATTGTCAGATGTGAATACAATGGCCCTTATTCAGATATGATCGCAGTAAAAAATTTGTTCTCAGAATGGGCAAAACCATATGCACTGCAGGTGGGGCTGATGTAACATGTATAAAGAGAGAGTGAGATTTGTGTGAGTTATTTTGTTTCTGTGTAGGGTAAATACTGGCTGCATTATTTTTACACTGCAATCTAGATCTGCAATCCGCAAGGGCCAATAGCCATTTTACGATTACACCTGATTGAGCCTCATTGTGCACATATGTGACTAGGGTGACCAACTCATCCCTTTAATCCGGGACACATATTAATTACACAGGTTCTGTGGCTGGCTTTCACCTGGTTTTAAACTGCCACACCTCAAGTCTCCATTTCACCTTGTTTTAAACTGCCACAGAACCTGTGTAATTAATATGTGTCCCGGATTAAAGGGATGAGTTGGTCACCCTATATGTGACCCAACATTTCAAATGCACAGTAACACTGCAGGGATTGAGCCCTGCAGTTAAAACTTTCACCGCTACTATTATAAAGATCTTTAATTCCACCAGGAAAGCTGGACGTCTGATCTGTCTAACATATATTAATTACTAAAGGAAAAGTTATTGCCCAATCAAAGGGTAGAAAATGACAACAATATATCTATATGTTGGGAAGATGAAGGAAAACAACTGGTGTAGGCTTTCAACAGTTTCCCCTTCCTTTTGGTTTATGTTGATGATACTGTTTCAAATATTGTTTTGTCAAGGTCCCTCCAGTGTGTAGCCTGTTGAAAAAGCTGTCAGACTGGTTTACACATCTTTTCAATACTGATAAGCTAAAGTTCACAATTACAGAATGCAGTAAGATAAAAACGCCTGAATGTGAGAGCATTTGTTTTATCTAACAAAAAACGTAGCCCCTGTACATACAGTTAGATTGCTATAACAAGAAAAGAGGGCTGGTATATCACACTCTAGATCTCCCCCTCTTGTTATTGATTGCTTGTGGTTCTGGGATGCCTGCACTACATTGTTCTACAGAAGGACCTGGAGATCACTTCAGCCACACCCGGAAAGAGCCAATGTATTTCCAACAGAATGTTTACACATTAACCCTTTCATTCCTCACACATTGTATACTGGTCCTTTTTTGTTTAGGGAGTTTTAAGGACTGTAACAATTTTACTTGAATTTCTCTACTTTACAAAAGCAACATATACTATTTTCAAACAGGAATTATTCACACAAATCCCACTTTTTAGAAAACGCTGTAGTTTTGCCAGGGCTGACATTATTTATATTTTAATCACCCAGGGCAAGGTAGTAATTTGGCTCTGCTCCACCTCCCCCCCCCACCACCACGGGCATGTATGTATAAGTATCACATCCAGAACCCCCTATTCTAAACTAAGGTTTGCACAGGAGCATCTACATGTTTACCCAGTACTCTCTATGGAGCACAGCCACTTGCTGCTGTTTACAGAGACTTTTAAAAACAGACACAAATGAGTCTGATTCTATGGGGTAAATGCAGGGGGTCGCCACCACTAGGCAGCTCTAGGCACTGGGGGGTGGGGTGGAGCAGGGTTAGGTGATTTGCCTGGGCCGCAGACGGTGCTTGTACCAGCCCTGGGTAAATGAGAGTTCTACTGAAGATGGCAAGTCACCCATAGCAACCCCTCAGATTCTGTTTCTTATTTCCTGTATTTAGCACCTTCTAGAACAGTGGTAGCCAACCCTAGCCCTCGAGAGCTACAACCTAGCTGCTGCACAGCTGCGATCATTAATCACTGACACATTTTAAAAGATACACAGATGGAGCTAATTAGCTCACTTGTGATTCTGTGAGG
Organism: Crinia signifera; assembly: GCF_055691185.1. Taxonomy (NCBI): domain Eukaryota; kingdom Metazoa; phylum Chordata; class Amphibia; order Anura; family Myobatrachidae; genus Crinia; species Crinia signifera. Next base: position 123,542,033 of record NC_139221.1, read on the forward strand.
AGACCTGCAAAACATGCACTGTTGGTAGCTCTCGAGGACTAGGGTTGGCTACCCCAGGTCTAGAAGATAACAGATAGGGGGCCAGATTCTCTTAACTTGAAAAGTGATAAAATGGAGAGTGATAAACAGCCAGCCAATCAGCTCCTGTCTGCCATGTCACAGACTGTGTTTGAAAAAATGTCAGACAGGAGCTGATTGGCTGGCTGTTTATCACTCTCCATTTTATCACTTTTGAAACTTAGAGAATCTGGCCCAGAATCTGGTTAGTTGCTATGAGCAACATCCTATTTTCAGTAGAACTCCCATCTTAGTAAATACACCCTTAATTTGGAGGCAGGTCCACCAAAAGTGGGCTCTTTTCATGATTATGGCCCTTACACTTGTATGTTTGCACAGCCTAGACTCTTTGCAAGGGCATCGATGGTGGGCATATGTGCATGCACATGGTCATTTCTTTGCATGAGCATGCACCCAAGTATGCAGACGGGAGCGGAGAGGGGTGGGGGCGGGGGGCGGGCCAATTTAATTTGGGAATGCCCATCATTTCATGGGTGTTCCCATGAGAACGCTGGGCGTTCTCATGCTAATGGACCAATGACAGGTATGTGGGGGGCGGGCAGCTGACATCACCGGATGTCAGCTTCCCGCCCACTTCATTCAGAGTGCACATGCAAATCTTAGGTGTGCGTGTGCCTTTCACATCATTCGATGGTCGTCGACCATCGAATGATGTCTGTGTTCCCCCACAGGCTGCAAATGGATGTTTATGTAAACATCCATTTGCAGCCAGTGTGCACGCTACGAATGGGTGGTGGCCAGGCCACCATTCGCAAGGCGAGGTTTGGTGGACTCGAAAGGATGCAAATTTGCAGCATTGCGAATCAACCAGAATAACCACCAGACCAACCAACAGATTGCACATGTGCTGGAAAAGTTGTTGCAGACTGCACATGTGCTACATCTTACATATGTACCTTCACTGAGGATAGTTTGCATAGTTAGGTCACTTTGTCCATAAAATGGGGAATTCCAGTCAGAACTGTGAGGCTAACACATCGTTGCCTACCTGGGCTTCCCTGGTAACTTATGATTGCCATCACCTGTGGTGAAACACCTTTCTTATCAATTACCTAGCTCCCCACAGGTGAGGGCAATCCTACATTACTAGGGAAGTCCAGGAACAGAGCATGTTCTCCCTGAAGGAGAGGGTCTGGTAGGCAAGTATGGGCTAACATGAAGATGCACGGGAAAGATCCATTTCGTGTGAGTTTCATGGAGGAGTTTAGGCATGTAGCCTGACTTCCAGGCTTGTTTAAGATAAGGGGTATGTTTTTCAATTGTACCTTTTTTCACTGGACATGTGATAGGTGTAAATGCCAATACTAAATTATATATTTTTAACACTATGAACAATAACAATATATCTTTTAACAATGGCACACTAGACAATACACTGTTAACAATACAAACAATAACTATGTTATTGACGATATATTGTTCATATTTTCCGGTGTGTACGCTCAATATTGCTAACAATTTGTGTTCCTGCCGCGGCTCAATTACGATATCTACTGTCATCTGCACATGCAGGTCATTGTTGACTATATCTTCAACAACTGCATGTTCAAGTGGTTGCTGGGTGACATCACTGAACAATATCATTAACGATATTGTTCAGTCTGTATGTACTATATCGTTTTCCTGGGAGCTCCGCTGATATCGTTAACGATATTGTATAGTGTATATGGGGCTTAAGGAATATGGTTATGGCTGTGGTCAGGAAACCAGTGGATGGGGCAAAGGCAGAAATTTGCTACATTTTGAAGGGTCCCCTGTAGGTTGGCCAATCCTGTGATAATTTTCCCATGGATATGTCACAGTGATACCTCGCAGTTGTGGGCTATCACAAATTGGGTTGGGATCATTTGGTCTATTGCATTATGGTCGAAAGTCATTAGGTCGAATCCATTAGGTCGACATGCTAAAAGGTCGACATGACTCTAGGTCGACATGGGAAAAGGTCGACATGATTCTAGGTCGAAAGGTCATTAGTTCGACAGGTCATTAGTTCGACAAGGTCATTAGTTCGACATTGTCTATGTCGACATTCACAAGGTCGACATGGGGTTTTTCACTGTTTTTTTACCTGAATGTCAACACAGTCGACATGGACACAGTTTAAAGTGCACTGCATCCCCTCTCATCGCTCGCTGCGCTCGCGATGCGTCGGGCACGGTGCCTCGCTACGCTCGGCACACTATTTTATTCTCCCACCACGCCCTAGTGGATGGTAGGGCATGAAATACCGCCTGTCGGCACATGTTGGCTCAAAAAACAGTGAAAAACTCCATGTCGACCTTGTGAATGTCGACATAGACAATGTCGAACTAATGACCTTGTCGAACTAATGACCTGTCGAACTAATGACCTTTCGAACTAGAATCATGTCGACCTTTTCCCATGTCGACCTAGAGTCATGTCGACCTTTTAGCATGTCGACCTAATGGATTCGACCTAATGACTGTCGACCATAATGCAGTAGACCAAATGACCGCATCCCTACAAATTACTTACTCTAGACCAGGGGTTCCCAAACTTTTTGGAATCACGGCGCCCTAAAGCATCAAAATATTTTCAAGGCACCCTTAGGCCAAATGCTTCTTATCGTGAAATTCAGAAAAAAAATATTAAACGAAGTGCATTGTGTGTATATGTCACAGTTATCTGGTGAGGGACAGGATTTGCTTCTGTTTGTCCACATGTATTATGATTGGCAGCCACAAGCACTGATTTTGCCTGGTACATTGACCATAAATAATATGAATTGATCCTGGTCCACCAACCCAAGGCACACAGTTTGGGAACCACTGCTCTAGACAGCATTTGCCATTGAATAATGAAAATCTACTACTCCTCCACACATATATTGTCTGCTCCACATACCCACGCATTTCACAGAATAGTACCTCATATAATAGACAATCTTGATGTCCCCACACTATTAGGATTAATGATAACCAAAATGTATTTTAGAAAAAAAAGGAAGTGTTATAAAACAAATAGATATAAAAAAGAATGACACTAAATTTCAGGAGGTTGGGCTTTATAGGAATATAAACCACCATACTTGCCTACTTTTGAGTACTAGTTTTAGGGAGATTATAGTTGGAAATAGAATTTTGCACAGCGCCCCATTGGGGGGGTCATGCTCCACCCACGCGTCTAGTTCCATATATGGAGAGATTGTGAAAAGAGATTGTGCACGTGGCACCTAGAAGCGTGGGTGTGTGCTGCTACATCTGGGAGGAATCTTGTAGAATGACTTATATCCAAATGTAGATGAGCCCCAAAGCAGTTAGTAAGAGTTACTATACTTGGTAAAGTGCTGGGAAATGGTGCTGATGATTCACTGTTAATGTATCTATCTCTCATTCCTTTTTTCCCCAAAAATGTAACAGTGTAATGTGGGCTAGGTGAAATGAGGGAGATTGCAAGACTAATGTGAGAGAGAGGGAGATTTCGGCTATTTCAGGAAGTCTTCTGCAGAATGCAGGAGAGTAAGAAGTTATGATTCACACAGTTGTGCAGCAACCTACTTCTTATTCCACCTTTCTGCACACACTTAGGGCCAGATGTACTAAGCATGAAAAGTGATAAAATGCAGAGTGATAAACCAGTTGCCAATCAGCCCCTAACTGCCATGCTACTGGCTGTGTTTGAGAAATGACAAGAAGCAAATTTTGGTGTTTAAATAAATAAAAAAGAAGTATGTGTTGAGACACAAATGCGATCATGTGGGTAGTGATAATGAGACCATGTGGGCTGAAGATGCTGGCACATGAGGAGGGTGACAGACAAAAGAAACAGGTAAAGGAAAGAAAATAGAAAGAAAGAGAGAGAATGGTAACATTTGAGATTTTGAGGTAAGGTGAAAACATTGCGACTAACCTTACATTCTATATATGTTTTACTGTACATATACTACATAACACTACAAAGCATCTAAAATTAAACTTGTGGGGACCAGGGGAAGCCTAAAGACATCCCTGCCATCATACTCAAATTTCCACACCCCCTCCTCTAAATTCCCACTCATGCCCCTTTCCCACTGCAGGTCTAAAACGGTAAATTGCAGATTTTTCAGCGCAATTTACCGTTTAAGGCTGCAGTGGGAAAGTGCCAGAGTTGAAATACCGGTTAAAGATAACCGGTATTTCAACCCGTTTTAAAAGCAGAGTCCTACACGGTTAAATACCGTTTTTGAGGCAGTGGGCAGTGGGTTCCCTGATTTTTAATTACCAACCCCGGCTCTTTCAGCCTGGTGCTGGTTACAGCTGTTTTTTTTTTTTAAATCCCCCTCATATTTTTTACGGGTTAACTGGGTTTTTAAACGGCAGTGTGAATGTGCCAAAAACGGCTTTTAAACGGTAATTTACCGTTTAAAAGCTGCAGTGGGAAAGGGTCTTTATGGCTCTTGCCGTTTAAAAACCCGTTTAAAAAAAAAAAGGGTAATGACCCGTTTCAGCAGTGGGAAAGCAGCATTAGTGCACTGCATGTTCTGCAATGTTTTGTACTGCCTGTTTATTTTTTTTATGTTTATATACTTTGCAACGCACTGCAGATGACTTGTGGCACAATATAAAGTATACTAATAAGGTGTGTACACACGAATCGATTTACTTTAGATTTCCCCTTTCGATTTAGCCTTTACTTTAATATTCAATTTCACATTTGATCTGCACTTTTGCATACAATATCAATTTCGATATCGAATTCGATGTACATTCAAGATAAAGTTTACACATTCCATTTACTGGATTGAATTTGATATTTCCTTGCCCGCACAGTCTATTTTTCTTTTCGATATATAGAAAACGGGAGCGTGCATCAAATGGAATGCAAAAGTGTCTTAAAAACCATTTGATTTCAATTCTATTTTGTTTCTATAAGCAAAATTGAATTGAAAAGCTGTCAAAATCAAAGCGTGTGTACACCCCTTAACTGTTAATGTGCGTACACATGGTGAGATTTCTCTTTCTATTGATATTCGATCTGAGTCTGTGTCTGGATCTGGGTTGGTTATAGCAGGGCCGAAACTAGGGTTTCTGGTGCCCGGGGCAAGACATTAATTTAGTGCCCCCCCCCCCCAAAAAATAAAAAAATTATATATATATATATATATATATATATTTCAGAAGTAGGCACACATTTGGCATTTGGTTTTGCACAGAAAGAAAAACATTAATCGGAAGCCATTTATGTGCTTACAGACAGCAGAAGGATGACATTAAACAGGGACAGTGCGCGCCGAAAATGTAGGGCATGGGGGGTTTTTTTGGGGGGGGGGGGGAAGTGGTGTGGTCACATAGTAGTATCAATTCACATTATAGAACACACCGTAATGCCCAGTACACATTCCAGCACACACCGTAATGCCCAGAGCACATTACACAACAAACCGTAATGCCCAGTACACATTATAGCACACACCATAATGCCCAGTACACATTATAGCACACACCATAATGCCCAGTACACATTATAGCACACACCGTAATGCCAATACACATTATAGCACACACCGTAATGCCCAGTACACATTATAGCACACACCATAATGCCCAGTACACATTATAGCACACACCGTAATGCCCATTACACAATATGCCACACACCGTAATGCCCGTTATATATTATGGGCGAGATTCTCTATCACAGAAATGCGGTAAAAACCCCGTTATCGGGGTTTTTACCGCATTTCTGTATTCTCTAACCCCCCTTCGCAGTGTCAGCGCTGCGGAGGGAATCGCCAGAATAAGCTGCCGATCCCCTGCAGAAGCCTATGGGCTTCTTACCGCAGCGCTGTGTGAGGGATCCGTCACGGATCCCTCCCAGCATGCCCCGCGCCCGGAGCGTCGGTCTGCGCATGCGCAGACGGACTCCCGGGTCATAGACCCGGAAGTCCAGCAACGGCACTGCATCGCAAGGGACAGCTCTTACCGCAAGAGCTGTCCCTTGCGTTAATGACCGCAAATTTTAGAGAATATACGGTCATTAGAAATGCGAATGCCGGCGATACTGGGCTGCGGATTTTAGAGAATCCCGCCCTATGCCATATAAGTGCCAATTACCTACATTGCTAGGGTTTACATGCTCAGGGCCAGGGGTTTACATGCTCAGGGCCAGGGGTTTAAATGTTCAGGGCCAGGGGTTTACATGTTCAGGGCCAGGGGTTTACATGCTCAGGGCCAGGGGTTTACATGCTCAGGGCCAGGGGTTTACATGCTCAGGGCCAGGGGTTTACATCCTCAGGGCATGCAAAGGGGGGGAGGTAAGCTGACAGAGTTTGATTATAGGGGGGCAAGAGGGCTGGAGGCAATGGGACTGAAAGGGGCCGAGCTGATGGGGAGCGAGCTGACAGGGTGCAAGAGGGAGTGAGAGGGCATGAGGCGATGGTGGGTTAGAGGGTTGGGTTGCTGGGGTGAGGTGACAGGTGGAAGTGGAGAGGGTGGGGAGAAGGCTGGTCTCATTCCTACCATGATCAGTGGGTCTTCCATTCCCTGGCCTCCCGGCTCTCCTGATCCCTGGCCACCACTGGTCTGCTTTCATGCACTGCTGCTGCTCTCTGGCCACCACTGCTGTTCTACTGTTCCACGGCCTTTGGTCTCCTGTGCCCCAGGGGCTGGAGGCTGCTGCTCGAGTCTGCGTTCCCTGGCTGCTGCTCTCCAGGTGCCGGCCGAGCCTGAGGCTGCTTTCCTGCAACTCTATTCCCGCGATCACAGCCATTTGAATTGTAGGAACTCATGACAGGCCTGCACATAAGCCCGGGTCCCTCCTCTGTCCCCTGGGTGGCCAATCCCGACAGCAGGAGTGGGAGGCACTACCAGGCAATCAGTCACACAGTGCTGCTCCGCCTCCACCGCCGGGTCCACTGTGGTCCGCCTCTGCTCCGCCTTCATCCATCAGCTGGCCAGTCCCCGTGCGGTGCTGTGCAATGCTTGGCGCTCATAGTCACAGCCGCCTGTCACTCAATAGAGTCTCTTTGTGACAGGCGGCTGTGACTGAGCGCCGAGCGGGTCACATAGACAGTCTCAGGACAGCCAGGTACCCCGCATCGGCGCTTCCCCGCATCCGGGTTCAGATGCAGCACAGCGCGTCCTTGGGGACCCCTTCAGTTTTAAAAACTGAGTCCCTGGGGACAGTGACAGTATTGCGCCCCCCCCCCCTCCAGCGCCCAGTGCGCGTGACCCCCCAGCCCCCCCCCCCCCCTAGTTACGGCCCTGGTTATAGTTTTCACATTCAATTTTGACAAGGTAGTATAGATCTGTACAGTATAGTCTTGCCTGCCAAGAATATTTTTATATTCGATTTACACTTCACGGGAGCACGCATTAGGATAGAATCTGTAGAAAAAACATTCGATGCCCATTCAATTTTTATTCGTTTTTGCTTCTAAAAGCAATATATAATAGAAAAATAGTGCCTATCTCACCGTGTGTACCCTCTACTTGTACACCAGTTGTTAGGGTAAGGACACTCACTACATTCATTGTCCTCACTGCAATGTATGCACCATTTTATAAATGTTATAGTGTGGCATGGGTGGCCAATTATAAAAGTTTTCTATTGTAGCTTAAGCAAAACGGTATGGGGGCCGAGGATGGTCCCAAGCATGTGCCAGTGCTGGACATGGCGTTCTCCCGGCCTGGAGCAAGGAAAGAGGTATGGCTCCTGCATTGGGAGGCAGCAATGGTGGACCTCACTGACTCTCACGCTCACTGTCTCACACTCTCTCCCCACATGTTACCTACCTGGCTTTGTGCGGCAACCAGTGGCGCCGCTAATGGCTGCCTAGGCGATGTGCAGCTCGGTAGGTATATGTTCCCTGAGTGATAACTGTGCTGTGTCTGCTTCTATAATCCCCAGGGTACATCTAACATATACCTGGACATGTTATGTATCTCTGTACTGTCACTGTTTAACTGTACCTAACTGTCTGTTGCACAACAATCCAAATCAAATTCCTAGTACAGATGGAGTGTCAGCCATCCTTGGCCGGCACTCGCCAGATCCCTTGGCCGGCGATAGAGACTGGGACGCGTGTGCGTCTGACACACACGTGCGTCCCAGTATCACGGCGGCTGGGCAGCGTCTCCCTGCCCGTCTCCGCTTCAGGGAGATGCTGCCCAGTTCGGAGGGGGTGGGGGGGTGGGGGGGGGGGTCGGAGCGGCGAGGGGGACCAGCGGGGGAGGCAGGGACGGTGGCGGGGATAGAATCATCAGCCCCTGCAAAGTTAAGGCTGGCTCCATCTGTATACAGAAGTATACCTGGCCAATAAAGCTGATTCTGATTCTGAAACCAGATGTGATGTGTAGTGGTTTTAAAACAACACAACATCAGTTTTCCACAGTAATATCTTTTATAGGTGAGATAAAGTCTATGGCCAGCCATCTAATACATTCTTATGAGAAATGGAATACATATACAGTATGTCTAGGTAATAGCTCTGCTTAACAGCAAACATATAGAAATGACAAATTGTCTTAAATATTTTATAGTGAGGTTTCATGCCTATGCGAAGATACATTTTATTCTTTGTTCATTGAAAGTAAAACAATGGTTCATTGGTGTTCAAGAGGAGATTTATGGCCTACTTAACGTCCAGGTGTTAATTTCTGTCCATATTGGCATTTAAACTGTCTCTCTGAATGACCACATAGTGCAGGCTGAACAAGCACTTTATAGGGGAAGCTGCATTTAATAGCCAATTAGTTTAGCTGTATTCAATTTCATTCTGTCTTTGTTTTCTTACCAAATTCATCTGCTAGATAACTTGATTATTGTTTATATGCACTACATAATTGTAATTAGGGATGAGCGCCAGGGCCGAAGATTTGGATTCGTAGCTGAGATTTGGTTTTGCCGAATAGTGGTGAAAAGCTTTGGATTTGGATTTTTTTGAAAAATGGTCAAAAACGCCCAAATCACGTAATTTTTGCGTTTTTTTGTCCCTAGCCTAGAGAATTTTGACCACTTTACACCTCACAATATTGTTTTTAGGGCAAAATGTTGCACCGAGGTAGCTGGATAACTATGCTAAGCCACACAAGTGTGCTGGAGAAACACATGGCTCATCTAGGAGTGGCACTGCAGCAGCAGACGGATCCGATATGATTTCCCGGCGGTCGGGATCCCGGCGGTCGGAATCCCGACACTGGAATCCCGACCGCCGAAATCCCGACAAGGGGGGGACATGGATCGCCCCCCCTTGCGGGCTCGCTGCGCTCGCCACGCAGCGGGCCCGGTGCCTCGCTACGCTCGGCACGCTATTTTATTCTCCCTCTATGGGTGTCGTGGACACCCACGGAGGGAGAAAGTTTTGGGATTTCGGCGGTCGGGATTCCAGTGTCGGGATTCCGACCGCCGGGATCCCGACCGCCGGGAAATTAACCGCATCCCGCAGCAGACAGGATGGCAGTTTGAAAAAGTAGGCCTCAATAAGCACACAAGGGCAAAAAAAGAGTTGCAAGATGGAATTGTCCCTGGGCCCACCCACGTACATACCTTAACTTTAAAAAAAATGACATACACATTGCACACATGAACACAAACCAGCGATGGTGTTAGTATTAGTAGTAGTACCATATTCGTGACCAGCAGCTGGTGCGGGAGTATTTGGCCCAAGCTGTTTGTTCTCTATTTTTTAAATAAATTTAATTAAGAGCAAAATATTTTTTTTTATTGTTTTTGAGGACAGAGCTTGTATAACGCTGCTTGAAGGTTGAACAATCACACACACACCTTCTGACAGTATAAACTATGGGTGCACTAAACACAAAGAATGAATAATTAAAGACGAGAACAACTGATTAGGATTTTTGAATTTAATTTGTTTTTAATGCGCAGCTTGGACAACGCTGCTTGGACGCAGAACAATCACACACTCACCTTCTGACAGTATATACCATGGGTCTTCCAACTGCGGCCCACCAGATGTTGTGAAACTACAAATCCCAGCATGCCTTGCCACAATTTTGCTATAAGGGAGTGTTAAAACTGTGGCAAGGCATGCTGGGATTTGTAGTTTCACAACATCTGAAGGGCCACAGTTTGAAGACTCATGGTATATACTATGGGTGCACTACACACAAAGAATGAATAATTAAAGACAAGAAAAATTGATTAGGATTTTTTAATTTAAGTTGTTTTTAATGCGCAGCTTGTATAATGCTGCTTGGGCGCAGAACAATCACACACCCACCTTCTGACAGTATAAACTATGGGTGCACTACACACAAAGAATGAATAATTAAAGACGAGAAAAATTGATTTGGATTTTTTAAATTTGTTTTTAATGCGCAGCTTGGACAATGCTGCTTGGGCGCAGAACAATCACACACCCACCTTATGACAATATATACTATGGGTGCACTACACACAAAGAATGAATAAAGAAAGACAAGAAAAATTGATTAGGATTTTTTTAATTTGTTTTATAATGTGCAGCTTGGACAACGCTGCTTGGAGGCTGAACAATCACACACCCACAGTATATACGATGGGTTCACTACAAACAAAGAATGAAAAAAGACAAGAAAAAATTATTAGGATTTTTTAAATTTTATAATGCGCAGCTTGGACAATTCTGCTTGGAGGCCTAAATATCAAACACCCACCTTCTGACAGTATATACTTTCTATGGGTGCAATACACACAAAGAATAAATAAAGACAAGAAAAATTTATTCGAATTTTTTAAATTTTATAATGCGCAGCTTGGACAACGCTGCTTGGAGGCCAAACAATCAAACACCCACCATCTGACAGTATATACTTTCTATGGGTGCAGTACACACAAAGTATGAATAAAGAAAGACGAGAAAAATTGATTAGGATTTTTTAAAATTGAAAGATGTGTTTTTAATGCGCAGCTTGTATAATGCTGCTTGGATGCAGAACAATCACACACGCACCTTCTGACAGACGCAGTATACTATGAGTGCAACTAATCACACAAAGACAAGAAAAAAAATTTTGGATTTTTTTTACTTTAATTAAATTTGTTTTGAATGCTCAGCGAGCTAACAGCTGCATGAAGGCCGAACAATCACACATGCAACTTGTGGTGTATACCATTGGGGTGCAGTATACAGCAAAAAAATTAAGAACAGAAAAATGTATTTTTATATTGTATTTCTTTTTTTATGGATGGCCCTTGGGAAACACTGTGTGGACCGTGGATACAGAACAATCACACATGCAACTTGTGGTGTATACTATTGGGGTGCAGTATATGTTAGATTGCAGCGCTCAGCGCCTGTCTCCGCATACACTGCTTAGTGTAAGACTTACAGTCTTCCTTTTCCCCCTTGCAGCCAACGTAGTTAAGCGTCACCCTGAGTGACAGGTCGCTTAAGCGAATAGCAGGGCAGAGACCCCTGACCCTGCTGGCAGCGTTACTCTTTCCTGTGAGGAAGTCCCCGCGTCAGAGTGTGCCTCAGATCGTGTGTGACTCCGTCCATGCTGTTTGTAGCTCCACGTGCACCGGAGCGCATAGGAGCAAGCCCCCGCTGTAAACCCGTTACCAGCGTGACCTTTTTGCACAGGGAGATCAGTCATCATTGGCAGCAGCGAGACTGGGAGAGATACCGCAGCGTAAACCAGCAGACTGTCATTTACCCTGCACGCGCCAAAACGCTACAGCTAAGTAACAACCAGAGACTGTCGTTACCAAATGTACAAGTTGTATTACTGCTTGAAGTTAACACATGAAGTACTGTTGTAACCTACAAGCCTGCCACTTGAATAAACCCTTCAAACTGGTTATATCTTCTAAGTGTGAGGTCTAACAACCACACTGCACGTACTTATATACACTCTGCCAATAGGTTATGGGCCCAGCACGTCACGTGCGCGAAGATTAACCCCCTGAAGACAAAGTGCTTGCGCAGTACATAAAAGAACACAAAGGAATTATTTCTAAATTGCCATTTGTGGAAGAGTTAACGAGAATGCACAGTACAGGGCATAGCATGAACTTTCCAAAGCTCAAAGGCTCAGAGAATTACACTACATGGAAGTTCGCTATGGAAATGCAGCTTAAGAGGGAGAAGCTATGGAAAGTCACAATAGCCCCAGGAGAAAGTCCAAACCCAGAAGAGGTAGACAAGGCCATTGGCACAATAGGCCTGGCTGTGGAGCAGCATGTTTATTCTACTATCTGTGGGAAGGAGTCCGCTAAGGACATGTGGACAACTCTACAAGGTGCTTATGAAAATAAAGGCTTAATGAGAAGGATAAGTCTGAGACGCACACTGTATGGAACAAAATTGAATGCATGCAAGGACATGAACGATTATATTGATAAAATACTATCGATAGCTCAGCAATTGGCGTGTGTAGGAGCAAAAGTGGATGAGGAAGAAGTAGCAATGGTAATGCTGCAGAATTTGACAGAGGAATTTGACTTTCTGGTTGTCGCACTAGAGTCAAATGAGACCAAGCTTACAACTGAAGTTGTGAGAGCCAAACTACTACAGTTCCAAGAGAGAATCCACAAGGATGCCATAGCTGAAGGTTCTGCCTTAGTAGCAAAGGGTGCGAAACCCAAGAAATGCACATTCAAATGTTATGTGTGCCACAAAGTAGGGCACAAGGCTTCAGAATGCAGGCTGAAGAACACTAGTGGCATGCACAAGCGGCATGATAAAAAGAACGAGTCAGCACTGAATGTAACAGACAAGCCAAGGAGGGATCTCTGGTACATGGACTCGGGAGCCTCTAGACACTTCAGCTGCAACAAGGAGTGGTTCAATTCTTTAACACAGTGTAACCCCACAACAGTTACCGGGATTGGTGAAAAGATCCTTACTGCTTCAAGTGTTGGGACAATCACAGTGAGACTAAGAATTGAGGGACAGACAGTAGTCACAGATATCCAAGACGTCCTGTATGTACCAGAATTGGGAAGTAACCTCATCGCTATCAGCGTACTCGAGGCAAAAGGCTACAGAGTCCAGTTTGCAAAGGGCAAGTGCATGGTGCATAATGAAAGAGGGACTGTAATTGCTTCAGCAACCCGATGCAACCAACTATATGTCCTAGACACAGATGAATGTGTAGCTTTGGCAGCCTCTGCTGAAAATGAGTCCATGGAGCTCTGGCACAGACGTTTGGGACACTTAGGATATGATAATGTCCAGAAATTAGCTGATGGGATGGCAACAGGAATCACAGTGAAAGACACCGGAAGACCTGTGTGCGAGAGTTGCATAAAAGGCAAGCAGACCCGCAACCCATTTCCCAAGTCAGCAGGCAGAGCAGAAACACAACTAGCTCTGGTACACACAGATGTGTGCGGACCAATGGAAGAGGAGTCAACCAGTGGTTACAAATACTTCATGACTCTCATCGATGACGCCACAAGAATGACACACGTATACTTCATAAAGAAGAAAAGTGAGGTGGTCAAGAAAATTGTGGAGTACAAGAACCTAGTGGAAACTCAGACGGGCCTAAAACTAAAGGTCCTGAGATCCGACAATGGGGGAGAGTACGAAAATGAAGTACTAACCGACTTCCTAAAAAGGCATGGCATAAAGCATCAGCTGACGATGGCCTACACGCCTGAACAGAATGGCGTAAGTGAAAGGGCGAACAGAACAATCGTTGAAAGAGCACGAGCGATGGTGAACGATGCTGGCCTGGAGAAGAGTTTTTGGGCAGAAGCTGTATCTACTGCAGTATACCTGAAAAACAGAACACCTACAGTGGCCGTGAAGGGAAAAACCCCCTTAGAGGCCTGGTCTGGGAAGAAGCCAGACATCAGTCACCTCCGTGTCTTTGGGAGCAGAGCTTATGCACATATACCAAAAGAGAGAAGGAAGAAACTTGACCCAAAATCAAGACAGTGCATATTGCTAGGCTATTGTGAGGAGAGCAAAGGGTACAGGCTCTGGGATGCAGAGAACAGACGTCTCCTGAAATCAAGAGATGTGATATTTCAAGAAACAGCATCACCCACAAAAGCAAAAGAGCAAGAAAAGCAAGCACTAGTAGAGGTATGTGAAATAGAAAGCATACCTGCAACAGAAAATACTGAAGAAGAAAGCGAACCAACTAAAAGAGCTTCTGTGAGAAGAAACAAGGGCATACCAGCCAGAAGATATGAGGAAGAATATGCGAATATTGCTTTCAGTGAACCTCAGAGTATTCAAGAAGCGAAAGCGTGCAGTGATTGGGCGAAATGGAAATCTGCAATAGACACAGAGTTATCAGCACTGAGAGAGAACGATACTTGGACCATAGTAAATAGGCCAAGCAACCGCAAGACAGTCAAGAACAAGTGGGTCTTCTGCAAGAAGTTAAATTCAGACGGAGAAGTTGCCCGTTACAAAGCCCGTCTTGTTGCTAAGGGATACACACAGAGATCCGGAATTGACTATGGGGAGATATACTCACCTGTTGCGAGGTATAACACTCTCAGATTAGTAATTGCAGTCGCCACTTTACAAGACTTACTGCTATACCAATTAGACTTCGATTCAGCGTTTCTAAATGGAGAACTACTTGAAGAGATCTATATGGAATCACCAGATCATTATGATGAGAATGAACTTCAGACAGAGAAAGTGTGTCTTCTGAAGAAATCCATATATGGCCTAAAGCAGAGTGGTCGTTGCTGGTACATAAAATTGGACACAGTACTGCTTGAAATGAATTTTATTAGATCAGAGACTGACCACTGCCTTTATCACAAAACTCTGGGAGAAAAGTTGTTCATCATAGCAGTCTATGTGGATGATATACTTATAGCAGGTCACGAAGATCACATCACAAGTGTAAGAGATCAACTGAAACAGAGATTCAAGTTGAAAGACTTAGGTCCAGCCAATCATCTGTTGGGCATGAGGATTGTTCAAAACTTGCAAAAGGGAACAGTCACAGTCGACCAACAAACGTACATCGAGGCAACAATCTTGAAGTATGGGATGGCAGACTCCAAGTCAGTGAATACACCAATTGACAAAAGCATCAAGATTACAAAAAGTATGTCACCAACCACACAAGAAGAAATAGAGGAAATGCAAGATGTTCCTTACAAGAACGTGGTTGGAAGTCTTATGTATGCAAGTATTGGAACTCGTCCAGACATCACTCATGCAGTCAGTCGGGTGAGCCAATTTGCAATAAATCCTGGAAGACAACACTGGATCGCAGTGAAGAGGATTCTGAGATACCTAAAAGGTACAAGTTCCTTGAAATTAAAATTCGCCAAGACAAGCAATTCAAATTTGAAAGTCTTCTGCGATGCCGACTGGGGAGCAGATGAAGATGATCGTTGTTCCCACACCGGTTACCTGTTCACACTGCCTGGAGCAGCAGTTAGTTGGGCGAGTAGAAAACAACCGACCGTTGCTCTCTCAACAACCGAGGCCGAATACATGGCTCTTACAGAGACATCAAAAGAAGCACTCTGGATCAAAGAGACTTTGTGTGAGTTAGGTCTACTTTATGAAGAAGAGACTATCAGTATCGCATGTGATAACAGGGGAGCAATAGATCTTTCCTGTACTACCAAGCACCATGGAAGGTCAAAGCACATCGCGATAAGACATCACTTCATCAGAGAACTAGTGGAGAACAAGTCCATCGATGTTGAATACATTGCAAGTGAACAAAATGTCGCTGACATGCTTACTAAAGGACTGTCGGGAAACTTGCTTACTAAGTTCGTGAAGGACTGTGGACTTGTCTAAGTTCAAAAATGTTGATTTGAAGTTTTTGATGTTCTGAATGTTTTTTTCTCTCTAACCATATTTTCGGTTACAGGTATTACAAAAGGACAAAGCATTGTATTGAGTTCTTTTATGTAGCCGAAGACAGCCTTAAGCGAGGGGGAGTGTTAGATTGCAGCGCTCAGCGCCTGTCTCCGCATACACTGCTTAGTGTAAGACTTACAGTCTTCCTTTTCCCCCTTGCAGCCAACGTAGTTAAGCGTCACCCTGAGTGACAGGTCGCTTAAGCGAATAGCAGGGCAGAGACCCCTGACCCTGCTGGCAGCGTTACTCTTTCCTGTGAGGAAGTCCCCGCGTCAGAGTGTGCCTCAGATCGTGTGTGACTCCGTCCATGCTGTTTGTAGCTCCACGTGCACCGGAGCGCATAGGAGCAAGCCCCCGCTGTAAACCCGTTACCAGCGTGACCTTTTTGCACAGGGAGATCAGTCATCATTGGCAGCAGCGAGACTGGGAGAGATACCGCAGCGTAAACCAGCAGACTGTCATTTACCCTGCACGCGCCAAAACGCTACAGCTAAGTAACAACCAGAGACTGTCGTTACCAAATGTACAAGTTGTATTACTGCTTGAAGTTAACACATGAAGTACTGTTGTAACCTACAAGCCTGCCACTTGAATAAACCCTTCAAACTGGTTATATCTTCTAAGTGTGAGGTCTAACAACCACACTGCACGTACTTATATACACTCTGCCAATAGTATACAGCAAAAAATAAAGAACAGAAAAATGTATTTTTATATTGTATTTCTTTTTTATGGATGGCCCATGGGTAACACTGAGTGGATTGTGGATGCAGAACAATTACACACACAACTTGTTCTGCTTCTTCTGGCAGTAGTATATATGGTGTATAGTCTGCACTGCACAAGTTCACAACACCCCTCTGTCTGCGCTGCACAACAACCCTCTGCACACTAATGTAATGATGACTGAGTGGTTGATGACAACAAGTACAAGTTTAAGTTAAACACCCCAGTGCCAAACCCCACTGCAGTCTGCATGCACTGCACACAACACCCCTCTGTCTGCACTGCACAACACCCCTCTGTCTGCACTGCACAGCACCCCTCTGCAGTCTGCACAACAAACCTCTGCACACTAATGATGATGACTCTGAGTGATTGATGATGACAAGTTCAAGTTAAACACCCCAGGGCCAAACCCCTCTGCAGTCTGACTCTGCATGCACTACACACAACACCCCTCTGTCTGACTCTGCACTGCACAGTACCCGAAAAAAAGAAGAGAAAAGAAGCAGCGCTATGTTTGAATGGAAAAATTAAGAATTGGATGTTGATCTTTACAATAAATATAATATTTATAGTGATACAATAAAAAACAATATAATAAAATCAGCTAAAATATCAAATATAGCCCACTTCCACAATAGCAATAGTAAATGGAGAGTCCGTTCCTAGGATGCCCAACAGTAATTGTATAGAAAGCAATATTTACCACTCCTGGCTGATTACACATACGGTATATAGAAACATAGAATTTGACGGCAGATAAGAACCTTTTGGCCCATCTAGTCTGCCCCTTTTTTATCCTTCAGGTAATCTCAACCCTTTTTTGATCCTTATTTCTTTGTAAGGATATTCATATGCCTATCCCAAGCATGTTTAAATTGTTCTACTGTCTTAGCCTCTACCACCTCTGATAGGAGGCTATTCCACTTATCCACTATCCTTTCTGTGAAGTCATTTTTTCTAACATTTCCCCTGAACCTACCTCCCTCCAGTTTCAGTGCATGTCCTCGTGTTCTATTACTTCTTTTCCTTTGAAGAAAATTTCCTTCCTGTACTATGTTAAAACCCTTCATATATTTGAATATTTCTATCATGTCCTCCCTTTCCCTTCTCTGCTCCAAACCATACATGTTAAGATATTTTAGTCTTTCCAGGTAAGTTTTGTGATGTAGGCCATGCACCATTTTAGTTGCCCTTCTTTGTACACTCTCTAATGTATTTATATCCTTCTGAATATATGGTTTCCAAAACTGGACACAGTATTCCAGATGAGGCCGTACCTATGACCTATGAAGTGGCATTATTACTTCTTTTTTTCTGCTACTGATTCCTCTCCCTATGCAACCAAGCAACTGACTAGCCTTCCTCATTGCTTTGCTACATTGCTTTCCTGCCTTTAAGTCACTTGAAATAGTGACTCCTAGATCCCTTTGCTCCTCAGCAGTTTCGCTGCATTTGGCAGCTTCATCAAATTTTATCACACCTTTTATAAAGCTGCCAAGTACAGCGAAACACGTCAGGCAGTGCTTGCTCACTCTCCACTACTACAATTCAGGATCACAGTCCGGACCAGCCCAACTGGACAGAGCTCTACTTTGTGACCCCGCATTCCAACTTTGGGGCCCCTTATTGCACTTGAACCATCATCCACTGGCTACCACTCCAATTGGCTAAGGGGACATATCCATACTGGTCCTTTTTACATCAAGTGGAGTTTGGTAATTTGAGTCATAAATTTGGACCGACCACCTGGACATATGGACCTTACCCTCAACATATACATATTCAGGATCTAACTTAATAATAATTCTGGTTTATAAAATATTTAATTGTAGTAAGATATCAATTGAGATGGTATACCGAATAAGGGAGCCGCCCGCCTTGTCATCAGGGAATTACCATGAGAACGCCCATGAAACGCATCCACCACCCCGCGCCCATACTGTTGTGCGCGAGCTCCTGGCGAATAATCTATTCGCAGTAGCCACTTAAAATCAGTGGCTGCACATGCACATTAAAAACTATGCACATGCGCAGTTGCAAAAAAAGCTCCCCTGCAAGTACATGCAGGGGACCGTGTTAATCAGAATAGGGGCAAAAGTGCAGGGCCTTGGGAAAGGTACATTTGATTCCCACAGCCACTGCTTCTGGCTAGCAGAGTACCTTTGAATGCACCCTGCAGACTGCACAGATGCTTTGAACGACCTTAGCACACTGTCTGTGCAGTGCTGCACGTCCCAGTGCTGGAAGCTTCACTCCCTCTGTGTAAAGTCATGCACTCAGGGTTGGGGGCCCTGCTGCCATGTTACACCGCTAATTATAACTATGTTTCCCTCCTTTCATGATTATTTGACTCTGTGAGAATACCCACAGCTCCACCCACTCTGATTTCAGCAGAACATAAATTATATGAATTGTCCACCACATGTTGATTAACTGGAAGCCAGAATTGTCTTGCAAGCTTATGGAGCCGCAGAAGCAGTAGTAAAGGCCATCAACAATTAGGTTACAATTGTTTGAAGAGAAGAGTAGAACATCACAAAAACTACTGTCCCTGCACCTGTGGTCACCACCAGTTGCATTACTCCACAGACAATGTAAGCATGCCATAAACTGTAACTGGACTGTTTGTCTCCTTTTGCATCACAACATTCTTCTACCATTGCCATACTTCATATTGACACTCTTCTCACCATCCTTCCTTTTCAACTGCTTTGCAGGGAATTATTATTATTATTTACAGTTTCTTATATAGTGCAGCAGATTCCGTTGCGCTTTACAATTGTAGACAGTGATAAAACAAACTGGGTAACAAAAGACAGACTTGAAGGTAAGAGGGCCCTGCTGCAAGCTTACAATCTGTAGGGACATAGGAGGGAAACAGGCACCAGTAATAGCATAGCAGTCCCACTAAGTCCAGAAGAAAAGCTATATAATACATAAGTGCCTCAGAGGATTATGTGTGTGGTACTTAAATATGATCGGCTTGCAGGTACTTGTTTCCTAGCATGGTACCCACGATATTCAGTCACATGGCATTGTATTCAATTTAAAATTGTATACCATTGTATATGGCATACAATGGCATACAATGCAATGCGGTGCGATTTTTAATTGTATAAGCACCTTATTGGGTGCTTACAATGTTAAATGCACCCCCACGCCACCGCCACTATCAACGCCAACCAGAAGCGTGGCGAGTGCAGCGAGCCCGCAAGGGTTGGCGGTACGCGTCCTCCGACCTTTTCATACCTCCAATATCCACGTCGGTGTGGATTATATTTTATATAGTGTGGCGAGCGCAGCGTGGCGAGCCCCACGAGGAGACACGCATTACTTCACATATATTCCGCGGCCCCTCGCGGGGCTCGATGCGCTCGCCGTGCTTCGGGCTCAGTGCCTCGCTGCGCTCGCCACACTATATAAAATCAACTCCACGCCGACGTGGATAGTGGGGGTATGAAAAGGTCGGAGGACGCGTACCACCGCCCCTCGCGGGCTTGCTGCACTCGCCACGCTTCGGGTTGGCTTCCCAATGGAGGGACTGGCAGAGTGGATCAGCAAACGATGAGCATCTTGCTTTGAAGATCAGCCTAGCAGCAGCGTTTAAAATGGATTGCAGTGGCGGGAGTCTGTTCTTGGGAAGACCAGTTAGGAGACTATTGCAATAATCAAAGCGGGATATAATGAGTGCATGGACAAGAGATTTAGTAGTGTCTTGTGTGAGATAGGGTCGTATTTTGGGTATGTTTTTTAGATGTGGGGAACAAAGGACAGTTCAGAATCGAGGATGACACCTAGGCAACGAGCTTGTGGGGTAGGGTAGATTGTTGAGTTGTCAACAGTTATGGAGATATCAAGATGGTAACTGGTCTTGGCTGTCGGGAATATAAGTAATTCAGTTTTGGAAATATTGAGTTTGAGGTGGCGAGAAGACATTCAGGATGAGAAGACAGAGAGGCATTCAGAGACTCGGCCCAAAACCACTGGTGACAACTCTGGGGTTAATAGATAGATTTGAGTATCGTCTGCATACAGGTGATACTGAAATCTGAAAGAGCTGATTAGTTTGTCAAGAGATGAGAAATAGATTGAGAAAAGCAGAGGACCTAAAACTGAGCCTTGCGGAACTCCAACTGAGAGAGGTAGCGAAGAGGAGGTAGAGTCAGAGAAGTGAACACTGAAAGAGCGATCAGATAGGTAAGATGAGAACCAGGAAAGGGCTGTATCATTAAGACCAAGAGAGTGCAGTGTTTGTATGAGAAGATTGTGATCAACAGTGTCAAACGCAGCATAAAGATCTAGAATAAGTAGGGAGTAATGGCCTTAAAGGTGCCCATACACTTACCGATTATACGGTACGTTTTGTGCTAAAATAGCGCTCAAAACACAGTACAAAATGTAATAATTTTTGTAGTCTGCGATGTGATGCCCGCGGGAGCGGGCATCCCATCGCATCGCACGGCTGTATTTATTGGTGCGTGTATGGGCACCTTAAGACTTTGCAGTTACCAGATCGTTCACCACTTTAGTCAGTTCTGTCTCAGTGGAGTGTTGGGAGCGAAAGCTTGACTGAAATGGGTCTAATTGGATGTGAGAGTTAAGAAAGTGTGTGAGGCAAGAGTAGACAAGTCTCTTGAGTAGCTTGGAGAGGCATGGGAGCTGAGAGACAGGATGGTAGTTAGAAAGAGAGTTAGGGTCAGAATTGTGTTTTTCAGAATGGGAGTAATCACTGCATGTTTGAACAGAGATGGAAAACCAGTTATGAGAGATTGCAAGAGAGAGATTGCAGATTTTAGTTAAGGTTGGGATAAGCACAGGAGATAGAGTTTTAATGACTTGTGCAGGTATAGGATCAAGGTGATTAGAGGTTGTGGAAGAGCATATCATTTCATCTTGGATGTTATCAATCGTGTCCTTAAAGTAGGAGGCAAGTTCTTGTGCACTGATGGTAGCCGGTGGGGGAGGAGGGGAGGGTACAGAAGAGACTTAAATGTGTTAAAAAGTCGCTTAGGGTTGGTGGCATGAGAAGAGATGAGAGATTGGAAGTACGTTTGTTTGGCAGTGTCCAAAGCATTGCAGTAACTTATATGTGAGGAAATCAGTCAGATCACAAGATTTATGCCATTGGCATTCTACTTTATGTGACTGCTTTCGTCAAGGGCTGTTTCAAGAGTCTGGTACAGGTGGGAAACAGCAGAGCCAGGAGAGGTAAATGTAGAAATTAGTGAGCGCTGTTGTTGCAGACAGGTGGAAAGTTGTGAAAAATTAATAGTATTAGTATTTCTGCGGGTTAGAGGAGGCTTTCCTGATTTCTGCGTCAGTGAGCTTGGGGTAATGTAGGAGAGCAAGAGGGTAATAAGATTGTGATCAGAGAGAAGGAAAGAAGTGTTTGTAAAATCAGAGACTGAGCACAGCCTGGTGAAAACAAGGTCAAGGCAGTGGCCTTCATCATGAGTAGAGGAGTCAAACCACTGGGAAAGGCCGAGAGAGGAGGTTAGAGAGAGGAGTTTGGAAGCATGCAGAGATGGTGGTCTGTCAATAGCAATATTGAAGACACCCAGGATAATGGTGGAGATGTCAGAGGATAAGAAGTGGGGGAGTCAAGCAGAGAAATCTTCCAGAAATTGAGGTTTGGGAAGCCCAGGTGGGCGATAGATAGCAGCAACACGCAGTGAGAAAGGGGAAAAAATCCTAATAGAGTGAACTTCAAATGATGTGAATGTGAGTGCAGGAATTGGTGGTAGAACTGAGTAGGTGAGTGAAGTGGAAACCACCATGTGACAGTGCTGCAGGCGAGGCCATGTCTGATTGTGTAAGCCAGGTTTCTGTAATGGCCAGCAGGTTGAAGTGGTGAGAGATGAAGAGGTCGTGTATGGATGGAATTCAACTGCTTTGTGAAGGATGAGATGTACCATTCTGGAATGGCACACTGCATCTGTTAGCATAGCAAGTTTTCCCCATAGAGCTGCAAGGTAAAACTTGTAAGGTTGGCACCATAACTGGGCAATATATACACAGCCGTGAATTTCTTTCACTTCCCCTTTCTATAATTATTTTGTCTCAACAGTCATGTCCTCACGTAAAATCTGTATATATGTTATCATTTCTGAGAGATGGTTACTTCCCAGATATACTGAACTTAGCCATGCACTGTTTAAAAATGGATATAGATTTCTATTGAGATAGCAACTCCCATACTGCAATGCACTGATTTTCTGTAGCAAGAGCCAGTCTCCCAAATACAACATAGGTAACCAAATGCTGTTGATCATTGGCATAGCCAACCAACTGTGGCATTCAGCTCTGTTGCTCCTTCCATACAGTATAAAACACTGCACCGCACAATCTTCCTATAGTCTTCTCTTCCCGTTTCCACTCCTGACTATTTCCAGCAAATCACCTGCCAAAGAAACCTCTGTCATTTACAAGCAGGTTTATCTGCGCATTGCAACCTGCATGTGAAACCCTTAGTTCCCATGTTTAAAACCAATACAAAAGCATCAGCTATCCTATTTTATCACACATGGGAAACGTTTCTCATATGTAAATATTTCTCTATAAACATAATAATACTAGTGACCAGAGCAGTACAATAACAGTGTAAGACCCATTACATCCACCTGCCATATTGAGGTTTAATTACAGTGGTTTCCTCATTTAGCCTTAAACTATTTTGGAACCACACAGCTACTTTTGTGCCATTCTGCAACTAAAGATTCTTCCCAAAGGTGTGGCCCAAAATTTAATGGGTATGGATCATTAGGTCTCCAGCATGTTGGTTGACAGTCATTAGGTCGACACCATTATGTCAACATGCATTTAGGTCGACATGCATTAATTTTGACATGACTGTAGGTCGACATGGGTTAGGTCAACAGGGTCATTAGGTCGACACAAGCATTAGGTTGATATGGGGAAGGTCGACAGTCAAAAGTTCGATATGGGGTTTTTCACATACTGTCAGAAAGCTCTCTTTCAGTCACAGGTCGTGGGTCCTTCAATAGGATAATTACCCAGAACCTACAGCTATTGGACATCTATGTAGAGAGCTGGACCATGCAGTCTGGAGAAGGCATCCATCATACTAAAACAGCTGGAGCTTAGAAAGAAGACAATGAATCGGACATCATTTCCAACTCATTCAGGAATAGCTGTCACACTCATAATGGAGGGACAAAGGCATACAATTTGTACTGTCCTTTCTTAATCAGGAGAGTTGGGAGGTAACAAAGTATAATTAAAAAAAACAATACCTATTATTTGTTGTGCCCGGCATGCTCTCTTAACAAAGAATTTGGGGCCTGATTCAAAGTTGTATACAAACCATATGTGGCGATCGTTGCCTGTGCAGGTTCTGTACTGTGTGTGTGCATGTACCGATATGGGAGAGATTTCTCACAGTCCCGCCTAAGTCATAGCATAATTCAGCCATTAGGGGCAAGGGAAGGTGGGACAGGGCTTGGTTGTGGTCCATAAAATGGTGGCGTGTCGATCACATTCTCTAGGGGTGACGTGGAAAGCTAAATCGGCTTCTGATGCAGATTTAGTGTCTCTAGAAGCCTGAACAGTCGGCTGTCCTTAGTGACCCGAAGCATACTTGCCTACATTTCTGTTGGATGTTGTACATGGAAGATGGGCTGGTTTGGGTCATTGCCGCATGCCTGCATCATTGTGGCATACCTCCCAACAGTCCCGAAAACCGCGGGAATGTCCCGGTTTTCGGGGACATTCCCGCATCCCTACCGCGGCCGGCAGTGTCCCGCGGCGAGGGGGGCTGTTGGGAGTCCCCCCTGTCGGCTGCTGAGCAGCGGTGAAAAACGTCTATTCCCGCAGCCAGGGGGCATGGCTAGAGGCTCACAGAGCCTCTGGGTCATGTCCCCATAGTCGCAAAACGGGGGCATGGCCTCGTGGGAGAGCCGCGAGTATAGACCACGCCCCCTGATTTGCCCCTAACCATTCCATGAAAGCAGGAAAGTATGATATAAGGGTTACTCACATGGGCAATGTTTATGCTGCATCTTTAGGATGCTCATGAGATGCATTGACTGTTATCATAGTGTTGTAAACCTTTACAGTGTGTACCCGCTCACACCTGATATCTGTGCAGCTCGGTATTGGTCATAGGGTTGACAGCAGTAAGGTCGACATGCATTGGATCGACCACTGAAGGTGGACATTAGCAAAGGTCGACACATAGGAAGGTTGACATAGGCTTAGGTCGAAATGTCATTAGGTCGACACAAGCATTAGGTTAACATGGGCTAGGTCGACAGTGAAAAGGTCCACATGGGGTTTTCAATTGTTTATCCTGAATGTCAACACAGTCAACATGGACATGAAAAAAGTGCACTGTGTCCCCTCGCATGGCTTGCTGCACTCGCCATGCTTCGGGCAGGCGCCTATCTTCATTTGGCACAGTATTTTATTCTTCCACCACAGCCTAGTGGATGGTAGGGCATGAAATATCCCCTGTCCATATTCTCAGTGCTGCAAGGGCAGTCATCTCAGTCCACTGGAAATCCAATATTGTTCCCATTTTGAGGGAATGGTGTGGCCGCCTGGTCCATTATATGGTTATGGACAGTGGCGTAAGTTCATCCCAGTTGCCCGGAGGCAATATGTATATTGGTGCCCCCCCCATACATACACACACACACATACATGCACACAATCTTATATAAAATACATATATAAAATGTCTATTATGAAATATATATCTATACATCTACTGTATATCACCGAGATCCACAACCTGGTGCAATTTATTTTCTAAAGTCCTGTGAGTGCCGCCATCTACAGCCTGCATACAACAGGTATACTATATATACCTAGGAAGACACCTGGGCAAGCAAGCCTTCTCAAGTCGCAGAGGAGGAGAGGTGCCTCCTTGGGAGCAGGAGCCCGGCGGCAGATGACTCCATTGCCTCCCAGATTTCTGCCTCTGGTTATGGGTAACCTTACTTTAACCTTAGATCAGAAAAGACAAGATTTCACAGCTACATGGTATCCATGGTTGGTTTACATAGAGTCTGACCATTAGAAATATCGTCATACATAGGTGGTTGCAATATAGAAATATTTTTATTAGGTAACTGTGCTGTTTACTTCTTCTGGCTTTGTCTGCTGTGGGAGGGGAGACCCTGTTCTTTGTCTTTCTCCTTTTTCTATTCCTCTTTCTTTTGCTTACTAATCTGTTCTGTACTCTATGTTTGTTTTGTGTTTTTGACAACAGTTTAGCTGTGTACACACGGTGCAATATCGCTGGCAATATGGTCGCACAGCGACCATGTTGCTAGCAATTTGTTTGTGCTGCAGCGATAAATCGCCGGTTGCACGCTCCCAGGAAAAGCCTCCTAATGGTCGCTGGTCGCACACCTGCCATATCATACATCTCAACTATAGATACTCAGATGCAGGAGCGTATCATTAATGGAGCGTCTGAGACGCTCCTGTGTGTCAAACAGATGGAGCGCCTCTCCACCGGCGCCAGCACGATCCCCTCTCTGACAAAGAGAGGGGATCATGCTGGCGCTGCCAGTGTGAGAGAGGCGCTGACTAGGCTTCCAAGGGACGCCGGGGACAGAGATGCTGTTCCCGGAAACGGCACGGTAGTTACTTGTGTAGTTTTACAGCACCAGCCTACGCTGATAACGCAGCTTACGCTGCCAGCGTGAAACTACACAAGTAAGGCAGCCGTTGGGCTACGCTGATAACGTAGCTTAGCCTACGCTACTATTAGAGTAGCTTCAAACGTAGCATAAGCTGGCGCTGTGAAACTACACAAGTATCATATATGTATATATATATATATATATATATATATATATATATATACCAACAATAGTGTCTTCAGCGCATCATTGGCTATATATATATAAGATTAGTATTTTGAGTTTTAAAGGGATTATTTACTCTTAGATTGAAATACCTAATGTGAATATTATAGTGAATATTATAATTTTATATAGCCAATGATGCGCCCCAGCCCCAAATTGCACAGTAATAACACAGCGATATGTCCAGCGCTATTATCGGCACTTCCCTACTAAATATGGTGCGCTCCAGCTACATTGTAGTTGGAACGCAACTGACAGGGAGATTAACTTCCTGATGCAACACGGAGGCACGTCCTACGATGCGCGCCGGCTGTTATAGCTGGAACGCAGCTCCTATGACTTCCGTATATAAAAACAAAATGGCGGTGCGTTCCACCTCGGCTTAGGTGGAACGCAAATGAGCCTATTAAGGCTTAAAACACATTTCTTTATATTTAAATTTCACTAAATTTGGGTAATATCTTATATATATATCGCACCATCACTATATGGAATCACCATTAGATATTTAAGTTATTTAAGATAAATATACTAATTGTACTTGTCACAAAAGGGACTATTTTTAGTAATATATGTTGACACTAGATAGATTATATTATGATCACAATACCACCATAAATTTAAATACTAAAACATTAAAATATACAGAATAATGAAAATAAAAAAAATTAATTTATTTGAGAGGAAGTGACATCATAGACAGGCCCTATATATAGAGAGGCCAGGTCCACTCTCAAATCACTTGCAATTTGGATCCCAATGAGCACACATCTCCCACAGACACAGGGTAAGACATTTATTTTGTACTAGCACTGGGATTTTGGTTACTATAATCTGATGGACTTTTTCCTTTGACCTTTTTCTCCAATTTGAAAATGATGGCTTTGGTTACTAAAATTTTATGTAATTATTGGTTTAATAGAAAGAAAAAGATCTTACTTTCTTGGACACATTGGGACAAGTGTTGAAATTGCCTCAATTAGGTATGCCATTTTTCATTCATTCATTCATTTTTCAAAAAAATCCTAAAAATCTAATTATGCCCAAATAAGAATATAGAATGATGATACAGATATTTTCCTTATCAGGTTCATCATTCAAGCTTTTAAGTATATTGTCAAAGACATCTGATTATTTAAACAGCCTATAATTATAAGAAGGTATGTACCTTAAAGCTTATCGAAGAGATAATATAAGATATATTATGTGTATATATAATAATAAATAATAAAAATGATCAGTATGAAATTAAAACACCCCATCTCTACTATATTATTAGGTTCAAAAACTGTTTCCGGTGGTACCAAAAATTGGACCCTAACCACACTTTTATTGTGCTGACTTTACCTTTTGACCCTGAAGGGTATATTAAACCTTGTTTATTCTAAGGTATGTACCTCTATGAAAAATATCTCTATATCCTCCCCTATCCAAGTCTCTCCATCTTTATCATCATATACTCCTATGTACTTTTATGAATATTATCATTTTTAATGTAATGTCCAAAAAATGTCATGTATCTTATGAAATGTATGTTATATTTTAGATCATGTACCCCTGATGAAGTCTCTAACGAGACGAAACGCGTTGGGTGTTGGTCAGATGTACTGAAAATAAAAGAAAAGTTTCTTACATAAAAAAGAACCACTTCAATTGTTTTTGTCAATATTTTATTGTAAAATTTTTATGGAAATTATTTTATGAAATATTGGTTGGACATTACCTATCTAGAGCGCTGAAGACACTATTGTTGGTGTATTTGTTTCTGTCTATCTCTACTAGTAGGGGATAGAGTGTCAACAGCGACCACATACTGTATAATAATAGCGCAATTTTGGGGATTTTTGTCTTTATATATATATATATATATATAGTCCCAAAAAAAGTGAAATTAGACCTCTAATCAGTGTAGTCACCCACATTGATCTGACAGGTTGATCTGCAGCATCTCAGCCAGCAGGGTCCATACTGGCAAGCCTGGACCCCAATGGAGCATTTGTAAAGGGCTTGCATCTCTCCCTGGCTGCTTGCTCACCTGGTTAATGAAGTCCTCCAGCTGGCTCAAGCAGCTACCTGGCTCCAGCACATCCCATCGCGGACTCCCCTCCTTGCCAGGCACTGTCCGCTCCTGCCGCCAGCTATCCAGTGCCGGCGGCTCTCCCTCCTCGGTCATCATACAGAGCTGTCGCGCTCCTCCGTGCATCTTCTTCACCGGGCCCTGATTGGCTGCCCTACACAAGCCCCGGCTCTTGATTGGCTGGCAATCAGGAATCACCTATTGGCTGGTGGCTAAAACTGCTGCCGCATTTGGAATGTGCTGCAGCGATGCCAGTGCTCTAGGCATCTGTGGCAGCTGGGTAGTTGCTATTTCTATCTGGACCCGGGACTCAAGTACCCCTAGACCCCCCCTATCGGCGGCCCTGCGCAAGGGGACAAACAGCCTACAGGCTGTGGGGACAGGTGCAAAGTGCACCATATTAACAGCCCCCAGCCCCTCTGGCTGCAGGAATAGATGCTGTGCACAGCGTCTATTCATGGATACCAGGGGGGTACTCCCAAATGCCCCCCCCCCCCATGCCACAGGACACTGCCAACCCTGGGGGTGTCCCAAAAAAAGGGAAGGTCCCGCGAAAAGCAAGACAATTCGGAGGTATGTCATTGCAAAGCAGGCTGGAAGAGAAGCTGTTTGACTGTTACTTCTGTACTAAACACATTACTTCCTTTTCTAGTCCTGACAGGAAGAGGGAAGGAGAGAATCTATTTTTTTTTCTTTTGCTGTAGTTTCCAAACAGGAAAATAGCAAGCCAGCAATACAAAGATTCAGAGAACAGCTAGAGCTCTTGCTTGCAGAAATAGGTTTACAGCCTGTTTCTGGCTTTTAGTCATGTTCCTGTATTGAACAGTATCATCAAGCAAGCCTCACACAATGTCATTTGTTCAATATCACAGACATACACAAGTAGGGTACATAAATGCAGCTACATTTACAGCAAAGCATTAATATTACAGATGTTATGGGACATTATGTCCATAGCAAAGAGTCAGATTCTACTTACTCTTAAGAAGGGTATACACTGGACCATATATTTTCAGCAATATAGACAATATTGATAACGTTGACGTTATTGCGTATATATCATCCCGTGTGTAGTCAATTTGTTAACAATGCGCTTGGCCACCGGCCGTTAACGACCCCTTCCTGTCATCTGTAACATGCAGCTCAATCTTACAAAATCATATAATTGACTGCATGTACGGAGTGGGGAGGTTGTGACATCACTGACCAATATCGTGAATGGTCAACATCATTCTCCCGTGGCTCTGCCAATATAGTTAACTATATCAGCAGCCAAGGGAATCATCTTGTGCAGTGGTTCCCAATCACGGCACTCTAGAGTATCAGAGTATTTTTCAGGGCACCCCTAGGCCAAAAGTTTTTTACCAAGAATAAAAAATAATAATAATTAAATTAAATAAGTTGTTTATTTATTTACAGTTTCTTATATAGCACAGCAGATTCCGTTGCGCTTTACAATAGGGATTTAAGTTGTGCTTAAATGTTATCCTTAGGTCCAGTTATGTGGTGAGGAATATGATTCACTTCTGTTTATCCACATATTTTATAATTTTAAGCCACAAGCACTGATTTTGCCCATTATATTGACCATAAACAATTTGACTTGGTTCTGGACCACCAACCTGAGGCACCCCTGCAAGTGTTCCGAGGCACCCCAGGGTGCACACAGTCTTACTTAAGCCATCAATCACTCCAAACTCCATTCAACGACATTTAGTATTATTATTATCATTTATTTATATGGCGCTACAAGGGTTCCGCAGCGCATAAATGAGCAAAAAACAAATAACGAATGACAGTACAAGACAATTTAGGACAAGTACATGGTAAATAAGGATAGTTACATCAGGGGACAGGACACTTAAGCTCGGTTTCTGAGATCCTGATACTTATTTCAGTGCTGTTTGTTGATGTAGGTATGTTTATATACCCTGTACTTGTCCTACATTGTATAGTTCTGTAACTCACTGTGTTCTTGGTTATTCTGTTTGTTTATGTACTCTGTAATTGGGATCCCCTGTGGCGCCATATAAATAAAGGATAATAATAACAAAAATAATAAGGCCGTTAGGGTTCCTTGAGGACCAAGTTTGTGAACCTATGGTTTAATAATTTCTTAGGGTACTAGCACTAATACAAATATGTATTTATTTTAGTTTGCAGGAAGGTGGATACATACATACCAGATTTATTGGCAAATTCAACTGTTGGCGGTATGATACGCACCCCTTTCACACAAAAGTGCTCACAACCCTCTGGGATAGTCAACTTTCTTGATTGAGATCCCACCACTGTGAGGCCTCACTAGGGATGGACATTGGAAACTGTTGGTTTGAGGATCCTGAATTGATGTTTACTGATGTTCCTGAATCAATGCAAAGTGCTTAGTCCATCGATTTTCAGGTATTTGATGGTTGCCAGACATTGGATACAGCTTTTCAATGTTGAACAGATGGCTGTCTGCTTCTGTGCAGATGCGGACACCCTGACGTTGTGTCCACATACCTCCCAATATTGTCATGTTCCCCGTTGGGACATCATCCACATACCTCTTAAAGGGGATGTGGTCTTGGCAAAAGGGGGTATGGTATTGTGGTATGACGTGCCTTTGAGCCACGCCTTCAATTTGCCATTCCTGTGGTGACATGCTAAGTATTCAGGGGTAGATTTATTAAGCTTGGTGAAGTGATAAACTGTCTGGTTTTTATCACCGGCCAATCAGCTCCTACCTCTCATTTTTCAAACCAAGCCTGTAACTTCACAGGTACTGTAGGAGCTGATTGGCCGGTGATAAAAACCAGACAGTTTATCACTTCACCGAGCTTAATCAATCTACCCCTCAGTGAGCTGCTGGCATACTCCCAACAACTCTGCCTCCCATGAATAGAAGCTATTCACTGTTGCTCTGGAGCAGTAAGTGACACTGCCACCAGCAGATAGAACAGCAGGACCGTGCCCCCAAAAATGGGACTGTCCTGAGAAAATCGGGACAATTGGGAGGTATGCTAGTGTGTGCATGCTTGAAACTCTGACTGCTGCTGTACATGTGGACATAGTACCCATAGTAAAGGTAATATTTCATTGCTATAGATTTTGAGGTCTGTCATGAAGAATGTTTATCCTCCTACAAAAATTATTATCACACTAGCAAATTACAAATAAATTACAAATAAATGGCTTTGCAATACTGCTAAAATGTGCAGGCTTCTTAATGCTGTTTGTAGGACAACGTTTAGTAAAAACCTTGCCCATGGCAGAATACTGCAGGCAAAAAAATTCCCAACAGTGACCATATTTGCTTAGTCACCTTCCTAACTCAGCTTCTGTCTCAGCTACAGAAACCAAACCAATCAGCTCGTCGGAGATATAGTCCCCAGGTGAAATGGATTTTCTCTTTAGGGTATACAAATAAATAAATGCCATAACTTACACTGATGAACTGCACCCGGTCTCACAAAAAAACTAAAAATGAAACTAAAGCCAGTCTCATAAAACACTACCCTTTACAGGCAAACATATAGTAACACAATTGTGTAATCAACAAGGTGAAAGCTACTTGCCTAATTTCCCCAAAATAGCAGGGTGGGGCTTCTGAAAACTGCATTGTGCAATTTGCCCCCAGCCACCAGACTTCCCCCAGCTGGTGGATGGAAGATGACACGATTCACACTGAAATCGCTTCTTTGCACCCAAGTCACACACTGTACAATGCCAGTGATCCTGGTTCTCTGGGGTAGATTTATTAAGCTCGGTAAAGTGATAAAGTCTCTGGTTTTTATCACAGGCCAATCAGCTCGTATCTGTCATTTTTCAAACCTAGCCTGTAACTTCACAGTTGGGAGCTGATTGGACGGTGATAAAAACCAGACACTTTATCACTTCACTGAGCTTAATAAATCTGCCCCTCTGTTATCAATAGCTGTTATCCATTGATGGCCATCCCTACATCTAATTCCTAAAGAACAGCCGCAGTGGCCTCCTGGCATCACAATGTTTTAAGAGCCCCATACACACCAGAGGATATGGTGAACTATATCACTCAGAAACGGCCTTCTGAGCAATATCTTTCACAATATAATCTAGTGTGTGCACTCAGTGTCGTTAACGATGCACGCTCCCGCGCGTTGTTAACGATGATTCATGTCTGTTGAACATGCAGGTCAATTTGGCTATATAGCCAAACGACCTGCATGTTTAGCGGGTCCTGGTTATGTCACTGAATGATATCGGTGGCCGATATCGTTCACTGTGTACGCACAATAACGGCTGCCCGTGGCCGATATAGTTAACTATGTTGGCATTGGCTGGGTAGGCTAGTGTATATGAGGCTTATAGTCACTTGGAGAGATGAAGGACCAAATATCAACATACTAAGGGCCCAATTCAGAGCTGCCAATCATAGGAATAACACTTCCGATTCAGAAATGATCTCTGATGTGCGAATTCGCAATCCTTTCGATTATCAAATGCCTGTGCATGTATACAGATCGTAGCACACCACTATAGTGACAGTAATAGTGAAAATATCCAATCACAATCCCTTTGCAATTTGATAACAGGAAGTCGCTGTTTTCAAGAAGTGTCCAAAAAACCACAGGTGTGCCCAGGAGTTTTTACTAGGGAGGGTCTGTGATGTCAACATCGGCCTTGATCAGCCTTTATTTATCGCAGAGTTGAGGAAGAATCAGACTTTCACACATTTGCACAGGCTGGGAAAATCACTTGATGGTGAGTGAATTGCATATGGGTGTGCGACTTCCGCGTCCCCTCGCGGGGTGCACTGTGCTCCCCATGCTTCAGGCTTGGCTTGGTGTTATAAAATCAACTCCACGCCGACGTGGATTGTGGAGGTATGAACAGGTGTGCTCGCCATAGTGGATAGTGGGGGTGTTTCAGGAACACATTCACACCTGTCATGTCAGGCAGGTTAAAATGGTCAATGGTTCCCACACAATGTAATAAGCGCAGACTGACTATGCTAACTGCGTAAGCTCCGGCTGCCCGTGAACAGCCGGGGACACGACGCTGATACTAACAGGGACTCCTGACTGACTACTTGTGTAGTTTTACTGCAGCAGCTTAAGCTACACTGCTAGCATAGCCCAACGACTGCGGCCGTGGGAAAACTACGCTGATTATGACAGGGACGCTGACTTCGCTGCCCGCGGGAACACTACGCTGATTCTGACAGGGATGCTACGCTAACTACGTAACTGCTGCCGTGAAACTAAAGAAGTACCAAAAAAAGTTTTGACTTTTGACTGTCAACCTTGACCATGTCGACCTAATGACCCTGTCGATCTAACCCCATGATGACCTTCAGACATGTCGACCTTGATACATGTCGACCTACAGTGGTCAACCCAATGCATGTCCACCTTCCTCTTGTTGACCCTATCACCCATACCCATCAGGAGACACCTACATAGCCTATAGACATACATTATACATGCAAATGTAAACAGTAAATACACATTACAAATAGTTTATATGAACCTTAAACACTTACCTGAGACTATCCTGCTTGAAAGGACTGCATGGGTAAATATGTAGGCAAACCTTATTCAATGTCTGCTTTGTAGACATAATTTACACTTCTAAGGACTGGTTATACATCTGGAACCAGCTTGGCCCAGTCCATCATTGCCAGCTAACAATTCCTACAATGGCATATCATTGCACAATCAAGAGTAGCCTGTACTGAGGAAATGGTAATGCAGTGGACATTATAAATATAGACCCAAATCTGTCTTTTTCGTCAAGTTTTTTTATATCTAGTATTCAATTTTTGTTGAGATAGGAAACATAATAGGGGTTACAGCAAAGAAAAATGGGAGAGCAGGAAGCGGTAGGGGGAGAGAAGACATACCCAAATAATAAGTATATAAAATAAATCATTTTAAGGTACATCCAAAAAGACATCATGAATTTAAAAAACACAAGCATTTCTAAGACTGAAAATCTGTCTTACTTTTATTTCCTTACCTGTGTACAGTATCATGGTTCTTTGCAGTAGCGCATGCAGGAGGGGGGGGGGGGGGGGGTGTATATATATTTATTATTATTAATATACATTTGGTCTATCTATAATACTTTAACTGACCCGGCATATACTGGGTCACCTAAGTGTTCATCTCCATGCTTTGCCCCACCCCTCTGGAAACCCCCTTCTGAAAATCCTGCGTTTGCCCCTGCTTTGTAATGACAAACTCCCATAGCAGATTCCTTATGCCCCATTTACCTGAATCTACTGTAGTCATTCCCTTTTCAACCAATTCCAGGTTAGAAATGCACCCTTTTTTTCTCTGTGGCAGAAAAAAAAAAAAAAAAAAAAAAACACTTTGTACTGCAGACAGGCAACAATACATAGGAGAAATTACTTCAATTATATGGCATTGTTGGTTTATTTAACGCTGGAAGACAACATTCCCATTATTTCTGAATCCCTGAAAGGAAAAGAGAAAAGGATTTTATGGACTATTTCTTTCATGAGGTTGTAGTGGGGGAGGGTGGTGAAACACAATCTGATAAAGGATATACCAAATTGTCCATGTTCACTGAAAATATAGTAACATGTCCTCTTACACCTCTTTCTGATATTATAGAGGCCAGTGTCGGAACTTGTGGTCATTTGGCCCAGGTGCAAAAATATAATTTGGGCCCAGCTCCTCAACTCCAATCCAAGTTAACAATATGGAGCACAGCAGTGGGTGGTAGCAGTGGGCCCCTTAGTCTTCAGGGCCCTGGTGCAATGTACCTGCTGCACCAATGGTAGTTCCGCCTCTGATAGAGGCTGTGCATTAGTGCTTGATGTAGAGCTTATGAAAATTTCATTTCAAATGGTAACTCATTTACTAATAAGGAAAAGCTAAGGTATATCCAATTACCCACGGTAATTTAGCATAGGTAATGTTATCGCCAGAGGCAATCCAATTGAACCTAAAGAGTGTTGTGAGCTGCAACTTATCAGGGATTGTTACCACTTGCACCAGTACTAAATCTGTGTGTTTTCATGTGAAAATGAATTATTTTTACGGGAAAACGATTTGGATTCTGTAAAAAAATTATATAGCCAAAACATCAGGAAAAAAACCATCAGGTTTTTCGCACCCAATGCATTTTCGCCACTAATTGGATTCTCTCCCTCATGTAAATTTTACCCCTTGTAAAAAATGATATTATATGCTGGGAGTGCGAAGATGCCTAGGAGGTTTTCAGAAACTCTTGATTATTTATTTATTTATTTATTTATTAACAGTTTCTTATATAGCGCATACAGATTCCGCAGCGCTGTACAGAGTATAGTTGTTCATTCACATCAGTCCCTGCCCCAGTGGAGCTTACAATCTATATTCCCTACCACATGTAAACACACACGCAGACATTCTAGGGTTAATTTTTTTTGTTGGGAGCCAATTAGCCTACCAGTATATTTTTGGATTGTGGGAGGAAACCGGAGTATCCGGAGGAAACCCACGCAAACACGGGGAGAATATACAAACTCCGCACAGTTAGAGCCATGGTGGGTATTGAACCCATGACCTCAGCGCTGTGAGGCAGTAATGCTAACCATTACACCATCCGTGATTAATAGACAAAGGTGCAAGAATAGTGGTTGCATTGCATGATTACTAGCTTACAGGCTGAGTATCCTTTATCCAAAATGCTCAGGACCAGAAGAATTTTAGATAACGGATTATTCTGTATTTTGGAATATTTTTATATTTGAATGAGGTATTTTGAGGTATCTTGCATTTATGTTGTATAAACACATCGAACACATGAAATACACACATATATATTTTATTTGTGCATGAAACAAGGTTTTAAAACATGAAACAAAGTGTGTAGACACTGAATTTGAATGCCAAGCCATCATGTCCTTGCAATATTTAATGCCAGTTACATGTTATTTCCCCAGTAGTGCCAGTTACAGATGTCCCCAGTAGGTTTTTAGCAAAAAAGTACATTTCGGACACTATGGTTTTCAGAATAATTTGGACAACTGATATTTGGATAAGGGATACTTAGCCTGTACAATCTACAGTGCTAAAGTGAGAATCTAGCGAGAAGCAGCAACACCCATTGTTTTTCCATCCACAGCCACACTGTAATTATTAATATTTGCTGATGTGCCTGCTTCATGCTATGTACCAGAGATTTTTCTAAACAGGTTTCTCTGGTAATACAGCAGGAGGCATCCCAATGGTTCGGGCAAGTTGATTGCAGCAGATCCAACAAAGAGGCTAGAAATTATCTATCTGAGGAGATTTGGGGCTCATCGCTCCCCTATAATGTCAGGGCCATGCCTTAGTTTTGGGAAATTGAGGCTGTCGCTGCTCCCTCCCCACCACCAACCTGAAGTTCATTACTGAAAGTCTAACAATTTGCATCTCACGTATGAGATGTTTGTATGCAAGAGGTGAGCTTGCATACAAAGGGGGCTAATTCACCTACATTTTGTGGATCAGAACCCTAAAAGAATATCTAAACTTGTCATAGCATTAACAGAACGAAGTTTAAAAAATAAGGACCGCAGTGAGGATTATCGCTATTTGTAACCCTATTAATATTTAAGTGCAGGTGAAGTAAGCCTTGTAGAGCGATAAAGTACGCACCAATCAGCTCCTGTCAATTTTGTAAACACAACATGTAATATGGCAGTTAACAGCTAATTAGTTGGTTCTTTCTCTCTTATTTTTAGATGGTCCCTTAAAGAAATCCTCCCTCTTCATGGAGAGTATCTTCTCCTTCTGTGGGAGAAAGTGAGCCCATACAAACTGATACTTACCCACCTTGACATGTAGGTAGGTCTCCTTCATCCACTGGTCCTATAGAAAATCTACCTGTGGAAGGCATCCATACTCACCAGGGTCCTCGGCGTAGATCACGTCCTCTTCATTCCAAGTAGGCATCCAAGTAGGATTACCCATATGGATTTTCAACAGGACCAGGATACCTACCTACGTGTCAAGGTAGGTAAGTATCAGTATGTATGGGCTCAATATGTAATAAGGTTGTACTTTAATGGTGTGTGTGTTTTATTTATCTATTTTTACTGTTGTGGGACTACAAGTCCCAGAGGGCCCTTTAATGACCCGCATGCTGGGACTTGTGGTTCTCCAAGTTCCTGCATGTGGTGCAGGCTTGCTGGGACTTGTAGTTCCACTACAATACACAATAGATTTTTCTGTTTTTTACACCAACATCAGCCCGGTGCCCACCGCCCAGGTGCATCGGGGACAGCCCCAGGCTTCAGCCTGGGCAGGTAAAGTCTGGAGGCCCCCCACTTATTCCCACTTCCCCAGGATCCATGCCCAGGCTGACTGGACAGGGATTTAATGCTTTGGCCGGGGGTGTGGCATAACCTCCAGAGTGAGGACTTAATCTTTCAGTGACACTGGTCCTGACTGCTGATTAAGTAGATTTATCCAGCAAGCTGGATATTAATTGTTGGGCGATAGCGATGTACAGGGCAGCGCATCGCTATTGATATGGCCCCTACACATGAAGCGATGCAAGGGCATTTTCTAAGCGATCTAGTGAGATAGTTTACAAAACGCCCTGAAAGCAATACAAGCCCTGAAAAATTTGGAAAATAAAGATAGCATTACCATCAGACCCGCCTATAAGGGCAGGGCCATCGATATTCTGAGTTAATATGCAACTCAATGACTGGGAGGTACAGTGCGTCCGGAAAGTGTTCACAACACTTTTTCTATATTTTGCCAATCGCTAATTGGCTGAGAGAGGTCTCAGCCAATCAATGGCTTCCTATGCATTTGTATAGGCTTTTTCTTTGTTTTCAAGTGCTCTGCTGCTCCCGCCACTCGCGCTGCTACTGCAGCGTCTTCTCCTGCCTGGCTCCTTGGTACTCTGCGCCGCCCCCCTGCTTCCTGCCCAGCGGCTTCTTGCCCGGCTCCCTGCGCCCCCGCCCGCTCTCTGGTCGCGGGCATATCCCTGCTGCTGTCCCTCGCTCTATTGTGCCTGTAGCTCCCCGGGAGTTGCATTTGATAAATCGCATGCGATTTATCACATGTAAAACTTGGCACATGAAGTGCCATCGCATGTGATCCCTCCCGGGGAGCTGCTGGGACAATCGGGTCCGACTTGTCCTTATGACAAGTCAGACAAATGTATGGGGGGCCTTAGAGTCATTGTCCTGCTGAAAGAACCGACGCCCCAGTCTGAGGTCAAGAGGTCAGCTTTTCAACCAGGATGTCTCTGTACTTTGCTGCATTTATCTTACCCTTTATCCTGACTATTCTCCCATTTCCTGCCACTAAAAAAACATATTCACAGCATGATGCTGACACCACCATGCTTCTCTGTAGGGATGGAATTGGCCTGATTATGAATGGTGCCTGGTTTTCTACAAACATGATGCCAGCCATTCACGCCAAAGAGTTCAATCTTTCATTCATCAGAAAAGAGAATTTTGTTTCTCATGGTCTGAGAATCCTTCAGGTGCATTTTGGCAAACTCATGACGAGATGTGATTTTTACTAATGAGTGGCTTCCGCCTGGCCACTCTACCATGCAGGCCTGATTGGTGGATTGCTGCAGAAATGGTTGTCCTTCAGGAAGGTTCTCCCCTCTCCACAGAGGAATGCTGTAGCTCTGCCAGAGTTCTTGGTCACCTCCATCACTAAAGGCCCCCATACACTAGCCGATTTTGGTCAGATTTCAGCCAGATCAGTCGGATCTGGCCGAAATCGGACCAAAATCGGCTAGTTTTGATGTCCCCTCAGATCCGATGCGCGGTCCCGTGCGCATCGGATCTGCGTCGGGTGGTCGGACCTGCTGCACGTCCGACCACCCGACTTGGGACCTAGTGGGGCGGCGAGGCGTTAGAGGGAGCAGGGGAGGGGCTGGAGATGCTGCGGGGGACACAGGCGGCATAGAGCCGGGCAGGGGGAGCCGGCGGGAGCTGTCAGTACTGAAAAAAAAAGCCCATACAATGAATGGGCGGCCTGTGATTGGCTGAGCGCTCTCTCAGCCAGTCAGCAATTGGCTGAGAGAGCGCTCAGCCAATCACAGGCTGCCCATTCATTGTATAGGCTTTTTTTTCTAGCACTGACAGCTCCCGGCTCTATGCCGCCTTACTATAGTAATATCCTCTTTCTCCATAGTGTAGTATGTGGCACTGACTGAGCGCAGCGCTGCTCTGGCTGCTTCTCTCTCTCCCCTTTGTACACAGCGCTGCTGGTCGGATCCTGGACTAGAATAGCCTCACTCGCTCAAAGCAGGTGTGGATCGATCCCAAGTTACCCTCGGGCGGCGCGACGGTAGAGGGAGCAGGGGGGGCTGGGGACGCTGCGGGGGACACAGGCGGCATAGAGCCGGGCAGGGGGAGCCGGCGGGAGCTGTCAGTACTGAAAAAAAAAAAAAAAGCCCATACAATGAATGGGCGGCCTGTGATTGGCTGAGCGCTCTCTCAGCCAGTCAGCAATTGGCTGAGAGAGCACTCAGCCAATCACAGGCTGCCCATTCATTGTATAGGCTTTTTTTTCTAGCACTGACAGCTCCCGGCTCTATGCCGCCTGTGTCCTCCGCAGCGTCCGCAGCGTCCCCTGCTCCCACCAGCAGCCCTGCTCTGTTGGCCCCCCCCCCCCCTGCTCCCCCGGTTTTTTACATGTGATAAATCGAGACGATTTATCACATGTAAAAAATGGCACATCAAGTGCCAATCTAATCAAGCTACCCCGGGGAGCAGCCGGGGAAG
Organism: Crinia signifera; assembly: GCF_055691185.1. Classification (NCBI taxonomy): domain Eukaryota; kingdom Metazoa; phylum Chordata; class Amphibia; order Anura; family Myobatrachidae; genus Crinia; species Crinia signifera. Next base: position 123,582,220 of record NC_139221.1, read on the forward strand.
CTCAGGGGGAAGTCGGGGGCGACTTGTCCTAAGGACAAGTCGCCCTAGTGTATGGGGGCCTTAAGGCCCTTCTCCCCCAATCGCTCAGTTTAGATGGCCATCCAACTTTAGGAAGAGTCCTGGTGGTTCTGAATTTCTTCCATTCACTGTGCTCATTGGGACCTTCAAAAGCAGCAGATATTTTTCTGTGCCTGTCCAAAGATTTGTGCCTCAAAACAATTCTGTCTCAGAAGTGTATGAACAATTCCCTTGACTGTATGCTTGGTTTGTTTTTTGACATGCACTGTCAAGTGTGGGACCTTATATAGGCCCTTATTCTGATCGGTGCGGCCGGATCCGAATATGCGGCCAGCACCGTGCGTCCTAAACCCCGCCTTCCATACGGATCGCCAACTCCGTCCGTATGCGGTAAGAAGCTGTCCGAACGGACCGCACGTGTATTTCTCATGAATACACCTCCTCCATCTCAGGGAACCTCCCCCATCATTCGATGGTCGCAGAACATCGAATGCAGGGCCGAGTGGTCCGCCAGCTCCCGCAACCTCAGACCGCATGGGCATTTCTCCGTGCAAAAGCAGGGATCTGGGCGGGCAGCTGACATCCGGCAATGTCATATGTCCGCCCCCTACACGTGCGTCACGGCTGCATTACCATACGTACGCCCAGCGTTTGCATGGGAACGCCCATGAAACGCAGGGTGTAAACATATGGTAATGAGCCCAAACAGCCCTTCACACCCCTCTCCACCCCCTCTTCGTAGTGTACACATTTCATGCGGAATGTGGCCGTGCGTCCCGTTCGCACATGCGCAGAGACGCCTCTGCACATGCGCAGACACAAAACATCGGCGGCACGAACGCACGCGGATAATACCGCACCAACCAGAATAAGGGCCATAGCGAGGTGTGTGCCTTTCCAAATCATGTCCAATCAACCGAATTTACCACAGATGGACTGCAATTAAGCTGTAGGAACATCTCCAGGATGATCAGTGGAAACAGGATGCACCTGAGCTTAATTTTGAGCTTCACGGCAAAGGCTGGGAATACTTATGTACATTTGATTTCTTAGTTTTTTTTAGTAAATTTGCTAAAATATAGCAAACACTTTTTTCATGTTGTCAGTATGGGGTATTCTGTGTAGAATTTTGAGGAAAAAATGTATCTATTCCATTTTGGAATAAGGCTGCAACATAACAAAATGTGGAAAAAGTGAAGTGCTGTGCACTGTATATTGTGCTTGGGTGCACTGTATACTGTAAACTCAAGGGAGATCCGACTATGACATATCAAAAGGAACTGTTTGTTGTCCAACATGCGGAGGAAAATAATCAGATTACACAGAAGTTGTTATTGTCTCTACAGGTTATACATACAGTTGGTCCGGTAGTCTATATATATATATAGCCGAAGCTGCACAAAAATGTGACTAAGGAAGACCTACTATATCTGCCTGTGGGTTGTTACTCCAGCCAGTCTCAAGATTGCCGTATAGGATTGTTCAGACATTTTTATCCCAACAGGAGACATTTTTGAAGGACACCACGTCTTTTTTTGCAAAAATTAAATCAATTACGCAATATACCAGTAGGACACTTATATGTTGTTTGGACTACTTTAGTCTTTACAAATCCATAGCCATGAAGGGGAATTGGTTGTCATGAAGCACTTTTTGAAAAAAAAATGTAAATTCTTAATAACTGGATCATAATGTCTTTCTGTCTCTTTTGGAATTAACATTATGTAGGAAGTATTTTCTATTTGACAGGACCTTCTACCTGCAGCTACATGGTTGTGCCATGGGGTCTTCTGTGGCACCCACGTATATCATATATTGATGTATCTTGATGTACACAAGGTATATTGATGATATATTCCTACTTTGTACAGGGGGCACTGAGGTATTCCATAGCTTAATGAATTACATTAATGGCCCTGACTCCCCTATTAAATTTACGCTTACTTGTGACCTGCCAGTATTTCTAATTTCTTGGATGTTAGATTGAATCAGGACAAGTTTACCACAGGGCTTTATTGTAAAAGTGCAGACAGAAATACATTGCTGAGAGTGTCCAGCCACCACTCTCCTGCCCTCGAAAGGGGACTTCCATTGTCCCAAATTATTTTTGTGGCACGCATAAGTGGTGAAGTTTAGCTTATTCCAGGAGAACTAGACAAAATTATTCTGAAATTTGAAGAACAAGGGTATGACCGTAATCACTTACTCCAACAGGAGAAGGTACTCTCCATGAAGAGGGAGGATTTCATTAAGGGTTTATCTAAAAATATGAATAATAAAATCCCCTTAGTTAGTGACTATTCCAAGGTCAGTGTGGCCTGAAATAAAATAATGGGTATAATCTATTGTAAATGAACTAGTTAGAGACAACAAGATTGTTTTACTACTGTAGATTTATTCTTTTCATCATAGGATATAGTTTTACATGCCCAGGGAATGTATGCCAAGATTTTGATTCCTGTGAACCCCCATTGTATGTGCGTGCCTATGGGTCAGCCTGAGAGTGGGTATGTGAATCTGTGGAATAAATCATTGTAAGAGCCAAGATGTATATACAAAAACCTGCTGCATTTGTACAATGACGGCCTTAAAAATAGATTTTGCATTAAAGTAGCAGCAACAGCTGGATGTTTTTCCACCCCTCATATATAAAGCTGTGTGGACCTTCATAATACATATCTGTGCTGCATGTTGCACAGCTGCCAAATCCAAGCTGTAAATGCCAGCTGTCAACTCATAGGACACAGGTGTGATTTCTTAAGCCAGTTCCAATATGATATATGAAGCGCAGGTTTATTCCATTTAAAAACTGGTACAGTATATTCTGAACCAGTTGCTTAACTTGATTGATTGGGAAAAATTTAATATCCCTGCAATTCATTTTCTAGCTGGCTATTGTATCTGCGGTCTTTATTTTCGTGAAATCTGCAGCTTCATCTGATAACCATTAGCCAAAAATTGTGCCAGTTTTAGCAATGCCAAAATATTTTAGGTCCATAAAGGCACCTACACACTGACTGATATATCAGCCCAGAGGTGCTTTAACCCTTTGAGTGTCAAAATCTGTGAGATGTGCAAAATATCTGCTAAAAATGCCAGTGTCACTCATATTTGTTTTATAAATTTAAATTAAAAAAATGTTATGTAAAACACATTCGCTTTCCTATATAAGGTAAACAAAACAGGTCGTTATGATGGATAAAAATGTTTGCTTGACACCTATAATATGCACACCTATTTTGACAAATTTATTTGGCACTCAAATAGTTAAGGGAGGAGGAGGCCCATGTGCAGCCTCTTCCACTCGTTAAGTATTAAAAAATGGGTTCAATTATGAGACGAGAATATTACTAGGTGATCCCCCAATCCCATGGAAACTTAATACTAGTGGTTGTGTTGTTCCAGGGGAAACCTCTCTAGGGTGGTGGCCGTCCCATGTTTGTTTTATTGGACCTTTTCTAAATGTTTGTGTAGTCTTATATATGATGGACCACGTGTTAATCTTGATCATACTATGTATTCATGACACAACGTTGATGTTATATTGTACATTGCTATATGCCATGATACTATGCAAAATCGATCTGTGGCTATTGCTCTGTATTTCCTTTCAATGTATCATGATTCATACATATATTTTTGCAAAGTGATAAGCAAATAATAATAATAATAAAAAAAAAAATATATATATATATAGCCCCCCTGGGGCTTGTGTGCATTGAGTACATTGCACCCGTGACAACTCAATGGGTGCAGTTGCACCAACCCACACACTTCCCGTTCAATTGATCTGCTCCCATACAAGAGTGAAACATGTCCGAACTCTGACAATATTTGGACCTTCATTATCTGCTCATCACCACATGAGCCAAGAAACAGGTCAGCTTCGCTATAACCTTGTTTTCTGATATCCCTGCAGCATTGCCAGCTCCCAGCGGTGTGTTACTGAGCAGTTAGGTCGGACTGCCAGTCCTGCAGTTCCCCCCCAGCATGCAGCCAAGGTGAAGCAACCCAACTGCAGCAGGACTGCAAAAGGAGTCAGCATATGGTTGGGACTACACAGCCTGCCAGCGGGCATTTAATTATTGCTCCATTTTTCAGCTCCAAGGATCCCTCCGGCAACAACAAGGAGGAGGTAATCAATTGCAGCCAGCTGCCAATAAAAATGTCCATTTCATTATTTGTGTATATACTGAAAATATTCAGCTAGCAGTACTATGTGGACACTGATTCATTTCCGATGAGCAGCCCCAGACGGTGATTATGTTAAAAAAAATGATATAATATATTTTTTCTTTCTCCATGGAGTACAACAACTATTATACGAAGTGTTGATCATATTGAACAATGTAAACCTGGCGGCTGCACATAAGATTAACCTTCAATCTCCCTATACGATACACACGGGGCTGCGCATAGGATCGGATGGGATGTCAAACACATGCAATTTTGGCCAATTTCACATGAATTTTCAGCCCAATGCGTCGGAAACACATTAAATCAGACAAAATTGCACCAACTCTGCATGTTACATTTGCTCAACTGCAGTGCATCATGGTTTTTTCATTTTGAGAAAAAAGGTGCATTGCGATCAGGTCTGAATTAGGCCATAAATGTCAGAGCTCCAACCCTGTCAACAGGTCAGGGAATCGTCCTTTTAAAAAGAGCCATTCAGGTATGGGGAACTCAGAATCTGTGTTAAAAAAATAAAGATAAAACTCTTTTTAAATGTGAGCGTTGAAGTGTTAATGACCGCTCTGCAGTACTGGTGAGGTACGCAAACCCCCATAGATCTCCAGTGCTGTGGTACTAGGAATGGGCATCCCACATCCTATAATGATTTAGGGCAGTGATTTTCAACCTTTTTACCTTGCGGCACACTAAATAAGATTCTAAAATTGCCAAGGCACACCATTAAATCCCCACAGGACAAAACAAATTGGCCCCCACAGGAAAAAAACAAACCTATTGGCCCCCATATAAAAAACAATCAGACTGGCCCCCACAGGTAACACAAATAAAATACATGGGTCCTTTACATGAAAAGAAGAGACCAGTAAATAACAGTTGAACTGGTGGTGGCTGTAAAATGGTTTGGGCAACTCTAGACCTGGGGGCACACTTGAGAACAGCTGAAGGCTAACTAGTGTGCCACGGCACAGTGGTTGAAAAACACTGATTTAGGGACCTAAATTAGGGACTGTATTAAGGCTTTTTTTTTTAAATAAAATTACACAGAAACTACAGTTTCATCATAATTTTGTGACATGTGGTTATTTACTTTACCTAATGTTGAAGGTTAATTAAAACTGCAGATCACAGTCCATTATCAATGGGGACAATGACCCTTTCAGTTTACACCATATGAATCTTAAATACAACTGCTGTAAGCAGAATATGGTCACTAGACAGACAAGCATTAGATCGACATCACAAGGACGACATGACAGAAGGTCAACATAGGGTTAGGTCGACATGGGGAAGGACAACAGTCAAAAGGTCGACCTGGGTTTTTTCACTTTTTTTTGAGCCGACATGTGCCGAAAGGCGGTATTTCATGCCCTATCACCCACTAGGGCGTGGTGGGAGAATAAAATAGTGTGCCTGAAGCATGGCAAGTGCAGCGAGCCATGTGTGGAGATGCGGTTCTAAGTTTCCAGTGTCCATGTCGACTGTGTCGAAATTCAGGACAAAAAAAAGAGAGAAAAAACCCATATCGACCTTTTGCCTGTTGACCTTCCCCATGTCGACCTAATGACCCTGTCAACCTAACCCCATATTGACCCTCTGTCATATCTACCTTGATACATGTTGACCTTGTGGTATCGACCTAATTGATGTCTATCCAATGATCCATACCCCTTTAAGCCATATGGAAGCTGATTAGAATAAGAGGGTTCTTTAGATCCCTCTCCTGCAGTCTCTAGAGTGCTGGAATCTGAGAATTGCAAATGTGCTTGGGATGTAATCAAAGAAGAAAAAAATGGTGAGCAGCGCTAATTTAAAATGCTGAGACCAATTGGACTGGTTTCACAATACAATACACAATTTATTACATGCAATGTGACAAAATAAAATAAACAGTATTTAAATGGCTATGCAATTGCAGAAACAATTTTTTATATATAAAAAACACTATAAAAATGCTAGTGCACTAGGCTTGTGTCCCATGATTCCTGGTGTATTGAGGGAGTGTGGAAATTGGGGGTGGGGGGGATCTGTCTGTTCCTATAAGGTGCTTTTTGGGGGACTCCCAAGAATGAAATAGGGGGTGTTGGTTTACCGTCCACTTGTGTAGTACCGTCCTGCGCTGTTAGCGATCTCCTCAGCAGATGTTGTTTGCTGGTCCAAGTGGATGTCCAATTAGACTTGGAAGGTGATGAGCACTGGGAGGTGTTAGGAGATGGGTTCCTTCTCTGGAACCGGTGGAGGTTTCCAATAAAGGGCTGGTTCGGATGGATCCCAATCAAAGGTGGTGGATGAATAAAAAAAAACAGGATTCAATGGGGTCTGGGTAACACCACTAACGCGTTTCGCTGTATTCCACAGCTTTATCAAAGCTTTATCAAGGTTTTTGAACACACCAGTCAAGCACTACCAGCATCTCCCCTCAGGGGTGCTGCTCTTTTTCTTCTTTCCTTGTGCTTGGGATGTAACGTGCAGGGAGATCGTTTATTCAAAGCTATACAGATTGTTAATAATCACATCAGATAAGTAATACATCGGCCTTTAAATTTGGGAAATAGACAGGATATTTTTGAATAACATTTAAAAAAGTATCTATTTTTCCAAAAGTTAGTCATGACTAGAGACAGGATTATATGCATTTGCATATTTGCATATGCATTTGCATATTTTGACCATTCTCACTGGTTATTGCATATTTTACCTAAAGTCTAGTGATGGTGCATATTTTAGGCCCTGCGCCCTTTCCACCCGCGAGTCACAGCACTGCTTTGCCCTGCTGCTGGCCAGGTAGTGGTAGAGTGTGCAGGCTGGGGCAGTATGTGCGCAGTGTGGGGAACCTTGGATGTACGCTATGTCTGACACTGCTCTAGGCTGCCAATCCATGTTGATAAAAGTCAGTCGGGGCGGAAGCCATTCGAAGCTCCTGCCCCTGGCCTGGGACTTTACACCAAGATACAGACTTCTGCAGCAGAGGAGGCGGGCAGAAGGGTTGTTACATCATGTGGCATGGAGGAAATGCTGTGTCACAGTGAGTATGCGGCGCAGGGAGGAAGCCTTCCACTGCGCCGCCCTCACACGCTATGCTGACATTTCATCCATTGGCGCTGGAGATGAGGGTTCGTGTAGTTGATGCAAGATGAGCATTGGACGCTGCAGTCTGCTGTGTACAGCACTAAACATCTGCAGACGCTGTGGGCTTATTTTTGAGGTTTATTTGCTACTAATTTTATGCTGATTTTTAAATAAATAAGTTAAAAATTACTTTTTTATTATTTAATGTAGCATATTTTAACACTTTTCATGCATATTTTAAGTATTTTTCATGCATATTTGCATGCATATTTCAAGCTTTTTATGTTGCATATAATCCTGTCTCTAGTCATGACTCTATAACACTGCCTCAGGTGAACTAGAACCTTATTAGCCATTATAATTAGGCACTCAATGTCAAAGCAGCCTTGTCCCTTACATAAAGTATTGCACCATGTTTTTCTCAAGTTCATGTACATATCTAAAGCCTATGCAAAAAAACTTTTCTGCAGACTTAAAATTCACAGATTTAATATATAATTTATAATTAATCTTGTGCTAAATTGTTTTTCATTATTTTTTTTTTATACATGAAAGAAGATCACCATGTAGGTCTTGTTGTACTGCCCGAACTGGTTTTCCCTTTGTCTCATATTACAAGTGAAGCTATGTCAAATGTCTTTAATATGTTATCCTGTTATCTGGCATTTAGAGTTATATTTAGCATGTTATGGTTAAATGCAGAATTCCTTGATTGGAATTGAAATCTAAACAATAAAACACTCTAGGAACTATTTTGCAAATGTATGGGCCTCTTTATTAATCGTCCTGAAAAAGACACATTCGCTTTTTCGCTCTAACCTTCTGATCAAGAATCGTCTACCACAAGGGTAGCAGAATGTTGCTTAGCTCCATTGTGTAACTGTCAGTGGAGGTAAGATTTGTTGCCAGTTGGATGTCAAGGAATGCATACATACATGAGCAGGGCTCTCACTGCTAATTTCAACCATGCTGAGAATCTTGAATCAATGTTTTTATTACTCAACTGAAATAATGACATCAGGCTTCTTGCAATGTGTTAATAAAGGGCCGCGTCAAGACATCCCATCCCTTCCATATAGAACAGGTGCTGAATACACAAGACTTGACAACTTTTTAATGTTCCCTATTAGATAATGAAATGCAGATAATTTCTGAGGTGACCATACTGCCGCTAATAGACTCCCAGGACAGTAGGTTACCTTCACAGAGAATAGAAACATAGAATTTGATGGCAGATAAGAACCACTTGGCCCATCTAGTCTGCCCCTTTTTTAAACATGACACCTCAAACCATATTTGATCCTTATTTGTCAAGTCAAGTCAAGTTTATTGTCATCAGCAGAAGGAGGAACTCTCTCTGCAGACGAAATTGTAACATACATAAAATACCAGTACAATAAAGTAATATCCGCATATAACATACATAAAAATACAAACAACCAAACAACATTCAGGCATTTAACATACGTACTGCTGAACATACGTATTTCTTTGTAAGGATATAAATATGTCTATCCCAAGCATGTTTAAATTGACCTACTGTATTTGCCTCTACCACCTCTAATGGTACTTATCCACTTATCCACTACTCTTTCCGTGAAGTAATTTGGTACTGCTTTCCTAGCACGGCGCCCATCTCATTGATTGTATGCCTTAAGTTTAAGGTACTTAAGGCATACAATCAACGCGATGGACCCGATTTTTTAATCTCATGGATCTTATGCATCCATAAGATGCATGAGATCCATGAGATAAAAAATTGTGAGCCCCAATAACCATTGTTAACGCCACCAGCACTATCAACGCCAACCCAAAGCGTGGCGAGCGCAGCGGGCCCACGAGGGGCGGCGGTACGCGTCCTCCGACCTTTTCATACCCCCACTATCCACGTTGGCGTGGAGTTGATTCTATATAGTGTGGCGAGCGCAGCGAGCCCCGCGAGGGGACGCGGACCAATTTACATGTATTCCGCGTCCGCTCGCCACGCTTTGGGCTATATAAAATCAACTCCACGCCGACGTGGATAGTGGGGGTATGAAAAGGTCGGAGGACGCGTACCGCCGCCCCTCGCGGGCTCGCTGCGCTCGTCGCTCTTCGGGTTGGTGTCAATAGTGGGGTGGCGTTAACAATGGGGGGGCCATTTCACCCATGAGGGGGGGGGGGGTTAGCAATTAAAATTGGGGTTTTGGGGCCTTTTTACATTGATTCCAATGTAAAAATCTCGTTGATTTGCTCGATTGCATCATCTCATGCATCTTATGCCTCACAAACACATAAGATGCTTGCAATGTAAAAATCTCGTCAATCTCGTCGATTGCATCATCTCATGCATCTTATGCCGCACAAACACATAAGATGCATGAGATGCTTGCAATGTAAAAATCTCGTCAATCGCGTTGATTGCATCATCTCATGCATCTTATGCCGCACAAACACATAAGATGCATGAGATGCTTGAGATATCAGCCCCACACATACAATCTAGATCGTGGACGCCGTGCTAGGAAAGCAGTACCAGTAATTTTTACTCAAATTTCCCCTGAATCTTCCTCCCCCTAGTTCCAGTGCATGTCCTCATGTTCTGTTTCTCCTCTTCTTGTGAAGAATGTCTCCCACCTGTACCTTGTTAAAACCCTTGATATATTTGAAAGTTTCTATCATGTCCCCCCCTTTCCCTTCTCTGCACTAAACTATACATATTAAGATCTTTTAGTCTTTCCTGGTACACTTTGTGATGTAGGCCATGCACCATTTTAGTTTAGCTCCTCTTTGTACACTCTCTCTAATGTATTTATATGCATAGAAAATCACATCCTTCCAGCTCCACCCCATCTTCATGGGCCTTGTGATGCAATTTTAATTACACATCATTTGGGAACCGTTCAAGAGAGGGAAATGAAAAAAATAGTGAATATTATAAGATGTTCAAAAAGATGGAAACTAACCTACCACACAAAGCTTGTTACGCCACAAAACACAGGTTTAGAGTGACTGCTATAACTATACTGAATATTTTTGGGAGTTAAGCAGATAATTAAGGGAACTAATTGCCTCTGGGTGTGGTATGCATCCCCAACCATTGGGATTTTGATGGTCGTTTCTCTAACATCAGACTACCGACTGTCAGTAGTCCAACAGGGGGCGAGCACATCGGAGACCCTTACAGGCTTGGTGGCTTGCTGCACATGCCACCTGTTCTATTTTTCCTCTAGGAAAAACAGCCCCTAGCAGTATCCCGACTGTGGACATCAGTGGCGGGCTGGGCCGGGGGGCAGGGTGCCATGTGCCCCCCAGGCTGCTTTATTAATTACTGCTGTGGGCCACCTTAAATTATAAAAAAGGGCCCTGGTGGTCCAGTGTATTTAGGATTGCCTAGCGCCAAAGCTTCTGCCCGGCCGCGCTGGGTGGAGGTGGGAGAGTGTGTGTCATTCGCACTACCCTCGGCCACTCCGACACCAGCAGCGCTGTGTGATGTGAAAGCCACGGGCGCTCCGTCACACAGTCGCACCCCCCCACGTGTGTCCTGGCCGGCAGCGCCCAGACCCTAGCATCGCTTCCCAAGGGAGAGCAGCCAATGTCAGCTCCGCACCCCCCCGCACAGTGTGCTATGGCTGGGAGTGCCAAGGCCCCAGCATCACCGCCCCAGGAGGTAGAGCAGGCAAAGACAGCCCCGCACCCCCACAGTGTGCCCTGGCCAGCAGCACCCATGCCCCAGTGACTGTCCCAGGCCGCTGCCCTGTCCCAGGACTCCCAAGAGGCAGAGCAGCCAGCAACAGTCCTTGACCCCCCACTGTGTGCCCTGGCTGGGAGTGCTGAGGCCCCAGCATCACCCTCCCAGGACGTAGAGCAGCCAAAGACAGCCCTGCACCCCTACAGTGTGCCCTGGTCAGCAGTGTCCATGCCCCAGTGACTGTCCTTGGCCACTGCCCTGTCTCAGGACTCCCAAGAGGCAGAGCAGCCAGCGACAGTCCTTGACCCCCCACCGTGTGCCCTGGCCAGTGGGGACAGGACAGTCAAAGGAGACTGTCATTCGGTGCCCTCACAGCAGCATGCAGCTCAGCAAGGGGAGAGGGAGACTTAGTGGTATTCTATGATGTAACCCCTGGTGTTAAAGCATGCAAACCCTGGCATCAAACAAAAAACCGGAGCAACGAGCATGTAGGTAAGTGGCACTGATGTGTCATAAAATGTAATAGGCATTACCGCATGTGGTATTATATGTAATGGGCATTACAGTGTGGCATAATGTGTAATGGGCATTACAGTGTTTGGTATAACATGTAATGGGCATTATGGTTTTTGGTATAATGTAATGGGCGTTATGGTGTTTGGTATAACATGTAATGTGCATTACAGTGTGGCATAATGTGTAATGGCCATGACGGTGTTTTGTATAACATGTAATGGGCGTTACGGTGTTTGGTATAATGTAATGGGCGTTACAGTGTTTGGTATAATGTGTTATGGGCATTACGGTGTTTGGTATAATGTAATGGGCGTTACAGTGTTTGGTATAATGTGTAATCTGCATTACGATGTTGGGCATTTATGGCATGTGGTATAATATGTAATGGGTGTTTGACATGTAATAGGCATTACGGTGTCCCATTTTTTCGTTTGCCTGCCTCTTACACTTTTATCCTGGCTCCAACAGTATAACCTGTAATGGGCATTATGGTGTCTGGCTTAACATGTAATGGGCATTAAGGTGTGTGGCGTAACATTTAATGAGCATCATGGTGTGTGGCGTAATGGGCATCACGGTGTGTGGTATAACGTGTAATGGGCATCAGTGTGTGGTATAATGTTTAATGGACATTATGTTGTACTGCCAGAGTAAAATGTGCGATAAAGTGTGCGATAAGCCTCTGAAAATTTCACAGTCCTGCAATTATCTGAAAATCCCTTTGTAATTACTTACCATTATATGATTTTCCTACTGTGTGCAGTCTGTGTAGCCCAAGACTTATTCTGCTGCAGCGTATCGGGCCAGAGCTGACGTCACAGTCTGTGACCGTTACTTATGGGCCAGTGCTCTGGACTTGCCCCCCAGGCTAAAAGTTGCCAGCCAGCCCCTGGTGGACATTTAGCAGTCGGAATTCTGATGCTGGAGAAATGAGTGTCAGAATCCCGATTGTCGGGTGTCATCCAGCACCCATTTATCTGTACAGTTAGAAAGATCATAAGAAACAATTTGTAAGGAAAAAAAGGGTTGGCTTTTGTGATAACGTATAACATCTGGTGGCGCAGGTGTAATCCTGTGTAGGTGATTTCATTTGCAGTGTGTTTTGGGAAGGCACCATTGTGTGGGACTACAGAGATCGGTGCAACATCTTCAGGTGGGCATTTATTCGCACAAGACTCCTCTTATGGCTTTTACATATTTTCACACATCAGCTGCGTCCAATCAGCACCCACCTGTGAATCACTCCTACGGTGCTGTAGTACAAATATGCAATAATTAATAACCAGTCTGTCCAGTAGATTGGACAAAGAATAGCAAATATCTGGTTAGACACAATGATGTACAGCCCTTTTGTTGGTAAATCACATAAAGGTGCCCATACACAGGTTCAGATTGAGGCCAATTTCACCTGGGGCCGATATTTCAGGTGAAATCTGCCCAAATTGGAGGTGTTTGACATGTGATCGGATCCGATGCACGTTCCCTTGTGCAGCGGATCCTGCAGATCATACATGCAGCATGTATGATCTATCGGAATCGTATCATCAGCGGCACATCGCCAGTCCTTTTTAGCAAACGTGATACATTGCATTTAATTCCCCCTGAACTCCCTTAGTGTTCATTCTAGCACCCGCTATCTTTGAAAATCCATGCAGTTCCTCTTCCCTGCCTGGGGTGTCGCTGTCTGCTGTGGTGTTTCTAGCACAGGTCTGGTTTGCATATCAGTGCTGATATACAGACCACACTGTGCTAGAAGCACTACAGCAGACAGCGACACCCCAAGCAGGGAAGAGGAACTGCATGGATTTTCAAAGATAGCGGGTGCTAGAATGAACACTATCCCTGGCTGCTCTCCAGGAGTTCTTTTAAATGCGTTATATCACATGCAATTTATTGCATGTAAAAATTGGTACATGAAGTGCCAAGACGGAAGGAGCCTTCCTGGGGAGCTGCTATGGCAGCTCAAAGGAAAACAGGTCTGACTTGTCCCTCCTCTGACCGGTCTTTAGTGTTTTGTTATAAATACAAACTGAACACAGACTTCTAAATGTACCCTGAGCAGTGTGTACAACATGAGAAAGACTGCACGTGCACTATTCCACCATTTCTAATAAGAATGAAGAAATCTGCATCTTCACATTTTGATGATTTAGCTTATTTTTATTAAAATAAAGCCAAATTCAGCAATCATTATTTATAAAATATATATATCTATTTTCATTGGAAGTGTGATAAGTGGCAAATAAGACATTCGGGACCCCCTGAGGAATTGATAGTGGTGATGTGACAGAAACGGTCTTAACCAGCAGCTGCTGTAACTGGGACATCAATCCCAGGGTACTAGGAAAAGAAGAAGAAAAATTGGTAGCAGCACTTAAACCATTTAAAAAGGGAGGATTTGTATCCTATAAAAAGAATTGGAATGATTTTACAAAAATAAATACAATTTAATGAAACATATACAGTAGTGACCAAAAAGTATGCAAATTAAAACCATTTAGATATGCATGTAATCAAAATGGGCCCCATACAGTTTCTGGTGAGTATGATGGAGGAGCTGTCCATTTCTATTATGCCTCCTGAATTAAAAATAGTGCCTGAAGATAAGGGAGTGTTTAGTTACCGTCCACCGTAGATGAATAGGCAGTCATGTACTCCTGTTTGCCTCTTAAAGAGGAGTATAAAGCCATCCAAATAAGGGAATCCAGTCCACCATGGAGGATATACTTGGTGAAGAGGTGGTGGTAAGAAGTCCTGTTCTGAGGATAGAAGGCACTTGTAATATAAGACATCTGGGGCTGGTCCAGTCCAGTAAAGATATGTGTAGGAATGAGATCAGTAACTCAATCCAGGGTCACTGTGAGGGCAATAAACTCTTGACGCATTTCGCCGTATCAAAACGGTTTTATGAAAGGATAACTTCATATTGCTCCCAGAAGGGTTGCTATACTAAATGAGTAGAATACAGATTGGTCACATGACACATTAATCAGTCCAATTAAATCAAAAGTAAAATGAAATACGAAAGGGAGGCAGAATGTACTATATAAAAAAATTAATAGTCATCATATTAAAACAAATTTGTGAAAAAAAGAGTTTAAAAATAGATTTTATACAGGCAGTAATAGTGGTGGTACTTATTTCCTAGCACGGCGCCCATCGCATAAGATTGTATGCCTTAATTAAGGCATACAATCTATACAATTGAAAAGATTTTTAATTGTATGTACAATATCGCATCTTATGGATCTCATCTTATGGATCTCATGGATCTTATGCATCCATAAGATGCATAAGATCCATAAGATAAAAGATCCATCAACACCAACCCGCACGGCGAGCGCAGCGGCACGCATCCTCTGACCTTTTCATACCCCCACTATCCACGTTGGCGTGGAGTTGATTAGTTGATTTTATATAGTGTGGCGAGCCCCGCGAGGGGACGCGTAATACCTGTGAAGTAATGCGCGTCCACTCGCCACGCTTCGGGCTCGCCACACTATATAAAATCAACTCCACGCCGACGTGGATAGTAGGGGAATGAAAAGGTCGGAGGACGCGTACCGCTGCCCCTCGCGGGCTCGCTGCGCTCGCCACGCTTCGGGTTGGTGTTGATGGATCTTTTATTTTATGGCTTCTTATGGATGCAAAAGATCCATGAGATCCATAAGATGCGATATTGTACATACAATTAAAAATCTTTTCAATTGTATATCTCGTCGATCTCGTCCATGCACAAACACATAAGATGCATGCAATGCTTGCGATATTGTCCCGACACATACAATCTAGATCGTGGGCACCGTGCTAGGAAATAAGTACCATAGTGGTGGATAGTGGTCACATGCGCTGGAAAAGTAACATAGAAGGGATGATCTGATAGGTACAGATATTCTTCTTAAAATAGGATGTGAATCATTGGCAGGAGGACCTGGTCACGTAAGCGGAAGTGTGCCGCAAAGCTCCCGCGCTCACTGGTGGGACCATCATATAGACACGGAAGTGGGGCGTCGGAAAGACAGTCTGGTCATATAGCCGGAAATATGGTGTCAGGCCCAAGGCCTTGGTGGTGCTGTCATCAATGCAGGACAGTAAGTGTGGCTTAAGGCCCGGACTTTGGTGATGCCTCACAAAATGGCAGACAGGAAGTGGGGCATCAGGAAGGCAGTCTGATCACATGAACGGCATTGTAAATCCTCATTTTATACTTTCTTTATAATTTATTTTACTTTTACATTTATTGGCGCAGCCTATTAGTAAAAACTGGGGCTTCATTTCTTGCCATGGTGTCATGATTAGTTTCAAAATAATTCCATGGCAAACTGAAAGTTATCATTGGTCATGAATTCACTGTTTAGATGGTTACTATTAGGGATGCCAATCCCGGGGCAGTTTTTCAATCCCGAATTCCAGGATTGCAAAATGCTCAATCCCGGGATTCCGGGATTGGCATCCCTAAATGAAAACATGCCCTGTCCACCCCTACATGGGCAGGCGGGTGCGGGGGGGGGGGGTTGCCTGGTGCTGCCCCGCAGATTTACTTAAATAGGCGGGCGGAGTGGGGCAGACAGCAGCGCTGCGGTGGCGCTTGCCTGGTGCCTCCGAGCAGGTAGCAGCAGCACTAGCTGGGCAGGAGGGGAGGTTAGGACCGGTCATCTGTAGCAGTACGCTGCGGCCTGCGCAGCGTGCTGGTCAGAGGTCATGCTGCGCAGGCCACACGCTGGGATCGGGAACAGCCGGGCAGCTTCTGAGCGGGTGCTCAGAAGCTGCCCGGCATTAGACTGCACATGCGCAGTCTAATCCCGAAATCCTGGGATTGGATACTCCAATCCCAGGATTGAAATCCCGGACATTTTGAGGCCAAATCCCGGGATATAATCCCTTTTACTGTATGTTATTAATCCATAAAATGTAAATATATATTGGATGATCTTAGAGTTCACACATGCCTTTGGGATAAGGATAGAAGTATGTATGAAATTATTGAAGATGTTAATGAATATAGATAAATCTGAAAATAAATATAACTATAGACAGGAATGATATAATAAAGATAAAAATTTTGAGCTTAAGCGTACAATCTTAATTAAATAAGGGATATAAAAAAAAAAAGAGTTGAATTATACTCACCGATAATTCCTTTTTCTTCCTAGAGATCCCATGGCAGCCATACACTGGGATATTCCCTTCCCCCACTAGAGCAGACAGGATTGATTTCTCTTGGGACCTCCCACCTTGGGTATAATGGACCCCTCCTTCTCCTCCCCTGCATCTTTTGAGTGTCTCTGTCTCATGGTCCCTAGAAAAAACACATCAGAAATACAAGGGAGGGTAATCAGTTGCTGGCATGGGATCTCTAGGAAGAAAAAGGAATTATCTGTGAGTATAATTCGACTCTTTCTTCTACGATCCCCATGGCAGCCATACACTGGGACATACCCAAGACAATAAAACGGGAGGGTAATATGATGCATGAAAAAAAAAATATTATAAGGAGGCATTAACCGGATACCGCCTCTTGAAGAACATGCTTCCCAAAATGGGCAAGAGAAACGTCAAGTGCATAATGGTTAACAAAGGTGTGTACTGACGACCAGGTAGCTGCTTTACAGATTTCAGTCAGCGAAGCCTTGGCCTTATTCGCCCAGGATGTAGAGACTGCTCGTGTGGAATGTGCCTGTACTATAGGAGGTACTTTCTTGCCTTCCTGCTTGTAAGCGGCCACGATAGTCTCCCTTATCCACCTGGATATAGTCTGTTTGCCAGGTTCTCTTCCTTTCCTGACACCATTTGGGATAACAAACAGATGTTTAGTGGTCCTACAGTCTTTAGTTCTTTCCCGATATATAGAGATAACCTGGACAAGATCCAATGTATGCCAGCTTTGTTGTTCCTCATTCTCTGGTTTTGGGTAGAAATTAGGCAGAATAATTTCTTGATTGAGGTGAAAGGATGAAACCACCTTTGGGACAAATTCTGGATGTGTCCTTAACACCACTCTGTCAGGGAAGATAACGAGATAAGGTTCTTCTATCCAAAGAGCTTGTAGCTCACTCACTCTTCTGGCCGAGGTAACTGCGACCAGGAATACGGTCTTCCAGGTTAGAATTTTAAGGAACATTCTGTTAGAGGTTCAAAAGGATGTTTAGCAAGGACCGCTAGCATAGGTTCAAATCCCATGATGCCACTATAGCTTTGACTGGTGGCCGAATCCTTTTCATAGCTCTATTAAACCTCTTTATCAGTCTTTCCTCCGCCAAAGATCTATCTAATAGTACCCCTAGCGCATAGATTTGTGACTTAATAGTGGCCGGAGCAAGCCCAATTTGAAAGCCTTCATATAGAAACTGCAGGACTTTATCAGTTGATATGGAGGAAAAGTCACCACTGAAATGACCCCAATCAATAAATTTGATCCATGTCTTGTAATAAGCTAGGGAAGAAATGTCCTTTCTGGCTTTCAACATCATTTCCATAACCTGGAAGGACAAATTATGTCGTTTTAGTATCTTCCGTTTAATCTCCATGCCTTTAGCGATAACTTCGTGGGCTCTGGATGAAAAACTGGACCCTGATGTAGCAGGTCCGCTCTGTTGGGCAGAGGCCAAGGTTCCTGTACCTCCATCTTTAGAACATTAGCGAACCAGGGTCTTCTCGGCCAGTAAGGTAGTATTGCTACCACTTCTACCTGATCTTCTCTCAGTTTTTTCAGGACTTTCCCTATCATCGGGAAGGGAGGAAATATGTAGCCCAGCTTGAAGTTCCATTTTACCGAGAGTCTATTGCTAGAGCTTGCGGATGAAATGACTTTGAGAAAAAGTTGTTCACCTTCTTGTTCCCAAAACTGGCCATCAGGTCCACCTCTGGGGTGCCAAATATCTTCTCTATTTGATAGAAAACTTCCCTGTTCAACCCCCATTCTCCTGGGGATAGTACTTCTCGACTCAGAAAATCTGCCAGTGTATTCCTTTTGCCTGGAATATAAACTGCTGACAAAGACCTTAGGTTGTCTTCCGCCCAGCTCATTATTTTCTCCGACATTCGCATCAGCTTCACACTCCTTGTGCCTCCCAGATGATTTATATGGGAAACTACAGTCACATTGTCTGACATTATTCTGAGATGGGAATTGCAAATTTCTTCTTTCAGAGGACATATTGCTTCCCAAACCACTTGTAACTCTCATGTTTGATGAGTTTTTTGCTTTTTCTATCATCCATGTACCCTGGATCGATCTCTCTTCGATATGGGCGCCCCATCCGAAAAGACTGGCATCCGTGGTTAATATCTGAAATATTTGTTCTTTTAAGCTGGTGTTCCTGTCTTCTTTTTTTTTTAACTTTAAATCCTTTTTTTATTTTTTTTTATAGAATACAAACAATACATTCAATTACAATCAACAAGGTGTATAGTACATTTCGTGTACATGATATTTTACATTGCTTTCAGCGGTGATTACAGCTCCATAGAGACAGGCAACGGAGATCTACACAGATCGTCTAATCATGGTTTAAAAGAGGAAAGGGAAAGAGGGAGAAAAAGGGAAAATATATAGAGTAGAATACTGTGTGACCTATATTTAAGGGACATATATACATTGGGAAATGAGAAAGGTAATAAAAAAAAAAAAAAAAAATATAGGAAAATGAAGGAATCCTGTGTTCTGTGTAGACATTGATTATACCCATACAGGGTTTGAGTGATTTCAGCATACAATATTGTGATGTATGTGTATTATAGTGAAGTGAACAAGTGTGTTGTTTCTAATTGAAAAAAAAAAAAATGTAAATTCTATGTGTATCTGAAAAAATAAAAATATGTGTATATTTATATTATCTGTGTGGCTTACTATTAATTTCTAGTGAAGAATATTATGTGTGCCTACAAAGGGATAGTGGGAGAAAGAGAAAAAAAAAAAAAAAAAAAAAAAAAAAAAAATAATAATAATAATTTTGTGAAAAATAAGGATTGTTAATGTACGTGCACATGCTGCTTTTGTGTAAGAAAAAAAGAGAAAGAAGAGAGAAAAAAAAAAAAAAACCCCAATCTCTACATTTATTACTAATTAATCCCTCCCCCTCCCCCACTCCCCCCCCATACTCCCCACCCTCTTCCGACCATATACCTTCCAGCCGATCTCCATGGAGCTCCAATCACCCCTGACCACCTCCTTGAGAAAAAAAATAAATAAATAAATAAAAACTGAAAACAAAACAACAAGAAAAAAAGAGAAAGACAAAACGACCAAAAAAAAAAAAAAAAAAACACAATCCAGGATTATTTTATGTTATATATCCTTTTGTGCTGTCCATATATATATCTAAGCACACCCACCTCTTCCTATCTATTTCCTTTCATATACTATACATCTACTTATCCCGTTCCTATATACATATACCTCCATGCGCCCATATATACATGCATACATATACGTACACATGCAATCATGAGCATTCTTGAAATATACCCCAACCGGGTCCAAGGATATTGTTTAGAAGTGGATATGCAATTTGATTAATTAAGTTGCATAATACCCATATATACATACATATACATGTACATGTACACCCCCACACATCCATATACAAAGGTCTATGGTTCAGCCCAGCCCTGCATCATCACCTAATATAAATGCTATATATGAATCTTCTTCCTGCTTTATCTATTCCACCCCCGGGTTTTCATCATCCCTACTTAATCTAGACGTATACCATTTGCCCCATTTCTCTATAAATTTATCAGTATCTCCTCTTGTTTTAAACATATATCTTTCATGGCGTACCACCTCATTTACTAATGCCCTCCATCTATATATATTTGGATTTTCTGACGAAAACCAGATTCTAGCTATAACTACCTTGGCCAGTGTAATAAGGCATATAACGTACCTATACATATTGTTTGAATATAATTCCTCTAAATCCATGCCAAATAAACAGATTTGTGGGTTAGCTATGGGGAGTGATGGTACAGTGAGGCGCACATCCGACCAAACAGCCCCCCAGAAATCATGAATAGTGGGGCAATCCCAAATCATATGCCAAAAACCGGCGTTGTCCCTTTGACACCTAGGGCATTGTGAATTTTCTCTGAGTCCAGCCCTCTGCAGAGATAACGGAGTCCGATAGGCTCTATGGAGTATATTAAAGGATATTTGTCTAAATCTAATACATGGAGTAGTGTATTCTAATGCCCCCAGGATTTGATTCCATTGTTGGTGTTCCTGTCTTCTAGACCCTGTTGCCACCATAGCAGATCTTTCTTCACCTCCTGACTTAGTGAGATCAGGTGATGATTGCCATAACCCCTCTTCTGTAGAGGAATGAGGAACCACTGGAGTTTCTTCATTCTCCACTGGGCCCAAGGGATGATTTTGATGCAAGACATCATCATACCTAGTAGTTGGGTAGCCATAATCAGAGGGAACCTCTTCTTTTGTAGTAGCAGATTTATCAGCTCTTGTATTTTTTTGCATCTCTCTGATGAAAGGAAAATTGAAAACAGTCTCGTGTCTATCATAGCACCTAGGAACTGTATCCTTTGCACTGGAACCATCTGGCTCCTTTCTTTGTTTATGATCCAACCTAGATATTGCAGAAGGTTTACCGTCATATTCATGTTGTCTTCTGTTTCTACTAGTGATTCTCCTGCAATCAACAGATCGTCTAAGTAGGGCCAAACTTGAATTCTTTGAATTCTTAATGCTACAATCACTGTAACTAACACCTTGGTAAAAATTCTCGGAGAAGTTTTCAGCCCAAATGGTAGACAAGTATATTGAAAATGCTGATTGGCCACTGAAAACCTCAGGAATCTTCTGTGTCTCTGATTTATTGGGATATGGTAATACGCATCCTTTAAGTCTATTGATGCAAGGTAATCTCCCTTTCTTATCCCCATCACAATAGAACTCAGGGTCTCCATCTTGAATTTTATCTGTTTTATGTATAGATTCAGCTCCCTCAGATCCAGAATAGTTCTGAATGTCCCATTTGGCTTCCGCACCAGGAACAGATTTGAATAGAAACCCCTTCTGTGTTCCTTCTCTGGTACTACTTCTATGGCTTCTGTCTGTAGGAGTTGATCTATCTTTAAAAACAGCGCTTTTCTTTCTTTGGACACCCCCGGTATCTTTGACCTTATAAATCTGTGATGGGCGGGAGTTTTCTCGAATTCGATGCAGTATCCCTGCCGAATTATGTTCAACACCCATGTGTCCTTTATCCTCTCTTCCCAATTTACTGTAAATCGTAGTAGTCTGGCGCCAATCGTCTTCTCCTGGAGATAGTCATAACTTTCCTTTCTGGTTCCAATCTTTATCTGGTTGGTATCGGCCACGAAAATTCTGTCGAAACGACTGTCTGGAGGTATTAGGATTTCCTCTTCTGTAATATGTTTTTCCTGGCTGATAAGTCTTTGCATCTCTGTATGCCTGTTTCGATGAAGCCGGGAAATTGAAGCGATTTCTCTTTTCCTGGGGTAACCGGACTGATTTTCCCCCTGAAATCCTTTGTATCATCGTATCCAGCCTGGACCCGAATAGGAATTTTCCTTCAAAGGGTAAATTGGTTAGATTATTCTTAGAATTAGCATCTGCGTTCCAAGGTTTTAGCCATAGAGCTCTTTGTCCCGTTACCCCTGCCGCCATAGCCTTAGCTGCAAAGGAAACACCATCAAGTGAGGCTTAGCATAGAAAGTCAATGGCCTTCTGCATAACTTCTAGGTTTCTAAGTAGATACTGCTTCGATATCTTCTCCTCAACATCTGTTCTTAGATTAGAAGCCCACAGTCGAACAGCCCTGGCTACTGAAGCCATAGCCACATTGGTTTTCAGAGAGCCTGCGAACGCTGAATGCACCTTACGCAAGGAATTTTCAATTTTTCTGTCCATGGCATCTTTGAATGCCGCAGCATCCTCAACCGGTATAGTGGATTTAGACGTAATTTCAGCTACCGCTGCATCTACTTTGGGTGTTGTGCACCATCCCAGGAATTCCTCATCTTTAAATGGATACATTTTTTCTACCCTATTTCCCAGGGTAAATCTTTTATCAATGTTAGCCCATTGCTTATTTATCATATCTCTTACATCCTTGTTCACAGGAAAGGTCCTTCCCTTCTTATCTCTGTCCTCATACAAGGGATCCTTATTCTCAGAGGTTGATGCCGCCTCTTTATAATTCATAGCCTTGTATATATTCTTTAGCATGCTTTCCACAAACTCTAAATTAAACGATCTCACATCCTCCAGCTAGCCGGACTCCTCTGACGAGTCTTTATCTACACATTCAAATTCATCTGAGGAATCCTCCTCTGGAGTAAATTCAGCCTGAACTCTAGACCTCTTAGCAGACTGACTCTGAGTAAATTCATCTTTAGAGACAAAGTTTTGTTTCATCCAAGACATTAACTCTTTAAGAACTTCCGTATGTTCTGACTTCTTAGACACTTTAGATTGTGCCATTTCACATATTTCACATAAAGCTTTCTTCTGGACTGAAGCAAACATCTGATCACATGTCATGCACACAGACTCTATAAACTTCTTCTTTGCTGTCCTCTTCTTATGCACAGGAGAGACAGGCACACTAAAAAGGTAGAGAGACTACACAATATCTAGCTAAAAACAAACAATACTAATGCCCAAAAGCAAAGACTTACCTCACTGGGGCATCATCTGGCTTCTGGGGAGAAGGCGCTTCCATGGTAAGTAAACCACCGCTTGTGTAGCTATCCACGCTGCAACAAGTTTGAATGGCACTGAGTACACCATTCTCTGCCTTTTAACTGTTTCATAGCGGCACTCTGTATTCAGGATGGCCGAGTGGAACGAAACATTCAGCCCGGTGTTTCCACGGGGCTGAATTCCAAGACACACCTCCGGTGTCTGTGGGCGGAAGTGACGCATTCCCGGCACTTCTGCCCCTTCTGCCTTAACTTCTGTAGCGTGCAGCCGTGGCTTCCAGCAGGGCTGACGCTGTGAGATGCGCTCCAGTCCCCTTGTAGAGACTGCCCGTGTGCCGGACCACGCCAGCTTCTGTGGGCTCCTATTTCCTCCAAGAAACGGCAGGGTATGTAAAGCAGTGAGACGAGTAAAGACTGGTCTCCTGCCCTTCTTCTCCCCGGGGAGCCACCCCATTCAGCTGTCCGTGCTGCCGAGGTAACCCTGTTTAAAATAAATAAAACTGTCCTACTCTGTCTACTCTAAAAACGGAGACAGGAAAAAAGATGCAGGGGAGGAGAAGGAGGGGTCCATTATACCCAAGGTGGGCGGTCCCAAGAGTAACCAATCCTGTCTGCTCTAGTGGGGGAAGGGAATATCCCAGTGTATGGCTGCCATGGGGATCATAGAAGAAATAGGCATGTGTTTTTAAATAAACATATAAAGCTTGATATAATGAGATTTTTTTGGGGAAGAGGGAATAAGACAATTCATAAGAGTAACATATATAACCCTCTGAGCCACTTATGTATTATATAGCTTCCCTTCTGGACCTACAAGCTATTACTGGTGCCTGTCCTTGTGTTTCCCTCCAATATCCCTATAGATTGTAAGCTTGCAGCAGGGCCCTCCTACCTCCAAGTCTGTCTGTTGTTACCCAGTTTGTTTTATCACTGTCTACTATTGTAAAGCACAACGGAATCTGCTGCGCTATATAAGAAACTGTAGGATTCAATGCACAATCGCCGGATTCCGGAGCATTCGCTGCCAGCCCTCCCTCTCCCCCTAGTCAACGCCACAGGCACTCGCTGCCCCTGATGGCGATTTTTAACCACCACCCCCCCCGCGAATGCCACAGGTAGCCGGGGGGAGGCGGAAGGCAGGGAGATGGAAACCTCCCTGCCTGTGTCTGACAAGCTGCCCCCCCCCAGGAGAGCTGGCAGGGGACGCGGTTAGGGAGTGCTGCGCTGGTCCCGCTCCATGCATATGTAATGAGCTGGACCAGTGTGCAGTGAATATATAATGAGCTGCTCCACGTCCACTGCTGGCATAATGTGTACAAAAAAATTATTAAATATATATTCATGTGCTGCAAGCATGCCCCTTCACAGAATTAAATTACTGATTTTTTTACACCAAAAAAAATAAATAAAAACCCTTTACTTTAAAAGATCACATTCCAGTTCACCTTAAAAAGATGGCAAATGCAAAACAGTGAATCATGGCGAAAATCATGGAGAAAACAGTTCGCCATCCTAGAATTGAATACACTCTTGGGGAAAACCCTATTAAAATACACCTGCGAATTGCAGCGAGCATCAAACGGAGAACTGGTCGGCATTCACTGTTCGCTTTCGGCGAACAGTGAACATTGAATAGAGTGAATCAGATTTTCAGTGAAAAAGATTCACTGCAAGGAGTGAAAACAGCCCGTTTCGCCGAAAAAACCCCCTGATGAATTGGGAGCATTGAATACTGCCCATTGTTTCTTTATATTTGTACAGTGTTCCATGTGCCTAGTTCTTAATTTTCTAGTTGTTCGGCCTATGTAGTAAATATTACAGCTACATGTAAGAATGTAGATGATGTATGTACAGTTGCAATTAATAAACTGTTTAATGTTGTAAGGTTTGCCTGTAGCAGGGATTTGGTAGGAGTTGGTATTCATCATTAAATTGTATTTATTTTTGTAAAATCAATTATTTTTGTAGGATATAAATTCCCCCATTTTAAATGGTTAAACGCTGCTACCAATTTTTCTTCTTTGTAAATGTAACACAGTAAGAGTGGAAAAATATATAAAGCCTGCAGTGTCTTATTTCTTCCTATAAACGTCTGTAATTGTGTATTCAAACATGATTGAAATGTAATGACAAGATTCACAAATTGTGTAAGAATGCCTGCAGTGCAAGGTAACTTTTGCACAATTAACAACTAGAATCACAGGCACTATAGTTTTCAAGAAGCTCACAACTCTTCTATACAGAAGGCTTCATTCAGCATGGTGTTGACCCCTGGAGTATTTCTTACAAAAAGCTGTGTAATTAGGCAACTGAGTGGGTCTAGTATATATAAGCTAATGGGTGTGAGATAAGACCAAACATTAATTAGATTAGGGCTCTTCAGGGCCCTTTCAATTATTTTCCTTATTAATTTAACATGATTATTTGCACTGCCGGGAAGGTGAAACACATGCGGTTGTGTAGCAGTTGAAATTAAATAAACCATGACTGTGTCAGGGGACACTGCTAATGTGTCAGGTAATTCTGGTGTGAACAGTGTCACACACTCAGGTTGTCCTGATGTGATGAGAAGCTCCTATACACATTGTACATACAGGTGATATCAGCACTGGGGGCCTTATTCTAGTTCACTCTTTCTGACAAATTCCTTCTTAGATGGACAAAACCATATGCACTGCAGGGGGGCAGATGTAAAATGTGCATAGAGAATTAGATTTGGGTGAGTCATTTTGTTTCTGTGCAGGGTAAATACTGGCTGCTTTATTTTTACACTGCAATATAGATCTCACTTTGAATAAAACCCCACCCAAATCTAATTCTCTCTGCACAAGTTACATCTGCCCCACCTGCAGTGCACATGGTTTTGTAAGAAGGATTTTGTCAGAAAGAGTGAAATAGAATAAGGCCCTGGGTGTGGTATTACACTCAGACAGTCGGAATCCAACGGCCATTAGTCTGACATCGGAATCCAGACTGCCGGGAATCCGACAGGAGGGCGAGCACTACGGGCACTGTGGTAGTGTTCATTCTAGCACTCGCCATCTTTGAAAACCCATGCAGTTCCTGTTCCCTGCCTGGGGTGTCGCTGTCTGCTTTGGTGTTTCTAGCACAGGTCTGATTTGCATATCAGTGCTGATATACAGACCACACTGTGCTAGAAGCACTACAGCAGACAGCGACACTCCAGGCAGGGAAGAGGAACTGCATGGGTTTTCAAAGATGCTGGGGGCTAAAATGAATACTACTGTGGCCCACCACAGGTTCTAATCTCCCTCTATGGGGGGCATAGATCCACACGAGGGAGAATAGCTCCTGTCAGTCTGGATCCCAGCTGTCCGATATCTAATGACCATCCGAATCCCGACTGTTGGAGCATCATGCAGCACCCAAGATCGCATTGCAATGTGCAATGACATCAATAGGATGCATTAAGAAGCACCCACAGGCACATGGACTCTGAAAGGATCCCATCCCAGCGAAGTGCTCAGGGAGCTGCCGAGAGATGCTGCACAGGCGTGGTCCCAATGACAGCACAGCAACCATTTCCGTGAAACATCGTATTCAGTGAGTAGAACATAGGCTACCAATATTCTCAGGAGGCGGTAGCTTCGGGGGACAAACTCTGGAACGCTTTGCATTCTGCAAATTGATACATTTAGTAGCATTACCTCCCACATAGAAACCAGGGTCCTCCCTACATATATATATTCAGGGGATACTTAATATTTGTAGCAAACACCTGAAAATAGGTGTTTTCAGGGAAATAGCCACAAATATTTTTTGATAAATGCGTCCTTCTGAGAAAACACTACAACTTGCATGCTGTAACGACTTGCTTATGGGGGAAAAGAAAAAAATAAAATAAAAAAAAAGTAGAAGGAATCAGGCCAGCACCCACACAGTGGGGTGCTATGCCACCCTGGGCACATGCCTAGTGTGAAATCCACTAAAGTACTTTTAAAGCTGTTGATGATTCTGCTGTAACTTCATAATCCCAATTTAAATTTCTCAATATAAAGGACAAATAGTTATCATGCTACATTTGGGTGCTAATTAAAGGAAGAGGGTAAAAGCAGGAAACATAGTAAATGCATTGAAAAAGACGGAAACCATGTAAAGTGTATTAGAAAAGCCGGAAATCATAGAAAATGCATTGAAAAAGCCGGAAACTATGTAAAGTATATTAGAAAAAGCTGGAAATCATAGTAAATACATGTAAAGTATATTAGAAAAGCCGGAAATCATAGTAAATGCATTGAAAAAGCCGGAAACCATGTAAATTGTATTGGGTATGGAAGTTGGATAGACAGCAAGTAGGTCGACAGCACTAGGTCGACACCACTAGGTCGACATAACTGAAGGTCGACGTGGGTCAGGTCGGCATGTCATTAGGTCGATACAAGCATTAGGTCAACATGGGGAAGGTCAACCGTCAAAAGGTCGACATGGGGTTCTTCACCTTTTTTTGTCCCGAATTTCGACACAGTCGACATGGGCACTGAAACTTAGCACCACGTCCCCTCGTAGGGCTCGCTGCGCTTGCCATGCTTTGGGTGCGGTGCCTCGCTATGCTCAGCACATTATTTTATTCTACCATGCCTAGTGAATGGTAGGGCATGAAATACCACCTGTCGGCACATGTCGGTTCAAAAGAAAAGGTGTAAAAACCCAATGTCGACCTTTTGAATGTCGACCTTCACCATGTCTACCTAATGACCTGTTGACCTAACCCATATCAACCTTCCTGCATGTCGAACTAATGCTTGTAGAGCTAGTAACCGTATCCCAGTATATTAGAAAAGTTGGAAATTATAGTACATGCATTAAAAAAGCCGGAAATCATAGTAAATGCATTGAAAAAGCCGGAAATCATAGTAAATGCATTGAAAAAGCCGGAAATCATAGTAGATACATGTAAAGTGTATTAGAAAACCCAGAAATCATAGTACAGGCATTGAAAAAGCCGGAAAAGGCAGTGACCTCACCTTACAGAAGGATTTTGAGAATATTTTTGTAAATTAGCTGACATAGGTTCGTGACCCTATACAATAAACATATTTGTTTTTTTCTAGCCAATGCTATATACAAGAAGCTGCTGCTGCTCAATACAACAGGGCCCATTTACCATAGATTGCATATACATATGCTTTTCCAATGCATTTACTATGTTTCCGGCTTTTCCAATGCATTTACTATGTTTCCGGCTTTTTCCAATCATTTGCTATGTTTCCGGCTTTTTCCAATCATTTGCTATGATTTACAGCTATTCTAATACACATTACATGGTGTTTGGCTATTTCAATATATTAACTATGATTTCCAGAATTTTCTAATACACTTTACATGGTTTAATGCTTGTATTGACATGTCGACCTGACCCACGTCGACCTTCAGTCATGTCAACATTCCTGCATGTTGACCTTCAGTCATGTCGACCTAGTGGTGTCGACCTAATGCTTATTGACCTACTTGCTGTCTATCCAATGATCCCAACCCAATACAATTTACATGGTTTCCGGCTTTTTCAATACATTTACTATGATTTCCAGCTTTTTCAATGCATTTACTATGATTTCCAGCTTTTCCTAATACATTTTACATGGTTTCCAGCTTTTTCAATGCATTTGCTATGATTTCCGGCTTTTCTAATACACTTTACATGGTTTCCGGCTTTTTCAATGCATTTACTATGTTTCCGGCTTTTACCCACCCCCCTAATTAAATACTGTATATTTCTATAAATCTGCTACTTAACCTGTAAAATAGCATAGTTACATATGTTTGTACTGTACCAGGAATTACTGCACAGCATAGAGACATGCATTCAACTCTATCAGCATTTAAGAGTGTAGCATTGAAAGGGTTACCAGGAAGATTAGCCTCACCTAACAAACAGCCTCGGGCACAGTACCAGTGATCTATTAATCAGTGAGCTCACCTAGGAAAGTTAGTGCATCACTGCCTTCAAGCCAAACTTTGTTACTCTGACAACTACATTTTCTTTCTGTAGGATGACAGAAACATCCTTAATGTAGGGTACACACCAGGACGACCACCGTCGTTCACGACCGATAGACGACCATGGAACGATTTCCCTTGGACTTCCCGGGAGCTCCCAGGCAGTCCCCAGCAAACGATTAGCAAAAATTGTGTTTTTTTGCGGAACGATCTAGATCCGATCCCGATGCGCCCGCAATGGTCGTTAAGACGGTCGGATCGCTGGTTTTTGTTTTTTTTGCAAGAACACATGCGACCGTCGTCAGATGGGCCTTTGAAATTTGAATGACGGGGCTGGACTAGCAGAGGGGGGAGGACTAGCAGAGGGGGATAGGAATAGCAGCAGCCATTTTAAACCAGTGTATTTCTGCTTTGTTACTAGTGAGGCTTGGTTTATACCTGCTGGACATAGCTATTTACACATTACTTTGTTTTGCCTGCCATTACAAAGTGTCTTTTAACCCTGCACTATGGAGAATGCAGTGATGGGTAGTCACCAGCAACAGTACCTGCTCTATTATGCAGTTTTGAAGCTCAGGCGTCAGAGAGCCCAGCGCAGGAGAGAAAGATCATGCTGGACAAAGCAGTGGCTACTTCAGCGTCAGACTCGTTCGCACATGCCACTGCTCAGGGACATCAGGGAGAATAACCCAGACGATTTTCGTAACTTCTTGAGGATGGATGATGCCACATTCCAGGAATTGCTGCGTCTGGTGACTCCCCACATCGAGAAGCAGGATACCAAGTATCGCATGGCTATCCCTGCTGAGGAACGGCTGGTGGTGACCCTGAGGTTTCTGGCGACAGGACGGTCTCTTGCTGACCTAAAGTTTGGATCCCTCATCTCCCCGCAAGCTTTGGGCCTCATCATCCCGGAGACCTGCAAAGCCATTGTGAAGGTGCTGCAGTACCAGTATTGCAAGGTAAGATGAAATATACACTGTACACTTTATTGTGCAAACAAAATATTTTTATTTATAATTTAGGCCTAGGACAGAAACAGGTTTTTTAGGCCTTTCATGGTTAAAACATGTAAAATAGTAAATAGATTGTGTCAACACAAATATATTATAATACCATATATAAAAGATATTGTACAAAAACACACACTATATATAAAGATTTAAGTATGTATGACCCAGTTTAAACTTTCCCACTAAGTACGGGCTACTGTGTGGCAGAGGATGTCTGCCGCAGATAAGTAAAGGCTGCGGCCCACATAGCGCATGGCGCAGATGCAATGGTCCCGGCCCCATTGATGTGCGCCATACGCCATGTGAGCAGTGGCCATCACATACCTGCAGCTGAGACCATGTCTGCCGCACAGTACCCCATACTATTTGCAAAGACAAAAGGGTAATAAATGGAGTTTGCTCTCCAGATTGAGGAGAATCCTGTTCTCCCTCTGGTAATGCAGGTACAGGTAGCAGCATATAAAAAGAAAAAAAAGACACTCTGGTAACTTCTGAAACAGGCCCTTACAACAGTAGGGATAAGGTACTGTGTGGCAGAGGATGTCTGCTGCAGATATGTAAAGGCTGCGGCCCACATGGCGCATGGCGCAGATGCAATGGTCCCGGCCCCATTGATGTGCGCCATACGCCATGTGAGCAGTGGCCATCACATACCTGCAGCTGAGACCATGTCTGCCGCACAGTACCCCATACTATTGGCAAAGACAAAAGGGCAATAAATGGAGTTTGCTATCCAGATTGAGGAGAATTCTGTTCTCCCTCTGGTAATGCAGGTACAGGTAGCAGCATATAAATAAACAAAAAAAACACACTCTGGTAACTTCTGGAACATGCCCTTACAACAGTAGGGATAGGTACTGTGCGGCAGAGGATGTCTGCTGCAGATATGTAAAGGCTGCGGCCCACATGGCGCATGGCGCAGATGCAATGGTCCCGGCCCCATTGATGTGCGCCATACGCCATGTGAGCAGTGGCCATCACATACCTGCAGCTGAGACCATGTCTGCCGCACAGTACCCCATACTATTGGCAAAGACAAAAGGGCAATAAATGGAGTTTGCTATCCAGATTGAGGAGAATCCTGTTCTCCCTCTGGTAATGCAGGTACAGGTAGCAGCATATAAATAAACAAAAATACACACTGTGGCCCTTGTGTGGCAGAGGATGTCTGCTGCAGATATGTAAAGGCTGCGGCCCACATGGCGCATGGCGCAGATGCAATGGTCCCGGCCCCATTGATGTGCGCCATACGCCATGTGAGCAGTGGCCATCACATACCTGCAGCTGAGACCATGTCGATGGTAAATGATAAAGTAGCCTATTTTTTAAGACAGATCCTCAAAAACAGGACACTCTGGATCTTCTATCAGTAAAGAACTGTAGAATTGACGGTACTTGGGGGGTTGAGAAGGCTGTGTAGGTGTTGACTGGGTATGTGTTGGAATTGTGCTCGACTGGCCTGCTACGGTGGCAGGCGGAGTAGGCACTGGTGATTCTAATGACAGTGGTGTGTCTGGTGCACTACCAATGCCAACTATTTTAGTGCCACTGTTGAGATACCCTAAACTGCCATTATACACCAACTCCATGCATAACTTTTCAAAAGTAAGTTGCTGGTCAGGAGCCATGTTGCGAACACACTCTGCCACATAAGTGAAGTAGTTGTCATGTTTGTCCGGGTTTCTTTGCAGGACTTGATGTGCCCGCATCATAAATTCTTCATGTGCCGCTGCTTCTCCTTTTTTTCCTTTGCCACGCATTTTTTTGGCACGGGGGAGTGGTGGAGTGGGTTCCAGGGTGGGTGGCGGAGTGCGTGCCGGAGTAGGAACTTCGTTCGATGTGCATGCATTCTCAGATAGGACAGATAGGTCTGGGGTTGCAGGTGGGTAGTCACCAAGCTGTAAAAAAATTGAACATGTTTACTAATCAATTCTATTTACTTCTAATTTCAGTTCCCTACCAGCGTGAATGAATGGAAAGTCATCGCAGAGGAGTTTGAACAGCGATGGAACTTCCCAAATTGCGGTGGAGCCATTGATGGCAAACATGTCCGCATAGCCCAGCCTATCAATAGTGGTTCCTACTATTTTAATTACAAGGGCTATTTTAGCATTGTACTAATGGCTGTTGTTAATGCGAACTATGAGTTTATCTTCCTGGATGTAGGAAGGAATGGCCGTGCATCGGATGGTGGCACTTTCAAGGACACAAAGTTCTACGAAAGGCTCATAGCGAACACCCTTCACTTGCCGTCTGTCCAGGAAACTAAACAGGGGCTTAACTTTGTTTTTGTGGCTGACGAGGCTTTTGGCCTGCACGAGCATGTCATGAAGCCATATGCGCAAAGGGGGTTGAACCATGACAAAAGGATCTTTAACTACAGGCTATCCAGGGCACGGCGTGTTGTGGAAAATGCTTTTGGCATCCTGGCAAGCCGGTTTCGCATTTTCCACACTGCCATTAACCTGAGGGTGGACAAAATTGACTGGGTTGTCACGGCGTGCTGTGTCCTGCACAATTTGCTCCGCAGAAAAGCCACACAGCAAAGGGCTACAGGCACAGCACTCCAAGAAGACCAAGAACTGCCAGAGGAGGTAGTGCAGATATCCTCCTTGCAAACCCCAACACAACGCTACACAGGGAGTGCACGAGCCAAACAGGTGAGGGAAGAGTACATGGCCTACTTTAATGGGGAGGGCGCTGTGGATTGGCAGGAGGAATCAATTAGATAGCCAAAAAAATAGACTCACCGATGCAGACTGCGAATTCTCCTCCTCCTCCTGCGCCGTGACTTCTTGGTTTTCATGTTCTACCATAAGGACTACTCCTGTCCTCATCGACTCCTGGCTGAGGGTGAATGTCAACCGGTCATAGTACCAGAGCGATGTTTGATACATCTCGTCGACTCCAGCACCAGACTTCTTTGCAGCCTCCATCTTCTTGTGTTCCTTTAAGAACACCGTGCGCATATTCTGGATGCGTTTCCTCACCCATTCAACATTGGCCTCTGGATGAAATGGAAGACTGTAGCGTGCCAACTCCTCCAAGGCTTGGTTTCTTTTCATTTTGTTTGAATACTCCTTGGATTTTGTTCTCCACAGGCATTCGTGTGTACGATATTTTTCAATAAACCCTTCCAAAAACTCTTGTTCCTTTGCGTTGGACATTGGGACTGTAAAAAGATAAAACCATTTTAGTTGTTATAGTTATACCCATGTTTTGTTTCATATTTAAATTTTTATAGTTATAGTTACCAGTTTACCTAGTTCTTATGTTTTAAGTATTTAAAATGTTAATAAACTTTTATGAAAACCACTATACATTTTATTGTGCAGATTGCTATTCACACACACAGGTGAATGGGGCCTAGCAGAGAGGAGTGCATGGAATACTGCAATGGTGGACAATGGTTTATGTATATATATCTATATATACACAAACACACACACACACACACAGGTGAATGGGGCCTAGCAGAGAGGAGTGCATGGAATACTGCAATGGTGGACAATGGTTTATGTATATATATCTATATATACACAAACACACACACACACACACAGGTGAATGGGGCCTAGCAGAGAGGAGTGCATGGAATACTGCAATGGTGGACAATGGTTTATGTATATATATCTATATATACACAAACACACACACACAGGTGAATGGGGCCTAGCAGAGAGGAGTGCATGGAATACTGCAATGGTGGACAATGGTTTATGTATATATATCTATATATACACAAACACACACACACACACAGGTGAATGGGGCCTAGCAGAGAGGAGTGCATGGAATACTGCAATGGTGGACAATGGTTTATGTATATATATCTATATATACACAAACACACACACACAGGTGAATGGGGCCTAGCAGAGAGGAGTGCATGGAATACTGCAATGGTGGACAATGGTTTATGTATATATATCTATATATACACAAACACACACACACACACAGGTGAATGGGGCCTAGCAGAGAGGAGTGCTTGGAATACTGCAATGGTGGACACTGGTTATATGTATACACACACACATGGGGCCCACCCAAAAAAAACAGTGACATGGTCGGGTGCACGGTTGCCAAACCAGTGCTTTATACACACTATATACATTGGTGGCAACAGTGGGCATGCATAGAAGAGCATTGGGAGTGCAAACATACCAGGTTGTTGTTCTGGGAGATGAGACAAGAAGGAGAGTCCAACTGCTGCGCCAGCGCTGTTTGCTATGTGGAAAAACATGGCGCCGGGGGAGTGTTTAGGAAATGCCACTCAAATAGGCTGGATCAAACGACGGACGCACCGACGGACGGACGACGGAGGCGGCAAAAAACACTCTCGATCTGCATACGATTGACGGTCGGTCGGCCTGGGATTGACGGATCCTACCTGCAGCACGTAGGACCAAAGATGCGACCAAACGAGCGGCGTGAACGCGCATTGGATCGGAATCGGATCAAATAAATGGCAAAAACACACGATAGTACACACAATCTGCATACAACCGGTCGGAATCGGATCTAAATTGACAGAATCGTGCCCTAGTCGTCCTGGTGTGTACCTAGCATTAGGCTCCCCTGGTTACCATCAGGCAGTTGGTTAGTGAATACCAACAGAGGAGGATTGCCAGCAGTAGCAGCAGCAGCCGGGCTGTACAACAGGAAGGCAGAGCAGTTGTATGTGCAGGAGGGGCAGAGTCTAGTTACATTCCATCCTGACCCACTTTTACATCCCTCCCCCCCCCCTCTCACCTCCAAGGAGACAGGCAGAGCACCACTTCTAATTCCTCCACTCCACACTCCACAGGAAGGGGGAGGAACACGAGAGAGCTAATAATGTCGGTGTCTCGGAGACAGAGCAGGGGAGCAACAGGCAGGGGCACTGAGCAATGATGCCTCTCCCAATCACACAGCCTGCAAAGGGCAACATGGTCCCCTAGTCCTACTATCAGGTGCTACTGCAACACAGTGCCCATGTGTGAGCAGAGATATGCAGTGGGAGACTCCGGGATACACATGTGTAGTAGATAATCTGTCAGAACACAATAACCCATGTGATAAGCATCACTAGGCAATCTAGCAGGCGCCTCACAACCTGCATATGACAGCATGTTCTGTTACTGAGGAGGAGGCAGCCCGGCTACTGCACTCTACCAACAGCAGGTGGCCAGGGTACCATGCTGCGGCTCAGCAGCCCATACAGATCAGTCAGGGTTAGCAGAACCAGACCCCCTCCCCCTACTCCTCACAGTCACATGAGAGGAACACCTGTTTAAGTAAGGGAGGGCTGAATGGGCGCTGCTGCAACTGAGGGTCCCCTCTGCTTGCTTTCTGTCTTTGTCAAACCCCCACATGTTCCACCGTTTAGTATCACTACTTAAGTGTACGCGTCTCAGAGCACGCTAGCTACAGTGATCTGGCAGCTGCATCAGTGCAGTTTATAGCAGCGGCAGCCTGGGCCACACCTTGTTCCCTCCTGCAGCACAAGGGTGATTCGTCTTCAGTGCATCATGGAAGAAGTGATAAACTAGTCAATGTGTTACAGGGCAGGAGGGAGTGTAATCAGGCCTGACATGTGAGAAAGATGTGAGATAAGATAGCATGAAGATGAGACAGACTGAGTAGAGTCAACACTGCCTGTAACAGAGACTCAGTGGCTGCTAGGGATGAGGCTGCGCTCACTACTAGCTGACTCAGCAGAAAGCAAAGCAACTAGCGTCCCTATCATCGCCTATTCATCGCATGTAATGTAACATATGTACTATCAGCCTGCCCCAGGGACCAGCCGAACGCCCACAAAGCCCTGCCCAGGGAACACCAGCTGTCTGCACTGCAGCACCCCCGTGTGAGTCAGGCTGGTAAGTGAAAGAATGCCTGTCCTGGCCGCTCAGAGGAGCAAAGCTCAATTGCACTGACAAACTCATTATACTGTATTAGCTTAGGGTGGTGACCAATGTTCCCTCTAATTTTACGAAAGGCTGTGTGCGTCAAAAGATTTTGGCTGTGCAACTTTGGAAGGAAATTTAAATTTTCGTGCGGCACTTATATATAACTGGAAAATGACGTTCAGCATTTGTGTTAACTTTACTTAAAAATGATATTAAACATTTAAACATTCAAAACACAGCACACAAATTAGTTAATGGGTGAAACACACATTAATTGAGTCCACAACTGCAACAAGGGACCACTGCTGCTTTGTGCGCTCTGTTGTAATGTCTGTGCGCACGCTCGTTGAGCTGTGTGCGCGCGCGCACAGCTTAGAGGGAACACTGGTGGTGACTGCTGGTGTTCATGTCCTTCCAGCAAAAATGAATAAAACACATTGGGCGACATTTAATTTTTTGAAGAAATTCACTATTTAACCCCTTCAGTGGTATTTTTTTTAGATAGCGTTCCCCACTGGGCGATTTTTTTTTTAGGGGGAGCACTCCCTTAAAACACCCACCAATCTATCTTCCGGGGCCTGGCAGTGGTGCTGAGCCCAACCCGGCCATGCTCCTGGCAACCTGGCGTGTCGCAACTCGGCCTGTCGCAACCTGGTGTGTCACACAACAGCTAGGTACAGGTCCGAGCAGCAGGTTGAACAGCAGATGGCGGGGCATTCAGCTTCAGCTGGGCAGAGTGCAGGGTGGGTCGTGCACAGGTGAGTCGCATAGAGGGCAGAGACGAGTGCCGGGGGTGGCAGAATTAAAAAAAAAACACTTTCAAAAGACTGGCTGGCCACTGATTGGCTGAGAACTCTAGGTTGGAAACCTATAGCATACTCTAGGTTGACAGTAAGAAAGGGTCGACGCAAGATAAAGGTCGTCATGAACATGGTTGACATTGAAAAGGTCAACACAAGGTTTTCACTTTTTCGGTGTCTATGTGGATATGGACACCGTATAAGTGTGCTGCATGTCCTCGCATGGCTCGCGGCTTCGGCACATTATTATCATCTAACTCTATACCTACTTAAATGGTAAAGTATGAACCAAGTCAGTTAAAAAAAATAAAAAACATGAAAAACTTGTGTCGATCTTTTCAGTGTTGACCATGTTCATGACGACCTTTAGCTTGTGTTGAACTTCTGTCATTGTGGACCTAGGGTATTTCAACCATTTTTAGGTGTCGACCTACTCACTATGGACCATAAGTGGTTGACATAGTAATTGTTGACTTAAACATTGTTGATCCAGGGACCGGATACTGGCAACAAGCATTCTGTACCAAGGGGGTTATTCTGGTTCACTCTGTCTGGCAAATTCCTTCTCAAATGGACAAAACCATGTGCACTGCAGGTGGGGTAGATGTTACTTGTGCAGATATAATTAGATTTGGGTGGGGTTTTATGTCAAAGTGAGATCTGTATTGCAGTGTAAAAATAAAGCAGTCAGTATTTACCCTGCACAGAAACAAAATAACTCACCCAAATCTAATTCTCTCTGCACATTTTACATCTGCCCCCCTGCAGTGCACATGGTTTTGTCCATTTGAGAAGGAATTTGTCAGAAAGTGTGAACCAGAATAACCCCCCAGTACTAATATATATATATATTGGTTGCAGCTGAGTCTACCTGCTACATCACTGCTTTGTCTTTTTCCCAGATTCCAATTAAAAAGAACAAAGGGGGTTATTCTAGTTCACTCTTTCTGACAAATACCTTCTTAGATGGACAAAACCATGTGCACTGCAGGTGGGGCAGATGCTATTTGTGCAGAGAGAATTAGATTTGGGTGGGGTTTTACCTTAAAGTGAGATCTATATTGCAGTGCAAAAATAAAGCAGCCAGTATTTACCCTGCACAGAAACAATATAACTCACCCAAATCTAATTCTTTCTGCACATTTTACATCTGCCCCCCCCCCCCTGCAGTGCACATGGTTTTGTCCATCTAAGAAGGATTTTGTCAGAAAGAGTGAACTAGAATAAGGCCCAAAGTGATTTGCAGAACAGAACATTGCAGGACATGGACATGATTTATAAACACTGCTGCATCAGCCATCATACACAAAGGGGGTATACACAAAAGGATTTTTTTGCGGGGTTTTTTTCCGCAATGTTTCACCGATATTTTAATTTTACAGTATATTCAATGAGATCTCCCATAAAAAATACCTTTATCCACAAAAACACAGATTCAGCGAAACCTGTGTGGTTTCAATCTGCAGCCCCGAAAAGCTGGCACTTAACAGGGACTTTGCTTTGCTTGCCTCAGGCAGGTGAAACAAAATCTCCAATAAGTTTTGGCATGCGCTGACTTATCCTGGCTAATAGGATAGCCCCTGGCAAAGCAGTTAAGGCCCCCATATACTACGCCGACTTGTCCAAAGGCAGCTCCTGATATGATTTGGCACTTGATGTGCCATTTTTTACATCGGATCAATTTATCACATGTAAATCCGGGGGAGCTGTGGGAGAGCAGGGTCTGGGGCAGGCGGGGGGGGGGGGGGCGTCAGGGTCCGTCTGGGGGAGCGGGGACCAGAGACCGGAGAGCAGGGTCCGGTCCATGTGTGATGAGAGGGTAGTCACCTAGCGGCAGGAGAGGTGGCGGGGAGCGGGGTCCAGTCCAGCTGCAGGAGGGGAGCACGTCCAGCTGAGACTAGGTAGCGGCAGCTGCAGGCGGGGAGCATGGAGCGCACGGGAGAATAGGAAACATCCTATTCAAAAGACTGGGCGGGCAGGGCGGACGCTGATTGGCTGAGCTCTCGGACAATCAGCGTCCGCCCAGTCTTTTGAATAGGATGTTTCCTATTCTCCCGCTCGCCACTACCCGGACTCTGTTATTATGCGCCGTGCGCTCCGTGCTCCCCGCCTGCAGCTGCCGCTACCTAGTCTCCAGTCCACACACTAGCTCACTACCCCTCCTGCAGCTGGACCGGACCCCGCTCCCCACCACCTCTCCTGCCGCTAGGTGACTACCCTCTCTCATCACACATGGACCGGACCCTGCTCTCCGGTCCCCACGCCCACAGACCAGCTCAGTGCCGGCTGCACATAAGATTTATCTTATGTGCAGACCGTCCGACATCCAGATCTGATCTGATGCGCACGGGACCGCACATCGGATCAGATTGGATGTCATACCCTACACGATTTGGACAATTTCACCCGATTTCTCAGCCCGATCCTCCAGAATCGGGTGAAATCGGGCCCAAATCGTGTAGTGTATGGGGGGCCTTTACCCCCCAAAGAGGAAGTAGGGCAGCAGAGCCCATGGGTCAGGTGATGTGTAGGCAGTAGGGAGCATTTTTTTTAAGATACATTTAAGACATATAAAATGATACCCACATCATCACTCTCATTTTGCCTTTGATGGGACCACTGCTGGAACCCCTTACTTTTGCCATAGCTGACTTCTGAAGTTTTTACTGTATATTTGGGACATAATGTAGGGCCTGATTCAGACCTGATTGCTCATCTGCGAGTGGTTATCCCCCACCCAAACAGAGAACCCACCCTATGTAAATCTGCGAGTGAATTGAGAAACTTTAGCAATACGATATTCTGTTGTACGTCAATACGCAATTCAAGAACCGTGAAATGATTTTCCCAGTCTGACCACTCCACAACTCAGGCTAATAGAGGCTGGATCTGACGTCAGACACCCTCCCTTATACACGCCGAGACGCCCCTTCTTTTTTCTGACACTCCCATAAAATGGCAGGTTAACACCCTGAAATGCTGAATTCCTGTCAGTCAAATTGTGAGGGGATTGCATTGGCTATTTTCACAATTTCTGTAGCTATATGCGCAACACTACGTATGCATACACAATCATTTCATAATCCAACAGATTGGGAATTTTCACATCAGCAATCAACTCTGAATCAGGCCCATCTGCACAGGTTAAGGGTGCAGGAGTGCACTAATCTGAGCTTGCAGAGTCATCACATAGTAAATTCCATGTTTGTTATGGGTGTGAATTAAGGGGTCACCAGTAATTTGTACGATTTTAGTGTTAGTGTTTATGTCGACCCCTAAAGGTTGACATGCACAAGGTCCACACTATAAAAAAGTAAACCCAAGCAAAAGGTCAACATTAGTTTTTCACTTCTTTATGTCAATGTGGACCATTTGCTTGTGTTGACTACTGTATATGGCATTTGCCTTTTGACTGTCGACCTATTACCTGGATCCTGTGTTCTACAATCTCTCTCGTATCCATGCATCCTGCCTTAGCCTCGTAGGCACTAGTTCTACTTTTATGCATCATGTTTTTTTATTTGGTATGATTCCTTATATTCATTGTTTGGTGTTGCAGAGTTTTACAAGGTCTTATACACATATACTGTTGATTAAGCGTTAATCAGTATAATGATCATTCAAGTATGCCCTGAAAGTAGAACTAGGGAATACCAGAAAAGATAAGCTGGGTACAGAGCCGGTCTCCAATTTGATGCCCTAGGCAAGATTTTTGTTGATGCCCCCTAGCAGATGATACCATTACCAAGTATTCAACTGACCAACCCCCCCCCCCCCCCCCACACACACACACACACACTCGCCGTTACCACCTCGCCAGCGAGGCAAATCTAGAAATATGCTAATGGGTGGTCCCAGATCCAAATAGTCAAGCAGGTTGGACCCTTGCGTGGCGAAAAGGGGATGTGGTAATATACATTAGACCATACACAGTAATGCCCATTACACATTTTAGCAAACTCCGTAATACCCATTACACATAAAGCCACACGCCGTAATGCCAATTACACATAAGTCTACACACCATAATGCCCATTACATATTGTGCCACACATCATGATGCCCATTACATACTATATAACAACTTAATGCCCATTACATATTTGAGACATAAGTGCCACTTACCTACATGCTCATTTCTAGGGGGTTCTTGCTTGATGCCAGGGACTTCATGCTCGATGCCAAGGGGGCTTCATGCTGCTTGCCAAAAGGGAGTTAAATGTTCATTACATAGGGAGAGTGAAATTACTCGTTGCTAAGGAGGGTGGGGGGGGGGATGCGGGTTGCCAAGAAGAAATACATACTTGTTGCCAAGAGGGAGTGAATTGCTTGTTGTTGGGGGGGGGGGGGGGGGGGATTTCTCGTTGCCAAGGGGGAATATATGCTTGATGCCAAGAGGCAGTGAATTGCTTGTTGCCAAGGGGGTGGGAATTGCTCGTTGCCAAGCGGGAGGTAATTGCTTGTTTCCAAGGGGGAGTGAGACCTAGTCCGACAGCCGCTGGCCGCCTATTAACTCTCGATCCAGTGGGAGAATTGAAGATATATCGACGGACCTGCTTAAACTATACAGCTGGGCAGCGCATAGATCTCTCTGCCCGGCTGTCATTTCTTTAAATTGTGCGGCCACTGCTCTAATGTGTGGTCCGGTGCACTGGGACCCCCGGACCATCCCAGCCCTTAGATTCACCACAGGAAAGCTGCCACCCCTAGGCTTAGGCTTCCACCCTAGGCAATTTCCTAGTATGCCTATGCCTAGGGCCAGCTCTGGCTGGGTACATACTTGCGTAGTGGCCAAACATACTGATGGACTAACGGGGATTGGCCGTACACATAAGGCTGAGACAACATATTGCTCCATCCTTCATTTGCATAGCTCTAGGTCATTAGTGATTTGTTCTGAATGCCCTGCAGCAGAATTGACTGAAAGACATCGCTAGCAACCCATGGGAGTGTGCAATAACAGGTACACACTGCTGATGTAGATGATCTGTTGTGCCAACACCGCAAATCCTGCTGACATTATTCTACAGCCTACTGTGTATCGGGCTTTACATTGCAGAAATGAGAGGAGTCATATAGAGCGAGACAGTCATTAAAGTTATGCTATGTACACACGGGGGCGATAGGGGCTATCCGCAGGCGACCATATTGCCAGTGATGGAAGTGTGCCCCGGCGATAAATCGTCGGGTGCGCGCTCCCGTTTTCTGCCCCATTGTAATCGCTGGTCGCAGGAGCTTGCTCCTACGACCAGCTAATTACCTCTGCGGCTCCCCCAGCAGAGGTTCCTTTTCATCAGCGACCATCTCTGGTCGCTGATGAAAAGGAGACACTGAGCAATATATTGCTCAGCAAAATATTGCAAGCAATATATTGTTAGCAATATATCTCCCCCCGTGTGTACGCACCTTTAGTGTCAGCACCCACTAAACCTGATTTTGGATAGTGTACTATAGTCTTAATATGTTCTACTGAGTTTAACTGCAACCATGGTAGCCAGATTTAGGGGGTTATTCATCCCTGATCACGTGGCTGCGAATTTGCAGATAATATATTTTCGATAGAATGTGTATGCGTACAGACCGCAGTATGCATGAGTAATGTCTGCCTGCGATAAAATCCTGATCATTTTTTGATTGCTGACTGTAGGCAAGTTGATTGATAGAAAGCTGGTGTTTGGGGGTGGTAACTGGCCATTTTCTGGGAGGGTGTTTCATGCCAGCTCCAGCCCCGAACAACTTCTTCTATCGCAGCCGCTGAGTAAGTCCTGGGCTATGCACAGACTGCACACACTGGGAAATCGTTAGAAGGTGAGCGGCTTGCTAATGGTTTTCAGCGAATTGCTGATACAGCTATTTTTTGCTAAGCAATTCGCATGGGGCGGGATTTCACTATGGCAGGGCCGCGTATTCCTGATTGCAGGACTCTGCAATTTAACAGAGCAGCGGTGAGGTCTGAATAAACCCCCATTAGTACTGCATGCTAATGTGGCTATCATCCCAGCTGTTTCTTCTTATAGCAACATTGCCCACTGTTTTTCTATCTGTCTTTAGTATCTATGCTTTGTACAACGGATTCACTGGACCAACCTGAGAAAAGCATAGAACACTGCCTACTTTTCCACAATATTTGCATGATATTCCCACAAAATGGTTCTTTTGCATGTATCTGCAAAGAAGACACCCACTTGACAGCAAAAATGCATGCTACTTAATTATGTTGTCACATTTTTCTCCTGCCCTTTCACACTTTCTACAGTAACACAGTAACCTTTCTAGGTTAACACTGATTGGGAGTCCGATGCTGCCCTGTGCCATTATCATGCAGCATCTGGATCCTGTCACTGAGAGTTGGCAGTGCTGGCAGAGTCTCCCA
The DNA here is from genome assembly GCF_055691185.1 of Crinia signifera. Classification (NCBI taxonomy): domain Eukaryota; kingdom Metazoa; phylum Chordata; class Amphibia; order Anura; family Myobatrachidae; genus Crinia; species Crinia signifera. The sequence continues at coordinate 123,625,404 of NC_139221.1, forward strand.
GGGCAGCCCAGCATCTCCAGGCATGGTGGTCAAGCCCCAGAGTGATGAAAACATGGACCGCGCCCCTTTTCAGCTGCACACACCTTTAACATGACTGGGAGGCTGCTCTGACCCCAGTGATGCCACTGATTATGATATTAATATTCAGGTATTAAGTGCTCATGTATTTACATTATTATTCAATATATATATATATATATAGATTTGAAATTGTGAACAAAATAAATTAACACAATGCATAAAAAGCACAAGTGGCTCTTGCTTATAAAAGTTACTATATTCTTTGTATTAATTGCATAAACTGGATGTAACTTAAGGTGCGTACACACTGCTGCAATTTGTCATGAAATCGCTGGCAAAATGGTCGCTCAGTGACCATATTGCCAGTAATTTCATTTGCAGCCAGCGATACATGCCTGTGAGCGCGCTCCCGCGGCCAGCCCTTCATGGTCGCTGGTCGCAGGAGCTTGCTCCTCCGATTCTCCCCCAAAATTGCTGGTCGCTGGTGCACAAAGCACTGTGCACCAGCGACAAGCGACACCTGCTAGTCCAGCGCCGGCCGTTTCACCGCCCACCCGCCGTGTCACCGCCCACCCGCCGTGTCACGGAGCCAGCCCCGGCTTCTACAGTACCTCCGCTCCGTTTCTCTGCCCGCGCTTACAGCAGCATCTCCCCCCATCAGCACGCTAGTCCTGACTCCTGCACAGCCGCACTATTACGTGCATAGGCTGTAGTAGATGGCATTGGTGTTGGGCAGCATGATTATGTTCATGCTGCCCATAGATGGTGATTTGCACCATCGGTGGGCAGCATGAGCATTACCATGCTGCCCCACACCAATACTATGTGACATAAAAAAAAAATGAAGGGGCATTGGTGTGCGGCAGCATGATTATGTTCATGCTGCCCATCGATGGTGATTTGCACCATCGGTGGGCAGCATGAGCATTACCATGCTGCCCCACACCAATAGTACGTGGCATCAAATAAAATGAAGGGGCATTGGTGTACGGCAGCATGATTATGTTCATGCTGCCCATCGATGGTGATTTGCACCATCGGTGGGCAGCATGAGCATTACCATGCTGCCCCACACCAATACTATGTGACATAAAAAAAAAATGAAGGGGCATTGGTGTGCGGCAGCATGATTATGTTCATGCTGCCCATCGATGGTGATTTGCACCATCGGTGGGCAGCATGAGCATTACCATGCTGCCCCACACCAATAGTATGTGACATTAAAAAAAAATGAAGGGGCATTGGTGTGCGGCAGCATGATTATGTTCATGCTGCCCATCGATGGTGATTTGCACCATCGGTGGGCAGCATGAGCATTACCATGCTGCCCCACACCAATAGTATGTGAACTCATTTTAAATGAAGGGGGCATTGGTGTCGGTGGGGGGGCAGGGGCCGCACGGCCGTCTTGTGCCCCCACACCCCTGGCAGGAGCGGGGCAGATTATCCTGCCCCTACAAAGATGACCCCTGCTACATCTGTATATACACCATATACACTTTTATTCCCTTCCAGAAGGACTTCCCACAACCCATGTCAATCATAAATGAATTTAAATAGGGGGTAAAAAAAATCTAGTCAAAATTGCTAGCAATTTTCAGGGAAAATTGCTGGTCCCTCTGAAAAACTGGACACTGAGCAATATATTGCTGAGAAATATATTGCGGAGATATATTGCAAGTACACTGAGCAATATATTACTCAGCAATATATTGCAAGCAATATATTGCTAGCAATATATCTCCCCCGTGTGTACACACCATTAGTGACATTTTTTAAATATATTTTTATTTTTTGTTATGTTTTCATTTCAGTGGGAACATATTATGTAATTACTCCCTATTTAAGTACTATTGAAATGCATGTCTGTTCTGTACTTAAGTTACTCCAGTGTGTATATGAAGTGTTCTTGCTGCAGTAATATCCTTCCTAACCCAGCAGATGTCTCTAGAGCCTACTCGTTTATTCTTGATATGCCAGTAGCTTAGCTTGCTTTTTCCCATTTATGTTATTTTGTTTCTATAATAATTGCATTTGTGCAATGATCGTGTACTGTAAGAAAAATAGAAAAAGTGAGAGACAATATTTGTCTTATGGCCCCCATACACGTACCGATAAATGCAGCCATGGGATGCGCACTCCCGCGGACATCCCATCGCACAGTACAAAAAGTATGTGCTGCACATACTTTTTATGCTGTGTTTTGATCGCATTGCACGCACATTGCATGCACAACGCATGCAATGTGATGCAATGCTATTTTAGCACGGTACATGTATGGGCACTTTTACACCTAAATCATTGTGCTTGTTTTACTATATATCAAGAAGAGAAACGTAGGGACCCCCTGCCCGCCAGCACTACCTGACCTTACCTTGCACTGCCAGACCCCGCTGCATGCCACCCACCAGCAGGCAGGGGGTCCATGCATTATCAGGGAGGGAGAAGTAGGGCTGCGCTGGTCCCGCTCGTGCATATGTACTGAACGGGACCAGTGCAGTGAATATTTAATGAGCGGCTCCCCGCCCCCTGCTGATGTCATGTGTAAAAAAAGAAAATTTTAATATATATTCATGTGCTGCAACCTTTATTTTATAAGAAAACATTCCAGTTCACCTTAAAAAGATGTTGAATACAAAACAGTGAATAACGGCAAAAATCATGGTGAAAGCAGTTCTCCATCCTAGCACTTAATACACTCTTGGCGAATCGCAGTGAAAAACCCTTTGAAATACGAGCAGCTTCATCAAGGACAATTTGTAAAGTATGGTTCAGATGGGTTAAAGCTGTCTCAGGACAGGCAAGAGTAGAAATGGGTGAGAGCAGTTGTTGCAGAGTGGTAGAAAGTTGTTGAAAATCAATAGCATTAGTATTTCTGCGGGTTAGAGGAGGCTTGCATGATTTAGGTATTATAGAGTTTGGAGAAATGGAGGAGGTTGAGACGGTGATAAGGTTGTGATCCGAGAGAGGGAATGGCGCGTTAGTGAATTCAGAAACACAGCATAGCCTAATGAATACAAGATCAAGGCAGTGTCCCTCCTTGTGAGTAGAGAAGTCAGACCATTGGGAGAGGCCGAGAGAGGAGGTTAGAGAGAGGAGTTTAGAGGCATGAGGAGAAATTGGGCTGTCAATAGCGATATTGAAATCACCCATGATGATGGTGGAGATGTCAGAAGATAAGAAGTGTGGGAGCCAGGCAGAGAAATCTTCCAGAAATTGATGTTTGGGAAGCTTAGGTGGACGAAATGGTGATTTGCACCATCGGTGGGCAGCATGAGCATTACCATGCTGCCCCACACCAATACTATGTGACATAAAAAAAAAATGAAGGGGCATTGGTGTGCGGCAGCATGATTATGTTCATGCTGCCCATCGATGGTGATTTGCACCATCGGTGGGCAGCATGAGCATTACCATGCTGCCCCACACCAATAGTACGTGGCATCAAATAAAATGAAGGGGCATTGGTGTACGGCAGCATGATTATGTTCATGCTGCCCATCGATGGTGATTTGCACCATCGGTGGGCAGCATGAGCATTACCATGCTGCCCCACACCAATACTATGTGACATAAAAAAAAAATGAAGGGGCATTGGTGTGCGGCAGCATGATTATGTTCATGCTGCCCATCGATGGTGATTTGCACCATCGGTGGGCAGCATGAGCATTACCATGCTGCCCCACACCAATAGTATGTGACATTAAAAAAAAATGAAGGGGCATTGGTGTGCGGCAGCATGATTATGTTCATGCTGCCCATCGATGGTGATTTGCACCATCGGTGGGCAGCATGAGCATTACCATGCTGCCCCACACCAATAGTATGTGAACTCATTTTAAATGAAGGGGGCATTGGTGTCGGGGGGGGCAGGGGCCGCACGGCCGTCTTGTGCCCCCACACCCCTGGCAGGAGCGGGGCAGATTATCCTGCCCCTACAAAGATGACCCCTGCTACATCTGTATATACACCATATACACTTTTATTCCCTTCCAGAAGGACTTCCCACAACCCATGTCAATCATAAATGAATTTAAATAGGGGGTAAAAAAAATCTAGTCAAAATTGCTAGCAATTTTCAGGGAAAATTGCTGGTCCCTCTGAAAAACTGGACACTGAGCAATATATTGCTGAGAAATATATTGCGGAGATATATTGCAAGTACACTGAGCAATATATTACTCAGCAATATATTGCAAGCAATATATTGCTAGCAATATATCTCCCCCGTGTGTACACACCATTAGTGACATTTTTTAAATATATTTTTATTTTTTGTTATGTTTTCATTTCAGTGGGAACATATTATGTAATTACTCCCTATTTAAGTACTATTGAAATGCATGTCTGTTCTGTACTTAAGTTACTCCAGTGTGTATATGAAGTGTTCTTGCTGCAGTAATATCCTTCCTAACCCAGCAGATGTCTCTAGAGCCTACTCGTTTATTCTTGATATGCCAGTAGCTTAGCTTGCTTTTTCCCATTTATGTTATTTTGTTTCTATAATAATTGCATTTGTGCAATGATCGTGTACTGTAAGAAAAATAGAAAAAGTGAGAGACAATATTTGTCTTATGGCCCCCATACACGTACCGATAAATGCAGCCATGGGATGCGCACTCCCGCGGACATCCCATCGCACAGTACAAAAAGTATGTGCTGCACATACTTTTTATGCTGTGTTTTGATCGCATTGCACGCACATTGCATGCACAACGCATGCAATGTGATGCAATGCTATTTTAGCACGGTACATGTATGGGCACTTTTACACCTAAATCATTGTGCTTGTTTTACTATATATCAAGAAGAGAAACGTAGGGACCCCCTGCCCGCCAGCACTACCTGACCTTACCCTGCACTGCCAGACCCCGCTGTATGCCACCCACCAGCAGGCAGGGGGTCCATGCATTATCAGGGAGGGAGAAGTAGGGCTGCGCTGGTCCCGCTCGTGCATATGTACTGAACGGGACCAGTGCAGTGAATATTTAATGAGCGGCTCCCCGCCCCCTGCTGATGTCATGTGTAAAAAAAGAAAATTTTAATATATATTCATGTGCTGCAACCTTTATTTTATAAGAAAACATTCCAGTTCACCTTAAAAAGATGTTGAATACAAAACAGTGAATAACGGCAAAAATCATGGTGAAAGCAGTTCTCCATCCTAGCACTTAATACACTCTTGGCGAATCGCAGTGAAAAACCCTTTGAAATACGAGCAGCTTCATCAAGGACAATTTGTAAAGTATGGTTCAGATGGGTTAAAGCTGTCTCAGGACAGGCAAGAGTAGAAATGGGTGAGAGCAGTTGTTGCAGAGTGGTAGAAAGTTGTTGAAAATCAATAGCATTAGTATTTCTGCGGGTTAGAGGAGGCTTGCATGATTTAGGTATTATAGAGTTTGGAGAAATGGAGGAGGTTGAGACGGTGATAAGGTTGTGATCCGAGAGAGGGAATGGCGCGTTAGTGAATTCAGAAACACAGCATAGCCTAATGAATACAAGATCAAGGCAGTGTCCCTCCTTGTGAGTAGAGAAGTCAGACCATTGGGAGAGGCCGAGAGAGGAGGTTAGAGAGAGGAGTTTAGAGGCATGAGGAGAAATTGGGCTGTCAATAGCGATATTGAAATCACCCATGATGATGGTGGAGATGTCAGAAGATAAGAAGTGTGGGAGCCAGGCAGAGAAATCTTCCAGAAATTGATGTTTGGGAAGCTTAGGTGGACGATAGATAGCTGCGACACGCAGAGAGAAAGGGGTGAAAACCCTGATCGTGAACTTAAAATGATGTGAATGTGAGTGAAGGAACCATGATAAAATAAACAGTGACTAACAAAATACCAACTGCATAGAGAATTTAATGGATTGCTCATCCTGCCATAAAATTAGAGTTGTGACTAGTTCCCCTTCACCGTAAGGTATCTGGGGGAGTAGAGGCAGTGGGGAGGGGAGGAGCAAGGTCTGAAAAAGGGACGGAAAATGTCCCTTGCTCTGCTCTGCTCACCAACCGGGTTATTAAAGGCAACCAGTGGTATGGTGGATAGTGAAGGAACAAGCCCTCTGTCCACAAAGCATGACGAGCAAAGCGAGCCCGTGAGGGTCTGTTTAAGTCCCTTGTTCCGACCTTGTTCCTCCTCTACCCACCCCCTCTCCTCCCTAGGTCCTTACGGCGAAGGGGAACTAGCCGCAACCATAAAATTATTAGGAGAGGGATCCATCTTTGGCACACTGCACAAGTAACAGTACTGCATTATGCTTACTGTGTGCTCAAGGGTTTCTTTTGTCTGTCACTTGTCTGTTACTGTACTACCTATATTCTCTGTATTATGTGCATTGTTTTGTTAATGTCTGTAAAGCATCTTGAGTCCTGTTGGAGAAAGTGCACTACATATATTAAACTTACTTAATTACATACAGTGGGAAATTAGATACAAGAAAAGGAACAGTTTAAGTTAAGACCATGAAGGGGCACAGGATGAGACAGTAGGAGGCAGTATCAGCACATGGCACACAGAAATATAACAAGATAAACCAGAAAAAAAATTATACTGTAGTTTCCAATAAATGAGTTGCCATAGGCAGATTGGCATACGGCAGAATACAAATGAGGCAAAGTGGGCAACATAAAGGTGAGTCCAACAATAAGCCACTCTCTGCAGCAACAGAAGAATAGATGAAAAATTACATGAGCTGTATGCTATAGACTCAGCGGAAGCAGCCTGAAAGGTGGACCAGGATCCATATGCCAGCAATGTCCATTGACAGCAGAGGGTAAATCACCTTTCAGAGTCCTGGGGCATGGAGCGGAGATCCTCAGCAGTAGCCTTGGAGTAGTTGAAGCTGCTCTCACATGCAGATGCACTCAACACCAGGCAGAGTGGTCAAACACAGACAAAGTCCATCAGGATAACATCCAGCAATATGGCAGCTGGGCCATAACGGCACCCACCACCATGGTCTAAGGCTCATCAGCTGCTCCAGCAGTGGCATCTGGGTCATCCTCTGCTCGGGACCTTTGCAGCTCAGCCAGGGTGCTCATCTCTCTGTTGTCCAGGCACAATGCACAATAAACACAGTTGCACGTTCAGTAGCACAATTTTCTTCAGCACTTAATAGTATCAATAGCTTTGTCCCAAAGAACACTGTATTCAGTTTATAGTTCTCTCACAAAACGGCTTCCCCTCTTAAAACTGGTAGAATACCAAAGTGCAGATAAGACTCTCACAAAGTGCACCCAAGTGATGGCTGCTCATTTACAAATGGATATCAATAGGGTTATCCCCAAAATAACCCCAAAAAGAAAGTTCAGTCAATAAGAGAGGGGGGGAAGAGATGGACTGGGGGAGAGGAAGTGAGAGAGATAGACACAGAAAGAGAGTGATAGAGAGGGGGAGCGAGAAAGGAGGAGAGAAAGAAAGAGATGGAAAAGGGACAGAAATGGAGTGAGGGAGATTGGAAATGTTGGTGTAAGTGTGCTGTGCGCTGTTCATGAGGGAGAGGGGAGGAGATATTGTTAAGGGCCGAACTGCCCAGTGTCCCATGGAGGCACTGCAGCTCGTGGTGTGTGTGGGTTACACAGCTGCATCCTATGCCATGCAAGATCTTCCAGCTCACCTCTGGCTCTATGCTCCTGCAAGAGGCAAACCCCCGGCTCCTGCGAAAGGCACACACCAGCATCTCTTGCAAAACAGCACAAACACTCATGGCACGCAACACAAGTTGCACCCCTGTGACTCCCATGCACACCAGTGGCTCTCACGAAAACAGCACACACCCACTTCTGCGACACGCACACCCGGTGCTAGGGTTATCACCTTTGTGTTGAGAGATTCCAAAACAGTGGCCCACCCCTTGACCTGCCCCCAGGCCCACCTTATCATTTTATTTTAAGCTTTGCTTCAATTCTATTCTTGATTTTGCACACCATAATGCCATTTAAACTTTATGTCACACACTTTTATGCCCGTTACCCATTATGCCACACACTGTGATTCCCATGACACCACATACCATGATGCCCATTATGCCATACACCGTGATGCCCATTACGTTATGCCACACACAATGATGCCCATTACACGTTACACCACACACAGTGATGCCCATTGCAAGTTATGCCACACACAATAATGCCCATTACACATTACGCCACACACTATGATGCCCTTTTTAAAAGTTATGCGTTTCTTGCTTGATGCCAGGGGTTGCATGCTCTATACCATAGCATGATCTGTCAGTCAGAGCAGCAGAGAGGGTTCATGTTGTGGGCAGGAGAGGAGCCTAGGGTGGGGGTGGGGGGGCAGTAGTGAAGCCTGTAGCACAGCACAAGGTGTTAATGGGGCAGTGGTAGGCAGAGGAGGCAACCTGCTGTCGGCCAACCTTGTACTGTATTTAAAATGGCTTTGGGTGCAGGCTAAGCTTGCCACCAGCATCCCTGAGGAGCTTGTGGGCATGTGCTGGAAAGAGCCAGTCCCAGGCAGTGAGTGGTGATGCTGCTCGGCTGGGGCTCAGGTGACTAGTCTAGTCTGACTCTCTGAGTGAGAAAGACAGTCTGTGTGAGAGCTGAGCAGATGCGCAGTGCATTGCACGCTTGCTTGGCTCTCACACAGACTAATGCCCATTACAGGTTATACCACATGCCGTAATGTCCATTACATGTTATACCAAACACTGTACTGGCCATTACACATTATGCCACACACTCTAATGCCCATTACATATAATACCACACATCCTACATATATACATATAATGACACATAAGTGCCACTTACCTACATGCTTGTAGTTACAGGTTTCTTGCTTGATGCCAGGGGTTGTCTGCTCTATTCCAGGGGTTGCATGCTAGAGCATAGATGCCAGAAGTTGCATGATCTATCAGTCAGGGTAGCAGGAGCAGCCCTAACTGATAGATCATGTGCACTGTGTGTCCACTCAGCCCTCACACAGACTGCCTGTCTCACTCAGAGAGTGTAAGAGTAGACTAGTCATCCGAGCCCCAGCTGAGCGACCACAGCAGCAGCAGCATCATCACTCACTGCGCAGCGGCCGGGGTGGGCAGACATCGGGATGGACTCTGGTGTGTGTAACTGGTCACAAGAGGCACACCCATGACAGGCACCTCGTGGCACCTGTGGCCCCCACAAGAGGCCTTGGTGCCCCTCCCCCTGAATTTGCCACCACACACACACATTTACTAAAGCTTTGAAAAATGAAAGAGGAGGTGTTACCCATACCAGCCATCCTAGAATTATTATTTAATATACATTTTGAATCATCAAAGTAGCCACCTTTTGCAGAAAACCAAACACAATAGTGGCATTTGTTCAGAGGAAATAAAATATTTCTTGTTAACAAATTACAAGCATTGTTGTGGAAATTCCCACAGACGTGTTGTACTTGTTGGTTCTTTTCTTTCGACATTCTGTCTAGATCCTCCCAAACCATTTTTATGGGGTTTAAGGACATATTTATAATGAATCGCATTGTAATATGCTATTGAACCAGGCCAATGTACATAAGCGGCCACGAGGACAGAGGCACTGAAAGTTGTGACATATACTGGGATGTATGCTTAAGTTGTTATCTTGATGTAGGATGCCCCTTAACCAATTAGGCTAAAGGCCTGTACACACCGGGCGAATTGGGGCTATTTTCTAAGCAATCTGACTAGATCACTTAGAAAGTAAGCTTAAAAAAAAACTGGTTAAGAAACAACGTTGGCGCGTCACTTGGCTGAAGCTGCCTAACTATACACTGTGGGAAAGATCCATTGACCCCACAAAATAAAGTACAAGGAAGAGGAGAGTGGTATAGTGTGGTGGCGCTGAAGCTTATTTAACTAGTGGGGGAGGATAAAATCTTTGAAATCTTATCTCTTTATAGATCTGTATTCCTATCCATTTTCGCTGTTGTTTTCTAAATCTCTACTAGATGTTGATATATGAAAAAAAAAAATGTGTATGCACACAGAGTCTATTCATGGGTGTAAGGGGGGGGGACTCCCAACTGCCTCCCCCCTGCCACAGGACACTGCGGGCCCTGGGCGGGATGCGGGAACATCCCCAAGAAAAGGGACGTTCCCGCGGAAAGCAGGACAGTTGAGAGGTATGGTCATATGTTTTTTGTACGTAACTTGCATAAAGCTAGGTAGATACAGTATATCATCGTTTCTTTTATAGGAAAGGCGTACCAGTACTCACTAATGAACTTGAAATGCAGCAAAAAAGCTATAAAAAAATGCTCAAAGGTATTTTTTTGGGGGAGGTTTTTTTTTCTTTTTAATATTTAGCCCTTTGAGTGCCAACATCTTTGTGTGAGATGAGCATTCACTAAAAATGCCCTGCTCGCAAGCTTACAATTATAGGGATCATATGTGCTGCACATATTGTGTGAAATGTAATAGGATGAGAGATTCAGAAAGTGAGAGATTTTGGTAAGAGATCTCCAGGTTTTTTTAAAGCGGCAATCATGTATACTTCAAAACCAGTTTCATTTTGAAGTGTAAATGATTGCCGCTTTAAAGAAACCTGGAGATTTCTTACCAAATCTCTCACTTATGATCTCCGGATTTGGCACCTCCACATGCGATATATAGCATGGGAACAGTATCGCAGGCAATCCTGCCCAAGGCTCAAGGTGGATCGGATGGATATACACTGCTGTGAGACATCGCAGCAGTTTATGGTCACCTTTAATGAAAGCACTGTATAACAAAGCACTGCTTAGAAAATATAATTCATGACCTTTGGAAGGTAGAGGTTATCTTGTCATCTGTTTTTCTAATGACCTTTGTTCTGTGTTCAAAATAACCATTTGTGAAGTCAGTGATCAAAGGCTTAGAGGCATGCTCACAGAAATGTTTATTTACAACTTAGAAAATCATCAGTAATCAAAGTAATCATGAGAAAGTAATAGCAGAAAAAAAACTAACAAAAGAAAGAAGTGTTTAAAAAAAGGAAGGAACGACAAGAAAAAAAAACACATCTTGGCTTGACACATGGGCTAGGCAAATGTTTAACATAAAATGTAGATACATGTGATGCATATATGAGACGTGTGTACTGTATGTATGTATGTGTGTGTTTGTTTTTTAAATATTGTGATATTCTATGAGAACAGAGTTGCAAGGTTGAATGGATACTTATTCATGTCATCATGTAAGTAAAAGTAAATATGTGAACATTTGTTTAGAACAGGGGTGGGCAACTATTTTGGCTGGGGGGCCGCTTAACACTTGCAGTAAATATTTGAGGGCCGCACACAAAATATCTTGTGTGTGTGGGTATATTTATATAAATATCCACACACACAGTGTTACACATGTGTGTATGGGTGTGTGTATATATATATATATATATATATATATATATATATGCACCAGGGGCCCCATAGCAACACTTTTGAAAGGGCCCCCCAGCAATCCTACAGAATGAGGGGGGGGGGGCATGTTGGGGTCAGAATGAAAGAGAGGGATGACTGATAAAGAGCTGGAAAGTGGTGTGGATGTGTGTGTTGGGGGGAATAGATATATGAAGGCTGGAGGGAGTTCCTTATGGGGGGCAGTGGGTTGGTTTGAAAGGGAAAAGAGGAAACACTGGGTGGCAGAGAAGATGGGGACACTGTACTGGATGGGGTAGAGAATAATATAGTTGGAGGACACTGCCCTGGATGGGAAGAGGGGCAGTAAAATGGGGGTGGGAGGGGCAATCACTAGTCTGGAAAGGAGGGGACACTGTGTGTGGGGCACTGGAACTGTGGCTGTCGGTAAGATCAGGGCAGTGGGATGGGGTCCGTTGTCCAATTGGGAAAATAAGTGTGTGTGGGGGGGGGGGGGGGGAGGTGGCAGTGTGACAGACAATTGGATGGGGGATGGGACTGGGCTAAATAAAGGGGATTGTTAGACAACGGGACACCGGGTTAGGGTGATAAAGGATGGCAGCACTCACCTGGCTCATGCACATTACAGTTCTGGCTGCTGCTGCTTGGATACTGTTGTGCCTGCAGTCTTTCACTGCTGACTCTCCTGCCCTCCATGGTGGTGTGGTGCAGCTCAAGGGGGAGAAGAAACTCACTGTTAATGTGCCAGCCCCAAGCAGCCAGTAGTGTACTGAGGGGCTGCATGAGAAGACAGCTCCACGGAGGTCTCTGGCTCCCAATCAGAATGCGGGGGGGGGGGACCGGGCGTTAGTGCGGTGCTGCAGCAGCGTGACCCATGTATCTTCAGTCCGGTAGCACCGGAGGGTGGGCGGACTCCATTTCACTTTATCGCCACCAGCAGCGCAGGGGGTGGGCGGTCTTCATTTGCGCTTATGGATGTCAGCAGTGCCGGGTGCCGGGGGGCGGTCTCCAGGTCAGTTTATGACTGCCTTCACTTCAGATCAGTTTATGGCCGTCAGGTCAGCAGCGCTGGGGGTGGGTTGGGGACAGACTGCAGCCAGCCCAGTTTACTAGCACCAGCAGCTTCTTGCAACCGCCAAAACCTGATAGTGCCCGCTCTGCACAGCATTACTGGGCTGTGGGAGGGGGTACGGTGATTTGGGGGCAGCACCAACCAATGGCGGGGAGGTGTCTGCCGCGTCACCGCGTCCCCTCCCACGCTCCCAGTAATGCCATGCGCGGCGCAGCCGGGCATTCACGGCGGACGGCTCTGTTTTAACCCTGCAACTCTGCTGGTTAAATGACAAGCGGATAATGCTAGTCGGGCCGCTTGTCATAGTAATAAAGGTCTGTGCGGCGGGCCAGACATAAGTCTCGCGGGGCGCATCCAGCCCACGGGCCGCCTGTTGCCCAGCTCTGGTTTAGAAGAATATTTCTGCAAAACACTAATGAGTATGGAACTATGGAACTTTAGGGGTCATTCTGCTTGATTCTCTCCCCCGCGTGTTCGTACGGGGGGGCAATGTTTTTTTGTCTGCTCATGTGCATAATGATTTATGCACCTGTGCAGGCTCTCTTGGCTAATCGACTTGGCGACTTGCATAATCGCCGCCAGGTTTGCAAGGAGCAGTGCAGGTGGGGGGCATGGGGTGGTGGGTCCTGGTCGCACCCATGGGAACGCCCAGAATACATTTTACAGTCGAGATAGTCATGATAGACTTAAGGTCCATACACACTCAGCGATTTTGCACAGCATGTATGGACAGCGATGACTACTGTCATCGCTGGGGGAAAGCGGCTAAGTGCATACACACTGAGCTGCTCTCCCCTTGCCCAGCGCTGTCAGTGTGGGGTAGACGGCTTTGTATAGTGCAGTGCTATGGAAAGCCGTCCACAAAGCCGCTCATCTGCTGGTAATACCAGCAGATGAGCAGCTTTCCCAGCGAGGATGCGGGAGCACGCATCACTGGTCACCGATTTTACATTGATGTGGAGTTGGCCTTCTGCCTGATGCCACTGCACCCTGACCCATTCCGGTTTATGGGCTTTTGGCTACCCACGGGTTACTTTGGCTACCCAAGGGTTACTACGAGGATAGGTGTCTGCCCATGGGCTGTTCGATTTCATGCGCTTATTTTGAGCGATTTAGCACCTTTTTACATTGGTGTGCAGTTAGGGACACGGGCGAGCCTTGGGTGGCGCATTACCTGGACTATTTTTTGTGCGTGGGTCCTGCGGGGTCGCCGCGGTGCAGGGGGCTGCTTGATTCATTACAGAGACTGTTTGGGTTTTTCGGGGTTCCGATAGCTGCGGACAAGATGGAGGGGCCAGTCACATGCCTGTCTTTCTTGGGGATAGAGATCGATACGGTGGGCGGCTGCTACAGGTTGCCCCTTGATAAGCTTGTACGGCTGCAAGGGGTCATCTCAGTGGCTTTATGCGCAGGCAAGCTTAGGTTGCGCCAGCTACAGTCGCTGCTAGGTTGGCTGCATTTGTCTGCAGGGTGATTCCCATGGGGTGAGTTTTCTGTCAAAAGCTCGAGAGTGCCATGGCTGGTATCCGGCATCCTCTCCATTTTGTCCGCTTGTCGGCAGAACTGAAGAGGGACCTCCGTATCTGGAGCTCCTTTTTGGAGGGCTTCAATGGGTTATTGATATGGCCGTCCCCTGGGTGTAGCAATGCTCAATTGGAGTTGCTCACAGATGCTGCCGGGGGTATCGGTTTTGGCACCTATCTGCGGATTGGGTCTCCGATGGCCTCACTAAAAACTTGCTCTTGCTCAAGTTATTTCCCATTGTGGTGGCTCTTGAACTGTGGGGGGATAGCCTGAAGGATTCCAGTATAGTGTTTTGGTGTGATAACCTTGGTGTTGTGCAGGCAATTAATCGCCATGGTTCCTCATCCCTACCTGTGCTACGGCTACTATCACGCTTGATCTTACGTTGTTTGCTGCTTAACATTCAGTTCGTTGCTAGGCATGTGTGGGAGGTGGAGAACTACCAAGGAGGGGGTCTGCAGATTACTGTCGGTATAGTAGCTCCGCTGCCAATCTCAGCTTATTCCTGCACTCTCCAGAGCCAAGCGGATACTCCACACTCAGCGTCATCCCGGGAAGCGGGGGGGAGCTGCAGGGGAATCCCCAATCATGCTGACCGCAGTTGGCAGAGGGGAACTCCAATGAGTACGGGGATGTGGAGGGGAAAGTGGCACAGACTGCGATGGACGTGGGCAGTGTCGTCCGGGTCCCTTCCTCAAGTGTCCGCAGCTGCAGGTAATTCTGTTAGCGGCTCGCCGACTGACTTTGGATAGTGTGGGATCAGGAGGAATGCGACTCTGGAGCCGGTCACCAGGGGCAAGGTCTCCAACACTCCAACCCCCAGCACTAGCAGGCAGGTTACAGAGGACTCCAAGGGGTGCAGGCGTGTAGAGGTGAGGGCACCACCGGGAACCAGCACACGGGGCAGTGACCCGCAGCTCTAGACCAGAGCGGCCCCAATTAGACAGTGAGGGTCTCCAGGAGATGCTTACAATGCAGGTAAGTATAGTACGTTATATTAGTTAAAATGTAAACAATAAATGGGTTTTATTCCCTAATTTGGTGGTCCAATGTCTTCTCGTATTGTGTGTTTGTATATGCATTGTAAGCAGGATCCACTTTATAACACCCTATACCAACGGTTAACAGAGAGTCATTTTAATCTTTCTAAATTTTCTTTTTCTCTATATCTAATATCTTTCTTATTTTAATATTTTCGCCACTACAATCCCTGATACAGGGAAATATATCATCGGGTCAAGCATTATCCAATAATAAAAATTTAAGATTACTACTGTAACTAATGATGACCTGTAAGTGATACAAGTTATAAAACATAAAATACAAAAATTAGAAACACTTAATAAAGGTATAACACAATTTTAGTCACTTTGGACATTATGAATGAGGAGTGTGTCGCATTGAACTGATTTGCTTTCTCTTTTTTGTACATCCCATCTGTTAAGCATCACACCCAGTGACAGCTCCTGAACTATACTTATATATTCTTTCTGTTCTAAATGAGGTTACCTACTTTACATTTTGAACAATTATCTTAATTGGAAGACTGGTTCTCTTACATGTAACAGTGCAGTACTCCATTGAATTTTCACACCTCCCAACTTTTCTATTGCGGAAAGTGGGAAGGCAAAAAAAGTAGCTGATCCTCATGGCCTCACATGTATAGGGCTTGGCCAAGTACCACAACCTCTGTTTTTGTCACTTTGAGTGTGTGTCCAGGGCTTCCCTCCCTGCATACACACAGCATCTATTGAGTGATCATAGTCTGCTCTGCGACCTGCGGGAGCAACAGTGGAACACTGCAACCCATGGATGTTGTGTCCAATAAGCAGACTGTTCTGCCGTAATCGGGATAGTTGTGAGGTAACATTTCTTAAAATACTTCACTCTAAACCTGGACAAACACGGTCATATAAAATGCCTCTGAGACTGACAGACATGTTATCTGACAGCCTGAGACCAGATAAATATTATAGGTATATGCTGTAAGATATCTCAGTGTATTGATCACAATATCTGGGTTCCTCCCCTGTGGAGACATTTACATGTTTCTCCTGTGTGAAGAAACAGGGATAAAGTCATGTCGGTTGGCTTTGCATACACTGCCCAATGCAGCCGCCTTAACACATCAAAATATTACATTGGACAGATGTGCTAGAGAATTTGACATGTCCGACTAAACAATATTTTCAGATTGGTTATGCACACATGCTGATCTGGCTGATCTTCCAGATAACTGTATAGTGTACAGTATGCCCTACATTAGAACCAATGGAAGGAAAGAGAAGCTGTTCCATTGGTTCTGCTGTTATTTCGTAGAAGCTTCTGCAGACATGAGACCCTTCTAGCCCATACAGTCTCAATGGATGGGAGATGCAGCATGTGCTTTCTAAACTGTGGGCTACGTAATTGTCATGTATTGCAGACAATCCATCTATTATATTTATTACTTAAACCTATGACTTATTTCACATGCTTTATAATTAATTCTGTAAAATAGAATGCATGCCTACAATAAAGAAAAATAAAAGGAGAAGTTGAAAAGTTCATCTAAAGCATGTCCAATTCTAACATAATGGTATACTATTTGGCAATGAAATAAAGAGAAAGTGTAATGCTGCTGCATATAATCATATCTGATTATACCAGCCAGCAGGGTAATGGCACAGCCGGGGGGAGACTTTTTATACAAGTCCCCATGGTCAAAGCATTCATCCCTACCAACCAGTCAGCCTGGACAGGGGTCTTGGGGCTGAAGCCTGGTTCTGTCCCCAGTACCCCTGGGCTGTGGGTTTCCGGGCTGATTAAAGTGTAAAAGTCAGAAAAATCTATTGTATATTGCTGTGGAACTATGAGTCCCAGCAAGCCTCCCCCCGCATGCAGGGACTTGGAGAACCAAAAGTCCCAGCATGAGGGGCATTATAGGGCCCGCTGGAACTTGTAGTTAGAAATATACAGTTAAATAAACACACAGACACACAAGAAAAATTTTACTTTATTAAATACATAGCCCACACATACTGATACTTAACTACCTTGAGCCCGTAGGTAGCCCTCCATCCATCTGTCCATCAGTCCGGTCCTGGAGAAATCCGTAGGGGTACCTGTGGAAGGAAACCATACTTACCAGGGTCCTCCGGCGTTGATCTGGTCCTCTTCGTTTCAGTAGCATCCAGGGGAGAAGAAAAAAAACGGTACTTATGTATTATCTGGACTTCCATGTTAAATGCACCCCATTTTTTCATACCCCTACTATCCAACTACGCATGGAGTTGATTTTATATAGTGTGGCGAGCGCGGCGAGCCACCGTGCCCGACGCGTGGTGAGCGCAGCGAGCCCCGCGAGAGGACATGGTCTCATAAGAAAAACGGAAGTCCAGATATTACATAAGTACCAAAAAAACAAAACGATTCACGCGAACCCCACAGACTACGGAGTAAAAGCCGGAGGATGTTTGTTTACCTCCAATGGCTCCTCCTCCCAAATACCGCTATTAGCTGCCTAGCAGCGCCTAGAGGCTAATCAGGAGCCACTAGGCTGCTAGTAAGGTTCTGAAATCGCACATTATCACATTTTTCTAAATCTGATGTTTTGGGAAGAATTTGACTATTTAATGAGGTGCGAATTCGTGGCAAAAAAATGCGATATGGTGCGATTTTGTAGTCATGAAGAGGTGCGATTTTTATTCATGAAATGTGCGATTTTTAGTCATGAAAATGTGCGATTTTTAGTCATGAAAATGTGCAAAAAATTTGTAAATTTGCAGACATGTGTGATTTGAGAAACCTGCTAATGTGCGGTTTTGTGTTTAAAAAAAATGGCGTGGGGTCACCCCTCCTGAGCATAACCAGCCCTGGGCTCAGACCTGGAGACAAAAGTATGGGGGACAAAAAGCGTAGGGGTCCCCCGTATTTCTGAAACCAGCCTCGGACTCTTGGCTCAATCCTGGTTACAAAAATACGAGGGTCCCCCGTATTTTGGAACTAGCACCAGGCTCCAACAGCCCATGTGTCATGCCACAGCCGGGGGACAATTTTTACATAAGGTCCCCCGGTCGTACCATGCTCACTGTGGCTGGTCAGCCCCGGACAGGGTACCTGGGTGAGTGGGGACCCCCTCAATAAAGGGGTCCCCCACAGGCTTCACCCATCCAGAGTTGAAGCTCAGGGTGGTCTCCCACGTCCCTGGCAGGTGGACACCGGGCCGATATGCGTAAAATGTTAAAAAAAAACATTGCTTTTTACAGGTGACTACAAGTCCCAGCAGGCTTCCCCTGCAGGCTGGGACTTGGCGAACCACAAGTGTAGTAGTCCACCTGTAAAAAGAATGTTGAAAAACACCACAGACTCAGATAACAGTACAATTTTATTATACACACACACACACACACACACACACACGGGGGGGGGGGATCAATCAAATCCTGGGGGGGGATCAATCAGATCCTGGGGGGGGGATCAATCAGATCCTGTCTACTATCTTTTAGAGGGTGCTAAATAAATAAGAAGTAGATTCTGATTGGTTGTCCATAGCAACATCACAAATCAGCAAATTTCCCCCACTAATTTTACACCTATACTTACAAATCCAGGCTCCAGCTTTGTCTCTGTCTGGGCGGGATGTACTAATGGGAAAATGCGGTAAAACACCCGTTTTACCGCATTTTCCTATGTATCAATACCCGTCCGCCCCGTTTTCGCAAGGGAGGGTATCGCCACCCAGAGCCCTATAGTAGCCTATGGGCTTCTTTCGCCGCCCGCCGTCCGCGCGCCCACCCCCTCCCGTCCTCCTGTGATCATCTCCTCCCCCTGGTGTCACAGCCGGCAGGACATCCGGCTTCAGGGGGGGAGGAGGAGACACAGGGGGACGCTTGCAGCCGCCGGGAGGTGACGGAGACCCCCGCAGCCCACATCACAGGTATCGCGGGGGTCTCCGTTAGTACATATGCGGTAGCATCGTGGCGGCTGCCGTGCGAAGGGCGGAGATGTATGTTGATACATCCCGCCCTCTGTCCCCAGCAGCAGCAGCTCACCCCACACTGACTGCGGGGTGAGCCGGCTTCCTCCACTGTCAGAATCGCACTGTCAGAGTGCTACAGAAGCACTCAGCCCTGATTAGCTGAAAGCGTCTCCATGGAGACGCATAGAGCCAACCATGGCTGAGTGCTTGTATATCGCTGTGACAGCGGGGATCCCGCTGTCATTAGCGAGGAGGAAGCCAACTCACCCCACAGTCAGTGCTGGGTGAGCTGCTGCAGAGACAGTGACTGCTGGAGCCTGGATTGGTATGTATAGTGGTGTAAAATTAGTGTATGTATGTTAAAGTTATACTTTTCTCTGTGTCTGTGTTTTTATTTAAACATTATTTTTGCAGGTGAACTACAAGGCCAAGGGGGCCCCGCATGCTGGGATTTCTGGTTTGCCAAGTCCCAGCATACAGGGGAGGCCTGTAGGGACTTGTATTTCACCTGTAAAAGCCATTGTTTATTTTATGTTATGCGTTTCAGCCTGGTGTCCACCGCCCAGGGACGCCAGGGACAGCCCTGAGCTTCAGCCATGGATGGGTGAAGCCTGAGGGGCCCCCACTCCCCCACGTACTCCATCCCAGGCTGAACAGCCACATATGGCTGGGGGACCTTACATAAAATGTGTCCCCCAGTTGTGGCATGACACTGCATGCTGTTGGAGCCCGGTGCTCGTCCCAAATATGCGGGACTCCTAGTTTTTTTCTCCCCTGTATTTTTGGAACCAGGAGTCCCTGGCTGGTTTCAGAAATATGGGGGACCCCTACGCTTTTTGTCTCCTGTATTTTTGGAACCAGGTCCGGGGTTGGGTATGCTCAGGAAGGGGGATCCCACACCATTTAAAAAATATATTTTTAACTATTACACATTTTTTTAGACAGAACCATGCACGGATCTCTATGATCTGTGCATGGTTCTGTCAAATTCACCAGTCAGAACCTGTTCTATTTTTTTTGCAACTTTTAGTAACACTTGTAACAAGTGTGAGAAAATATAAAAAAAGTGCGATTTTAATCGCAATTCGCATCCTATTAAATCTCGCCCAGTGTATCTAATAATCCACACCCTACAGAGTAATGCTTGATTGTTTAAGTCAACTTTGTCTACAACGATGACTGATGACACACTATACATCAGGCATGGCCCTCCAGCTGTTGTAAAACTACACGTTACATCATGCCTTCCCACAGATTTGCTATTAGGGAATGCTAAAACTATGGCAAAGACATGCTAAACTATGGCAAAGATAGACTGGCAGAGTCAGAATTATGTCTCCTGTTAACTTCACTGGAACAGTCAGGCTTAGTGTACAGTTTTTTTAAGAATTCTGAGGCGGATGAATTAACCGCTTCTTATTATAAAACACCCGTTGACAATTCTATTGTTAGGCTTGTGGATGCCTAACTGCTTGCACAGAACAGGAAATACAAGATGACTCAGGAAATACAAGATGAATTGAGCAAAGAATTCAGCCTCAGGATGAGATGGACCACTGATATGGCAGTGTAAGCGCACTGCACAAGAATAAAGATAAATGAAAGAAAACTTGCAGGAAAAGACATATGTAAATAAAAGGGCATTTACACAAACACATCCATTTAGATGCATCCCTACTGTACATGCGACTGTACGCCAGTAGCATTTGTCCTGGTTGTACATCAGGTGCGCAAGTGCATACACATATACTCTCTGCGATGTGCTTGACAAGTGATACAATTTAATAAAATGTAATAATTGTTTTATCTTTAAGATTATTATTTCCTGCAATAGTTCAATGGGATTTGCAGTCACATAATGCAAATAGAGGGGCCGTTCTTCATCTTCATATAACATAACACACCACTATAATATACTATATACCCCTCAACAGTCCCAATCCCAATCAAAGCAGGACAGTCCTGCTCATTGGACACTATTATGCGTTCCCATCTGCGAACTGTGGATGGGAAGAGGGGGCAATAATTGGGGGAGGCAATAATCACTACTGCTCTGCTCTTCAAAGCAGCCATTGATCACTGAATAGATGCTGGGCCCCCATGACATGAGGCCACACCCATCCATACAAGGCTACACCCATTTTGAGGAGCAGCCAAGCTTCTGGGGCAGCAGGTCCCGCTCCCCAAAGAATCAAAGTTGGCAGGTATGCTGCTATGCTACAGTGTACTGCTGTATTCTACAGTACTATTGGTTGGATGTGGGATCAATATGCATAGCCAATGGGAAGTAGCTAAATAGTGCAGTCATAGTCATCACTATTCCTGAGGTGATAACTCTGGTGACAAATAAATGAACATCGTTCATTTGTCACCATCTAAGCATTAAAGTACTTAAAATATTTAGGGCCTTATTTTGGTTCATTCTTTCTGACAAAATCCTTCTTAGATGGACAAAACCATGTGCACTGCAGGGGGGCAGATGTAACATGTGCAGAGAGAATTAGATTTGGGTGAGTAATTTTGTTTCTGTGCAGGGAAAATACTGACTGCTTTATTTTTACACTGCAATATAGATCTCACTTTGAAGTAAAACCCCACCCAAATCTAATTCTCTCTGCACAAGTAACATCTACCCCACCTGCAGTGCACATGGTTTTGCCCATCTAAGAAGGATTTTGTCAGAAAGAATGAACCAAAATAAGGCCCTTATTTACATGCCTATATAAATATACACAGTATTAGAAACTAAGGTACTTGTTTCCTAGCACGGCGCCCAGATTTTCTACGTACGCTAACGTAGTGAAATCGCATCGCATTGCATGCGCTTTTTGCATGACATGTGATGCGATGCTCCATATTTTCATATATTTCAGTAAAAGTTACAGTTCTTAGTTAACACATGTCATCTTTACTGTCTCAGATGTATGATATGGCTGGTGTGAATGTATTCCTAAAACAGCCCCACTATCCATGCCACCCCGAAGCGTGGCGAGCGAAACGGAACGCATCCTCCGACCTTTTCATACCCCCGCTATCCATGTTAGCGTGAAGTTTATTTTATATACTTTACATGTATTCCATGTCCGCTCGCCATGCTTCGGGCTCGGTGGCTCGCTGCGCTCGCCACACTATATAAAATCAACTCCAAGCCGACGTGGATAGTGGGGGTATGAAAAGGTCGGAGGACGTGTTCCACCGCCCCTCGCGGGGATCGCTGTGCTCTCCACGTTTCGGGGTGGCATGGATACTGGGGGTGACGCAATGGCATAGTAAGCACCCATCACATCACATGGCATGGGTGCTTATACAATGAAATATCGCATCGCATTTGGAGCCATGCGATCCTATGCGATATTTCATTGTATAAGCACTCCTGTGCACTTAATATGGACATCGCACGCATCGTACAGCATTATACACGGTAAGCGATGCGATTTTCCTACACAGAATAGTCCACTAAGCTATTTACTAGGAAACAAGTACCGAAACTAATAGTGATAACTTTAAAATGTGAGATCTATTGTGCACCAGAGTATGCCTCTACTGGTAAATGATGTTATATTTAGCCTGTAGGTGACACAGCTAATGCCATCTTAAGATGCATTAGATAATGGGTCCAAGCTCCAGAATGCTTTACACTCCAGTGCTAAGTATGTATCACAATATAGCAGCCCTCACAGAAACCTATTGTGATAGAAATATTGAAACTGCAGCAAATATCGGAGATATCTCCGATATCGCTGCAAGACCCCTGTAATAATTACAAGATAATTACATTTTGTCGGTACCCCCTATGGACATTTGTAGGGACATTTCTTGCAAAATATGTTTTAATAAATATGCCCTTTAATCGCAAAACTTACTGGAAAATATGCTAAATACAATTTGTCAGGGATAGAGTTTCATACCTCCCAACTTTTAGAAACTTGCAACTTAGGACCTGGTACGCCAAAGGCATGGCTAAGGCCAAAAGGGGATGGGACCTTGGGTGGAGCGGGTGGAGCAACTGGTGAAGGAGGCCCCCTATTTTCATAAATTGGGCAGTTGGGCAACCTGCAGATCAACTCAACACTTTGTTAGATGCTGTGTGCATACGCATGCCATCTATTCAGTGCAGAGCAGAGGTGATCACAGGCTACTCTAACTGTCCCACCCACCTGTGGGACAAATAAGTAAATATATACTGTACTATGGCTAAGTGTTCTGTGTAAATGGCACTAAAGAAACAAAGAGTATATTTAGACGTTTTCTAAACTTTTTATTTACTTGTAGGTCTTATTTTACACTCTGGCCTTCAAGTATGCAGTCGTGAAGTGAGATCTGCAACATAGCATTCCACACATCAAAAATATTCTGTCAACATATATTCACTTTTTAATTTGACAATTATTTTAGATATATATGCGTTAAATGGTTTTCTAACTTTGTAATGTGTTTTGTATGTAATATGTTACATTCTGATTATATAATATATAAATATTAATCACCTACAAGATGGAAAGTGTCAGACTAGTAAAAACCTTGATGATTTGAAATGATCTGTCCTTGGGTAATAGTCTGCGGCTTTGTGCACCATGAGAAGATTAATGTAAACATGTGAGTCAGACTGAGATTATGTGATCTGAACATGGCAGGCATTTTGAGACCCCTCCCATGCTTCAGGGTGATACTGATAATGTATCCTCTTACTGCAGTCTCCATCCTTATGTAATAAAATGTCTGCAAAGTTTTTTTTTTTTTTAAAGCATTTGCGGAATATGGATGATACTTTCCACAAGTCATCAGAGACAGCCTATCTCTGGGCAGAACTAAAGATTGAGGGGTAGATGTATGAAGCGATGATAAGGGAGGAGAAGTGATAAAGTGCCTTTTACTTTATCACCGGCCAATCAGCTCCTGACTGTTAAGTAACAGGCTACTACTGTGGGCATTATGTGTATAAGGTGCATTACTACTGTGGATTTGATTTGTAATTGGCGCTAATATGCACATTATGTATAAGGGGTCCTACTATTGTGGGTGGTTTTAGTGGCACGACTGTGAGTGTTGTGTTTAAGGGGCACTACTTCTGTGGGCATTGTGTATATAGTTACATAGTAGGTGAGGCTGAATAAAGACTTGCGTCCATCTCAGTGCCAGATTAAGCCTTCGGGGGGCCCGGGGAACTTTAGCTAGGGGGGCCCCCTCCCACTTGTCATTACTGGCCGCACACTGCATTGGAGAATATTACACTGTCAAAACACAGAGTAAAGGCAGTATAAAGTTGGTCAATGGGTAACTTCAGGGGATATATATATATATATATATATATATATATATATACACACACACACATAAATACATACCATATGAAAAGCCTGTGTTTGTCCCTCTGCACCTTACTCTGTAGGAGACCTGACAGTCCTAGTGCTGCTGCCTTTGATTAAAAACCCTCCCATGACTAAGCTGCTGCTGCTGCTGTTCTCCATGGGCATGTAATGAGCTCCACCAATTAGAGCTCAGCACAAACCTCTCAGCCTTTGCCCTCTGGTTTAAAGTATCATGGGACTTAGTCAACTCCCAGTAATGCACTGCACACTTGTGCAATCATTGTGCCTTGACTCCCGATGCTCAGTACCATTAATCATTGTCACATTGGCAGATAGGTGAAGCTGCAGCACTACCCCACTCCCGTGCACAAAACCTTTAGCTAAAAAAAAACATGCCAACCACAGGGGGCCCCTAGCTAATGGGGGGCCCAGGGGCACTGACCCCTTGTGCCTCCATTATAATCCGGCCCTGGTCCATCTAGTTCAACCTTTGTTTATAATTGTTTATCCCTTGTTGTATAGTATGTTCCGATATTTTAAAGACAGATTATGTTACTTATTCATACCCATGGATGGTTTTAACCAATAAATGTTTATCCAACTTTATTTTAAACAAATTTAGTGTCTGCCGACACCACTTCTCCTGGAAGATAATTCCAAAGTTTGACTGTTCTGACTTTCTTCTAATCTAAACTCGTGCCCTCGTGTCCTAGATTCCTGTCTAGTAGAAAAAAGGGTGTTTGACAGTTCCTTATATTGGCCCCTAATGTATTTATACATATTGAGCATGTCCCCCCCTTAAACGTCTCTTCTCTAGTGTAAATAGTCCCAGATTGCTTAATATTTCCTTGTAGCTTAAATTCTAAATTCCCCTAATAAGCTTTGTTGCTCTTCTTTGGATTTTTTCTAATTCTATGATGTCCTTTTTATAGTGTGGGGCCCAGAATTGTACTCCGTATTCGAGGTGCGGTCTAACCAATGATTTGTACAGAGGCATAATTACTTTTGAGTCCCTATTTTCCATGCCCCTTAATACATGCTAGAATATTGTTGGCCTTTTTTGTTGCTATATTACATTGAGCACTACACCCCAGTTTGTTATCTATTTGGACTCCTAGATCCTTTTCGAGTACTGAATTACCCAATTCACACACTGGTTATGTCTCCTAAGGTGCATGACCTTGCATTTGTCCACATTGAACCTCATCTTCCACTTTTTTGCCCACTCATCTAGATTGTCAAGATCACTTTGAAGCGTGATGACATCTTCTGATGATTAAATAACTCTGCTCTGTTTTGTATCGTGCGCAAAGATGGATACATTGCTGAGTAACCCCATCCCAATATCGTTAATAAAAATGTTAAATAAAATGGGCCCTAGAACCGAACCCTGTTGCACTCCTTAGTACTGGTATCATGTTTGAAACGGCACTGTTCACGACCACTCTTTGTTCTCTATTACACAGCCAGTTCCCTACCCATCTACAGATATTTGCCCCTAATCCCAGGTCCTCCATTTTATTTATCAATGTATGGGGCACTACTGTGGGCTTTGTGTACAATGAATATTACTATGCTGTGGGTACTTGTGAGTTATCTGGGCGTCCGATTTTGGTACTAGATCGCATACGATATCGCATGCGATATCGCATGCGATTTGCGATTTGCATGCGATATCGCATGCGATTTGCGATTTAGCATGCGATTTGAATAAGATTTGCTATTAATTTCATTACCCCACTATCCCCAAAGTGTGTCTATCAACGTGAACCCGAAGCGTGGCGAGCGCAGCGAGCCCGCGAGGGGCGGCGGTACGTGTCCTCCGACCTTTTCATGCCCTACTATCCACTAGGGCGTGGAGTGAGAATAGAATAGTGTGGCGAGCGCAGCGAGCCACCGAGCCCGAAGCGTGGCGAGCGCAGCGAGCCCCGCGAGGGGACGCGGACACCTTCACAGGTATCCGCGTGCCCTTGCGGGCTTCACAGGTGTCCGCGTCCCCTCGCGGGGCTCGCTGCGCTCGCCACGCTTCGGGCTCGGTGGCTCGCTGCGCTCGCCACACTATTCTATTCTCACTCCACGCCCTAGTGGATAGTAGGGCATGAAAAGGTCGGAGGACGCGTACCGCCGCCCCTCGCGGGCTCGCTGCGCTCGCCACGCTTCGGGTTCACGTTGATAGACACACTTTGGGGATAGTGGGGTAATGAAATGAATAGCAAATCTTATGCAAATCGCATGCTAAATCGCATGCAAATCGTAAATCGCATGCGATATCGCATGCGATATCGTATGCGATATCGCATGCAAATCGCATGCAAATCGTAAGTACCCAAATCGGACGCCCAGATAACTCACAAGTACCATGCTGTGTATTGCGAATCAGGGGCACTATGTGCAGTGTAATGTAAATAAGTAACTTTATTTGTGTGCCCTGTCCCTTTAGCAGAGGGAGGGTGCAAATATAGATTTTGTAGGAGGGCGCAGAGCACCCTAGCACTGGCCCTGAATCTCCTATATAATAGCCCAGATCTGTCACTCTGTGAGCGTGTGTATAATGCTGGGAGGAGTCAGAGTGACAGATTGGGGCTATATCCTATCAGCGCAGCACTGCCAATATCGCCTCTCCCCAATCTCTCTTCAGGACCCCCTTCCCCCATGAAGCTTCTCTCCTGAACCTGGCTGTCATCCATGGGCACTAGGCTCTTACATGCCACACAGGTACATGGAGTTTGCATCTCCGCCGGCCAGAGTAACAGGTCCCAGCATGTGCACGTAGGCACCGCTCTCAGACACCGGCTCCCCCTGCTGCCGCTGCCCCATTCACATTGCGCAGTCATAGCGCTGTGTAACCCAGCTGCACACAGTACACACCGGCCAGTCCCAGCACCCTGTATCGTAAATAACACTTTTTTTTAAACACAGCAGATGCTATGAAAGAAGGATCCGCGGTGAGCCCACCATGATAGTAGTAGCGCTGCAGCAATTGTTAGTAATCTATGCTGCGTCTAGCCAGGCTGCAACAGGAGCAAGACAGACTCAGAGGAGAAAATAGGCTCTTCCCTCTCCTCCCCTTCCTGGTCCTGCACAGCACATACCCACGCGCCTAAAACATTAACAAGTAGCCTGCCCTTTACCTTGCGGGCTTGCCTGTCTGGGACTTATAGCAACTGGTACCTGGCATGTGGAAAGACCTGGCAGACAAACCTCTGGCGCTGGCCACCCTATTCTCAGAGGCGCAGCAGAACTCACTGTTGTATGGTGAGTGATTGGGGGGCCAGAGGGGATGTGGCCAAGATTGCCTGCTCTGCTCGCTGTAGCTATATTTATGTGTACAGGGGAGTCGGAACGGGCGGGCGGGAGGGATACAGTATTATAGCTCCCCTGGAGAGTAAAGTCTATGGCTGTAATGCATGGCCCCAGTCTGTTGGGCACTCTTCCCAGGGGAGGGCTGGGGTGATCTGATGGCTGCATCACACATAGGATAGTGAAGGATATTCCTGCAGGAGGGGGAGGCCTGCTGCCACACAGTGGCACGCAAATGAACCACATGGAGCAAGGCTGTCACAGAGGTAGCTCACCCAATCACAGAAGGTGGAGAACAGTGCTGTCCCGCCTTCTGTGTCCGCCTATCTGCAGTAAATACAATTCCAGCAACACAAGAAAGGTAACAGGAGGAGAGGTCTCAGCTCAGCTTATTTTAGTTAGACTGAGCATATATTAAGTTATGAGGACATCTTATATGCATTAGAAAGAGCATGTAAAATGTAGCAGAAAAATATACAAGGGGCATCTGTTGGGTATATCAGCACCACTAGACACCCTCCCCCACCTGTGGCCACACCTCCTCAACCCACAGTACCCCCTGCACCCAGCCGCGGCAACACCACACCCACCCATCCCCCAGTACCCACACACCCATCCCTCCCCTACCCACACCACTACCGCCCCACACCTCCGGCTCCCATACCACCCCTGCAACTGCCTATCACTCAACCATTGCACCCCCAGCACCTAACCAACCCACACAAATCGCCTGTGCATGTGGATCTCCACCACTGCAGTATCCCCACACCTGCCAATGACCCACCCACACCACCCCCAAGCACACTCCCCCACCCTCAGCACCCTTGCACCCAACCATCACCCACCCACCCCGCCAGCACCCCTACATCCACTTGCAAAACACAACAACCGCCCCTCCCCCACCTGCAGTATACCCACACCTCCCCACACCGTCCTCACCCCCATCCACAGCACACCCAGACCCCATGCCAAAACCCCCACCCGCCCCTCCAACACCAGCGGTACCCCTGCCCCTCACCATGCCCCACCCAACTGCTTCCCCCACCCAAGTGCAGAACCTCCGCACCTGCCACTCCCCCACCCTCACCACCCACATGTGGCACCCCCCGCGCCTGCAGCGCCACCAACCACAGCACACCTGCCCCTCCCACACCCACAACACCACTGTACAACCTGCATCTACTACTCCCCCACCCATGGTAATAATACACTCATGCACCTGGACCTCCTCAACCTACAGTACCCCTGCACCCACCTATCCCCCACACCACCCCTGCTACTACCCCCACAGCAGATAATCCTCCATATAAACCATATTTCATGCAATAAAAGTATCTATGTCAGGGATGTGCGTTGAGGTAAATGGATGAGGTCAGATTTGCACACAATGAGCTTTATCTGCCCATATGGGTAAAGGGTATGTATCAGGGCCGGTGCAAGGCACCGGAGCGCCCCAGGCGAGTCGGGGTGGGGGCGCCCCGGTGCCGGGGGTGGTCCCTGTTGAAAAAAACTTGCGCCCCGGCGTCCCTGCAGTGCTGCTGGAGCTGTCAGGGGTGTCCGTGCCGCAGTGGTACCTGCGGCGCCGTCATGTGTATAAAGCTGGCTGCGGCCGGCGGGGTCCCTGTAGTGAATAGAAAATAACTAGCGCTTCCCGCGCCGCCGCGCGCATAGCGCTAGTTATTTTCTATTCACTACAGGGACCCCGCCGGCCGCAGCCAGCTTTATACACATGACGGCGCCGCAGGTACCCCTGCGGCATGGACACCCCTGACCGCTCCAGCAGCACTGCAGGGACGCCGGGGCCGCAAGTTTTTTCAACAGTTCGCTGGGGGTGAGGGGCGAACTGCCGCCCTCCAGGTGCCGGCGCCCTAGGCAAATGCCTAGAGCTGCCTAGTGGTGGCGCCGGCCCTGGTATGTATGATTCATATAGTACTTTTATTATTTATTATAGCAATGACCTACTGTAGATTGTGATGGTTATTTAAACTGTTTATCCATAGGATTACATTTATTTGAAATTTCCCAACAATATGGTTAAATACGGCATCTTACTATAAAGTTAACATCTGTTATGCTCACCAGAAGGGATTCACGAATCCTGGCAAAGGCTTCTTGGGAAACATCCAGCAAGGGGGAACAATGAGAGGAGAGTGCAGTATCCAAGCAGGATAGGCTGTGTAGAATCCCAGCTGATGGACCTCTGGACGTCTTCTGGGTAGCTACCCAGGACCCCCAGACCTAAGTCCACAGAGCACATCAGCGAGCCTTTGTGCCTATAACAGCCCTTTTCCCATTAGACTTTATATTGTCTACCAGTACTAGTATGCCGCCAGGACTTATGTCGACAAGTGGCAGTGTGAACTTAACCCCGAGGGACCCAAGGAGCTACCGGGAGGAGAGGGACCTACACTGCCTACAGCAACCTAGACTAACCCAAAATTACTAGCTAAAAGATGACAAAAGATGGCACAGAAAGCATGCAAGCACAAAACACAGTACAAACAAAAAAAGAAAGCGCTCAGGTTTTTAGGCAAAGACAGTAGCCAGTTTAAATTTGAAAAAACATGTAATATTAATAAACACACAAAAAAATACATCAATGTACAATTAACAGAAATGGATCTCATAAGGTACCGGCCGATACCAACCATTAATAACAAGAATAAAATTGGTTCTAATGGGGTATTGGGGATAAATCCAGAAAATATATTGATAGAAAAAACTAAAACAATATCATAAAAATCTAATTAGATGTTAATAAGTTAGGATTGATCCTTCTATGGGTTAGTTCCAACTCAATTGGAGTCTTGCTTATCTATCCAGATAATGCAAAAATAGTTAGTGAGAATGCAGCCAATCTGTTAAGGCCCATGCACACTTGACGATTTTCACCTGAAAATCTGTCAAAACAGCAGTTTTGAGCGATTTTCCGCTGAAAATCGCCTAGTGTGTATGCCTCCCAGATTGCAGACTAGCGATGATGCGCGCTCCCACATCATCGCTGTCAAAGTCTCTCATCTGCTGGTTTTACGAGCATGCCAGAGATGATGGCTGGTTTATTTAGCCATCATCTCTGTGTGTGTACGGGCTGCCGGGCTGAAAGATTAGCCACTTTCAGCCCGCGTACCGCCCGCCACCTCCCCCTGCACGCACCTGTATTCCGGCAACAGTACCCCTCCGAGTGGCCGCAATTTCGTCTGGCTGCTGGGCACCCCTCCGCCGGCAGGTCCTTCCGTTCTTCCACTGACATGTCCGACTGGCTACCCCCGCCCACGCAGCAGCTCCAGGGTCCCCAGCCGCTGCCTCCTCATATGTTAAAAAAAAAGTTGTTGAAACATTTATAAAATGAGACCACTGCCACCAATGTGAGACTGCCCACAAGTGTATATATACAGGGCTGGCGCCACCACTAGGCAGTTCTAGGCAATTGCCTAGGGCGCCGGCCACTGACGGGCGGCACTGCACACCGCTGATGACTGCATGGGCTCCAGAGCAGGCTCTCCAGCAAGAATCGGTGGTGCTGGGCGCTTAACAGAGCGCTGTCTGCTGACCCTGCTGCTGCAGCGCCTGTCATACTGTATGACATCGCATTGCAGGCAGCAATGTGCAGAGCGGCTCCCAGTTAGTCACGGCCAGCGAGGCTCCCAGTTAGTCACGGCCAGCGAGGCTCCCAGTTAGTAACGGCCAGCGCCATCACTGCCCTCTCTCTCTCCACCGGGTCCACCCACCGTCCAGTGGCCTTCCTCTTTCTCTCCACCGACCGTCTCCCAGTCCTCCTCTCTCCCTCCCACTTCATACAGACAGTGTCCCGGGCCAGTCACCACTGCCCTGCCCCCTACTAGAGCTGGCCTGGCATGTTCGCAGTGCTGAAACCTCCTGAATGTATCTCTCAGGTCACTGCTTGCCCTCAGACTCAGGCCAGGCACACAGGTATGCAACTTTTAACTTTTTTCATCTACACACACACTATATATATATATATATGTATATGTATGTGTGTGTATATATATATATATCCACCACATTTTTATTTTTTGCAAAATATATATATATATATATATATATAGGGTTTGGGGGTGTCTATCTTCTGGGTGTGTTTAAATATCGCAGGCATGGGCAGGTGTTTTTAGGGTGGGTCATCAGCACTGACCACTTCCAGATTAATGGCAGCCTCAAACTTATATTTGCTTAGAAGGCACACTCAGGAACTGCGAATACGATGCATTGCAATTCATTCGCAGATTTGCAAGAGGGAGGGGGAGGGGCGTGGGCAGAATTTTTGCCTAGGGTGTCAAGAAACCTTGCACCGGCCCTGTATATATATATGTAAGGCACACCTTTGCTTAGTGCCACGATATTCTCATTCACCCAACCCATTATGAGTTTCCACTCTTACATTTCCCAGAAGTATAGGGTTTTTAATATCTTTTTTCTACATCTGTGTTCCCATGTATTGTTATGTTTTTTCCACCAGATGTCACACACACCATATCTTGCCACTGTTTGCTTTTTTGTTGCCCCACACTGTTCCAGCGTCCTCCTAAATGTATGCTGTATATTGGATGCTGTTTATTCGCACTGTGACTCTCAATATTTACGTTTGTAATTGTTACCATGGCACTAATCACTTGTCTGCCTCCCCAGCAGCTTGCAGCCCAGCAGCTCGCCCCACGTGACCCCAGGACGGAGCACACTTATACACACTTGTGGGCAGTCTCACATTGGTGGCAGTGGTCTGATTTTAAAAATGTTTTAACAACTTTTTTTTTAACATATGAGGAGGCAGCGACTGGGGACCCTGGAGCTGCTGTAGGTGCATGTAGGGGGGCAGGGGGAGGCACGCGGGCTGAAAGTGTATAATCTTTCAGCCCGTGCTGCATACACACATAATCCAATAGACCGGCGGGTACTCGTGTAGTTTCATGGCGCCACTAAATCGCATGCGATTTAATACCTGTTCATATCCCCACTATCCGCTATGGCGTGGAGTTGATCTCATATAGTGTGGCGAGCGCAGCGAGACACCGAGCCCGAAGCGTGGCGAGCATAGCGAGTGCTGCAAGGGGACACGGAATGCGATATCAGGTGTCGCCGTCAAATGACACAAGTACCGTAATCCGTGTCCACTCGCCACGCTTCGGGCTCACCACACTATATAAATTCGACTCCACGCCATAGTGGATAGTGGGGATATTAAGAGGTATTAAATCGCATGCGATATCGCATGCAAAATCTAATTTCTCCGAATATACGCCGCCCAGCGATCAAGTCAGGCCCCAAAAACTGAAATGCACTGAAATAAATTGGCCCTGCTCCCACCCTTGGAATTCAAACCCAGACCATTATGTAAATAGCCTTTTATATGAAAGATTTTCAGCAAAGTCTTTCGCCTCCTGAACATCTCTTGCTCTTTTGGGAAAGTAGCTTAGTGTGTACGCACTATTTTGGTGACAGATATATCTATCAAAGATTTTGGCAAAGTCTTTTGAAA
Organism: Crinia signifera; assembly: GCF_055691185.1. Taxonomy (NCBI): domain Eukaryota; kingdom Metazoa; phylum Chordata; class Amphibia; order Anura; family Myobatrachidae; genus Crinia; species Crinia signifera. The sequence continues at coordinate 123,658,417 of NC_139221.1, forward strand.
TGAAAATCTTCAAGCAGGGGCGGATTGGGGACTAAAAGTGGCCCTGGAAAATTTCTGAAAGTGGCCTCATGTGGGTGGCAACAAAGCTATAAAGGGCGGAGCCAACATTACAGTAGGCGGGATTATTACATTACTATACTTAGATACATTGTTGACAGGCAAAACGATGCCACATTTTCATAAGATAGGATTAACAGGGGTAGTGCGCGCCGTAGGCGCGCGCCGAAAATCCACACCGTAACGCCTATTATGTGTCACACACCCATTACATAGTATACCACATGCAACGATGGCCTGCCAGGCTTGCTGGTGCCGGGCCCCCCCAACTAACGACTACACTACAGCACTAGGGCCGTACAAGAACCGTTGTTAGGGTTACCTATGAATTTAATGCTAGCCCACAAAGTAACTTACTGCTTTGTGGGAGATCCTGTAGAGAGACAAGGAGAGTGCAGAGAGAGAGACAAGGAGAGCGCAGAGAGAGAGACAAGGAGAGCGCAGAGAGAGAGACAAGGAGAGCGCAGAGAGGGAGACAAGGAGAGCGCAGAGAGGGAGACAAGGAGAGCGCAGAGAGGGAGACAAGGAGAGCGCAGAGAGGGAGACAAGGAGAGCGCAGAGAGAGAGACAAGGAGAGCGCAGAGAGAGAGACAAGGAGAGCGCAGAGAGAGAGACAAGGAGAGCGCAGAGAGAGAGACAAGGAGAGCGCAGAGAGAGAGACAAGGAGAGCGCAGAGAGAGAGACAAGGAGAGCGCAGAGAGAGAGACAAGGAGAGCGCAGAGAGAGAGACAAGGAGAGCACAGAGAGAGAGAGACAAGGAGAGCACAGAGAGAGAGAGACAAGGAGAGCACAGAGAGAGAGAGACAAGGAGAGCACAGAGAGAGAGAGACAAGGAGAGAGCAAAGACAGAGAGAGAGACACAAGGAGAGCGCAGAGAGGGAGACAAGGAGAGCGCAGAGAGGGAGACGAGGAGAGCGCAGAGAGGGAGACGAGGAGAGCGCAGAGAGAGAGACGAGGAGAGCGCAGAGAGAGAGACGAGGAGAGCGCAGAGAGAGAGACGAGGAGAGCGCAGAGAGAGAGACGAGGAGAGCGCAGAGAGAGAGACGAGGAGAGCGCAGAGAGAGAGAGACAAGGAGAGCACAGAGAGAGAGAGACAAGGAGAGAGCAAAGACAGAGAGAGAGACACAAGGAGAGCGCAGAGAGGGAGACAAGGAGAGCGCAGAGAGGGAGACGAGGAGAGCGCAGAGAGAGAGACGAGGAGAGCGCAGAGAGAGAGACAAGGAGAGCGCAGAGAGAGAGACAAGGAGAGCGCAGAGAGAGAGACAAGGAGAGCGCAGAGAGAGAGACAAGGAGAGCGCAGAGAGAGAGACAAGGAGAGCGCAGAGAGAGAGACAAGGAGAGCGCAGAGAGAGAGACAAGGAGAGCGCAGAGAGAGAGACAAGGAGAGCACAGAGAGAGAGACAAGGAGAGAGCAAAGACAGAGAGAGACACAAGGAGAGCGCAGAGAAAGAGACAAGGAGAGCGCAGAGAAAGAGACAAGGAGAGCACAGAGAGAGAGACAAGGAGAGCACAGAGAGAGAGGGACAAGGAGAGCACAGAGAGAGAAAGAGGGAGGAGAGCTCAGAGAGAGACAAGGAGAGCGCAGAGACAGAAAGAGAGACAAGGAGAGCGCAGAGAGAGAGAGACAAGGAGAGCGCAGAGAGAGAGAGACAAGGAGAGCGCAGAGAGAGAGAGACAAGGAGAGCGCAGAGAGAGAGACAAGGAGAGCGCAGAGAGAGAGAGACAAGGAGAGCGCAGAGAGAGAGAGACAAGGAGAGCGCAGAGAGAGAGAGACAAGGAGAGCGCAGAGAGAGAGAGACAAGGAGAGCGCAGAGAGAGACAAGGAGGGAGCAGAGAGAGAGAGAGACAAGGAAGGGGCAAAGAGAGAGAGAGACAAGGAGAGCGCATAGAGTGAGACAAGGAGAGCGCAGAGAGAGAGAGACAAGGAGAGCGCAGAGAGAGAGAGACAAGGAGAGCGCAGAGAGAGAGAGACAAGGAGAGCGCAGAGAGAGAGACAAGGAGAGCGCAGAGAGAGAGACAAGGAGAGCGCAGAGAGAGAGAAAGGAGAGCGCAGAGAGAGAGAGACAAGGAGAGCGCAGAGAGAGAGAGACAAGGAGAGCGCAGAGAGAGAGAGACAAGGAGAGCGCAGAGAGAGACAAGGAGGGAGCAGAGAGAGAGAGACAAGGAAGGGGCAAAGAGAGAGAGAGACGAGGAGCGCGCAGAGAGAGAGACGAGGAGCGCGCAGAGAGAGAGACGAGGAGCGCGCAGAGAGAGAGACGAGGAGCGCGCAGAGAGAGAGACGAGGAGCGCGCAGAGAGAGAGACGAGGAGCGCGCAGAGAGAGAGACGAGGAGCGCGCAGAGAGAGAGACGAGGAGCGCGCAGAGAGAGAGACGAGGAGCGCGCAGAGAGAGAGACGAGGAGCGCGCAGAGAGAGAGACGAGGAGCGCGCAGAGAGAGAGACGAGGAGCGCGCAGAGAGAGAGACGAGGAGCGCGCAGAGAGAGAGACGAGGAGCGCGCAGAGAGAGAGACGAGGAGCGCGCAGAGAGAGAGACGAGGAGCGCGCAGAGAGAGAGACGAGGAGCGCGCAGAGAGAGAGACGAGGAGCGCGCAGAGAGAGAGACGAGGAGAGCGCAGAGAGAGAGACAAGGAGAGCGCAGAGAGAGACAAGGAGGGAGCAGAGAGAGAGAGAGACAAGGAAGGGGCAAAGAGAGAGAGAGACGAGGAGCGCGCAGAGAGAGAGACGAGGAGCGCGCAGAGAGAGAGACGAGGAGCGCGCAGAGAGAGAGACGAGGAGCGCGCAGAGAGAGAGACGAGGAGCGCGCAGAGAGAGAGACGAGGAGCGCGCAGAGAGAGAGACGAGGAGCGCGCAGAGAGAGAGACGAGGAGCGCGCAGAGAGAGAGACGAGGAGCGCGCAGAGAGAGAGACGAGGAGCGCGCAGAGAGAGAGACGAGGAGCGCGCAGAGAGAGAGACGAGGAGCGCGCAGAGAGAGAGACGAGGAGCGCGCAGAGAGAGAGACGAGGAGCGCGCAGAGAGAGAGACGAGGAGCGCGCAGAGAGAGAGACGAGGAGCGCGCAGAGAGAGAGACGAGGAGCGCGCAGAGAGAGAGACGAGGAGAGCGCCGTGAGAGAGACGAGGAAAGCGCCGTGAGAGAGACGAGGAGAGCGCCGTGAGAGAGATGAGGAGAGTGCAGAGAGAGAGACGAGGAGAGCGCCGTGAGAGAGACGAGGAGAGCGCCGTGAGAGAGACGAGGAGAGCGCAGAGAGAAAGAAAGAGACGAGGAGAGCGCAGAGAGAGAGAGAGATGAGGAGAGTGCAGAGAGAGAGCACAGAGAGGGACAAGGATAGGAGAGAGAGGAGTGCAAAGTGAGAAAAAGAGGAGGGGAGGAGATAGAGCAGAGAGGGAGAGAAAGAGAGGGAAGAGTGGGGGAAAGGGAGAGGAGAGAGTTGAAAATGGTATGTGTCTTCCCCCCCCCCCCCTTCCTTCTTCACTTTCAATATACAAGGCAAATAGTGTACCTGGTCAGAGGGGCAACAGCAGATACCATAAAGGAGGCTGAGGTGGCGGGTCCATTGGTGGAGGCAGAGGCGGCAAGTCCCGTAGAGGAGGCAGAGGCGGCAGGTCCCGTGGAAGAGGCAGGCAGAGGCGGCAGGTCCCGTGGGAGAGGTGGCGGGTTCTGTGTGGAGGGAGATCGGGCAGCAGTGGGTCACGTGGAGAAGACCATGGAATATGAGGCCGCCAGTCTGGCGGCAGGACCTGCAGGCAGTAGCAGGTCACATGGAGGATGTGCCTGCCAGGCAGCATCATGATCACACCAGCTCTTCCTTCCTCTCTGCTGTTTCTTGCGCCGGGGCTGTCACATGACGTGAAGTCCCGGCAGCAGCATTAGGAGAGGCTCAGACAGAACTGCGGGTGGGAGGAGGCGGGCCACTAGCTCTGACTGCAGCCACCCACCTCCAGTGACGCTGCCTGCCACTGTGTGGCATAGCAGCCCCTCAGCCCGTCACTATAGTTGTGTCAGTGCATGCGCATGCACAACCGCGGCGGCGGCCTCACTAGTGTCGGTCCCCGGGAAAGTTCCCGGCAGATATAATGGCCAATCCGCCCCTGTGTAACGCCGACGCCAGCTGCCGACAGTAGTAGCGCTGCCTATATGTAACGCCCACTCCAGCTGCCGACAGTAGCGCTGCCTATATGTAACATCCACATCAGTTGCCGACACTAGCGCTGCCTATATGTAACGCCCTCACCAGCTGCCGACAGTACTACGCTGCCTATATGTAACGCCCACGCCAGCTGCTGACAGTAGCGCTGCCTATATGTAACGCCCTCACCAGCTGCCGACAGTACTACGCTGCCTATATGTAACGCCCACGCCAGCTGCTGACAGTAGCGCTGCCTATATGTAACGCCCTCACCAGCTGCCGACAGTACTACGCTGCCTATATGTAACGCCCACGCCAGCTGCTGACAGTAGCGCTGCCTATATGTAACGCCCACGCCAGCTGCTGACAGTAGCGCTGCCTATCTCTGACGTCCACATCAGTTGCCGACAATAGCGCTGCCTATATGTAACGCCCACACCAGCTGCCGACAGTACTACGCTGCTTTTACAGATGGAACCAGCCTCATTGTTGTCGCTGGTGCACCAGATGCTCCGATATGGCGAGCAGCCCGCCAGCATAAATGGACACGCAAGCGTCTCGGACGCTCGCATGTCCATTGCTGGGAATGGGGCGGGCAAGCATCAGAGACGCACACATGCCAGAATCCCCAGCGCACCACGGTGATTGGCGCTTCGGGGACAGGTACAATGAGGATGGCTCCATCTGGACATAGTTTGGTAACCGTATTACTCGCTCTCACACACATTTTTTTTACCTTAAACTCTGTGGCAGCTCATCCTCTCCTGTCAGCCCTGCTGTGCTCCGATGTAGCTCCGCCCCCTTGTCCCGTGTGGCTCCGCCCATTCGTCCCGTGTAGCTCCGCCCCCTTTTCAATGTCTGCTAGCTGACGCTAAAGTAGTTAAAGTGGGGTTGGGACATGGGAGCTGGGATGGGAAGGAGCCTCAGGATGCTGGCGCTGCTGTGCTGCCTGTAGTGTGACAGGCAGCAGCAGCCACGCACTGAATGCAGCAGCAGCAGCAACAGGGGGGCAGCGGGGGCTCTCTGCTTCTCCGCTCCTGGCTCCCCCCTGGGCTCCTTTTATGTTGTGCCCGATCCTCGTGCGGCACCCCCGCTGTCTTTGTAGCCGCAGCTCCACCACCTGAGCTGCTGCTGCTGCTGTTTGCTCGGCTGGCCTCATCTCCCTGTAATGCGGGGAGCATGAAGAGGGGCAGTTATGCTGGAGCTGGGGAACTGCTTCCGGCACGGCCACTGCTACCCATAACTCCGCAGTGGCCGGCCCCTTCGGTCATCACATGCAGATTTCAGCCTCAGGGTCGGCCGGCCTCCCGGGAAACTTCCCGGTGCCTTTAATGGCCAATCCGCCCCTGTCTTCAAGTGTGTATGGGCCTTAAGACCAACCGTATTTACGTTGTGTATGTATATCTGGATGGAAATGTGAGGATGATTAATCATTCAGACCAAGGATTGCCCTTGCACTAAATTTTTTCAATTTTTTTCTATTTGAATTACCCAGTAAGGATGTTCCTCTTTTTTATTATTTTTCTATTTTTTTTTTTTCTCATATCCCATCCTGGAAGCCCAGGCTAGCGACAATCCAACTCCTATAATTATGTCACCCAGCCCACCATATAGCTACCAGTATATCTTAATTAGCTTGAAATATTAAAATATAAAAATTGTCCTTATTCCTTTTATTATTTGTATTTATTATTTATTTTTAGCACTTTTTATGTTCACATTAGTGACTGTAGCACTAGTATTGAATACCATTAATTCTATCACTATACCGCTTATAATTGCAATATAAATATTTTAACTACCTTAATAGGCCACTATATTATTCACGTGCAATGATGCCACTACATAATCAGTCTCTAAAGTAGAATATATCCACCATTTATGTATTTGTAGTATATTAGTCACCTTAGTTTAAATAAAAAGCACCATCAAATTTCTCGGTGTGTATGGTTATCATCGCGCCGTATATAAAAGTAATATAGGTAGTTCACCACTTAAGCTTGTCACCATATTATATCCCATATAGGTATATTAGGCTATTACTGCCATTCAACTCTATTTAAGAGGCGGATAATAACAGCCGGCTTCTAACAGCTTTAAACTCAGCTCGCACAGATTCAGAGATAGATTAATAATGGCAGCTATTTAAATCCCATTACAGCTGACATATCCTAGCACAGCTATGGAACGCACTATAGATACGGTTGCCATAGCAACCGGAGGGCGGCACTTCCGCCCACATAGATCACTATGCAGCCATACCCTCCAACATGACCCATTCCATTAGGTACAAAATGCTCTGTTCCTGGACTTCCCTGCCAGTGGCAGTTACAGAGCTTGGACTCTAGCACAGTCCAGTATTCAAAGAGGGGGGTCACATCAACTGCCAGTAAGTCCAGGACAGTGATGCTTGGGGTGGCATTAGGTGTGTCTCCCCTTTTTGAATATTGGACTGTGCTGCAGCCTGACAGCTGCAACTGCCACTGGCAGGGAAGTCCAGAAACAGAGCATTTTGTACCTAATGGAATGGGTCATGTTGGAGGGTATGTGCAGCTATGGAATGCACTATAAGTACGGTTGCTATAACAACCGGAGGGCGACACTTCCGCCCACTTAGATCACCAGGGGGAAGGTTATTTTCGTCCCTGATCCGTTTTAGGTGCGGACAATTCCGTAGACAGGTATATACACACCCTCCCTAGATTGGGAAGAAACGATGGGGATTAAGTACCAATCGTTTCATTAGAATGGGTGGAACGTAAATGCGCTCCACCACATAAGAAAAACATGGCCGCCAGTTGGAACACACGGCGAGATAGCCGTGCGTTCCAGGACATAATCTTAGATATTTAAGACTCTCTAAACGCTTTAAAAGTCTTCTTTTTCCCGGCGCCCGGTCAATCGGACGATGAACCATTGATAAATGGATATAAAAGTTCATTCTTTATTAATTTAATAGCCGTATTCTGTATTAGTTTCGGTTTTCAGTTAATTAACTGAACAGGAAGTGATGTAATCACTATTCCCCTATATAAAGCCGTTTGAGCCACAGTCTGTCATTCAGCCTGTGGATCCCTAGGAGTCTACATCCGGTGGCCCAGTGATATGTAAGTGCCTGGAACTTTCTTTATGCCTGATTGGTCATTCTCACATATATGAGCATGTAATTGTATGATTTAAACTGAATGCAAACCCATCTGTTTCACTTTTTTAGATGGGCAGTTGTTAGAAATTACTGACGGTACATTATCTGTGAGGGGGATTTCCTACCCCATGCTCTATACCTCGGTGTTAAAGTTTTTTCGGGTAGCGACCCGTTTTTTATAAAAAGCCCCAATTTGATGGCCGTCAGTAAGTAGAAAACCCCTCTATTAATACCTTACTCCTTCTCAGGGGAAAAAAAGGGGAAATTACATATATATATGTGTCTTGTATCTTTCTCCCTGTAGATTCTCCTTCATATGTTTTAAGAACAGAAATCTCACAAGTGGAGTTTTAGTGTTTTTTTCCATATATGAAGGTACCAGCTGTACGCATTCAGCTTTATGTGTATGTCACACTTTGCACTTGGGATCATTTCACTTTCCTTATGATCCGCAATAACTTTTTCACTTCTAAAATACTCTATTCAGTTCTATCCTCCCGTTGTCCTCATCTCCTTATTGTATCCTTCTTTTATTTACTTATGATGAATTGTATATTGTTCTGTATTCATGGCACTGAATTGCAATATTTTAATTTACAGCGCCAAATCTGTCATACTCAATACCTTCTCAGCCCCTGAGGAAGTCAACGTTTTGACGAAACGCGTTGGGCCAAACTTTTATTCTGAAATAACCAATCATTGTTGTCATAATCAATGTATTGTAATTCATTTGTTGCCTAAGCGGCATCTTTTTATTAAATGTATTTTATATCTTTAATTGTATCAAATTACTGTTAGCGCACCCTGAACTCTTTCACTCTCATATATATATATATATATATATATATATATATATATATATATATATATATATATATATACACACATATATATAGACATTGGAGGGGCTCTGCACACACTAAATTAACTGATAATAAATAGTGGAGATTTGGTTCATGAATTGATCAATGCATTTAAGCCTGCAGCCCCCGTCAAGGGACCCCACTGTTCTGCAGATCCTACCACTATCGCTGAAAATGGCTACAATATACGTAGCTATCATATCAATGTTTGATACCAGGCATGCTATCTGGTCTGAAGCTCACAGCAGACTTTGCTTTTATAGGTGAGCAGCTACCAACACACCTGTCACTACTAGGGAAATTGCTAACATAAGCTATGGAATCTTAGTTAAAACATGGTGCATGAGAGAATGTGACCACAATAAGACTAATTAAAATGTTTTTAAATTTTTTTAATTAGTCTTATTGTGGTCACATTCTCTCATGAACCATGTTTTAACTAAGATTCCATAGCTTATGTTAGCCATTTCCCTAGATGATTAGTGAGAGGTGTGTTGGTAGCTGCTCACCTATAAAAGCAAAGTCTGCTGTGAGCTTCAGACCAGATAGCATGCCTGGTATCAAACATTGATGTGATAGCTATGTGTATTGTAGCCATTTTCAGCGATAGTGGTAGGACCTGCAGAACAGTGGGGTCCCTTGACGGGGGCTGCAGGCTTAAATGCATTGATCAATTCATGAACCAAATCTCCACTATTTATTATCAGTTAATTTAGTGTGTGCAGAGCCCCTCCAATGTCTGTTTAAACAATGTGGTCACAAGCCATAGGGCACCCCAAAACTAGGAAAGGTGAGTGCCGATGTTAAGTGTATATATATATATATATATAAAAATAGAAGCGATGTGAATAAATCAGCGGCACTCAAACGGGTTTTTTCAAAGTGAATATATTTCCAAAAAATGGGACCAATGTTTCGGGGTCTTAATCACCCCTTTGTCAAGGTGCAAGTGATATCACTTGCTAATATATGAACAAATTCAGCAAGATTAATGAGTATACATTGCGTTACCTTAAATAGAGCAAATCTGGGTACTTGTTTAGTTTCACGGCGGCAGATGCGATATCGCACGATTTTGTACCTGTTCACAACCCCACTATCCACTACGCATGGAGTTGATTTTATACAGTGTGGCGAGCGTAGCGAGCCACCAAGCACGAAGGGTGGTGAGCCCCGCGAGGGGCCGCGGATTACTTTACATGTATTACACGTCCCCTTGCGGGGATCGCTGCGCTCGCCACGGAATACATGTAAAGTAATCCGCGTCCCCTCGCGCCCCGCTTCAAGTTCGCCACACTATGTAAAATCAATACCATACGCAGTGGATAGTGGGGGTATGATCAGGTACAGAATCGCATCGCATGCAAATCACATGCGATATCTGCCGCCGTGAAACTAAACAAGTACCCAAATCTGTACTAAAAGGTGCAGGCCAGGGCTGGGGCAGGAAGGACACGTTGTAAGCCGCTTCTGGGTCCGCCACTGATGACATCAAGAGGTGTATGTCCATTGCCACGGAGTCACCAAACGGCATCAGGGCATGTCAGATGCACCTTTCACTATAGATTTGCTCTATTTAAGATAACGCAATGTATACTCGTTTATCTTGCTGTGTTTGTTAATCTGCATATATATATATTAGCATGTACAGTCTTGAGAAAAGGGAAACATTGGCCTCAAATGTACAGGACTGTGTCAAGGTGCCCGCAGACGCATCGATCCCGGCGTGCGTTCTGGGCTTAACTAGCACGCATCGCATCGTATGCCTTGTGCATGCGATGCGATAAAAAGCTAGTACAAAAAGTATGTGCAGCACATACTTTTTGTACTGTGCGATGAGGTGCCGCGGGAGCGAGCATCTCATCGCATAGCATCGCCGGGATCGGTGCGTGTGTGGGCACCTTTAATACTAATGCTGGTTTGCAAGGGGGGGGGGGGGGCATGGAAGGGGGTCTCTTCACAAGTGTAATTGCCTGTGATGGAGTTTTGTGCCCTCAAAAAAATAATAATTATATATATATATATCCCAGGCAGCAACTAACATGCTTATGAAGCGACCCCCTTCCACCTCCATATCAATTGAACGTAAAAAGAAAAGCAAGGCAGGAATCTTACATGCTTCTTCCACCACTTCTGTAAGTCTGCCCGCGGTGCCGCCGCTCAGCCTTACCACGCTGCAGTCTCCTTGTAGTAGTGGGCTCAGGCTGGTGTCCGGGTGCGCGGTGACGTCAGCCGCTATGGACTATCCGGCCACTCTGCATTGAACCGCGGGAGGAGCTGCGTGTGGCCGCGCATGCGCAGCAGCCCTCCCACGGCCATCTTTAATCCTTTAAAAGTGACAGCCGTGTTAGTGCGGTCTGCGGCCCAGCCAGGGGGGAGACCGGCCAGGGGGAGCCCGGCCCACCGGGAAATGGCCCGGTTTCCCGGTGGGCCAATCCGCCCCTGTACACACATTAACTCTGCCCAGCGTTACACACACACACATGATTGACACATCTGGCTAAATATATGAGAGATTGGTCAAAGTGGAAAATTTTAAGTTGGAGTATGGCCTTATAGGAAATACTATACCTCTGGGAATAGGGGGTTGGTTACTGAAAAGGGTCTTGTCCTAAAATTACAGGGGTGGTGAGGCAGATAGGAAGACACTGACAATGATGCACTGACACACTTACACACAGACAGTGTCACACAGATGGTCGCTGACACACCGAGAGTTGTTGACACACGGACACTCGGATGCTGAAAAACAGACAGATTTTGAACCACTTATGTTGAGACACTGACACATGAATGCTGACACACTGGCAGACTATGGGGGGATGTTCTAACATCCGCACCCCAGCTACGCCCCCTATCGCATTCATTATTATCGCATATGCACTAACATATGCGATAATTGTGGCAAAGGACAGCTCTTGCGTTAAGAGCTGTCCTTTGCGGTAAGTCAGCGGGTCCCATCGGGACCCGGCGACTCTCCCCTCCCTCCCTCCCTTACCCGGCTGCTGATGCGGGGGGCTGGCTCTCCTCCTCCCTGCACCCGGAAGAGGGTCAGTGCAGGGAAGAGGAGGTCACAGGTCCGGGCAGCACAGAGCTGTGGGGGGGGGGATGCGGGACGGCGGGGGTCCGTGCAGGGTGGCAGTGGGTCGGTGCGGGGCGGCGTTGTGTTAGAAGCCCATAGGCTTCTATGGAACATCGCCACATTTTTCTGGCGAAGCCCCCGCCGGGTTACCGCTTAGTGCATCCCAAAATTCATGTGTCGACCCTACTGACACATGAATGCTGATACACAGACAGACATTAACACAATCACGCTAACACTGACATTGACAGATGCCAACACGTGGACGCACAGACATTGGCACACTGACATGGAGAGTTGGACATGGATACACTGACCGGGATGCAGTTACGATCCCGGCGGTCGGGATCCCGGCGTTCAGAATCCCGACGCCGGAATCCTGACTGCCGAAATGCCGACACTTTCTCCCTCCTGGGGTGTCCACGACACCCCTGGAGGGAGAATAAATTAGTGTGCCGAGCGTAGCGAGGCACCGGGCCCGCTGAGTGGCGAGCGCAGCGAGCCCGCAAGGGGGGGGGGGGGGGGGGCGATCCACGTCCCCCCCTTGTCGGCATTTCGGCTGTCGGGATTCCGGCGTCGGGATTCTGAACGCCGGGACCCCGACCGCCGGGATTCAATACTGAATCCCACTGACCTACCCTTACTGTACATAACCTTGAATACATTTACCTTAATTACAGAAGCAGGGACCCGATCTCTACGAGAGCGCCCTGATTATGTTTACTTGCTCACTTGCGCAGCAGGCATGTATACATTTCAGCTGGATGCTGCAGCTAATGTTTTTGTGTGCCCATCTGAACTTAGGGGCACCACTGAGCTTCAGGAAAGGGCCAAGCATACCACTTATACTTTCCTGTTCCTGGGCCCGAACTCAGCCTGCTGTGTGAGAAGGGTTCCACATGCCATTTGCAGTTTGTGTAGGGAGGGTGGGGGCTTCTGCGGCCTACCCACTGTGCGGTGGGATGCCCGCATTGCGGGGACGGGTGTGCGGTGGATCACCAGCAGTGAGGGTTGAGAGGCGTGCCATTAAACATAAAGGGAGGATGGCTCCATGGACCGCCCACTCTGCAGGTACCCGCACTGAGGATGCAGTGGCGTGACGACCGATGTGCAGGGAGAGGGGAGCCGCTGGATGTTCGCAATAAGTGGGGGGCAGTGCGGACTTCCAGAAAAGTGCCAGAAGTAGGGATGGCCATCGGTGCCTTTGCCATCTATGGTTGTCATCGATGGCAAAAGTGCAGCAGACCATCAATAGTGTAAAACTATGCAATGGGTGACCATCGATAGTTTTACATATCGATGGTCAACTATTGTAGGCCAATCAAAACACGTGGGCGGGGCTTCGTGGGTGTGGGGGGCGGGGCTATGCTCCGAGCCCCGGCACTTTGAAAAAAAAAAAAAAAAAAACATCGGGTTTGCTGTGCCATCGATGTAAGGAAACCATCTGGTTGTCCCCCATCGATGGCAAATGTATTCGACATCGGCCATAATTCATCGATAATTTAGAATAATCGATGGTCGATGGCAATCCCTAGCCAGGAGAGGAGGGAGTGTCCACCACATTGCTACTCTCACCTCCTAGTCCTCCGAGCACAACCGCCTGTAGCTGCCTTCTTGGCTGCCGCCGCCGTGTATGTCGGGACTCCACCTCCTCCCTCCCTGCAAGCCACTCACGGAGCCAGCCACAGGCTGCACTGAACCTGCACATATTTCTGTATAATGGAGTGGCCGCAGGCAGCCTAGCGCCGGTGGCTGAGCTGTACGGCTGTTAAGGAGAGTAGCATTGCAGATCTGTGGTGGTGGTGGACTTTCAGAGAGGGGGAAGCCGGGAATGTGTACCCCCCAGAGCCCCCCACCCCCTTAATCCGAATCTGGCTGGCCTGGGTCCTCCAGCCGGCCCAGTGAAGGGTCTCTGCGACGCTAGCTGCTAGATCTTTGTGTCCCTGTCCCAGACGCTACCACTGTGAAGGATCTCCGCGCCCTCGCTGACAGCTGCTGGGTTTTCCACAGTTGAAGGGGGTCACAGGGCGGCCAGCACGGCCCTGTATTAAAAAGATAACGTAAAAAAAATTAGATGAGTAAAGGGATCGTTCAGATTGTGCTGGGGATGTCAGGTGATGCCAACCACCTGACAAAACAATCACTGACAATCAAATGTCAATCTGGAATTAAACAGCCGCTCATGTTGCTGATTGGTGGAGAGGTCCACCAATCAGAGGGAGCTGATGGAGACAATAGAAATGACGTCACAGACAGCATCATAGAATCAATGCATCATAGAAGTAGTGCGTCATAGAAGCAGCTGTAACGTTACTCAGAAGCCAGCAGACGGGTGAGGAGGATGGTGCGGAGTGGCTGATGAGGAGCAGGGATGGCTGAGCAAGGACTAGGCAAGGAGAAGGAGTGGCGAGTGGGCGTCCAGTGAGGACGGAGGAGCTGATTAGTGGTGTCAGGTTGGTGTGCAGGGCAAGGAGGAGGAACTGTGAGGAGGAGCCAGCGAGTGATGGGAAGAGCAGATTGGTCAGTGAGGGTAAACAAACATTGTTAAAAAGATGCACTAAAGCAGAAATTTGGTAAAAACCCACGTTTCAGGGTTTTAACCATATTCCTGTATGCACTAAAGCAGCACATTGGGGCTTTGTTGCAGAGGGTAAGGCCAGTTGTAGCTGCTAATGTGGACCAGGAGCCGATACTCTCTCCTACACTTCCGCTTAAGAAGTGTACTATAGTGTCTAAGCATGATCCAGTTCATAATTTAAATTATAAGAAAAGAAGCAGTAAAATATTTTTCTAATCATCATAAAAAATATATGAATAGTCATCATACAAAATTTTTTTAGTTCAAAGTTCCCGTTCTAATGTCCCTAGTTTGCATATCCATTTAATTTCACATTGGAATAACTGTCAATGTCTTTATACTTCCAAGTTGTATTTATCTGCTGTATAGCCCAGATTGATTTTATACAGGATTCTTTTGATTAGTGTGTAAAGTGTTATGCTGGATATACACATACAGAATTATCTGTCCAATATGTCTAGTGGAATCTGAAATCTGGCAATGTACAGTATGGGAGCATATGTGACTCAATGGGGTGTATTCAATGCCGAGGCGAGCGGCCAGCGAGGGGGTTAAACAGCAAAGATTGCAGAAAACCAGCGATCCTCTATTCAATGTTCTGGGGAAATCCTCACCGTCACAGGACGGCGAGAATTCCCCAAAACAGCGAGACCCGCGGCTAATGCAGGAAACTTGCTGTATGTAGCCGCGAGTCTCGCTGGTTCAGGAACCACATACGCCGATTTCCCCTCGCTCAAAAAATGGAGCGAGGGGGAATAGGCGTATGAGGGGGCTGCGTTGAATACTGTCAGGGTGAGTGGTGACAGCGAGCAGGAAGCTCTGCTCACTGTCACCACTCGCCCACAGCATTGAATACCTGCCAATCATTTGCTCCTAAATGCTGGAAAACAAACAATAGTAATTCAGATAAATTGGTTAAAGTAATTTGATTTCTTAAATTAAATCCAATAATTATTTTTATCCATTCTCTAGTGTTTTGGAGCACTTGATTGTCATTTTCTCCTATACATTTCCTAGATATTTTCTCCCGTCAGACAGAATAGACAGATAAATCTGTGTGTGTACCCAGCTTTAATCCACCACCAGTGTGTGTACCCAGCTTTAATCCACCACCCATCCACCACCCAATCCACCACCCATGTTCAGGTTGACTCGCTCGGATGCAAATTTGAATCCTTGCCGGTCACCCTAACCCCGCCTTGCGAATGGTTGGCCGGCACCAGCCATTCAGTTTTTTAAAAGGTGTTAATCTATAGCGCACCCTTGTGATTCTCAGCCTGGGTTTCACTTAAAGAGTGAACCTTCACCAAATGGATTCATAGGACAGATGCAGAAAAACAGTTTTTGTGCAAACCTTGGCGAAAATACACATATGCAGTATACACACTTACACAATTAAATGTGTGGGTCACTTTTGGATGACCATGATAAAAGGGTATATTTCGC
The DNA here is from genome assembly GCF_055691185.1 of Crinia signifera. Lineage (NCBI taxonomy): Eukaryota > Metazoa > Chordata > Amphibia > Anura > Myobatrachidae > Crinia > Crinia signifera. The sequence continues at coordinate 123,673,713 of NC_139221.1, forward strand.
ATGTAACCCACAATGGGGTATAGAGAATCCACCAAAGGACTGATGGCAGACAGGGGTATGGTCCACAACAGGCAATCCCAAGGGGTCCAGTCGGCAGCAGTGATCAGCTTAAGCGCGCTTTCAGGCTCAACAACCCTTCCTCAGAAGCGTATCACAAGTGTCGAGCGGGGCCCTTTTTAAGCCCCACCAATTTTTAATAAATTGATGATAGATAAGATAGATAGATAAGATAGATATATAGTTAGATTGATTGATTGATACAGTACATACAGGTATAGTGCCTTTTTTTGTGTCAATGTGTATCGAGAACATATTATCACACCTCTTTTCTTATTTTTTTAGGTGACTGCAAACTTCGATTCAAGACAACGATCAATGACGAAGTACAGAAATAGGAGACACAAGACAGGTAATTAATAATATTAATTACTGATAATATGTACACGGTATACCCCGAGTCCGCTGCCCCACTTCCTCCCAGTGCACTCCCGAGCGAACAGTGCCCTGTCCCTGCCTGCTACTGGATGCGGCCTCCAGGCTGTCTCCGAGTGGCCGGATACTGTCCCACCTTCTCTCCAGCCCATGTATGTTGTAACTTATATAAAATAAAAATGGGTCCCCAGCCATCGTCGATCAGCGGCCGCCCAGTGCCAGATTAAGGTCTATATGGGCATGGAGCTGAAATTTAGGAAGGGCCAATAGTGTGCCGCTGCAGGGGATGTGGCCAGTGCGTTGTGTGTTCTATGCATGGGGTGTGGCCTGTGCAGTGGGTGTGGCTATCTGTGGAGGGCAGTTAACCATTTTAAAGTGTAGTAATAACAAGAAAAAAATTAAACAATAAAAAACCTAATATGGGAGTTCTACTGAAGGTGGGATGCTGCCCATAGCAAACAATCAGAATCTACTTCTTATTTATTTACCTTCTAGAAGATAATAGTTTGAATCTGATTGGATGCCCATAGCAACATCCCATCTTCTATAGAACTCCCATCTTAGTAAATAAACCCCAACAATTCTACATATAAAAATATTTGAAAACAAAAACTATTGCATTTTTTGGTTTTACCTTTTATGTTTATGCCAAAGTGAAACTATGCCTTTGAAAAGTCAGTCCATTGGTCCCGATTCAGACCTGATCATTGGGCTGCGGGATTTAGGAGCCCAGTGATCAGGTAAATGCCACCCTGTGATTTCCCCATGCTCACAATGCTGAGTACAGTAAGTCTAGACTTACTCAGCAAAGCAATTGCCGTGGGGAGAAGGAGGCCGCTTCCTCCCAACTACCGGGGAACACATGCGTTTTCTGGGACACTCCCAGAAAACTCTGCGTTACTGCCCGCAAACGTCCACAGGGTGCCAAACACCCTGGGAGCAGCCTGCGATGGTTATCCATCGCAGGCTCCCTTCATATGAATGTTTTGCTGCAAAATTGCAGCCATGCGATCCAACCAGAATGGGGCCCTTTGTACCTTATAATCACTGTCTCTACAAATGTTCTTCATTTTTTACTTTCATAAACATAGAAGGTGATGTGATGGACAGATAAGAATCACTTGGCCCATCTAGTCTGTTTATATTCATACACACACACACACACACACACACACAAACAAACACTTGCTAGGAGCCATTTAACCTACCAATATATTTTGGGATTGTGGGAGGGAGTATATGCAATTACAGGGAGAATATACAAACTCCACACAGTTAGACCTGTGGTGGGAATTGAGCATAGACCCATGAGATAGTAATGCTAACCATTACACCATCCATTCTGCTGTACCATGATTAAATGTTTAGTATAATAATAGAGAGCAATGCAGTTCCAAGGAGAAAAACATTGCAGCCATATAATACAGACAGCACAACAGTGACCCCCATATATAACAGAGAAATTATCAGTGACCACCATGTATTAGATGCTTGACGGTTAAGCCCCGCCCCGCCCCCATTAAGGGAAATAGGAGAAATGACTGATCTCCATGGAGGGGGCGGGGCTAAAATGACACGATTGTGCCATTTTAGCTCCGCCCCCTCCTCTGAGACCCGCGGATTGCGGCATTTACATGCTATGGGGGTTCCTGGAGGGTTGCCCACGCTTCTGTGGGCCGGGAGGGGGACCCGATTTTCGGGAGACTCCCGGGAATTCCGGGAGGGTCGGCAACCCTGGATTAGTTTGAGTACGATGGGTGGCAGGGATACCATGCTTGGTACATCCTATCCAAAGAAAGAGAGTGAAATATAGATGGATATATGTGTACGGATGGTGTAATGGTTAGCAGTACGGATGGTGTAATGGTTAGCATTACTGCCTCACAGCACTGAGGTCATGGGTATGATTCCCACCATGGCTCTAACTGTGCAGAGTTTGTATATTCTCCCCGTACTTGCGTGGGTTTCCTCCAGGTACTCCGGTTTCCTCCCACAATCCAAAAATATACTGGTAGGCTAATTGTTTCCCAACCAATTAACCCTAGAATGTCTGTGTGTGCGTGTACATGTGGTAGGGAATATAGATTGTAAGCTCCACTGGGGCAGGGACTTATGTAAATGTTCAAATATTCTCTGTAAGCGCTGCGGAATATATGTGCACTATATAAGAAACTGTTAATAAAGAAATGAGTATGTAAAAAAATTAAGTAAGCCAGCTTGAAGCAAAAGCTTTGAAAGCTAGTCTGCTACCTACTGTGTTTGTGCATGTGTGAGAAAGAGATGTAGTTTCACTCGTTACCAGCAGATAGCTGTGTTTCGGAGACTTACGGACACTAGACATATAGATAGATTTTATATATATATATATATATGCTTGTGGTCCGGCACTCCAAAATTCGTAGCAGGGTGATTGCCGGGTGCCCTCACTGGTAAGTAATATCGGTGCATAAGATGTGGCACTCCTGGTCTTACTTCAAAGAATACACTGTACAAGTGTTTAACTTCTACGTTTCGGTTTCTATTAAAACCGTCATCAGGAATATACATATAAGTGGTAGGGAAACTTGAAAGGGATTCAGGGGCAGATTTATTAAGCTCAGTGAAGTGATAATGTGACTGGTTTTTATCACCGGCCAATCAGCTCCTAATTGTGAAGTTAAAGGCTTGGTTTGAAAAATGACAGGTAGGAGCTGATTGGTCGATGATAACAACCAGACACTTTATCACTTTATCGAGCTTAATAAATCTACCCTTCAGTTACTCTTGTGCATGACAAAAAAGTGGTGTCCTCAATCACGAGGGGTGTGGCCTTAAGATGCACTGGATGAGATGAAGGACACATGGTGGAGGTAGAATGAGTGGATCGGGGCACTGGGTAAGAGGGGAAATGTAATGTAGGGTGGTAGGAGGATATATTGCGGAAAGGCACAGAGGAAGAGGGGATGCTGGGTGGGAAAGGGACATATTGGAGAAAGGGACAAAGGAAGGGGGGTGCTGGATGGGAGAGGAGACAGTGTGGGCGAGAAACATTTTGTGGATAGGGACACTTGGTGGGAAAGGGTGCAGGGTAAGAGGAAGAAGATTATATTGGATGACATATTGGGGAGAGGGACAGGGGAACGAGAGGGATGCTGGGTGGGAGAATGTCATATTAGAGATAGAACACTGGGTGGTAGAGGGGCACCATGAGTTACTTCACCGGGTGCACTGGGGGTGAGAGGGGGGTGGCAGGGTGAGATAGGTGATGTAGGGTGCAGGGTGAGTGCAGAGTGGGAGGAGGACATATTAGGGAGATTGAGACAGGGTGACAGAGAAGACCGAGTGTGAGAGGGCAGATGCAGGGTGACAGAGGGGAGACCTAGGATGAGAGGGCAGATGCAGGGTGACAGAGGGGAGACCTAGGATGAGAGGGCAGATGCAGGGTGACAGAGGGGAGACCTAGGATGAGAGGGCAGATGCAGGGTGACAGAGGGGAGACCTAGGATGAGAGGGCAGATGCAGGGTGACAGAGGGGAGACCTAGGATGAGAGGGCAGATGCAGGGTGACAGAGGGGAGACCTAGGATGAGAGGGCAAATACAGAGTGAGAGGAGGACATATTATGGAGGGGGACGCAGGGTGAGATGGCAGATGCAGGGTGAGAGGGGGTGGAGTGCAGGGTGGGAGGAGGACATATTATGAAGGGGGACACAGGGTGAGAGGCGACGCAAGGTGAGAGATTGGGTGGGTGGGGGAACAGCCTCTGGGTTCAGTATATACTGTGTTTGTATAATAAATGAGTAAACACACACACTATAATTGAGATAGATAGATAGATAGATAGATAGATAGAGGGCAGTATTCAATGTAGAAAATTCTCTGTGCATGGCGAGAGATTTTTTCTCTCGCCATGCACTCGCCGAGTTCCGGAGCCTCCTGCTCCCACTATTCAACGTATTTAAGACTCGTCGCCACTCGCGGCGAGTCTTAACCCCTGCAGCGGACGAGCGCCTGCGGCAGGGAGCTGACAGGGAGCCGTGGGACGGTGGCATCCAGGGAGATTAAAGTCTCCCTGGATGCCCCAGAACATATGTGAAGGGTAGGGGGGCCCCCCCGGGACCCAGGCAGCACAGGCTGCCCCCCCCTATAGCCAGCGGGGGACCCAGTATTCACTGCACCCGAACGTGCATCGGGTGCAGTGAATATATGAATATCTAATGAGCGGCTCGAGCGCTCCGGCCCCCTGCTGGCTGCACTGTGTAAAAAAAAAAAAAAAAAAATTTTTTAAATATTTTTAATTAAATATATATTCATGTGCTATAAGCACATAAATAAAAATAACATGCCCCTTCACAGAAAAAAAAACCTGATTTTTTTACACCAAAATTAAAAAAAAAACCCTTTTAGATTAAAAGTTCACATTCCAGCTCTCCATCAAAAGATGGAGAATTTCTACACGGAGAGAGACGGCGAAAATCACTTAGAAAGACGGCGAATATTTCACATTGAATAGTGTGGTTCACTTTTGGAGAGCAAAATGCTCCGTCCAGGGCGAAAAAAGCAAAAATTCTCCATAAAACACAGAGAATTTTTCTCATTGAATACTGCCCAGAGAGGGGGCCCGGCACTCAGGATTTATAGTGAAACCTGGCATATAACTGGCTACAGTGCCATCAATTGAGGTGATATACCTCCAACATGTAGTAGTAGAACAAGCGGCACTCGGAGACTGGAAACTCAGTGAAACCAGAGGATTCATTTTAATTCATGTGCTATATGTGAGAACGTTTCGGAGCACGGCGGCTCTGTCGTCAGCCCATAAATAATGTACAACAAATACAAAATATGCACAGGTATATATACAGAAGTACGCACAAATGTGAAGAGGCTTACCTGCCCCTGTGTGATGCCTCCAGTTCCCTACAGCGCTGCCGGTGGCTTCCGGGTCGGCGCCTGCCATTCGGCGCCCTGCCCGCGTCACTCTGTGGCGCGTGTAAGCGCGTCATAGCTGCGCCTGCACCATCCGCCGAGTCCGGGAATAAGCAGGGAACTAAGGGCAAAAGTGACATCATGTTAAAAAAAAATGCATTATAACAGAACTTGCTTAGGATGAGGGTGAGAAAGCAGAGGGTAAGAGAGGGCAGATGCAGGGTAAGAGGGCAAATGCAGAGTGAGAGGAGAACATATTATGGAGGGGGACACAGGGTGACAGAGGAGGTGCAGGGTGAGAGAGGGCAGATGCAGGGTGAGAGAGGGCAGATGCAGGGTGAGAGAGGGCAGAGTGCATGGTGGGAGGAGGACATATTATGGAGGGGGACGCAGGGTGAGAGATTGGAGTGGGTGGGGGAACAGCCTCTGGGTTCAGTATATACTGTGTTTGCGTAATAAATGAGTAAACACACACTATATATATATATATATATATATATATATATATATATATATATATATCTAGCTCAGGTTAAATAAATAATGGAAATCACACACTTGCAGCTTCCTAAATATCACCAGGATTACACAGGGTTAACCTCACCGTTGTGATGGTCACTGTGCTTGCAGCAGATAGGGGGAGGGCTCAGTAACCGGAGTGCAGGAGAGATAATTCCTTGCCTCCAGTCCAGTCCTAACAAAAGCCCATGACCAGGAAGTAAAGTAGCAGGGGGGATGCAGTCCCAGCCTGTGCGGAAGTGCCTGGACTAGGGCTTCTGGCTGCGGCGCTGCTGCTTATCAGTAAATGTGACAAGTGCTGCAGCATGAGCCGGCAGTACCAGTGCACAGCTGAGGAGATGCAGAGCGGAGGTCGGAGACCCCATCAGTAGGTTCACGGGTAGCGGAGGGACAGCTGGCAGGAAAAAACCTGCAATTTTTCTAGGCTCAGTTGTCACGGTGGTGACGCGTGTGTGACTGACTTTTTAGTCAGCTCACAGTCAGGAGGCAGCTCTGGGTGCTCATTGCCGGCGCGGACAGGCACACAGTGGACACGGGGGTGCGGGTGTGAGTGTGGCCGCTCTATTTGGTGTCACCTGACCCCACTGAAGGGTGACACCTGACGCGGGCGGGAGGAGGCGGGGCCACTACATCTGACGGCAGCCACCCACCAATGACAGGTGGAGGAGGTGGGGCCGCACAACTGCCGCTGAGCAGCCCCGGCCTCAGCCCCAGGCTGTCACATCATATTTGTGTTGCTTGACAGTGGCTGTGCGCATGCGCGACTTTCGGCGGCGGCCTCTGTAGTGTCGGCCTCCCGGGAAAGTTCCCGGTAGATATTATGGCCAATCCGCCCCTGCTGGAATTAAACAGCCGCTCATGTTGCTGATTGGTGGAGAGGTCCACCAATCAGATGGAGCTGATGGAGACAATAGAAATGACGTCACAGACAGCATCATAGAATCAATGCATCATAGAAGTAGTGCGTCATAGAAGCAGCTGTAACGTTACTCAGAAGCCAGCAGACGGGTGAGGAGGATGGTGCGGAGTGGCTGATGAGGAGCAGGGATGGCTGAGCAAGGACTTGGCAAGGAGAAGGAGTGGCGAGTGGGCGTCCAGTGAGGACGGAGGAGCTGATTAGAGGTGTCAGGTTGGTGTGCAGGGCAAGGAGGAGGAACTGTGAGGAGGAGCCAGCGAGTGATGGGCAGAGCAGCAGATTGGTCAGTGAGGGTAAACAAACATTGTTAAAGAGATGCACTAAAGCAGAAATTTTGTAAAAACCCACGTTTCAGGGTTTTAACCATATTCCTGTATGCACTAAAGCAGCACATTGGGGCTTTGTTGCAGAGGGTAAGGCCAGTTGTAGCTGCTAATGTGGACCAGGAGCCAGAGCCGAATTTCCCATTAGGCACGTGAGGCACCGGCCTAGGGGCGGCACATGTTTGGGGGCGGCACTTGGATGCCTGTGATAGTACTGTCAGCCCAAAATGCACCAATAACTGCAAAATATCCACTGTACTGTACTATATTCAATCTTAAATATAGTGTAAATGGATAGGACATGCAGATACTGCCCCTATAAACTGTCCTACTTAGTAAACATTATTGTTGTGCCTAGGGGCACCCTCATCCCTAAATCCGCCCCTGCCAGGAGCCGATACTCTCTCCTACACTTCCGCTTAAGAAGTGTACTATAGTGTCTAAGCATGATCCAGTTCATAATTTAAATTATAAGAAAAGAAGCAGTAAAATATTTTTCTAATCATCATAAAAAATATATGAATAGTCATCATACAAAAAATTTTTAGTTCAAAGTTCCCGTTCTAATGTCCCTAGTTTGCATATCCATTTAATTTCACATTGGAATAACTGTCAATGTCTTTATACTTCCAAGTTGTATTTATCTGCTGTATAGCCCAGATTGATTTTATACAGGATTCTTTTGATTAGTGTGTAAAGTGTTATGCTGGATATACACATACAGAATTATCTGTCCAATATGTCTAGTGGAATCTGAAATCTGGCAATGTACAGTATGGGAGCATATGTGACTCAATGGGGTGTATTCAATGCCGAGGCGAGCGGCCAGCGAGGGGGTTAAACAGCAAAGATTGCAGAAAACCAGCGATCCTCTATTCAATGTTCTGGGGAAATCCTCACCGTCACAGGACGGCGAGAATTCCCCAAAACAGCGAGACCCGCGGCTAATGCAGGAAACTTGCTGTATGTAGCCGCGAGTCTCGCTGGTTCAGGAACCGCATACGCCGATTTCCCCTCGCTCAAAAAATGGAGCGAGGGGGAATTGGCGTATGAGGGGGCTGCGTTGAATACTGTCAGGGTGAGTGGTGACAGCGAGCAGGAAGCTCTGCTCGCTGTCACCACTCGCTCACAGCATTGAATACCTGCCAATCATTTGCTCCTAAATGCTGGAAAACAAACAATAGTAATTCAGATAAATTGGTTAAAGTAATTTGATTTCTTAAATTAAACCCAATAATTATTTTTATCCATTCTCTAGTGTTTTGGAGCACTTGATTGTCATTTTCTCCTATACATTTCCTAGATATTTTCTCCCGTCAGACAGAATGGACAAGTAAATCTGTGTGTGTACCCAGCTTTATGGTACTATATAGGTCTTCATACTCTTTAAACATCTACTAGTTTTTCCGATGTATACGAGACCAAATTGACAATTTTTTTTTTTATAATTATTCAAATATTTTTTATGATGATTACCAAAACAATTTACTGCTTTTATTGCTGACATCACATTCACTGACAAATATCAATCTGGATTTAAACAGCCACTCTGGTAGCTGATTGGTGGAGTGTCCCATCAATCACAGGGAGCTGATGGTGACATAGAAGTGATGTCACAATCAGACAGCATCATAGAAGCAGCTGCAGTGTGTCATAGAAGCAGCTGCAGCGCGTCATAAAAGCAGCTGCAGCTGTAATGTCACTCAGAAGCCAGCAGACAGGTGAGGAGGATGGTGCGGAGTGGCTGATGGGTGGAGAATGATGAGGAGCAGGGATGGATGAGCATGGGCTTGCAAGGATAAGGAGTGAGTGGACAGTGAGGACGGAGGAGCTGATTAGAGGTGACAGATTGCTGTGCAGGGCAAGGAGGAGGAACTGTGAGGAGGAGCCAGCGAGTGATGGGCCGAGCAGATTGGTCAGTGAGGGTAAACAAACATTGTTAAAGAGATGCACTAAAGCAGAAATTTTGTAAAAACCCACGTTTCAGGGTTTTAACTATATTCCTGTATGCACTAAAGCAGCACATTGGGGCTTTGTTGCAGAGGGTAAGGCCAGTTGTAGCTGCTAATGTGGACGAGGAGCCGATACCCTCTCCTACACTTCCGCTTAAGAAGAGTACTATAGTGTCTAAGCATGATCCAGTTCATAATTTAAATTATAAGAAAAGAAGCAGTAAAATATTTTTCTAATCATCATAAAAAATATATGAATAGTCATCATACAAAAAAAATTTTTAGTTCAAAGTTCCCGTTCTAATGTCCCTAGTTTGCATATCCATTTAATTTCACATTGGAATAACTGTCAATGTCTTTATACTTCCAAGTTGTATTTATCTGCTGTATAGCCCAGATTGATTTTATACAGGATTCTTTTGATTAGTGTGTAAAGTGTTATGCTGGATATACACATACAGAATTATCTGTCCAATATGTCTAGTGGGATCTAAAATCTGGCAATGTACAGTATGGGAGCATATGTGACTCAATGGGGTGTATTCAATGCTGAGGCGAGCGGCCAGCGAGGGGGTTAACCCCTTCCCGACATTTGACGTACATTTACGTCATGGTCGGGAAGTACTTCCCGACACATGGCGTAAATGTACGTCATGGCTTGTAACTGTCACCGCGTCTATAGACGCGGTGACAGTTAGGAGAGGTCTGCTGTCCCTGACAGCAGACATCCCCCCTCGCCGCCCAGGGGGGGCAGGGATGCCCCCCCCCGGTCGGCGATCGCTGTGATTGGCTGTTCAAATCTGAACAGCCATTCACAGCGTTTCCTGTGTTACCGGCGGCTAAGCCGCTCGGTAACACAGAAAACGGTGGTGATCGGTGCTGTTAAATACAGCACCGATCACCACCGATGAGCAGGAGCCCCCCCACCCACTCACCCACTCACCCGGCAGCCCGGCAGGTCCTCAGTAGGGGAAGCGCTGAGCGCACGCAGCGCTCCCCCCTCCCGCCCCCCCCGCCAGGCTCAGCAGCAGCAGCAGCAGCAGCAGCATGAGCTGCTGTAAAAGTAAAAAAAAAAAAAAAAAAGACACACTGAATTATATATATATATATGTGTGTATATGTGTGTATATATATATATGTGTATATATATATATATGTGTGTGTATATATATATATATATATATATATATATGTGTGTGTATATATATATATATATATATATATATATATATATATATATATAGACACATATATATATGTCTATATATATATATATATATATATATATATATATATATACACACATATATATATATATATATATATATATACACACATATATATATCTATATATATATCTATATATATATATATATATATATATATCTATATATATAGATATATAGATATATATATATATATATATATATATATATATAGATATATATATATATATATAGAGACAGATAGATAGAAAGATATTCTCGACATATGACGTATATATACGTCATGGTCGGGAGGTACTTCCCGACCGGAGACGTATATATACGTCATGGTTTTAACTGTCACCGCGTCTATAGACGCGGTGACAGTTTGGAGATGTCTGCTGTCCCTGATTCCCAATCAGCGATCGCTGTTATTGGCTGTTCAAATGTGAACAGCCAATCACAGCGTTTTCTGTGTTACCGGCGGCTAAGCCGCTCGGTAACACAGTGATCGGTGGTGATCGGTGCTGTTAAGTACAGCACCGATCACCACCGATCGCCAGCCCCCCCCCCCTCTCCCACCCGGCAGCCCCCCCTCCCACCCACCCGGCTGCCGCAGTGCCAGCACCCCTCCCACCCCCCCACCAGCCGCAGCGCCAGCCCCCCTCCCAAAGCTGGTGAGCAAAATGGGGTCACATGTGGTGCTTCGGGGGGTCTTGCTAATGCGACATAGCACCCACCATTCATTCCACCACCAAATATCACTCCTTCCCTTCTGAGTCCTGCCATGCACCCAAATGGTATTTTTTGGTCACATGTGAGGCATTGCCGTACTCGGGAGAAATTGGGGCACAGATTTTGGGGTGCTTTGTCTCCTTCATTCCTTGTGAAAATGAAAACTTTTGAGCCAGAAATGCATTTTTGTGTAAAAAATTACATTTTTTTTACACAAAAATGCAGTTCTGGCTCAAAATTTTTCATTTTCACAAGGAATGAAGGAGACAAAGCACCCCAAAATCTGTGCCCCAATTTCTCCCGAGTATGGCAATGCCTCACATGTGACCAAAAAATATCAGTTGGGTGCATGGCAGGACTCAGAAGGGAAGGAGTGATATTTGGATTTTGCAGCACAGATTCTGGTTGAATGACCCCTGAAGCACCCATACAGTGGAACCCCCCCACTAGTGACCCCATTTTGCAAACTACACCCTTCAGGGAATTCAACAAGGGGTATAGTGTACATTTCAAACCCCCAGGGGTTTCACCAATTTTTATACAACTGAGCTGTGAAAATGAAAAATTACATTTTTTCATTTGCACAGCCCAGTTGTATCAAAATTGGTGAAACCCCTGGGGGTTTGAAATGTACACTATACCCCTTGTTGAATTCCCTGAAGGGTGTAGTTTGCAAAATGGGGTCACTTGTGGGGGAGGTTCCTAACTTTTAGCATCTTATGGTGCCTATAAACCTACATGGTGCCTAAAAAATAATCTCATAAAAAGGAGGCTCCAAAATCAAGTAGGTGCTCCTTCTATTATGAAGCCTGTGGTTTGGTCACCGTGCACACTAGGGCCACATATAAGATATTTATAAAAACAAAAGAATTGGGGGAATCAATTTTTAGTCCCATTTCTCTAGTAAAATCTACTGTGTTCCTTAGAAAAATGTATTAAATTTGAAAATCTGCCAAAAAAATGAAATTTTGAAATTTCACCTACACTTTGTTTTAATTCTTGTGAAACACCTAAAGGGTTAACAAACTTCCAAAATGCTGTTTTGAATACTGTGAGGGGTGCACTTTTTGAAATGGCATCATTTATGGGGGTGTCTCACATACAAGTCCCTCAAAGTCACATCATAACTGAACTGGTCCCTAAAAAAATCAGAGTTTGAAATTTTCTTGAAAATTTGAGAATTTGCTATTCATATTTTAAGCCTCCTAGTGTCCAAAAAAATGAAAATGAGGTTGAAATAATGATGGCAACATAAAGTATACATATGGTCTATGTTAGTTATTAACTATTTTGAGTGGTAAGATTATTTGTCTCACAAGCAGAAAATTTAACATTTTGCAAATCGCAAAATTTTCCATTTTTTTACGACATTTTGGAATTTTTCACAAAAAAACACAGACTGTATCAACCAAAATTTACCACTAACTTGAAGTACAATGTGTCACGAGAAAACAATCTCAAAATCACTGGGATAAGTAAAAGCAAAAAAAAGTTATCCCCACTTAAGTGATACATGCCAGATTTGAAAAAAAGGGCTCTGTCAGGAAGGCAAAAACAGGCTCCGTCAGGAAGGGGTTAAACAGCAAAGATTGCAGAAAACCAGCGATCCTCTATTCAATGTTCTGGGGAAATCCTCACCGTCACAGGACGGCGAGAATTCCCCAAAACAGCGAGACCCGCGGCTAATGCAGGAAACTTGCTGCATTAGCCGCGTATGTAGCCGCGAGTCTCGCTGGTTCAGGAACCACATACGCCGATTTCCCCTCGCTCAAAAAATGGAGCGAGGGGGAATAGGCGTATGAGGGGGCTGCGTTGAATACTGTCAGGGTGAGTGGTGACAGCGAGCAGGAAGCTCTGCTCACTGTCACCACTCGCCCACAGCATTGAATACCTGCCAATCATTTGCTCCTAAATGCTGGAAAACAAACAATAGTAATTCAGATAAATTGGTTAAAGTAATTTGATTTCTTAAATTAAATCCAATAATTATTTTTATCCATTCTCTAGTGTTTTGGAGCACTTGATTGTCATTTTCTCCTATACATTTCCTAGATATTTTCTCCCGTCAGACAGAATGGACAGATAAATCTGTGTGTGTACCCAGCTTTAATCCACCACCAGTGTGTGTACCCAGCTTTAATCCACCACCCATCCACCACCCATGTTCAGGTTGACTCGCTCGGATGCAAATTTGAATCCTTGCCGGTCACCCTAACCCCGCCTTGCGAATGGTTGGCCGGCACCAGCCATTCAGTTTTTTAAAAGGTGTTAATCTATAGCGCACCCTTGTGATTCTCAGCCTGGGTTTCACTTAAAGAGTGAACCTTCACCAAATGGATTCATAGGACAGATGCAGAAAAACAGTTTTTGTGCAAACCTTGGCGAAAATACACATATGCAGTATACACACTTACACAATTAAATGTGTGGGTCACTTTTGGATGACCATGATAAAAGGGTATATTTCGCATGTAACCCACAATGGGGTATAGAGAATCCACCAAAGGACTGATGGCAGACAGGGGTATGGTCCACAACAGGCAATCCCAAGGGGTCAAGTCGGCAGCAGTGATCAGCTTAAGCGCGCTTTCAGGCTCAACAACCCTTCCTCAGAAGCGTATCACAAGTGTCGAGCGGGGCCCTTTTTAAGCCCCACCAATTTTTAATAAATTGATGATAGATAAGATAGATAGATAAGATAGATAGATAAGATAGATATATAGTTAGATTGATTGATTGATACAGTACATACAGGTATAGTGCCTTTTTTTGTGTCAATGTGTATCGAGAACATATTATCACACCTCTTTTCTTATTTTTTTAGGTGACTGCAAACTTCGATTCAAGACAACGATCAATGACGAAGTACAGAAATAGGAGACACAAGACAGGTAATTAATAATATTAATTACTGATAATATGTACACGGTATACCCCGAGTCCGCTGCCCCACCTCCTCCCAGTGCACTCCCGAGCGAACAGTGCCCTGTCCCTGCCTGCTACTGGATGCGGCCTCCAGGCTGTCTCCGAGTGGCCGGATACTGTCCCACCTTCTCTCCAGCCCATGTATGTTGTAACTTATATAAAATAAAAATGGGTCCCCAGCCATCGTCGATCAGCGGCCGCCCAGTGCCAGATTAAGGTCTATATGGGCATGGAGCTGAAATTTAGGAAGGGCCAATAGTGTGCCGCTGCAGGGGATGTGGCCAGTGCGTTGTGTGTTCTATGCATGGGGTGTGGCCTGTGCAGTGGGTGTGGCTATCTGTGGAGGGCAGTTAACCATTTTAAAGTGTAGTAATAACAAGAAAAAAATTAAACAATAAAAAACCTAATATGGGAGTTCTACTGAAGGTGGGATGCTGCCCATAGCAAACAATCAGAATCTACTTCTTATTTATTTACCTTCTAGAAGATAATAGTTTGAATCTGATTGGATGCCCATAGCAACATCCCATCTTCTATAGAACTCCCATCTTAGTAAATAAACCCCAACAATTCTACATATAAAAATATTTTAAAACAAAAACTATTGCATTTTTTGGTTTTACCTTTTATGTTTATGCCAAAGTGAAACTATGCCTTTGAAAAGTCAGTCCATTGGTCCCGATTCAGACCTGATCATTAGGAGCCCAGTGATCAGGTAAATGCCACCCTGTGATTTCCCCATGCTCACAATGCTGAGTACAGTAAGTCTAGACTTACTCAGCAAAGCAATTGCCGTGGGGAGAAGGAGGCCGCTTCCTCCCAACTACCGGGGAACACATGCGTTTTCTGGGACACTCCCAGAAAACTCTGCGTTACTGCCCGCAAACGTCCACAGGGTGCCAAACACCCTGGGAGCAGCCTGCGATGGTTATCCATCGCAGGCTCCCTTCATATGAATGTTTTGCTGCAAAATTGCAGCCATGCGATCCAACCAGAATGGGGCCCTTTGTACCTTATAATCACTGTCTCTACAAATGTTCTTCATTTTTTACTTTCGTAAACATAGAAGGTGATGTGATGGCAGATAAGAATCACTTGGCCCATCTAGTCTGTTTATATTCACACACACACACACACACACACACACACACACACACACACACACACACACACACACACACACACTTGCTAGGAGCCATTTAACCTACCAATATATTTTGGGATTGTGGGAGGGAGTATATGCAATTACAGGGAGAATATACAAACTCCACACAGTTAGACCTGTGGTGGGAATTGAGCATAGACCCATGAGATAGTAATGCTAACCATTACACCATCCATTCTGCTGTACCATGATTAAATGTTTAGTATAATAATAGAGAGCAATGCAGTTCCAAGGAGAAAAACATTGCAGCCATATAATACAGACAGCACAACAGTGACCCCCATATATAAGAGAAATTATCAGTGACCACCATGTATTAGATGCTTGACGGTTAAGCCCCGCCCCGCCCCCATTAAGGGAAATAGGAGAAATGACTGATCTCCATGGAGAGGGCGGGGCTAAAATGACACGATTGTGCCATTTTAGCTCCGCCCCCTCCTCTGAGACCCGCGGATTGCGGCATTTACATGCTATGGGGGTCCCCCAGATTCCTGGAGGGTTGCCCACGCTTCTGTGGGCCGGGAGGGGGACCCGATTTTCGGGAGACTCCCGGGAATTCCGGGAGGGTCGGCAACCCTGGATTACTTTGAGTACGATGGGTGGCAGGGATACCATGCTTGGTACATCCTATCCAAAGAAAGAGAGTGAAATATAGATGGATATATGTGTACGGATGGTGTAATGGTTAGCAGTACGGATGGTGTAATGGTTAGCATTACTGCCTCACAGCACTGAGGTCATGGGTATGATTCCCACCATGGCTCTAACTGTGCAGAGTTTGTATATTCTCCCCGTACTTGCGTGGGTTTCCTCCAGGTACTCCGGTTTCCTCCCACAATCCAAAAATATACTGGTAGGCTAATTGTTTCCCAACCAATTAACCCTAGAATGTCTGTGTGTGCGTGTACATGTGGTAGGGAATATAGATTGTAAGCTCCACTGGGGCAGGGACTGATGTGAATGTTCAAATATTCTCTGTAAGCGCTGCGGAATATATGTGCACTATATAAGAAACTGTTAATAAAGAAATGTGTATGTAAAAAAATTAAGTAAGCCCGCTTGAAGCAAAAGCTTTGAAAGCTAGTCTGCTACCTCCTGTGTTTGTGCATGTGTGAGAAAGAGATGTAGTTTCACTCGTTACCAGCAGATAGCTGTGTTTCGGAGACTTACGGACACTAGACATATAGATAGATTTTATATATATATATATATATATATATATATATATATATATATATATATATATGCTTGTGGTCCGGCACTCCAAAATTCGTAGCAGGGTGATTGCCGGGTGCCCTCACTGGTAAGTAATATCGGTGCATAAGATGTGGCACTCCTGGTCTTACTTCAAAGAATACACATACACTGTACAAGTGTTTAACTTCTACGTTTCGGTTTCTATTAAAACCGTCATCAGGAATATACATATAAGTGGTAGGGAAACTTGAAAGGGATTCAGGGGCAGATTTATTAAGCTCAGTGAAGTGATAATGTGGCTGGTTTTTATCACCGGCCAATCAGCTCCTAATTGTGAAGTTACAGGCTTGGTTTGAAAAATGACAGGTAGGAGCTGATTGGTCGATGATAACAACCAGACAGTTTATCACTTTATCGAGCTTAATAAATCTACCCTTCAGTTACTCTTGTGCATGACAAAAAAGTGGTGTCCTCAACCACGAGGGGTGTGGCCTTAAGATGCACTGGATGAGATGAAGGACACATGGTGGAGGTAGAATGAGTGGATCGGGGCACTGGGTAAGAGGGGAAATGTAATGTAGGGTGGTAGGAGGATATATTGCGGAAAGGCACAGAGGAAGAGGGGATGCTGGGTGGGAAAGGGACATATTGGAGAAAGGGACAAAGGAAGGGGGGTGCTGGATGGGAGAGGAGACAGTGTGGGCGAGAAACATTTTGTGGATAGGGACACTTGGTGGGAAAGGGTGCAGGGTAAGAGGAAGGAGATTATATTGGATGACATATTGGGGAGAGGGACAGGGAAACGAGAGGGATGCTGGGTGGGAGAATGTCATATTAGAGATAGAACACTGGGTGGTAGAGGGGCACCATGAGTTACTTCACCGGGTGCACTGGGGGTGAGAGGGGGGTGGCAGGGTGAGATAGGAGATGTAGGGTGCAGGGTGAGTGCAGAGTGGGAGGAGGACATATTAGGGAGATTGAGACAGGGTGACAGAGAAGACCGAGTGTGAGAGGGCAGATGCAGGGTGACAGAGGGGAGACCTAGGATGAGAGGGCAGATGCAGGGTGACAGAGAGGAGACCTAGGATGAGAGGGCAGATGCAGGGTGACAGAGGGGAGACCTAGGATGAGAGGGCAGATGCAGGGTGACAGAGGGGAGACCTAGGATGAGAGGGCAAATACAGAATGAGAGGAGGACATATTATGGAGGGGGACGCAGGGTGACAGAGGAGGTGCAGGGTTAGATGGCAGATGCAGGGTGAGAGGGGGTGGAGTGCAGGGTGGGAGGAGGACATATTATGAAGGGGGACACAGGGTGAGAGGCGACGCAAGGTGAGAGATTGGGTGGGTGGGGGAACAGCCTCTGGGTTCAGTATATACTGTGTTTGTATAATAAATGAGTAAACACACACACTATAATTGAGATAGATAGATAGATAGATAGAGGGCAGTATTCAATGTAGAAAATTCTCTGTGCATGGCGAGAGATTTTTTCTCTCGCCATGCACTCGCCGTGTTCCGGAGCCTCCTGCTCCCACTATTCAACGTATTTAAGACTCGCCGCCACTCGCGGCGAGTCTTAACCCCTGCAGCGGACGAGCGTCCGCGGCAGGGAGCTGACAGGGAGCCGTGGGACGGTGGCATCCAGGGAGATTAAAGTCTCCCTGGATGCCCCAGAACATATGTGGATGGTAGGGGGGCCCCCCCGGGACCCAGGCAGCACAGGCTGCCCCCCCCCTATAGCCAGCGGGGGACCCAGTATTCACTGCACCCGAACGTGCATCGGGTGCAGTGAATATATGAATATCTAATGAGCGGCTCGAGCGCTCCGGCCCCCTGCTGGCTGCACTGTGTAAAAAAAAAAAAAAAAAAAATTAAAAAAAATATATTTTTTTTTTATTAAATATATATTCATGTGCTATAAGCACATAAATAAATATAACATACCCCTTCACAGAAAAAAAACCTGATTTTTTTACACCAAAATTAAAAAAAAAAACCTTTTAGATTAAAAGTTCACATTCCAGCTCTCCATCAAAAGATGGAGAATTTCTACACGGAGAGAGATGGCGAAAATCACTTAGAAAGACGGCGAATATTTCACATTGAATAGGGTGGTTCACTTTTGGAGAGCAAAATGCTCCGTCCAGGGCGAAAAAAGCAAAAATTCTCCATAAAACACGGAGAATTTTTCTCATTGAATACTGCCCAGAGAGGGGGCCCGGCACTCAGGATTTATAGTGAAACCTGGCATATAACTGGCTACAGTGCCATCAATTGAGGTAATATACCTCCAACATGTAGTAGTAGAACAAGCGGCACTCGGAGACTGGAAACTCAGTGAAACCAGAGGATTCATTTTAATTCATGTGCTATATGTGAGAACGTTTCGGAGCACGGCGGCTCTGTCGTCAGCCCATAAATAATGTACAACAAATACAAAATATGCACAGGTATATATACAGAAGTACGCACAAATGTGAAGAGGCTTACCTGCCCCCGTGTGATGCCTCCAGTTCCCTACAGCGCTGCCGGTGGCTTCCGGGTCGGCGCCTGCCATTCGGCGCCCTGCCCGCGTCACTCTGTGGCGCGTGTAAGCGCGTCATAGCTGCGCCTGCACCATCCGCCGAGTCCGGGAATAAGCAGGGAACTAAGGGCAAAAGTGACATCATGTTAAAAAAAAATGCATTATAACAGAACTTGCTTAGGATGAGGGTGAGAAAGCAGAGGGTAAGAGAGGGCAGATGCAGGGTAAGAGGGCAAATGCAGAGTGAGAGGAGAACATATTATGGAGGGGGACACAGGGTGACAGAGGAGGTGCAGGGTGAGAGAGGGCAGATGCAGGGTGAGAGAGGGCAGATGCAGGGTGAGAGAGGGCAGAGTGCATGGTGGGAGGAGGACATATTATGGAGGGGGACGCAGGGTGAGAGATTGGAGTGGGTGGGGAAACAGCCTCTGGGTTCAGTATATACTGTGTTTGCGTAATAAATGAGTAAACACACACACTATATATATATATATATATATATATATATATATATCTAGCTCAGGTTAAATAAATAATGGAAATCACACACTTGCAGCTTCCTAAATATCACCAGGATTACACAGGGTTAACCTCACCGTTGTGATGGTCACTGTGCTTGCAGCAGAGAGGGGGAGGGCTCAGTAACCGGAGTGCAGTAGAGATAATTCCTTGCCTCCAGTCCAGTCCTAACAAAAGCCCATGACCAGGAAGTAAAGTAGCAGGGGGGATGCAGTCCCAGCCTGTGCGGAAGTGCCTGGACTAGGGCTTCTGGCTGCCGGCGCTGCTGCTTATCAGTAAATGTGACAAGTGCTGCAGCATGAGCCGGCAGTACCAGTGCACAGCTGAGGAGATGCAGAGCGGAGGTCGGAGACCCCATCAGTAGGTTCACAGGTAGCGGAGGGACAGCTGGCAGGAAAAAACCTGCAATTTTTCTAGGCTCAGTTGTCACGGTGGTGACGCGTGTGTGACTGACTTTTTAGTCAGCTCACAGTCAGGAGGCAGCTCTGGGTGCTCATTGCCGGCGCGGACTGGCACACAGTGGACACGGGGGTGCGGGTGTGAGTGTGGCCGGCTGGCCGCTCTATTTGGTGTCACCTGACCCCACTGAAGGGTGACACCTGACGCGGGCGGGAGGAGGCGGGGCCACTACATCTGACGGCAGCCACCCACCAATGACAGGTGGAGGAGGTGGGGCCGCACAACTGCCGCTGAGCAGCCCCGGCCTCAGCCCCAGGCTGTCACATCATATTTGTGTTGCTTGACAGTGGCTGTGCGCATGCGCCACTTTCGGCGGCGGCGGCGGCCTCTGTAGTGTCGGCCTCCCGGGAAAGTTCCCGGTAGATATTATGGCCAATCCGCCCCTGCTGGAATTAAACAGCCGCTCATGTTGCTGATTGGTGGAGAGGTCCACCAATCAGAGGGAGCTGATGGAGACAATAGAAATGACGTCACAGACAGCATCATAGAATCAATGCATCATAGAAGTAGTGCGTCATAGAAGCAGCTGTAACGTTACTCAGAAGCCAGCAGACGGGTGAGGAGGATGGTGCGGAGTGGCTGATGAGGAGCAGGGATGGCTGAGCAAGGACTAGGCAAGGAGAAGGAGTGGCGAGTGGGCGTCCAGTGAGGACGGAGGAGCTGATTAGAGGTGTCAGGTTGGTGTGCAGGGCAAGGAGGAGGAACTGTGAGGAGGAGCCAGCGAGTGATGGGCAAAGCAGCAGATTGGTCAGTGAGGGTAAAAAAACATTGTTAAAGAGATGCACTAAAGCAGAAATTTTGTAAAAACCCACGTTTCAGGGTTTTAACCATATTCCTGTATGCACTAAAGCAGCACATTGGGGCTTTGTTGCAGAGGGTAAGGCCAGTTGTAGCTGCTAATGTGGACCAGGAGCCGATACTCTCTCCTACACTTCCGCTTAAGAAGTGTACTATAGTGTCTAAGCATGATCCAGTTCATAATTTAAATTATAAGAAAAGAAGCAGTAAAATATTTTTCTAATCATCATAAAAAATATATGAATAGTCATCATACAAAATTTTTTTAGTTCAAAGTTCCCGTTCTAATGTCCCTAGTTTGCATATCCATTTAATTTCACATTGGAATAACTGTCAATGTCTTTATACTTCCAAGTTGTATTTATCTGCTGTATAGCCCAGATTGATTTTATACAGGATTCTTTTGATTAGTGTGTAAAGTGTTATGCTGGATATACACATACAGAATTATCTGTCCAAATATGTCTAGTGGGATCTAAAATCTGGCAATGTACAGTATGGGAGCATATGTGACTCAATGGGGTGTATTCAATGCCGAGGCGAGCGGCCAGCGAGGGGGTTAAACAGCAAAGATTGCAGAAAACCAGTGATCCTCTATTCAATGTTCTGGGGAAATCCTCACCGTCACAGGACGGCGAGAATTCCCCAAAACAGCGAGACCCGCGGCTAATGCAGGAAACTTGCTGCATTAGCCGCGTATGTAGCCGCGAGTCTCGCTGGTTCAGGAACCACATACGCCGATTTCCCCTCGCTCAAAAAATGGAGCGAGGGGGAATAGGCGTATGAGGGGGCTGCGTTGAATACTGTCAGGGTGAGTGGTGACAGCGAGCAGGAAGCTCTGCTCACTGTCACCACTCGCCCACAGCATTGAATACCTGCCAATCATTTGCTCCTAAATGCTGGAAAACAAACAATAGTAATTCAGATAAATTGGTTAAAGTAATTTGATTTCTTAAATTAAATCCAATAATTATTTTTATCCATTCTCTAGTGTTTTGGAGCACTTGATTGTCATTTTCTCCTATACATTTCCTAGATATTTTCTCCCGTCAGACAGAATGGACAGATAAATCTGTGTGTGTACCCAGCTTTAATCCACCACCAGTGTGTGTACCCAGCTTTAATCCACCACCCATCCACCACCCAATCCACCACCCATGTTCAGGTTGACTCGCTCGGATGCAAATTTGAATCCTTGCCGGTCACCCTAACCCCGCCTTGCGAATGGTTGGCCGGCACCAGCCATTCAGTTTTTTAAAAGGTGTTAATCTATAGCGCACCCTTGTGATTCTCAGCCTGGCTTTCACTTAAAGAGTGAACCTTCACCAAATGGATTCATAGGACAGATGCAGAAAAACTGTTTTTGTGCAAACCTTGGCGAAAATACACATATGCAGTATACACACTTACACAATTAAATGTGTGGGTCACTTTTGGATGACCATGATAAAAGGGTATATTTCGCATGTAACCCACAATGGGGTATAGAGAATCCACCAAAGGACTGATGGCAGACAGGGGTATGGTCCACAACAGGCAATCCCAAGGGGTCCAGTCGGCAGCAGTGATCAGCTTAAGCGCGCTTTCAGGCTTAACAACCCTTCCTCAGAAGCGTATCACAAGTGTCGAGCGGGGCCCTTTTTAAGCCCCACCAATTTTTTATAAATTGATGATAGATAAGATAGATAGATAAGATAGATAGATAAGATAGATATATAGTTAGATTGATTGATTGATACAGTACATACAGGTATAGTGCCTTTTTTTGTGTCAATGTGTATCGAGAACATATTATCACACCTCTTTTCTTATTTTTTTAGGTGACTGCAAACTTCGATTCAAGACAACGATCAATGACGAAGTACAGAAATAGGAGACACAAGACAGGTAATTAATAATATTAATTACTGATAATATGTACACGGTATACCCCGAGTCCGCTGCCCCACCTCCTCCCAGTGCACTCCCGAGCGAACAGTGCCCTGTCCCTGCCTGCTACTGGATGCGGCCTCCAGGCTGTCTCCGAGTGGCCGGATACTGTCCCACCTTCTCTCCAGCCCATGTATGTTGTAACTTATATAAAATAAAAATGGGTCCCCAGCCATCGTCGATCAGCGGCCGCCCAGTGCCAGATTAAGGTCTATATGGGCATGGAGCTGAAATTTAGGAAGGGCCAATAGTGTGCCGCTGCAGGGGATGTGGCCAGTGCGTTGTGTGTTCTATGCATGGGGTGTGGCCTGTGCAGTGGGTGTGGCTATCTGTGGAGGGCAGTTAACCATTTTAAAGTGTAGTAATAACAAGAAAAAAATTAAACAATAAAAAACCTAATATGGGAGTTCTACTGAAGGTGGGATGCTGCCCATAGCAAACAATCAGAATCTACTTCTTATTTATTTACCTTCTAGAAGATAATAGTTTGAATCTGATTGGATGCCCATAGCAACATCCCATCTTCTATAGAACTCCCATCTTAGTAAATAAACCCCAACAATTCTACATATAAAAATATTTTAAAACAAAAACTATTGCATTTTTTGGTTTTACCTTTTATGTTTATGCCAAAGTGAAACTATGCCTTTGAAAAGTCAGTCCATTGGTCCCGATTCAGACCTGATCATTAGGAGCCCAGTGATCAGGTAAATGCCACCCTGTGATTTCCCCATGCTCACAATGCTGAGTACAGTAAGTCTAGACTTACTCAGCAAAGCAATTGCCGTGGGGAGAAGGAGGCCGCTTCCTCCCAACTACCGGGGAACACATGCGTTTTCTGGGACACTCCCAGAAAACTCTGCGTTACTGCCCGCAAACGTCCACAGGGTGCCAAACACCCTGGGAGCAGCCTGCGATGGTTATCCATCGCAGGCTCCCTTCATATGAATGTTTTGCTGCAAAATTGCAGCCATGCGATCCAACCAGAATGGGGCCCTTTGTACCTTATAATCACTGTCTCTACAAATGTTCTTCATTTTTTACTTTCGTAAACATAGAAGGTGATGTGATGGCAGATAAGAATCACTTGGCCCATCTAGTCTGTTTATATTCACACACACACACACACACACACACACACACACACACACACACACACACACACACACACACACACTTGCTAGGAGCCATTTAACCTACCAATATATTTTGGGATTGTGGGAGGGAGTATATGCAATTACAGGGAGAATATACAAACTCCACACAGTTAGACCTGTGGTGGGAATTGAGCATAGACCCATGAGATAGTAATGCTAACCATTACACCATCCATTCTGCTGTACCATGATTAAATGTTTAGTATAATAATAGAGAGCAATGCAGTTCCAAGGAGAAAAACATTGCAGCCATATAATACAGACAGCACAACAGTGACCCCCATATATAACAGAGAAATTATCAGTGACCACCATGTATTAGATGCTTGACGGTTAAGCCCCGCCCCGCCCCCATTAAGGGAAATAGGAGAAATGACTGATCTCCATGGAGGGGGCGGGGCTAAAATGACACGATTGTGCCATTTTAGCTCCGCCCCCTCCTCTGAGACCCGCGGATTGCGGCATTTACATGCTATGGGGGTCCCCCAGATTCCTGGAGGGTTGCCCACGCTTCTGTGGGCCGGGAGGGGGACCCGATTTTCGGGAGACTCCCGGGAATTCCGGGAGGGTCGGCAACCCTGGATTAGTTTGAGTACGATGGGTGGCAGGGATACCATGCTTGGTACATCCTATCCAAAGAAAGAGAGTGAAATATAGATGGATATATGTGTACGGATGGTGTAATGGTTAGCAGTACGGATGGTGTAATGGTTAGCATTACTGCCTCACAGCACTGAGGTCATGGGTATGATTCCCACCATGGCTCTAACTGTGCAGAGTTTGTATATTCTCCCCGTACTTGCGTGGGTTTCCTCCAGGTACTCCGGTTTCCTCCCACAATCCAAAAATATACTGGTAGGCTAATTGTTTCCCAACCAATTAACCCTAGAATGTCTGTGTGTGCGTGTACATGTGGTAGGGAATATAGATTGTAAGCTCCACTGGGGCAGGGACTGATGTGAATGTTCAAATATTCTCTGTAAGCGCTGCGGAATATATGTGCACTATATAAGAAACTGTTAATAAAGAAATGTGTATGTAAAAAAATTAAGTAAGCCCGCTTGAAGCAAAAGCTTTGAAAGCTAGTCTGCTACCTCCTGTGTTTGTGCATGTGTGAGAAAGAGATGTAGTTTCACTCGTTACCAGCAGATAGCTGTGTTTCGGAGACTTGCGGACACTAGACATATAGATAGATTTTATATATATATATATATATATATATATATATATATATATATATATATATATATATATATATATATATATATATATATATATATATATATATATATATATATATATATATATGCTTGTGGTCCGGCACTCCAAAATTCGTAGCAGGGTGATTGCCGGGTGCCCTCACTGGTAAGTAATATCGGTGCATAAGATGTGGCACTCCTGGTCTTACTTCAAAGAATACACTGTACAAGTGTTTAACTTCTACGTTTCGGTTTCTATTAAAACCGTCATCAGGAATATACATATAAGTGGTAGGGAAACTTGAAAGGGATTCAGGGGCAGATTTATTAAGCTCAGTGAAGTGATAATGTGGCTGGTTTTTATCACCGGCCAATCAGCTCCTAATTGTGAAGTTACAGGCTTGGTTTGAAAAATGACAGGTAGGAGCTGATTGGTCGATGATAACAACCAGAGGGTTAGGATCATTTGGTCTATTGCATTATGGTCGAAAGTCATTAGGTCGAATCCATTAGGTCGACATGCTAAAAGGTCGACATGATTCTAGGTCGACATGGGAAAAGGTCGACATGATTCTAGGTCGAAAGGTCATTAGTTCGACAGGTCATTAGTTCGACAAGGTCATTAGTTCGACATTGTCTATGTCGACATTCACAAGGTCGACATGGGGTTTTTCACTGTTTTTTTACCTGAATGTCAACACAGTCAACATGGACACAGTTTAAAGTGCACTGCATCCCCTCGCATCGCTCGCTGCGCTCGCGATGCGTCGGGCACAGTGCCTCGCTACGCTCGGCACACTATTTTATTCTCCCACCACGCCCTAGTGGATGGTAGGGCATGAAATACCGCCTGTCGGCACATGTTGGCTCAAAAAACAGTGAAAAACTCCATGTCGACCTTGTGAATGTCGACATAGACAATTTCGAACTAATGACCTGTCGAACTAATGACCTTTCGAACTAGAATCATGTCGACCTTTTCCCATGTCGACCTAGAGTCATGTCGACCTTTTAGCATGTCGACCTAATGGATTCGACCTAATGACTGTCGACCATAATGCAGTAGACCAAATGACCGCATCCCCAACCAGACAGTTTATCACTTTATCGAGCTCCCCCAACCAGACAGTTTATCACTTTATCGAGCTCCCCAACCAGACAGTTTATCACTTTACCACGCCCTAGTGGATGGTAGGGCATGAAATACCGCCTGTCGGCACATGTTGGCTCAAAAAACAGTGAAAAACTCCATGTCGACCTTGTGAATGTCGACATAGACAATTTCGAACTAATGACCTGTCGAACTAATGACCTTTCGAACTAGAATCATGTCGACCTTTTCCCATGTCGACCTAGAGTCATGTCGACCTTTTAGCATGTCGACCTAATGGATTCGACCTAATGACTGTCGACCATAATGCAGTAGACCAAATGACCGCATCCCCAACCAGACAGTTTATCACTTTATCGAGCTTAATAAATCTACCCTTCAGTTACTCTTGTGCATGACAAAAAAGTGGTGTCCTCAACCACGAGGGGTGTGGCCTTAAGATGCACTGGATGAGATGAAGGACACATGGTGGAGGTAGAATGAGTGGATCGGGGCACTGGGTAAGAGGGGAAATGTAATGTAGGGTGGTAGGAGGATATTTTGCGGAAAGGCACAGAGGAAGAGGGGATGCTGGGTGGGAAAGGGACATATTGGAGAAAGGGACAAAGGAAGGGGGGTGCTGGATGGGAGAGGAGACAGTGTGGGCGAGAAACATTTTGTGGATAGGGACACTTTGGGAAAGGGTGCAGGGTAAGAGGAAGGAGATTATATTGGATGACATATTGGGGAGAGGGACAGGGGAACGAGAGGGATGCTGGGTGGGAGAATGTCATATTAGAGATAGAACACTGGGTGGTAGAGGGGCACCATGAGTTACTTCACCGGGTGCACTGGGGGTGAGAGGGGGGTGGCAGGGTGAGATAGGAGATGTAGGGTGCAGGGTGAGTGCAGAGTGGGAGGAGGACATATTAGGGAGATTGAGACAGGGTGACAGAGAAGACCGAGTGTGAGAGGGCAGATGCAGGGTG
Organism: Crinia signifera; assembly: GCF_055691185.1. Taxonomy (NCBI): domain Eukaryota; kingdom Metazoa; phylum Chordata; class Amphibia; order Anura; family Myobatrachidae; genus Crinia; species Crinia signifera. Next base: position 123,700,656 of record NC_139221.1, read on the forward strand.
ACAGAGGGGAGACCTAGGATGAGAGGGCAGATGCAGGGTGACAGAGGGGAGACCTAGGATGAGAGGGCAGATGCAGGGTGACAGAGGGGAGACCTAGGATGAGAGGGCAGATGCAGGGTGACAGAGAGGAGACCTAGGATGAGAGGGCAGATGCAGGGTGACAGAGGGGAGACCTAGGATGAGAGGGCAAATACAGAATGAGAGGAGGACATATTATGGAGGGGGACGCAGGGTGACAGAGGAGGTGCAGGGTGAGATGGCAGATGCAGGGTGAGAGGGGGTGGAGTGCAGGGTGGGAGGAGGACATATTATGAAGGGGGACACAGGGTGAGAGGCGACGCAAGGTGAGAGATTGGGTGGGTGGGGGAACAGCCTCTGGGTTCAGTATATACTGTGTTTGTATAATAAATGAGTAAACACACACACTATAATTGAGATAGATAGATAGATAGATAGAGGGCAGTATTCAATGTAGAAAATTCTCTGTGCATGGCGAGAGATTTTTTCTCTCGCCATGCACTCGCCGTGTTCCGGAGCCTCCTGCTCCCACTATTCAACGTATTTAAGACTCGCCGCCACTCGCGGCGAGTCTTAACCCCTGCAGCGGACGAGCGTCCGCGGCAGGGAGCTGACAGGGAGCCGTGGGACGGTGGCATCCAGGGAGATTAAAGTCTCCCTGGATGCCCCAGAACATATGTGGAGGGTAGGGGGGCCCCCCCGGGACCCAGGCAGCACAGGCTGCCCCCCCCTATAGCCAGCGGGGGACCCAGTATTCACTGCACCCGAACGTGCATCGGGTGCAGTGAATATATGAATATCTAATGAGCGGCTCGAGCGCTCCGGCCCCCTGCTGGCTGCACTGTGTAAAAAAAAAAAAAAAAAATTAAAAAAAATATTTTTTTTAATTAATTATATATTCATGTGCTATAAGCACATAAATAAATATAACATGCCCCTTCACAGAAAAAAAAACCTGATTTTTTGACACCAAAATTAAAAAAAAAAAACCTTTTAGATTAAAAGTTCACATTACAATGGTAAACAAACATTGTTAAAGAGATGCACTAAAGCAGAAATTTTGTAAAAACCCACGTTTCAGGGTTTTAACCATATTCCTGTATGCACTAAAGCAGCACATTGGGGCTTTGTTGCAGAGGGTAAGGCCAGTTGTAGCTGCTAATGTGGACCAGGAGCCAGAGCCGAATTTCCCATTAGGCACGTGAGGCACCGGCCTAGGGGCGGCACATGTTTGGGGGCGGCACTTGGATGCCTGTGATAGTACTGTCAGCCCAAAATGTACCAATAACTGCAAAATATCCACTGTACTGTACTATATTCAATCTTAAATATAGTGTAAATGGATAGGACATGCAGATACTGCCCCTATAAACTGTCCTACTTAGTAAACATTATTGTTGTGCCTAGGGGCACCCTCATCCCTAAATCCGCCCCTGCCAGGAGCCGATACTCTCTCCTACACTTCCGCTTAAGAAGTGTACTATAGTGTCTAAGCATAATCCAGTTCATAATTTAAATTATAAGAAAAGAAGCAGTAAAATATTTTTCTAATCATCATAAAAAATATATGAATAGTCATCATACAAAAAATTTTTAGTTCAAAGTTCCCGTTCTAATGTCCCTAGTTTGCATATCCATTTAATTTCACATTGGAATAACTGTCAATGTCTTTATACTTCCAAGTTGTATTTATCTGCTGTATAGCCCAGATTGATTTTATACAGGATTCTTTTGATTAGTGTGTAAAGTGTTATGCTGGATATACACATACAGAATTATCTGTCCAATATGTCTAGTGGAATCTGAAATCTGGCAATGTACAGTATGGGAGCATATGGGACTCAATGGGGTGTATTCAATGCCGAGGCGAGCGGCCAGCGAGGGGGTTAAACAGCAAAGATTGCAGAAAACCAGCGATCCTCTATTCAATGTTCTGGGGAAATCCTCACCGTCACAGGACGGCGAGAATTCCCCAAAACAGCGAGACCCGCGGCTAATGCAGGAAACTTGCTGTATGTAGCCGCGAGTCTCGCTGGTTCAGGAACCACATACGCCGATTTCCCCTCGCTCAAAAAATGGAGCGAGGGGGAATTGGCGTATGAGGGGGCTGCGTTGAATACTGTCAGGGTGAGTAGTGACAGCGAGCAGGAAGCTCTGCTCGCTGTCACCACTCGCTCACAGCATTGAATACCTGCCAATCAATTGCTCCTAAATGCTGGAAAACAAACAATAGTAATTCAGATAAATTGGTTAAAGTAATTTGATTTCTTAAATTAAACCCAATAATTATTTTTATCCATTCTCTAGTGTTTTGGAGCACTTGATTGTCATTTTCTCCTATACATTTCCTAGATATTTTCTCCCTTCAGACAGAATGGACAAGTAAATCTGTGTGTGTACCCAGCTTTATGGTACTATATAGGTCTTCATACTCTTTAAACATCTACTAGTTTTTCCGATGTATACGAGAGCAAATTGACAAATTTTTTTTTATAATTATTCAAATATTTTTTATGATGATTACCAAGACAATTTACTGCTTTTATTGCTGACATCACATTCACTGACAAATATCAATCTGGATTTAAACAGCCACTCTGGTAGCTGATTGGTGGAGTGTCCCATCAATCACAGGGAGCTGATGGTGACATAGAAGTGATGTCACAATCAGACAGCATCATAGAAGCAGCTGCAGTGTGTCATAGAAGCAGCTGCAGCGCGTCATAAAAGCAGCTGCAGCTGTAATGTCACTCAGAAGCCAGCAGACAGGTGAGGAGGATGGTGCGGAGTGGCTGATGGGTGGAGAATGATGAGGAGCAGGGATGGATGAGCATGGGCTTGCAAGGATAAGGAGTGAGTGGACAGTGAGGACGGAGGAGCTGATTAGAGGTGACAGATTGCTGTGCAGGGCAAGGAGGAGGAACTGTGAGGAGGAGCCAGCGAGTGATGGGCCGAGCAGATTGGTCAGTGAGGGTAAACAAACATTGTTAAAGAGATGCACTAAAGCAGAAATTTTGTAAAAACCCACGTTTCAGGGTTTTAACTATATTCCTGTATGCACTAAAGCAGCACATTGGGGCTTTGTTGCAGAGGGTAAGGCCAGTTGTAGCTGCTAATGTGGACCAGGAGCCGATACCCTCTCCTACACTTCCGCTTAAGAAGAGTACTATAGTGTCTAAGCATGATCCAGTTCATAATTTAAATTATAAGAAAAGAAGCAGTAAAATATTTTTCTAATCATCATAAAAAATATATGAATAGTCATCATACAAAAAAATTTTTTAGTTCAAAGTTCCCGTTCTAATGTCCCTAGTTTGCATATCCATTTAATTTCACATTGGAATAACTGTCAATGTCTTTATACTTCCAAGTTGTATTTATCTGCTGTATAGCCCAGATTGATTTTATACAGGATTCTTTTGATTAGTGTGTAAAGTGTTATGCTGGATATACACATACAGAATTATCTGTCCAATATGTCTAGTGGGATCTAAAATCTGGCAATGTACAGTATGGGAGCATATGTGACTCAATGGGGTGTATTCAATGCCGAGGCGAGCGGCCAGCGAGGGTGGTTAAACAGCAAAGATTGCAGAAAACCAGCGATCCTCTATTCAATGTTCTGGGGAAATCCTCACCGTCACAGGACGGCGAGAATTCCCCAAAACAGCGAGACCCGCGGCTAATGCAGGAAACTTGCTGTATGTAGCCGCGAGTCTCGCTGGTTCAGGAACCACATACGCCGATTTCCCCTCGCTCAAAAAATGGAGCGAGGGGGAATAGGCGTATGAGGGGGCTGCGTTGAATACTGTCAGGGTGAGTGGTGACAGCGAGCAGGAAGCTCTGCTCACTGTCACCACTCGCCCACAGCATTGAATACCTGCCAATCATTTGCTCCTAAATGCTGGAAAACAAACAATAGTAATTCAGATAAATTGGTTAAAGTAATTTGATTTCTTAAATTAAATCCAATAATTATTTTTATCCATTCTCTAGTGTTTTGGAGCACTTGATTGTCATTTTCTCCTATACATTTCCTAGATATTTTCTCCCGTCAGACAGAATGGACAGATAAATCTGTGTGTGTACCCAGCTTTAATCCACCACCCATCCACCACCCAATCCACCACCCATGTTCAGGTTGACTCGCTCGGATGCAAATTTGAATCCTTGCCGGTCACCCTAACCCCGCCTTGCGAATGGTTGGCCGGCACCAGCCATTCAGTTTTTTAAAAGGTGTTAATCTATAGCGCACCCTTGTGATTCTCAGCCTGGGTTTCACTTAAAGAGTGAACCTTCACCAAATGGATTCATAGGACAGATGCAGAAAAACAGTTTTTGTGCAAACCTTGGCGAAAATACACATATGCAGTATACACAACTCTGGGCATTTTAAATTAGAAAGGAGTCTAATGACCAAAATAACATGAATAAGTAAGTATTTCAGGGGTGAGTTAGAAGGTTATTGGGGAAGTATGTCCTGATATTTTTGGAGGTTGCAGAGGGCACTACGCCATTCAAAATAGGAAGGCTTTAGCATATGCAGTTAGGCCCCGTAGGATGATTTTAGCTAAAAAGTGCCCCAAACACTCAAACGGGCTTGAATCTTGCAAGGGAAAATATGGGAAACATGACTTAGACACCAAATGATACACTGTATGCCATGTTTCCAAATTTTTATGCACAGTGGTTACAGCATGAAGCGAATGCATGTGAATATACAAAGGTGCATTGCATTAAACAAGTCCAATGAGCGTTCCAAAATGGCCAGCCTGCCTGCCTTCATCAATCAATTCTTCTACATTTTTAATTAATCGATGAGCTGAGGTGGAGTCTTAGCCAGTGGTACCATCAGGGGTGTGTAATGCAGTTTAGGTTAGACAGCCAATCAGCTGCCAGATTCAATCTGTCAATCAAATACAGCAGCCAATCAGAAAGCAGACCATTGATCAGCAGGCCCTTTATGACATCACAGAGAGACCAACGGAACTTTCTGTGCTTGTCTGCTGCTGTCAGTTGGGTGGGTGGGTTTTTGAGGGGAGGATGTACTTCTTGTTTCTCCTGAAAATTATGTTTTTTCTGCGTTTGCAGAAAAAGTCGAGGTCCGACGCGCAAAAGTGGGGTATCGTAGAAATCTCCTTTTAAAGACACACATTTCTGGCCCCACAACAATGGGCATTTCAAATTAGAAAGGAGTCAAATGAACAAAATAGTGTGAATAAGTAAGTATTTCAGGGGTGAGTTAGGAGGTTATTGGGGAAGTAAGTCCAGATATTTTTGGAGGTTGCAGAGGGCACTACGCCATTCAAAATAGGAAGGATTTAGCATATGCAGTTAGGCCCCATAGGATGATTTTAGCTAAAAAGTGCCCCAAACACTGAAGCGGGCTTGTATCTTGCAAGGGAAAATATTATTTCGCATGTAACCCACAATGGGGTATAGAGAATCCACCAAAGGACTGATGGCAGACAGGGGTATGGTCCACAACAGGCAATCCCAAGGGGTCCAGTCGGCAGCAGTGATCAGCTTAAGCGCGCTTTCAGGCTCAACAACCCTTCCTCAGAAGCGTATCACAAGTGTCGAGCGGGGCCCTTTTTAAGCCCCACCAATTTTTAATAAATTGATGATAGATAAGATAGATAGATAAGATAGATATATAGTTAGATTGATTGATTGATACAGTACATACAGGTATAGTGCCTTTTTTTGTGTCAATGTGTATCGAGAACATATTATCACACCTCTTTTCTTATTTTTTTAGGTGACTGCAAACTTCGATTCAAGACAACGATCAATGACGAAGTACAGAAATAGGAGACACAAGACAGGTAATTAATAATATTAATTACTGATAATATGTACACGGTATACCCCGAGTCCGCTGCCCCACCTTCTCCCAGTGCACTCCCGAGCGAACAGTGCCCTGTCCCTGCCTGCTACTGGATGCGGCCTCCAGGCTGTCTCCGAGTGGCCGGATACTGTCCCACCTTCTCTCCAGCCCATGTATGTTGTAACTTATATAAAATAAAAATGGGTCCCCAGCCATCGTCGATCAGCGGCCGCCCAGTGCCAGATTAAGGTCTATATGGGCATGGAGCTGAAATTTAGGAAGGGCCAATAGTGTGCCGCTGCAGGGGATGTGGCCAGTGCGTTGTGTGTTCTATGCATGGGGTGTGGCCTGTGCAGTGGGTGTGGCTATCTGTGGAGGGCAGTTAACCATTTTAAAGTGTAGTAATAACAAGAAAAAAATTAAACAATAAAAAACCTAATATGGGAGTTCTACTGAAGGTGGGATGCTGCCCATAGCAAACAATCAGAATCTACTTCTTATTTATTTACCTTCTAGAAGATAATAGTTTGAATCTGATTGGATGCCCATAGCAACATCCCATCTTCTATAGAACTCCCATCTTAGTAAATAAACCCCAACAATTCTACATATAAAAATATTTTAAAACAAAAACTATTGCATTTTTTGGTTTTACCTTTTATGTTTATGCCAAAGTGAAACTATGCCTTTGAAAAGTCAGCCCATTGGTCCCGATTCAGACCTGATCATAGGGCTGCGGGATTTAGGAGCCCAGTGATCAGGTAAATGCCACCCTGTGATTTCCCCATGCTCACAATGCTGAGTACAGTAAGTCTAGACTTACTCAGCAAAGCAATTGCCGTGGGGAGAAGGAGGCCGCTTCCTCCCAACTACCGGGGAACACATGCGTTTTCTGGGACACTCCCAGAAAACTCTGCGTTACTGCCCGCAAACGTCCACAGGGTGCCAAACACCCTGGGAGCAGCCTGCGATGGTTATCCATCGCAGGCTCCCTTCATATGAATGTTTTGCTGCAAAATTGCAGCCATGCCAGAATAGGGCCCTTTGTACCTTATAATCACTGTCTCTACAAATGTTCTTCATTTTTTACTTTCGTAAACATAGAAGGTGATGTGATGGCAGATAAGAATCACTTGGCCCATCTAGTCTGTTTATATTCACACACACACACACACACACACACACTTGCTAGGAGCCATTTAACCTACCAATATATTTTGGGATTGTGGGAGGGAGTATATGCAATTACAGGGAGAATATACAAACTCCACACAGTTAGACCTGTGGTGGGAATTGAGCATAGACCCATGAGATAGTAATGCTAACCATTACACCATCCATTCTGCTGTACCATGATTAAATGTTTAGTATAATAATAGAGAGCAATGCAGTTCCAAGGAGAAAAACATTGCAGCCATATAATACAGACAGCACAACAGTGACCCCCATATATAACAGAGAAATTATCAGTGACCACCATGTATTAGATGCTTGACGGTTAAGCCCCGCCCCGCCCCCATTATGGGAAATAGGAGAAATGACTGATCTCCATGGAGAGGGCGGGGCTAAAATGACACGATTGTGCCATTTTAGCTCCGCCCCCTCCTCTGAGACCCGCGGATTGCGGCATTTACATGCTATGGGGGTCCCCCAGATTTCTGGAGGGTTGCCCACGCTTCTGTGGGCCGGGAGGGGGACCCGATTTTCGGGAGACTCCCGGGAATTCCGGGAGGGTCGGCAACCCTGGATTAGTTTGAGTACGATGGGTGGCAGGGATACCATGCTTGGTACATCCTATCCAAAGAAAGAGAGTGAAATATAGATGGATATATGTGTACGGATGGTGTAATGGTTAGCAGTACGGATGGTGTAATGGTTAGCATTACTGCCTCACAGCACTGAGGTCATGGGTATGATTCCCACCATGACTCTAACTGTGTAGAGTTTGTATATTCTCCCCGTACTTGCGTGGGTTTCCTCCAGGTACTCCGGTTTCCTCCCACAATCCAAAAATATACTGGTAGGCTAATTGTTTCCCAACCAATTAACCCTAGAATGTCTGTGTGTGCGTGTACATGTGGTAGGGAATATAGATTGTAAGCTCCACTGGGGCAGGGACTGATGTGAATGTTCAAATATTCTCTGTAAGCGCTGCGGAATATATGTGCACTATATAAGAAACTGTTAATAAAGAAATGTGTATGTAAAAAAATTAAGTAAGCCCGCTTGAAGCAAAAGCTTTGAAAGCTAGTCTGCTACCTCCTGTGTTTGTGCGTGTTTCGGAGACTTACGGACACTAGACATATAGATAGATTTTATATATATATATATATATATATATATATATATATATATATATATATATATATATATGCTTGTGGTCCGGCACTCCAAAATTCGTAGCAGGGTGATTGCCGGGTGCCCTCACTGGTAAGTAATATCGGTGCATAAGATGTGGCACTCCTGGTCTTACTTCAAAGAATACACTGTACAAGTGTTTAACTTCTACGTTTCGGTTTCTATTAAAACCGTCATCAGGAATATACATATAAGTGGTAGGGAAACTTGAAAGGGATTCAGGGGCAGATTTATTAAGCTCAGTGAAGTGATAATGTGGCTGGTTTTTATCACCGGCCAATCAGCTCCTAATTGTGAAGTTACAGGCTTGGTTTGAAAAATGACAGGTAGGAGCTGATTGGTCGATGATAACAACCAGACAGTTTATCACTTTATCGAGCTTAATAAATCTACCCTTCAGTTACTCTTGTGCATGACAAAAAAGTGGTGTCCTCAACCACGAGGGGTGTGGCCTTAAGATGCACTGGATGAGATGAAGGACACATGGTGGAGGTAGAATGAGTGGATCGGGGCACTGGGTAAGAGGGGAAATGTAATGTAGGGTGGTAGGAGGATATATTGCGGAAAGGCACAGAGGAAGAGGGGATGCTGGGTGGGAAAGGGACATATTGGAGAAAGGGACAAAGGAAGGGGGGTGCTGGATGGGAGAGGAGACAGTGTGGGCGAGAAACATTTTGTGGATAGGGACACTTGGTGGGAAAGGGTGCAGGGTAAGAGGAAGGAGATTATATTGGATGACATATTGGGGAGAGGGACAGGGGAACGAGAGGGATGCTGGGTGGGAGAATGTCATATTAGAGATAGAACACTGGGTGGTAGAGGGGCACCATGAGTTACTTCACCGGGTGCACTGGGGGTGAGAGGGGGGTGGCAGGGTGAGATAGGAGATGTAGGGTGCAGGGTGAGTGCAGAGTGGGAGGAGGACATATTAGGGAGATTGAGACAGGGTGACAGAGAAGACCGAGTGTGAGAGGGCAGATGCAGGGTGACAGAGGGGAGACCTAGGATGAGAGGGCAGATGCAGGGTGACAGAGAGGAGACCTAGGATGAGAGGGCAGATGCAGGGTGACAGAGGGGAGACCTAGGATGAGAGGGCAGATGCAGGGTGACAGAGGGGAGACCTAGGATGAGAGGGCAAATACAGAATGAGAGGAGGACATATTATGGAGGGGGACGCATGGTGACAGAGGAGGTGCAGGGTGAGATGGCAGATGCAGGGTGAGAGGGGGTGGAGTGCAGGGTGGGAGGAGGACATATTATGAAGGGGGACACAGGGTGAGAGGCGACGCAAGGTGAGAGATTGGGTGGGTGGGGGAACAGCCTCTGGGTTCAGTATATACTGTGTTTGTATAATAAATGAGTAAACACACACACTATAATTGAGATAGATAGATAGATAGATAGATAGATAGATAGATAGAGGGCAGTATTCAATGTAGAAAATTCTCTGTGCATGGCGAGAGATTTTTTCTCCGGCCATGCACTCGCCGTGTTCCGGAGCCTCCTGCTCCCACTATTCAACGTATTTAAGACTCGCCGCCACTCGCGGCGAGTCTTAACCCCTGCAGCGGACGAGCGTCCGCGGCAGGGAGCTGACAGGGAGCCGTGGGACGGTGGCATCCAGGGAGATTAAAGTCTCCCTGGATGCCCCAGAACATATGTGGAGGGTAGGGGGGCCCCCCCGGGACCCAGGCAGCACAGGCTGCCCCCCCCTATAGCCAGCGGGGGACCCAGTATTCACTGCACCCGAACGTGCATCGGGTGCAGTGAATATATGAATATCTAATGAGCGGCTCGAGCGCTCCGGCCCCCTGCTGGCTGCACTGTGTAAAAAAAAAAAAAAAAAATTAAAAAAAATATATTTTTTTAATTAAATATATATTCATGTGCTATAAGCACATAAATAAATATAACATGCCCCTTCACAGAAAAAAAAACCTGATTTTTTGACACCAAAATTAAAAAAAAAACCCTTTTAGATTAAAAGTTCACATTCCAGCTCTCCATCAAAAGATGGAGAATTTCTACACGGAGAGAGACGGCGAAAATCACTTAGAAAGACGGCGAATATTTCACATTAAATAGGGTGGTTCACTTTTGGAGAGCAAAATGCTCCGTCCAGGGCGAAAAAAGCAAAAATTCTCCATAAAACACGGAGAATTTTTCTCATTGAATACTGCCCAGAGAGGGGGCCCGGCACTCAGGATTTATAGTGAAACCTGGCATATAACTGGCTACAGTGCCATCAATTGAGGTGATATACCTCCAACATGTAGTAGTAGAACAAGCGGCACTCGGAGACTGGAAACTCAGTGAAACCAGAGGATTCATTTTAATTCATGTGCTATATGTGAGAACGTTTCGGAGCACGGCGGCTCTGTCGTCAGCCCATAAATAATGTACAACAAATACAAAATATGCACAGGTATATATACAGAAGTACGCACAAATGTGAAGAGGCTTACCTGCCCCCGTGTGATGCCTCCAGTTCCCTACAGCGCTGCCGGTGGCTTCCGGGTCGGCGCCTGCCATTCGGCGCCCTGCCCGCGTCACTCTGTGGCGCGTGTAAGCGCGTCATAGCTGCGCCTGCACCATCCGCCGAGTCCGGGAATAAGCAGGGAACTAAGGGCAAAAGTGACATCATGTTAAAAAAAAATGCATTATAACAGAACTTGCTTAGGATGAGGGTGAGAAAGCAGAGGGTAAGAGAGGGCAGATGCAGGGTAAGAGGGCAAATGCAGAGTGAGAGGAGAACATATTATGGAGGGGGACACAGGGTGACAGAGGAGGTGCAGGGTGAGAGAGGGCAGATGCAGGGTGAGAGAGGGCAGATGCAGGGTGAGAGAGGGCAGAGTGCATGGTGGGAGGAGGACATATTATGGAGGGGGACGCAGGGTGAGAGATTGGAGTGGGTGGGGGAACAGCCTCTGGGTTCAGTATATACTGTGTTTGCGTAATAAATGAGTAAACACACACATATATATATATATATATATATATATATATATATATATATATATATAGCTCAGGTTAAATAAATAATGGAAATCACACACTTGCAGCTTCCTAAATATCACCAGGATTACACAGGGTTAACCTCACCGTTGTGATGGTCACTGTGCTTGCAGCACAGAGGGGGAGGGCTCAGTAACCGGAGTGCAGGAGAGATAATTCCTTGCCTCCAGTCCAGTCCTAACAAAAGCCCATGACCAGGAAGTAAAGTAGCAGGGGGGATGCAGTCCCAGCCTGTGCGGAAGTGCCTGGACTAGGGCTTCTGGCTGCCGGCGCTGCTGCTTATCAGTAAATGTGACAAGTGCTGCAGCATGAGCCGGCAGTACCAGTGCACAGCTGAGGAGATGCAGAGCGGAGGTCGGAGACCCCATCAGTAGGTTCACGGGTAGCGGAGGGACAGCTGGCAGGAAAAAAACGGCAATTTTTCTAGGCTCAGTTGTCACGGTGGTGACGCGTGTGTGACTGACTTTTTAGTCAGCTCACAGTCAGGAGGCAGCTCTGGGTGCTCATTGCCGGCGCGGACTGGCACACAGTGGACACGGGGGTGCGGGTGTGAGTGTGGCCGGCTGGCCGCTCTATTTGGTGTCACCTGACCCCACTGAAGGGTGACACCTGACGCGGGCGGGAGGAGGCGGGGCCACTACATCTGACGGCAGCCACCCACCAATGACAGGTGGAGGAGGTGGGGCCGCACAACTGCCGCTGAGCAGCCTCAGCCCCAGGCTGTCACATCATATTTGTGTTGCTTGACAGTGGCTGTGCGCATGCGCCACTTTCGGCGGCGGCGGCGGCCTCTGTAGTGTCGGCCTCCCGGGAAAGTTCCCGGTAGATATTATGGCCAATCCGCCCCTGCTGGAATTAAACAGCCGCTCATGTTGCTGATTGGTGGAGAGGTCCACCAATCAGAGGGAGCTGATGGAGACAATAGAAATGACGTCACAGACAGCATCATAGAATCAATGCATCATAGAAGTAGTGCGTCATAGAAGCAGCTGTAACGTTACTCAGAAGCCAGCAGACGGGTGAGGAGGATGGTGCGGAGTGGCTGATGAGGAGCAGGGATGGCTGAGCAAGGACTAGGCAAGGAGAAGGAGTGGCGAGTGGGCGTCCAGTGAGGACGGAGGAGCTGATTAGAGGTGTCAGGTTGGTGTGCAGGGCAAGGAGGAGGAACTGTGAGGAGGAGCCAGCGAGTGATGGGCAAAGCAGCAGATTGGTCAGTGAGGGTAAAAAAACATTGTTAAAGAGATGCACTAAAGCAGAAATTTTGTAAAAACCCACGTTTCAGGGTTTTAACCATATTCCTGTATGCACTAAAGCAGCACATTGGGGCTTTGTTGCAGAGGGTAAGGCCAGTTGTAGCTGCTAATGTGGACCAGGAGCCGATACTCTCTCCTACACTTCCGCTTAAGAAGTGTACTATAGTGTCTAAGCATGATCCAGTTCATAATTTAAATTATAAGAAAAGAAGCAGTAAAATATTTTTCTAATCATCATAAAAAATATATGAATAGTCATCATACAAAATTTTTTTAGTTCAAAGTTCCCGTTCTAATGTCCCTAGTTTGCATATCCATTTAATTTCACATTGGAATAACTGTCAATGTCTTTATACTTCCAAGTTGTATTTATCTGCTGTATAGCCCAGATTGATTTTATACAGGATTCTTTTGATTAGTGTGTAAAGTGTTATGCTGGATATACACATACAGAATTATCTGTCCAATATGTCTAGTGGGATCTAAAATCTGGCAATGTACAGTATGGGAGCATATGTGACTCAATGGGGTGTATTCAATGCCGAGGCGAGCGGCCAGCGAGGGGGTTAAACAGCAAAGATTGCAGAAAACCAGGGATCCTCTATTCAATGTTCTGGGGAAATCCTCACCGTCACAGGACGGCGAGAATTCCCCAAAACAGCGAGACCCGCGGCTAATGCAGGAAACTTGCTGTATGTAGCCGCGAGTCTCGCTGGTTCAGGAACCACATACGCCGATTTCCCCTCGCTCAAAAAATGGAGCGAGGGGGAATAGGCGTATGAGGGGGCTGCGTTGAATACTGTCAGGGTGAGTGGTGACAGCGAGCAGGAAGCTCTGCTCACTGTCACCACTCGCCCACAGCATTGAATACCTGCCAATCATTTGCTCCTAAATGCTGGAAAACAAACAATAGTAATTCAGATAAATTGGTTAAAGTAATTTGATTTCTTAAATTAAATCCAATAATTATTTTTATCCATTCTCTAGTGTTTTGGAGCACTTGATTGTCATTTTCTCCTATACATTTCCTAGATATTTTCTCCCGTCAGACAGAATGGACAGATAAATCTGTGTGTGTACCCAGCTTTAATCCACCACCCATCCACCACCCAATCCACCACCCATGTTCAGGTTGACTCGCTCGGATGCAAATTTGAATCCTTGCCGGTCACCCTAACCCCGCCTTGCGAATGGTTGGCCGGCACCAGCCATTCAGTTTTTTAAAAGGTGTTAATCTATAGCGCACCCTTGTGATTCTCAGCCTGGGTTTCACTTAAAGAGTGAACCTTCACCAAATGGATTCATAGGACAGATGCAGAAAAACAGTTTTTGTGCAAACCTTGGCGAAAATACACATATGCAGTATACACAACTCTGGGCATTTTAAATTAGAAAGGAGTCTAATGACCAAAATAACATGAATAAGTAAGTATTTCAGGGGTGAGTTAGAAGGTTATTGGGGAAGTATGTCCTGATATTTTTGGAGGTTGCAGAGGGCACTACGCCATTCAAAATAGGAAGGCTTTAGCATATGCAGTTAGGCCCCGTAGGATGATTTTAGCTAAAAAGTGCCCCAAACACTCAAACGGGCTTGAATCTTGCAAGGGAAAATATGGGAAACATGACTTAGACACCAAATGATACACTGTATGCCATGTTTCCAAATTTTTATGCACAGTGGTTACAGCATGAAGCGAATGCATGTGAATATACAAAGGTGCATTGCATTAAACAAGTCCAATGAGCATTCCAAAATGGCCAGCCTGCCTGCCTTCATCAATCAATTCTTCTACATTTTTAATTAATCGATGAGCTGAGGTGGAGTCTTAGCCAGTGGTGCCATCAGGGGTGTGTAATGCAGTTTAGGTTAGACAGCCAATCAGCTGCCAGATTCAATCTGTCAATCAAATACAGCAGCCAATCAGAAAGCAGACCATTGATCAGCAGGCCCTTTATGACATCACAGAGAGACCAACGGAACTTTCTGTGCTTGTCTGCTGCTGTCAGTTGGGTGGGTGGGTTTTTGAGGGGAGGATGTACTTCTTGTTTCTCCTGAAAATTATGTTTTTTCTGCGTTTGCAGAAAAAGTCGAGGTCCGACGCGTAAAAGTGGGGTATCGTAGAAATCTCCTTTTAAAGACACACATTTCTGGCCCCACAACAATGGGCATTTCAAATTAGAAAGGAGTCAAATGAACAAAATAGTGTGAATAAGTAAGTATTTCAGGGGTGAGTTAGGAGGTTATTGGGGAAGTAAGTCCAGATATTTTTGGAGGTTGCAGAGGGCACTACGCCATTCAAAATAGGAAGGATTTAGCATATGCAGTTAGGCCCCATAGGATGATTTTAGCTAAAAAGTGCCCCAAACACTGAAGCGGGCTTGTATCTTGCAAGGGAAAATATTATTTCGCATGTAACCCACAATGGGGTATAGAGAATCCACCAAAGGACTGATGGCAGACAGGGGTATGGTCCACAACAGGCAATCCCAAGGGGTCCAGTCGGCAGCAGTGATCAGCTTAAGCGCGCTTTCAGGCTCAACAACCCTTCCTCAGAAGCGTATCACAAGTGTCGAGCGGGGCCCTTTTTAAGCCCCACCAATTTTTAATAAATTGATGATAGATAAGATAGATAGATAAGATAGATAGATAAGATAGATATATAGTTAGATTGATTGATTGATACAGTACATACAGGTATAGTGCCTTTTTTTGTGTCAATGTGTATCGAGAACATATTATCACACCTCTTTTCTTATTTTTTTAGGTGACTGCAAACTTCGATTCAAGACAACGATCAATGACGAAGTACAGAAATAGGAGACACAAGACAGGTAATTAATAATATTAATTACTGATAATATGTACACGGTATACCCCGAGTCCGCTGCCCCACCTTCTCCCAGTGCACTCCCGAGCGAACAGTGCCCTGTCCCTGCCTGCTACTGGATGCGGCCTCCAGGCTGTCTCCGAGTGGCCGGATACTGTCCCACCTTCTCTCCAGCCCATGTATGTTGTAACTTATATAAAATAAAAATGGGTCCCCAGCCATCGTCGATCAGCGGCCGCCCAGTGCCAGATTAAGGTCTATATGGGCATGGAGCTGAAATTTAGGAAGGGCCAATAGTGTGCCGCTGCAGGGGATGTGGCCAGTGCGTTGTGTGTTCTATGCATGGGGTGTGGCCTGTGCAGTGGGTGTGGCTATCTGTGGAGGGCAGTTAACCATTTTAAAGTGTAGTAATAACAAGAAAAAAATTAAACAATAAAAAACCTAATATGGGAGTTCTACTGAAGGTGGGATGCTGCCCATAGCAAACAATCAGAATCTACTTCTTATTTATTTACCTTCTAGAAGATAATAGTTTGAATCTGATTGGATGCCCATAGCAACATCCCATCTTCTATAGAACTCCCATCTTAGTAAATAAACCCCAACAATTCTACATATAAAAATATTTTAAAACAAAAACTATTGCATTTTTTGGTTTTACCTTTTATGTTTATGCCAAAGTGAAACTATGCCTTTGAAAAGTCAGTCCATTGGTCCCGATTCAGACCTGATCATTAGGAGCCCAGTGATCAGGTAAATGCCACCCTGTGATTTCCCCATGCTCACAATGCTGAGTACAGTAAGTCTAGACTTACTCAGCAAAGCAATTGCCGTGGGGAGAAGGAGGCCGCTTCCTCCCAACTACCGGGGAACACATGCGTTTTCTGGGACACTCCCAGAAAACTCTGCGTTACTGCCCGCAAACGTCCACAGGGTGCCAAACACCCTGGGAGCAGCCTGCGATGGTTATCCATCGCAGGCTCCCTTCATATGAATGTTTTGCTGCAAAATTGCAGCCATGCCAGAATGGGGCCCTTTGTACCTTATTATCACTGTCTCTACAAATGTTCTTCATTTTTTACTTTCGTAAACATAGAAGGTGATGTGATGGCAGATAAGAATCACTTGGCCCATCTAGTCTGTTTATATTCACACACACACTTGCTAGGAGCCATTTAACCTACCAATATATTTTGGGATTGTGGGAGGGAGTATATGCAATTACAGGGAGAATATACAAACTCCACACAGTTAGACCTGTGGTGGGAATTGAGCATAGACCCATGAGATAGTAATGCTAACCATTACACCATCCATTCTGCTGTACCATGATTAAATGTTTAGTATAATAATAGAGAGCAATGCAGTTCCAAGGAGAAAAACATTGCAGCCATATAATACAGACAGCACAACAGTGACCCCCATATATAACAGAGAAATTATCAGTGACCACCATGTATTAGATGCTTGACGGTTAAGCCCCGCCCCGCCCCCATTAAGGGAAATAGGAGAAATGACTGATCTCCATGGAGAGGGCGGGGCTAAAATGACACGATTGTGCCATTTTAGCTCCGCCCCCTCCTCTGAGACCCGCGGATTGCGGCATTTACATGCTATGGGGGTCCCCCAGATTCCTGGAGGGTTGCCCACGCTTCTGTGGGCCGGGAGGGGGACCCGATTTTCGGGAGACTCCCGGGAATTCCGGGAGGGTCGGCAACCCTGGATTAGTTTGAGTACGATGGGTGGCAGGGATACCATGCTTGGTACATCCTATCCAAAGAAAGAGAGTGAAATATAGATGGATATATGTGTACGGATGGTGTAATGGTTAGCAGTACGGATGGTGTAATGGTTAGCATTACTGCCTCACAGCACTGAGGTCATGGGTATGATTCCCACCATGGCTCTAACTGTGCAGAGTTTGTATATTCTCCCCGTACTTGCGTGGGTTTCCTCCAGGTACTCCGGTTTCCTCCCACAATCCAAAAATATACTGGTAGGCTAATTGTTTCCCAACCAATTAACCCTAGAATGTCTGTGTGTGCGTGTACATGTGGTAGGGAATATAGATTTTAAGCTCCACTGGGGCAGGGACTGATGTGAATGTTCAAATATTCTCTGTAAGCGCTGCGGAATATATGTGCACTATATAAGAAACTGTTAATAAAGAAATGTGTATGTAAAAAAATTAAGTAAGCCCGCTTGAAGCAAAAGCTTTGAAAGCTAGTCTGCTACCTCCTGTGTTTGTGCATGTGTGAGAAAGAGATGTAGTTTCACTCGTTACAAGCAGATAGCTGTGTTTCGGAGACTTACGGACACTAGACATATAGATAGATTTTATATATATATATATATATATATATATATATATATATATATATATATATATATATGCTTGTGGTCCGGCACTCCAAAATTCGTAGCAGGGTGATTGCCGGGTGCCCTCACTGGTAAGTAATATCGGTGCATAAGATGTGGCACTCCTGGTCTTACTTCAAAGAATACACTGTACAAGTGTTTAACTTCTACGTTTCGGTTTCTATTAAAACCGTCATCAGGAATATACATATAAGTGGTAGGGAAACTTGAAAGGGATTCAGGGGCAGATTTATTAAGCTCAGTGAAGTGATAATGTGGCTGGTTTTTATCACCGGCCAATCAGCTCCTAATTGTGAAGTTACAGGCTTGGTTTGAAAAATGACAGGTAGGAGCTGATTGGTCGATGATAACAACCAGACAGTTTATCACTTTATCGAGCTTAATAAATCTACCCTTCAGTTACTCTTGTGCATGACAAAAAAGTGGTGTCCTCAACCACGAGGGGTGTGGCCTTAAGATGCACTGGATGAGATGAAGGACACATGGTGGAGGTAGAATGAGTGGATCGGGGCACTGGGTAAGAGGGGAAATGTAATGTAGGGTGGTAGGAGGATATATTGCGGAAAGGCACAGAGGAAGAGGGGATGCTGGGTGGGAAAGGGACATATTGGAGAAAGGGACAAAGGAAGGGGGGTGCTGGATGGGAGAGGAGACAGTGTGGGCGAGAAACATTTTGTGGATAGGGACACTTGGTGGGAAAGGGTGCAGGGTAAGAGGAAGTAGATTATATTGGATGACATATTGGGGAGAGGGACAGGGGAACGAGAGGGATGCTGGGTGGGAGAATGTCATATTAGAGATAGAACACTGGGTGGTAGAGGGGCACCATGAGTTACTTCACCGGGTGCACTGGGGGTGAGAGGGGGGTGGCAGGGTGAGATAGGAGATGTAGGGTGCAGGGTGAGTGCAGAGTGGGAGGAGGACATATTAGGGAGATTGAGACAGGGTGACAGAGAAGACCGAGTGTGAGAGGGCAGATGCAGGGTGACAGAGGGGAGACCTAGGATGAGAGGGCAGATGCAGGGTGACAGAGGGGAGACCTAGGATGAGAGGGCAGATGCAGGGTGACAGAGGGGAGACCTAGGATGAGAGGGCAGATGCAGGGTGACAGAGAGGAGACCTAGGATGAGAGGGCAGATGCAGGGTGACAGAGGGGAGACCTAGGATGAGAGGGCAGATGCAGGGTGACAGAGGGGAGACCTAGGATGAGAGGGCAGATGCAGGGTGAGATGGCAGATGCAGGGTGAGAGGGGGTGGAGTGCAGGGTGGGAGGAGGACATATTATGAAGGGGGACACAGGGTGAGAGGCGACGCAAGGTGAGAGATTGGGTGGGTGGGGGAACAGCCTCTGGGTTCAGTATATACTGTGTTTGTATAATAAATGAGTAAACACACACACTATAATTGAGATAGATAGATAGATAGATAGATAGATAGAGGGCAGTATTCAATGTAGAAAATTCTCTGTGCATGGCGAGAGATTTTTTCTCTCGCCATGCACTCGCCGTGTTCCGGAGCCTCCTGCTCCCACTATTCAACGTATTTAAGACTCGCCGCCACTCGCGGCGAGTCTTAACCCCTGCAGCGGACGAGTGTCCGCGGCAGGGAGCTGACAGGGAGCCGTGGGACGGTGGCATCCAGGGAGATTAAAGTCTCCCTGGATGCCCCAGAACATATGTGGAGGGTAGGGGGGCCCCCCCGGGACCCAGGCAGCACAGGCTGCCCCCCCCTATAGCCAGCGGGGGACCCAGTATTCACTGCACCCGAACGTGCATCGGGTGCAGTGAATATATGAATATCTAATGAGCGGCTCGAGCGCTCCGGCCCCCTGCTGGCTGCACTGTGTAAAAGAAAAAAAAAAAAATAATTAAAAAAAATATATTTTTTTAATTAAATATATATTCATGTGCTATAAGCACATAAATAAATATAACATGCCCCTTCACAGAAAAAAAAACCTGATTTTTTGACACCAAAATTAAAAAAAAAACCCTTTTAGATTAAAAGTTCACATTCCAGCTCTCCATCAAAAGATGGAGAATTTCTACACGGAGAGAGACGGCGAAAATCACTTAGAAAGACGGCGAATATTTCACATTGAATAGGGTGGTTCACTTTTGGAGAGCAAAATGCTCCGTCCAGGGCGAAAAAAGCAAAAATTCTCCATAAAACACGGAGAATTTTTCTCATTGAATACTGCCCAGAGAGGGGGCCCGGCACTCAGGATTTATAGTGAAACCTGGCATATAACTGGCTACAGTGCCATCAATTGAGGTGATATACCTCCAACATGTAGTAGTAGAACAAGCGGCACTCGGAGACTGGAAACTCAGTGAAACCAGAGGATTCATTTTAATTCATGTGCTATATGTGAGAACGTCAGCCCATAAATAATGTACAACAAATACAAAATATGCACAGGTATATATACAGAAGTACGCACAAATGTGAAGAGGCTTACCTGCCCCCATGTGATGCCTCCAGTTCCCTACAGCGCTGCCGGTGGCTTCCGGGTCGGCGCCTGCCATTCGGCGCCCTGCCCGCGTCACTCTGTGGCGCGTGTAAGCGCGTCATAGCTGCGCCTGCACCATCCGCCGAGTCCGGGAATAAGCAGGGAACTAAGGGCAAAAGTGACATCATGTTAAAAAAAAATGCATTATAACAGAACTTGCTTAGGATGAGGGTGAGAAAGCAGAGGGTAAGAGAGGGCAGATGCAGGGTAAGAGGGCAAATGCAGAGTGAGAGGAGAACATATTATGGAGGGGGACACAGGGTGACAGAGGAGGTGCAGGGTGAGAGAGGGCAGATGCAGGGTGAGAGAGGGCAGATGCAGGGTGAGAGAGGGCAGAGTGCATGGTGGGAGGAGGACATATTATGGAGGGGGACGCAGGGTGAGAGATTGGAGTGGGTGGGGGAACAGCCTCTGGGTTCAGTATATACTGTGTTTGCATAATAAATGAGTAAACACACACACTATATATATATATATATATATATATATATATATATATATATATATATATATATATAGCTCAGGTTAAATAAATAATGGAAATCACACACTTGCAGCTTCCTAAATATCACCAGGATTACACAGGGTTAACCTCACCGTTGTGATGGTCACTGTGCTTGCAGCACAGAGGGGGAGGGCTCAGTAACCGGAGTGCAGGAGAGATAATTCCTTGCCTCCAGTCCAGTCCTAACAAAAGCCCATGACCAGGAAGTAAAGTAGCAGGGGGGATGCAGTCCCAGCCTGTGCGGAAGTGCCTGGACTAGGGCTTCTGGCTGCCGGCGCTGCTGCTTATCAGTAAATGTGACAAGTGCTGCAGCATGAGCCGGCAGTACCAGTGCACAGCTGAGGAGATGCAGAGCGGAGGTCGGAGACCCCATCAGTAGGTTCACGGGTAGCGGAGGGACAGCTGGCAGGAAAAAACCTGCAATTTTTCTAGGCTCAGTTGTCACGGTGGTGACGCGTGTGTGACTGACTTTTTAGTCAGCTCACAGTCAGGAGGCAGCTCTGGGTGCTCATTGCCGGCGCGGACTGGCACACAGTGGACACGGGGGTGCGGGTGTGAGTGTGGCCGGCTGGCCGCTCTATTTGGTGTCACCTGACCCCACTGAAGGGTGACACCTGACGCGGGCGGGAGGAGGCGGGGCCACTACATCTGACGGCAGCCACCCACCAATGACAGGTGGAGGAGGTGGGGCCGTACAACTGCCGCTGAGCAGCCCCGGCCTCAGCCCCAGGCTGTCACATCATATTTGTGTTGCTTGACAGTGGCTGTGCGCATGCGCGACTTTCGGCGGCGGCGGCGGCCTCTGTAGTGTCGGCCTCCAGGGAAAGTTCCCGGTAGATATTATGGCCAATCCGCCCCTGCTGGAATTAAACAGCCGTTCATGTTGCTGATTGGTGGAGAGGTCCACCAATCAGAGGGAGCTGATGGAGACAATAGAAATGACGTCACAGACAGCATCATAGAATCAATGCATCATAGAAGTAGTGCGTCATAGAAGCAGCTGTAACGTTACTCAGAAGCCAGCAGACGGGTGAGGAGGATGGTGCGGAGTGGCTGATGAGGAGCAGGGATGGCTGAGCAAGGACTAGGCAAGGAGAAGGAGTGGCGAGTGGGCGTCCAGTGAGGACGGAGGAGCTGATTAGAGGTGTCAGGTTGGTGTGCAGGGCAAGGAGGAGGAACTGTGAGGAGGAGCCAGCGAGTGATGGGCAAAGCAGCAGATTGGTTAGTGAGGGTAAAAAAACATTGTTAAAGAGATGCACTAAAGCAGAAATTTTGTAAAAACCCACGTTTCAGGGTTTTAACCATATTCCTGTATGCACTAAAGCAGCACATTGGGGCTTTGTTGCAGAGGGTAAGGCCAGTTGTAGCTGCTAATGTGGACCAGGAGCCGATACTCTCTCCTACACTTCCGCTTAAGAAGTGTACTATAGTGTCTAAGCATGATCCAGTTCATAATTTAAATTATAAGAAAAGAAGCAGTAAAATATTTTTCTAATCATCATAAAAAATATATGAATAGTCATCATACAAAATTTTTTTAGTTCAAAGTTCCCGTTCTAATGTCCCTAGTTTGCATATCCATTTAATTTCACATTGGAATAACTGTCAATGTCTTTATACTTCCAAGTTGTATTTATCTGCTGTATAGCCCAGATTGATTTTATACAGGATTCTTTTGATTAGTGTGTAAAGTGTTATGCTGGATATACACATACAGAATTATCTGTCCAATATGTCTAGTGGGATCTAAAATCTGGCAATGTACAGTATGGGAGCATATGTGACTCAATGGGGTGTATTCAATGCCGAGGCGAGCGGCCAGCGAGGGGGTTAAACAGCAAAGATTGCAGAAAACCAGCGATCCTCTATTCAATGTTCTGGGGAAATCCTCACCGTCACAGGACGGCGAGAATTCCCCAAAACAGCGAGACCCGCGGCTAATGCAGGAAACTTGCTGCATTAGCCGCGTATGTAGCCGCGAGTCTCGCTGGTTCAGGAACCACATACGCCGATTTCCCCTCGCTCAAAAAATGGAGCGAGGGGGAATAGGCGTATGAGGGGGCTGCGTTGAATACTGTCAGGGTGAGTGGTGACAGCGAGCAGGAAGCTCTGCTCACTGTCACCACTCGCCCACAGCATTGAATACCTGCCAATCATTTGCTCCTAAATGCTGGAAAACAAACAATAGTAATTCAGATAAATTGGTTAAAGTAATTTGATTTCTTAAATTAAATCCAATAATTATTTTTATCCATTCTCTAGTGTTTTGGAGCACTTGATTGTCATTTTCTCCTATACATTTCCTAGATATTTTCTCCCGTCAGACAGAATGGACAGATAAATCTGTGTGTGTACCCAGCTTTAATCCACCACCAGTGTGTGTACCCAGCTTTAATCCACCACCCATCCACCACCCAATCCACCACCCATGTTCAGGTTGACTCGCTCGGATGCAAATTTGAATCCTTGCCGGTCACCCTAACCCCGCCTTGCGAATGGTTGGCCGGCACCAGCCATTCAGTTTTTTAAAAGGTGTTAATCTATAGCGCACCCTTGTGATTCTCAGCCTGGGTTTCACTTAAAGAGTGAACCTTCACCAAATGGATTCATAGGACAGATGCAGAAAAACAGTTTTTGTGCAAACCTTGGCGAAAATACACATATGCAGTATACACACTTACACAATTAAATGTGTGGGTCACTTTTGGATGACCATGATAAAAGGGTATATTTCGCATGTAACCCACAATGGGGTATAGAGAATCCACCAAAGGACTGATGGCAGACAGGGGTATGGTCCACAACAGGCAATCCCAAGGGGTCCAGTCGGCAACAGTGATCAGCTTAAGTGCGCTTTCAGGCTCAACAACCCTTCCTCAGAAGCGTATCACAAGTGTCGAGCGGGGCCCTTTTTAAGCCCCACCAATTTTTAATAAATTGATGATAGATGAGATAGATAGATAAGATAGATAGATAGTTAGATTGATTGATTGATACAGTACATACAGGTATAGTGCCTTTTTTTGTGTCAATGTGTATCGAGAACATATTATCACACCTCTTTTCTTATTTTTTTAGGTGACTGCAAACTTCGATTCAAGACAACGATCAATGACGAAGTACAGAAATAGGAGACACAAGACAGGTAATTAATAATATTAATTACTGATAATATGTACACGGTATACCCCGAGTCCGCTGCCCCACTTCCTCCCAGTGCACTCCCGAGCGAACAGTGCCCTGTCCCTGCCTGCTACTGGATGCGGCCTCCAGGCTGTCTCCGAGTGGCCGGATACTGTCCCACCTTCTCTCCAGCCCATGTATGTTGTAACTTATATAAAATAAAAATGGGTCCCCAGCCATCGTCGATCAGCGGCCGCCCAGTGCCAGATTAAGGTCTATATGGGCATGGAGCTGAAATTTAGGAAGGGCCAATAGTGTGCCGCTGCAGGGGATGTGGCCAGTGCGTTGTGTGTTCTATGCATGGGGTGTGGCCTGTGCAGTGGGTGTGGCTATCTGTGGAGGGCAGTTAACCATTTTAAAGTGTAGTAATAACAAGAAAAAAATTAAACAATAAAAAACCTAATATGGGAGTTCTACTGAAGGTGGGATGCTGCCCATAGCAAACAATCAGAATCTACTTCTTATTTATTTACCTTCTAGAAGATAATAGTTTGAATCTGATTGGATGCCCATAGCAACATCCCATCTTCTATAGAACTCCCATCTTAGTAAATAAACCCCAACAATTCTACATATAAAAATATTTTAAAACAAAAACTATTGCATTTTTTGGTTTTACCTTTTATGTTTATGCCAAAGTGAAACTATGCCTTTGAAAAGTCAGTCCATTGGTCCCGATTCAGACCTGATCATTGGGCTGCGGGATTTAGGAGCCCAGTGATCAGGTAAATGCCACCCTGTGATTTCCCCATGCTCACAATGCTGAGTACAGTAAGTCTAGACTTACTCAGCAAAGCAATTGCCGTGGGGAGAAGGAGGCCGCTTCCTCCCAACTACCGGGGAACACATGCGTTTTCTGGGACACTCCCAGAAAACTCTGCGTTACTGCCCGCAAACGTCCACAGGGTGCCAAACACCCTGGGAGCAGCCTGCGATGGTTATCCATCGCAGGCTCCCTTCATATGAATGTTTTGCTGCAAAATTGCAGCCATGCGATCCAACCAGAATGGGGCCCTTTGTACCTTATAATCACTGTCTCTACAAATGTTTTTCATTTTTTTCATTTTTTACTTTCATAAACATAGAAGGTGATGTGATGGCAGATAAGAATCACTTGGCCCATCTAGTCTGTTTATATTCATACACACACACACACACACACACACACACACACACACACACACACACACACACAAACACTTGCTAGGAGCCATTTAACCTACCAATATATTTTGGGATTGTGGGAGGGAGTATATGCAATTACAGGGAGAATATACAAACTCCACACAGTTAGACCTGTGGTGGGAATTGAGCATAGACCCATGAGATAGTAATGCTAACCATTACACCATCCATTCTGCTGTACCATGATTAAATGTTTAGTATAATAATAGAGAGCAATGCAGTTCCAAGGAGAAAAACATTGCAGCCATATAATACAGACAGCACAACAGTGACCCCCATATATAACAGAGAAATTATCAGTGACCACCATGTATTAGATGCTTGACGGTTAAGCCCCGCCCCCATTAAGGGAAATAGGAGAAATGACTGATCTCCATGGAGGGGGCGGGGCTAAAATGACACGATTGTGCCATTTTAGCTCCGCCCCCTCCTCTGAGACCCGCGGATTGCGGCATTTACATGCTATGGGGGTTCCTGGAGGGTTGCCCACGCTTCTGTGGGCCGGGAGGGGGACCCGATTTTCGGGAGACTCCCGGGAATTCCGGGAGGGTCGGCAACCCTGGATTAGTTTGAGTACGATGGGTGGCAGGGATACCATGCTTGGTACATCCTATCCAAAGAAAGAGAGTGAAATATAGATGGATATATGTGTACGGATGGTGTAATGGTTAGCAGTACGGATGGTGTAATGGTTAGCATTACTGCCTCACAGCACTGAGGTCATGGGTATGATTCCCACCATGGCTCTAACTGTGCAGAGTTTGTATATTCTCCCCGTACTTGCGTGGGTTTCCTCCAGGTACTCCGGTTTCCTCCCACAATCCAAAAATATACTGGTAGGCTAATTGTTTCCCAACCAATTAACCCTAGAATGTCTGTGTGTGCGTGTACATGTGGTAGGGAATATAGATTGTAAGCTCCACTGGGGCAGGGACTGATGTAAATGTTCAAATATTCTCTGTAAGCGCTGCGGAATATATGTGCACTATATAAGAAACTGTTAATAAAGAAATGTGTATGTAAAAAAATTAAGTAAGCCCGCTTGAAGCAAAAGCTTTGAAAGCTAGTCTGCTACCTCCTGTGTTTGTGCATGTGTGAGAAAGAGATGTAGTTTCACTCGTTACCAGCAGATAGCTGTGTTTCGGAGACTTACGGACACTAGACATATAGATAGATTTTATATATATATATATATATATATATATAGTAAAGAGGGGGGTCCGGCAGCTCCACTTATTAAGTTCCTCGGCGGGTGCCCGCTAGCAGCTGTAAACCAGCTATATAACCAATCTTAGGGAAGAAGCAGCACTCCAGCCTTTAAACGAACTCGTGTTTAATCAGTCACAGCAAATAACAGCAACGTTTCAATACAAGGGTGTATTTTGGTGTAGCCTGAGGAAAATACACCCTTGTATTGAAACGTTGCTGTTATTTGCTGTGACTGATTAAACACGAGTTCGTTTAAAGGCTGGAGTGCTGCTTCTTCCCTAAGATTGGTTATATATATATATATATATATATATATATATATATATATATATGCTTGTGGTCCGGCACTCCAAAATTCGTAGCAGGGTGATTGCCGGGTGCCCTCACTGGTAAGTAATATCGGTGCATAAGATGTGGCACTCCTGGTCTTACTTCAAATAATACACTGTACAAGTGTTTAACTTCTACGTTTCGGTTTCTATTAAAACCGTCATCAGGAATATACATATAAGTGGTAGGGAAACTTGAAAGGGATTCAGGGGCAGATTTATTAAGCTCAGTGAAGTGATAATGTGACTGGTTTTTATCACCGGCCAATCAGCTCCTAATTGTGAAGTTACAGGCTTGGTTTGAAAAATGACAGGTAGGAGCTGATTGGTCGATGATAACAACCAGACACTTTATCACTTTATCGAGCTTAATAAATCTACCCTTCAGTTACTCTTGTGCATGACAAAAAAGTGGTGTCCTCAACCACGAGGGGTGTGGCCTTAAGATGCACTGGATGAGATGAAGGACACATGGTGGAGGTAGAATGAGTGGATCGGGGCACTGGGTAAGAGGGGAAATGTAATGTAGGGTGGTAGGAGGATATATTGCGGAAAGGCACAGAGGAAGAGGGGATGCTGGGTGGGAAAGGGACATATTGGAGAAAGGGACAAAGGAAGGGGGGTGCTGGATGGGAGAGGAGACAGTGTGGGCGAGAAACATTTTGTGGATAGGGACACTTGGTGGGAAAGGGTGCAGGGTAAGAGGAAGGAGATTATATTGGATGACATATTGGGGAGAGGGACAGGGGAACGAGAGGGATGCTGGGTGGGAGAATGTCATATTAGAGATAGAACACTGGGTGGTAGAGGGGCACCATGAGTTACTTCACCGGGTGCACTGGGGGTGAGAGGGGGGTGGCAGGGTGAGATAGGAGATGTAGGGTGCAGGGTGAGTGCAGAGTGGGAGGAGGACATATTAGGGAGATTGAGACAGGGTGACAGAGAAGACCGAGTGTGAGTGGGCAGATGCAGGGTGACAGAGGGGAGACCTAGGATGAGAGGGCAGATGCAGGGTGACAGAGGGGAGACCTAGGATGAGAGGGCAGATGCAGGGTGACAGAGGGGAGACCTAGGATGAGAGGGCAGATGCAGGGTGACAGAGGGGAGACCTAGGATGAGAGGGCAGATGCAGGGTGACAGAGGGGAGACCTAGGATGAGAGGGCAGATGCAGGGTGACAGAGGGGAGACCTAGGATGAGAGGGCAAATACAGAGTGAGAGGAGGACATATTATGGAGGGGGACGCAGGGTGACAGAGGAGGTGCAGGGTGAGATGGCAGATGCAGGGTGAGAGGGGGTGGAGTGCAGGGTGGGAGGAGGACATATTATGAAGGGGGACACAGGGTGAGAGGCGACGCAAGGTGAGAGATTGGGTGGGTGGGGGAACAGCCTCTGGGTTCAGTATATACTGTGTTTGTATAATAAATGAGTAAACACACACACTATAATTGAGATAGATAGATAGATAGATAGAGGGCAGTATTCAATGTAGAAAATTCTCTGTGCATGGCGAGAGATTTTTTCTCTCGCCATGCACTCGCTGTGTTCCGGAGCCTCCTGCTCCCACTATTCAACGTATTTAAGACTCGCCGCCACTCGCGGCGAGTCTTAACCCCTGCAGCGGACGAGCGTCCGCGGCAGGGAGCTGACAGGGAGCCGTGGGACGGTGGCATCCAGGGAGATTAAAGTCTCCCTGTATGCCCCAGAACATATGTGGAGGGTAGGGGGGCCCCCCGGGACCCAGGCAGCACAGGCTGCCCCCCCCTATAGCCAGCGGGGGACCCAGTATTCACTGCACCCGAACGTGCATCGGGTGCAGTGAATATATGAATATCTAATGAGCGGCTCGAGCGCTCCGGCCCCCTGCTGGCTGCACTGTGTAAAAAAAAAAAAAAAAAATTAAAAAAAATATTTTTTTTTAATTAAATATATATTCATGTGCTATAAGCACATAAATAAAAATAACATGCCCCTTCACAGAAAAAAAAACCTGATTTTTTGACACCAAAATTAAAAAAAAAAACCTTTTAGATTAAAAGTTCACATTCCAGCTCTCCATCAAAAGATGGAGAATTTCTACATGGAGAGAGACGGCGAAAATCACTTAGAAAGACGGCGAATATTTCACATTGAATAGGGTGGTTCACTTTTGGAGAGCAAAATGCTCCGTCCAGGGCGAAAAAAGCAAAAATTCTCCATAAAACACAGAGAATTTTTCTCATTGAATACTGCCCAGAGAGGGGGCCCGGCACTCAGGATTTATAGTGAAACCTGGCATATAACTGGCTACAGTGCCATCAATTGAGGTGATATACCTCCAACATGTAGTAGTAGAACAAGCGGCACTCGGAGACTGGAAACTCAGTGAAACCAGAGGATTCATTTTAATTCATGTGCTATATGTGAGAACGTTTCGGAGCACGGCGGCTCTGTCGTCAGCCCATAAATAATGTACAACAAATACAAAATATGCACAGGTATATATACAGAAGTACGCACAAATGTGAAGAGGCTTACCTGCCCCGTGTGATGCCTCCAGTTCCCTACAGCGCTGCCGGTGGCTTCCGGGTCGGCGCCTTTGGCGCCCTGCCCGCGTCACTCTGTGGCGCGTGTAAGCGCGTCATAGCTGCGCCTGCACCATCCGCCGAGTCCGGGAATAAGCAGGGAACTAAGGGCAAAAGTGACATCATGTTAAAAAAAAATGCATTATAACAGAACTTGCTTAGGATGAGGGTGAGAAAGCAGAGGGTAAGAGAGGGCAGATGCAGGGTAAGAGGGCAAATGCAGAGTGAGAGGAGAACATATTATGGAGGGGGACACAGGGTGACAGAGGAGGTGCAGGGTGAGAGAGGGCAGATGCAGGGTAAGAGGGCAAATGCAGAGTGAGAGGAGAACATATTATGGAGGGGGACACAGGGTGACAGAGGAGGTGCAGGGTGAGAGAGGGCAGATGCAGGGTGAGAGAGGGCAGATGCAGGGTGAGAGGGGGCAGAGTGCATGGTGGGAGGAGGACATATTATGGAGGGGGACGCAGGGTGAGAGATTGGTGTGGGTGGGGGAACAGCCTCTGGGTTCAGTATATACTGTGTTTGCGTAATAAATGAGTAAACACACACTATATATATATATATATATATATATATATATATATATATATATATATATATATATATAGCTCAGGTTAAATAAATAATGGAAATCACACACTTGCAGCTTCCTAAATATCACCAGGATTACACAGGGTTAACCTCACCGTTGTGATGGTCACTGTGCTTGCAGCAGAGAGGGGGAGGGCTCAGTAACCGGAGTGCAGGAGAGATAATTCCTTGCCTCCAGTCCAGTCCTAACAAAAGCCCATGACCAGGAAGTAAAGTAGCAGGGGGGATGCAGTCCCAGCCTGTGCGGAAGTGCCTGGACTAGGGCTTCTGGCTGCCGGCGCTGCTGCTTATCAGAAAATGTGACAAGTGCTGCAGCATGAGCCGGCAGTACCAGTGCACAGCTGAGGAGATGCAGAGCGGAGGTCGGAGACCCCGGGTAGCGGAGGGACAGCTGGCAGGAAAAAACCTGCAATTTTTCTAGGCTCAGTTGTCACGGTGGTGACGCGTGTGTGACTGACTTTTTAGTCAGCTCACAGTCAGGAGGCAGCTC
The DNA here is from genome assembly GCF_055691185.1 of Crinia signifera. Taxonomy (NCBI): domain Eukaryota; kingdom Metazoa; phylum Chordata; class Amphibia; order Anura; family Myobatrachidae; genus Crinia; species Crinia signifera. The sequence goes on from NC_139221.1 coordinate 123,730,907, forward strand.
TGGGTGCTCATTGCCGGCGCGGACTGGCACACAGTGGACACGGGGGTGCGGGTGTGAGTGTGGCCGCTCTATTTGGTGTCACCTGACCCCACTGAAGGGTGACACCTGACGCGGGCGGGAGGAGGCGGGGCCACTACATCTGACGGCAGCCACCCACCAATGACAGGTGAAGGAGGTGGGGCCGCACAACTGCCGCTGAGCAGCCCCGGCCTCAGCCCCAGGCTGTCACATCATATTTGTGTTGCTTGACAGTGGCTGCTCACCCCCAAGCCAATCAGGGGTGATGAAAACCGGGACACCCCGGTTAAAACAGCTGTTGGGACAGCTGTCTGCACTGTTTGTTATAACATGCGTGTAATGTAAATACACTTTATCTTTCTTCACCAATTACTGAGTGCTGATCCGTTTATTATGCTCCGTTTGCTGCTGTGCATGGGGCGAGTGTCATTCTATATATATATATATATATATATATATATATATATATATATATATATATATATATATATTATAGATCCAGAAGGACCGGCACTCTCCACGAATATCTACACAAGTGCTGCGTGCCTTTGCCAAAATATATACACCACAACGTTCCTGTATTCCAAGGGCATACACGTCACTGCAGCTTGTCACCAAAAATCATGTAGTTTATTTAGCCTCAACAGGGCCATTTTGGGGGACAACCCCTTTATCAAGAGACTTCCAAACATATTCATACAAAGTGTCACACTAACCATTTATGAAGTACAACGCTTGCTGCTATTCCGCACCCTCACAGCCGCCCCATGCCTTGGTGCTGCCCGCCTCCCGGACCTAGCGCATAGATCTGACGCCAGCGGCTCACACCCGCTGACGCCATCACCATAACAACCAAGCCCGGCCAGCGACCATAGTGTCGGTGCATAGGGAGAACACCTGCGGCTTTTACCGCGCAGGTGTCATTCCTCTAGCAACCCGGCACAGGCTGCAGCCCTACTGGCGTGAGGACAGTTGGAGAGAATGACATTTACATATTACAAACAGGCATATTAAAAATCACATTAACATGTAATAAAACAGAGTGTATATTTGTTAGCCCGAATCAACATCAGCAGCTCTCACCCGTCGATGTAGACCAGCAGTTTTCAAACTGTGGGTCCTGACCTTCTCAGCATGGGGTCGCGACTCTATGTTGCCGACCATCAGGCTGGTGATTTTTCTAATCTCAATCAGTGATTGAAGGAATCTAAAAAATCTGTTGAATTGTCTGTTATTTTAGACTCACATTATTTTGTGCCTCCACAATGCTGCCAGCTGTCTGCTGACCACACAGGTGATTGGATGACCTTCTGCAGTAACTTGTTGGGGTCCCGTAATCTATTTTATTGTCTGATGGGGTCCTGTAATCAATTTTATTGTCTGATGGGGTCCCAGAACAAAATAGTTTGAGGACCTCTGCAACATCGGACACAATCACACTCAAGTGTAGCTCATGTGTGAGGTACCCAGAGCTCTCCCCATCCAGGACCACCACAGACGGCCACACTCACCACGGACATTACCATAGTGATACGCACAGAAAATACGGTACTTATGTAGTAGCCGGGCGCCCACTAAGCAAGTTGCTTAGTGGGCTATTCAGCGTACTAAAATCACATCGCATCGCATGGGCCTTTTTATGGGCCGTGCGATGCGATTTTGGCCCCAGGGATCGCATCGCACGTCCCGCAAAATCACATGCAATTTTATAGGGTGCGATGCCATTAAATTACATATACACTTGTATGACATACAATGAGGTTTGACACCCCCCCCCCTACTACCCACGCCACCCTTTTCATACCCCAACTATCCACAATGGCATAGAGTTGATTGTATATAGTGTGGCGAGCGCAGTGAGCCACTGAGCCCGAAGCGTGGCAAGGGGACGTGGAATACATGTAAAGTAATCCGCTGCACTCGCCACACTTCGGGATCGGTGGGTCGCCACACTATATAAAATCAACTCCACGCCGTCGTGGATAGTTGGGGTATAAAATAGGTCGGGAGGACGCGTTCCGCCTGAGCTCGCCACGCTTCGGGGTGGCATGGATAGTGAGGGGGTGCCTCAAACCTCATTGTATGTCATACAAGTGTATATGTAAAGTAATGGCATCGCACCCTAAAAAATCGCATGCGATCGCATGCGATTTAGCAGGAGGTGCGATGCGATCCCCCGGGGCCAAGAAAGCAGTGAATAAATTACATAGGAAAATCGCATCGCATGGCCCATAAAAAGGCACATGCGATGCGATTTCCCTAAGTAAGCGTACGTATGCAAATTGGGCGCCTGGCTACTACATAAGTACCGAAAATACACATACACATATATATATATATGCTAAACACATATTATACAATATCTACAAACATGGACTAATTTAACCCTAGTATTGCTGTACCATTCAGAATCAATTAACACCCACCTAAAAATATCATGAAAAGAACAACCAACAAATTAAATTACTGTGACTCTTTTCCCACTCCCCCCAAACATTAATGTGCCCCCCAACCCCCCAAACCTTAATGTGACACTCTCCCCCTCCCAACCAAACCATAGTGTGACACTCTCCTCCCCCCCCAAGCTTAATTTGACACTCTCCCCGCTCCCTCCCCAAAGCTTAATGTGACACTCTCCCTCTTTAGCAGAACTTGCCTGGCCTCTGCTTCTATGGATGGCTGTGCTGTGGCTGCTGATGCTCTTCTCCTTACTGACTGGTGCTGGGCTGAGGCTGAGCAGGCAGGGCTCCTCCAGTGCACACCGTGTGCACCATGTGACTTCCTGGTTGGATCAGGAAGCCAGGGAGGGACAAACTGAGGTGACGCTGCCTGACTGTGTTATCTGACAGGGGCAGCGCAGAGGAGAGGGAAGGAGCAGGTAGGGGGATTCTGCTGCTGGCGCAGGCTAATACCCCTTTTACACCGCCGAAAAATCCGGGTCAGCGGCGGGTCAGACCCGGATCCTCGGCGGTGTAAATGGGGGGTATCCGTGTCCATTTACACGGGTCCTCTACCCAGGTCCTGACCTGGGTAGAACACGGATGGGACCCGTGTAAATGGCGGTGTAAATGGTCCCGCTGCGGGTCCAGGCACCCGCAGCGGGTCCACAGCGTGCAGCGCTGGGGAAGCTGTCCCCAGGTGCTGCGGGAGGAGGGGGGTCCCTGCGGCTACTGAGTGGAGATGGGGTACCTGTCAGCGGCCAGCCTGACACGGCGCTGCCACTGCTGTATCTCCCCCGCTGCTGTATCTCTTGCGGCGGATGACGGTGTCGGCGGTCCCTCGGCGGTCAGTGTCGGTCAGTGTCGGCGGTCCCTCGGCGGTCAGTGTCGGCGGTCCCTCTGGCGCAGGGGAAAAGACCCTATGATTGCCGGCGCTGCCGCTGCTGTATCTCCCCCCGGCGGCCGGTCCTTGCGGCGGATGGACAGTCAGTGTCGGCGGTCCCTCTGGCGCTGGGGAAATAGTACTATTTCCCCAGCGCCAGAGGGACCGCCGACACTGACTGTCCATCCGCCGCAAGGACCGGCCGCCGGGGGGAGATACAGCAGCGCCGGCAATTACAGGGTCTTTTCCCCTGCGCCAGAGGGACCGCCGACACTGACCGCCGAGGGACCGCCGACACCGCCATCCGCCGCAAGAGATACAGCAGCGGGGGAGATACAGGTACCCCATCTCCACTCAGTAGCCGCAGGGACCCCCCTCCTCCCGCAGCACCCGGGGACAGCTTCCCCCCTCTACCCCCACAGCACCCGGGGACAGCTTCCCCCCTCTACCCCCTCCAAGCTATATAGATAGATCTATATAGATCTATATATATAGATATATATATATATATATATCTATATATATAGATCTATATATATATATATATATATATAGATCTATATATATATAGATATATCTATATAGATATATATATCTATATAGATATGTATATCTATAGAGATATATATATATATATATATATCTCTATAGATATATATATATATATCTCTATAGATATATATATATCTATAGATATATATATCTATAGATATATATATATATCTATAGATATATCTATAGATATATATATATCTATAGATATCTATATATATATATATATATATATCTATATATATCTATATATATCTATATATAGATATCTATATATAGAGATATATATATATATATATATAGATATATATATATATATATATATATATATAGATATATCTATATAGATATATCTATATATATATATATATATATATATATATATATATATCAACAAGGAAAGGCAGGGCTGACCCAGGTTCAGTGTAAATGGTGCAGACCCAGGTCCGACCCAGGTCGAAGTGCTGTGTAAATGCAGTATAAAGCAGGGTCAGACCCTTGAAACTCCAGCGTTCAAAGACCAGGGTCGGACCAGGGTTTTTGGTGTAAAAGGGGTATAAGTCAGCCAGCAGCACAGTGAGCACACAGCATCATTAACACAGCGCACCTGTCCTTCCGCTGCGCCTCTGCATTACTATACAGTTCAGACGCCTCTCTCATATTTTGGGAGGGGGGGGGGGGGATGTGGGGCGCGATCTGAACCCCCCCCCCCCTTCCTCTATTCCGACACCCCTGCCCACACCCCAGTCCCTCTTTCTATCACTCTCACCCCTGCACCTTAGCTGCCAGTACCTGGCTGCTGCTCGCCTCTCAGAGGCTGGATGACCCCCATGCAGGTCATGGCGATCTGGGGGTGGTGCCTACAAGTTCCTCGAGCCTTCTCCTGCAAGTTCAGCAGTGGGAGGAGGCGGGGTTACATGGGCTGAGCGGCTGATAGGAGGCCGAAGTTTCCCAGTAGAGGGTGTAGCGCAGCCCACACAATTTGGCCGGGGACACTACAGGAGGGGATGCGGTCATTCGTCAGACTGCATTTAGGTCTACAGTCATTAGGTCGACCCCACTAGGTCGACTGGAAGGAAGGTCGACCTGACTTAAGGTCGACATGGGCCAAGGTCGACATGACTTAAGGTCGAAATTGCATAAAGGTCGACATGAGGAAGGTCGACTGGTCATAAGGTCGACGTGGGTTTTTCACTGTTTTTTGAGCCGACATGTGCCGACAGGCGGTATTTCATGCCCTACCATCCACTAGGGCGTGGTGGGAGAATAAAATAGTGTGCCGAGCGCAGCGAGGCACCGTGCCCGAAGCATTGCGAGCGAAGCGAGCGATGCGAGGGTCCAATTCTCATTGCCAACTGTGTCCATGTCGACTGTGTCGACATTCGGATCAAAAAACAGTGAAAAACCCATGTCGACCTTATGACCAGTCGACCTTCCTCATGTCGACCTTTATGAAAATTCGACCTTAAGTCATGTCGACCTTGGCCCATGTAGACCTTAAGTCTGGTCGACCTTCCTGCCAGTCGACCTAGTGGGGTCGACCTAATGACTGTAGACCTAAATGCAGTCTGACGAATGATCCCATTCCATATGTAGTAGGTAAGGATGACAAATGACTTCCGCCCATCAAGCTCAACCTGTTTGACTTAAACTCATTGGGGTAAATTCTAGGCTATCGTGTTTCTAAACTCGGCTTACTTTTTAATTTGTCAGTTGTGTAGTCATAGTTATGCCTGTTACTCCCTTCACAAAACCATATTGGGGTGATTATAGCCCTGAATGTTATTATTCATCAAGTACTTGTCCAACTTTTTCTTACATGTATTGATTGTGTCTGACCACACCTCTTAAATTAAATTTTTCAAGTGTAAACAATCCTTGTTTGGCTAATCTGTTTTAGTAAAAGGTATGGAGTACATGTATTATGATTTCAGTTGCCCTTTGCTGAACCTTTTTTGGTACTTGTGTAATATCAGGGCGCCCACTAAGCAAATTGCTTTGCGGGCGATTGTGCGTAAGAAACAATCGCAATGTGATTTTTGCGTGTGATGCGATGCAATCGCAGGCTGATGGTGTGATGCGATGCAATCGCATGCGTGCACGTACCGCAAAATTGCATGCGATTTTATAGGGTGAGATGCCATTGACTTTGCTATACATTTGTATGAGATGCAATGAGATTTAGGCACCCCCCACACTATCCACGCCACCCTCCCAACCTTTTCATACCCCCACTATCCACGTTGGCGTGTAGTTGTTTTTATATAGTGTAGCGAGCGCAGCGAGCCACTGAGCCCGAAGTGTGGCGAGCAGACTTGGAATACATGTAAGGTAAACCGCGTCCCCTCGCAGGGCTCGCTGCGCTTGCCACGCTTCGGGGTGGCGTGGATAGTGGGGAGGTGACTAAATCTCATTGCATCTAATACAAATGTATAGCAAAGTCAATGGCATCTCACCCTATAAAATCACATGCAATCGCATGCAATTTTACGGTACGGTGCAATCGCATGCGATGCAATGTGATCGCATCGGACCCATGGCCAGAGTGAAGTGAATAAATTGCATAGGAAAATCGCATTGCATCGCATGCGATCGCATCGCACGCAAAAAAACACATTGAATATCCCCGGGCTATTTTTAATTTAATTTCTTTTTTTTTTTTTTTTTTTTTTTTTATTTATATATACTATGTCCTTCAACATTATTCATCTGTAATAACATTATTATAAGAGTAGATATAATAACAACACTTTCAAAAGATATAGGAACAATTTTATAAGTAAAATGTACATGTCAATGTGTGGTATGTTCTTTGCAATAACTTGAAGGACGTTGTCCTGTTTTATTGTACTTACTTATTTATTTTTATTATTATTATTATTAATATTATTAATTATTTATTTTTTTCTTGTATATTGTGCACTTATTGAGAATCTTATACATTGTTATTTGTATAAATGTGAATAAAATATGTTAAATAAAAAAAAAAAAAAAAAAAACACATTCGATGCGATTTTCCTACGGTGCCGTACGTATACCAATTGGGCGCCCTGCTAATACACAAGTACCCCCTTTTTCAATTCTATAATGTATTTTCTGTAGTGTGTGGCCCAGAATTGTACTCTGTATAAAAAATGTGGACTAACTAGTGCCTCATAGAGTGGCCCAATTACAGTGCTGTTCCTAGCTTACATGACCCTTTTGGTACTTGTGTAATATCTGGGCGCCTGATTATTTGATTGTATGCCTTAACTTAAGGCATACACTCAGATGCGATGCGACGCGACTTTCGGTAAATTTGCATCGCATCGCGTCCAAATTGCGAATTTCCACAGGATTCAATGTTAAATGGTCCTGTTCATACCTCCACTATCCAAGTGGGCATGGAGTTGATTTTATATAGCGTGGCGAGCGCAGCGAGCCACCGAGTCCGAAGCGTGGCGAGCGGACGCGGATTACTTAAAATGTATTCCGCGTCCCCTCGCGGGGCTCGCTGGACTCGCCACGCTTCAGGCTCGGTGGCTCATTGCGCTCGCTACACTATATAAAATCAACGGTACTTATGTAGTATCTGGGCGTCCGATTTAGAAATCGGATCGCATCGCATCGCATGCGACCAAATCGTATGCGATGCGATGGTCAAGATTTTTCCATAGGATTCAATGTTAAAATTGTCTGAGTCCATTTTAACATAGAATTCAATGGGAAAAAGGGGTCCTTTTCCTTTCCCCACTATCCAAGTGGGCATGGAGTTGGATATAAACCTGTGGCGAGCGTAGCGAGCCACCGAGCCCGAAGCGTGGCGAGCGGACACAGAATACTTTTTAAGAAATATGGTGGTGAGAGATGGTTAGGAGTTCTTGGTCACCGATGGCATAGTTACACTCTGCAGGCAAGAACTTACGAGAGTAGAACCCACAGGGGTGAAGACGTCCATCAGGCGCTTTCTGTGAGAGGACCGCCCCAACTCCCACGGAGGAGGCGTCGACCTCGAGTATGAAGGGCAAGGTGGTGTCAGGTTGTTTTAACACTGGAGCTGAAGTGAACCTCTGCTTTAACAGATGGAAGGCTTCGATGGCTTCTGCCGGCCACTTAGCTGGATTGGCCCCTTTTCGTGTTAGGGCAGTGATAGGTGCCACAATAGATGAGAAATTTCAGATGAACTTCCTGTAATAATTGGCAAATCCTAGGAAACGTTGAATACCTTTCAATGTAGAGGGTATTGGCCAATCTCGGATAGCCTGCAATTTTCCTGGGTCCTTTTGTAGACCAGAACCGGAGACAATGTACCCCAAGAAGGGAATCGACTTCACTTCGAAGACACACTTCTCCAGTTTACAATAGAGATGATTAGCTCGCAGCCGGGACAGGACTTCTTTTACCCAATAGCGATGTTCTTCGATACTATTGGCGTAAATCAGAATGTCATCGAGATACACGACCACATGTCGATACAGAATGTCCCGAAAGATCTCGTTGACATAGTGCTGGAATACGGCTGGGGCGTTGCTGAGCCCAAAGGGCATGACGAGGTACTCGTAGTGGCCGTCTCTGGTGTTAAACGCCGTCTTCCACTCGTCGCCCTCTCGTATGCGGATGAGATTGTATGCACCCCTCAGGTCGAGTTTAGTGAAGATGGTCGCTCCGCTGACATGGTCAAACAACTCAGTAATGAGGGGTAGAGGGTACCTGTTTTTTACAGTGATCTCGTTGAGACCACGGTAGTCGATGCACGGATGTAGGCCTCCATCCTTCTTCTTCACGAAGAAGAATCCTGCACCGGCAGGGGAAGTTGAAGGACGAATGAATCCCTTAGCAAGATTCTCTTTGATGTAATCAGCCATGGCCTGAGTCTCGGTGGTTCTTTGCCAGGAACAAGCTCGATAGGGCAGTCCCACGGTCTGTGAGGAGGCAGAATATCAGCACCAGACTTGCTGAATACATCTGAGTAGTCTCTGTAGGGAAGAGGCGGAACATCTGCTGCATCTGTAGAAGAGTTGCGAGCTGGGAGTACCTTTTGGAGACAGGTACTGGAGCAGGAAGGATCCCAGGAGAGGATTTCGGATGTCTTCCAATCAAGGTGAGGATCATGAAGACGAAGCCAGGGCAGGCCCAGAACCAGAGCATGAGTGGCTCTGTCTAGTACCAGAAAGGACAAAAGTTCTGTATGCAGAGCTCCCACTTTAACGGTAAGTGGCAAAGTTCTGCGGGAGACTGTCGCATCAGGAATCCTACTGCCATCCACAGCAGTAAGGAAGACAGCCTTGGCAAGACACTCAGTGGGCAACCCCCACTTTCGGACCAGTTCGGCAGTTATAAAGTTCCCAGCAGCACCGGAATCAAGAAGCGCGGAGACTGTCTTGAAATGCTGGCCTACTTGTAGCGACACTGGTAGCACACAATCGGTTGCTGATGGAGAGGATTTAATTACTCCTAGCCTACCCTTTTCTTGACGGGCTAGGAGGAGGAGTTTTCCTGACGCTTTGGGCATGCAGAAATTTGATGTGCTGGATCGGCACAATACAGGCATAGCTGTGCCAATCGGCGACGTCGCCATTCTCCTGGAGACAGACGGAAGCGGTTTATCTCCATTGGCTCTTCTTTGGGATGGATCACCGGAGTAGCGGGTAAAGGAGCTGGAGGAGATGGTACTTTAGCTGGAGAATTTTGACTGCGTTCAATAGCCCTTTCATGGAAGCGTAGGTCCACTTTAATACAAAGCGAAATGAGATTGTCTAGACTAGACTGTAAAGGTGGCCATACACACGCAGATTTATCTTCAGATCTGTCTGGTTGGAACAAAAACATGGTTATGGATGAGAGCAAATGACAGTTGACCATTTGCTTGGAAATGCTGGAAAACTGACAAACTGTCACTCATCCATAACCATGTTTTTGTTCCAACCAGCCAGATCTGAAGATAAATCTTACTAGTGTATGGGCACCTTAAGTCTTTGGTAGCAAGTTCATCCTTGATGCGGTCGGACAGACCATGCCAGAAGGCTGCATATAAAGCCCCATCACACCAGGAGAGTTCAGACGCAAGGATCTGAAACTGGACCAGGTATTGCCCGACGGAGCGGGACCCTTGTCTGAGACGGAGGAGTTCAGTGGAGGCGGATGCTGCTCGCCCGGGCTCATCAAAGATGCGCCGGAATGCTGTGACAAAGTTCTTGTAATTAAACAAGATGGCATCAGATCTCTCCCACAATGGTGACGCCCAATCCAACGCTGCTCCACACAGGAGGGAGATGATGTAGGTGACCTTGACCTTTTCAATAGGAAAGTTACTGGGTTGCAGCTCGAAATGAATCTCACACTGATTGAGAAACGCTCTGCAGTTTTTCGGATTCCCATCATACTTGGTGGGGACAGACAGATGAAGACGAGGTGCAGCAGCCAATACAGGAGGATGAACTGGAACTTAGGGTATGCTGACAGGCTCTGGGCCACTAAGAGTGGTCTGTAGTTTATCCAGCCGAGAAGACAGGTCTTGGAGGCAATGGATCACTTGACCCTGCGCAGCTTCTTGCTGATCCAAGCGAACAGTCAGTTGTTGTACCGGGCTGGGTGGAGATGCTTGGCTTAAAGCTGGATCCATCTGGCTAGTGCTTACTGTCACACCAGGGGTCTGAGTCGCAGAGACTGAGACCTCTGGTGGGGACCGTTACCTGAACCGGGGAGGTTGTAGAGGACCCTTTCGCATGTGATGCGAGACAGTGCACCCAGAGCCAGTAATCAGACAGAGGTAAAAGTACAACCAGATTTATTATGCAGAAGGTTGTCACGGTACAGGCAGTAAAGTATGCAATGATGGAATATATACAGTCACTGTAGATAGCAATACTTTACAGCTGGATGGAATGAATCGATGGTGGAACATCGGATCCGGAATATCGGATTGAAGATGGAACTGTGGGTCCGGAATGACGGAATCTAGTTGAGGCTGTAGGTCCGGAACAACGGACGGAAGCTGTAGACTGTGGGTCCGGAATATCGGACTTCAGGGCCGATGGTGGAACATTGAATAGGACCAAGGTCCTGGAGCTAGGCTTGGATTGCTGGGCAGCGGATACTGGATCACAGGAGATGGAACACCCGGACTTCTCAGGAATACCTGGAACACACTGCAGCAATGGAGAACATGCACCAGCAGGTAACACTTGCATAGACAAATGACAACTGAAGCACTAGCATTGATCTGAGAGCTCCCAGCATACTTATACCCACTGTGTGGCCAGGATTGGCCGGGCAGGTATGACAGGGAGATCAGATCAAACAGGATTGGACAGGAATGACATGTGACTGGGAAAACATGGCAGCCCCCATGTCAGGCTATGGCGGGAAAGACTGTTTGTATGCACCATGCTCGTGGCCAGGAGCAATGGCGGCGGACAGGCGGATTGCTGAGCACTGGACACTGTCCCGCAGACTCAGCAGCGCTGAGAGGACTGGAGGATGGCAGCGATGATGGGGCACGGCAGCCAGGATGCCGGCTGTGACGAGATCTGAACCGCAAGCTGAGCCTATAAGATAGATAAGATAGATAAGATAAGATAGATAGATAATATAATCGCTCGGATGCGAATTTGAATCCTTGCCGGTCAATCTAAAGGCCCCCATACACTATTAAGATTTATCTGACCTGTAAATTGCATCTGATTTCCCTTGAACTTCCGTGGCAGCGTCACAGGAGGCCTACTGTACATACAATTTGACACTTGGGGGGAAATTTACCAAAATGGATTCGTAAAAATAGATGTATTCGTAGGCAGAAATACACCTATTTTTTACACATTTGTATTTTCGGGATTTTCAATCCCGAAAATAAAACAATTCGTATTCCTAAAGATGGAACATTCGTATTTGTATTTACAAATACGAATGTCTACACCATCGATAGAATACGACAGAAATCACCATTCAAAAGAATGGTGGTTCCTGATGTACTAAGCAGCCGTACTGATAATACGGCTGCTAAGTGGTGTGAAACACCCACGCAAATACGACAGGAAAATACACCTTGCTTTCCCTGTCGTATTTGCTTTAAGCCTGCATGGATCAGTCAGATCCGTGCAGGCTTTAGTGTAAAAAAATAGAAAAAATAAATAAATAGAAAAAAAAAAAACGGCGTGGGGTCCCCCCCACAGCCATAACCAGCACCAGGCTGAAAGAGCCGGGGCCGGTAATTAAAAATCAGGGAACCCGACAAATAGGGGTTCCCCGATTTTTAACAACCAGCCCCAGGCTCCAGGTCCGGGGCTGGTTCCCAAAATACGGGGGACAAAATGACTAGGGGTCCCCCGTATTTTAAGAACCAGCCCCAGGCCAAACCAGCCAGCAGGGTAATGCCACAGCCGCGGGGAGACTTTTTATACAAGTCCCCCCGGCCAAAGCATTAACCCCCTGACCGGTCAGCCTGGCCAGGGGCCCTGGGGAGTGGGGACCCCCCCAATGAAGGGGTCCCCCCCCTCCAGGACTTACCTGACCAGGCTGAAGCCTGGTGCTGTCCTCGATGCCCCTGGGCGGTGGGCATCGAGCTGATAGTGGTGTAAAAAATAGAATAATCTATTGTCTAACACTGGGGCTTGGAGAACCACAGGTCCCAGCCTGCGGGGCATTAAAGGGCCCGCTGGGTCTTGTAGTGCCACAGTATTAAAATAGTAAAATAAAACACACTGACACACCCTTAAAATAAAACTTTAATACATACAAAGCCCTTACATACTGATACTTACCTATCTTCTTCCCGTAGGTAGCCCTGGTCCTGATGTCCTGTCCTTCTGGTCCATGTCGACGTCGCTGTCCATGTCGGCGATGGCATCGGCGTCCGGAGTCCGACGAAATCCATGGAGGAAGCTGTGGAAGGAAACCATACTCACCTGTCCTAGGGCGACGTAGTCCAGGTAAGGGTCTTTGCAAAAAAACAAACCGACACGCGAAACCAGCCGGACAGCAGAGAGCCGCACGGTGTTTGTGTACATCGTGCGGCTCCGCCTCCCGAACCACCCAGGGGCATCGAGGACAGCACCAGGCTTCAGCCTGGTCAGGTAAGTCCTGGAGGGGGGGGACCCCTTCATTGGGGGGGTCCCCACTCCCCCAGGGCCCCTGGCCAGGCTGACCGGTCAGGGGGTTAATGCTTTGGCCGGGGGGACTTGTATAAAAAGTCTCCCCCCGGCTGTGGCATTACCCTGCTGGCTGGTTTGGCCTGGGGCTGGTTCTTAAAATACGGGGACCCCTAGTCATTTTGTCCCCCGTATTTTGGGAACCAGCCCCGGACCTGGAGCCTGGGGCTGGTTGTTAAAAATCGGGGATCCCTATTTGTCGGGTTCCCTGATTGTTAATTACCGGCCCGGCTCCTTCAGCCCACGCTGTTTTTTTTTTACATTTATTTAATTTTTCTATTTTTTTTACACCTTGCAGTCTGCACGGATCTGACTGATCCGTGCAGGCTGCCTGTACGAATTCGTATTAGCGGCCGTATATATGGCCAGCTAATACGAATTCCTACGACATCGGTGGGTTACAAAGCAGTCGTATATGACTGCTTTGTACATTCCCCTCCGGAACACGACTTTGCATACGACTGAAACAGTCGTATACAGTCGTAGGGGAAATACCAATACGAAAACTAGGTTTTTCATATTGGTAAATTTTCCCCTTGATGTGCCATTTTTTACATCCAATTTGCATCAGATAAATCACATGTGATTTATCTGATGCACAGTGTCATGTGATTTACAAAGCCACATGCCCTAGCTGCCCTGATCCTATGCGATTTTGGGACGATTTCATCCGATTTCGGCACTTTGGGCCGATAACCGGTTGAAATCGGCATCTGATCCGATACGATGCGCGGTCCTGTGCGCATCGGACCGGATCAGGGAGGTCGGACGGTCTGCACATAAGATCACGTCTGACCTCCCTGTATGCATATGCCTGCCCACCTGACAGGCATATGCATGCAGACTGACCGGGGGAGCAGTGGGGCGGGCAGCGGGTCCGTGAGCGCCTAGCTGGCGACGCCGTCGAGTGCTGACCTGGCCGGGCGGTGTGATCACAGATATCAGCAGCGCTGCGGAAATGGACGGGCAGTACAGTGGCGGGTATTAGATTTTTAAAATACCTTTCAAATGACTGGCCGTTCTCTGATTGGCTGAGAGCTCTCAGCCAATCAGAGACCGGCCAGTCATTTGACAGGTATTTTAAAAATCTAATACCCGCCACTGCACTGCCCGTCCCGCAGCGCTGCTGATATCTGTGATCACACCGCCCGGCCAGGTCAGCACTCGACGGCAGTACGGCGAGCAGAAACTGAGAGGGCAGAGATACGAGCCGCAAGCATACAAACATCTGAAGAGGCTTCTACCAAGTAACCTGCAGCCTCCCGTATGTGTTCCACTAAGAGCAACATATCACTTGCCCCTGGGTCTAGAGAGGAGGCCACCTAGGATGCCCATACCTCCATGGCCCTATTGACCCAACATCCCACTTGTGCTGGGCGTTGTAAAAGACCTGCGGCTGAATAAATGTTCTTCAGAGCACTCTCTAACCGCCTATCAGACACATCTTTAAGGGTAGAGGCTCCTGGAATGGGCAACACTGTCTTTTTGGACAAGCGTGATACCGAAGAATCAACAGCAGGTGGCGTCTCACATGCCTTCCTAGCATCCTTAGGAAAAGGATAGGCAGTGAAAAATCTCTGAGACACCTGAAACTTTTTGTCTGGGTGTAACCAAGCTTTTTGCAAGTTTTCATCCAGCTCCTCTGAGGCTGGGAAATATGCAGACTGTTTCTGCTTTTTAGCAAACACTGAGGGACGCGCAGCAGGTCTCACCTCCTTTGTGACATTGAGGGTTAACCTGACTGCTTGTATTAAGTCCTCTAAACCCTGAGAGGGGACATCAGTGTCCTGTATAAGCGGAGCATCAGGCTCAGCATCAGGCTGAGCATCAGGGTCATGAAATTCACCCTCCTCCAGAGCTGGCATGTCATCATCTGTATCATCTAACAGAGGGACCTGAGGAAACATCCTATTAGCAGAAGCCAGTCTAGGGGGAGGGGGTGTAGAGGAGTCTGCATGCAATGCTCTAGACAGACTCTCCACAGCAGAAGTTAACTCTGCCTGCTGATCCCTGGCTGCATCCCTATCTTGTCTGGCCGAAGATAACTCAGAAGCTAGCTGAGAAATCACTGTAGACAACTGGGAAGCCCATGCAGGTATATCCTGCCCCGATGTTGACGGGGTGGGGGCTGGGGATGCAGCACATGAGGGACATAAAATGGCGCCCTCCGCTTGTGGCGCGAATTTATTGCTGCACTTCTTGCAAGCAATCTTTTTACCAGCCATCATACACTCAGCAATCTTACACAGAAAGGAGAGAAAGATGGAAATACTGGACAGGAGAGGAGGTATAGAAAAAAGGCAGAGTCTGCCACAAGCCCGATACGCGCACTGTATATAAATATAACTTGCGCCGGCTAAGGGACCTTTTTGGACACAGTCCAAGCCGCCCTGACCTCCTATGTCCCGCTGTGACTCACTGAACCAGGGTCACCGGCACTTCCAGACACCTCGAGGGAGCCGCGGATCACGCTGCTGCTTCAATGGCTGCCGCTCCTACAAAGAAGGAGGAAGCGGAAGTACCCAGCATGCCGCGCTCTCGCTCCTCAGTAATGGCACTGTATTTAAAAGTGCGCTGCCGTGGCTTTTTACACTGAATCCCCCGCTAGCGGGGGATCAGCGCTATACTTACCCCTGCCTTAGCTGTCGGGTGCGGCATGCTAACAGGTCCTCGAGGCGCGCTGCAAGCAGCGGCGACGGGACCTCGGGATCTGTGGATCCTGTAGCCAGGTACCGGAGGCAAGCTGCATGCAGCTGCGACCGGACCTGCCGACAGCGCCCGCGTCGCAGGCAGGTAGGGACAGGGAGCTACCTGCCTGTCCTCTTGCTGATTGTAGCATCAATTTACATTAAAAAATATATAAAGCTCAGGAGTGAGCCTTGAACGCACCCAGCTCCCGCAGGGCACATGCTAAGACTGCCTAGGAGAGGAAGTAGAAGGGGAGGAGTTAGTCACTGTTAATTTATTCTAAAGTGCCCAAGCTCCCTGTGGTCGCCTTCTATTCCCCACTGTAACTCTCCAGTGTCACCTAGTGGAGGAAAGAGAAAAAGCTAAATTCAGCTTGGGTGCACTGCTGCAGTAAAGCATGGTGAGCAGCAATGTAGAACCAGCAGCGCCACACCCTCCCCTCGCTACAGCCACAATCAGTGTAAAGCTGCCCATACACGGAGCCGTTCGCCGGCATCCGTTCTGTACTATGCGATGCGCGCTCCCGCGCATCACATAGTACGGTACAAAAAGTGTGCTGCACATAATTTTTGTATTAGTACACTAGGTACACATCATATCGGATCGCAGTGCATGCACACTGCATGCACAAGGCATGCGATCCAATGTGATAGATAGATCAAATGTGCTGTTTAAGTCCCAAACGGATCCGTTAAACGGACCGTGTATGGGCAGCTGCTGCAGTAAAGCATGGTGAGCAGCAATGTAGAACCAGCAGCGCCGCACCCTCCCCTCGCTACAGCCACAATCAGTGTAAAGCGCACATCACATAGTACGGTACAAAAAGTATGTGCTGCACATACTTTTTGTATTAGTACACTAGGTACACATCATATCGGATCGCAGTGCATGCACAAGGCATGCGATCCAATGTGATAGATAGATCAAATGTGCTGTTTAAGTCCCAAACGGATCCGTTAAATGGACCGTGTATGGGCAGCTGCAGAGAATACACTGTGGAAGCCGAGCAGAGTATATCATACCCAGAGCTGAGATCATGATCACACTGCCCCGCTACTGCCTGTACTGCTGTCACAGCTCCTAGTCAGATTGTACAATTATTAGAACATTAGCATGCATCATAATTATTATAATAATATTTTTCTCAGTTGGAAAATGATGGAAAATGTGTTAAATCTCACAGTTGGCACCAGCTTTCTCAAGCCAATCCATCTATTGTAGGCTATCATTGAAATATATCACTATACACTTCTCACTTTATTGAGAATGTTCAGAGCATTTATTTTCTGACATCCAGCCACAGATGCTCACAGCATCTGAATGCTTTACCTCAAACTGCTGGCAGACTATACCCATTCCGACAGATACTAGCTGTCATCTGCAGCCCCCTGGTCCTGGCCTGGTAACAAGTCGGGACAGCTTTTACCTGTCACCTTAGAAGATCTGTCTTCTCCTAGAGAGAAGCTTTGTGAGTCCACTCAGCTGAAAACGTTTTGGAGCGTTTACATCGCTGGGGCACCGAGGCAGTCTGTCTGTTGTGGCCGGAGTGATCTGAGGAGCCGAGTGGGTGACCAGGGAGGCGCGCAACAGTCAGTGGCAAAGTATACAGCCGCTCTCACTGCGTGCGGGAGCGGCTGGAGCGGAGGACCTGGCAGCAGGGAGCAGCTGAGTGACAGGTGCACAGCGGAGGGAGCGGCGCCGGTAAGGCTTGGTTCTGACGGGTGTAGGAGTGTAGAGGCCGCGGTGATCAGTAATTTTTCAGTGATAGCCTGACAGGAAGCTGCGGCGGCTTCCGGCGATGTACGCGTACTGCGGGGGGTGGGAGGAGGACTCCAAACATATAGAGATATATCGGATCTGATACATCATGGGTGCAAAAGCACCCACGATGTGCCCATGATGGGTCAGATGCCGATATATCTTATGTTCGGCAGGTCCGACCATCTGATCAGATCCGATGCGCACGGGACCGCGCATCAGATCAGATCAGATGTCAAACACATGCGATTTTGGACCGATTTCACCCGATTTATCGGCCCAAAGTGCCGACATCGGATGAAATCGGCCGAAAATCGCATAGTGTATGGGGGCCTTAACCCGATTTGCGAATGGTTGGCCGGCACCAGCCATTCAGTTTTTTAAAAGGTGTTAATCTATAGCGCACCCTTGTGATTCTGAGCCTGGGTTTCACACAAAGAGTGAACCTTCACCAAATGGATTCATAGGACAGATGCAGAAAAACAGTTTTTGTGTAAACCTTGGTGAAAATACACATATGCAGTATACACACTTACACAATTAAATGTGTGGGTCACTTTTGGATGACCATGATAAAAGGGTATATTCGCATGTAACCCACAATGGGGTATAGAGAATCCACCAAAGGACTGATGGCAGACAGGGGTATGGTCCACAACAGGCAATCCCAAGGGGTCCAGTCGGCAGCAGTGATCAGCTTAAGCGCGCTTTCAGGCTCAACAGCCCTTCCTCAGAAGCGTATCACTAGTGTCGAGCGTGGCCCTTTTTAAGCCCCACCAATTTTTACTACAGTAAATTGATGATAGATAAGATAGATACATAAGATAGATAGATAAGATAAGATAGATAAGACAGTTAAGATAGATAAGATAGATAGATAAGTTATTCGATCGGATGCGAATTTGAATCCTTGCCGGTCAATCTAACCCGCCTTGCGAATGGTTGGCCGGCACCAGGCATTCAGTTTTTTATAGATAGATAAGATAGATAGATAAGATAGATATATACGATATTCGCTCGGATGCGAATTTCAATCCTTGCCGGTCAATCTAACCCGCCTTGCGAATGGTTGGCCGGCACCAGGAATTCAGTTTTTTATAGATAGATAAGATAAATAGATAGATAGATAAGTTAGATAGATAAAATATTCGCTCGGATGCGAATTTCAATCCTTGCCGGTCAATCTAACCCGCCTTGCGAATGGTTGGCCGGCACCTGGCATTCAGTTTTTTATAGATAGATAATATAGATAGATAAGATAGATAAGTTAGATAGATAAGATATTCGCTCGGATGCGAATTTCAATCCTTGCCGTTCAATCTAACCCGCCTTGCGAATGGTTGGCCGGCACCAGGCATTCAGGTTTTTATAGATAGATAACATAGATAGATAAGATAGATAGATAAGTTAGATAGATAAGATATTCGCTCGGATGCGAATTTCAATCCTTGCCGCCTTGCGAATGGTTGGCCGGCACCAGGCATTCAGTTTTTTATAGATAGATAAGATAGATAAGATAGATAAGTTAGATAGATAAGATATTCGCTCGGATGCGAATTTCAATCCTTGCCGGTCAATCTAACCCGCCTTGCGAATGGTTGGCCGGCACCAGGCATTCAGTTTTTTATAGATAGATAGATAAAATAAGATAGATAAGACAGATAAGATAGATACATAAGATAGGTAGATAAGATAGATATAATAGATAGATAAGATAGATATATAGTTAGATTGATTGATACAGTACATACAGGTATAGTGCCTTTTTTTGTGTCAATGCGTATCGAGAACATATTATCACACCTCTTTTCTTATTTTTTTAGGTAACTGCAAACTTCGGATCAAGACAACGATCAATGATGAAGTACCGACACAGGAGACACAAGACAGGTAATTAATAATATTAATTACTGATAAAATGTACCCGGTATACATTCACACTAAAAAAACGTGTCTAGCCAATCCATAGGCCATAGGCCCTTGTTCAGGTTGACTTGCTCGGATGTGAATTTGAATCCTTGCCGGTCACCCTAACCTCGCCTTCCGAATGGTTTGCCGGCACCAGCCATACAGTTTTTTATAGATAGATAAGATAGATAAGTTAGATAGATAAGATATTCGCTCGGATGCGAATTTCAATCCTTGCCGGTCAATCTAACCCGCCTTGCGAATGGTTGGCCGGTAGCAGGCATTCAGTTTTTTATAGATAGATAAGATAGATAGATAAGTAAGATAGATAAGATATTCGCTCGGATGTGAATTTCAATCCTTGCCGGTCAATCTAACCCGCCTTGCGAATGGTTGGCCGGCACGAGGCATTCAGTTTTTTATAGATAGATAAGATAGATAGATAAGATAGATAGATACGATATTCGCTCGGATGCGAATTTCAATCCTTGCCGGTCAATCTTACCCGCCTTGCGAATGGTTGGCCGGTACCAGGCATTCAGTTTTTTATAGATAGATAAGATAGATAAGATATTCGCTCGGATGCGAATTTCAATCCTTGCCGGTCAATCTAACCCGCCTTGCGAATGGTTGGCCGGTACCAGGCATTCAGTTTTTTATAGATTGATAAGATAGTTAGAATAGATAGATAAGTTAGATAGATAAGATATTCGCTCGGATGCGAATTTCAATCCTTGCCGGTCAATCTAACCCGCCTTGCGAATGGTTGGCTGGTACCAGGCATTCAGTTTTTTATAGATAGATAAGATAGATAGATAAGATAGATAAGTTAGATAGATAAGATATTCGCTCGTATGCGAATTTCAATCCTTGCCGGTCAATCTAACCCGCCTTGCGAATGGTTGGCCGGTACCAGGCATTCAGTTTTTTATAGATAGATAGATAAGATAGATAAGTTAGATAGATAAGATATTCGCTCTTATGCGAATTTCAATCCTTGCCGGTCAATCTAACCCGCCTTGCGAATGGTTGGCCGGTAGCAGGCATTCAGTTTTTTATAGATAGATAAGATAGATAGATAAGATAGATAAGTTAGATAGATAAGATATTCGCTCGGATGCGAATTTCAATCCTTGCCAGTCAATCTAACCCGCCTTGCGAATGGTTGGCCGGCACCAGGTATTCAGTTTTTTATAGATAGATAAGATAGATAAGACAGATAAGATAGATAGATAAGATAGATAGATCACATAGGTAGATAAGATGCCATAGATAAGATACGATAGATAAGATAGATAGATAGTTAGATTGATTGATACAGTATAGTGCCTTTTTTTGTGTCAATGTGTATCGAGAACATATTATCACACCTCTTTTCTTATTTTTTTTAAGTAACTGCAAACTTCGATTCAAGACAACGATCAATGACGAAGTACCGACACAGGAGACACAAGACAGGTAATTAATAATATTAATTACTGATAATATGTACCCGGTATACATTCACACTAAAAAACGTGTCTAGCCAATCCATAGGCCATAGGCCCTTGTTCAGGTTGACTTGCTCGGATGTGAATTTGAATCCTTGCCGGTCACCCTAACCCCGCCTTGCGAATGGTTTGCCGGCACCAGCCATACAGTTTTTTATAGATAGATAAGATAGATAAGTTAGATAGATAAGATATTCGCTCGGATGCGAATTTCAATCCTTGCCGGTCAATCTAACCCGCCTTGCGAATGGTTGGCCGGTAGCAGGCATTCAGTTTTTTATAGATAGATAAGATAGATAGATAAGATAGATAAGTTAGATAGATAAGATATTCGCTCGGATGCGAATTTCAATCCTTGCCGGTCAATCTAACCCGCCTTGCGAATGGTTGGCCGGCACGAGGCATTCAGTTTTTTATAGATAGATAAGAAAGATAGATAAGTTAGATAGATAAGATATTCGCTCGGATGCGAATTTGAATCCTTGCCGGTCAATCTAACCCGCCTTGTGAATGGTTGGCCGGTACCAGGCATTCAGTTTTTTATAGATAGATAAGATAGTTAGATAAGATAAATAAGTTAGATAGATAAGATATTCGCTCGGATGCGAATTTCAATCCTTGCCGGTCAATCTAACCCGCCTTGCGAATGGTTGGCCGGTACCAGGCATTCAGTTTTTTATAGATAGATAAGATAGATAAGTTAGATAGATAAGATATTCGCTCGGATGCGAATTTCAATCCTTGCCGGTCAATCTAACCCGCCTTGCGAATTGTTGGCCGGCACCAGGTATTCAGTTTTTTATAGATAGATAAGATAAATAAGACAGATAAGATAGATAGATAAGATGGATAGATAACATAGGTAGATAAGATACGATAGATAAGATAGATAAGATAGATAGATAGTTAGTTAGATTGATTGATACAGTATAGTGCCTTTTTTGTGTCAATGTGTATCGAGAACATATTATCAAACCTCTTTTCTTATTTTTTTAGGTAACTGCAAACTTCGATTCAAGACAACGATCAATGACGAAGTACCGAAACAGGAGACACAAGACAGGTAATTAATAATATTAATTACTGATAATATGTACCCGGTATACATTCACACTAAAAAACGTGTCTAGCCAATCCATAGGCCATAGGCCCTTGTTCAGGTTGACTTGCTCGGATATGAATTTGAATCCTTGCCGGTCACCCTAACCCCGCCTTGCGAATGGTTTGCTGGCACCAGCCATACAGTTTTTTATAGATAGATAAGATAGATAAGTTAGATAGATAAGATATTCGCTCGGATGCGAATTTTAATACTTGCCGGTCAATCAAACCCGCCTTGCGAATGGTTGGCCGGCACGAGGCATTCAGTTTTTTATAGATAGATAAAATAGATAAGATAGATAGATACGATATTCGCTCGGATGCGAATTTCAATCCTTGCCGGTCAATCTAACCCGCCTTGCGAATGGTTGGCCGGTACCAGACATTCAGTTTTTTATAGATAGATAAGATAGATAGATAAGATAGATAAGTTAGATAGATAAGATATTCGCTCGGATGTGAATTTCAATCCTTGCCGGTCTATCTAACCCGCCTTGCGAATGGTTGGCCGGTACCAGGCATTCAGTTTTTTATAGATAGATAAGATAGATAAGATAGATAAGTTAGATAGATAAGATATTCGCTCGGATGCGAATTTCAATCCTTGTCGGTCAATCTAACCCGCCTTGCGAATGGTTGGCCGGTACCAGGCATTCAGTTTTTTATAGATAGATAAGATAGATAAGTTAGATAGATAAGATATTCGCTCGGATGCGAATTTCAATCCTTGCCGGTCAATCTAACCCGCCTTGCGAATGGTTGGCCGGTACCAGGCATTCAGTTTTTTATAGATAGATAAGATAGATAGATAAGATAGATAAGTTAGATAGATAAGATAGATAGATAACATAGGTAGATAAGATACGATAGATACGATACAATAGATTAGATAGATAAGAACGATAGATAAGATAGATAGATATATTGATTGATACAGTATAGTGCCTTTTTTTGTGTCAATGTGTATCGAGAACATATTATCACACCTCTTTTCTTATTTTTTTAGGTAACTGCAAACTTCGATTCAAGACAACGATCAATGATGAAGTACCGAAACAGGAGACACAAGACAGGTAATTAATAATATTTATTACTGATAATATGTACCCGGTATACATTAACACTAAAAAACGTGTCTAGCCAATCCATAGGCCATAGGCCCTTGTTCAGGTTGACTTGCTCGGATGTGAATTTGAATCCTTGCCGGTCACCCTAACCCCGCCTTGCGAATGGTTTGCCGGCACCAGCCATACAGTTTTTTATAGATAGATAAGATAGATAAGTTAGATAGTTAAGATATTCGCTCGGATGCGAATTTCAATCCTTGCCGGTCAATCTAACCCGCCTTGCGAATGGTTGGCCGGTAGCAGGCATTCAGTTTTTTATAGATAGATAAGATAGATAGATAAGATAGTTAAGTTAGATAGATAAGATATTCGCTCGGATGCGAATTTCAATCCTTGCCGGTCAATCTAACCCGCCTTGCGAATGGTTGGCCGGTACCAGGCATTCAGTTTTTTATAGATAGATAAGATAGTTAGATAAGATAGATAAGTTAGATAGATAAGTTATTCGCTCGGATGCGAATTTCAATCCTTGCCGGTCAATCTAACCCGCCTTGCGAATGGTTGGCCGGTACCAGGCATTCAGTTTTTTATAGATAGATAGATAAGATAGATAAGTTAGATAGATAAGATATTCGCTCTTATGCGAATTTCAATCCTTGCCGGTCAATCTAACCCGCCTTGCGAATGGTTGGCCGGTACCAGGCATTCAGTTTTTTATAGATAGATAAGATAGATAGATAAGATAGATAAGTTAGATAGATAAGATATTCGCTCGGATGCGAATTTCAATCCTTGCCGGTCAATCTAACCCGCCTTGCGAATGGTTGGCCGGCACCAGGTATTCAGTTTTTTATAGATAGATAAGATAGATAAGACAGATAAGATAGATAGATAAGATAGATAGATAACATAGGTAGATAAGATGCCATAGATAAGATACGATAGATAAGATAGATAGATAGTTAGATTGATTGATACAGTATAGTGCCTTTTTTTGTGTCAATGTGTATCGAGAACATATTATCACACCTCTTTTCTTATTTTTTTAGGTAACTGCAAACTTCGATTCAAGACAACGATCAATGACGAAGTACCGAAACAGGAGACACAAGACAGGTAATTAATAATATTAATTACTGATAATATGTACCCGGTATACATTCACACTAAAAAACGTGTCTAGCCAATCCATAGGCCATAGGCCCTTGTTCAGGTTGACTTGCTCGGATGTGAATTTGAATCCTTGCCGGTCACCCTAACCCCGCCTTGCGAATGGTTTGCCGGCACCAGCCATACAGTTTTTTATAGATAGATAAGATAGATAAGTTAGATAGATAAGATATTCGCTCGGATGCGAATTTCAATCCTTGCCGGTCAATCTAACCCGCCTTGCGAATGGTTGGCCCGTAGCAGGCATTCAGTTTTTTATAGATAGATAAGATAGATAGATAAGATAGATAAGTTAGATAGATAAGATATTCGCTCGGATGCGAATTTCAATCCTTGCCGGTCAATCTAACCCGCCTTGCGAATGGTTGGCCGGTACCAGGCATTCAGTTTTTTATAGATAGATAGATAAGATAGATAAGTTAGATAGATAAGATATTCGCTCTTATGCGAATTTCAATCCTTGCCGGTCAATCTAACCCGCCTTGCGAATGGTTGGCCGGTACCAGGCATTCAGTTTTTTATAGATAGATAAGATAGATAGATAAGATAGATAAGTTAGATAGATAAGATATTCGCTCGGATGCGAATTTCAATCCTTGCCGGTCAATCTAACCCGCCTTGCGAATGGTTGGCCGGCACCAGGTATTCAGTTTTTTATAGATAGATAAGATAGATAAGACAGATAAGATAGATAGATAAGATAGATAGATAACATAGGTAGATAAGATGCCATAGATAAGATACGATAGATAAGATAGATAGATAGTTAGATTGATTGATACAGTATAGTGCCTTTTTTTGTGTCAATGTGTATCGAGAACATATTATCACACCTCTTTTCTTATTTTTTTAGGTAACTGCAAACTTCGATTCAAGACAACGATCAATGACGAAGTACCGAAACAGGAGACACAAGACAGGTAATTAATAATATTAATTACTGATAATATGTACCCGGTATACATTCACACTAAAAAACGTGTCTAGCCAATCCATAGGCCATAGGCCCTTGTTCAGGTTGACTTGCTCGGATGTGAATTTGAATCCTTGCCGGTCACCCTAACCCCGCCTTGCGAATGGTTTGCCGGCACCAGCCATACAGTTTTTTATAGATAGATAAGATAGATAAGTTAGATAGATAAGATATTCGCTCGGATGCGAATTTCAATCCTTGCCGGTCAATCTAACCCGCCTTGCGAATGGTTGGCCGGTAGCAGGCATTCAGTTTTTTATAGATAGATAAGATAGATAGATAAGATAGATAAGTTAGATAGATAAGATATTCGCTCGGATGCGAATTTCAATCCTTGCCGGTCAATCTAACCCGCCTTGCGAATGGTTGGCCGGTACCAGGCATTCAGTTTTTTATAGATAGATAAGATAGTTAGATAAGATAGATAAGTTAGATAGATAAGATATTCGCTCGGATGCGAATTTCAATCTTTGCCGGTCAATCTAACCCGCCTTGCGAATGGTTGGCCGGTACCAGGCATTCAGTTTTTTATAGATAGATAAGATAGATAAGTTAGATAGATAAGATATTCGCTCTTATGCGAATTTCAATCCTTGCCGGTCAATCTAACCCGCCTTGCGAATGGTTGGCCGGTACCAGGCATTCAGTTTTTTATAGATAGATAAGATAGATAGATAAGATAGATAAGTTAGATAGATAAGATATTCGCTTGGATGCGAATTTCAATCCTTGCCGGTCAATCTAACCCGCCTTGCGAATGGTTGGCCGGTACCAGGCATTCAGTTTTTTATAGATAGGTAAGATAGTTAGATAAGATAGATAAGTTAGATAGATAAGATATTCGCTCGGATGCGAATTTCAATCCTTGCCGGTCAATCTAACCCGCCTTGCGAATGGTTGGCCGGTACCAGGCATTCAGTTTTTTATAGATAGATAGATAGATAAGATAGATAAGTTAGATAGATAAGATATTCGCTCTTATGCGAATTTCAATCCTTTCCGGTCAATCTAACCCGCCTTGCGAATGGTTGGCCGGTACCAGGCATTCAGTTTTTTATAGATAGATAAGATAGATAGATAAGATAGATAAGATATTCGCTCGGATGCGAATTTCAATCCTTGCCGGTCAATCTAACCCGCCTTGCGAATGGTTGGCCGGCACCAGGTATTCAGTTTTTTATAGATAGATAAGATAGATAAGACAGATAAGATAGATAGATAAGATAGATAGATAACATAGGTAGATAAGATGCCATAGATAAGATACGATAGTTAAGATAGATAGATAAGATAGATAGATGGTTAGATTGATTGATACAGTATAGTGCCTTTTTTTGTGTCAATGTGTATCGAGAACATATTATCACACCTCTTTTCTTATTTTTTTAGGTAACTGCAAACTTCGATTCAAGACAACGATCAATAACGAAGTACCGAAACAGGAGACACAAGACAGGTAATTAATAATATTAATTACTGATAATATGTACCCGGTATACATTCACACTAAAAAACGTGTCTAGCCAATCCATAGGCCATAGGCCCTTGTTCAGGTTGACTTGCTCGGATGTGAATTTGAATCCTTGCCGGTCACCCTAACCCCGCCTTGCGAATGGTTCGCCGGCACCAGCCATACAGTTTTTTATAGATAGATAAGATAGATAAGTTAGTTAGATAAGATATTCGCTCGGATGCGAATTTCAATCCTTGCCGGTCAATCTAACCCGCCTTGCAAATGGTTGGCCGGTAGCAGGCATTCAGTTTTTTATAGATAGATAAGATAGATAGATAAGATAGATAAGTTAGATAGATAAGATATTCGCTCGGATGCGAATTTCAATCCTTGCCGGTCAATCTAACCCGCCTTGCGAATGGTTGGCCGGTACCAGGCATTCAGTTTTTTATAGATAGATAAGATACTGTAGTTAGATAAGATAGATAAGTTAGATAGATAAGATATTCGCTCGGATGCGAATTTCAATCCTTGCCGGTCAATCTAACCCGCCTTGCGAATGGTTGGCCGGTACCAGGCATTCAGTTTTTTATAGATAGATAGATAAGATAGATAAGTTAGATAGATAAGATATTCGCTCTTATGCGAATTTCAATCCTTGCCGGTCAATCTAACCCGCCTTGCGAATGGTTGGCCGGTACCAGGCATTCAGTTTTTTATAGATAGATAAGATAGATAGATAAGATAGATAAGTTAGATAGATAAGATATTCGCTCTTATGCGAATTTCAATCCTTGCCGGTCAATCTAACCCGCCTTGCGAATGGTTGGCCGGTACCAGGCATTCAGTTTTTTATAGATAGATAAGATAGATAGATAAGATAGATAAGTTAGATAGATAAGATATTCGCTTGGATGCGAATTTCAATCCTTGCCGGTCAATCTAACCCGCCTTGCGAATGGTTGGCCGGTACCAGGCATTCAGTTTTTTATAGATAGGTAAGATAGTTAGATAAGATAGATAAGTTAGATAGATAAGATATTCGCTCGGATGCGAATTTCAATCCTTGCCGGTCAATCTAACCCGCCTTGCGAATGGTTGGCCGGTACCAGGCATTCAGTTTTTTATAGATAGATAGATAGATAAGATAGATAAGTTAGATAGATAAGATATTCGCTCTTATGCGAATTTCAATCCTTTCCGGTCAATCTAACCCGCCTTGCGAATGGTTGGCCGGTACCAGGCATTCAGTTTTTTATAGATAGATAAGATAGATAGATAAGATAGATAAGATATTCGCTCGGATGCGAATTTCAATCCTTGCCGGTCAATCTAACCCGCCTTGCGAATGGTTGGCCGGCACCAGGTATTCAGTTTTTTATAGATAGATAAGATAGATAAGACAGATAAGATAGATAGATAAGATAGATAGATAACATAGGTAGATAAGATGCCATAGATAAGATACGATAGATAAGATAGATAGATAAGATAGATAGATGGTTAGATTGATTGATACAGTATAGTGCCTTTTTTTGTGTCAATGTGTATCGAGAACATATTATCACACCTCTTTTCTTATTTTTTTAGGTAACTGAAAACTTCGATTCAAGACAACGATCAATAACGAAGTACCGAAACAGGAGACACAAGACAGGTAATTAATAATATTAATTACTGATAATATGTACCCGGTATATATTCACACTAAAAAACGTGTCTAGCCAATCCATAGGCCATAGGCCCTTGTTCAGGTTGACTTGCTCGGATGTGAATTTGAATCCTTGGCGGTCACCCTAACCCCGCCTTGCGAATGGTTTGCCGGCACCAGCCATACAGTTTTTTATAGATAGATAAGATAGATAAGTTAGATAGATAAGATATTCGCTCGGATGCGAATTTCAATCCTTGCCGGTCAATCTAACCCGCCTTGCGAATGGTTGGCCGGCACCAGGAATTCAGTTTTTTATAGATAGATAAGATAAATAGATAGATAGATAAGTTAGATAGATAAAATATTCGCTCGGATGCGAATTTCAATCCTTGCCGGTCAATCTAACCCGCCTTGCGAATGGTTGGCCGGCACCTGGCATTCAGTTTTTTATAGATAGATAATATAGATAGATAAGATAGATAAGTTAGATAGATAAGATATTCGCTCGGATGCGAATTTCAATCCTTGCCGTTCAATCTAACCCGCCTTGCGAATGGTTGGCCGGCACCAGGCATTCAGGTTTTTATAGATAGATAACATAGATAGATAAGATAGATAGATAAGTTAGATAGATAAGATATTCGCTCGGATGCGAATTTCAATCCTTGCCGCCTTGCGAATGGTTGGCCGGCACCAGGCATTCAGTTTTTTATAGATAGATAAGATAGATAGATAAGATAGATAAGTTAGATAGATAAGATATTCGCTCGAATGCGAATTTCAATCCTTGCCGGTCAATCTAACCCGCCTTGCGAATGGTTGGCCGGCACCAGGCATTCAGTTTTTTATAGATAGATAGATAAAATAAGATAGATAAGACAGATAAGATAGATACATAAGATAGGTAGATAAGATACGATAGATAAGATAGATATAATAGATAGATAAGATAGATATATAGTTAGATTGATTGATACAGTACATACAGGTATAGTGCCTTTTTTTGTGTCAATGCGTATCGAGAACATATTATCACACCTCTTTTCTTATTTTTTTAGGTAACTGCAAACTTCGGATCAAGACAACGATCAATGATGAAGTACCGACACAGGAGACACAAGACAGGTAATTAATAATATTAATTACTGATAAAATGTACCCGGTATACATTCACACTAAAAAAACGTGTCTAGCCAATCCATAGGCCATAGGCCCTTGTTCAGGTTGACTTGCTCGGATGTGAATTTGAATCCTTGCCGGTCACCCTAACCTCGCCTTCCGAATGGTTTGCCGGCACCAGCCATACAGTTTTTTATAGATAGATAAGATAGATAAGTTAGATAGATAAGATATTCGCTCGGATGCGAATTTCAATCCTTGCCGGTCAATCTAACCCGCCTTGCGAATGGTTGGCCGGTAGCAGGCATTCAGTTTTTTATAGATAGATAAGATAGATAGATAAGTAAGATAGATAAGATATTCGCTCGGATGTGAATTTCAATCCTTGCCGGTCAATCTAACCCGCCTTGCGAATGGTTGGCCGGCACGAGGCATTCAGTTTTTTATAGATAGATAAGATAGATAGATAAGATAGATAGATACGATATTCGCTCGGATGCGAATTTCAATCCTTGCCGGTCAATCTTACCCGCCTTGCGAATGGTTGGCCGGTACCAGGCATTCAGTTTTTTATAGATAGATAAGATAGATAGATAAGTTAGATAGATAAGATATTCGCTCGGATGCGAATTTCAATCCTTGCCGGTCAATCTAACCCGCCTTGCGAATGGTTGGCCGGTACCAGGCATTCAGTTTTTTATAGATTGATAAGATAGTTAGAATAGATAGATAAGTTAGATAGATAAGATATTCGCTCGGATGCGAATTTCAATCCTTGCCGGTCAATCTAACCCGCCTTGCGAATGGTTGGCTGGTACCAGGCATTCAGTTTTTTATAGATAGATAAGATAGATAGATAAGATAGATAAGTTAGATAGATAAGATATTCGCTCGTATGCGAATTTCAATCCTTGCCGGTCAATCTAACCCGCCTTGCGAATGGTTGGCCGGTACCAGGCATTCAGTTTTTTATAGATAGATAGATAAGATAGATAAGTTAGATAGATAAGATATTCGCTCTTATGCGAATTTCAATCCTTGCCGGTCAATCTAACCCGCCTTGCGAATGGTTGGCCGGTAGCAGGCATTCAGTTTTTTATAGATAGATAAGATAGATAGATAAGATAGATAAGTTAGATAGATAAGATATTCGCTCGGATGCGAATTTCAATCCTTGCCGGTCAATCTAACCCGCCTTGCGAATGGTTGGCCGGCACCAGGTATTCAGTTTTTTATAGATAGATAAGATAGATAAGACAGATAAGATAGATAGATAAGATAGATAGATCACATAGGTAGATAAGATGCCATAGATAAGATACGATAGATAAGATAGATAGATAGTTAGATTGATTGATACAGTATAGTGCCTTTTTTTGTGTCAATGTGTATCGAGAACATATTATCACACCTCTTTTCTTATTTTTTTAAGTAACTGCAAACTTCGATTCAAGACAACGATCAATGACGAAGTACCGACACAGGAGACACAAGACAGGTAATTAATAATATTAATTACTGATAATATGTACCCGGTATACATTCACACTAAAAAACGTGTCTAGCCAATCCATAGGCCATAGGCCCTTGTTCAGGTTGACTTGCTCGGATCTGAATTTGAATCCTTGCCGGTCACCCTAACCCCGCCTTGCGAATGGTTTGCCGGCACCAGCCATACAGTTTTTTATAGATAGATAAGATAGATAAGTTAGATAGATAAGATATTCGCTCGGATGCGAATTTCAATCCTTGCCGGTCAATCTAACCCGCCTTGCGAATGGTTGGCCGGTAGCAGGCATTCAGTTTTTTATAGATAGATAAGATAGATAGATAAGATAGATAAGTTAGATAGATAAGATATTCGCTCGGATGCGAATTTCAATCCTTGCCGGTCAATCTAACCCGCCTTGCGAATGGTTGGCCGGCACGAGGCATTCAGTTTTTTATAGATAGATAAGAAAGATAGATAAGTTAGATAGATAAGATATTCGCTCGGATGCGAATTTGAATCCTTGCCGGTCAATCTAACCCGCCTTGTGAATGGTTGGCCGGTACCAGGCATTCAGTTTTTTATAGATAGATAAGATAGTTAGATAAGATAAATAAGTTAGATAGATAAGATATTCGCTCGGATGCGAATTTCAATCCTTGCCGGTCAATCTAACCCGCCTTGCGAATGGTTGGCCGGTACCAGGCATTCAGTTTTTTATA
The DNA here is from genome assembly GCF_055691185.1 of Crinia signifera. NCBI lineage: Eukaryota > Metazoa > Chordata > Amphibia > Anura > Myobatrachidae > Crinia > Crinia signifera. The sequence goes on from NC_139221.1 coordinate 123,762,515, forward strand.
GATAGATAAGATAGATAAGTTAGATAGATAAGATATTCGCTCGGATGCGAATTTCAATCCTTGCCGGTCAATCTAACCCGCCTTGCGAATGGTTGGCCGGCACCAGGTATTCAGTTTTTTATAGATAGATAAGATAAATAAGACAGATAAGATAGATAGATAAGATGGATAGATAACATAGGTAGATAAGATACGATAGGTAAGATAGATAAGATAGATAGATAGTTAGTTAGATTGATTGATACAGTATAGTGCCTTTTTTGTGTCAATGTGTATCGAGAACATATTATCAAACCTCTTTTCTTATTTTTTTAGGTAACTGCAAACTTCGATTCAAGACAACGATCAATGACGAAGTACCGAAACAGGAGACACAAGACAGGTAATTAATAATATTAATTACTGATAATATGTACCCGGTATACATTCACACTAAAAAACGTGTCTAGCCAATCCATAGGCCATAGGCCCTTGTTCAGGTTGACTTGCTCGGATATGAATTTGAATCCTTGCCGGTCACCCTAACCCCGCCTTGCGAATGGTTTGCTGGCACCAGCCATACAGTTTTTTTATAGATAGATAAGATAGATAAGTTAGATAGATAAGATATTCGCTCGGATGCGAATTTTAATACTTGCCGGTCAATCAAACCCGCCTTGCGAATGGTTGGCCGGCACGAGGCATTCAGTTTTTTATAGATAGATAAAATAGATAAGATAGATAGATACGATATTCGCTCGGATGCGAATTTCAATCCTTGCCGGTCAATCTAACCCGCCTTGCGAATGGTTGGCCGGTACCAGACATTCAGTTTTTTATAGATAGATAAGATAGATAGATAAGATAGATAAGTTAGATAGATAAGATATTCGCTCGGATGTGAATTTCAATCCTTGCCGGTCAATCTAACCCGCCTTGCGAATGGTTGGCAGGTACCAGGCATTCAGTTTTTTATAGATAGATAAGATAGATAAGATAGATAAGTTAGATAGATAAGATATTCGCTCGGATGCGAATTTCAATCCTTGTCGGTCAATCTAACCCGCCTTGCGAATGGTTGGCCGGTACCAGGCATTCAGTTTTTTATAGATAGATAAGATAGATAAGTTAGATAGATAAGATATTCGCTCGGATGCGAATTTCAATCCTTGCCGGTCAATCTAACCCGCCTTGCGAATGGTTGGCCGGTACCAGGCATTCAGTTTTTTATAGATAGATAAGATAGATAGATAAGATAGATAAGTTAGATAGATAAGATAGATAGATAACATAGGTAGATAAGATACGATAGATACGATACAATAGATTAGATAGATAAGAACGATAGATAAGATAGATAGATATATTGATTGATACAGTATAGTGCCTTTTTTTGTGTCAATGTGTATCGAGAACATATTATCACACCTCTTTTCTTATTTTTTTAGGTAACTGCAAACTTCGATTCAAGACAACGATCAATGATAAAGTACCGAAACAGGAGACACAAGACAGGTAATTAATAATATTTATTACTGATAATATGTACCCGGTATACATTAACACTAAAAAACGTGTCTAGCCAATCCATAGGCCATAGGCCCTTGTTCAGGTTGACTTGCTCGGATGTGAATTTGAATCCTTGCCGGTCACCCTAACCCCGCCTTGCGAATGGTTTGCCGGCACCAGCCATACAGTTTTTTATAGATAGATAAGATAGATAAGTTAGATAGTTAAGATATTCGCTCGGATGCGAATTTCAATCCTTGCCGGTCAATCTAACCCGCCTTGCGAATGGTTGGCCGGTAGCAGGCATTCAGTTTTTTATAGATAGATAAGATAGATAGATAAGATAGTTAAGTTAGATAGATAAGATATTCGCTCGGATGCGAATTTCAATCCTTGCCGGTCAATCTAACCCGCCTTGCGAATGGTTGGCCGGTACCAGGCATTCAGTTTTTTATAGATAGATAAGATAGTTAGATAAGATAGATAAGTTAGATAGATAAGTTATTCGCTCGGATGCGAATTTCAATCCTTGCCGGTCAATCTAACCCGCCTTGCGAATGGTTGGCCGGTACCAGGCATTCAGTTTTTTATAGATAGATAGATAAGATAGATAAGTTAGATAGATAAGATATTCGCTCTTATGCGAATTTCAATCCTTGCCGGTCAATCTAACCCGCCTTGCGAATGGTTGGCCGGTACCAGGCATTCAGTTTTTTATAGATAGATAAGATAGATAGATAAGATAGATAAGTTAGATAGATAAGATATTCGCTCGGATGCGAATTTCAATCCTTGCCGGTCAATCTAACCCGCCTTGCGAATGGTTGGCCGGCACCAGGTATTCAGTTTTTTATAGATAGATAAGATAGATAAGACAGATAAGATAGATAGATAAGATAGATAGATAACATAGGTAGATAAGATGCCATAGATAAGATACGATAGATAAGATAGATAGATAGTTAGATTGATTGATACAGTATAGTGCCTTTTTTTGTGTCAATGTGTATCGAGAACATATTATCACACCTCTTTTCTTATTTTTTTAGGTAACTGCAAACTTCGATTCAAGACAACGATCAATGACGAAGTACCGAAACAGGAGACACAAGACAGGTAATTAATAATATTAATTACTGATAATATGTACCCGGTATACATTCACACTAAAAAACGTGTCTAGCCAATCCATAGGCCATAGGCCCTTGTTCAGGTTGACTTGCTCGGATGTGAATTTGAATCCTTGCCGGTCACCCTAACCCCGCCTTGCGAATGGTTTGCCGGCACCAGCCATACAGTTTTTTATAGATAGATAAGATAGATAAGTTAGATAGATAAGATATTCGCTCGGATGCGAATTTCAATCCTTGCCGGTCAATCTAACCCGCCTTGCGAATGGTTGGCCGGTAGCAGGCATTCAGTTTTTTATAGATAGATAAGATAGATAGATAAGATAGATAAGTTAGATAGATAAGATATTCGCTCGGATGCGAATTTCAATCCTTGCCGGTCAATCTAACCCGCCTTGCGAATGGTTGGCCGGTACCAGGCATTCAGTTTTTTATAGATAGATAAGATAGTTAGATAAGATAGATAAGTTAGATAGATAAGATATTCGCTCGGATGCGAATTTCAATCTTTGCCGGTCAATCTAACCCGCCTTGCGAATGGTTGGCCGGTACCAGGCATTCAGTTTTTTATAGATAGATAAGATAGATAAGTTAGATAGATAAGATATTCGCTCTTATGCGAATTTCAATCCTTGCCGGTCAATCTAACCCGCCTTGCGAATGGTTGGCCGGTACCAGGCATTCAGTTTTTTATAGATAGATAAGATAGATAGATAAGATAGATAAGTTAGATAGATAAGATATTCGCTTGGATGCGAATTTCAATCCTTGCCGGTCAATCTAACCCGCCTTGCGAATGGTTGGCCGGTACCAGGCATTCAGTTTTTTATAGATAGGTAAGATAGTTAGATAAGATAGATAAGTTAGATAGATAAGATATTCGCTCGGATGCGAATTTCAATCCTTGCCGGTCAATCTAACCCGCCTTGCGAATGGTTGGCCGGTACCAGGCATTCAGTTTTTTATAGATAGATAGATAGATAAGATAGATAAGTTAGATAGATAAGATATTCGCTCTTATGCGAATTTCAATCCTTTCCGGTCAATCTAACCCGCCTTGCGAATGGTTGGCCGGTACCAGGCATTCAGTTTTTTATAGATAGATAAGATAGATAGATAAGATAGATAAGATATTCGCTCGGATGCGAATTTCAATCCTTGCCGGTCAATCTAACCCACCTTGCGAATGGTTGGCCGGCACCAGGTATTCAGTTTTTTATAGATAGATAAGATAGATAAGACAGATAAGATAGATAGATAAGATAGATAGATAACATAGGTAGATAAGATGCCATAGATAAGATACGATAGATAAGATAGATAGATAAGATAGATAGATGGTTAGATTGATTGATACAGTATAGTGCCTTTTTTTGTGTCAATGTGTATCGAGAACATATTATCACACCTCTTTTCTTATTTTTTTAGGTAACTGCAAACTTCGATTCAAGACAACGATCAATAACGAAGTACCGACACAGGAGACACAAGACAGGTAATTAATAATATTAATTACTGATAATATGTACCCGGTATACATTCACACTAAAAAACGTGTCTAGCCAATCCATAGGCCATAGGCCCTTGTTCAGGTTGACTTGCTCGGATGTGAATTTGAATCCTTGCCGGTCACCCTAACCCCGCCTTGCGAATGGTTTGCCGGCACCAGCCATACAGTTTTTTATAGATAGATAAGATAGATAAGTTAGATAGATAAGATATTCGCTCGGATGCGAATTTCAATCCTTGCCGGTCAATCTAACCCGCCTTGCAAATGGTTGGCCGGTAGCAGGCATTCAGTTTTTTATAGATAGATAAGATAGATAGATAAGATAGATAAGTTAGATAGATAAGATATTCGCTCGGATGCGAATTTCAATCCTTGCCGGTCAATCTAACCCGCCTTGCGAATGGTTGGCCGGTACCAGGCATTCAGTTTTTTATAGATAGATAAGATACTGTAGTTAGATAAGATAGATAAGTTAGATAGATAAGATATTCGCTCGGATGCGAATTTCAATCCTTGCCGGTCAATCTAACCCGCCTTGCGAATGGTTGGCCGGTACCAGGCATTCAGTTTTTTATAGATAGATAGATAAGATAGATAAGTTAGATAGATAAGATATTCGCTCTTATGCGAATTTCAATCCTTGCCGGTCAATCTAACCCGCCTTGCGAATGGTTGGCCGGTACCAGGCATTCAGTTTTTTATAGATAGATAAGATAGATAGATAAGATAGATAAGTTAGATAGATAAGATATTCGCTCGGATGCGAATTTAAATCCTTGCCGGTCAATCTAACCCGCCTTGCGAATGGTTGGCTGGCACCAGGTATTCAGTTTTTTATAGATAGATAAGATAGATAAGACAGATAAGATAGATAGATAAGATAGATAGATAACATAGGTAGATAAGATGCCATAGATAAGTTACGATAGATAAGATAGATAGATAAGATAGATAGATAGTTAGATTGATTGATACAGTATAGTGCCTTTTTTTGTGTCAATGTGTATCGAGAACATATTATCACACCTCTTTTCTTATTTTTTTAGGTAACTGCAAACTTCGATTTAAGACAACGATCAATGACGAAGTACCGAAACAGGAGACACAAGACAGGTAATTAATAATATTAATTACTGATAATATGTACCCGGTATACATTCACACTAAAAAACGTGTCTAGCCAATCCATAGGCCATAGGCCCTTGTTCAGGTTGACTTGCTCGGATGTGAATTTGAATCCTTGCCGGTCACCCTAACCCCGCCTTGCGAATGGTTTGCCGGCACCAGCCATACAGTTTTTTATAGATAGATAAGATAGATAAGTTAGATAGATAAGATATTCGCTCGGATGCGAATTTCAATCCTTGCCGGTCAATCTAACCCACCTTGCGAATGGTTGGCCGGTAGCAGGCATTCAGTTTTTTATAGATAGATAAGATAGATAGATAAGATAGATAAGTTAGATAGATAAGATATTCGCTCGGATGCGAATTTCAATCCTTGCCGGTCAATCTAACCCGCCTTGCGAATGGTTGGCCGGTACCAGGCATTCAGTTTTTTATAGATAGATAAGATAGTTAGATAAGATAGATAAGTTAGATAGATAAGATATTCGCTCGGATGCGAATTTCAATCTTTGCCGGTCAATCTAACCCGCCTTGCGAATGGTTGGCCGGTACCAGGCATTCAGTTTTTTATAGATAGATAAGATAGATAAGTTAGATAGATAAGATATTCGCTCTTATGCGAATTTCAATCCTTGCCGGTCAATCTAACCCGCCTTGCGAATGGTTGGCCGGTACCAGGCATTCAGTTTTTTATAGATAGATAAGATAGATAGATAAGATAGATAAGTTAGATAGATAAGATATTCGCTCGGATGCGAATTTCAATCCTTGCCGGTCAATCTAACCCGCCTTGCGAATGGTTGGCCGGTACCAGGCATTCAGTTTTTTATAGATAGGTAAGATAGTTAGATAAGATAGATAAGTTAGATAGATAAGATATTCGCTCGGATGCGAATTTCAATCCTTGCCGGTCAATCTAACCCGCCTTGCGAATGGTTGGCCGGCACCAGGTATTCAGTTTTTTATAGATAGATAAGATAGATAAGACAGATAAGATAGATAGATAAGATAGATAGATAACATAGGTAGATAAGATGCGATAGATAAGATACGATAGATAAGATAGATAGATAAGATAGATAGATAGTTAGATTGATTGATACAGTATAGTGCCTTTTTTGTGTCAATGTGTATCGAGAACATATTATCACACCTCTTTTTTTATTTTTTTAGGTAACTGCAAACTTCGATTCAAGACAACGATCAATGACGAAGTACCGAAACAGGAGACACAAGACAGGTAATTAATAATATTAATTACTGATAATATGTACCCGGTATACATTCACACTAAAAAACGTGTCTAGCCAATCCATAGGCCATAGGCCCTTGTTCAGGTTGACTTGCTCGGATGTGAAATTGAATCCTTGCCGGTCACACTAACCCCGCCTTGCGAATGGTTTGCCGGCACCAGCCATACAGTTTTTTATAGATAGATAAGGTAGATAAGTTAGATAGATAAGATATTCGCTCGGATGCGAATTTCAATCCTTGCCGGTCAATCTAACCCGCCTTGCGAATGGTTGGCCGGTAGCAGGCATTCAGTTTTTTATAGATAGATAAGATAGATAGATAAGATAAATAAGTTAGATAGATAAGATATTCGCTCGGATGCGAATTTCAATCCTTGCCGGTCAATCTAACCCGCCTTGCGAATGGTTGGCCGGTACCAGGCATTCAGTTTTTTATAGATAGATAAGATAGTTAGATAAGATAGATAAGTTAGATAGATAAGTTATTCGCTCGGATGCGAATTTCAATCCTTGCCGGTCAATCTAACCCGCCTTGCGAATGGTTGGCCGGTACCAGGCATTCAGTTTTTTATAGTTAGATAGATAAGATAGATAAGTTAGATAGATAAGATATTCGCTCTTATGCGAATTTCAATCCTTGCCGGTCAATCTAACCCGCCTTGCGAATGGTTGGCCGGTACCAGGCATTCAGTTTTTTATAGATAGATAAGATAGTTAGATAAGATAGATAAGTTAGATAGATAAGTTATTCGCTCGGATGCGAATTTCAATCCTTGCCGGTCAATCTAACCCGCCTTGCGAATGGTTGGCCGGTACCAGGCATTCAGTTTTTTATAGTTAGATAGATAAGATAGATAAGTTAGATAGATAAGATATTCGCTCTTATGCGAATTTCAATCCTTGCCGGTCAATCTAACCCGCCTTGCGAATGGTTGGCCGGTACCAGGCATTCAGTTTTTTATAGATAGATAAGATAGATAGATAAGTTAGATAGATAAGATATTCGCTCGGATGCGAATTTCAATCCTTGCCGGTCAATCTAACCCGCCTTGCGAATGGTTGGCCGGCACCAGGTATTCAGTTTTTTATAGATAGATAAGATAGATAAGACAGATAAGATAGATAGATAAGATAGATAGATAACATAGGTAGATAAGATGCCATAGATAAGATACGATAGATAAGATAGATAGTTAGATTGATTGATACAGTATAGTGCCTTTTTTTGTGTCAATGTGTATCGAGAACATATTATCACACCTCTTTTCTTATTTTTTTAGGTAACTGCAAACTTAGATTCAAGACAACGATCAATGACGAAGTACCGAAACAGGAGACACAAGACAGGTAATTAATAATATTAATTACTGATAATATGTACCCGGTATACATTCACACTAAAAAACGTGTCTAGCCAATCCATAGGCCATAGGCCCTTGTTCAGGTTGACTTGCTCGGATGTGAATTTGAATCCTTGCCGGTCACCCTAACCCCGCCTTGCGAATGGTTTGCCGGCACCAGCCATACAGTTTTTTATAGATAGATAAGATAGATAAGTTAGATAGATAAGATATTCGCTCGGATGCGAATTTCAATCCTTGCCGGTCAATCTAACCTGCCTTGCGAATGGTTGGCCGGTAGCAGGCATTCAGTTTTTTATAGATAGATAAGATAGATAGATAAGATAGATAAGTTAGATAGATAAGATATTCGCTCGGATGCGAATTTCAATCCTTGCCGGTCAATCTAACCCGCCTTGCGAATGGTTGGCCGGTACCAGGCATTCAGTTTTTTATAGATAGATAAGATAGTTAGATAAGATAGATAAGTTAGATAGATAAGATATTCGCTCGGATGCGAATTTCAATCTTTGCCGGTCAATCTAACCCGCCTTGCGAATGGTTGGCCGGTACCAGGCATTCAGTTTTTTATAGATAGATAAGATAGATAAGTTAGATAGATAAGATATTCGCTCTTATGCGAATTTCAATCCTTGCCGGTCAATCTAACCCGCCTTGCGAATGGTTGGCCGGTACCAGGCATTCAGTTTTTTATAGATAGATAAGATAGATAGATAAGATAGATAAGTTAGATAGATAAGTTATTCGCTCGGATGCGAATTTCAATCCTTGCCGGTCAATCTAACCCGCCTTGCGAATGGTTGGCCGGTACCAGGCATTCAGTTTTTTATAGATAGGTAAGATAGTTAGATAAGATAGTTAAGTTAGATAGATAAGATATTCGCTCGGATGCGAATTTCAATCCTTGCCGGTCAATCTAACCCGCCTTGCGAATGGTTGGCCGGCACCAGGTATTCAGTTTTTTATAGATAGATAAGATAGATAAGACAGATAAGATAGATAGATAAGATAGATAGATAACATAGGTAGATAAGATGCGATAGATAAGATACGATAGATAAGATAGATAGTTAAGATAGATAGATAGTTAGATTGATTGATACAGTATAGTGCCTTTTTTGTGTCAATGTGTATCGAGAACATATTATCACACCTCTTTTTTTATTTTTTTAGGTAACTGCAAACTTCGATTCAAGACAACGATCAATGACGAAGTACCGAAACAGGAGACACAAGACAGGTAATTAATAATATTAATTACTGATAATATGTACCCGGTATACATTCATACTAAAAAACGTGTCTAGCCAATCCATAGGCCATAGGCCCTTGTTCAGGTTGACTTGCTCGGATGTGAATTTGAATCCTTGCCGGTCACCCTAACCCCGCCTTGCGAATGGTTTGCCGGCACCAGCCATATAGTTTTTTATAGATAGATAAGATAGATAAGTTAGATAGATAAGATATTCGCTCGGATGCGAATTTCAATCCTTGCCGGTCAATCTAACCCGCCTTGCGAATGGTTGGCCGGTAGCAGGCATTCAGTTTTTTATAGATAGATAAGATAGATAGATAAGATAGATTAGTTAGATAGATAAGATATTCGCTCGGATGCGAATTTCAATCCTTGCCGGTCAATCTAACCCGCCTTGCGAATGGTTGGCCGGTACCAGGCATTCAGTTTTTTATAGATAGATAAGATAGTTAGATAAGATAGATAAGTTAGATAGATAAGATATTCGCTCGGATGCGAATTTCAATCTTTGCCGGTCAATCTAACCCGCCTTGCGAATGGTTGGCCGGTACCAGGCATTCAGTTTTTTATAGATAGATAAGATAGATAAGTTAGATAGATAAGATATTCGCTCTTATGCGAATTTCAATCCTTGCCGGTCAATCTAACCCGCCTTGCGAATGGTTGGCCGGTACCAGGCATTCAGTTTTTTATAGATAGATAAGATAGATAGATAAGATAGATAAGTTAGATAGATAAGATATTCGCTCGGATGCGAATTTCAATCCTTGCCGGTCAATCTAACCCGCCTTGCGAATGGTTGGCCGGTACCAGGCATTCAGTTTTTTATAGATAGGTAAGATAGTTAGATAAGATAGATAAGTTAGATAGATAAGATATTCGCTCGGATGCGAATTTCAATCCTTGCCGGTCAATCTAACCCGCCTTGCGAATGGTTGGCCGGCACCAGGTATTCAGTTTTTTATAGATAGATAAGATAGATAAGACAGATAAGATAGATAGATAAGATAGATAGATAACATAGGTAGATAAGATGCGATAGATAAGATACGATAGATAAGATAGATAGATAAGATAGATAGATAGTTAGATTGATTGATACAGTATAGTGCCTTTTTTGTGTCAATGTGTATCGAGAACATATTATCACACCTCTTTTTTTATTTTTTTAGGTAACTGCAAACTTCGATTCAAGACAACGATCAATGACGAAGTACCGAAACAGGAGACACAAGACAGGTAATTAATAATATTAATTACTGATAATATGTACCCGGTATACATTCACACTAAAAAACGTGTCTAGTCAATCCATAGGCCATAGGCCCTTGTTCAGGTTGACTTGCTCGGATGTGAATTTGAATCCTTGCCGGTCACACTAACCCCGCCTTGCGAATGGTTTGCCGGCACCAGCCATACAGTTTTTTATAGATAGATAAGATAGATAAGTTAGATAGATAAGATATTCGCTCGGATGCAAATTTCAATCCTTGCCGGTCAATCTAACCCGCCTTGCGAATGGTTGGCCGGTAGCAGGCATTCAGTTTTTTATAGATAGATAAGATAGATAGATAAGATAGATAAGTTAGATAGATAAGATATTCGCTCGGATGCGAATTTCAATCCTTGCCGGTCAATCTAACCCGCCTTGCGAATGGTTGGCCGGTACCAGGCATTCAGTTTTTTATAGATAGATAAGATACTGTAGTTAGATAAGATAGATAAGTTAGATAGATAAGATATTCGCTCGGATGCGAATTTCAATCCTTGCCGGTCAATCTAACCTGCCTTGCGAATGGTTGGCCGGTACCAGGCATTCAGTTTTTTATAGATAGATAGATAAGATAGATAAGTTAGATAGATAAGATATTCGCTCTTATGCGAATTTCAATCCTTGCCGGTCAATCTAACCTGCCTTGCGAATGGTTGGCCGGTACCAGGCATTCAGTTTTTTATAGATAGATAAGATAGATAGATAAGATAGATAAGTTAGATAGATAAGATATTCGCTCGGATGCGAATTTCAATCCTTGCCGGTCAATCTAACCCGCCTTGCGAATGGTTGGCCGGCACCAGGTATTCAGTTTTTTATAGATAGATAAGATAGATAGATAAGATGCGATAGATAAGATACGATAGATAAGATAGATAGATAAGATAGATAGATAGTTAGATTGATTGATACAGTATAGTGCCTTTTTTTGTGTCAATGTGTATCGAGAACATATTATCACACCTCTTTTCTTATTTTGTTAGGTAACTGCAAACTTCGATTCAAGACAACGATCAATGACGAAGTACCGAAACAGGAGACACAAGACAGGTAATTAATAATATTAATTACTGATAATATGCACCCGGTATACATTCACACTAAAAAAACGTGTCTAGCCAATCCATAGGCCATAGGCCCTTGTTCAGGTTGACTTGCTCGGATGTGAATTTGAATCCTTGCCGGTCACCCTAACCCCGCCTTGCGAATGGTTTGCCGGCACCAGCCATACAGTTTTTTATAGATAGATAAGATAGATAAGTTAGATAGATAAGATATTCGCTCGGATGCGAATTTCAATCCTTGCCGGTCAATTTAACCCGCCTTGCGAATGGTTGGCCGGTAGCAGGCATTCAGTTTTTTATAGATAGATAAGATAGATAGATAAGATAGATAAGTTAGATAGATAAGATATTCGCTCGGATGCGAATTTCAATCCTTGCCGGTCAATCTAACCCGCCTTGCGAATGGTTGGCCGGTACCAGGCATTCAGTTTTTTATGGATAGATAAGATAGTTAGATAAGATAGATAAGTTAGATAGATAAGATATTCGCTCGGATGCGAATTTCAATCCTTGCCGGTCAATCTAACCCGCCTTGCGAATGGTTGGCCGGTACCAGGCATTCAGTTTTTTATAGATAGATAGATAAGATAGATAAGTTAGATAGATAAGATATTCGCTCTTATGCGAATTTCAATCCTTGCCGGTCAATCTAACCCGCCTTGCGAATGGTTGGCCGGTACCAGGCATTCAGTTTTTTATAGATAGATAAGATAGATAGATAAGATAGATAAGTTAGATAGATAAGATATTCGCTCGGATGCGAATTTCAATCCTTGCCGGTCAATCTAACCCGCCTTGCGAATGGTTGGCCGGCACCAGGTATTCAGTTTTTTATAGATAGATAAGATAGATAAGACAGATAAGATAGATAGATAGATAAGATAGATAGATAACATAGGTAGATAAGATGCGATAGATAAGATACGATAGATAAGATAGATAGATAAGATAGATAGTTAGATTGATTGATACAGTATAGTGCCTTTTTTGTGTCAATGTGTATCGAGAACATATTATCACACCTCTTTTCTTATTTTTTTAGGTAACTGCAAACTTCGATTCAAGACAACGATCAATGACGAAGTACCGAAACAGGAGACACAAGACAGGTAATTAAAAATATAAATTACTGATAATATGTACCCGGTATACATTCACACTAAAAAACGTGTCTAGCCAATCCATAGGCCATAGGCCCTTGTTCAGGTTGACTTGCTCGGATGTGAATTTGAATCCTTGCCGGTCACCCTAACCCCACCTTGCAAATGGTTTGCCGGCACCAGCCATACAGTTTTTTATAGATAGATAAGATAGATAAGTTAGATAGATAAGATATTCGCTCGGATGCGAATTTCAATCCTTGACGGTCAATCTAACCCGCCTTGCGAATGGTTGGCAGGTAGCAGGCATTCAGTTTTTTATAGATAGATAAGATAGATAGATAAGATAGATAAGTTAGATAGATAAGATATTCGCTCGGATGCGAATTTCAATCCTTGCCGGTCAATCTAACCCGCCTTGCGAATGGTTGGCCGGTACCAGGCATTCAGTTTTTTATAGATAGGTAAGATAGTTAGATAAGATAGATAAGTTAGATAGATAAGATATTCGCTCGGATGCGAATTTCAATCCTTGCCGGTCAATCTAACCCGCCTTGCGAATGGTTGGCCGGTACCAGGCATTCAGTTTTTTATAGATAGATAGATAAGATAGATAAGTTAGATAGATAAGATATTCGCTCTTATGCGAATTTCAATCCTTTCCGGTCAATCTAACCCGCCTTGCGAATGGTTGGCCGGTACCAGGCATTCAGTTTTTTATAGATAGATAAGATAGATAGATAAGATAGATAAGTTAGATAGATAAGATATTCGCTCGGATGCGAATTTCAATCCTTGCCGGTCAATCTAACCCGCCTTGCGAATGGTTGGCCGGCACCAGGTATTCAGTTTTTTATAGATAGATAAGATAGATAAGACAGATAAGATAGATAGATAAGATAGATAGATAACATAGGTAGATAAGATGCCATAGATAAGATACGATAGATAAGATAGATAGATAAGATAGATAGATGGTTAGATTGATTGATACAGTATAGTGCCTTTTTTTGTGTCAATGTGTATCGAGAACATATTATCACACCTCTTTTCTTATTTTTTTAGGTAACTGCAAACTTCGATTCAAGACAACGATCAATGACGAAGTACCGAAACAGGAGACACAAGACAGGTAATTAATAATATTAATTACTGATAATATGTACCCGGTATACATTCACACTAAAAAACGTGTCTAGCCAATCCATAGGCCATAGGCCCTTGTTCAGGTTGACTTGCTCGGATGTGAATTTGAATCCTTGCCGGTCACCCTAACCCCACCTTGCGAATGGTTTGCCGGCACCAGCCATACAGTTTTTTCTAGATAGATAAGATAGATAAGTTAGATAGATAAGATATTCGCTCGAATGCGAATTTCAATCCTTGCCGGTCAATCTAACCCGCCTTGCAAATGGTTGGCCGGTAGCAGGCATTCAGTTTTTTATAGATAGTTAAGATAGATAGATAAGATAGATAAGTTAGATAGATAAGATATTCGCTCGGATGCGAATTTCTATCCTTGCCGGTCAATCTAACCCGCCTTGCGAATGGTTGGCCGGTACCAGGCATTCAGTTTTTTATAGATAGATAAGATACTGTAGTTAGATAAGATAGATAAGTTAGATAGATAAGATATTCGCTCGGATGCGAATTTCAATCCTTGCCGGTCAATCTAACCCGCCTTGCGAATGGTTGGCCGGTACCAGGCATTCAGTTTTTTATAGATAGATAGATAAGATAGATAAGTTAGATAGATAAGATATTCGCTCTTATGCGAATTTCAATCCTTGCCGGTCAATCTAACCCGCCTTGCGAATGGTTGGCCGGTACCAGGCATTCAGTTTTTTATAGATAGATAAGATAGATAGATAAGATAGATAAGTTAGATAGATAAGATATTGGCTCGGATGCGAATTTCAATCCTTGCCGGTCAATCTAACCCGCCTTGCGAATGGTTGGCTGGCACCAGGTATTCAGTTTTTTATAGATAGATAAGATAGATAAGACAGATAAGATAGATAGATAAGATAGATAGATAACATAGGTAGATAAGATGCCATAGATAAGTTACGATAGATAAGATAGATAGATAAGATAGATAGATAGTTAGATTGATTGATACAGTATAGTGCCTTTTTTTGTGTCAATGTGTATCGAGAACATATTATCACACCTCTTTTGTTATTTTTTTAGGTAACTGCAAACTTCGATTCAAGACAACGATCAATGACGAAGTACCGAAACAGGAGACACAAGACAGGTAATTAATAATATTAATTACTGATAATATGTACCCGGTATACATTCACACTAAAAAACGTGTCTAGCCAATCCATAGGCCATAGGCCCTTGTTCAGGTTGACTTGCTCGGATGTGAATTTGAATCCTTGCCAGTCACCCTAACCCCGCCTTGCGAATGGTTTGCCGGCACCAGCCATACAGTTTTTTATAGATAGATAAGATAGATAAGTTAGATAGATAAGATATTCGCTCGGATGCGAATTTCAATCCTTGCCGGTGAATCTAACCCACCTTGCGAATGGTTGGCCGGTACCAGGCATTCAGTTTTTTATAGATAGATAAGATAGTTAGATAAGATAGATAAGTTAGATAGATAAGATATTCGCTCGGATGCGAATTTCAATCCTTGCCGGTCAATCTAACCCGCCTTGCGAATGGTTGGCCGGTACCAGGCATTCAGTTTTTTATAGATAGATAGATAAGATAGATAAGTTAGATAGATAAGATATTCGCTCTTATGCGAATTTCAATCCTTGCCGGTCAATCTAACCCGCCTTGCGAATGGTTGGCCGGTACCAGGCATTCAGTTTTTTATAGATAGATAAGATAGATAGATAAGATAGCTAAGTTAGATAGATAAGATATTCGCTCGGATGCGAATTTCAATCCTTGCCGGTCAATCTAACCCGCCTTGCGAATGGTTGGCCGGCACCAGGTATTCAGTTTTTTATAGATAGATAAGATAGATAAGACAGATAAGATAGATAGATAAGATAGATAGATAACATAGGTAGATAAGATGCGATAGATAAGATACGATAGATAAGATAGATAGATAAGATAGATAGATAGTTAGATTGATTGATACAGTATAGTGCCTTTTTTGTGTCAATGTGTATCGAGAACATATTATCACACCTCTTTTCTTATTTTTTTAGGTAACTGCAAACTTCGATTCAAGACAACGATCAATTTATTTATTTATTTATTTATTTGCAGTTTCTTATATAGCGCAGCAGATTCCGTTGCGCTTTACAATAGTAAACAGTGATAAAACAAACTGGGTAACAACAGACAGACATGGAGGTAGGAGGGCCCTGCTGCAAGCTTACAATCTATAGGGATATAGGAGGGAAACACAAGGACAGGCACCAGTAATAGCATAGCAGTCCCAACAAGTTACAAGTCCAGAAGGGAAGCTATATAATACATAAGTGCCTCAGAGGGTTATGCGTGTAGAACTTAAATATGATAGGCTTGCCTGAAGAGGTGAGTTTTCAGGGAACGCTTGAAAGTTTGGAGGCTAGCGGAGAGTCTAATTGTGCATGGAAGGGCATTCCATAGGATGGGAGCAGCCCGATGAAAGTCCTGTAATAGTGAATGGGAGCTAGTGATCCGCTCAGATGAGAGACGCAAATCTTGTGCAGAGCGGAGTGGTCGAGATGGGAGATATTGTGTGATAAGTGCAGAGATATATGCTGGTGCAGTATGGTTAATAGCTTTATATGCAAGTAGAAGTGTTTTATATTGAATACGGTAATATACAGGCAACCAATGGAGGGACTGGCAGAGCGGATCAGCAGACGATGAGCGTCTTGCAAGGAAGATCAGCCTAGCAGCAGCATTTAAAATGGATTGCAGTGGTGAGAGTCTGTTCTTGGGAAGTCCAGTTAGGAGACTATTGCAATAATCAATGCGGGATATAATGAGTGCATGGATAAGAGATTTAGTAGTGTCTTGTGTGAGATACGGTCGTATTTTGGATATGTTTTTTAGATGCATGTAACATGATTTGGAGACAGATTGAATGTGGGGAACAAAGGACAGGTCAGAGTCGAGGGTGACCCCTAAGCAACGAGCTTGTTGGGTAGGGTAGATTGTCGAGTTGTCAACAGTGATGGAGATATCAGGATGGTAACTGTTCTTAGTTGGCGGGAATATAAGTAATTCAGTTTTGGAAATATTGAGTTTGAGTTGGCGAGAAGACATCCAAAGTGAGATGGCAGAGAGACATTCAGAGACTCAGGCAGATGGAGGAAGAAGGCACTTCACAGGTCAGGACAGGCAGCAGGTGGGGGAGCGTCCTCTGTTAGGCAGGCTGGCAGGTGGGAGAATGCGTCGCAGGTCCGCGGGTGGGAGAGCACAAATGTGAGGGTACGAGTTCCTCAATCACTCAGACACCGAGCAGATGAAACCAGAAGAATGGTTTATTTTCCACAGCACGCACAAATAGACAATAAACAGTGGCAAAGGTAAATTGCAGAGTAGAAAGATATTCAGGTAGCAGGCCCAAACAGACAGTCCTTGTATAGTCACAGTCCCAGATCAGTTCCACAGGGCAAACTATCACTTAATCCCCACAGCAGTGATAGCATATAAGTCCACACGATACCTAGACAGAGCATAACCTCTTAGTCCAGGACAGTCCATCAATTCTCTCCCCTCTCTTCCTGCAAAACCCCAACTTACATCCCAAAGGCACCCCTCTCCCCCTCCCTCAGGAATTCTTAACCCTTCCTATGCTGGGTGCAGTTGCATGAATGTAACAGGGTCTCCTATTACCTGTCCAGGGGCTGATTAACTCACTCCCTTCATCTGGCTTTGAAGCTTGTGTATGTGAGGGATTTCACACCTTCATGTAAACAGATCTCTTCTCTGGAGAGTGACCCTGGTGTTATCCAGCCTTTAGCTTCTTGTTATTTGGGGGGGAAGTGTATGTCTCTGCCACTACCTGTTGTCTCTGTTACTAAACAGCCTATAAAGAGGTCCTTTGATCCCTGAACCAAAAACTATACACAAACTGAACAGATTCTAATCTAAGCATTTGGTCGCTTCTAGCCGGACCATTTGTCTCCACATACACAGTTACAATATTTAAGTAATACGCATTTGGGAAGACTGCCATAATTAACTTCATAGTCACAAATCCCTTATTCATGATACCATCACAGTTTACTAAGAACATTACCTGGAGGCAGTGACGTAACCACGGGCAAATGGTCTCAATGGTATAATGCTTACATGAATAAAGTCCTGGGAAATACAGACATACATAGGACTACAGGGTACAGACTGACTAAAGTGTACATTTTTCACTACAAATAATAAAATATCATAATTACAGTCTTACGGTCAGCCTGCTAACCTCACACTCCTCCCCCTACATCTTTAGTCACTGTGCCCAGTTGCTCAGGAACCAATAACAACCTGGAATAGCGGGATGCAGAGCCGAGAATCTGGGGTTTGGATGTACCACCGGAGTCCCACAGGGTGACATCATACCAAACCCATCTTGTAAAAGGCGGCTGGTTTGCCGAACCAGCAAGGGCATGATTACAGTCTAAGTCATACATTGGAACTAACAAGGGATGTAGCGATTCCTCTTCTTCGGATTCTGGGTACCCCCCCTCTGCAACATTGTAACCTACTAATACTTTTGCCTCGGGCACAATGGGGCGGGGACCACTTTCCACCTCCCCCTCTTGCCCACGGAACAGGGGCCAAACAGCAGGCCAATATAGGGGCTCTGGCCCTGGCACTTCCACCACCCCGTCATGTCCTTCCTCCCCCAAACCCAAACTAGGGGCATGGCAAATTTCAGTCCAGCATTTGGTCTCAATGTCCAGGGCTGAGGAGGGACCCTCCATCACAAACAATTCCGTTGGTGGCTGCAGGACAGGCTGTGTCAGCTCTGTCCCCTTAAAAGCCAGATGCTCACCTGCAGCTACTTCTGCGCACACCTCCTTCTCCACGATAGCCTCCTTCCCCAGCTGAGTATGCTGGGCAGCCCGAAACACGACGTCATCTGTGACTGGTGTGCTGGTGGCCTGGATGTTGTTGGATACTCCTCTAACCACGGTGATCTCCTCCTGGACGCAGTCCTCATAGATCCCCTGGCAGCAGGTTAATAATTCTGCATCTCCCACCTCAGCAAAAGGGAAGCTGTAGCGCAGCTCCTCCTGAATAACCTCCTTCACTTTGGGGATAACCTCCCCCTGCAGAGAACACTGAGCAGCTTCCTCCCTAGGATGGGGGAGAAGCAATTGCAAACGGTGCCTTTCATCACGCCCCCTGCGACACTGATCTTGCCATGCTGGGGTATCCAGGAGCCCCCGATCAATCGCCTCTTCCTCTGCCACCACGAAGCACTCCTCCAGACACTGCAATTGTTCCCACACACTCAACTGTGCACCGAAATGGAGAATCCATGCTCGGTAATCAGCAAATGCATTTGTAGGATCTCCCTGATCGTGAAGGATCTGCTGAAGGATTTCCCCGCGAGTGCAGGATCGGATGGGTATACCTCGCAGCTGACCTTCTGCTATCAGCTCCTCCATACTCATTTCTTCAAGGGCAGTTAGGGGCCCCCCTGACAACGACCCTTCTCTTGCAGTAACAATTAATTCTGTGGCAGACCCCTCGGTTGTCTGCCCAGATTGCAGTAGCCCCCTTCTAGACCTTTCCTCTGGTTCTATCTGGGGCATCAATGTATTCTGGACTTGTCCTTCAGCCTCAGAATATTGTCCTCTTTGTAGCATCTGGGTAACTGTGGCAATCACTTCCTCTGTAAATTCTACAAACTCTGGCTCTCCCAGCAGATTCCAAGAGGTGGCCTCACCTTTACAGTGCAGAAATGCATCCCCCAGGTAACACAACTTGTCCTGTATGCTGGATACTCTCCACCCGCTGACCATCTGCTGAGCGTCTTCCCAGTACTTCCAGATATACTGCATTTTCCTGACAATAAATAACAGATCCGGCTTCCCAGCCTGCCGATACACTGAAGAACCTCCATCCCTGAGCTCCTCTGCTACAGGGGTCTTGAGGCATCGATTTTCTTTCCTTGGAAACATTTTCCCTTTCCACAGGAATGACACCTGCTCACTTGCTGAACATCACCTTATTGCATTTTCCGTTTCCTTACATATGGTCTGATCCTCTGTTCTCTGTGCTTTCTGTGCTCGATGGTTGGTGTCTGAATGATCCCACTGTCGCTGCCGCCAAACCTACAAGGGGAAGGTTACAAAAGGGGAAAGAAGGGGAGGAGATGGTGCTTTGGGTTCAAGGTTTGTTGACTGGTGAGGGGCATCAGGCGCTCAGCGGTTTAAAGAGAATGAGCTGCAAATAGCAACGAATGAGTATAAACGCTCAGCCTGTGCTCCACAAAAAAGAGACATAATTGCTGCAGGGGGGAAGGCAGGTAGGGTAGGTGCCAGCTTAAAGCAAGAGGGAAGATAAGGTGAAGAACAAAAGGTAAATGGCCCCTCCCCAGGGCATAGGCGGGGGCGGAAGTACTGCGGGCCAGCCAAGGTGGGCGCCAGGCCTGGCGTCGGGGGGCAAAACGGGATCACCCACGGGTACAGGTCATCAGTTGCGAGAAGGGGATCCCGGCCCCCCAGGCGGTTACATGATTCAGTTGTGAGAAGGGCTGGTGGACCGCAGTGCTATCTTTGCCACCCAAATTAAGTAACAGTAAATTTGCAGGAAGGGGATCATTACACTCAGAAGCAACCCCCCGCAAATGACGAAGTACCGAAACAGGAGACACAAGACAGGTAATTAATAATATTAATTACTGATAATATGTACCCGGTATACATTCACACTAAAAAACGTGTCTAGCCAATCCATAGGCCATAGGCCCTTGTTCAGGTTGACTTGCTCGGATGTGAATTTGAATCCTTGCCAGTCACCCTAACCCCGCCTTGCGAATGGTTTGCCGGCACCAGCCATACAGTTTTTTATAGATAGATAAGATAGATAAGTTAGATAGATAAGATATTCGCTCGGATGCGAATTTCAATCCTTGCCGGTCAATCTAACCCGCCTTGCGAATGGTTGGCCCGTAGCAGGCATTCAGTTTTTTATAGATAGATAAGATAGATAGATAAGATAGATAAGTTAGATAGATAAGATATTCGCTCGGATGCGAATTTCAATCCTTGCCGGTCAATCTAACCCGCCTTGCGAATGGTTGGCCGGTACCAGGCATTCAGTTTTTTATAGATAGATAAGATAGTTAGATAAGATAGATAAGTTAGATAGATAAGATATTCGCTCGGATGCGAATTTCAATCCTTGCCGGTCAATCTAACCCGCCTTGCGAATGGTTGGCCGGTACCAGGCATTCAGTTTTTTATAGATAGATAGATAAGATAGATAAGTTAGATAGATAAGATATTCGCTCTTATGCGAATTTCAATCCTTGCAGGTCAATCTAACCCGCCTTGCGAATGGTTGGCCGGTACCAGGCATTCAGTTTTTTATAGATAGATAAGATAGATAAGTTAGATAGATAAGATATTCGCTCGGATGCGAATTTCAATCCTTGCCGGTTAATCTAACCCGCCTTGTGAATGGTTGGCCGGTAGCAGGCATTCAGTTTTTTATAGATAGATAAGATAGATAGATAAGATAGATAAGTTAGATAGATAAGATATTCGCTCGGATGCGAATTTCAATCCTTGCCGGTCAATCTAACCCGCCTTGCGAATGGTTGGCCGGTACCAGGCATTCAGTTTTTTATAGATAGATAAGATAGTTAGATAAGATAGATAAGTTAGAAAGATAAGATATTCGCTCGGATGCGAATTTCAATCCTTGCCGGTCAATCTAACCCGCCTTGCGAATGGTTGGCCGGTACCAGGCATTCAGTTTTTTATAGATAGATAAGATAGATAAGTTAGATAGATAAGATATTTGCTCTTATGCGAATTTCAATCCTTGCCGGTCAATCTAACCCGCCTTGCGAATGGTTGGCCGGTACCAGGCATTCAGTTTTTTATAGATAGATAAGATAGATAAGTTAGATAGATAAGATATTCGCTCGGATGCGAATTTCAATCCTTGCCGGTCAATCTAACCCGCCTTGCGAATGGTTGGCCGGCACCAGGTATTCAGTTTTTTATAGATAGATAAGATAGATAAGACAGATAAGATAGATAGATAAGATAGATAGATAACATAGGTAGATAAGATGCGATAGATAAGATACGATAGATAAGATAGATAGATAAGATAGATAGATAGTTAGATTGATTGATACAGTATAGTGCCTTTTTTTGTGTCAATGTGTATCGAGAACATATTATCACACCTCTTTTCTTATTTTTTTAGGTAACTGCAAACTTCGATTCAAGACAACGATCAATGACGAAGTACCGAAACAGGAGACACAAGACAGGTAATTAATAATATTAATTACTGATAATATGTACCCGGTATACATTCACACTAAAAAACGTGTCTAGCCAATCCATAGGCCATAGGCCCTTGTTCAGGTTGACTTGCTCGGATGTGAATTTGAATCCTTGCCGGTCACCCTAACCCCGCCTTGCGAATGGTTTGCCGGCACCAGCCATACAGTTTTTTATAGATAGATAAGATAGATAAGTTAGATAGATAAGATATTCGCTCGGATGCGAATTTCAATCCTTGCCGGTCAATCTAACCCGCCCTGCGAATGGTTGGCCGGTACCAGGCATTCAGTTTTTTATAGATAGATAAGATAGTTAGATAAGATAGATAAGTTAGAAAGATAAGATATTCGCTCGGATGCGAATTTCAATCCTTGCCGGTCAATCTAACCCGCCTTGCGAATGGTTGGCCGGTACCAGGCATTCAGTTTTTTATAGATAGATAAGATAGATAAGTTAGATAGATAAGATATTTGCTCTTATGCGAATTTCAATCCTTGCCGGTCAATCTAACCCGCCTTGCGAATGGTTGGCCGGTACCAGGCATTCAGTTTTTTATAGATAGATAAGATAGATAAGTTAGATAGATAAGATATTCGCTCGGATGTGAATTTCATTCCTTGCCGGTCAATCTAACCCGCCTTGCGAATGGTTGGCCGGCACCAGGTATTCAGTTTTTTATAGATAGATAAGATAGATAAGACAGATAAGATAGATAGATAAGATAGATAGATAACATAGGTAGATAAGATGCGATAGATAAGATACGATAGATAAGATAGATAGATAAGATAGATAGATAGTTAGATTGATTGATACAGTATAGTGCCTTTTTTGTGTCAATGTGTATCGAGAACATGTTATCACACCTCTTTTCTTATTTTTTTAGGTAACTGCAAACTTCGATTCAAGACAACGATCAATGACGAAGTACCGAAACAGGAGACACAAGACAGGTAATTAATAATATTAATTACTGATAATATGTACCCGGTATACATTCACACTAAAAAACGTGTCTAGCCAATCCATAGGCCATAGGCCCTTGTTCAGGTTGACTTGCTCGGATGTGAATTTGAATCCTTGCTGGTCACCCTAACCCCGCCTTGCGAATGGTTTGCCGGCACCAGCCATACAGTTTTTTATAGATAGATAAGATAGATAAGTTAGATAGATAAGATATTCGCTCGGATGCGAATTTTAATCCTTGCAGGTCAATCTAACCCGCCTTGCGAATGGTTGGCCGGTACCAGGCATTCAGTTTTTTATAGATAGATAAGTTAGATAGATAAGATATTCGCTCTTATGCGAATTTCAATCCTTGCCGGTCAATCTAACCCGCCTTGCGAATGGTTGGCCGGTACCAGGCATTCAGTTTTTTATAGATAGATAAGATAGATAGATAAGATAGATAAGTTAGATAGATAAGATATTCGCTCGGATGCGAATTTCAATCCTTGCCGGTCAATCTAACCCGCCTTGCGAATGGTTGGCCGGCACCAGGTATTCAGTTTTTTATAGATAGATAAGATAGATAAGACAGATAAGATAGATAGATAAGATAGATAGATAACATAGGTAGATAAGATGCGATAGATAAGATACGATAGATAAGATAGATAGATAGATAGTTAGATTGATTGATACAGTATAGTGCCTTTTTTGTGTCAATGTGTATCGAGAACATATATTCACACCTCTTTTCTTATTTTTTTAGGTAACTGCAAACTTCGATTCAAGACAACGATCAATGACGAAGTACCGAAACAGGAGACACAAGACAGGTAATTAATAATATTAATTACTGATAATATGTACCTGGTATACATTCACACTAAAAAACGTGTCTAGCCAATCCATAGGCCATAGGCCCTTGTTCAGGTTGACTTGCTCGGATGTGAATTTGAATCCTTGCCGGTCACCCTAACCCCGCCTTGCGAATGGTTTGCCGGCACCAGCCATACAGTTTTTTATAGATAGATAAGATAGATAAGTTAGATAGATAAGATATTCGCTTGGATGCGAATTTCAATCCTTGCCGGTCAATCTAACCCGCCTTGCGAATGGTTGGCCGGTACCAGGCATTCAGTTTTTTATAGATAGATAAGATAGTTAGATAAGATAGATAAGTTAGATAGATAAGATATTCGCTCGGATGCGAATTTCAATCCTTGCCGGTCAATCTAACCCGCCTTGCGAATGGTTGGCCGGTACCAGGCATTCAGTTTTTTATAGATAGATAGATAAGATAGATAAGTTAGATAGATAAGAAATTCGCTCTTATGCGAATTTCAATCCTTGCCGGTCAATCTAACCCGCCTTGCGAATGGTTGGCCGGTACCAGGCATTCAGTTTTTTATAGATAGATAGATAAGATAGATAGATAAGTTAGATAGATAAGAAATTCGCTCTTATGCGAATTTCAATCCTTGCCGGTCAATCTAACCCGCCTTGCGAATGGTTGGCCGGTACCAGGCATTCAGTTTTTTATAGATAGATAAGATAGATAGATAAGATAGATAAGTTAGATAGATAAGATATTCGCTCGGATGCGAATTTCAATACTTGCCGGTCAATCTAACCCGCCTTGCGAATGGTTGGCCGGCACCAGGTATTCAGTTTTTTATAGATAGATAAGACAGATAAGATAGATAGATAATATAGATAGATAACATAGGTAGATAAGATGCGATAGATAAGATACGATAGATAAGATAGATAGATAAGATAGATAGATAGTTAGATTGATTGATACAGTATAGTGCCTTTTTTTGTGTCAATGTGTATCGAGAACATATTATCACACCTCTTTTCTTATTTTTTTAGGTAACTGCAAACTTCGATTCAAGACAACGATCAATGACGAAGTACCGAAACAGGAGACACAAGACAGGTAATTAATAATATTAATTACTGATAATATGTACCCGGTATACATTCACACTAAAAAACGTGTCTAGCCAATCCATAGGCCATAGGCCCTTGTTCAGGTTGACTTGCTCGGATGTGAATTTGAATCCTTGCCGGTCACCCTAACCCCGCCTTGCGAATGGTTTGCCGGCACCAGCCATACAGTTTTTTATAGATAGATAAGATAGATAAGTTAGATAGATAAGATATTCGCTCGGATGCGAATTTCAATCCTTGCCGGTCAATCTAACCCGCCTTGCGGATGGTTGGCCGGTAGCAGGCATTCAGTTTTTTATAGATAGATAAGATGGATAGATAAGATAGATAAGTTAGATAGATAAGATATTCGCTCGGATGCGAATTTCAATCCTTGCCGGTCAATCTAACCCGCCTTGCGAATGGTTTGCCGGTACCAGGCATTCAGTTTTTTATAGATAGATAAGATAGTTAGATAAGATAGATAAGTTAGTTACATAAAATATTCGCTCGGATGCGAATTTCAATCCTTGCCGGTCAATCTAACCCGCCTTGCGAATGGTTGGCCGGTACCAGGCATTCAGTTTTTTATAGATAGATAGATAAGATAGATAAGTTAGATAGATAAGATATTCGCTCTTATGCGAATTTCAATCCTTGCCGGTCAATCTAAACCGCCTTGCGAATGGTTGGCCGGTACCAGGCATTCAGTTTTTTATAGATAGATAAGATAGATAAGTTAGATAGATAAGATATTCGCTCGGATGCGAATTTCAATCCTTGCCGGTCAATCTAACCCGCCTTGCGAATGGTTGGCCGGCACCAGGTATTCAGTTTTTTATATATAGATAAGACAGATAAGATAGATAGATAAGATAGATAGATAACATAGGTAGATAAGATGCGATAGATAAGATACGATAGATAAGATAGATAGATAAGATAGATAGATAGTTAGATTGATTGATACAGTATAGTGCCTTATTTTGTGTCAATGTGTATCGAGAACATATTATCACACCTCTTTTCTTATTTTTTTAGGTAACTGCAAACTTCGATTCAAGACAACGATCAATGACGAAGTACCGAAACAGGAGACACAAGACAGGTAATTAATAATATTAATTACTGATAATATGTACCTGGTATACATTCACACTAAAAAACGTGTCTAGCCAATCCATAGGCCATAGGCCCTTGTTCAGGTTGACTTGCTCGGATGTGAATTTGAATCCTTGCCGGTCACCCTAACCCCGCCTTGCGAATGGTTTGCCGGCACCAGCCATACAGTTTTTTATAGATAGATAAGATAGATAAGTTAGATAGATAAGATATTCGCTCGGATGCGAATTTCAATCCTTGCCGGTCAATCTAACCCGCCTTGCGAATGGTTGGCCGGTAGCAGGCATTCAGTTTTTTTATAGATAGATAAGATAGATAGATAAGATAGATAAGTTAGATAGATAAGATATTCGCTCGGATGCGAATTTCAATCCTTGCCGGTCAATCTAACCCGTCTTGCGAATGGTTGGCCGGTACCAGGCATTCAGTTTTTTATAGATAGATAAGATAGTTAGATAAGATAGATAAGTTAGATAGATAAGATATTCGCTCGGATGCGAATTTCAATCCTTGCCGGTCAATCTAACCCGCCTTGCGAATGGTTGGCCGGTACCAGGCATTCAGTTTTTTATAGATAGATAGATAAGATAGATAAGTTAGATAGATAAGAAATTCGCTCTTATGCGAATTTCAATCCTTGCCGGTCAATCTAACCCGCCTTGCGAATGGTTGGCCGGTACCAGGCATTCAGTTTTTTATAGATAGATAGATAAGATAGATAAGTTAGATAGATAAGAAATTCGCTCTTATGCGAATTTCAATCCTTGCCGGTCAATCTAACCCGCCTTGCGAATGGTTGGCCGGTACCAGGCATTCAGTTTTTTATAGATAGATTAGATAGATAAGATAGATAAGTTAGATAGATAAGATATTCGCTCGGATGCGAATTTCAATACTTGCCGGTCAATCTAACCCGCCTTGCGAATGGTTGGCCGGCACCAGGTATTCAGTTTTTTATAGATAGATAAGACAGATAAGATAGATAGATAAGATAGATAGATAACATAGGTAGATAAGATGCGATAGATAAGATACGATAGATAAGATAGATAGATAAGATAGATAGTTAGATTGATTGATACAGTATAGTGCCTTTTTTTGTGTCAATGTGTATCGAGAACATATTATCACACCTCTTTTCTTATTTTTTTAGGTAACTGCAAACTTCGATTCAAGACAACGATCAATGACGAAGTACCGAAACAGGAGACACAAGACAGGTAATTAATAATATTAATTACTGATAATATGTACCCGGTATACATTCACACTAAAAAACGTGTCTAGCCAATCCATAGGCCATAGGCCCTTGTTCAGGTTGACTTGCTCGGATGTGAATTTGAATCCTTGCCGGTCACCCTAACCCCGCCTTGCGAATGGTTTGCCGGCACCAGCCATACAGTTTTCTTCTGCGGCAGACGTCAGGGGCCAGAGGGATTACATTGGGTAGAGAGTGAGGTCACGACCTTTCCAGCACCAGAAAGGATAAAACTTCTGGACTGCCCAGAGACAGCCCTGGCTCCTCCCTCCTCTACCCCGCCTCCTAGGCTAGCTTACTTTCAGTTTTTGATTGTGCTGGCAGGAGCCAACACGCATTTTGAAAGGGCTGCTGTTAAAGCAGCTTAAACTTCGTTTTGAATTTTTTTTTTATTCTTATTTTTACACAGACTGGAGTCAGTGACAGAGCAGCAGCACTGGGGGTCTGTTAGATCCCTGCACTGCGCTCCATCACCCGGGACCCGGCAGCCCAACACCACCCACGTGGCTCCCACAAGCGGAGGTGTTCGGCTGGCTCTGAAGCACTGGAGAGCACAGCCGTGACGGGGACCGGGACATCAGCGGTGACAACCGCTTTCAGGTAACGCGCTCCCCGCTGGGAGTGCGAATGCGCACGCAGTTATAGCGGCTGAGCAGCCCGGTGGGGGGGATCGCCGGGCTGCACTAGCAAGCGGCCAGAACGCCTCCTTTCACTAGGTGTGCACCCTGACCCGCTGGACCACCAGGGAGACTTTGAGTGTGGGCAGCGGCGTCGGTATGCGGGGCCGCCCGGCAAGCGCCGGATCCCCGCCATTTTACCGACGCCGCATGAGTCATGAAATCCCGGTGGCCATTTGCTAGTAGGGGGAAGGGAGCCTCTCCTCACACAGCCCCTCTCCCGGAGACAGGAGCTAGGATGTACCCACGGGGTTTCCAGCCCTGATCTCTTCCTGCCTGCCTGCTGCACGTGTAAGAAGGACACAGAGAGCTCTCTGCCAGTCTGGAGTTCCATCTCTTCACTGCCGGGCCATATGGGCAAATCCCACCTGTACCTCTCCTACTGGAGCACAGGGTACAGTACTTTATGCTCCTGCCGGCCTATGTGCTTTGCGGAGCTCAGTGCCACTTTTATTATTATATGCATTGTGCTGTGTCTCATAACTGTGTTAACACCATCACTGCATGTCAGAAGTATAGGTGTTAGCTGTACCAGTTTAGCTGCCTCTTGTACAATCTTAGAGGACAGCGATAGTGACACAGGGACTCCTATATTGGTGTCCTGCACACATTGCAAGGCTGGCCCAAGTACCACCGGCCAGCCTGGGCATATGAGTATAGCCTGATGGCGCGGCTACCCTTTCAAAAAGGGACGCCATTGTAAGGACGGAGTCCATGGTACTTTCCCAGCTATCAGGCGGTTCTGGCGGTCATTTTAACATACTTGCCGCCATTGCACGCTGCTGGAGGCTCCTGACTGCTAATGCCAGGGCTGTGCTCAAGCTTGTCCTGATTAACTGCATATTGAATGCAGCTGCTCCCCCAGGTTCTGTGTTCAGACAGTGGGGTTTAGAGCATAGTGGGACAGTATTGGGCTGTATGTAAATTAGGTCATAGCACTCCTGTGTTATATACAATGGTATTGTTGATGGCCTGTGGCAGCTCATCTCCTTATACTGTCTCTCTTATCCAGTGATTCTATCTCTGGTTACCTATACCTACTCTCTCTCCCTGTGTGTTTGTAGTGTATATATTGTCAGGTGGAAAGTGTATAACTCAGTTTACATTGTCATCTGAGGCCATATACCCTGTTGCCTTGCCTGATGTATTTTTCCTCTGTGACATAGAGATCGTTAGATTTCTGCAATAAGCCTCTAATTGTGCAATGTGTATCTGCTGGCTGACAAAATAAAAACCCCTTCTTGCTTTCTTCCAGAAAGATACTGTGTTCTCAGATTACAGTTTATGGGGGGACAGTTTGCTGCCAGCTAGGTCATACAGAGGACAGCAGGAAGTCTTATACCCTGCTATCAGGGTGACACAGAGGTCACTGCCTTACTCTAATGCACAGATACTGAGGGTAACATTGCACTGTCACATACAGAGGA
The DNA here is from genome assembly GCF_055691185.1 of Crinia signifera. Taxonomy (NCBI): domain Eukaryota; kingdom Metazoa; phylum Chordata; class Amphibia; order Anura; family Myobatrachidae; genus Crinia; species Crinia signifera. The sequence goes on from NC_139221.1 coordinate 123,791,883, forward strand.
CAGCAGGAAGTCTTATACCCTGCTATCAGAGTGACACAGAGGTCACTCCATTAATCAAAGGCAAGGGCAGCAATGTCTAATGCAGGTAGCATGACTTGTATGTTACTAACTCATGAGTTAGCAAAGTTATCCATAGCAAGTCAATTAGAAATCACAGTGTGTGCAGCCATTACAGTTCTGGTCCAGACACTTGGTGTAAGACACCTCTGCTAACTTTTAAACCCTGTCGGAACATAGTCCAGGCCTGTTTTACCCTAATAGAGCAATAGCTCAATCAGCAACGCTCCCGTCTCTTAAGTAGACAAGGCGCACGGCTATAAGGATTCAGTCCCCACAATACAGGGGTTATTTCATGTTCTGACAGGGCACTATGGCAAACGTCACCAACGGTGGACTCTGAGATGTAATTTCTCCACAGGATAACCTTTGGTATTCCTGGTCATTGGAAGTTGGAACATTGCACTGTCACATACAGAGCTGGTTGTGGTGTGTACGCACAATACAATCCAGTGTGGGATCTGACTATGTAGTCGGATTTACATTAGGATCACATGCATCTAACATGCAGATCGCACATTTGAGATAATTTGACTTAGTATTCCTCCAGGCCTCTAGTAGCCTTGCACCCCAGCGGGGTAGCATTTTTGGGAGATGCAGCTGTGGAGGTGCAGTACGAACTGTGTAATGGTTAACATTACTACCTCACGGCACTGATGTCAATCTATATTCATACCACACTGGATATGCCCAATCTCATTTGAGATCACATGGGAACACCAGCTGTTGTAGATAACATGGGTTCCATTCAAACAACGCCATTACCCTAACTGGGTGGAGTTTATGTATATTCTCCACGTAATTGCGTGGGATTACTCCGGGTGCTCCCGTTTTCTCCCACAAACAATTCGGTTTGTCATTTCTTATGGTTCTCCTTTAAGTTATGTTAGCGGAGTAACACTGGCTGTAGCTTTTATAATTAAAAGCTAATATGGCCTTGACTATGCATCCCTTCAGGGACGCAATTTCACTTTGGTAGAAGTTTTACTGGTTGCCAATGTTGACGGCCTTGTTCATTTCAGCGCCACCATATGCTATATACCAATATGTTGCCTCTTAATCTGTACGACCTATTGTATAGGGGTACATGAATGCATATGTTTATGTTTGTAGGCATTTGTGTGTGTACGTGTGTGTATATATATGTACATACACAATATATATATGTGTATGTATATATATATATATATATATATATATATATATGTATGTATATTAGTGGATATATATAGCGGTGCTAGGTCAGCATTCTCGCTTCTTACATTCAAACAGCGGTTCGATATAGTTTCCTGTTTGTTTGTTTTCTAATGTATCTACATACACATACATTATAACCAAAACTGATCCTTTTGGTAAATCCGTGTTTTATACACGCAACAGTACATCTTAAGACATAGACTGGATAATGCTATTATGGAAAAGATGCTTCTGTCTTGAAACCTAAGTGAAAAAGACAGTCCTGTGGGATTTCTGCAAGGTAGAACCTTGGTTTCTAGGTCACCCTGTGCAGGTCCAGTCGGGTGATGCAAAAAAGGGTGGTTTGTTATCAACCACTAGGGTGACACTCTGAGTGGGCCGGCTATGAGCCTACGGCCACACCACCCTGAACACGCCTGATCTCGTCTGATCTTGGAAGCCAAGCAGGGTCAGGCCTGGTTAGTACTTGGATGGGAGACCATCTGGGAATACCAGGTGCTGTAGGCTTAGGCCTCCCGCTTCTTCCAATGGGAGCGCAAGATCCCGGCCTTGTTGGCAAAACTATACCAACAGATGGACCCTCCCTTCGGAGGTGTTCCTGTGGTTGGTAGGCCATTGGGGTGGACCAATGGTGGTTTGATGGCTTTGCGTCACATTTACCAGGTCACCCTGTATGTGTCCAGGTCTCGAGACCCTGCAGGTTACAGAGTCCACGCTCTGTTATGTCAGTCCAGTGGCTATTCGTGCGGAGGTAGGCTTTTCACCATTTTTGCTCCTCCTCAAAGTAATTTGTACATTAAAAGTGGAGGTGGGGGCACCTTAATCCAGGAGAATCTGGTTCTCGGATCTGTGAACCCTGTTAGGGGTCTCTCTTATCTGTCTGCCTCTGGGGCCAGAACTGCTCACAGGGCTGTTAAGACAACCTAATTAAAAGCCACGGGATTGAATTCAATCCCAGAATTTACCGTTTGTCTAGGGTTTTGTCCTTTCGGTAGAAGTAGTGGGGGCTGGTCTCCGCCTGTTTCTTTAAAGCAACAGGGCTCAGCTCTCTCCTTTGTATTCCACAGCCTATGAGCTCTGTGGTATGATCTCCGCTCATTCTTGCAGGGGGTCCTGCAGATCCAACCTCTGGTTGTTACAAACATGGTGGTTTGATAAAATCTTTCTCTGATTCTTTGGGCCCTTTAGGGCTCTTTACAGGCTAACTGGGACAACGGTTTTCCTGTTGACCGTTGCTGCTGGGTGTCTGCCTGGTAGGCTCTGTTAGGTCAATCGCCTTTCATAGTCTTTCATTCTCATAGAACGGATTCTTTGAAACGTTACTTTACACCTCACAAGGTGGTTCCTGAATTTCAAGTCATCCAGGAGATAGTGATCCCTGCCCTTTGTAGGCCGGCGGTCTCTCCTGGGCAGCAATCAACTGGAGATGGTCTGTGCTTTGCACGACTATGTACATCACGCTGTAATACTTTGGCCATCTGACTCTCTCTTTATCCACTAGAGAATTCATAAGAGGGGCTGGTCTGCTACCATGCAGACTATTGCCAGCCGATATCTGCGGTCGTTTATCAAGCAGGATTCCTTGTTCACCTCACTCTCCGTTCTTGCAGGGGTACGGGCTCATTCCACTACATCTGTGGGTGTGTTTCGGGCTTTTACAGGTGGTGCAACGGCAGAGCAACTTGGCAAGGCGGCAACTTGGTCGTCTGCCAACGATTTCTTACGCTTTTTTGCGTTTGTTATGTTTGCCTCTCAGAACTCGGCATTCGTCCAGAATATACTGGCCGCGGCACAGGCGCGTCCCCACCCTTAGGTGGCTGCTTTAGGACATCCCAATGTAATCCCTCTGGCCCCTGACGTCTGCCGCAGAAGAAACTGAGATTTATGTCTTACCTGTTAAATCTCTTTCTTCGAGGACGTCAGGGGCCACAGGGATCCCTCCCTGCCGCGCCTGCTTCATGGTATTGAAGTTCATAGTTCCTCCGTTGAGTGAACTTAGTTAAAAGTTCCTTTGTTGAGGTACTTATACATGTCACAGTTATGGTTCCTCTGTTGAGCAACCACACACACATATATTTGTTGAATGTGTTACTGTATGGGTTTCTCTTCCTTCTATCTTGTCTCCTGCCTGGCTTTGGAAAAAACTGAAAGTAAGCTAGCCTAGGAGGCGGGGTAGAGGAGGGAGGAGCCAGGGCTGTCTCTGGGCAGTCCAGAAGTTTTATCCTTTCTGGTGCTGGAAAGGTCGTGACCTCACTCTCTACCCAATGTAATCCCTGTGGCCCCTGACGTCCTCGAAGAAAGAGATTTAACAGATAGACATAAATCTCAGTTTTTATAGATAGATAAGATAGATAAGTTAGATAGATAAGATATTCGCTCGGATGCGAATTTCAATCCTTGCCGGTCAATCTAACCCGCCTTGCGGATGGTTGGCCGGTAGCAGGCATTCAGTTTTTTATAGATAGATAAGATAGATAGATAAGATAGATAAGTTAGATAGATAAGATATTCGCTCGGATGCGAATTTCAATCCTTGCCGGTCAATCTAACCCGCCTTGCGAATGGTTGGCCGGTACCAGGCATTCAGTTTTTTATAGATAGATAAGATAGTTAGATAAGATAGATAAGTTAGATACATAAAATATTCGCTCGGATGCGAATTTCAATCCTTGCCGGTCAATCTAACCCGCCTTGCGAATGGTTGGCCGGTACCAGGCATTCAGTTTTTTATAGATAGATAGATAAGATAGATAAGTTAGATAGATAAGATATTCGCTCTTATGCGAATTTCAATCCTTGCCGGTCAATCTAACCCGCCTTGCGAATGGTTGGCCGGTACCAGGCATTCAGTTTTTTGGAATGGGATCATTCGTCAGACTGCATTTAGGTCTACAGTCATTAGGTCGACCCCACTAGGTTGACTGGCAGGAAGGTCGACCTGACTTAAGGTCGACATGGGCCAAGGTCGACATGACTTAAGGTCGAATTTGCATAAAGGTCGATATGAGGAAGGTCGACTGGTCATAAGGTCGACATGGGTTTTTCACTGTTTTTTTATCCGAATGTCGACACAGTCGACATGGACACAGTTGGCAATGAGAATCGGACCCTCGCATCGCTCGCTTCGCTCGCAATGCTTCGGGCACGGTGCCTCGCTGCGCTCGGCACACTATTTTATTCTCCCACCACGCCCTAGTGGATGGTAGGGCATGAAATACCGCCTGTCGGCACATGTCGGCTCAAAAAACAGTGAAAAACCCATGTCGACCTTATGACCAGTCGACCTTCCTCATGTCGACCTTTATGCAAATTCGACCTTAAGTCATGTCGACCTTGGCCCATGTCGACCTTAAGTCAGGTCGACCTTCCTGCCGGTCGACCTAGTGGGGTCGACCTAATGACTGTAGACCTAAATGCAGTCTGACGAATGACCGCATCCCCAGTTTTTTATAGATAGATAAGATAGATAAGTTAGATAGATAAGATATTCGCTCGGATGCGAATTTCAATCCTTGCCGGTCAATCTAACCCGCCTTGCGAATGGTTGGCCGGCACCAGGTATTCAGTTTTTTATAGATAGATAAGATAGTTAGATAAGATAGATAAGTTAGATAGATAAGATATTCGCTCGGATGCGAATTTCAATCCTTGCCGGTCAATCTAACCCGCCTTGCGAATGGTTGGCCGGCACCAGGTATTCAGTTTTTTATAGATAGATAAGATAGATAAGACAGATAAGATAGATAGATAAGATAGATAGATAACATAGGTAGATAAGATGCGATAGATAAGATACGATAGATAAGATAGATAGATAAGATAGATAGATAGTTAGATTGATTGATACAGTATAGTGCCTTATTTTGTGTCAATGTGTATCGAGAACATATTATCACACCTCTTTTCTTATTTTTTTAGGTAACTGCAAACTTCGATTCAAGACAACGATCAATGACGAAGTACCGAAACAGGAGACACAAGACAGGTAATTAATAATATTAATTACTGATAATATGTACCCGGTATACATTCACACTAAAAAACGTGTCTAGCCAATCCATAGGCCATAGGCCCTTGTTCAGGTTGACTTGCTCGGATGTGAATTTGAATCCTTGCTGGTCACCCTAACCCCGCCTTGCGAATGGTTTGCCGGCACCAGCCATACAGTTTTTTATAGATAGATAAGATAGATAAGTTAGATAGATAAGATATTCGCTCGGATGCGAATTTCAATCCTTGCCGGTCAATCTAACCCGCCTTGCGAATGGTTGGCCGGTACCAGGCATTTAGTTTTTTATAGATAGATAAGTTAGATAGATAAGATATTCGCTCTTATGCGAATTTCAATCCTTGCCGGTCAATCTAACCCGCCTTGCGAATGGTTGGCCGGTACCAGGCATTCAGTTTTTTATAGATAGATAAGATAGATAGATAAGATAGATAAGTTAGATAGATAAGATATTCGCTCGGATGCGAATTTCAATCCTTGCCGGTCAATCTAACCCGCCTTGCGAATGGTTGGCCGGCACCAGGTATTCAGTTTTTTATAGATAGATAAGATAGATAAGACAGATAAGATAGATAGATAAGATAGATAGATAACATAGGTAGATAAGATGCGATAGATAAGATACGATAGATAAGATAGATAGATAAGATAGATAGATAGTTAGATTGATTGATACAGTATAGTGCCTTTTTTGGTGTCAATGTGTATCGAGAACATATTATCACACCTCTTTTCTTATTTTTTTAGGTAACTGCAAACTTCGATTCAAGACAACGATCAATGACGAAGTACCGAAACAGGAGACACAAGACAGGTAATTAATAATATTAATTACTGATAATATGTACCCGGTATACATTCACACTAAAAAACGTGTCTAGCCAATCCATAGGCCATAGGCCCTTGTTCAGGTTGACTTGCTCGGATGTGAATTTGAATCCTTGCCGGTCACCCTAACCCCGCCTTGCGAATGGTTTGCCGGCACCAGCCATACAGTTTTTTATAGATAGATAAGATAGATAAGTTAGATAGATAAGATATTCGCTCGGATGCGAATTTCAATCCTTGCCGGTCAATCTAATCCGCCTTGCGGATGGTTGGCCGGTAGCAGGCATTCAGTTTTTTATAGATAGATAAGATAGATAGATAAGATAGATAAGTTACATAGATAAGATATTCGCTCGGATGCGAATTTCAATCCTTGCCGGTCAATCTAACCCGCCTTGCGAATGGTTGGCCGGTACCAGGCATTCAGTTTTTTATAGATAGATAAGATAGTTAGATAAGATAGATAAGTTAGATAGATAAAATATTCGCTCGGATGCGAATTTCAATCCTTGCCGGTCAATCTAACCCGCCTTGCGAATGGTTGGCCGGTACCAGGCATTCAGTTTTTTATAGATAGATAGATAAGATAGATAAGTTAGATAGATAAGATATTCGCTCTTATGCGAATTTCAATCCTTGCCGGTCAATCTAACCCGCCTTGCGAATGGTTGGCCGGTACCAGGCATTCAGTTTTTTATAGATAGATAAGATAGATAAGTTAGATAGATAAGATATTCGCTCGGATGCGAATTTCAATCCTTGCCGGTCAATCTAACCCGCCTTGCGAATGGTTGGCCGGCACCAGGTATTCAGTTTTTTATATATAGATAAGACAGATAAGATAGATAGATAAGATAGATAGATAACATAGGTAGATAAGATGCGATAGATAAGATACGATAGATAAGATAGATAGATAAGATAGATAGATAGTTAGATTGATTGATACAGTATAGTGCCTTATTTTGTGTCAATGTGTATCGAGAACATATTATCACACCTCTTTTCTTATTTTTTTAGGTAACTGCAAACTTCGATTCAAGACAACGATCAATGACGAAGTACCGAAACAGGAGACACAAGACAGGTAATTAATAATATTAATTACTGATAATATGTACCCGGTATACATTCACACTAAAAAACGTGTCTAGCCAATCCATAGGCCATAGGCCCTTGTTCAGGTTGACTTGCTCGGATGTGAATTTGAATCCTTGCTGGTCACCCTAACCCCGCCTTGCGAATGGTTTGCCGGCACCAGCCATACAGTTTTTTATAGATAGATAAGATAGATAAGTTAGATAGATAAGATATTCGCTCGGATGCGAATTTCAATCCTTGCCGGTCAATCTAACCCGCCTTGCGAATGGTTGGCCGGTACCAGGCATTCAGTTTTTTATAGATAGATAAGTTAGATAGATAAGATATTCGCTCTTATGCGAATTTCAATCCTTGCCGGTCAATCTAACCCGCCTTGCGAATGGTTGGCCGGTACCAGGCATTCAGTTTTTTATAGATAGATAAGATAGATAGATAAGTTAGATAGATAAGATATTCGCTCGGATGCGAATTTCAATCCTTGCCGGTCAATCTAACCCGCCTTGCGAATGGTTGGCCGGCACCAGGTATTCAGTTTTTTATAGATAGATAAGATAGATAAGACAGATAAGATAGATAGATAAGATAGATAGATAACATAGGTAGATAAGATGCGATAGATAAGATACGATAGATAAGATAGATAGATAAGATAGATAGATAGTTAGATTGATTGATACAGTATAGTGCCTTTTTTTGTGTCAATGTGTATCGAGAACATATTATCACACCTCTTTTCTTATTTTTTTAGGTAACTGCAAACTTCGATTCAAGACAACGATCAATGACGAAGTACCGAAACAGGAGACACAAGACAGGTAATTAATAATATTAATTACTGATAATATGTACCCGGTATACATTCACACTAAAAAACGTGTCTAGCCAATCCATAGGCCATAGGCCCTTGTTCAGGTTGACTTGCTCGGATGTGAATTTGAATCCTTGCCGGTCACCCTAACCCCGCCTTGCGAATGGTTTGCCGGCACCAGCCATACAGTTTTTTATAGATAGATAAGATAGATAAGTTAGATAGATAAGATATTCGCTCGGATGCGAATTTCAATCCTTGCCGGTCAATCTAACCCGCCTTGCGGATGGTTGGCCGGTAGCAGGCATTCAGTTTTTTATAGATAGATAAGATAGATAAGATAGATAAGTTAGATAGATAAGATATTCGCTCGGATGTGAATTTCAATCCTTGCCAGTCAATCTAACCCGCCTTGCGAATGGTTGGCCGGTACCAGGCATTCAGTTTTTTATAGATAGATAAGATAGTTAGATAAGATAGATAAGTTAGATAGATAAGATATTCGCTCGGATGCGAATTTCAATCCTTGCCGGTCAATCTAACCCGCCTTGCAAATGGTTGGCCGGTACCAGGCATTCAGTTTTTTATAGATAGATAGATAAGATAGATAAGTTAGATAGATAAGATATTCGCTCTTATGCGAATTTCAATCCTTGCCGGTCAATCTAACCCGCCTTGCGAATGGTTGGCCGGTACCAGGCATTCAGTTTTTTATAGATAGATAAGATAGATAGATAAGATAGATAAGTTAGATAGATAAGATATTCGCTCGGATGCGAATTTCAATTCTTGCCGGTCAATCTAACCCGCCTTGCGAATGGTTGGCCGGCACCAGGTATTCAGTTTTTTATAGATAGATAAGACAGATAAGATAGATAGATAAGATAGATAGATAACATAGGTAGATAAGATGCGATAGATAAGATACGATAGATAAGATAGATAGATAAGATAGATAGATAGTTAGATTGATTGATACAGTATAGTGCCTTATTTTGTGTCAATGTGTATCGAGAACATATTATCACACCTCTTTTCTTATTTTTTTAGGTAACTGCAAACTTCGATTCAAGACAACGATCAATGACGAAGTACCGAAACAGGAGACACAAGACAGGTAATTAATAATATTAATTACTGATAATATGTACCTGGTATACATTCACACTAAAAAACGTGTCTAGCCAATCCATAGGCCATAGGCCCTTGTTCAGGTTGACTTGCTCGGATGTGAATTTGAATCCTTGCCGGTCACCCTAACCCCGCCTTGCGAATGGTTTGCCGGCACCAGCCATACAGTTTTTTATAGATAGATAAGATAGATAAGTTAGATAGATAAGATATTCGCTCGGATGCGAATTTCAATCCTTGCCGGTCAATCTAACCCGCCTTGCGAATGGTTGGCCGGTAGCAGGCATTCAGTTTTTTTATAGATAGATAAGATAGATAGATAAGATAGATAAGTTAGATAGATAAGATATTCGCTCGGATGCGAATTTCAATCCTTGCCGGTCAATCTAACCCGCCTTGCGAATGGTTGGCCGGTACCAGGCATTCAGTTTTTTATAGATAGATAAGATAGTTAGATAAGATAGATAAGTTAGATAGATAAGATATTCGCTCGGATGCGAATTTCAATCCTTGCCGGTCAATCTAACCCGCCTTGCGAATGGTTGGCCGGTACCAGGCATTCAGTTTTTTATAGATAGATAGATAAGATAGATAAGTTAGATAGATAAGAAATTCGCTCTTATGCGAATTTCAATCCTTGCCGGTCAATCTAACCCGCCTTGCGAATGGTTGGCCGGTACCAGGCATTCAGTTTTTTATAGATAGATAGATAAGATAGATAAGTTAGATAGATAAGAAATTCGCTCTTATGCGAATTTCAATCCTTGCTGGTCAATCTAACCCGCCTTGCGAATGGTTGGCCGGTACCAGGCATTTAGTTTTTTTTAGATAGATAAGATAGATAGATAAGATAGATAAGTTAGATAGATAAGATATTCGCTCGGATGCGAATTTCAATACTTGCCGGTCAATCTAACCCGCCTTGCGAATGGTTGGCCGGCACCAGGTATTCAGTTTTTTATAGATAGATAAGACAGATAAGATAGATAGATAAGATAGATAGATAACATAGGTAGATAAGATGCGATAGATAAGATACGATAGATAAGATAGATAGATAAGATAGATAGTTAGATTGATTGATACAGTATAGTGCCTTTTTTGTGTCAATGTGTATCGAGAACATATTATCACACCTCTTTTCTTATTTTTTTAGGTAACTGCAAACTTCGATTCAAGACAACGATCAATGACGAAGTACCGAAACAGGAGACACAAGACAGGTAATTAATAATATTAATTACTGATAATATGTACCCGGTATACATTCACACTAAAAAACGTGTCTAGCCAATCCATAGGCCATAGGCCCTTGTTCAGGTTGACTTGCTCGGATGTGAATTTGAATCCTTGCCGGTCACCCTAACCCCGCCTTGCGAATGGTTTGCCGGCACCAGCCATACAGTTTTTTATAGATAGATAAGATAGATAAGTTAGTTAGATAAGATATTCGCTCGGATGCGAATTTCAATCCTTGCCGGTCAATCTAACCCGCCTTGCGGATGGTTGGCCGGTAGCAGGCATTCAGTTTTTTATAGATAGATAAGATAGATAGATAAGATAGATAAGTTAGATAGATAAGATATTCGCTCGGATGCGAATTTCAATCCTTGCCGGTCAATCTAACCCGCCTTGCGAATGGTTGGCCGGTACCAGGCATTCAGTTTTTTATAGATAGATAAGATAGTTAGATAAGATAGATAAGTTAGATAGATAAAATATTCGCTCGGATGCGAATTTCAATCCTTGCCGGTCAATCTAACCCGCCTTGCGAATGGTTGGCCGGTACCAGGCATTCAGTTTTTTATAGATAGATAGATAAGATAGATAAGTTAGATAGATAAGATATTCGCTCTTATGCGAATTTCAATCCTTGCCGGTCAATCTAACCCGCCTTGCGAATGGTTGGCCGGTACCAGGCATTCAGTTTTTTATAGATAGATAAGATAGATAAGTTAGATAGATAAGTTATTCGCTCGGATGCGAATTTCAATCCTTGCCGATCAATCTAACCCGCCTTGCGAATGGTTGGCCGGCACCAGGTATTCAGTTTTTTATATATAGATAAGACAGATAAGATAGATAGATAAGATAGATAGATAACATAGGTAGATAAGATGCGATAGATAAGATACGATAGATAAGATAGATAGATAAGATAGATAGATAGTTAGATTGATTGATACAGTATAGTGCCTTATTTTGTGTCAATGTGTATCGAGAACATATTATCACACCTCTTTTCTTATTTTTTTAGGTAACTGCAAACTTCGATTCAAGACAACGATCAATGACGAAGTACCGAAACAGGAGACACAAGACAGGTAATTAATAATATTAATTACTGATAATATGTACCCGGTATACATTCACACTAAAAAACGTGTCTAGCCAATCCATAGGCCATAGGCCCTTGTTCAGGTTGACTTGCTCGGATGTGAATTTGAATCCTTGCTGGTCACCCTAACCCCGCCTTGCGAATGGTTTGCCGGCACCAGCCATACAGTTTTTTATAGATAGATAAGATAGATAAGTTAGATAGATAAGATATTCGCTCGGATGCGAATTTCAATCCTTGCCGGTCAATCTAACCCGCCTTGCGAATGGTTGGCCGGTACCAGGCATTCAGTTTTTTATAGATAGATAAGTTAGATAGATAAGATATTCGCTCTTATGCGAATTTCAATCCTTGCCGGTCAATCTAACCCGCCTTGCGAATGGTTGGCCGGTACCAGGCATTCAGTTTTTTATAGATAGATAAGATAGATAGATAAGATAGATAAGTTAGATAGATAAGTTAGATAGATAAGATATTCGCTCGGATGCGAATTTCAATCCTTGCCGGTCAATCTAACCCGCCTTGCGAATGGTTGGCCGGCACCAGGTATTCAGTTTTTTATAGATAGATAAGATAGATAAGACAGATAAGATAGATAGATAAGATAGATAGATAACATAGGTAGATAAGATGCGATAGATAAGATACGATAGATAAGATAGATAGATAAGATAGATAGATAGTTAGATTGATTGATACAGTATAGTGCCTTTTTTTGTGTCAATGTGTATCGAGAACATATTATCACACCTCTTTTCTTATTTTTTTAGGTAACTGCAAACTTCGATTCAAGACAACGATCAATGACGAAGTACCGAAACAGGAGACACAAGACAGGTAATTAATAATATTAATTACTGATAATATGTACCCGGTATACATTCACACTAAAAAACGTGTCTAGCCAATCCATAGGCCATAGGCCCTTGTTCAGGTTGACTTGCTCGGATGTGAATTTGAATCCTTGCCGGTCACCCTAACCCCGCCTTGCGAATGGTTTGCCGGCACCAGCCATACAGTTTTTTATAGATAGATAAGATAGATAAGTTAGATAGATAAGATATTCGCTCGGATGCGAATTTCAATCCTTGCCGGTCAATCTAACCCGCCTTGCGGATGGTTGGCCGGTAGCAGGCATTCAGTTTTTTATAGATAGATAAGATAGATAGATAAGATAGATAAGTTAGATAGATAAGATATTCGCTCGGATGCGAATTTCAATCCTTGCCAGTCAATCTAACCCGCCTTGCGAATGGTTGGCCGGTACCAGGCATTCAGTTTTTTATAGATAGATAAGATAGTTAGATAAGATAGATAAGTTAGATAGATAAGATATTCGCTCGGATGCGAATTTCAATCCTTGCCGGTCAATCTAACCCGCCTTGCAAATGGTTGGCCGGTACCAGGCATTCAGTTTTTTATAGATAGATAGATAAGATAGATAAGTTAGATAGATAAGATATTCGCTCTTATGCGAATTTCAATCCTTGCCGGTCAATCTAACCCGCCTTGCGAATGGTTGGCCGGTACCAGGCATTCAGTTTTTTATAGATAGATAAGATAGATAGATAAGATAGATAAGTTAGATAGATAAGATATTCGCTCGGATGCGAATTTCAATTCTTGCCGGTCAATCTAACCCGCCTTGCGAATGGTTGGCCGGCACCAGGTATTCAGTTTTTTATAGATAGATAAGACAGATAAGATAGATAGATAAGATAGATAGATAACATAGGTAGATAAGATGCGATAGATAAGATACGATAGATAAGATAGATAGATAAGATAGATAGATAGTTAGATTGATTGATACAGTATAGTGCCTTTTTTGTGTCAATGTGTATCTAGAACATATTATCACGCCTCTTTTCTTATTTTTTTAGGTAACTGCAAACTTCGATTCAAGACAACGATCAATGACGAAGTACTGAAACAGTAGACACAAGACAGGTAATTAATAATATTAATTACTGATAATATGTACCCGGTATACATTCACACTAAAAAACGTGTCTAGCCAATCCATAGGCCATAGGCCCTTGTTCAGGTTGACTTGCTCGGATGTGAATTTGAATCCTTGCCGGTCACCCTAACCCCGCCTTGCGAATGGTTTGCCGGCACCAGCCATACAGTTTTTTATAGATAGATAAGATAGATAAGTTAGATAGATAAGATATTCGCTCGGATGCGAATTTCAATCCTTGCCGGTCAATCTAACCCGCCTTGCGAATGGTTGGCCGGTACCAGGCATTCAGTTTTTTATAGATAGATAAGATAGTTAGATAAGATAGATAAGTTAGATAGATAAGATATTCGCTCGGATGCGAATTTCAATCCTTGCCGGTCAATCTAACCCGCCTTGCGAATGGTTGGCCGGCACCAGGTATTCAGTTTTTTATAGATAGATAAGACAGATAAGATAGATAGATAAGATAGATAGATAACATAGGTAGATAAGATGCGATAGATAAGATACGATAGATAAGATAGATAGATAGATAAGATAGATAGATAGTTAGATTGATTGATACAGTATAGTGCCTTTTTTTGTGTCAATGTGTATCGAGAACATATTATCACACCTCTTTTCTTATTTTTTTAGGTAACTGCAAACTTCGATTCAAGACAACGATCAATGACGAAGTACCGAAACAGGAGACACAAGACAGGTAATTAATAATATTAATTACTGATAATATGTACCCGGTATACATTCACACTAAAAAACGTGTCTAGCCAATCCATAGGCCATAGGCCCTTGTTCAGGTTGACTTGCTCGGATGTGAATTTGAATCCTTGCCGGTCACCCTAACCCCGCCTTGCGAATGGTTTGCCGGCACCAGCCATACAGTTTTTTATAGATAGATAAGATAGATAAGTTAGATAGATAAGATATTCGCTCGGATGCGAATTTCAATCCTTGCCGGTCAATCTAACCCGCCTTGCGAATGGTTGGCCGGTAGCAGGCATTCAGTTTTTTATAGATAGATAAGATAGATAGATAAGATAGATAAGTTAGATAGATAAGATATTCGCTCGGATGCGAATTTCAATCCTTGCCGGTCAATCTAACCCGCCTTGCGAATGGTTGGCCGGTACCAGGCATTCAGTTTTTTATAGATAGATAGATAAGATAGATAAGTTAGATAGATAAGATATTCGCTCTTATGCGAATTTCAATCCTTGCCGGTCAATCTAACCCGCCTTGCGAATGGTTGGCCGGTACCAGGCATTCAGTTTTTTATAGATAGATAAAATAGATAAGATAGATAAGTTAGATAGATAAGATATTCGCTCGGATGCGAATTTCAATCCTTGCCGGTCAATCTAACCCGCCTTGCGAATGGTTGGCCGGCACCAGGTATTCAGTTTTTTATAGATAGATAAGACAGATAAGATAGATAGATAAGATAGATAGATAACATAGGTAGATAAGATGCGATAGATAATATACGATAAATAAGATAGATAGATAGTTAGATTGATTGATACAGTATAGTGCCTTTTTTTGTGTCAATGTGTATCGAGAACATATTATCACACCTCTTTTCTTATTTTTTTAGGTAACTGCAAACTTCGATTCAAGACAACGATCAATGACGAAGTACCGAAACAGGAGACACAAGACAGGTAATTAATAATATTAATTACTGATAATATGTACCCGGTATACATTCACACTAAAAAACGTGTCTAGCCAATCCATAGGCCATAGGCCCTTGTTCAGGTTGACTTGCTCGGATGTGAATTTGAATCCTTGCCGGTCACCCTAACCCCACCTTGCGAATGGTTTGCCGGCACCAGCCATACAGTTTTTTATAGATAGATAAGATAGATAAGTTAGATAGATAAGATATTCGCTCGGATGCGAATTTCAATCCTTGCCGGTCAATCTAACCCGCCTTGCGAATGGTTGGCCGGTAGCAGGCATTCAGTTTTTTATAGATAGATAAGATAGTTAGATAAGATAGATAAGTTAGATAGATAAGATATTCGCTCGGATGCGAATTTCAATCCTTGCCGGTCAATCTAACCCGCCTTGCGAATGGTTGGCCGGTACCAGGCATTCAGTTTTTTATAGATAGATAAGATAGTTAGATAAGATAGATAAGTTAGATAGATAAGATATTCGCTCGGATGCGAATTTCAATCCTTGCCGGTCAATCTAACCCGCCTTGCGAATGGTTGGCCGGTACCAGGCATTCAGTTTTTTATAGATAGATAGATAAGATAGATAAGTTAGATAGATAAGATATTCGCTCGGATGCGAATTTCAATCCTTGCCGGTCAATCTAACCCGCCTTGCGAATGGTTGGCCGGCACCAGGTATTCAGTTTTTTATAGATAGATAAGACAGATAAGAGAGATAGATAAGATAGATAGATAACATAGGTAGATAAGATGCGATAGATAAGATACGATAGATAAGATAGATAGATAAGATATATAGATAGTTAGATTGATTGATACAGTATAGTGCCTTTTTTTGTGTCAATGTGTATCGAGAACATATTATCACACCTCTTTTCTTATTTTTTTAGGTAACTGCAAACTTCGATTCAAGACAACGATCAATGACGAAGTACCGAAACAGGAGACACAAGACAGGTAATTAATAATATTAATTACTGATAATATGTACCCGGTATACATTCACACTAAAAAACGTGTCTAGCCAATCCATAGGCCATAGGCCCTTGTTCAGGTTGACTTGCTCGGATGTGAATTTGAATCCTTGCCGGTCACCCTAACCCCGCCTTGCGAATGGTTTGCCGGCACCAGCCATACAGTTTTTTATAGATAGATAAGATAGATAAGTTAGATAGATAAGATATTCGCTCGGATGCGAATTTCAATCCTTGCCGGTCAATCTAACCCGCCTTGCGAATGGTTGGCCGGTAGCAGGCATTCAGTTTTTTATAGATAGATAAGATAGATAGATAAGATAGATAAGTTAGATAGATAAGATATTCGCTCGGATGCGAATTTCAATCCTTGCCGGTCAATCTAACCCGCCTTGAGAATGGTTGGCCGGTACCAGGCATTCAGTTTTTTATAGATAGATAAGATAGTTAGATAAGATAGATAAGTTAGATAGATAAGATATTCGCTCGGATGCGAATTTCAATCCTTGCCGGTCAATCTAACCCGCCTTGCGAATGGTTGGCCGGTACCAGGCATTCAGTTTTTTATAGATAGATAGATAAGATAGATAAGTTAGATAGATAAGATATTCGCTCTTATGCGAATTTCAATCCTTGCCGGTCAATCTAACCCGCCTTGCGAATGGTTGGCCGGTACCAGGCATTCAGTTTTTTATAGATAGATAAGATAGATAGATAAGATAGATAAGTTAGATAGATAAGATATTCGCTCGGATGCGAATTTCAATCCTTGCCGGTCAATCTAACCCGCCTTGCGAATGGTTGGCCGGCACCAGGTATTCAGTTTTTTATAGATAGATAAGATAGATAAGACAGATAAGATAGATAGATAAGATAGATAGATAACATAGGTAGATAAGATGCGATAGATAAGATACGATAGTTAAGATAGATAGATAAGATAGATAGATAGTTAGATTGATTGATACAGTATAGTGCCTTTTTTGTGTCAATGTGTATCGAGAACATATTATCACACCTCTTTTCTTATTTTTTTAGGTAACTGCAAACTTCGATTCAAGACAACGATCAATGACGAAGTACCGAAACAGGAGACACAAGACAGGTAATTAATAATATTAATTACTGATAATATGTACCCGGTATACATTCACACTAAAAAACGTGTCTAGCCAATCCATAGGCCATAGGCCCTTGTTCAGGTTGACTTGCTCGGATGTGAATTTGAATCCTTGCTGGTCACCCTAACCCCGCCTTGCGAATGGTTTGCCGGCACCAGCCATACAGTTTTTTATAGATAGATAAGATAGATAAGTTAGATAGATAAGATATTCGCTCGGATGCGAATTTCAATCCTTGCCGGTCAATCTAACCCGCCTTGCGAATGGTTGGCCGGTACCAGGCATTCAGTTTTTTATAGATAGATAAGATAGATAAGTTAGATAGATAAGATATTCGCTCTTATGCGAATTTCAATCCTTGCCGGTCAATCTAACCCGCCTTGCGAATGGTTGGCCGGTACCAGGCATTCAGTTTTTTATAGATAGATAAGATAGATAGATAAGATAGATAAGTTAGATAGATAAGATATTCGCTCGGATGCGAATTTCAATCCTTGCCGGTCAATCTAACCCGCCTTGCGAATGGTTGGCCGGCACCAGGTATTCAGTTTTTTATAGATAGATAAGATAGATAAGACAGATAAGATAGATAGATAAGATAGATAGATAACATAGGTAGATAAGATGCGATAGATAAGATACGATAGATAAGATAGATAGATAAGATAGATAGATAGTTAGATTGATTGATACAGTATAGTGCCTTTTTTTGTGTCAATGTGTATCGAGAACATATTATCACACCTCTTTTCTTATTTTTTTAGGTAACTGCAAACTTCGATTCAAGACAACGATCAATGACGAAGTACCGAAACAGGAGACACAAGACAGGTAATTAATAATATTAATTACTGATAATATGTACCCGGTATACATTCACACTAAAAAACGTGTCTAGCCAATCCATAGGCCATAGGCCCTTGTTCAGGTTGACTTGCTCGGATGTGAATTTGAATCCTTGCCGGTCACCCTAACCCCGCCTTGCGAATGGTTTGCCGGCACCAGCCATACAGTTTTTTATAGATAGATAAGATAGATAAGTTAGATAGATAAGATATTCGCTCGGATGCGAATTTCAATCCTTGCCGGTCAATCTAACCCGCCTTGCGAATGGTTGGCCGGTACCAGGCATTCAGTTTTTTATAGATAGATAAGATAGTTAGATAAGATAGATAAGTTAGATAGATAAGATATTCGCTCGGATGCGAATTTCAATCCTTGCCGGTCAATCTAACCCGCCTTGCGAATGGTTGGCCGGTACCAGGCATTCAGTTTTTTATAGTTAGATAGATAAGATAGATAAGTTAGATAGATAAGATATTCGCTCTTATGCGAATTTCAATCCTTGCCGGTCAATCTAACCCGCCTTGCGAATGGTTGGCCGGTACCAGGCATTCAGTTTTTTATAGATAGATAAGATAGATAGATAAGATAAATAAGTTAGATAGATAAGATATTCGCTCGGATGCGAATTTCAATCCTTGCCGGTCAATCTAACCCGCCTTGCGAATGGTTGGCCGGCACCAGGTATTCAGTTTTTTATAGATAGATAAGACAGATAAGATAGATAGATAAGATAGATAGATAACATAGGTAGATAAGATGCGATAGATAAGATACGATAGATAAGATAGATAGATAAGATAGATAGATAGTTAGATTGATTGATACAGTATAGTGCCTTTTTTTGTGTCAATGTGTATCGAGAACATATTATCACACCTCTTTTCTTATTTTTTTAGGTAACTGCAAACTTCGATTCAAGACAACGATCAATGACGAAGTACCGAAACAGGAGACACAAGACAGGTAATTAATAATATTAATTATTGATAATATGTACCCGGTATACATTCACACTAAAAAACGTGTCTAGCCAATCCATAGGCCATAGGCCCTTGTTCAGGTTGACTTGCTCGGATGTGAATTTGAATCCTTGCCGGTCACCCTAACCCCGCCTTGCGAATGGTTTGCCGGCACCAGCCATACAGTTTTTTATAGATAGATAAGATAGATAGATAAGATAGATAAGTTAGATAGATAAGATATTCGCTCGGATGCGAATTTCAATCCTTGCCGGTCAATCTAACCCGCCTTGCGAATGGTTGGCCGGTAGCAGGTTTTCAGTTTTTTTATAGATAGATAAGATAGATAGATAAGATAGATAAGTTAGATAGATAAGATATTCGCTCGGATGCGAATTTCAATCCTTGCCGGTCAATCTAACCCGCCTTGCAAATGGTTGGCCGGTACCAGGCATTCAGTTTTTTATAGATAGATAAGATAGTTAGATAAGATAGATAAGTTAGATAGATAAGATATTCGCTCGGATGCGAATTTCAATCCTTGCCGGTCAATCTAACCCGCCTTGCGAATGGTTGGCCGGTACCAGGCATTCAGTTTTTTATAGATAGATAGATAAGATAGATAAGTTAGATAGATAAGATATTCGCTCTTATGCGAATTTCAATCCTTGCCGGTCAATCTAACCCGCCTTGCGAATGGTTGGCCGGTACCAGGCATTCAGTTTTTTATAGATAGATAAGATAGATAGATAAGATATTCGCTCGGATGCGAAATTCAATCCTTGCCGGTCAATCTAACCCGCCTTGCGAATGGTTGGCCGGCACCAGGTATTCAGTTTTTTATAGATAGATAAGATAGATAAGACAGATAAGATAGATAGATAAGATAGATAGATAACATAGGTAGATAAGATGCGATAGATAAGATACGATAGATAAGATAGATAGATAAGATAGATAGTTAGATTGATTGATACAGTATAGTGCCTTTTTTTGTGTCAATGTGTATCGAGAACATATTATCACACCTTTTTTCTTATTTTTTTAGGTAACTGCAAACTTCGATTCAAGACAACGATCAATGACGAAGTACCGAAACAGGAGACACAAGACAGGTAATTAATAATATTAATTACTGATAATATGTACCCGGTATACATTCACACTAAAAAACGTGTCTAGCCAATCCATAGGCCATAGGCCCTTGTTCAGGTTGACTTGCTCGGATGTGAATTTGAATCCTTGCCGGTCACCCTAACCCCGCCTTGCGAATGGTTTGCCGGCACCAGCCATACAGTTTTTTATAGATAGATAAGATAGATAAGTTAGATAGATAAGATATTCGCTCAGATGCGAATTTCAATCCTTGCCGGTCAATCTAACCCGCCTTGCGAATGGTTGGCCGGTAGCAGGCATTCAGTTTTTTATAGATAGATAGATAGATAAGATAGATAAGTTAGATAGATAAGATATTCGCTCGGATGCGAATTTCAATCCTTGCCGGTCAATCTAACCCGCCTTGCGAATGGTTGGCCGGTACCAGGCATTCAGTTTTTTATAGATAGATAAGATAGATAAGTTAGATAGATAAGATATTCGCTCTTATGCGAATTTCAATCCTTGCCGGTCAATCTAACCCGCCTTGCGAATGGTTGGCCGGTACCAGGCATTCAGTTTTTTATAGATAGATAAGATAGATAAGTTAGATAGATAAGATATTCGCTCGGATGCGAATTTCAATCCTTGCCGGTCAATCTAACCCGCCTTGCGAATGGTTGGCCGGCACCAGGTATTCAGTTTTTTATAGATAGATAAGATAGATAAGACAGATAAGATAGATAGATAAGATAGATAGATAACATAGGTAGATAAGATGCGATAGATAAGATACGATAGATAAGATAGATAAGATAGATAGATAGTTAGATTGATTGATACAGTATAGTGCCTTTTTTTGTGTCAATGTGTATCGAGAACATATTATCACACCTCTTTTCTTATTTTTTTAGGTAACTGCAAACTTCGATTCAAGACAACGATCAATGACGAAGTACCGAAACAGGAGACACAAGACAGGTAATTAATAATATTAATTACTGATAATATGTACCCGGTATACATTCACACTAAAAAACGTGTCTAGCCAATCCATAGGCCATAGGCCCTTGTTCAGGTTGACTTGCTCGGATGTGAATTTGAATCCTTGCCGGTCACCCTAACCCCGCCTTGCGAATGGTTTGCCGGCACCAGCCATACAGTTTTTTATAGATAGATAAGATAGATAAGTTAGATAGATAAGATATTCGCTCGGATGCGAATTTCAATCCTTGCCGGTCAATCTAACCCGCCTTGCGAATGGTTGGCCGGTAGCAGGCATTCAGTTTTTTATAGATAGATAAGATAGATAGATAAGATAGATAAGTTAGATAGATAAGATATTCGCTCGGATGCGAATTTCAATCCTTGCCGGTCAATCTAACCCGCCTTGCGAATGGTTGGCCGGTACCAGGCATTCAGTTTTTTATAGATAGATAGATAAGTTAGATAAGTTAGATAGATAAGATATTCGCTCGGAAGCGAATTTCAATCCTTGCCGGTCAATCTAACCCGCCTTGCGAATGGTTGGCCGGCACCAGGTATTCAGTTTTTTATAGATAGATAAGATAGATAAGACAGATAAGATAGATAGATAAGATAGATAGGTAGATAACATAGGTAGATAAGATGCGATAGATAAGATACGATAGATAAGATAGATAGATAAGATAGATAGATAGTTAGATTGATTGATACAGTATAGTGCCTTTTTTTGTGTCAATGTGTATCGAGAACATATTATCACACCTCTTTTCTTATTTTTTTAGGTAACTGCAAACTTCGATTCAAGACAACGATCAATGACGAAGTACCGAAACAGGAGACACAAGACAGGTAATTAATAATATTAATTACTGATAATATGTACCCGGTATACATTCACACTAAAAAACGTGTCTAGCCAATCCATAGGCCATAGGCCCTTGTTCAGGTTGACTTGCTCGGATGTGAATTTCAATCCTTGCCGGTCACCCTAACCCCGCCTTGCGAATGGTTTGCTGGCACCAGCCATACAGTTTTTTATAGATAGATAAGATAGATAAGTTAGATAGATAAGATATTCGCTCGGATGCGAATTTCAATCCTTGCCGGTCAATCTAACCCGCCTTGCGAATGGTTGGCCGGTACCAGGCATTCAGTTTTTTATAGATAGATAAGATAGTTAGATAAGATAGATAAGTTAGATAGATAAGATATTCGCTCGGATGCGAATTTCAATCCTTGCCGGTCAATCTAACCCGCCTTGCGAATGGTTGGCCGGTACCAGGCATTCAGTTTTTTATAGTTAGATAGATAAGATAGATAAGTTAGATAGATAAGATATTCGCTCTTATGCGAATTTCAATCCTTGCCGGTCAATCTAACCCGCCTTGCGAATGGTTGGCCGGTACCAGGCATTCAGTTTTTTATAGATAGATAAGATAGATAGATAAGATAGATAAGTTAGATAGATAAGATATTCGCTCGGATGCGAATTTCAATCCTTGCCGGTCAATCTAACCCGCCTTGCGAATGGTTGGCCGGCACCAGGTATTCAGTTTTTTATAGATAGATAAGACAGATAAGATAGATAGATAAGATAGATAGATAACATAGGTAGATAAGATGCGATAGATAAGATACGATAGATAAGATAGATAGATAAGATAGATAGATAGTTAGATTGATTGATACAGTATAGTGCCTTTTTTTGTGTCAATGTGTATCGAGAACATATTATCACACCTCTTTTCTTATTTTTTTAGGTAACTGCAAACTTCGATTCAAGACAACGATCAATGACGACGTACCGAAACAGGAGACACAAGACAGGTAATTAATAATATTAATTACTGATAATATGTACCCGGTATACATTCACACTAAAAAACGTGTCTAGCCAATCCATAGGCCATAGGCCCTTGTTCAGGTTGACTTGCTCGGATGTGAATTTGAATCCTTGCCGGTCACCCTAACCCCGCCTTGCGAATGGTTTGCCGGCACCAGCCATACAGTTTTTTATAGATAGATAAGATAGATAAGTTAGATAGATAAGATATTCGCTCGGATGCGAATTTCAATCCTTGCCGGTCAATCTAACCCGCCTTGCGAATGGTTGGCCGGTAGCAGGTTTTCAGTTTTTTATAGATAGATAAGATAGATAGATAAGATAGATAAGTTAGATAGATAAGATATTCGCTCGGATGCGAATTTCAATCCTTGCCGGTCAATCTAACCCGCCTTGCAAATGGTTGGCCGGTACCAGGCATTCAGTTTTTTATAGATAGATAAGATAGTTAGATAAGATAGATAAGTTAGATAGATAAGATATTCGCTCGGATGCGAATTTCAATCCTTGCCGGTCAATCTAACCCGCCTTGCGAATGGTTGGCCGGTACCAGGCATTCAGTTTTTTATAGATAGATAAGATAGATAAGTTAGATAGATAAGATATTCGCTCTTATGCGAATTTCAATCCTTGCCGGTCAATCTAACCCGCCTTGCGAATGGTTGGCCGGTACCAGGCATTCAGTTTTTTATAGATAGATAAGATAGATAAGTTAGATAGATAAGATATTCGCTCGGATGCGAATTTCAATCCTTGCCGGTCAATCTAACCCGCCTTGCGAATGGTTGGCCGGCACCAGGTATTCAGTTTTTTATAGATAGATAAGATAGATAAGACAGATAAGATAGATAGATAAGGTAGATAGATAACATAGGTAGATAAGATGCGATAGATAAGATACGATAGATAAGATAGATAGATAAGATAGATAGATAGTTAGATTGATTGATACAGTATAGTGCCTTTTTTTGTGTCAATGTGTATCGAGAACATATTATCACACCTCTTTTCTTATTTTTTTAGGTAACTGCAAACTTCGATTCAAGACAACGATCAATGACGAAGTACCGAAACAGGAGACACAAGACAGGTAATTAATAATATTAATTACTGATAATATGTACCCGGTATACATTCACACTAAAAAACGTGTCTAGCCAATCCATAGGCCATAGGCCCTTGTTCAGGTTGACTTGCTCGGATGTGAATTTGAATCCTTGCCGGTCACCCTAACCCCGCCTTGCGAATGGTTTGCCGGCACCAGCCATACAGTTTTTTATAGATAGATAAGATAGATAAGTTAGATAGATAAGATATTCGCTCAGATGCGAATTTCAATCCTTGCCGGTCAATCTAACCCGCCTTGCGAATGGTTGGCCGGTAGCAGGCATTCAGTTTTTTTAGATAGATAGATAAGATAGATAAGTTAGATAGATAAGATATTCGCTCGGATGCGAATTTCAATCCTTGCCGGTCAATCTAACCCGCCTTGCGAATGGTTGGCCGGTACCAGGCATTCAGTTTTTTATAGATAGATAAGATAGTTAGATAAGATAGATAAGTTAGATAGATAAGATATTCGCTCGGATGCGAATTTCAATCCTTGCCGGTCAATCTAACCCGCCTTGCGAATGGTTGGCCGGTACCAGGCATTCAGTTTTTTATAGATAGATAAGATAGATAAGTTAGATAGATAAGATATTCGCTCTTATGCGAATTTCAATCCTTGCCGGTCAATCTAACCCGCCTTGCGAATGGTTGGCCGGTACCAGGCATTCAGTTTTTTATAGATAGATAAGATAGATAAGTTAGATAGATAAGATATTCGCTCGGATGCGAATTTCAATCCTTGCCGGTCAATCTAACCCGCCTTGCGAATGGTTGGCCGGCACCAGGTATTCAGTTTTTTAAAGATAGATAAGATAGATAAGACAGATAAGATAGATAGATAAGATAGATAGATAACATAGGTAGATAAGATGCGATAGATAAGATACGATAGATAAGATAGATAGATAAGATAGATAGATAGTTAGATTGATTGATACAGTATAGTGCCTTTTTTTGTGTCAATGTGTATCGAGAACATATTATCACACCTCTTTTCTTATTTTTTTAGGTAACTGCAAACTTAGATTCAAGACAACGATCAATGACGAAGTACCGAAACAGGAGAAACAAGACAGGTAATTAATAATATTAATTACTGATAATATGTACCCGGTATACATTCACACTAAAAAACGTGTCTAGCCAATCCATAGGCCATAGGCCCTTGTTCAGGTTGACTTGCTCGGATGTGAATTTGAATCCTTGCCGGTCACCCTAACCCCGCCTTGCGAATGGTTTGCCGGCACCAGCCATACAGTTTTTTATAGATAGTTAAGATAGATAAGTTAGATAGATAAGATATTCGCTCGGATGCGAATTTCAATCCTTGCCGGTCAATCTAACCCGCCTTGCGAATGGTTGGCCGGTAGCAGGCATTCAGTTTTTTATAGATAGATAAGATAGATAGATAAGATAGATAAGTTAGATAGATAAGATATTCGCTCGGATGCGAATTTCAATCCTTGCCGGTCAATCTAACCCGCCTTGCGAATGGTTGGCCGGTACCAGGCATTTAGTTTTTTATAGATAGATAGATAAGATAGATAAGTTAGATAAGTTAGATAGATAAGATATTCGCTCGGAAGCGAATTTCAATCCTTGCCGGTCAATCTAACCCGCCTTGCGAATGGTTGGCCGGCACCAGGTATTCAGTTTTTTATAGATAGATAAGATAGATAAGACAGATAAGATAGATAGATAAGATAGATAGATAGATAACATAGGTAGATAAGATGCGATAGATAAGATATGATAGATAAGATAGATAGATTAGATAGATAGATAGTTAGATTGATTGATACAGTATAGTGCCTTTTTTGTGTCAATGTGTATCGAGAACATATTATCACACCTCTTTTCTTATTTTTTTAGGTAACTGCAAACTTCGATTCAAGACAACGATCAATGACGAAGTACCGAAACAGGAGACACAAGACAGGTAATTAATAATATAAATTACTGATAATATGTACCCGGTATACATTCACACTAAAAAACGTGTCTAGCCAATCCATAGGCCATAGGCCCTTGTTCAGGTTGACTTGCTCGGATGTGAATTTGAATCCTTGCCGGTCACCCTAACCCCGCCTTGCGAATGGTTTGCCGGCACCAGCCATACAGTTTTTTATAGATAGATAAGATAGATAAGTTAGATAGATAAGATATTCGCTCGGATGCGAATTTCAATCCTTGCCGGTCAATCTAACCCGCCTTGCGAATGGTTGGCCGGTAGCAGGCATTCAGTTTTTTATAGATAGATAAGATAGATAGATAAGATAGATAAGTTAGATAGATAAGATATTCGCTCGGATGCGAATTTCAATCCTTGCCGGTCAATCTAACCCGCCTTGCGAATGGTTGGCCGGTACCAGGCATTTAGTTTTTTATAGATAGATAGATAGATAAGATAGATAAGTTAGATAAGTTAGATAGATAAGATATTCGCTCGGAAGCGAATTTCAATCCTTGCCGGTCAATCTAACCCGCCTTGCGAATGGTTGGCCGGCACCAGGTATTCAGTTTTTTATAGATAGATAAGATAGATAAGACAGATAAGATAGATAGATAAGATAGATAGATAGATAGATAACATAGGTAGATAAGATGCGATAGATAAGATACGATAGATAAGATAGATAGATTAGATAGATAGATAGTTAGATTGATTGATACAGTATAGTGCCTTTTTTGTGTCAATGTGTATCGAGAACATATTATCACACCTCTTTTCTTATTTTTTTAGGTAACTGCAAACTTCGATTCAAGACAACGATCAATGACGAAGTACCGAAACAGGAGACACAAGACAGGTAATTAATAATATTAATTACTGATAATATGTACCCGGTATACATTCACACTAAAAAACGTGTCTAGCCAATCCATAGGCCATAGGCCCTTGTTCAGGTTGACTTGCTCGGATGTGAATTTGAATCCTTGCCGGTCACCCTAACCCCGCCTTGCGAATGGTTTGCCGGCACCAGCCATACAGTTTTTTATAGATAGATAAGATAGATAAGTTAGATAGATAAGATATTCGCTCGGATGCGAATTTCAATCCTTGCCGGTCAATCTAACCCGCCTTGCGAATGGTTGGCCGGTAGCAGGCATTCAGTTTTTTATAGATAGATAAGATAGATAGATAAGATAGATAAGTTAGATAGATAAGATATTCGCTCGGATGCGAATTTCAATCCTTGCCGGTCAATCTAACCCGCCTTGCGAATGGTTGGCCGGTACCAGGCATTTAGTTTTTTATAGATAGATAGATAGATAAGATAGATAAGTTAGATAAGTTAGATAGATAAGATATTCGCTCGGAAGCGAATTTCAATCCTTGCCGGTCAATCTAACCCGCCTTGCGAATGGTTGGCCGGCACCAGGTATTCAGTTTTTTATAGATAGATAAGATAGATAAGACAGATAAGATAGATAGATAAGATAGATAGATAGATAACATAGGTAGATAAGATGCGATAGATAAGATACGATAGATAAGATAGATAGATTAGATAGATAGATAGTTAGATTGATTGATACAGTATAGTGCCTTTTTTGTGTCAATGTGTATCGAGAACATATTATCACACCTCTTTTCTTATTTTTTTAGGTAACTGCAAACTTCGATTCAAGACAACGATCAATGACGAAGTACCGAAACAGGAGACACAAGACAGGTAATTAATAATATTAATTACTGATAATATGTACCCGGTATACATTCACACTAAAAAATGTGTCTAGCCAATCCATAGGCCATAGGCCCTTGTTCAGGTTGACTTGCTCGGATGTGAATTTGAATCCTTGCCGGTCACCCTAACCCCGCCTTGCGAATGGTTTGCCGGCACCAGCCATACAGTTATTTATAGATAGATAAGATAGATAAGTTAGATAGATAAGATATTCGCTCGGATGCGAATTTCAATCCTTGCCGGTCAATCTAACCCGCCTTGCGAATGGTTGGCCGGTAGCAGGCATTCAGTTTTTTATAGATAGATAAGATAGATAGATAAGATAGATAAGTTAGATAGATAAGATATTCGCTCGGATGCGAATTTCAATCCTTGCCGGTCAATCTAACCCGCCTTGCGAATGGTTGGCCGATACCAGGCATTTAGTTTTTTATAGATAGATAGATAGATAAGATAGATAAGTTAGATAAGTTAGATAGATAAGATATTCGCTCGGAAGCGAATTTCAATCCTTGCCGGTCAATCTAACCCGCCTTGCGAATGGTTGGCCGGCACCAGGTATTCAGTTTTTTATAGATAGATAAGATAGATAAGACAGATAAGATAGATAGATAAGATAGATAGATAGATAACATAGGTAGATAAGATGCGATAGATAAGATACGATAGATAAGATAGATAGATTAGATAGATAGATAGTTAGATTGATTGATACAGTATAGTGCCTTTTTTTGTGTCAATGTGTATCGAGAACATATTATCACACCTCTTTTCTTATTTTTTTAGGTAACTGCAAACTTAGATTCAAGACAACGATCAATGACGAAGTACCGAAACAGGAGACACAAGACAGGTAATTAATAATATTAATTACTGATAATATGTACCCGGTATACATTCACACTAAAAAACGTGTCTAGCCAATCCATAGGCCATAGGCCCTTGTTCAGGTTGACTTGCTCGGATGTGAATTTGAATCCTTGCCGGTCACCCTAACCCCGCCTTGCGAATGGTTTGCCGGCACCAGCCATACAGTTTTTTATAGATAGATAAGATAGATAAGTTAGATAGATAAGATATTCGCTCGGATGCGAATTTCAATCCTTGCCGGTCAATCTAACCCGCCTTGCGAATGGTTGGCCGGTAGCAGGCATTCAGTTTTTTATAGATAGATAAGATAGATAGATAAGATAGATAAGTTAGATAGATAAGATATTCGCTCGGATGCGAATTTCAATCCTTGCCGGTCAATCTAACCCGCCTTGCGAATGGTTGGCCGGTACCAGGCATTTAGTTTTTTATAGATAGATAGATAGATAAGATAGATAAGTTAGATAAGTTAGATAGATAAGATATTCGCTCGGAAGCGAATTTCAATCCTTGCCGGTCAATCTAACCCGCCTTGCGAATGGTTGGCCGGCACCAGGTATTCAGTTTTTTATAGATAGATAAGATAGATAAGACAGATAAGATAGATAGATAAGATAGATAGATAGATAACATAGGTAGATAAGATGCGATAGATAAGATACGATAGATAAGATAGATAGATTAGATAGATAGATAGTTAGATTGATTGATACAGTATAGTGCCTTTTTTTGTGTCAATGTGTATCGAGAACATATTATCACACCTCTTTTCTTATTTTTTTAGGTAACTGCAAACTTAGATTCAAGACAACGATCAATGACGAAGTACCGAAACAGGAGACACAAGACAGGTAATTAATAATATTAATTACTGATAATATGTACCCGGTATACATTCACACTAAAAAACGTGTCTAGCCAATCCATAGGCCATAGGCCCTTGTTCAGGTTGACTTGCTCGGATGTGAATTTGAATCCTTGCCGGTCACCCTAACCCCGCCTTGCGAATGGTTTGCCGGCACCAGCCATACAGTTTTTTATAGATAGATAAGATAGATAAGTTAGATAGATAAGATATTCGCTCGGATGTGAATTTCAATCCTTGCCGGTCAATCTAACCCGCCTTGCGAATGGTTGGCCGGTACCAGGCATTCAGTTTTTTATAGATAGATAAGATAGATAGATAAGATATTCGCTCGGATGCGAAATTCAATCCTTGCCGGTCAATCTAACCCGCCTTGCGAATGGTTGGCCGGCACCAGGTATTCAGTTTTTTATAGATAGATAAGATAGATAAGACAGATAAGATAGATAGATAAGATAGATAGATAACATAGGTAGATAAGATGCGATAGATAAGATACGATAGATAAGATAGATAGATAAGATAGATAGTTAGATTGATTGATACAGTATAGTGCCTTTTTTTGTGTCAATGTGTATCGAGAACATATTATCACACCTTTTTTCTTATTTTTTTAGGTAACTGCAAACTTCGATTCAAGACAACGATCAATGACGAAGTACCAAAACAGGAGACACAAGACAGGTAATTAATAATATTAATTACTGATAATATGTACCCGGTATACATTCACACTAAAAAACGTGTCTAGCCAATCCATAGGCCATAGGCCCTTGTTCAGGTTGACTTGCTCGGATGTGAATTTGAATCCTTGCCGGTCACCCTAACCCCGCCTTGCGAATGGTTTGCCGGCACCAGCCATACAGTTTTTTATAGATAGATAAGATAGATAAGTTAGATAGATAAGATATTCGCTCAGATGCGAATTTCAATCCTTGCCGGTCAATCTAACCCGCCTTGCGAATGGTTGGCCGGTAGCAGGCATTCAGTTTTTTATAGATAGATAGATAGATAAGATAGATAAGTTAGATAGATAAGATATTCGCTCGGATGCGAATTTCAATCCTTGCCGGTCAATCTAACCCGCCTTGCGAATGGTTGGCCGGTACCAGGCATTCAGTTTTTTATAGATAGATAAGATAGTTAGATAAGATAGATAAGTTAGATAGATAAGATATTCGCTCGGATGCGAATTTCAATCCTTGCCGGTCAATCTAACCCGCCTTGCGAATGGTTGGCCGGTACCAGGCATTCAGTTTTTTATAGATAGATAAGATAGATAAGTTAGATAGATAAGATATTCGCTCTTATGCGAATTTCAATCCTTGCTGGTCAATCTAACCCGCCTTGCGAATGGTTGGCCGGTACCAGGCATTCAGTTTTTTATAGATAGATAAGATAGATAAGTTAGATAGATAAGATATTCGCTCGGATGCGAATTTCAATCCTTGCCGGTCAATCTAACCCGCCTTGCGAATGGTTGGCCGGCACCAGGTATTCAGTTTTTTATAGATAGATAAGATAGATAAGACAGATAAGATAGATAGATAAGATAGATAGATAAGATAGATAGATAGTTAGATTGATTGATACAGTATAGTGCCTTTTTTTGTGTCAATGTGTATCGAGAACATATTATCACACCTCTTTTCTTATTTTTTTAGGTAACTGCAAACTTCGATTCAAGACAACGATCAATGACGAAGTACCGAAACAGGAGACACAAGACAGGTAATTAATAATATTAATTACTGATAATATGTACCCGGTATACATTCACACTAAAAAACGTGTCTAGCCAATCCATAGGCCATAGGCCCTTGTTCAGGTTGACTTGCTCGGATGTGAATTTGAATCCTTGCCGGTCACCCTAACCCCGCCTTGCGAATGGTTTGCCGGCACCAGCCATACAGTTTTTTATAGATAGATAAGATAGATAAGTTAGATAGATAAGATATTCGCTCGGATGCGAATTTCAATCCTTGCCGGTCAATCTAACCCGCCTTGCGAATGGTT
The DNA here is from genome assembly GCF_055691185.1 of Crinia signifera. Classification (NCBI taxonomy): domain Eukaryota; kingdom Metazoa; phylum Chordata; class Amphibia; order Anura; family Myobatrachidae; genus Crinia; species Crinia signifera. The sequence continues at coordinate 123,823,381 of NC_139221.1, forward strand.
GGCCGGTAGCAGGCATTCAGTTTTTTATAGATAGATAAGATAGATAGATAAGATAGATAAGTTAGATAGATAAGATATTCGCTCGGATGCGAATTTCAATCCTTGCCGGTCAATCTAACCCGCCTTGCGAATGGTTGGCCGGTACCAGGCATTCAGTTTTTTATAGATAGATAGATAGATAAGATAGATAAGTTAGATAAGTTAGATAGATAAGATATTCGCTCGGAAGCGAATTTCAATCCTTGCCGGTCAATCTAACCCGCCTTGCGAATGGTTGGCCGGCACCAGGTATTCAGTTTTTTATAGATAGATAAGATAGATAAGACAGATAAGATAGATAGATAAGATAGATAGATAGAAAACATAGGTAGATAAGATGCGATAGATAAGATAGATAGATAAGATAGATAGATTAGATAGATAGATAGATAGTTAGATTGATTGATACAGTATAGTGCCTTTTTTTGTGTCAATGTGTATCGAGAACATATTATCACACCTCTTTTCTTATTTTTTTAGGTAACTGCAAACTTAGATTCAAGACAACGATCAATGACGAAGTACCGAAACAGGAGACACAAGACAGGTAATTAATAATATTAATTACTGATAATATGTACCCGGTATACATTCACACTAAAAAACGTCTCTAGCCAATCCATAGGCCATAGGCCCTTGTTCAGGTTGACTTGCTCGGATGTGAATTTGAATCCTTGCCGGTCACCCTAACCCCGCCTTGCGAATGGTTTGCCGGCACCAGCCATACAGTTTTTTATAGATAGATAAGATAGATAAGTTAGATAGATAAGATATTCGCTCGGATGCGAATTTCAATCCTTGCCGGTCAATCTAACCCGCCTTGCGAATGGTTGGCCGGTACCAGGCATTCAGTTTTTTATAGTTAGATAGATAAGATAGATAAGTTAGATAGATAAGAAATTCGCTCTTATGCGAATTTCAATCCTTGCCGGTCAATCTAACCCGCCTTGCGAATGGTTGACCGGTACCAGGCATTCAGTTTTTTATAGATAGATAAGATAGATAGATAAGATATTCGCTCGGATGCGAAATTCAATCCTTGCCGGTCAATCTAACCCGCCTTGCGAATGGTTGGCCGGCACCAGGTATTCAGTTTTTGATAGATAAGACAGATAAGATAGATAAGATAGATAGATAACATAGGTAGATAAGATGCGATAGATAAGATACGATAGATAAGATAGATAGATAAGATAGATAGTTAGATTGATTGATACAGTATAGTGCCTTTTTTTGTGTCAATGTGTATCGAGAACATATTATCACACCTTTTTTCTTATTTTTTTAGGTAACTGCAAACTTCGATTCAAAACAACGATCAATGACGAAGTACCAAAACAGGAGACACAAGACAGGTAATTAATAATATTAATTACTGATAATATGTACCCGGTATACATTCACACTAAAAAACGTGTCTAGCCAATCCATAGGCCATAGGCCCTTGTTCAGGTTGACTTGCTCGGATGTGAATTTGAATCCTTGCCGGTCACCCTAACTCCGCCTTGCGAATGGTTTGCCGGCACCAGCCATACAGTTTTTTATAGATAGATAAGATAGATAAGTTAGATAGATAAGATATTCGCTCAGATGCGAATTTCAATCCTTGCCGGTCAATCTAACCCGCCTTGCGAATGGTTGGCCGGTAGCAGGCATTCAGTTTTTTATAGATAGATAGATAGATAAGATAGATAAGTTAGATAGATAAGATATTCGCTCGGATGCGAATTTCAATCCTTGCCGGTCAATCTAACCCGCCTTGCGAATGGTTGGCCGGTACCAGGCATTCAGTTTTTTATAGATAGATAAGATAGTTAGATAAGATAGATAAGTTAGATTGATAAGATATTCGCTCGGATGCGAATTTCAATCCTTGCCGGTCAATCTAACCCGCCTTGCGAATGGTTGGCCGGTACCAGGCATTCAGTTTTTTATAGATAGATAAGATAGATAAGTTAGATAGATAAGATATTCGCTCTTATGCGAATTTCAATCCTTGCCGGTCAATCTAACCCGCCTTGCGAATGGTTGGCCGGCACCAGGTATTCAGTTTTTTATAGATAGATAAGATAGATAAGACAGATAAGATAGATAGATAAGATAGATAGATAACATAGGTAGATAAGATGCGATAGATAAGATACGATAGATAAGATAGATAGATAAGATAGATAGATAGTTAGATTGATTGATACAGTATAGTGCCTTTTTTTGTGTCAATGTGTATCGAGAACATATTATCACACCTCTTTTCTTATTTTTTTAGGTAACTGCAAACTTCGATTCAAGACAACGATCAATGACGAAGTACCGAAACAGGAGACACAAGACAGGTAATTAATAATATTAATTACTGATAATATGTACATTCACACTAAAAAACGTGTCTAGCCAATCCATAGGCCATAGGCCCTTGTTCAGGTTGACTTGCTCGGATGTGAATTTGAATCCTTGCTGGTCACCCTAACCCCGCCTTGCGAATGGTTTGCCGGCACCAGCCATACAGTTTTTTATAGATAGATAAGATAGATAAGTTAGATAGATAAGATATTCGCTCGGATGCGAATTTCAATCCTTGCCGGTCAATCTAACCCGCCTTGCGAATGGTTGGCCGGTAGCAGGCATTCATTTTTTTATAGATAGATAAGATAGATAGATAAGATAGATAAGTTAGATAGATAAGATATTCGCTCGGATGCGAATTTCAATCCTTGCCGGTCAATCTAACCCGCCTTGCGAATGGTTGGCCGGTACCAGGCATTCAGTTTTTTATAGATAGATAGATAAGATAGATAAGTTAGATAAGTTAGATAGATAAGATATTCGCTCGGAAGCGAATTTCAATCCTTGCCGGTCAATCTAACCCGCCTTGCGAATGGTTGGCCGGCACCAGGTGTTCAGTTTTTTATAGATAGATAAGATAGATAAGACAGATAAGATAGATAGATAAGATAGATAGGTAGATAACATAGGTAGATAAGATGCGATAGATAAGATACGATAGATAAGATAGATAGATAAGATAGATAGATAGTTAGATTGATTGATACAGTATAGTGCCTTTTTTTGTGTCAATGTGTATCGAGAACATATTATCACACCTCTTTTCTTATTTTTTTAGGTAACTGCAAACTTCGATTCAAGACAACGATCAATGACGAAGTACCGAAACAGGAGACACAAGACAGGTAATTAATAATATTAATTACTGATAATATGTACCCGGTATACATTCACACTAAAAAACGTGTCTAGCCAATCCATAGGCCATAGGCCCTTGTTCAGGTTGACTTGCTCGGATGTGAATTTGAATCCTTGCCGGTCACCCTAACCCCGCCTTGCGAATGGTTTGCCGGCACCAGCCATACAGTTTTTTATAGATAGATAAGATAGATAAGTTAGATAGATAAGATATTCGCTCGGATGCGAATTTCAATCCTTGCCGGTCAATCTAACCCGCCTTGCGAATGGTTGGCCGGTACCAGGCATTCAGATTTTTATAGATAGATAAGATAGTTAGATAAGATAGATAAGTTAGATAGATAAGATATTCGCTCGGATGCGAATTTCAATCCTTGCCGGTCAATCTAACCCGCCTTGCGAATGGTTGGCCGGTACCAGGCATTCAGTTTTTTATAGTTAGATAGATAAGATAGATAAGTTAGATAGATAAGATATTCGCTCTTATGCGAATTTCAATCCTTGCCGGTCAATCTAACCCGCCTTGCGAATGGTTGGCCGGTACCAGGCATTCAGTTTTTTATAGATAGATAGATAGATAGATAAGATAGATAAGTTAGATAGATAAGATATTCGCTCGGATGCGAATTTCAATCCTTGCCGGTCAATCTAACCCGCCTTGCGAATGGTTGGCCGGCACCAGGTATTCAGTTTTTTATAGATAGATAAGACAGATAAGATAGATAGATAAGATAGATAGATAACATAGGTAGATAAGATGCGATAGATAAGATACGATAGATAAGATAGATAGATAAGATAGATAGATAGTTAGATTGATTGATACAGTATAGTGCCTTTTTTTGTGTCAATGTGTATCGAGAACATATTATCACACCTCTTTTCTTATTTTTTTAGGTAACTGCAAACTTCGATTCAAGACAACGATCAATGACGAAGTACCGAAACAGGAGACACAAGACAGGTAATTAATAATATTAATTACTGATAATATGTACACGGTATACATTCACACTAAAAAACGTGTCTAGCCAATCCATAGGCCATAGGCCCTTGTTCAGGTTGACTTGCTCGGATGTGAATTTGAATCCTTGCCGGTCACCCTAACCCCGCCTTGCGAATGGTTTGCCGGCACCAGCCATACAGTTTTTTATAGATAGATAAGATAGATAAGTTAGATAGATAAGATATTCGCTCGGATGCGAATTTCAATCCTTGCCGGTCAATCTAACCCGCCTTGCGAATGGTTGGCCGGTAGCAGGTTTTCAGTTTTTTATAGATAGATAAGATAGATAGATAAGATAGATAAGTTAGATAGATAAGTTATTCGCTCGGATGCGAATTTCAATCCTTGCCGGTCAATCTAACCCGCCTTGCAAATGGTTGGCCGGTACCAGGCATTCAGTTTTTTATAGATAGATAAGATAGTTAGATAAGATAGATAAGTTAGATAGATAAGATATTCGCTCGGATGCGAATTTCAATCCTTGCCGGTCAATCTAACCCGCCTTGCGAATGGTTGGCCGGTACCAGGCATTCAGTTTTTTATAGATAGATAGATAAGATAGATAAGTTAGATAGATAAGATATTCGCTCTTATGCGAATTTCAATCCTTGCCGGTCAATCTAACCCGCCTTGCGAATGGTTGGCCGGTACCAGGCATTCAGTTTTTTATAGATAGATAAGATAGATAGATAAGATATTCGCTCGGATGCGAATTTCAATCCTTGCCGGTCAATCTAACCCGCCTTGCGAATGGTTGGCCGGCACCAGGTATTCAGTTTTTTATAGATAGATAAGATAGATAAGACAGATAAGATAGATAGATAAGATAGATAGATTACATAGGTAGATAAGATGCGATAGATAAGATACGATAGATAAGATAGATAGATAAGATAGATAGTTAGATTGATTGATACAGTATAGTGCCTTTTTTTGTGTCAATGTGTATCGAGAACATATTATCACACCTTTTTTCTTATTTTTTTAGGTAACTGCAAACTTCGATTCAAGACAACGATCAATGACGAAGTACCGAAACAGGAGACACAAGACAGGTAAATAATAATATTAATTACTGATAATATGTACCCGGTATACATTCACACTAAAAAACGTGTCTAGCCAATCCATAGGCCATAGGCCCTTGTTCAGGTTGACTTGCTCGGATGTGAATTTGAATCCTTGCCGGTCACCCTAACCCCGCCTTGCGAATGGTTTGCCGGCACCAGCCATACAGTTTTTTATAGATAGATAAGATAGATAAGTTAGATAGATAAGATATTCGCTCAGATGCGAATTTCAATCCTTGCCGGTCAATCTAACCCGCCTTGCGAATGGTTGGCCGGTAGCAGGCATTCAGTTTTTTATAGATAGATAGATAGATAAGATAGATAAGTTAGATAGATAAGATATTCGCTCGGATGCGAATTTCAATCCTTGCCGGTCAATCTAACCCGCCTTGCGAATGGTTGGCCGGTACCAGGCATTCAGTTTTTTATAGATAGATAAGATAGATAAGTTAGATAGATAGATAAGATATTCGCTCTTATGCGAATTTCAATCCTTGCCGGTCAATCTAACCCGCCTTGCGAATGGTTGGCCGGTACCAGGCATTCAGTTTTTTATAGATAGATAGATAAGATAGATAAGTTAGATAAATAAGATATTCGCTCTTATGCGAATTTCAATCCTTGCCGGTCAATCTAACCCGCCTTGCGAATGGTTGGCCGGTACCAGGCATTCAGTTTTTTATAGATAGATAGATAAGATAGATAAGTTAGATAGATAAGATATTCGCTCGGATGCGAATTTCAATCCTTGCCGGTCAATCTAACCCGCCTTGCGAATGGTTGGCCGGCACCAGGTATTCAGTTTTTTAAAAATAGATAAGATAGATAAGACAGATAAGATAGATAGATAAGATAGATAGATAACATAGGTAGATAAGATGCGATAGATAAGATATGATAGATAAGATAGATAGATAAGATAGATAGATAGTTAGATTGATTGATACAGTATAGTGCCTTTTTTTGTGTCAATGTGTATCGAGAACATATTATCACACCTCTTTTCTTATTTTTTTAGGTAACTGCAAACTTCGATTCAAGACAACGATCAATGACGAAGTACCGAAACAGGAGACACAAGACAGGTAATTAATAATATTAATTACTGATAATATGTACCCGGTATACATTCACACTAAAAAACGTGTCTAGCCAATCCATAGGCCATAGGCCCTTGTTCAGGTTGACTTGCTCGGATGTGAATTTGAATCCTTGTCGGTCACCCTAACCCGGCCTTGCGAATGGTTTGCCGGCACCAGCCATACAGTTTTTTATAGATAGATAAGATAGATAAGTTAGATAGATAAGATATTCGCTCGGATGCGAATTTCAATCCTTGCCGGTCAATCTAACCCGCCTTGAGAATGGTTGGCCGGTAGCAGGCATTCAGTTTTTTATAGATAGATAAGATAGATAGATAAGTTAGATAGATAAGATATTCGCTCGGATGCGAATTTCAATCCTTGCCGGTCAATCTAACCCGCCTTGCGAATGGTTGGCCGGTACCAGGCATTCAGTTTTTTATAGATAGATAAGATAGTTAGATAAGATAGATAAGTTAGATAGATAAGATATTCGCTCGGATGCGAATTTCAATCCTTGCCGGTCATTCTAACCCGCCTTGCGAATGGTTGGCCGGTACCAGGCATTCAGTTTTTTATAGATAGAAAGATAAGATAGATAAGTTAGATAGATAAGATATTCGCTCGGATGCGAATTTCAATCCTTGCCAGTCAATCTAACCCGCCTTGCGAATGGTTGGCCGGCACCAGGTATTCAGTTTTTTATAGATAGATAAGATAGATAAGACAGATAAGATAGATAGATAAGATAGATAGATTACATAGGTAGATAAGATGCGATAGATAAGATACGATAGATAAGATAGATAGATAAGATAGATAGTTAGATTGATTGATACAGTATAGTGCCTTTTTTTGTGTCAATGTGTATCGAGAACATATTATCACACCTTTTTTCTTATTTTTTTAGGTAACTGCAAACTTCGATTCAAGACAACGATCAATGACGAAGTACCGAAACAGGAGACACAAGACAGGTAATTAATAATATTAATTACTGATAATATGTACCCGGTATACATTCACACTAAAAAACGTGTCTAGCCAATCCATAGGCCATAGGCCCTTGTTCAGGTTGACTTGCTCGGATGTGAATTTGAATCCTTGCCGGTCACCCTAACCCCGCCTTGCGAATGGTTTGCCGGCACCAGCCATACAGTTTTTTATAGATAGATAAGATAGATAAGTTAGATAGATAAGATATTCGCTCAGATGCGAATTTCAATCCTTGCCGGTCAATCTAACCCGCCTTGCGAATGGTTGGCCGGTAGCAGGCATTCAGTTTTTTATAGATAGATAGATAGATAAGATAGATAAGTTAGATAGATAAGATATTCGCTCGGATGCGAATTTCAATCCTTGCCGGTCAATCTAACCCGCCTTGCGAATGGTTGGCCGGTACCAGGCATTCAGTTTTTTATAGATAGATAAGATAGATAAGTTAGATAGATAGATAAGATATTCGCTCTTATGCGAATTTCAATCCTTGCCGGTCAATCTAACCCGCCTTGCGAATGGTTGGCCGGTACCAGGCATTCAGTTTTTTATAGATAGATAGATAAGATAGATAAGTTAGATAGATAAGATATTCGCTCTTATGCGAATTTCAATCCTTGCCGGTCAATCTAACCCGCCTTGCGAATGGTTGGCCGGTACCAGGCATTCAGTTTTTTATAGATAGATAGATAAGATAGATAAGTTAGATAGATAAGATATTCGCTCGGATGCGAATTTCAATCCTTGCCGGTCAATCTAACCCGCCTTGCGAATGGTTGGCCGGCACCAGGTATTCAGTTTTTTAAAAATAGATAAGATAGATAAGACAGATAAGATAGATAGATAAGATAGATAGATAACATAGGTAGATAAGATGCGATAGATAAGATACGATAGATAAGATAGATAGATAAGATAGATAGATAGTTAGATTGATTGATACAGTATAGTGCCTTTTTTTGTGTCAATGTGTATCGAGAACATATTATCACACCTCTTTTCTTATTTTTTTAGGTAACTGCAAACTTCGATTCAAGACAACGATCAATGACGAAGTACCGAAACAGGAGACACAAGACAGGTAATTAATAATATTAATTACTGATAATATGTACCCGGTATACATTCACACTAAAAAACGTGTCTAGCCAATCCATAGGCCATAGGCCCTTGTTCAGGTTGACTTGCTCGGATGTGAATTTGAATCCTTGTCGGTCACCCTAACCCGGCCTTGCGAATGGTTTGCCGGCACCAGCCATACAGTTTTTTATAGATAGATAAGATAGATAAGTTAGATAGATAAGATATTCGCTCGGATGCGAATTTCAATCCTTGCCGGTCAATCTAACCCGCCTTGCGAATGGTTGGCCGGTAGCAGGCATTCAGTTTTTTATAGATAGATAAGATAGATAGATAAGTTAGATAGATAAGATATTCGCTCGGATGCGAATTTCAATCCTTGCCGGTCAATCTAACCCACCTTGCGAATGGTTGGCCGGTACCAGGCATTCAGTTTTTTATAGATAAATAAGATAGTTAGATAAGATAGATAAGTTAGATAGATAAGATATTCGCTCGGATGCGAATTTCAATCCTTGCCGGTCATTCTAACCCGCCTTGCGAATGGTTGGCCGGTACCAGGCATTCAGTTTTTTATAGATAGAAAGATAAGATAGATAAGTTAGATAGATAAGATATTCGCTCGGATGCGAATTTCAATCCTTGCCAGTCAATCTAACCCGCCTTGCGAATGGTTGGCCGGCACCAGGTATTCAGTTTTTTATAGATAGATAAGATAGATAAGACAGATAAGATAGATAGATAAGATAGATAGATAACATAGGTAGATAAGATGCGATAGATAAGATACGATAGATAAGATACGATAGATAAGATAGATAGATAGTTAGATTGATTGATACAGTATAGTGCCTTTTTTTGTGTCAATGTGTATCGAGAACATATTATCACACCTCTTTTCTTATTTTTTTAGGTAACTGCAAACTTCGATTCAAGACAACGATCAATGACGAAGTACCAAAACAGGAGACACATGACAGGTAATTAATAATATTAATTACTGATAATATGTACCCGGTATACATTCACACTAAAAAACGTGTCTAGCCAATCCATAGGCCATAGGCCCTTGTTCAGGTTGACTTGCTCGGATGTGAATTTGAATCCTTGCCGGTCACCCTAACCCCGCCTTGCGAATGGTTTGCCGGCACCAGCCATACAGTTTTTTATAGATAGATAAGATAGATAAGTTAGATAGATAAGATATTCGCTCGGATGCGAATTTCAATCCTTGCCGGTCAATCTAACCCGCCTTGCGAATGGTTGGCCGGTACCAGGCATTCAGTTTTTTATAGATAGATAAGATAGTTAGATAAGATAGATAAGTTAGATAGATAAGATATTCGCTCGGATGCGAATTTCAATCCTTGCCGGTCAATCTAACCCGCCTTGCGAATGGTTGGCCGGTACCAGGCATTCAGTTTTTTATAGTTAGATAGATAAGATAGATAAGTTAGATAGATAAGATATTCGCTCTTATGCGAATTTCAATCCTTGCCGGTCAATCTAACCCGCCTTGCGAATGGTTGGCCGGTACCAGGCATTCAGTTTTTTATAGATAGATAAGATAGATAGATAAGATAGATAAGTTAGATAGATAAGATATTCGCTCGGATGCGAATTTCAATCCTTGCCGGTCAATCTAACCCGCCTTGCGAATGGTTGGCCGGCACCAGGTATTCAGTTTTTTATAGATAGAGAAGACAGATAAGATAGATAGATAAGATAGATAGATAACATAGGTAGATAAGATGCGATAGATAAGATAGATAGATAAGATAGATAGATAGTTAGATTGATTGATACAGTATAGTGCCTTTTTTTGTGTCAATGTGTATCGAGAACATATTATCACACCTCTTTTCTTATTTTTTTAGGTAACTGCAAACTTCGATTCAAGACAACGATCAATGACGAAGTACCGAAACAGGAGACACAAGACAGGTAATTAATAATATTAATTACTGATAATATGTACCCGGTATACATTCACACTAAAAAACGTGTCTAGCCAATCCATAGGCCATAGGCCCTTGTTCAGGTTGACTTGCTCGGATGTGAATTTGAATCCTTGCCGGTCACCCTAACCCCGCCTTGCGAATGGTTTGCCGGCACCAGCCATACAGTTTTTTATAGATAGATAAGATAGATAAGTTAGATAGATAAGATATTCGCTCGGATGCGAATTTCAATCCTTGCCGGTCAATCTAACCCGCCTTGCGAATGGTTGGCCGGTACCAGGCATTCAGATTTTTATAGATAGATAAGATAGTTAGATAAGATAGATAAGTTAGATAGATAAGATATTCGCTCGGATGCGAATTTCAATCCTTGCCGGTCAATCTAACCCGCCTTGCGAATGGTTGGCCGGTACCAGGCATTCAGTTTTTTATAGTTAGATAGATAAGATAGATAAGTTAGATAGATAAGATATTCGCTCTTATGCGAATTTCAATCCTTGCCGGTCAATCTAACCCGCCTTGCGAATGGTTGGCCGGTACCAGGCATTCAGTTTTTTATAGATAGATAAGCTAGATAGATAAGATAGATAAGTTAGATAGATAAGATATTCGCTCGGATGCGAATTTCAATCCTTGCCGGTCAATCTAACCCGCCTTGCGAATGGTTGGCCGGCACCAGGTATTCAGTTTTTTATAGATAGATAAGACAGATAAGATAGATAGATAAGATAGATAGATAACATAGGTAGATAAGATGCGATAGATAAGATACGATAGATAAGATAGATAGATAAGATAGATAGATAGTTAGATTGATTGATACAGTATAGTGCCTTTTTTTGTGTCAATGTGTATCGAGAACATATTATCACACCTCTTTTCTTATTTTTTTAGGTAACTGCAAACTTCGATTCAAGACAACGATCAATGACGAAGTACCGAAACAGGAGACACAAGACAGGTAATTAATAATATTAATTACTGATAATATGTACACGGTATACATTCACACTAAAAAACGTGTCTAGCCAATCCATAGGCCATAGGCCCTTGTTCAGGTTGACTTGCTCGGATGTGAATTTGAATCCTTGCCGGTCACCCTAACCCCGCCTTGCAAATGGTTTGCCGGCACCAGCCATACAGTTTTTTATAGATAGATAAGATAGATAAGTTAGATAGATAAGATATTCGCTCGGATGCGAATTTCAATCCTTGCCGGTCAATCTAACCCGCCTTGCGAATGGTTGGCCGGTAGCAGGTTTTCAGTTTTTTATAGATAGATAAGATAGATAGATAAGATAGATAAGTTAGATAGATAAGATATTCGCTCGGATGCGAATTTCAATCCTTGCCGGTCAATCTAACCCGCCTTGCGAATGGTTGGCCGGTACCAGGCATTCAGTTTTTTATAGATAGATAGATAAGATAGATAAGTTAGATAGATAAGATATTCGCTCTTATGCGAATTTCAATCCTTGCCGGTCAATCTAACCCGCCTTGCGAATGGTTGGCCGGTACCAGGCATTCAGTTTTTTATAGATAGATAAGATAGATAGATAAGATATTCGCTCGGATGCGAATTTCAATCCTTGCCGGTCAATCTAACCCGCCTTGCGAATGATGGTTGGCCGGCACCAGGTATTCAGTTTTTTATAGATAGATAAGATAGATAAGACAGATAAGATAGATAGATAAGATAGATAGATTACATAGGTAGATAAGATGCGATAGATAAGATACGATAGATAAGATAGATAGATAAGATAGATAGTTAGATTGATTGATACAGTATAGTGCCTTTTTTTGTGTCAATGTGTATCGAGAACATATTATCACACCTTTTTTCTTATTTTTTTAGGTAACTGCAAACTTCGATTCAAGACAACGATCAATGACGAAGTACCGAAACAGGAGACACAAGACAGGTAAATAATAATATTAATTACTGATAATATGTACCCGGTATACATTCACACTAAAAAACGTGTCTAGCCAATCCATAGGCCATAGGCCCTTGTTCAGGTTGACTTGCTCGGATGTGAATTTGAATCCTTGCCGGTCACCCTAACCCCGCCTTGCGAATGGTTTGCCGGCACCAGCCATACAGTTTTTTATAGATAGATAAGATAGATAAGTTAGATAGATAAGATATTCGCTCAGATGCGAATTTCAATCCTTGCCGGTCAATCTAACCCGCCTTGCGAATGGTTGGCCGGTAGCAGGCATTCAGTTTTTTATAGATAGATAGATAGATAAGATAGATAAGTTAGATAGATAAGATATTCGCTCGGATGCGACTTTCAATCCTTGCCGGTCAATCTAACCCGCCTTGCGAATGGTTGGCCGGTACCAGGCATTCAGTTTTTTATAGATAGATAAGATAGATAAGTTAGATAGATAGATAAGATATTCGCTCTTATGCGAATTTCAATCCTTGCCGGTCAATCTAACCCGCCTTGCGAATGGTTGGCCGGTACCAGGCATTCAGTTTTTTATAGATAGATAGATAAGATAGATAAGTTAGATAGATAAGATATTCGCTCTTATGCGAATTTCAATCCTTGCCGGTCAATCTAACCCGCCTTGCGAATGGTTGGCCGGTACCAGGCATTCAGTTTTTTATAGATAGATAGATAAGATAGATAAGTTAGATAGATAAGATATTCGCTCGGATGCGAATTTCAATCCTTGCCGGTCAATCTAACCCGCCTTGCGAATGGTTGGCCGGCACCAGGTATTCAGTTTTTTAAAAATAGATAAGATAGATAAGACAGATAAGATAGATAGATAAGATAGATAGATAACATAGGTAGATAAGATGCGATAGATAAGATACGATAGATAAGATAGATAGATAAGATAGATAGATAGTTAGATTGATTGATACAGTATAGTGCCTTTTTTTGTGTCAATGTGTATCGAGAACATATTATCACACCTCTTTTCTTATTTTTTTAGGTAACTGCAAACTTCGATTCAAGACAACGATCAATGACGAAGTACCGAAACAGGAGACACAAGACAGGTAATTAATAATATTAATTACTGATAATATGTACCCGGTATACATTCACACTAAAAAACGTGTCTAGCCAATCCATAGGCCATAGGCCCTTGTTCAGGTTGACTTGCTCGGATGTGAATTTGAATCCTTGTCGGTCACCCTAACCCGGCCTTGCGAATGGTTTGCCGGCACCAGCCATACAGTTTTTTATAGATAGATAAGATAGATAAGTTAGATAGATAAGATATTCGCTCGGATGCGAATTTCAATCCTTGCCGGTCAATCTAACCCGCCTTGCGAATGGTTGGCCGGTAGCAGGCATTCAGTTTTTTATAGATAGATAAGATAGATAGATAAGTTAGATAGATAAGATATTCGCTCGGATGCGAATTTCAATCCTTGCCGGTCAATCTAACCCACCTTGCGAATGGTTGGCCGGTACCAGGCATTCAGTTTTTTATAGATAAATAAGATAGTTAGATAAGATAGATAAGTTAGATAGATAAGATATTCGCTCGGATGCGAATTTCAATCCTTGCCGGTCATTCTAACCCGCCTTGCGAATGGTTGGCCGGTACCAGGCATTCAGTTTTTTATAGATAGAAAGATAAGATAGATAAGTTAGATAGATAAGATATTCGCTCGGATGCGAATTTCAATCCTTGCCAGTCAATCTAACCCGCCTTGCGAATGGTTGGCCGGCACCAGGTATTCAGTTTTTTATAGATAGATAAGATAGATAAGACAGATAAGATAGATAGATAAGATAGATAGATAACATAGGTAGATAAGATGCGATAGATAAGATACGATAGATAAGATACGATAGATAAGATAGATAGATAGTTAGATTGATTGATACAGTATAGTGCCTTTTTTTGTGTCAATGTGTATCGAGAACATATTATCACACCTCTTTTCTTATTTTTTTAGGTAACTGCAAACTTCGATTCAAGACAACGATCAATGACGAAGTACCAAAACAGGAGACACATGACAGGTAATTAATAATATTAATTACTGATAATATGTACCCGGTATACATTCACACTAAAAAACGTGTCTAGCCAATCCATAGGCCATAGGCCCTTGTTCAGGTTGACTTGCTCGGATGTGAATTTGAATCCTTGCCGGTCACCCTAACCCCGCCTTGCGAATGGTTTGCCGGCACCAGCCATACAGTTTTTTATAGATAGATAAGATAGATAAGTTAGATAGATAAGATATTCGCTCGGATGCGAATTTCAATCCTTGCCGGTCAATCTAACCCGCCTTGCGAATGGTTGGCCGGTACCAGGCATTCAGTTTTTTATAGATAGATAAGATAGTTAGATAAGATAGATAAGTTAGATAGATAAGATATTCGCTCGGATGCGAATTTCAATCCTTGCCGGTCAATCTAACCCGCCTTGCGAATGGTTGGCCGGTACCAGGCATTCAGTTTTTTATAGTTAGATAGATAAGATAGATAAGTTAGATAGATAAGATATTCGCTCTTATGCGAATTTCAATCCTTGCCGGTCAATCTAACCCGCCTTGCGAATGGTTGGCCGGTACCAGGCATTCAGTTTTTTATAGATGGATAAGATAGATAGATAAGATAGATAAGTTAGATAGATAAGATATTCGCTCGGATGCGAATTTCAATCCTTGCCGGTCAATCTAACCCGCCTTGCGAATGGTTGGCCGGCACCAGGTATTCAGTTTTTTATAGATAGAGAAGACAGATAAGATAGATAGATAAGATAGATAGATAACATAGGTAGATAAGATGCGATAGATAAGATAGATAGATAAGATAGATAGATAGTTAGATTGATTGATACAGTATAGTGCCTTTTTTTGTGTCAATGTGTATCGAGAACATATTATCACACCTCTTTTCTTATTTTTTTAGGTAACTGCAAACTTCGATTCAAGACAACGATCAATGACGAAGTACCGAAACAGGAGACACAAGACAGGTAATTAATAATATTAATTACTGATAATATGTACCCGGTATACATTCACACTAAAAAACGTGTCTAGCCAATCCATAGGCCATAGGCCCTTGTTCAGGTTGACTTGCTCGGATGTGAATTTGAATCCTTGCCGGTCACCCTAACCCCGCCTTGCGAATGGTTTGCCGGCACCAGCCATACAGTTTTTTATAGATAGATAAGATAGATAAGTTAGATAGATAAGATATTCGCTCGGATGCGAATTTCAATCCTTGCCGGTCAATCTAACCCGCCTTGCGAATGGTTGGCCGGTACCAGGCATTCAGATTTTTATAGATAGATAAGATAGTTAGATAAGATAGATAAGTTAGATAGATAAGATATTCGCTCGGATGCGAATTTCAATCCTTGCCGGTCAATCTAACCCGCCTTGCGAATGGTTGGCCGGTACCAGGCATTCAGTTTTTTATAGTTAGATAGATAAGATAGATAAGTTAGATAGATAAGATATTCGCTCTTATGCGAATTTCAATCCTTGCCGGTCAATCTAACCCGCCTTGCGAATGGTTGGCCGGTACCAGGCATTCAGTTTTTTATAGATAGATAAGCTAGATAGATAAGATAGATAAGTTAGATAGATAAGATATTCGCTCGGATGCGAATTTCAATCCTTGCCGGTCAATCTAACCCGCCTTGCGAATGGTTGGCCGGCACCAGGTATTCAGTTTTTTATAGATAGATAAGACAGATAAGATAGATAGATAAGATAGATAGATAACATAGGTAGATAAGATGCGATAGATAAGATACGATAGATAAGATAGATAGATAAGATAGATAGATAGTTAGATTGATTGATACAGTATAGTGCCTTTTTTTGTGTCAATGTGTATCGAGAACATATTATCACACCTCTTTTCTTATTTTTTTAGGTAACTGCAAACTTCGATTCAAGACAACGATCAATGACGAAGTACCGAAACAGGAGACACAAGACAGGTAATTAATAATATTAATTACTGATAATATGTACACGGTATACATTCACACTAAAAAACGTGTCTAGCCAATCCATAGGCCATAGGCCCTTGTTCAGGTTGACTTGCTCGGATGTGAATTTGAATCCTTGCCGGTCACCCTAACCCCGCCTTGCAAATGGTTTGCCGGCACCAGCCATACAGTTTTTTATAGATAGATAAGATAGATAAGTTAGATAGATAAGATATTCGCTCGGATGCGAATTTCAATCCTTGCCGGTCAATCTAACCCGCCTTGCGAATGGTTGGCCGGTAGCAGGTTTTCAGTTTTTTATAGATAGATAAGATAGATAGATAAGATAGATAAGTTAGATAGATAAGATATTCGCTCGGATGCGAATTTCAATCCTTGCCGGTCAATCTAACCCGCCTTGCGAATGGTTCGCCGGTACCAGGCATTCAGTTTTTTATAGATAGATAGATAAGATAGATAAGTTAGATAGATAAGATATTCGCTCTTATGCGAATTTCAATCCTTGCCGGTCAATCTAACCCGCCTTGCGAATGGTTGGCCGGTACCAGGCATTCAGTTTTTTATAGATAGATAAGATAGATAGATAAGATATTCGCTCGGATGCGAATTTCAATCCTTGCCGGTCAATCTAACCCGCCTTGCGAATGATGGTTGGCCGGCACCAGGTATTCAGTTTTTTATAGATAGATAAGATAGATAAGACAGATAAGATAGATAGATAAGATAGATAGATTACATAGGTAGATAAGATGCGATAGATAAGATACGATAGATAAGATAGATAGATAAGATAGATAGATAGTTAGATTGATTGATACAGTATAGTGCCTTTTTTTGTGTCAATGTGTATCGAGAACATATTATCACACCTTTTTTCTTATTTTTTTAGGTAACTGCAAACTTCGATTCAAGACAACGATCAATGACGAAGTACCGAAACAGGAGACACAAGACAGGTAAATAATAATATTAATTACTGATAATATGTACCCGGTATACATTCACACTAAAAAACGTGTCTAGCCAATCCATAGGCCATAGGCCCTTGTTCAGGTTGACTTGCTCGGATGTGAATTTGAATCCTTGCCGGTCACCCTAACCCCGCCTTGCGAATGGTTTGCCGGCACCAGCCATACAGTTTTTTATAGATAGATAAGATAGATAAGTTAGATAGATAAGATATTCGCTCAGATGCGAATTTCAATCCTTGCCGGTCAATCTAACCCGCCTTGCGAATGGTTGGCCGGTAGCAGGCATTCAGTTTTTTATAGATAGATAGATAGATAAGATAGATAAGTTAGATAGATAAGATATTCGCTCGGATGCGACTTTCAATCCTTGCCGGTCAATCTAACCCGCCTTGCGAATGGTTGGCCGGTACCAGGCATTCAGTTTTTTATAGATAGATAAGATAGATAAGTTAGATAGATAGATAAGATATTCGCTCTTATGCGAATTTCAATCCTTGCCGGTCAATCTAACCCGCCTTGCGAATGGTTGGCCGGTACCAGGCATTCAGTTTTTTATAGATAGATAGATAAGATAGATAAGTTAGATAGATAAGATATTCGCTCTTATGCGAATTTCAATCCTTGCCGGTCAATCTAACCCGCCTTGCGAATGGTTGGCCGGTACCAGGCATTCAGTTTTTTATAGATAGATAGATAAGATAGATAAGTTAGATAGATAAGATATTCGCTCGGATGCGAATTTCAATCCTTGCCGGTCAATCTAACCCGCCTTGCGAATGGTTGGCCGGCACCAGGTATTCAGTTTTTTAAAAATAGATAAGATAGATAAGACAGATAAGATAGATAGATAAGATAGATAGATAACATAGGTAGATAAGATGCGATAGATAAGATACGATAGATAAGATAGATAGATAAGATAGATAGATAGTTAGATTGATTGATACAGTATAGTGCCTTTTTTTGTGTCAATGTGTATCGAGAACATATTATCACACCTCTTTTCTTATTTTTTTAGGTAACTGCAAACTTCGATTCAAGACAACGATCAATGACGAAGTACCGAAACAGGAGACACAAGACAGGTAATTAATAATATTAATTACTGATAATATGTACCCGGTATACATTCACACTAAAAAACGTGTCTAGCCAATCCATAGGCCATAGGCCCTTGTTCAGGTTGACTTGCTCGGATGTGAATTTGAATCCTTGTCGGTCACCCTAACCCGGCCTTGCGAATGGTTTGCCGGCACCAGCCATACAGTTTTTATAGATAGATAAGATAGATAAGTTAGATAGATAAGATATTCGCTCGGATGCGAATTTCAATCCTTGCCGGTCAATCTAACCCGCCTTGCGAATGGTTGGCCGGTAGCAGGCATTCAGTTTTTTATAGATAGATAAGATAGATAGATAAGTTAGATAGATAAGATATTCGCTCGGATGCGAGTTTCAATCCTTGCCGGTCAATCTAACCCGCCTTGCGAATGGTTGGCCGGTACCAGGCATTCAGTTTTTTATAGATAGATAAGATAGTTAGATAAGATAGATAAGTTAGATAGATAAGATATTCGCTCGGATGCGAATTTCAATCCTTGCCGGTCATTCTAACCCGCCTTGCGAATGGTTGGCCGGTACCAGGCATTCAGTTTTTTATAGATAGAAAGATAAGATAGATAAGTTAGATAGATAAGATATTCGCTCGGATGCGAATTTCAATCCTTGCCAGTCAATCTAACCCGCCTTGCGAATGGTTGGCCGGCACCAGGTATTCAGTTTTTTATAGATAGATAAGATAGATAAGACAGATAAGATAGATAGATAAGATAGATAGATTACATAGGTAGATAAGATGCGATAGATAAGATACGATAGATAAGATAGATAGATAAGATAGATAGTTAGATTGATTGATACAGTATAGTGCCTTTTTTTGTGTCAATGTGTATCGAGAACATATTATCACACCTTTTTTCTTATTTTTTTAGGTAACTGCAAACTTCGATTCAAGACAACGATCAATGACGAAGTACCGAAACAGGAGACACAAGACAGGTAATTAATAATATTAATTACTGATAATATGTACCCGGTATACATTCACACTAAAAAACGTGTCTAGCCAATCCATAGGCCATAGGCCCTTGTTCAGGTTGACTTGCTCGGATGTGAATTTGAATCCTTGCCGGTCACCCTAACCCCGCCTTGCGAATGGTTTGCCGGCACCAGCCATACAGTTTTTTATAGATAGATAAGATAGATAAGTTAGATAGATAAGATATTCGCTCAGATGCGAATTTCAATCCTTGCCGGTCAATCTAACCCGCCTTGCGAATGGTTGGCCGGTAGCAGGCATTCAGTTTTTTATAGATAGATAGATAGATAGATAGATAAGATAGATAAGTTAGATAGATAAGATATTCGCTCGGATGCGAATTTCAATCCTTGCCGGTCAATCTAACCCGCCTTGCGAATGGTTGGCCGGTACCAGGCATTCAGTTTTTTATAGATAAATAAGATAGATAAGTTAGATAGATAGATAAGATATTCGCTCTTATGCGAATTTCAATCCTTGCCGGTCAATCTAACCCGCTTTGCGAATGGTTGGCCGGTACCAGGCATTCAGTTTTTTATAGATAGATAAGATAGATAGATAAGTTAGATAGATAAGATATTCGCTCGGATGCGAATTTCAATCCTTGCCGGTCAATCTAACCCGCCTTGCGAATGGTTGGCCGGTACCAGGCATTCAGTTTTTTATAGATAGATAAGATAGTTAGATAAGATAGATAAGTTAGATAGATAAGATATTTGCTCGGATGCGAATTTCAATCCTTGCCGGTCATTCTAACCCGCCTTGCGAATGGTTGGCCGGTACCAGGCATTCAGTTTTTTATAGATAGAAAGATAAGATAGATAAGTTAGATAGATAAGATATTCGCTCGGATGCGAATTTCAATCCTTGCCAGTCAATCTAACCCGCCTTGCGAATGGTTGGCCGGCACCAGGTATTCAGTTTTTTATAGATAGATAAGATAGATAAGACAGATAAGATAGATAGATAAGATAGATAGATAACATAGGTAGATAAGATGCGATAGATAAGATACGATAGATAAGATACGATAGATAAGATAGATAGATAGTTAGATTGATTGATACAGTATAGTGCCTTTTTTTGTGTCAATGTGTATCGAGAACATATTATCACACCTCTTTTCTTATTTTTTTAGGTAACTGCAAACTTCGATTCAAGACAACGATCAATGACGAAGTACCAAAACAGGAGACACATGACAGGTAATTAATAATATTAATTACTGATAATATGTACCCGGTATACATTCACACTAAAAAACGTGTCTAGCCAATCCATAGGCCATAGGCCCTTGTTCAGGTTGACTTGCTCGGATGTGAATTTGAATCCTTGCCGGTCACCCTAACCCCGCCTTGCGAATGGTTTGCCGGCACCAGCCATACAGTTTTTTATAGATAGATAAGATAGATAAGTTAGATAGATAAGATATTCGCTCGGATGCGAATTTCAATCCTTGCCGGTCAATCTAACCCGCCTTGCGAATGGTTGGCCGGTACCAGGCATTCAGTTTTTTATAGATAGATAAGATAGTTAGATAAGATAGATAAGTTAGATAGATAAGATATTCGCTCGGATGCGAATTTCAATCCTTGCCGGTCAATCTAACCCGCCTTGCGAATGGTTGGCCGGTACCAGGCATTCAGTTTTTTATAGTTAGATAGATAAGATAGATAAGTTAGATAGATAAGATATTCGCTCTTATGCGAATTTCAATCCTTGCCGGTCAATCTAACCCGCCTTGCGAATGGTTGGCCGGTACCAGGCATTCAGTTTTTTATAGATAGATAAGATAGATAGATAAGATAGATAAGTTAGATAGATAAGATATTCGCTCGGATGCGAATTTCAATCCTTGCCGGTCAATCTAACCCGCCTTGCGAATGGTTAGCCGGCACCAGGTATTCAGTTTTTTATAGATAGAGAAGACAGATAAGATAGATAGATAAGATAGATAGATAACATAGGTAGATAAGATGCGATAGATAAGATAGATAGATAAGATAGATAGATAGTTAGATTGATTGATACAGTATAGTGCCTTTTTTTGTGTCAATGTGTATCGAGAACATATTATCACACCTCTTTTCTTATTTTTTTAGGTAACTGCAAACTTCGATTCAAGACAACGATCAATGACGAAGTACCGAAACAGGAGACACAAGACAGGTAATTAATAATATTAATTACTGATAATATGTACCCGGTATACATTCACACTAAAAAACGTGTCTAGCCAATCCATAGGCCATAGGCCCTTGTTCAGGTTGACTTGCTCGGATGTGAATTTGAATCCTTGCCGGTCACCCTAACCCCGCCTTGCGAATGGTTTGCCGGCACCAGCCATACAGTTTTTTATAGATAGATAAGATAGATAAGTTAGATAGATAAGATATTCGCTCGGATGCGAATTTCAATCCTTGCCGGTCAATCTAACCCGCCTTGCGAATGGTTGGCCGGTAGCAGGTTTTCAGTTTTTTATAGATAGATAAGATAGATAGATAAGATAGATAAGTTAGATAGATAAGATATTCGCTCGGATGCGAATTTCAATCCTTGCCAGTCAATCTAACCCGCCTTGCGAATGGTTGGCCGGTACCAGGCATTCAGTTTTTTTATAGATAGATAAGATAGTTAGATAAGATATTCGCTCGGATGCGAATTTCAATCCTTGCCGGTCAATCTAACCCGCCTTGCGAATGGTTGGCCGGTACCAGGCATTCAGTTTTTTATAGATAGATAGATAAGATAGATAAGTTAGATAGATAAGATATTCGCTCTTATGCGAATTTCAATCCTTGCCGGTCAATCTAACCCGCCTTGCGAATGGTTGGCCGGTACCAGGCATTCAGTTTTTTATAGATAGATAAGATAGATAGATAAGATAGATAAGTTAGATAGATAAGATATTCGCTCGGATGCGAATTTCAATCCTTGCCGGTCAATCTAACCCGCCTTGCGAATGGTTGGCCGGCACCAGGTATTCAGTTTTTTATAGATAGATAAGATAGATAAGACAGATAAGATAGATAGATAAGATAGATAGATAACATAGGTAGATAAGATGCGATAGATAAGATACGATAGATAAGATAGATAGATAAGATAGATAGTTAGATTGATTGATACAGTATAGTGCCTTTTTTTGTGTCAATGTGTATCGAGAACATATTATCACACCTTTTTTCTTATTTTTTTAGGTAACTGCAAACTTCGATTCAAGACAACGATCAATGACGAAGTACCGAAACAGGAGACACAAGACAGGTAATTAATAATATTAATTACTGATAATATGTACCCGGTATACATTCACACTAAAAAACGTGTCTAGCCAATCCATAGGCCATAGGCCCTTGTTCAGGTTGACTTGCTCGGATGTGAATTTGAATCCTTGCCGGTCACCCTAACCCCGCCTTGCGAATGGTTTGCCGGCACCAGCCATACAGTTTTTTATAGATAGATAAGATAGATAAGTTAGATAGATAAGATATTCGCTCGGATGCAAATTTCAATCCTTGCCGGTCAATCTAACCCGCCTTGCGAATGGTTGGCCGGTAGCAGGCATTCAGTTTTTTATAGATAGATAAGATAGATAGATAAGTTAGATAGATAAGATATTCGCTCGGATGCGAATTTCAATCCTTGCCGGTCAATCTAACCCGCCTTGCGAATGGTTGGCCGGTACCAGGCATTCAGTTTTTTATAGATAGATAAGATAGTTAGATAAGATAGATAAGTTAGATAGATAAGATATTCGCTCGGATGCGAATTTCAATCCTTGCCGGTCATTCTAACCCGCCTTGCGAATGGTTGGCCGGTACCAGGCATTCAGTTTTTTATAGATAGAAAGATAAGATAGATAAGTTAGATAGATAAGATATTCGCTCGGATGCGAATTTCAATCCTTGCCGGTCAATCTAACCCGCCTTGCGAATGGTTGGCCGGTACCAGGCATTCAGTTTTTTATAGATAGATAGATAAGATAGATAAGTTAGATAGATAAGATATTCGCTCTTATGCGAATTTCAATCCTTGCCGGTCAATCTAACCCGCCTTGCGAATGGTTGGCCGGTACCAGGCATTCAGTTTTTTATAGATAGATAAGATAGATAGATAAGATATTCGCTCGGATGCGAATTTCAATCCTTGCCGGTCAATCTAACCCGCCTTGCGAATGGTTGGCCGGCACCAGGTATTCAGTTTTTTATAGATAGATAAGATAGATAAGACAGATAAGATAGATAGATAAGATAGATAGATTACATAGGTAGATAAGATGCGATAGATAAGATACGATAGATAAGATAGATAGATAAGATAGATAGTTAGATTGATTGATACAGTATAGTGCCTTTTTTTGTGTCAATGTGTATCGAGAACATATTATCACGCCTTTTTTCTTATTTTTTTAGGTAACTGCAAACTTCGATTCAAGACAACGATCAATGACGAAGTACCGAAACAGGAGACACAAGACAGGTAAATAATAATATTAATTACTGATAATATGTACCCGGTATACATTCACACTAAAAAACGTGTCTAGCCAATCCATAGGCCATAGGCCCTTGTTCAGGTTGACTTGCTCGGATGTGAATTTGAATCCTTGCCGGTCACCCTAACCCCGCCTTGCGAATGGTTTGCCGGCACCAGCCATACAGTTTTTTATAGATAGATAAGATAGATAAGTTAGATAGATAAGATATTCGCTCGGATGCGAATTTCAATCCTTGCCGGTCAATCTAACCCGCCTTGCGAATGGTTGGCCGGTAGCAGGTTTTCAGTTTTTTATAGATAGATAAGATAGATAGATAAGATAGATAAGTTAGATAGATAAGATATTCGCTCGGATGCGAATTTCAATCCTTGCCGGTCAATCTAACCCGCCTTGCGAATGGTTGGCCGGTACCAGGCATTCAGTTTTTTTATAGATAGATAAGATAGTTAGATAAGATATTCGCGTTTTTTATAGATAGATAGATAAGATAGATAAGTTAGATAGATAAGATATTCGCTCTTATGCGAATTTCAATCCTTGCCGGTCAATCTAACCCGCCTTGCGAATGGTTGGCCGGTACCAGGCATTCAGTTTTTTATAGATAGATAAGATAGATAGATAAGATAGATAAGTTAGATAGATAAGATATTCGCTCGGATGCGAATTTCAATCCTTGCCGGTCAATCTAACCCGCCTTGCGAATGGTTGGCCGGCACCAGGTATTCAGTTTTTTATAGATAGATAAGATAGATAAGACAGATAAGATAGATAGATAAGATAGATAGATAACATAGGTAGATAAGATGCGATAGATAAGATACGATAGATAAGATAGATAGATAAGATAGATAGTTAGATTGATTGATACAGTATAGTGCCTTTTTTTGTGTCAATGTGTATCGAGAACATATTATCACACCTTTTTTCTTATTTTTTTAGGTAACTGCAAACTTCGATTCAAGACAACGATCAATGACGAAGTACCGAAACAGGAGACACAAGACAGGTAATTAATAATATTAATTACTGATAATATGTACCCGGTATACATTCACACTAAAAAACGTGTCTAGCCAATCCATAGGCCATAGGCCCTTGTTCAGGTTGACTTGCTCGGATGTGAATTTGAATCCTTGCCGGTCACCCTAACCCCGCCTTGCGAATGGTTTGCCGGCACCAGCCATACAGTTTTTTATAGATAGATAAGATAGATAAGTTAGATAGATAAGATATTCGCTCGGATGCAAATTTCAATCCTTGCCGGTCAATCTAACCCGCCTTGCGAATGGTTGGCCGGTAGCAGGCATTCAGTTTTTTATAGATAGATAAGATAGATAGATAAGTTAGATAGATAAGATATTCGCTCGGATGCGAATTTCAATCCTTGCCGGTCAATCTAACCCGCCTTGCGAATGGTTGGCCGGTACCAGGCATTCAGTTTTTTATAGATAGATAAGATAGTTAGATAAGATAGATAAGTTAGATAGATAAGATATTCGCTCGGATGCGAATTTCAATCCTTGCCGGTCATTCTAACCCGCCTTGCGAATGGTTGGCCGGTACCAGGCATTCAGTTTTTTATAGATAGAAAGATAAGATAGATAAGTTAGATAGATAAGATATTCGCTCGGATGCGAATTTCAATCCTTGCCAGTCAATCTAACCCGCCTTGCGAATGGTTGGCCGGCACCAGGTATTCAGTTTTTTATAGATAGATAAGATAGATAAGACAGATAAGATAGATAGATAAGATAGATAGATAACATAGGTAGATAAGATGCGATAGATAAGATACGATAGATAAGATACGATAGATAAGATAGATAGATAGTTAGATTGATTGATACAGTATAGTGCCTTTTTTTGTGTCAATGTGTATCGAGAACATATTATCACACCTCTTTTCTTATTTTTTTAGGTAACTGCAAACTTCGATTCAAGACAACGATCAATGACGAAGTACCAAAACAGGAGACACAAGACAGGTAATTAATAATATTAATTACTGATAATATGTACCCGGTATACATTCACACTAAAAAACGTGTAAAACGTGTCTAGCCAATCCATAGGCCATAGGCCCTTGTTCAGGTTGACTTGCTCGGATGTGAATTTGAATCCTTGCCGGTCACCCTAACCTCGCCTTGCGAATGGTTTGCCGGCACCAGCCATACAGTTTTTTATAGATAGATAAGATAGATAAGTTAGATAGATAAGATATTCGCTCGGATGCGAATTTCAATCCTTGCCGGTCAATCTAACCCGCCTTGCGAATGGTTGGCCGGTAGCAGGCATTCAGTTTTTTATAGATAGATAAGATAGATAGATAAGTTAGATAGATAAGATATTCGCTCGGATGCGAATTTCAATCCTTGCCGGTCAATCTAACCCGCCTTGCGAATGGTTGGCCGGTACCAGGCATTCAGTTTTTTATAGAGAGATAAGATAGTTAGATAAGATAGATTAATTAGATAGATAAGATATTCGCTCGGATGCGAATTTCAATCCTTGCTGGTCATTCTAACCCGCCTTGCGAATGGTTGGCCGGTACCAGGCATTCCGTTTTTTATAGATAGAAAGATAAGATAGATAAGTTAGATAGATAAGATATTCGCTCGGATGCGAATTTCAATCCTTGCCAGTCAATCTAACCCGCCTTGCGAATGGTTGGCCGGCACCAGGTATTCAGTTTTTTATAGATAGATAAGACAGATAAGATAGATAGATAAGATAGATAGATAACATAGGTAGATAAGATGCGATAGATAAGATAGATAGATAAGATAGATAGATAGTTAGATTGATTGATACAGTATAGTGCCTTTTTTGTGTCAATGTGTATCGAGAACATATTATCACACCTCTTTTCTTATTTTTTTAGGTAACTGCAAACTTCGATTCAAGACAACGATTAATGACGAAGTACCGAAACAGGAGACACAAGACAGGTAATTAATAATATTAATTACTGATAATATGTACCCGGTATACATTCACACTAAAAAACGTGTCTAGCCAATCCATAGGCCATAGGCCCTTGTTCTGGTTGACTTGCTCGGATGTGAATTTGAATCCTTGCCGGTCACCCTAACCCCGCCTTGCGAATGGTTTGCCGGCACCAGCCATACAGTTTTTTATAGATAGATAAGATAGATAAGTTAGATAGATAAGATATTCGCTCGGATGCGAATTTCAATCCTTGCCGGTCAATCTAACCCGCCTTGCGAATGGTTGGCCGGTAGCAGGTTTTCAGTTTTTTATAGATAGATAAGATAGATAGATAAGATAGATAAGTTAGATAGATAAGATATTCGCTCGGATGCGAATTTCAATCCTTGCCGGTCAATCTAACCCGCCTTGCGAATGGTTGGCCGGTACCAGGCATTCAGTTTTTTTATAGATAGATAAGATAGTTAGATAAGATAGGTAAGTTAGATAGATAAGATATTCGCTCGGATGCGAATTTCAATCCTTGCCGGTCAATCTAACCCGCCTTGCGAATGGTTGGCCGGTACCAGGCATTCAGTTTTTTATAGATAGATAGATAGATAAGATAGATAAGTTAGATAGATAAGATATTCGCTCTTATGCGAATTTCAATCCTTGCCGGTCAATCTAACCCGCCTTGCGAATGGTTGGCCGGTACCAGGCATTCAGTTTTTTATAGATAGATAAGATAGATAGATAAGATAGATAAGTTAGATAGATAAGATATTCGCTCGGATGCGAATTTCAATCCTTGCCGGTCAATCTAACCCGCCTTGCGAATGGTTGGCCGGCACCAGGTATTCAGTTTTTTATAGATAGATAAGATAGATAAGACAGATAAGATAGATAGATAAGATAGATAGATAACATAGGTAGATAAGATGCGATAGATAAGATACGATAGATAAGATAGATAGATAAGATAGATAGTTAGATTGATTGATACAGTATAGTGCCTTTTTTTGTGTCAATGTGTATCGAGAACATATTATCACACCTTTTTTCTTATTTTTTTAGGTAACTGCAAACTTCGATTCAAGACAACGATCAATGACGAAGTACCAAAACAGGAGACAGAAGACAGGTAATTAATAATATTAATTACTGATAATATGTACCCGGTATACATTCACACAAAAAAACGTGTCTAGCCAATCCATAGGCCATAGGCCCTTGTTCAGGTTGACTTGCTCGGATGTGAATTTGAATCCTTGCCGGTCACCCTAACCTCGCCTTGCGAATGGTTTGCCGGCACCAGCCATACAGTTTTTTATAGATAGATAAGATAGATAAGTTAGATAGATAAGATATTCGCTCGGATGCGAATTTCAATCCTTGCCGGTCAATCTAACCCGCCTTGCGAATGGTTGGCCGGTAGCAGGCATTCAGTTTTTTATAGATAGATAAGATAGATAGATAAGTTAGATAGATAAGATATTCGCTCGGATGCGAATTTCAATCCTTGCCGGTCAATCTAACCCGCCTTGCGAATGGTTGGCCGGTACCAGGCATTCAGTTTTTTATAGAGAGATAAGATAGTTAGATAAGATAGATAAGTTAGATAGATAAGATATTCGCTCGGATGCGAATTTCAATCCTTGCTGGTCATTCTAACCCGCCTTGCGAATGGTTGGCCGGTACCAGGCATTCCGTTTTTTATAGATAGAAAGATAAGATAGATAAGTTAGATAGATAAGATATTCGCTCGGATGCGAATTTCAATCCTTGCCAGTCAATCTAACCCGCCTTGCGAATGGTTGGCCGGCACCAGGTATTCAGTTTTTTATAGATAGATAAGATAGATAAGACAGATAAGATAGATAGATAAGATAGATAGATAACATAGGTAGATAAGATGCGATAGATAAGATACGATAGATAAGATACGATAGATAAGATAGATAGATAGATAGTTAGATTGATTGATACAGTATAGTGCCTTTTTTTGTGTCAATGTGTATCGAGAACATATTATCACACCTCTTTTCTTATTTTTTTAGGTAACTGCAAACTTCGATTCAAGACAACGATCAATGACGAAGTACCAAAACAGGAGACACAAGACAGGTAATTAATAATATTAATTACTGATAATATGTACCCGGTATACATTCACACTAAAAAACGTGTCTAGCCAATCCATAGGCCATAGGCCCTTGTTCAGGTTGACTTGCTCGGATGTGAATTTGAATCCTTGCCGGTCACCCTAACCCTGCCTTGCGAATGATTTGCCGGCACCAGCCATAAAGTTTTTTATAGATAGATAAGATAGATAAGTTAGATAGATAAGATATTCGCTCGGATGCGAATTTCAATCCTTGCCGGTCAATCTAACCCGCCTTGCGAATGGTTGGCCGGTAGCAGGCATTCAGTTTTTTATAGATAGATAAGATAGATAGATAAGATAGATAAGTTAGATAGATAAGATATTCGCTCGGATGCGAATTTCAATCCTTGCCGGTCAATCTAACCCGCCTTGCGAATGGTTGGCCGGTACCAGGCATTCAGTTTTTTATAGATAGATAAGATAGTTAGATAAGATAGATAAGTTAGATAGATAAGATATTCGCTCGGATGCGAATTTCAATCCATGCCGGTCAATCTAACCCGCCTTGCGAATGGTTGGCCGGTACCAGGCATTCAGTTTTTTATAGATAGATAAGATAGATAAGTTAGATAGATAAGATATTCGCTCTTATGCGAATTTCAATCCTTGCCGGTCAATCTAACCCGCCTTGCGAATGGTTGGCCGGTACCAGGCATTCAGTTTTTTAAAGTTAGATAGATAAGATAGATAAGTTAGATAGATAAGATATTCGCTCTTATGCGAATTTCAATCCTTGCCGGTCAATCTAACCCGCCTTGCGAATGGTTGGCCGGTACCAGGCATTCAGTTTTTTATAGATAGATAAGATAGATAGATAAGATAGATAAGTTAGATAGATAAGATATTCGCTCGGATGCGAATTTCAATCCTTGCCGGTCAATCTAACCCGCCTTGCGAATGGTTGGCCGGCACCAGGTATTCAGTTTTTTATAGATAGATAAGACAGATAAGATAGATAGATAAGATAGATAGATAACATAGGTAGATAAGATGCGATAGATAAGATAGATAGATAAGATAGATAGATAGTTAGATTGATTGATACAGTATAGTGCCTTTTTTTGTGTCAATGTGTATCGAGAACATATTATCACACCTCTTTTCTTATTTTTTTAGGTAACTGCAAACTTCGATTCAAGACAACGATCAATGACGAAGTACCGAAACAGGAGACACAAGACAGGTAATTAATAATATTTATTACTGATAATATGTACCCGGTATACATTCACACTAAAAAACGTGTCTAGCCAATCCATAGGCCATAGGCCCTTGTTCAGGTTGACTTGCTCGGATGTGAATTTGAATCCTTGCCGGTCACCCTAACCCCGCCTTGCGAATGGTTTGCCGGCACCAGCCATACAGTTTTTTATAGATAGATAAGATAGATAAGTTAGATAGATAAGATATTCGCTCGGATGCGAATTTCAATCCTTGCCGGTCAATCTAACCCGCCTTGCGAATGGTTGGCCGGTAGCAGGTTTTCAGTTTTTTATAGATAGATAAGATAGATAGATAAGATAGATAAGTTAGATAGATAAGATATTCGCTCGGATGCGAATTTCAATCCTTGCCGGTCAATCTAACCCGCCTTGCGAATGGTTGGCCGGTACCAGGCATTCAGTTTTTTTATAGATAGATAAGATAGTTAGATAAGATAGATAAGTTATATAGATAAGATATTCGCTCGGATGCGAATTTCAATCCTTGCCGGTCAATCTAACCCGCCTTGCGAATGGTTGGCCAGTACCAGGCATTCAGTTTTTTATAGATAGATAGATAAGATAGATAAGTTAGATAGATAAGATATTCGCTCTTATGCGAATTTCAATCCTTGCCGGTCAATCTAACCCGCCTTGCGAATGGTTGGCCGGTACCAGGCATTCAGTTTTTTATAGATAGATAAGATAGATAGATAAGATAGATAAGTTAGATAGATAAGATATTCGCTCGGATGCGAATTTCAATCCTTGCCGGTCAATCTAACCCGCCTTGCGAATGGTTGGCCGGCACCAGGTATTCAGTTTTTTATAGATAGATAAGATAGATAAGACAGATAAGATAGATAGATAAGATAGATAGATAACATAGGTAGATAAGATGCGATAGATAAGATACGATAGATAAGATAGATAGATAAGATAGATAGTTAGATTGATTGATACAGTATAGTGCCTTTTTTTGTGTCAATGTGTATCGAGAACATATTATCACACCTTTTTTCTTATTTTTTTAGGTAACTGCAAACTTCGATTCAAGACAACGATCAATGACGAAGTACCGAAACAGGAGACAGAAGACAGGTAATTAATAATATTAATTACTGATAATATGTACCCGGTATACATTCACACTAAAAAACGTGTCTAGCCAATCCATAGGCCATAGGCCCTTGTTCAGGTTGACTTGCTCGGATGTGAATTTGAATCCTTGCCGGTCACCCTAACCCCGCCTTGCGAATGGTTTGCCGGCACCAGCCATACAGTTTTTTATAGATAGATAAGATAGATAAGTTAGATAGATAAGATATTCGCTCGGATGCGAATTTCAATCCTTGCCGGTCAATCTAACCCGCCTTGCGAATGGTTGGCCGGTAGCAGGCATTCAGTTTTTTATAGATAGATAAGATAGATAGATAAGTTAGATAGATAAGATATTCGCTCGGATGCGAATTTCAATCCTTGCCGGTCAATCTAACCCGCCTTGCGAATGGTTGGCCGGTACCAGGCATTCAGTTTTTTATAGAGAGATAAGATAGTTAGATAAGATAGATAAGTTAGATAGATAAGATATTCGCTCGGATGCGAATTTCAATCCTTGCTGGTCATTCTAACCCGCCTTGCGAATGGTTGGCCGGTACCAGGCATTCCGTTTTTTATAGATAGAAAGATAAGATAGATAAGTTAGATAGATAAGATATTCGCTCGGATGCGAATTTCAATCCTTGCCAGTCAATCTAACCCGCCTTGCGAATGGTTGGCCGGCACCAGGTATTCAGTTTTTTATAGATAGATAAGATAGATAAGACAGATAAGATAGATAGATAAGATAGATAGATAACATAGGTAGATAAGATGCGATAGATAAGATACGATAGATAAGATACGATAGATAAGATAGATAGATAGTTAGATTGATTGATACAGTATAGTGCCTTTTTTTGTGTCAATGTGTATCGAGAACATATTATCACACCTCTTTTCTTATTTTTTTAGGTAACTGCAAACTTTGATTCAAGACAACGATCAATGACGAAGTACCAAAACAGGAGACACAAGACAGGTAATTAATAATATTAATTACTAATAATATGTACCCGGTATACATTCACACTAAAAAACGTGTCTAGCCAATCCATAGGCCATAGGCCCTTGTTCAGGTTGACTTGCTCGGATGTGAATTTGAATCCTTGCCGGTCACCCTAACCCTGCCTTGCGAATGATTTGCCGGCACCAGCCATAAAGTTTTTTATAGATAGATAAGATAGATAAGTTAGATAGATAAGATATTCGCTCGGATGCGAATTTCAATCCTTGCCGGTCAATCTAACCCGCCTTGCGAATGGTTGGCCGGTAGCAGGCATTCAGTTTTTTATAGATAGATAAGATAGATAGATAAGATAGATAAGTTAGATAGATAAGATATTCGCTCGGATGCGAATTTCAATCCTTGCCGGTCAATCTAACCCGCCTTGCGAATGGTTGGCCGGTACCAGGCATTCAGTTTTTTATAGATAGATAAGATAGTTAGATAAGATAGATAAGTTAGATAGATAAGATATTCGCTCGGATGCGAATTTCAATCCATGCCGGTCAATCTAACCCGCCTTGCGAATGGTTGGCCGGTACCAGGCATTCAGTTTTTTATAGATAGATAAGATAGATAAGTTAGATAGATAAGATATTCGCTCTTATGCGAATTTCAATCCTTGCCGGTCAATCTAACCCGCCTTGCGAATGGTTGGCCGGTACCAGGCATTCAGTTTTTTATAGTTAGATAGATAAGATAGATAAGTTAGATAGATAAGATATTCGCTCTTATGCGAATTTCAATCCTTGCCGGTCAATCTAACCCGCCTTGCGAATGGTTGGCCGGTACCAGGCATTCAGTTTTTTATAGATAGATAAGATAGATAGATAAGATAGATAAGTTAGATAGATAAGATATTCGCTCGGATGCGAATTTCAATCCTTGCCGGTCAATCTAACCCGCCTTGCGAATGGTTGGCCGGCACCAGGTATTCAGTTTTTTATAGATAGATAAGACAGATAAGATAGATAGATAAGATAGATAGATAACATAGGTAGATAAGATGCGATAGATAAGATAGATAGATAAGATAGATAGATAGTTAGATTGATTGATACAGTATAGTGCCTTTTTTTGTGTCAATGTGTATCGAGAACATATTATCACACCTCTTTTCTTATTTTTTTAGGTAACTGCAAACTTCGATTCAAGACAACGATCAATGACGAAGTACCGAAACAGGAGACACAAGACAGGTAATTAATAATATTAATTACTGATAATATGTACCCGGTATACATTCACACTAAAAAACGTGTCTAGCCAATCCATAGGCCATAGGCCCTTGTTCTGGTTGACTTGCTCGGATGTGAATTTGAATCCTTGCCGGTCACCCTAACCCCGCCTTGCGAATGGTTTGCCGGCACCAGCCATACAGTTTTTTATAGATAGATAAGATAGATAAGTTAGATAGATAAGATATTCGCTCGGATGCGAATTTCAATCCTTGCCGGTCAATCTAACCCGCCTTGCGAATGGTTGGCCGGTAGCAGGTTTTCAGTTTTTTATAGATAGATAAGATAGATAGATAAGATAGATAAGTTAGATAGATAAGATATTCGCTCGGATGCGAATTTCAATCCTTGCCGGTCAATCTAACCCGCCTTGCGAATGGTTGGCCGGTACCAGGCATTCAGTTTTTTTATAGATAGATAAGATAGTTAGATAAGATAGATAAGTTATATAGATAAGATATTCGCTCGGATGCGAATTTCAATCCTTGCCGGTCAATCTAACCCGCCTTGCGAATGGTTGGCCGGTACCAGGCATTCAGTTTTTTATAGATAGATAGATAAGATAGATAAGTTAGATAGATAAGATATTCGCTCTTATGCGAATTTCAATCCTTGCCGGTCAATCTAACCCGCCTTGCGAATGGTTGGCCGGTACCAGGCATTCAGTTTTTTATAGATAGATAAGATAGATAGATAAGCTGGATAAGTTAGATAGATAAGATATTCGCTCGGATGCGAATTTCAATCCTTGCCGGTCAATCTAACCCGCCTTGCGAATGGTTGGCCGGCACCAGGTATTCAGTTTTTTATAGATAGATAAGATAGATAAGACAGATAAGATAGATAGATAAGATAGATAGATAACATAGGTAGATAAGATGCGATAGATAAGATACGATAGATAAGATACGATAGATAAGATAGATAGATAGTTAGATTGATTGATACAGTATAGTGCCTTTTTTTGTGTCAATGTGTATCGAGAACATATTATCACACCTTTTTTCTTATTTTTTTAGGTAACTGCAAACTTCGATTCAAGACAACGATCAATGACGAAGTACCGAAACAGGAGACAGAAGACAGGTAATTAATAATATTAATTACTGATAATATGTACCCGGTATACATTCACACTAAAAAACGTGTCTAGCCAATCCATAGGCCATAGGCCCTTGTTCAGGTTGACTTGCTCGGATGTGAATTTGAATCCTTGCCGGTCACCCTAACCCCGCCTTGCGAATGGTTTGCCGGCACCAGCCATACAGTTTTTTATAGATAGATAAGATAGATAAGTTAGATAGATAAGATATTCGCTCGGATGCGAATTTCAATCCTTGCCGGTCAATCTAACCCGCCTTGCGAATGGTTGGCCGGTAGCAGGCATTCAGTTTTTTATAGATAGATAAGATAGATAGATAAGTTAGATAGATAAGATATTCGCTCGGATGCGAATTTCAATCCTTGCCGGTCAATCTAACCCGCCTTGCGAATGGTTGGCCGGTACCAGGCATTCAGTTTTTTATAGAGAGATAAGATAGTTAGATAAGATAGATAAGTTAGATAGATAAGATATTCGCTCGGATGCGAATTTCAATCCTTGCTGGTCATTCTAACCCGCCTTGCGAATGGTTGGCCGGTACCAGGCATTCCGT
Source organism: Crinia signifera (assembly GCF_055691185.1). NCBI lineage: Eukaryota > Metazoa > Chordata > Amphibia > Anura > Myobatrachidae > Crinia > Crinia signifera. Next base: position 123,858,638 of record NC_139221.1, read on the forward strand.
TTTTTATAGATAGAAAGATAAGATAGATAAGTTAGATAGATAAGATATTCGCTCGGATGCGAATTTCAATCCTTGCCAGTCAATCTAACCCGCCTTGCGAATGGTTGGCCGGCACCAGGTATTCAGTTTTTTATAGATAGATAAGATAGATAAGACAGATAAGATAGATGGATAAGATAGATAGATAACATAGGTAGATAAGATGCGATAGATAAGATACGATAGATAAGATACAATAGATAAGATAGATAGATAGTTAGATTGATTGATACAGTATAGTGCCTTTTTTTGTGTCAATGTGTATCGAGAACATATTATCACACCTCTTTTCTTATTTTTTTAGGTAACTGCAAACTTCGATTCAAGACAACGATCAATGACGAAGTACCGAAACAGGAGACACAAGACAGGTAATTAATAATATTAATTACTGATAATATGTACCCGGTATACATTCACACTAAAAAACGTGTCTAGCCAATCCATAGGCCATAGGCCCTTGTTCAGGTTGACTTGCTCGGATGTGAATTTCAATCCTTGCCGGTCACCCTAACCCCGCCTTGCGAATGGTTTGCTGGCACCAGCCATACAGTTTTTTATAGATAGATAAGATAGATAAGTTAGATAGATAAGATATTCGCTCGGATGCGAATTTCAATCCTTGCCGGTCAATCTAACCCGCCTTGCGAATGGTTGGCCGGTACCAGGCATTCAGTTTTTTATAGATAGATAAGATAGATAGATAAGATAGATAAGTTAGATAGATAAGATATTCGCTCGGATGCGAATTTCAATCCTTGCCGGTCAATCTAACCCGCCTTGCGAATGGTTGGCCGGCACCAGGTATTCAGTTTTTTATAGATAGATAAGACAGATAAGATAGATAGATAAGATAGATAGATAACATAGGTAGATAAGATGCGATAGATAAGATAGATAGATAAGATAGATAGATAGTTAGATTGATTGATACAGTATAGTGCCTTTTTTTGTGTCAATGTGTATCGAGAACATATTATCACACCTCTTTTCTTATTTTTTTAGGTAACTGCAAACTTCGATTCAAGACAACGATCAATGACGAAGTACCGAAACAGGAGACACAAGACAGGTAATTAATAATATTAATTACTGATAATATGTACCCGGTATACATTCACACTAAAAAACGTGTCTAGCCAATCCATAGGCCATAGGCCCTTGTTCTGGTTGACTTGCTCGGATGTGAATTTGAATCCTTGCCGGTCACCCTAACCCCGCCTTGCGAATGGTTTGCCGGCACCAGCCATACAGTTTTTTATAGATAGATAAGATAGATAAGTTAGATAGATAAGATATTCGCTCGGATGCGAATTTCAATCCTTGCCGGTCAATCTAACCCGCCTTGCGAATGGTTGGCCGGTAGCAGGTTTTCAGTTTTTTATAGATAGATAAGATAGATAGATAAGATAGATAAGTTAGATAGATAAGATATTCGCTCGGATGCGAATTTCAATCCTTGCCGGTCAATCTAACCCGCCTTGCGAATGGTTGGCCGGTACCAGGCATTCAGTTTTTTTATAGATAGATAAGATAGTTAGATAAGATAGATAAGTTATATAGATAAGATATTCGCTCGGATGCGAATTTCAATCCTTGCCGGTCAATCTAACCCGCCTTGCGAATGGTTGGCCGGTACCAGGCATTCAGTTTTTTATAGATAGATAGATAAGATAGATAAGTTAGATAGATAAGATATTCGCTCTTATGCGAATTTCAATCCTTGCCGGTCAATCTAACCCGCCTTGCGAATGGTTGGCCGGTACCAGGCAATCAGTTTTTTATAGATAGATAAGATAGATAGATAAGCTGGATAAGTTAGATAGATAAGATATTCGCTCGGATGCGAATTTCAATCCTTGCCGGTCAATCTAACCCGCCTTGCGAATGTTTGGCCGGCACCAGGTATTCAGTTTTTTATAGATAGATAAGATAGATAAGACAGATAAGATAGATAAGATAGATAACATAGGTAGATAAGATGCGATAGATAAGATACGATAGATAAGATACGATAGATAAGATAGATAGATAGTTAGATTGATTGATACAGTATAGTGCCTTTTTTTGTGTCAATGTGTATCGAGAACATATTATCACACCTTTTTTCTTATTTTTTTAGGTAACTGCAAACTTCGATTCAAGACAACGATCAATGACGAAGTACCAAAACAGGAGACACAAGACAGGTAATTAATAATATTAATTACTGATAATATGTACCCGGTATACATTCACACTAAAAAACGTGTCTAGCCAATCCATAGGCCATAGGCCCTTGTTCAGGTTGACTTGCTCGGATGTGAATTTGAATCCTTGCCGGTCACCCTAACCCTGCCTTGCGAATGATTTGCCGGCACCAGCCATAAAGTTTTTTATAGATAGATAAGATAGATAAGTTAGATAGATAAGATATTCGCTCGGATGCGAATTTCAATCCTTGCCGGTCAATCTAACCCGCCTTGCGAATGGTTGGCCGGTAGCAGGCATTCAGTTTTTTATAGATAGATAAGATAGATAGATAAGATAGATAAGTTAGATAGATAAGATATTCGCTCGGATGCGAATTTCAATCCTTGCCGGTCAATCTAACCCGCCTTGCGAATGGTTGGCCGGTACCAGGCATTCAGTTTTTTATAGATAGATAAGATAGTTAGATAAGATAGATAAGTTAGATAGATAAGATATTCGCTCGGATGCGAATTTCAATCCATGCCGGTCAATCTAACCCGCCTTGCGAATGGTTGGCCGGTACCAGGCATTCAGTTTTTTATAGATAGATAAGATAGATAAGTTAGATAGATAAGATATTCGCTCTTATGCGAATTTCAATCCTTGCCGGTCAATCTAACCCGCCTTGCGAATGGTTGGCCGGTACCAGGCATTCAGTTTTTTATAGTTAGATAGATAAGATAGATAAGTTAGATAGATAAGATATTCGCTCTTATGCGAATTTCAATCCTTGCCGGTCAATCTAACCCGCCTTGCGAATGGTTGGCCGGTACCAGGCATTCAGTTTTTTATAGATAGATAAGATAGATAGATAAGATAGATAAGTTAGATAGATAAGATATTCGCTCGGATGCGAATTTCAATCCTTGCCGGTCAATCTAACCCGCCTTGCGAATGGTTGGCCGGCACCAGGTATTCAGTTTTTTATAGATAGATAAGACAGATAAGATAGATAGATAAGATAGATAGATAACATAGGTAGATAAGATGCGATAGATAAGATAGATAGATAAGATAGATAGATAGTTAGATTGATTGATACAGTATAGTGCCTTTTTTTGTGTCAATGTGTATCGAGAACATATTATCACACCTCTTTTCTTATTTTTTTAGGTAACTGCAAACTTCGATTCAAGACAACGATCAATGACGAAGTACCGAAACAGGAGACACAAGACAGGTAATTAATAATATTAATTACTGATAATATGTACCCGGTATACATTCACACTAAAAAACGTGTCTAGCCAATCCATAGGCCATAGGCCCTTGTTCAGGTTGACTTGCTCGGATGTGAATTTGAATCCTTGCCGGTCACCCTAACCCCGCCTTGCGAATGGTTTGCCGGCACCAGCCATACAGTTTTTTATAGATAGATAAGATAGATAAGTTAGATAGATAAGATATTCGCTCGGATGCGAATTTCAATCCTTGCCGGTCAATCTAACCCGCCTTGCGAATGGTTGGCCGGTAGCAGGTTTTCAGTTTTTTATAGATAGATAAGATAGATAGATAAGATAGATAAGTTAGATAGATAAGATATTCGCTCGGATGCGAATTTCAATCCTTGCCGGTCAATCTAACCCGCCTTGCGAATGGTTGGCCGGTACCAGGCATTCAGTTTTTTTATAGATAGATAAGATAGTTAGATAAGATAGATAAGTTATATAGATAAGATATTCGCTCGGATGCGAATTTCAATCCTTGCCGGTCAATCTAACCCGCCTTGCGAATGGTTGGCCAGTACCAGGCATTCAGTTTTTTATAGATAGATAGATAAGATAGATAAGTTAGATAGATAAGATATTCGTTCTTATGCGAATTTCAATCCTTGCCGGTCAATCTAACCCGCCTTGCGAATGGTTGGCCGGTACCAGGCATTCAGTTTTTTATAGATAGATAAGATAGATAGATAAGATAGATAAGTTAGATAGATAAGATATTCGCTCGGATGCGAATTTCAATCCTTGCCGGTCAATCTAACCCGCCTTGCGAATGGTTGGCCGGCACCAGGTATTCAGTTTTTTATAGATAGATAAGATAGATAAGACAGATAAGATAGATAGATAAGATAGATAGATAACATAGGTAGATAAGATGCGATAGATAAGATACGATAGATAAGATAGATAGATAAGATAGATAGTTAGATTGATTGATACAGTATAGTGCCTTTTTTTGTGTCAATGTGTATCGAGAACATATTATCACACCTTTTTTCTTATTTTTTTAGGTAACTGCAAACTTCGATTCAAGACAACGATCAATGACGAAGTACCGAAACAGGAGACAGAAGACAGGTAATTAATAATATTAATTACTGATAATATGTACCCGGTATACATTCACACTAAAAAACGTGTCTAGCCAATCCATAGGCCATAGGCCCTTGTTCAGGTTGACTTGCTCGGATGTGAATTTGAATCCTTGCCGGTCACCCTAACCCCGCCTTGCGAATGGTTTGCCGGCACCAGCCATACAGTTTTTTATAGATAGATAAGATAGATAAGTTAGATAGATAAGATATTCGCTCGGATGCGAATTTCAATCCTTGCCGGTCAATCTAACCCGCCTTGCGAATGGTTGGCCGGTAGCAGGCATTCAGTTTTTTATAGATAGATAAGATAGATAGATAAGTTAGATAGATAAGATATTCGCTCGGATGCGAATTTCAATCCTTGCCGGTCAATCTAACCCGCCTTGCGAATGGTTGGCCGGTACCAGGCATTCAGTTTTTTATAGAGAGATAAGATAGTTAGATAAGATAGATAAGTTAGATAGATAAGATATTCGCTCGGATGCGAATTTCAATCCTTGCTGGTCATTCTAACCCGCCTTGCGAATGGTTGGCCGGTACCAGGCATTCCGTTTTTTATAGATAGAAAGATAAGATAGATAAGTTAGATAGATAAGATATTCGCTCGGATGCGAATTTCAATCCTTGCCAGTCAATCTAACCCGCCTTGCGAATGGTTGGCCGGCACCAGGTGTTCAGTTTTTTATAGATAGATAAGATAGATAAGACAGATAAGATAGATAGATAAGATAGATAGATAACATAGGTAGATAAGATGCGATAGATAAGATACGATAGATAAGATACGATAGATAAGATAGATAGATAGTTAGATTGATTGATACAGTATAGTGCCTTTTTTTGTGTCAATGTGTATCGAGAACATATTATCACACCTCTTTTCTTATTTTTTTAGGTAACTGCAAACTTTGATTCAAGACAACGATCAATGACGAAGTACCAAAACAGGAGACACAAGACAGGTAATTAATAATATTAATTACTAATAATATGTACCCGGTATACATTCACACTAAAAAACGTGTCTAACCAATCCATAGGCCATAGGCCCTTGTTCAGGTTGACTTGCTCGGATGTGAATTTGAATCCTTGCCGGTCACCCTAACCCTGCCTTGCGAATGATTTGCCGGCACCAGCCATAAAGTTTTTTATAGATAGATAAGATAGATAAGTTAGATAGATAAGATATTCGCTCGGATGCGAATTTCAATCCTTGCCGGTCAATCTAACCCGCCTTGCGAATGGTTGGCCGGTAGCAGGCATTCAGTTTTTTATAGATAGATAAGATAGATAGATAAGATAGATAAGTTAGATAGATAAGATATTCGCTCGGATGCGAATTTCAATCCTTGCCGGTCAATCTAACCCGCCTTGCGAATGGTTGGCCGGTACCAGGCATTCAGTTTTTTATAGATAGATAAGATAGTTAGATAAGATAGATAAGTTAGATAGATAAGATATTCGCTCGGATGCGAATTTCAATCCATGCCGGTCAATCTAACCCGCCTTGCGAATGGTTGGCCGGTACCAGGCATTCAGTTTTTTATAGATAGATAAGATAGATAAGTTAGATAGATAAGATATTCGCTCTTATGCGAATTTCAATCCTTGCCGGTCAATCTAACCCGCCTTGCGAATGGTTGGCCGGTACCAGGCATTCAGTTTTTTATAGTTAGATAGATAAGATAGATAAGTTAGATAGATAAGATATTCGCTCTTATGCGAATTTCAATCCTTGCCGGTCAATCTAACCCGCCTTGCGAATGGTTGGCCGGTACCAGGCATTCAGTTTTTTATAGATAGATAAGATAGATAGATAAGATAGATAAGTTAGATAGATAAGATATTCGCTCGGATGCGAATTTCAATCCTTGCCGGTCAATCTAACCCGCCTTGCGAATGGTTGGCCGGCACCAGGTATTCAGTTTTTTATAGATAGATAAGACAGATAAGATAGATAGATAAGATAGATAGATAACATAGGTAGATAAGATGCGATAGATAAGATAGATAGATAAGATAGATAGATAGTTAGATTGATTGATACAGTATAGTGCCTTTTTTGTGTCAATGTGTATCGAGAACATATTATCACACCTCTTTTCTTATTTTTTTAGGTAACTGCAAACTTCGATTCAAGACAACGATCAATGACGAAGTACCGAAACAGGAGACACAAGACAGGTAATTAATAATATTAATTACTGATAATATGTACCCGGTATACATTCACACTAAAAAACGTGTCTAGCCAATCCATAGGCCATAGGCCCTTGTTCTGGTTGACTTGCTCGGATGTGAATTTGAATCCTTGCCGGTCACCCTAACCCCGCCTTGCGAATGGTTTGCCGGCACCAGCCATACAGTTTTTTATAGATAGATAAGATAGATAAGTTAGATAGATAAGATATTCGCTCGGATGCGAATTTCAATCCTTGCCGGTCAATCTAACCCGCCTTGCGAATGGTTGGCCGGTAGCAGGTTTTCAGTTTTTTATAGATAGATAAGATAGATAGATAAGATAGATAAGTTAGATAGATAAGATATTCGCTCGGATGCGAATTTCAATCCTTGCCGGTCAATCTAACCCGCCTTGCGAATGGTTGGCCGGTACCAGGCATTCAGTTTTTTTATAGATAGATAAGATAGTTAGATAAGATAGATAAGTTATATAGATAAGATATTCGCTCGGATGCGAATTTCAATCCTTGCCGGTCAATCTAACCCGCCTTGCGAATGGTTGGCCGGTACCAGGCATTCAGTTTTTTATAGATAGATAGATAAGATAGATAAGTTAGATAGATAAGATATTCGCTCTTATGCGAATTTCAATCCTTGCCGGTCAATCTAACCCGCCTTGCGAATGGTTGGCCGGTACCAGGCATTCAGTTTTTTATAGATAGATAAGATAGATAGATAAGCTGGATAAGTTAGATAGATAAGATATTCGCTCGGATGCGAATTTCAATCCTTGCCGGTCAATCTAACCCGCCTTGCGAATGGTTGGCCGGCACCAGGTATTCAGTTTTTTATAGATAGATAAGATAGATAAGACAGATAAGATAGATAGATAAGATAGATAGATAACATAGGTAGATAAGATGCGATAGATAAGATACGATAGATAAGATACGATAGATAAGATAGATAGATAGTTAGATTGATTGATACAGTATAGTGCCTTTTTTTGTGTCAATGTGTATCGAGAACATATTATCACACCTTTTTTCTTATTTTTTTAGGTAACTGCAAACTTCGATTCAAGACAACGATCAATGACGAAGTACCGAAACAGGAGACAGAAGACAGGTAATTAATAATATTAATTACTGATAATATGTACCCGGTATACATTCACACTAAAAAACGTGTCTAGCCAATCCATAGGCCATAGGCCCTTGTTCAGGTTGACTTGCTCGGATGTGAATTTGAATCCTTGCCGGTCACCCTAACCCCGCCTTGCGAATGGTTTGCCGGCACCAGCCATACAGTTTTTTATAGATAGATAAGATAGATAAGTTAGATAGATAAGATATTCGCTCGGATGCGAATTTCAATCCTTGCCGGTCAATCTAACCCGCCTTGCGAATGGTTGGCCGGTAGCAGGCATTCAGTTTTTTATAGATAGATAAGATAGATAGATAAGTTAGATAGATAAGATATTCGCTCGGATGCGAATTTCAATCCTTGCCGGTCAATCTAACCCGCCTTGCGAATGGTTGGCCGGTACCAGGCATTCAGTTTTTTATAGAGAGATAAGATAGTTAGATAAGATAGATAAGTTAGATAGATAAGATATTCGCTCGGATGCGAATTTCAATCCTTGCTGGTCATTCTAACCCGCCTTGCGAATGGTTGGCCGGTACCAGGCATTCCGTTTTTTATAGATAGAAAGATAAGATAGATAAGTTAGATAGATAAGATATTCGCTCGGATGCGAATTTCAATCCTTGCCAGTCAATCTAACCCGCCTTGCGAATGGTTGGCCGGCACCAGGTATTCAGTTTTTTATAGATAGATAAGATAGATAAGACAGATAAGATAGATAGATAAGATAGATAGATAACATAGGTAGATAAGATGCGATAGATAAGATACGATAGATAAGATACAATAGATAAGATAGATAGATAGTTAGATTGATTGATACAGTATAGTGCCTTTTTTTGTGTCAATGTGTATCGAGAACATATTATCACACCTCTTTTCTTATTTTTTTAGGTAACTGCAAACTTCGATTCAAGACAACGATCAATGACGAAGTACCGAAACAGGAGACACAAGACAGGTAATTAATAATATTAATTACTGATAATATGTACCCGGTATACATTCACACTAAAAAACGTGTCTAGCCAATCCATAGGCCATAGGCCCTTGTTCAGGTTGACTTGCTCGGATGTGAATTTCAATCCTTGCCGGTCACCCTAACCCCGCCTTGCGAATGGTTTGCTGGCACCAGCCATACAGTTTTTTATAGATAGATAAGATAGATAAGTTAGATAGATAAGATATTCGCTCGGATGCGAATTTCAATCCTTGCCGGTCAATCTAACCCGCCTTGCGAATGGTTGGCCGGTACCAGGCATTCAGTTTTTTATAGATAGATAAGATAGATAGATAAGATAGATAAGTTAGATAGATAAGATATTCGCTCGGATGCGAATTTCAATCCTTGCCGGTCAATCTAACCCGCCTTGCGAATGGTTGGCCGGCACCAGGTATTCAGTTTTTTATAGATAGATAAGACAGATAAGATAGATAGATAAGATAGATAGATAACATAGGTAGATAAGATGCGATAGATAAGATAGATAGATAAGATAGATAGATAGTTAGATTGATTGATACAGTATAGTGCCTTTTTTTGTGTCAATGTGTATCGAGAACATATTATCACACCTCTTTTCTTATTTTTTTAGGTAACTGCAAACTTCGATTCAAGACAACGATCAATGACGAAGTACCGAAACAGGAGACACAAGACAGGTAATTAATAATATTAATTACTGATAATATGTACCCGGTATACATTCACACTAAAAAACGTGTCTAGCCAATCCATAGGCCATAGGCCCTTGTTCTGGTTGACTTGCTCGGATGTGAATTTGAATCCTTGCCGGTCACCCTAACCCCGCCTTGCGAATGGTTTGCCGGCACCAGCCATACAGTTTTTTATAGATAGATAAGATAAATAAGTTAGATAGATAAGATATTCGCTCGGATGCGAATTTCAATCCTTGCCGGTCAATCTAACCCGCCTTGCGAATGGTTGGCCGGTAGCAGGTTTTCAGTTTTTTATAGATAGATAAGATAGATAGATAAGATAGATAAGTTAGATAGATAAGATATTCGCTCGGATGCGAATTTCAATCCTTGCCGGTCAATCTAACCCGCCTTGCGAATGGTTGGCCGGTACCAGGCATTCAGTTTTTTTATAGATAGATAAGATAGTTAGATAAGATAGATAAGTTATATAGATAAGATATTCGCTCGGATGCGAATTTCAATCCTTGCCGGTCAATCTAACCCGCCTTGCGAATGGTTGGCCGGTACCAGGCATTCAGTTTTTTATAGATAGATAGATAAGATAGATAAGTTAGATAGATAAGATATTCGCTCTTATGCGAATTTCAATCCTTGCCGGTCAATCTAACCCGCCTTGCGAATGGTTGGCCGGTACCAGGCATTCAGTTTTTTATAGATAGATAAGATAGATAGATAAGCTGGATAAGTTAGATAGATAAGATATTCGCTCGGATGCGAATTTCAATCCTTGCCGGTCAATCTAACCCGCCTTGCGAATGGTTGGCCGGCACCAGGTATTCAGTTTTTTATAGATAGATAAGATAGATAAGACAGATAAGATAGATAGATAAGATAGATAGATAACATAGGTAGATAAGATGCGATAGATAAGATACGATAGATAAGATACGATAGATAAGATAGATAGATAGTTAGATTGATTGATACAGTATAGTGCCTTTTTTGTGTCAATGTGTATCGAGAACATATTATCACACCTTTTTTCTTATTTTTTTAGGTAACTGCAAACTTCGATTCAAGACAACGATCAATGACGAAGTACCGAAACAGGAGACAGAAAACAGGTAATTAATAATATTAATTACTGATAATATGTACCCGGTATACATTCACACTAAAAAACGTGTCTAGCCAATCCATAGGCCATAGGCCCTTGTTCAGGTTGACTTGCTCGGATGTGAATTTGAATCCTTGCCGGTCACCCTAACCCCGCCTTGCGAATGGTTTGCCGGCACCAGCCATACAGTTTTTTATAGATAGATAAGATAGATAAGTTAGATAGATAAGATATTCGCTCGGATGCGAATTTCAATCCTTGCCGGTCAATCTAACCCGCCTTGCGAATGGTTGGCCGGTAGCAGGCATTCAGTTTTTTATAGATAGATAAGATAGATAGATAAGTTAGATAGATAAGATATTCGCTCGGATGCGAATTTCAATCCTTGCCGGTCAATCTAACCCGCCTTGCGAATGGTTGGCCGGTACCAGGCATTCAGTTTTTTATAGAGAGATAAGATAGTTAGATAAGATAGATAAGTTAGATAGATAAGATATTCGCTCGGATGCGAATTTCAATCCTTGCTGGTCATTCTAACCCGCCTTGCGAATGGTTGGCCGGTACCAGGCATTCCGTTTTTTATAGATAGAAAGGTAAGATAGATAAGTTAGATAGATAAGATATTCGCTCGGATGCGAATTTCAATCCTTGCCAGTCAATCTAACCCGCCTTGCGAATGGTTGGCCGGCACCAGGTATTCAGTTTTTTATAGATAGATAAGATAGATAAGACAGATAAGATAGATAGATAAGATAGATAGATAACATAGGTAGATAAGATGCGATAGATAAGATACGATAGATAAGATACAATAGATAAGATAGATAGATAGTTAGATTGATTGATACAGTATAGTGCCTTTTTTTGTGTCAATGTGTATCGAGAACATATTATCACACCTCTTTTCTTATTTTTTTAGGTAACTGCAAACTTCGATTCAAGACAACGATCAATGACGAAGTACCGAAACAGGAGACACAAGACAGGTAATTAATAATATTAATTACTGATAATATGTACCCGGTATACATTCACACTAAAAAACGTGTCTAGCCAATCCATAGGCCATAGGCCCTTGTTCAGGTTGACTTGCTCGGATGTGAATTTGAATCCTTGCCGGTCACCCTAACCCTGCCTTGCGAATGATTTGCCGGCACAAGCCATAAAGTTTTTTATAGATAGATAAGATAGATAAGTTAGATAGATAAGATATTCGCTCGGATGCGAATTTCAATCCTTGCCGGTCAATCTAACCCGCCTTGCGAATGGTTGGCCGGTAGCAGGCATTCAGTTTTTTATAGATAGATAAGATAGATAGATAAGATAGATAAGTTAGATAGATAAGATATTCGCTCTTATGCGAATTTCAATCCTTGCCGGTCAATCTAACCCGCCTTGCGAATGGTTGGCCGGTACCAGGCATTCAGTTTTTTATAGATAGATAAGATAGATAGATAAGATAGATAAGTTAGATAGATAAGATATTCGCTCGGATGCGAATTTCAATCCTTGCCGGTCAATCTAACCCGCCTTGCGAATGGTTGGCCGGCACCAGGTATTCAGTTTTTTATAGATAGATAAGACAGATAAGATAGATAGATAAGATAGATAGATAACATAGGTAGATAAGATGCGATAGATAAGATAGATAGATAAGATAGATAGATAGTTAGATTGATTGATACAGTATAGTGCCTTTTTTGTGTCAATGTGTATCGAGAACATATTATCACACCTCTTTTCTTATTTTTTTAGGTAACTGCAAACTTCGATTCAAGACAACGATCAATGACAAAGTACCGAAACAGGAGACACAAGACAGGTAATTAATAATATTTATTACTGATAATATGTACCCGGTATACATTCACACTAAAAAACGTGTCTAGCCAATCCATAGGCCATAGGCCCTTGTTCAGGTTGACTTGCTCGGATGTGAATTTGAATCCTTGCTGGTCACCCTAACCCCGCCTTGCGAATGGTTTGCCGGCACCAGCCATACAGTTTTTTATAGATAGATAAGATAGATAAGTTAGATAGATAAGATATTCGCTCGGATGCGAATTTCAATCCTTGCCGGTCAATCTAACCCGCCTTGCGAATGGTTGGCCGGTACCAGGCATTCAGTTTTTTATAGATAGATAAGATAGATAAGTTAGATAGATAAGATATTCTCTATTATGCGAATTTCAATCCTTGCCGGTCAATCTAACCCGCCTTGCGAATGGTTGGCCGGTACCAGGCATTCAGTTTTTTATAGATAGATAAGATAGATAGATAAGATAGATAAGTTAGATAGATAAGATATTCGCTCGGATGCGAATTTCAATCCTTGCCGGTCAATCTAACCCGCCTTGCGAATGGTTGGCCGGCACCAGGTATTCAGTTTTTTATAGATAGATAAGATAGATAAGACAGATAAGATAGATAGATAGATAGATAACATAGGTAGATAAGATGCGATAGATAAGACACGATAGATAAGATAGATAGATAAGATAGATAGATAGTTAGATTGATTGATACAGTATAGTGCCTTTTTTGTGTCAATGTGTATCGAGAACATATTATCACACCTCTTTTCTTATTTTTTTAGGTAACTGCAAACTTCGATTCAAGACAACGATCAATGACGAAGTACCAAAACAGGAGACACAAGACAGGTAATTAATAATATTAATTACTGATAATATGTACCCGGTATACATTCACACTAAAAAACGTGTCTAGCCAATCCATAGGCCATAGGCCCTTGTTCAGGTTGACTTGCTCGGATGTGAATTTGAATCCTTGCCGGTCACCCTAACCCCGCCTTGCGAATGGTTTGCCGGCACCAGCCATACAGTTTTTTATAGATAGATAAGATAGATAAGTTAGATAGATAAGATATTCGCTCGGATGCGAATTTCAATCCTTGCCGGTCAATCTAACCCGCCTTGCGAATGGTTGGCCGGTACCAGGCATTCAGTTTTTTATAGATAGCTAAGATAGTTAGATAAGATAGATAAGTTAGATAGATAAGATATTCGCTCGGATGCGAATTTCATTCCTTGCCGGTCAATCTAACCCGCCTTGCGAATGGTTGGCCGGTACCAGGCATTCAGTTTTTTATAGTTAGATAGATAAGATAGATAAGTTAGATAGATAAGATATTCGCTCTTATGCGAATTTCAATCCTTGCCGGTCAATCTAACCCGCCTTGCGAATGGTTGGCCGGTACCAGGCATTCAGTTTTTTATAAATAGATAAGATAGATAGATAAGATAGATAAGTTAGATAGATAAGATATTCGCTCGGATGCGAATTTCAATCCTTGCCGGTCAATCTAACCCGCCTTGCGAATGGTTGGCCGGCACCAGGTATTCAGTTTTTTATAGATAGATAAGACAGATAAGATAGATAGATAAGATAGATAGATAACATAGGTAGATAAGATGCGATAGATAAGATACGATAGATAAGATAGATAGATAAGATAGATAGTTAGATTGATTGATACAGTATAGTGCCTTTTTTGTGTCAATGTGTATCGAGAACATATTATCACACCTTTTTTCTTATTTTTTTAGGTAACTGCAAACTTCGATTCAAGACAACGATCAATGACGAAGTACCGAAACAGGAGACACAAGACAGGTAATTAATAATATTAATTACTGATAATATGTACCCGGTATACATTCACACTAAAAAACGTGTCTAGCCAATCCATAGGCCATAGGCCCTTGTTCAGGTTGACTTGCTCGGATGTGAATTTGAATCCTTGCCGGTCACCCTAACCCCGCCTTGCGAATGGTTTGCCGGCACCAGCCATACAGTTTTTTATAGATAGATAAGATAGATAAGTTAGATAGATAAGATATTCGCTCGGATGCGAATTTCAATCCTTGCCGGTCAATCTAACCCGCCTTGCGAATGGTTTGCCGGCACCAGCCATACAGTTTTTTATAGATAGATAAGATAGATAAGTTAGATAGATAAGATATTCGCTCGGATGCGAATTTCAATCCTTGCCGGTCAATCTAACCCGCCTTGCGAATGGTTGGCCGGTAGCAGGCATTCAGTTTTTTATAGATAGATAAGATAGATAGATAAGTTAGATAGATAAGATATTCGCTCGGATGCGAATTTCAATCCTTGCCGGTCAATCTAACCCGCCTTGCGAATGGTTGGCCGGTACCAGGCATTCAGTTTTTTATAGATAGATAAGATAGTTAGATAAGATAGATAAGTTAGATAGATAAGATATTCGCTCGGATGCGAATTTCAATCCTTGCCGGTCATTCTAACCCGCCTTGCGAATGGTTAGCCGGTACCAGGCATTCAGTTTTTTATAGATAGAAAGATAAGATAGATAAGTTAGATAGATAAGATATTCGCTCGGATGCGAATTTCAATCCTTGCCAGTCAATCTAACCCGCCTTGCGAATGGTTGGCCGGCACCAGGTATTCAGTTTTTTATAGATAGATAAGATAGATAAGACAGATAAGATACATAGATAAGATAGATAGATAACATAGGTAGATAAGATGCGATAGATAAGATACGATAGATAAGATACGATAGATAAGATAGATAGATAGTTAGATTGATTGATACAGTATAGTGCCTTTTTTGTGTCAATGTGTATCGAGAACATATTATCACACCTCTTTTCTTATTTTTTTAGGTAACTGCAAACTTCGATTCAAGACAACGATCAATGACGAAGTACCAAAACAGGAGACACAAGACAGGTAATTAATAATATTAATTACTGATAATATGTACCCGGTATACATTCACACTAAAAAACGTGTCTAGCCAATCCATAGGCCATAGGCCCTTGTTCAGGTTGACTTGCTCGGATGTGAATTTGAATCCTTGCCGGTCACCCTAACCCCGCCTTGCGAATGGTTTGCCGGCACCAGCCATACAGTTTTTTATAGATAGATAAGATAGATAAGTTAGATAGATAAGATATTCGCTCGGATGCGAATTTCAATCCTTGCCGGTCAATCTAACCCGCCTTGCGAATGGTTGGCCGGTACCAGGCATTCAGTTTTTTATAGATAGATAAGATAGTTAGATAAGATAGATAAGTTAGATAGATAAGATATTCGCTCGGATGCGAATTTCAATCCTTGCCGGTCAATCTAACCCGCCTTGCGAATGGTTGGCCGGTACCAGGCATTCAGTTTTTTATAGTTAGATAGATAAGATAGATAAGTTAGATAGATAAGATATTCGCTCGGATGCGAATTTCAATCCTTGCCGGTCAATCTAACCCGCCTTGCGAATGGTTGGCCGGCACCAGGTATTCAGTTTTTTATAGATAGATAAGACAGATAAGATAGATAGATAAGATAGATAGATAACATAGGTAGATAAGATGCGATAGATAAGATAGATAGATAAGATAGATAGATAGTTAGATTGATTGATACAGTATAGTGCCTTTTTTTGTGTCAATGTGTATCGAGAACATATTATCACACCTCTTTTCTTATTTTTTTAGGTAACTGCAAACTTCGATTCAAGACAACGATCAATGACAAAGTACCGAAACAGGAGACACAAGACAGGTAATTAATAATATTAATTACTGATAATATGTACCCGGTATACATTCACACTAAAAAACGTGTCTAGCCAATCCATAGGCCATAGGCCCTTGTTCAGGTTGACTTGCTCGGATGTGAATTTGAATCCTTGCTGGTCACCCTAACCCCGCCTTGCGAATGGTTTGCCGGCACCAGCCATACAGTTTTTTATAGATAGATAAGATAGATAAGTTAGATAGATAAGATATTCGCTCGGATGCGAATTTCAATCCTTGCCGGTCAATCTAACCCGCCTTGCGAATGGTTGGCCGGTACCAGGCATTCAGTTTTTTATAGATAGATAAGATAGATAAGTTAGATAGATAAGATATTCGCTCTTATGCGAATTTCAATCCTTGCCGGTCAATCTAACCCGCCTTGCGAATGGTTGGCCGGTACCAGGCATTCAGTTTTTTATAGATAGATAAGATAGATAGATAAGATAGATAAGTTAGATAGATAAGATATTCGCTTGGATGCGAATTTCAATCCTTGCCGGTCAATCTAACCCACCTTGCGAATGGTTGGCCGGCACCAGGTATTCAGTTTTTTATAGATAGATAAGACAGATAAGATAGATAGATAAGATAGATAAATAACATAGGTAGATAAGATGCGATAGATAAGATACGATAGATAAGATAGATAGATAAGATAGATAGTTAGATTGATTGATACAGTATAGTGCCTTTTTTTGTGTCAATGTGTATCGAGAACATATTATCACACCTCTTTTCTTATTTTTTTAGGTAACTGCAAACTTCGATTCAAGACAACGATCAATGACGAAGTACCGAAACAGGAGACACAAGACAGGTAATTAATAATATTAATTACTGATAATATGTACCCGGTATACATTCACACTAAAAAACGTGTCTAGCCAATCCATAGGCCATAGGCCCTTGTTCAGGTTGACTTGCTCGGATGTGAATTTGAATCCTTGCCGGTCACCCTAACCCCGCCTTGCGAATGGTTTGCCGGCACCAGCCATACAGTTTTTTATAGATAGATAAGATAGATAAGTTAGATAGATAAGATATTCGCTCGGATGCGAATTTCAATCCTTGCCGGTTAATCTAACCCGCCTTGCGTATGGTTGGCCGGTAGCAGGCATTCAGTTTTTTATAGATAGATAAGATAGATAGATAAGATAGATAGATAAGTTAGATAGATAAGATATTCGCTCGGATGCGAATTTCAATCCTTGCCGGTCAATCTAACCCGCCTTGCGAATGGTTGGCCGGTACCAGGCATTCAGTTTTTTATAGATAGATAAGATAGTTAGATAAGATAGATAAGTTAGATAGATAAGATATTCGCTCGGATGCGAATTTCAATCCTTGCCGGTCAATCTAACCCGCCTTGCGAATGGTTGGCCGGTACCAGGCATTCAGTTTTTTATAGATAGATAGATAAGATAGATAAGTTAGATAGATAAGATATTCGCTCTTATGCGAATTTCAATCCTTGCCGGTCAATCTAACCCGCCTTGCGAATGGTTGGCCGGTACCAGGCATTCAGTTTTTTATAGATAGATAAGATAGATAGATAAGATAGATAAGTTAGATAGATAAGATATTCGCTCGGATGCGAATTTCAATCCTTGCCAGTCAATCTAACCCGCCTTGCGAATGGTTGGCCCGGCACCAGGTATTCAGTTTTTTATAGATAGATAAGATAGATAAGACAGATAAAATAGATAGATAAGATAGATAGATAACATAGGTAGATAAGATGCGATAGATAAGATACGATAGATAAGATAGATAGATAGATAGTTAGATTGATTGATACAGTATAGTGCCTTTTTTTTGTGTCAATGTGTATCGAGAACATATTATCACACCTCTTTTCTTATTTTTTTAGGTAACTGCAAACTTCGATTCAAGACAACGATCAATGACGAAGTACCGAAACAGGAGACACAAGACAGGTAATTAATAATATTAATTACTGATAATATGTACCCGGTATACATTCACACTAAAAAACGTGTCTAGCCAATCCATAGGCCATAGGCCCTTGTTCAGGTTGACTTGCTCGGATGTGAATTTGAATCCTTGCTGGTCACCCTAACCCCGCCTTGCGAATGGTTTGCCGGCACCAGCCATACAGTTTTTTATAGATAGATAAGATAGATAAGTTAGATAGATAAGATATTCGCTCGGATGCGAATTTCAATCCTTGCCGGTCAATCTAACCCGCCTTGCGAATGGTTGGCCGGTACCAGGCATTCAGTTTTTTATAGATAGATAAGATAGTTAGATAAGATAGATAAGTTAGATA
This sequence comes from Crinia signifera, assembly GCF_055691185.1. Classification (NCBI taxonomy): domain Eukaryota; kingdom Metazoa; phylum Chordata; class Amphibia; order Anura; family Myobatrachidae; genus Crinia; species Crinia signifera. The sequence goes on from NC_139221.1 coordinate 123,877,204, forward strand.
GATAAGATATTCGCTCGGATGCGAATTTCAATCCTTGGCGGTCAATCTAACCCGCCTTGCGAATGGTTGGCCGGTACCAGGCATTCAGTTTTTTATAGATAGATAGATAAGATAGATAAGTTAGATAGATAAGATATTCGCTCTTATGCGAATTTCAATCCTTGCCGGTCAATCTAACCCGCCTTGCGAATGGTTGGCCGGTACCAGGCATTCAGTTTTTTATAGATAGATAAGATAGATAGATAAGATAGGTAAGTTAGATAGATAAGATATTCGTTTGGATGCGAATTTCAATCCTTGCTGGTCAATCTAACCCGCCTTGCGAATGGTTGGCCGGCACCAGGTATTCAGTTTTTTATAGATAGATAAGATAGATAAGACAGATAAGATAGATAGATAAGATAGATAGATAACATAGGTAGATAAGATGCGATAGATAAGATACGATAGATAAGATAGATAGATAAGATAGATAGATAGTTAGATTGATTGATACAGTATAGTGCCTTTTTTTGTGTCAATGTGTATCGAGAACATATTATCACACCTCTTTTCTTATTTTTTTAGGTAACTGCAAACTTCGATTCAAGACAACGATCAATGACGAAGTACCGAAACAGGAGACACAAGACAGGTACCGTATTTATCGGCGTATAACATGCACTTTTTTCCCCCTGAAAACAGGGGGAAAAGATGGGTGCGTGTTATACGCCGATATGCGTGCTATACGGCGGTAAATACACCCGACGGTACCTGTATTATATAATAGGTGCGCGCCAGTGGTGTCCAGGTGTGCACCACTGGCGCAGCACCTCTACCCCATACCTCCGATCAGCTCCAGCCCAGTCCCCCAGTCCCCCCCTGTCCCTGTGCTCCGGCGATCGGAGCTTCCCCGATCCCCCCGGCCCGCCTGTCACTTTACAGTGACGTCGGCGGCAGGCTCGGGTAATGTCGGCCAGGCTCGGGGGGACTCGGAAGCGCTCAGGCACCCGAGTCCTCCCGAGCCGCGAACATCCCCCAGCCTGCCGCCGACGTCACTTCTAAATGTGACAGGCGGCTAGGAAGGGGGGGAGAGGCAGCAGGTGCTGGTGCTGGCTGAAGACCACCGGGGGGCATATGGCAGTTGGCATCCACCTATGTACTGGTGTTGGGTCTTGTTGAGTTATGTCATCCTGCGATAGTCCTAGGACAGTGCAACTCACTCTGCACAGTCATAAAGCTAAGACCAAGCCAAAAGGAATCTTCAGGCTAGACATACATTATGCTCTTACAGGTAGAGAAAGATAATTGAGCAAGCTCAGTACCATGGGAGCGGAGGCGAGGGGGGGGCGGGCTGCTTCTAACCTTTGAGTTACCCTGAGTTACCCTGAGTTACCCTTAATTTGCTTCAAAGTTTTTATTTAGAAATTTAACTTTTTTTCCTGAGATTTCCCTTTTAAAATGAAGGTGCGTGTTATACGCCTGTGCGTGTTATACGCCGATAAATACGGTAATTAATAATATTAATTACTGATAATATGTACCCGGTATACATTCACACTAAAAAACGTGTCTTGCCAATCCATAGGCCATAGGCCCTTGTTCAGGTTGACTTGCTCGGATGTGAATTTGAATCCTTGCTGGTCACCCTAACCCAGCCTTGCGAATGGTTTGCCGGCACCAGCCATACAGTTTTTTATAGATAGATAAGATAGATCAGTTAGATAGATAAGATATTCGCTCGGATGCGAATTTCAATCCTTGCCGGTCAATCTAACCCGCCTTGCGAATGGTTGGCCAGTAGCAGGCATTCAGTTTTTTATAGATAGATAAGATAGATAGATAAGATAGATAAGTTAGATAGATAAGATATTCGCTCGGATGCGAATTTCAATCCTTGCCGGTCAATCTAACCCGCCTTGCGAATGGTTGGCCGGTACCAGGCATTCAGTTTTTTATAGATAGATAAGATAGTTAGATAAGATAGATAAGTTAGATAGATAAGATATTCGCTCGGATGCGAATTTCAATCCTTGCCGGTCAATCTAACCCGCCTTGCGAATGGTTGGCCGGTACCAGGCATTCAGTTTTTTATAGATAGGTAAGATAGATAAGTAAGATAGATATAAGATATTCGCTCTTATGCGAATTTCAATCCTTGCCGGTCAATCTAACCCGCCTTGCGAATGGTTGGCCGGTACCAGGCATTCAGTTTTTTATAGATAGATAAGATAGATAGATAAGATAGATAAGTTAGATAGATAAGATATTCGCTCGGAATGCGAATTTCAATCCTTGCCGGTCAATCTAACCCGCCTTGCGAATGGTTGGCCGGCACCAGGTATTCAGTTTTTTATAGATAGATAAGATAGATAAGACAGATAAGATAGATAGATAAGATAGATAACATAGGTAGATAAGATGCGATAGATAAGATACGATAGATAAGATAGATAGATAAGATAGATAGATAGTTAGATTGATACAGTATAGTGCCTTTTTTTGTGTCAATGTGTATCGAGAACATATTATCACACCTCTTTTCTTATTTTTTTAGGTAACTGCAAACTTCGATTCAAGACAACGATCAATGACGAAGTACCGAAACAGGAGACACAAGACAGGTAATTAATAATATTAATTACTGATAATATGTACCCGGTATACATTCACACTAAAAAACGTGTCTAGCCAATCCATAGGCCTTAGGCCCTTGTTCAGGTTGACTTGCTCGGATGTGAATTTGAATCCTTGCCGGTCACCCTAACCCCGCCTTGCGAATGGTTTGCCGGCACCAGCCATACAGTTTTTTATAGATAGATAAGATAGATAAGTTAGATAGATAAGATATTCGCTCGGATGCGAATTTCAATCCTTGCCGGTCAATCTAACCCGCCTTGCGAATGGTTGGCCGGTAGCAGGCATTCAGTTTTTTATAGATAGATAAGATAGATAGATAAGATAGATAAGTTAGATAGATAAGATATTCGCTCGGATGCGAATTTCAATCCTTGCCGGTCAATCTAACCCGCCTTGCGAATGGTTGGCCGGTACCAGGCATTCAGTTTTTTATAGATAGATAGATAAGATAGATAAGTTAGATAGATAAGATATTCGCTCTTATGCGAATTTCAATCCTTGCCGGTCAATCTAACCCGCCTTGCGAATGGTTGGCCGGTACCAGGCATTCAGTTTTTTATAGATAGATAGGATAGATAGATAAGATAGATAAGTTAGATAGATAAGATATTCGCTCGGAAGCGAATTTCAATCCTTGCCGGTCAATCTAACCCGCCTTGCGAATGGTTGGCCGGCACCAGGTATTCAGTTTTTTATAGATAGATAAGATAGATAAGACAGATAAGATAGATAGATAAGATAGATAGATAGATAACATAGGTAGATAAGATGCGATAGATAAGATACGATAGATAAGATAGATAGATTAGATAGATAGATAGTTAGATTGATTGATACAGTATAGTGCCTTTTTTTTGTGTCAATGTGTATCGAGAACATATTATCACACCTCTTTTCTTATTTTTTTAGGTAACTGCAAACTTCGATTCAAGACAACGATCAATGACGAAGTACCGAAACAGGAGACACAAGACAGGTAATTAATAATATTAATTACTGATAATATGTACCCGGTATACATTCACACTAAAAACGTGTCTAGCCAATCCTTAGGCCATAGGCCCTTGTTCAGGTTGACTTGCTCGGATGTGAATTTGAATCCTTGCTGGTCACCCTAACCCTGCCTTGCGAATGGTTTGCCGGCACCAGCCATACAGTTTTTTATAGATAGATAAGATAGATAAGTTAGATAGATAAGATATTCGCTCGGATGCGAATTTCAATCCTTGCCGGTCAATCTAACCCGCCTTGCGAATGGTTGGCCGGTACCAGGCATTCAGTTTTTTATAGATAGATAAGATAGATAAGTTAGATAGATAAGATATTTGCTCTTATGCGAATTTCAATCCTTGCCGGTCAATCTAACCCGCCTTGCGAATGGTTGGCCGGTACCAGGCATTCAGTTTTTTATAGATAGGTAAGATAGATAGATAAGATAGATAAGTTAGATAGATAAGATATTCGCTCGGATGCGAATTTCAATCCTTGCCGGTCAATCTAACCCGCCTTGCGAATGGTTGGCCGGCACCAGGTATTCAGTTTTTTATAGATAGATAAGATAGATAAGACAGATAAGATAGATAGATAAGATAGATAGATAACATAGGTAGATAAGATGCGATAGATAAGATACGATAGATAAGATAGATAGATAGATAGATAGATAGTTAGATTGATTGATACAGTATAGTGCCTTTTTTTGTGTCAATGTGTATCGAGAACATATTATCACACCTCTTTTCTTATTTTTTTAGGTAACTGCAAACTTCGATTCAAGACAACGATCAATGACGAAGTACCGAAACAGGAGACACAAGACAGGTAATTAATAATATTAATTACTGATAATATGTACCCGGTATACATTCACACTAAAAAACGTGTCTAGCCAATCCATAGGCCATAGGCCCTTGTTCAGGTTGACTTGCTCGGATGTGAATTTGAATCCTTGCCGGTCACCCTAACCCCGCCTTGCGAATGGTTTGCCGGCACCAGCCATACAGGTTTTTATAGATAGATAAGATAGATAAGTTAGATAGATAAGATATTCGCTCGGATGCGAATTTCAATCCTTGCCGGTCAATCTAACCCGCCTTGCGAATGGTTGGCCGGTACCAGGCATTCAGTTTTTTATAGATAGATAAGATAGTTAGATAAGATAGATAAGTTAGATAGATAAGATATTCGCTCGGATTCGAATTTCAATCCTTGCCGGTCAATCTAACCCGCCTTGCGAATGGTTGGCCGGTACCAGGCATTCAGTTTTTTATAGTTAGATAGATAAGATAGATAAGTTAGATAGATAAGATATTCACTCTTATGCGAATTTCAATCCTTGCCGGTCAATCTAACCCGCCTTGCGAATGGTTGGCCGGTACCAGGCATTCAGTTTTTTATAGATAGATAAGATAGATAGATAAGATAGATAAGTTAGATAGATAAGATATTCGCTCGGATGCGAATTTCAATCCTTGCCGGTCATTCTAACCCGCCTTGCGAATGGTTGGCCGGTACCAGGCATTCAGTTTTTTATAGATAGAAAGATAAGATAGATAAGTTAGATAGATAAGATATTCACTCGGATGCGAATTTCAATCCTTGCCAGTCAATCTAACCCGCCTTGCGAATGGTTGGCCGGCACCAGGTATTCAGTTTTTTATAGATAGATAAGATAGATAAGACAGATAAGATAGATAGATAAGATAGATAGATAACATAGGTAGATAAGATGCGATAGATAAGATACGATAGATAAGATACGATAGATAAGATAGATAGATAGTTAGATTGATTGATACAGTATAGTGCCTTTTTTTGTGTCAATGTGTATCGAGAACATATTATCACACCTCTTTTCTTATTTTTTTAGGTAACTGCAAACTTCGATTCAAGACAACGATCAATGACGAAGTACCAAAACAGGAGACACAAGACAGGTAATTAATAATATTAATTACTGATAATATGTACCCGGTATACATTCACACTAAAAAACGTGTCTAGCCAATCCATAGGCCATAGGCCCTTGTTCAGGTTGACTTGCTCGGATGTGAATTTGAATCCTTGCCGGTCACCCTAACCCCGCCTTGCGAATGGTTTGCCGGCACCAGCCATACAGTTTTTTATAGATAGATAAGATAGATAAGTTAGATAGATAAGATATTCGCTCGGATGCGAATTTCAATCCTTGCCGGTCAATCTAACCCGCCTTGCGAATGGTTGGCCGGTACCAGGCATTCAGTTTTTTATAGATAGATAAGATAGTTAGATAAGATAGATAAGTTAGATAGATAAGATATTCGCTCGGATGCGAATTTCAATCCTTGCCGGTCAATCTAACCCGCCTTGCGAATGGTTGGCCGGTAGCAGGTTTTCAGTTTTTTATAGATAGATAAGATAGAAAGATAAGATAGATAAGTTAGATAGATAAGATATTCGCTCGGATGCGAATTTCAATCCTTGCCGGTCAATCTAACCCGCCTTGCGAATGGTTGGCCGGTACCAGGCATTCAGTTTTTTATAGATAGATAGATAAGATAGATAAGTTAGATAGATAAGATATTCGCTCTTATGCGAATTTCAATCCTTGCCGGTCAATCTAACCCGCCTTGCGAATGGTTGGCCGGTACCAGGCATTCAGTTTTTTATAGATAGATAAGATAGATAGATAAGATAGATAAGTTAGATAGATAAGATATTCGCTCGGATGCGAATTTCAATCCTTGCCGGTCAATCTAACCCGCCTTGCGAATGGTTGGCCGGCACCAGGTATTCAGTTTTTTATAGATAGATAAGATAGATAAGACAGATAAGATAGATAGATAAGTTAGATAGATAACATAGGTAGATAAGATGCGATAGATAAGATACGATAGATAAGATAGATAGATAAGATAGATAGTTAGATTGATTGATACAGTATAGTGCCTTTTTTTGTGTCAATGTGTATCGAGAACATATTATCACACCTTTTTTCTTATTTTTTTAGGTAACTGCAAACTTCGATTCAAGACAACGATCAATGACGAAGTACCGAAACAGGAGACACAAGACAGGTAATTAATAATATTAATTACTGATAATATGTAACCGGTATACATTCACACTAAAAAACGTGTCTAGCCAATCCATAGGCCATAGGCCCTTGTTCAGGTTGACTTGCTCGGATGTGAATTTGAATCCTTGCCGGTCACCCTAACCCCGCCTTGCGAATGGTTTGCCGGCACCAGCCATACAGTTTTTTATAGATAGATAAGATAGATAAGTTAGATAGATAAGATATTCGCTCGGATGCGAATTTCAATCCTTGCCGGTCAATCTAACCCGCCTTGCGAATGGTTGGCCGGTAGCAGGCATTCAGTTTTTTATAGATAGATAAGATAGATAGATAAGTTAGATAGATAAGATATTCGCTCGGATGCGAATTTCAATCCTTGCCGGTCAATCTAACCCGCCTTGCGAATGGTTGGCCGGTACCAGGCATTCAGTTTTTTATAGATAGATAAGATAGTTAGATAAGATAGATAAGTTAGATAGATAAGATATTCGCTCGGATGCGAATTTCAATCCTTGCCGGTCATTCTAACCCGCCTTGCGAATGGTTGGCCGGTACCAGGCATTCAGTTTTTTTATAGATAGATAAGATAGTTAGATAAGATAGATAAGTTAGATAGATAAGATATTCGCTCGGATGCGAATTTCAATCCTTGCCGGTCAATCTAACCCGCCTTGCGAATGGTTGGCCGGTACCAGGCATTCAGTTTTTTATAGATAGATAAGATAGATAAGTTAGTTAGATAAGATATTCGCTCTTATGCGAATTTCAATCCTTGCCGGTCAATCTAACCCGCCTTGCGAATGGTTGGCCGGTACCAGGCATTCAGTTTTTTATAGATAGATAAGATAGATAGATAAGATAGATAAGTTAGATAGGTAAGATATTCGCTCGGATGCGAATTTCAATCCTTGCCGGTCAATCTAACACGCCTTGCGAATGGTTGGCCGGCACCAGGTATTCAGTTTTTTATAGATAGATAAGATAGATAAGACAGATAAGATAGATAGATAAGATGCGATAGATAAGATACGATAGATAAGATAGATAGATAAGATAGATAGTTAGATTGATTGATACAGTATAGTGCCTTTTTTTGTGTCAATGTGTATCGAGAACATATTATCACACCTTTTTTCTTATTTTTTTAGGTAACTGCAAACTTCGATTCAAGACAACGATCAATGACGAAGTACCGAAACAGGAGACACAAGACAGGTAATTAATAATATTAATTACTGATAATATGTACCCGGTATACATTCACACTAAAAAACGTGTCTAGCCAATCCATAGGCCATAGGCCCTTGTTCAGGTTGACTTGCTCGGATGTGAATTTGAATCCTTGCCGGTCACCCTAACCCCGCCTTGCGAATGGTTTGCCGGCACCAGCCATACAGTTTTTTATAGATAGATAAGATAGATAAGTTAGATAGATAAGATATTCGCTCGGATGCGAATTTCAATCCTTGCCGGTCAATCTAACCCGCCTTGCGAATGGTTGGCCGGTAGCAGGCATTCAGTTTTTTATAGATAGATAAGATAGATAGATAAGTTAGAAAGATAAGATATTCGCTCGGATGCGAATTTCAATCCTTGCCGGTCAATCTAACCCGCCTTGCGAATGGTTGGCCGGTACCAGGCATTCAGTTTTTTATAGATAGATAAGATAGTTAGATAAGATAGATAAGTTAGATAGATAAGATATTCGCTCGGATGCGAATTTCAATCCTTGCCGGTCATTCTAACCCGCCTTGCGAATGGTTAGCCGGTACCAGGCATTCAGTTTTTTATAGATAGAAAGATAAGATAGATAAGTTAGATAGATAAGATATTCGCTCGGATGCGAATTTCAATCCTTGCCAGTCAATCTAACCCGCCTTGCGAATGGTTGGCCGGCACCAGGTATTCAGTTTTTTATAGATAGATAAGATAGATAAGACAGATAAGATAGATAGATAAGATAGATAGATAACATAGGTAGATAAGATGCGATAGATAAGATACGATAGATAAGATACGATAGATAAGATAGATAGATAGTTAGATTGATTGATACAGTATAGTGCCTTTTTTTGTGTCAATGTGTATCGAGAACATATTATCACACCTCTTTTCTTATTTTTTTAGGTAACTGCAAACTTCGATTCAAGACAACGATCAATGACGAAGTACCAAAACAGGAGACACAAGACAGGTAATTAATAATATTAATTACTGATAATATGTACCCGGTATACATTCACACTAAAAAACGTGTCTAGCCAATCCATAGGCCATAGGCCCTTGTTCAGGTTGTCTTGCTCGGATGTGAATTTGAATCCTTGCCGGTCACCCTAACCCCGCCTTGCGAATGGTTTGCCGGCACCAGCCATACAGTTTTTTATAGATAGATAAGATAGATAAGTTAAATAGATAAGATATTCGCTCGGATGCGAATTTCAATCCTTGCCGGTCAATCTAACCCGCCTTGCGAATGGTTGGCCGGTACCAGGCATTCAGTTTTTTATAGATAGATAAGTTAGATAGATAAGATATTCGCTCGGATGCGAATTTCAATCCTTGCCGGTCAATCTAACCCGCCTTGCGAATGGTTGGCCGGTACCAGGCATTCAGTTTTTTATAGTTAGATAGATAAGATAGATAAGTTAGATAGATAAGATATTCGCTCTTATGCGAATTTCAATCCTTGCCGGTCAATCTAACCCGCCTTGCGAATGGTTGGCCGGTACCAGGCATTCAGTTTTTTATAGATAGATAAGATAGATAGATAAGATAGATAAGTTAGATAGATAAGATATTCGCTCGGATGCGAATTTCAATCCTTGCCGGTCATTCTAACCCGCCTTGCGAATGGTTGGCCGGCACCAGGTATTCAGTTTTTTATAGATAGATAAGACAGATAAGATAGATAGATAAGATAGATAGATAACATAGGTAGATAAGATGCGATAGATAAGATAGATAGATAAGATAGATAGATAGTTAGATTGATTGATACAGTATAGTGCCTTTTTTTGTGTCAATGTGTATCGAGAACATATTATCACACCTCTTTTCTTATTTTTTTAGGTAACTGCAAACTTCGATTCAAGACAACGATCAATGACGAAGTACCGAAACAGGAGACACAAGACAGGTAATAAATAATATTAATTACTGATAATATGTACCCGGTATACATTCACACTAAAAAACGTGTCTAGCCAATCCATAGGCCATAGGCCCTTGTTCAGGTTGACTTGCTCGGATGTGAATTTGAATCCTTGCCGGTCACCCTAACCCCGCCTTGCGAATGGTTTGCCGGCACCAGCCATACAGTTTTTTATAGATAGATAAGATAGATAAGTTAGATAGATAAGATATTCGCTCGGATGCGAATTTCAATCCTTGCCGGTCAATCTAACCCGCCTTGCGAATGGTTGGCCGGTAGCAGGCATTCAGTTTTTTATAGATAGATAAGATAGATAGATAAGTTAGATAGATAAGATATTCGCTCGGATGCGAATTTCAATCCTTGCCGGTCAATCTAACCCGCCTTGCGAATGGTTGGCCGGTACCAGGCATTCAGTTTTTTATAGATAGATAAGATAGATAGATAAGATAGATAAGTTAGATAGATAAGATATTCGCTCGGATGCGAATTTCAATCCTTGCCGGTCATTCTAACCCGCCTTGCGAATGGTTGGCCGGTACCAGGCATTCAGTTTTTTATAGATAGAAAGATAAGATAGATAAGTTAGATAGATAAGATATTCACTCGGATGCGAATTTCAATCCTTGCCAGTCAATCTAACCCGCCTTGCGAATGGTTGGCCAGCACCAGGTATTCAGTTTTTTATAGATAGATAAGATAGATAAGACAGATAAGATAGATAGATAAGATAGATAGATAACATAGGTAGATAAGATGCGATAGATAAGATACGATAGATAAGATACGATAGATAGTTAGATTGATTGATACAGTATAGTGCCTTTTTTTGTGTCAATGTGTATCGAGAACATATTATCACACCTCTTTTCTTATTTTTTTAGGTAACTGCAAACTTCGATTCAAGACAACGATCAATGACGAAGTACCAAAACAGGAGACACAAGACAGGTAATTAATAATATTAATTACTGATAATATGTACCCGGTATACATTCACACTAAAAAACGTGTCTAGCCAATCCATAGGCCATAGGCCCTTGTTCAGGTTGACTTGCTCGGATGTGAATTTGAATCCTTGCCGGTCACCCTAACCCCGCCTTGCGAATGGTTTGCCGGCACCAGCCATACAGTTTTTTATAGATAGATAAGATAGATAAGTTAGATAGATAAGATATTCGCTCGGATGCGAATTTCAATCCTTGCCGGTCAATCTAACCCGCCTTGCGAATGGTTGGCCGGTACCAGGCATTCAGTTTTTTATAGATAGATAAGATAGTTAGATAAGATAGATAAGTTAGATAGATAAGATATTCGCTTGGATGCGAATTTCAATCCTTGCCGGTCAATCTAACCCGCCTTGCGAATGGTTGGCCGGTACCAGGCATTCAGTTTTTTATAGTTAGATAGATAAGATAGATAAGTTAGATAGATAAGATATTCGCTCTTATGCGAATTTCAATCCTTGCCGGTCAATCTAACCCGCCTTGCGAATGGTTGGCCGGTACCAGGCATTCAGTTTTTTATAGATAGTTAAGATAGATAGATAAGATAGATAAGTTAGATAGATAAGATATTCGCTCGGATGCGAATTTCAATCCTTGCCGGTCAATCTAACCCGCCTTGCGAATGGTTGGCCGGCACCAGGTATTCAGTTTTTTATAGATAGATAAGATAGATAAGACAGATAAGATAGATAGATAAGATAGATAGATAACATAGGTAGATAAGATGCGATAGATAAGATACGATAGATAAGATAGATAGATAAGATAGATAGTTAGATTGATTGATACAGTATAGTGCCTTTTTTGTGTCAATGTGTATCGAGAACATATTATCACACCTTTTTTCTTATTTTTTTAGGTAACTGCAAACTTCGATTCAAGACAACGATCAATGACGAAGTACCGAAACAGGAGACACAAGACAGGTAATTAATAATATTAATTACTGATAATATGTACCCGGTATACATTCACACTAAAAAACGTGTCTAGCCAATCCATAGGCCATAGGCCCTTGTTCAGGTTGACTTGCTCGGATGTGAATTTGAATCCTTGCCGGTCACCCTAACCCCGCCTTGCGAATGGTTTGCCGTCACCAGCCATACAGTTTTTTATAGATAGATAAGATAGATAAGTTAGATAGATAAGATATTCGCTCGGATGCGAATTTCAATCCTTGCCGGTCAATCTAACCCGCCTTGCGAATGGTTGGCCGGTAGCAGGCATTCAGTTTTTTATAGATAGATAAGATAGATAGATAAGTTAGATAGATAAGATATTCGCTCGGATGCGAATTTCAATCCTTGCCGGTCAATCTAACCCGCCTTGCGAATGGTTGGCCGGTACCAGGCATTCAGTTTTTTATAGATAGATAAGATAGTTAGATAAGATAGATAAGTTAGATAGATAAGATATTCGCTCGGATGCGAATTTCAATCCTTGCCGGTCATTCTAACCCGCCTTGCGAATGGTTGGCCGGTACCAGGCATTCAGTTTTTTATAGATAGAAAGATAAGATAGATAAGTTAGATAGATAAGATATTCGCTCGGATGCGAATTTCAATCCTTGCCAGTCAATCTAACCCGCCTTGCGAATGGTTGGCCGGCACCAGGTATTCAGTTTTTTATAGATAGATAAGATAGATAAGACAGATAAGATACATAGATAAGATAGATAGATAACATAGGTAGATAAGATGCGATAGATAAGATACGATAGATAAGATACAATAGATAAGATAGATAGATAGTTAGATTGATTGATACAGTATAGTGCCTTTTTTTGTGTCAATGTGTATCGAGAACATATTATCACACCTCTTTTCTTATTTTTTTAGGTAACTGCAAACTTCGATTCAAGACAACGATCAATGACGAAGTACCGAAACAGGAGACACAAGACAGGTAATTAATAATATTAATTACTGATAATATGTACCAGGTATACATTCACACTAAAAAACGTGTCTAGCCAATCCATAGGCCATAGGCCCTTGTTCAGGTTGACTTGCTCGGATGTGAATTTGAATCCTTGCCGGTCACCCTAACCCCGCCTTGCGAATGGTTTGCCGGCACCAGCCATACAGTTTTTTATAGATAGATAAGATAGATAAGTTAGATAGATAAGATATTCGCTCGGATGCGAATTTCAATCCTTGCCGGTCAATCTAACCCGCCTTGCGAATGGTTGGCCGGTAGCAGGTTTTCAGTTTTTTATAGACAGATAAGATAGAAAGATAAGATAGATAAGTTAGATAGATAAGATATTCGCTCGGATGCGAATTTCAATCCTTGCCGGTCAATCTAACCCGCCTTGCGAATGGTTGGCCGGTACCAGGCATTCAGTTTTTTTATAGATAGATAAGATAGTTAGATAAGATAGATAAGTTAGATAGATAAGATATTCGCTCGGATGCGAATTTCAATCCTTGCCGGTCAATCTAACCCGCCTTGCGAATGGTTGGCCGGTACCAGGCATTCAGTTTTTTATAGATAGATAGATAAGATAGATAAGTTAGATAGATAAGATATTCGCTCTTATGCGAATTTCAATCCTTGCCGGTCAATCTAACCCGCCTTGCGAATGGTTGGCCGGTACCAGGCATTCAGTTTTTTATAGATAGATAAGATAGATAGATAAGATAGATAAGTTAGATAGATAAGATATTCGCTCGGATGCGAATTTCAATCCTTGCCGGTCAATCTAACACGCCTTGCGAATGGTTGGCCGGCACCAGGTATTCAGTTTTTTATAGATAGATAAGATAGATAAGACAGATAAGATAGATAGATAAGCTGCGATAGATAAGATACGATAGATAAGATAGATAGATAAGATAGATAGTTAGATTGATTGATACAGTATAGTGCCTTTTTTGTGTCAATGTGTATCGAGAACATATTATCACACCTCTTTTCTTATTTTTTTAGGTAACTGCAAACTTCGATTCAAGACAACGATCAATGACGAAGTACCGAAACAGGAGACACAAGACAGGTAATTAATAATATTAATTACTGATAATATGTACCCGGTATACATTCACACTAAAAAACGTGTCTAGCCAATCCATAGGCCATAGGCCCTTGTTCAGGTTGACTTGCTCGGATGTGAATTTGAATCCTTGCCGGTCACCCTAACCCCGCCTTGCGAATGGTTTGCCGGCACCAGCCATACAGTTTTTTATAGATAGATAAGATAGATAAGTTAGATAGATAAGATATTCGCTCGGATGTGAATTTCAATCCTTGCCGGTCAATCTAACCCGCCTTGCGAATGGTTGGCCGGTAGCAGGCATTCAGTTTTTTATAGATAGATAAGATAGATAGATAAGTTAGATAGATAAGATATTCGCTCGGATGCGAATTTCAATCCTTGCCGGTCAATCTAACCCGCCTTGCGAATGGTTGGCCGGTACCAGGCATTCAGTTTTTTATAGATAGATAAGATAGTTAGATAAGATAGATAAGTTAGATAGATAAGATATTCGCTCGGATGTGAATTTCAATCCTTGCCGGTCATTCTAACCCGCCTTGCGAATGGTTGGCCGGTACCAGGCATTCAGTTTTTTATAGATAGAAAGATAAGATAGATAAGTTAGATAGATAAGATATTCGCTCGGATGCGAATTTCAATCCTTGCCAGTCAATCTAACCCGCCTTGCGAATGGTTGGCCGGCACCAGGTATTCAGTTTTTTATAGATAGATAAGATAGATAAGACAGATAAGATACATAGATAAGATAGATAGATAACATAGGTAGATAAGATGCGATAGATAAGATACGATAGATAAGATACGATAGATAAGATAGATAGATAGTTAGATTGATTGATACAGTATAGTGCCTTTTTTTGTGTCAATGTGTATCAAGAACATATTATAACACCTCTTTTCTTATTTTTTTAGGTAACTGCAAACTTCGATTCAAGACAACGATCAATGACGAAGTACCGAAACAGGAGACACAAGACAGGTAATTAATAATATTAATTACTGATAATATGTACCCGGTATACATTCACACTAAAAAACGTGTCTAGCCAATCCATAGGCCATAGGCCCTTGTTCAGGTTGACTTGCTCGGATGTGAATTTGAATCCTTGCCGGTCACCCTAACCCCGCCTTGCGAATGGTTTGCCGGCACCAGCCATACAGTTTTTTATAGATAGATAAGATAGATAAGTTAGATAGATAAGATATTCGCTCGGATGCGAATTTCAATCCTTGCCGGTCAATCTAACCCGCCTTGCGAATGGTTGGCCGGTACCAGGCATTCAGTTTTTTATAGATAGATAAGTTAGATAGATAAGATATTCGCTCGGATGCGAATTTCAATCCTTGCCGGTCATTCTAACCCGCCTTGCGAATGGTTGGCCGGTACCAGGCATTCAGTTTTTTTATAGATAGATAAGATAGTTAGATAAGATAGATAAGTTAGATAGATAAGATATTCGCTCGGATGCGAATTTCAATCCTTGCCGGTCAATCTAACCCGCCTTGCGAATGGTTGGCCGGTACCAGGCATTCAGTTTTTTATAGATAGATAGATAAGATAGATAAGTTATATAGATAAGATATTCGCTCTTATGCGAATTTCAATCCTTGCCGGTCAATCTAACCCGCCTTGCGAATGGTTGGCCGGTACCAGGCATTCAGTTTTTTATAGATAGATAAGATAGATAGATAAGATAGATAAGTTAGATAGATAAGATATTCGCTCGGATGCGAATTTCAATCCTTGCCGGTCAATCTAACCCGCCTTGCGAATGGTTGGCCGGCACCAGGTATTCAGTTTTTTTATAGATAGATAAGATAGATAAGACAGATAAGATAGATAGATAAGATAGAAAGATAACATAGGTAGATAAGATGCGATAGATAAGATACGATAGATAAGATAGATAGATAAGATAGATAGTTAGATTGATTGATACAGTATAGTGCCTTTTTTTGTGTCAATGTGTATCGAGAACATATTATCACACCTTTTTTCTTATTTTTTTAGGTAACTGCAAACTTCGATTCAAGACAACGATCAATGACGAAGTACCGAAACAGGAGACACAAGACAGGTAATTAATAATATTAATTACTGATAATATGTACCCGGTATACATTCACACTAAAAAACGTGTCTAGCCAATCCATAGGCCATAGGCCCTTGTTCAGGTTGACTTGCTCGGATGTGAATTTGAATCCTTGCCGGTCACCCTAACCCCGCCTTGCGAATGGTTTGCCGGCACCAGCCATACAGTTTTTTATAGATAGATAAGATAGATAAGTTAGATAGATAAGATATTCGCTCGGATGCGAATTTCAATCCTTGCCGGTCAATCTAACCCGCCTTGCGAATGGTTGGCCGGTAGCAGGCATTCAGTTTTTTATAGATAGATAAGATAGATAGATAAGTTAGATAGATAAGATATTCGCTCGGATGCGAATTTCAATCCTTGCCGGTCAATCTAACCCGCCTTGCGAATGGTTGGCCGGTACCAGGCATTCAGTTTTTTATAGATAGATAAGATAGTTAGATAAGATAGATAAGTTAGATAGATAAGATATTCGCTCGGATGCGAATTTCAATCCTTGACGGTCATTCTAACCCGCCTTGCGAATGGTTAGCCGGTACCAGGCATTCAGTTTTTTATAGATAGAAAGATAAGATAGATAAGTTAGATAGATAAGATATTCGCTCGGATGCGAATTTCAATCCTTGCCAGTCAATCTAACCCGCCTTGCGAATGGTTGGCCGGCACCAGGTATTCAGTTTTTTATAGATAGATAAGATAGATAAGACAGATAAGATAGATAGATAAGATAGATAGATAACATAGTTAGATAAGATGCGATAGATAAGATACGATAGATAAGATACGATAGATAAGATAGATAGATAGTTAGATTGATTGATTGATACAGTATAGTGCCTTTTTTTGTGTCAATGTGTATTGAGAACATATTATCACACCTCTTTTCTTATTTTTTTAGGTAACTTCAAACTTCGATTCAAGACAACGATCAATGACGAAGTACCAAAACAGGAGACACAAGACAGGTAATTAATAATATTAATTACTGATAATATGTACCCGGTATACATTCACACTAAAAAACGTGTCTAGCCAATCCATAGGCCATAGGCCCTTGTTCAGGTTGACTTGCTCGGATGTGAATTTGAATCCTTGCCGGTCACCCTAACCCCGCCTTGCGAATGGTTTGCCGGCACCAGCCATACAGTTTTTTATAGATAGATAAGATAGATAAGTTAGATAGATAAGATATTCGCTCGGATGCGAATTTCAATCCTTGCCGGTCAATCTAACCCGCCTTGCGAATGGTTGGCCGGTAGCAGGCATTCAGTTTTTTATAGATAGATAAGATAGATAGATAAGTTAGATAGATAAGATATTCGCTCGGATGCGAATTTCAATCCTTGCCGGTCAATCTAACCCGCCTTGCGAATGGTTGGCCGGTACCAGGCATTCAGTTTTTTATAGAGAGATAAGATAGTTAGATAAGATAGATAAGTTAGATAGATAAGATATACGCTCGGATGCGAATTTCAATCCTTGCTGGTCATTCTAACCCGCCTTGCGAATGGTTGGCCGGTACCAGGCATTCAGTTTTTTATAGATAGAAAGATAAGATAGATAAGTTAGATAGATAAGATATTTGCTCGGATGCGAATTTCAATCCTTGCCAGTCAATCTAACCCGCCTTGCGAATGGTTGGCCGGCACCAGGTATTCAGTTTTTTATAGATAAATAAGATAGATAAGACAGATAAGATAGATAGATAAGATAGATAGATAACATAGGTAGATAAGATGCGATAGATAAGATACGATAGATAAGATACGATAGATAAGATAGATAGATAGTTAGATTGATTGATACAGTATAGTGCCTTTTTTTGTGTCAATGTGTATCGAGAACATATTATCACACCTCTTTTCTTATTTTTTTAGGTAACTGCAAACTTCGATTCAAGACAACGATCAATGACGAAGTACCAAAACAGGAGACACAAGACAGGTAATTAATAATATTAATTACTGATAATATGTACCCGGTATACATTCACACTAAAAAACGTGTCTAGCCAATCCATAGGCCATAGGCCCTTGTTCAGGTTGACTTGCTCGGATGTGAATTTGAATCCTTGCCGGTCACCCTAACCCCGCCTTGCGAATGATTTGCCGGCACCAGCCATAAAGTTTTTTATAGATAGATAAGATAGATAAGTTAGATAGATAAGATATTCGCTCGGATGCGAATTTCAATCCTTGCCGGTCAATCTAACCCGCCTTGCGAATGGTTGGCCGGTAGCAGGCATTCAGTTTTTTATAGATAGATAAGATAGATAGATAAGATAGATAAGTTAGATAGATAAGATATTCGCTCGGATGCGAATTTCAATCCTTGCCGGTCAATCTAACCCGCCTTGCGAATGGTTGGCCGGTACCAGGCATTCAGTTTTTTATAGATATATAAGATAGTTAGATAAGATAGATAAGTTAGATAGATAAGATATTCGCTCGGATGCGAATTTCAATCCATACCGGTCAATCTAACCCGCCTTGCGAATGGTTGGCCGGTACCAGGCATTCAGTTTTTTATAGATAGATAAGATAGATAAGTTAGATAGATAAGATATTCGCTCTTATGCGAATTTCAATCCTTGCCGGTCAATCTAACCCGCCTTGCGAATGGTTGGCCGGTACCAGGCATTCAGTTTTTTATAGATAGATAAGATAGATAGATAAGATAGATAAGTTAGATAGATAAGATATTCGCTCGGATGCGAATTTCAATCCTTGCCGGTCAATCTAACCCGCCTTGCGAATGGTTGGCCGGCACCAGGTATTCAGTTTTTTATAGATAGATAAGATAGATAAGACAGATAATATAGATAGATAAGATAGATAGATAACATAGGTAGATAAGATGCGATAGATAAGATACGATAGATAAGATAGATAGATAAGATAGATAGATAGTTAGATTGATTGATACAGTATAGTGCCTTTTTTTGTGTCAATGTGTATCGAGAACATATTATCACACCTCTTTTCTTATTTTTTTAGGTAACTGCAAACTTCAATTCAAGACAACGATCAATGACGAAGTACCGAAACAGGAGACACAAGACAGGTAATTAATAATATTAATTACTGATAATATGTACCCGGTATACATTCACACTAAAAAACGTGTCTAGCCAATCCATAGGCCATAGGCCCTTGTTCAGGTTGACTTGCTCGGATGTGAATTTGAATCCTTGCCGGTCACCCTAACCCCGCCTTGCGAATGGTTTGCCGGCACCAGCCATACAGTTTTTTATAGATAGATAAGATAGATAAGTTAAATAGATAAGATATTCGCTCGGATGCGAATTTCAATCCTTGCCGGTCAATCTAACCCGCCTTGCGAATGGTTGGCCGGTAGCAGGCATTCAGTTTTTTATAGATAGATAAGATAGATAGATAAGATAGATAAGTTAGATAGATAAGATATTCGCTCGGATGCGAATTTCAATCCTTGCCGGTCAATCTAACCCGCCTTGCGAATGGTTGGCCGGTACCAGGCATTCAGTTTTTTATAGATAGATAGATAAGATAGATAAGTTAGATAGATAAGATATTCGCTCTTATGCGAATTTCAATCCTTGCCGGTCAATCTAACCCGCCTTGCGAATGGTTGGCCGGTACCAGGCATTCAGTTTTTTATAGATAGATAAGATAGATAGATAAGATAGATAAGTTAGATAGATAAGATATTCGCTCGGATGCGAATTTCAATCCTTGCCGGTCAATCTAACCCGCCTTGCGAATGGTTGGCCGGTAGCAGGTTTTCAGTTTTTTATAGATAGATAAGATAGATAGATAAGATAGATAAGTTAGATAGATAAGATATTCGCTCGGATGCGAATTTCAATCCTTGCCGGTCAATCTAACCCGCCTTGCGAATGGTTGGCCGGTACCAGGCATTCAGTTTTTTTATAGATAGATAAGATAGTTAGATAAGATAGATAAGTTAGATAGATAAGATATTCGCTCGGATGCGAATTTCAATCCTTGCCGGTCAATCTAACCCGCCTTGCGAATGGTTGGCCGGTACCAGGCATTCAGTTTTTTATAGATAGATAGATAAGATAGATAAGTTAGATAGATAAGATATTCGCTCTTATGCGAATTTCAATCCTTGCCGGTCAATCTAACCCGCCTTGCGAATGGTTGGCCGGTAGCAGGCATTCAGTTTTTTATAGATAGATAAGATAGATAGATAAGTTAGATAGATAAGATATTCGCTCGGATGCGAATTTCAATCCTTGCCGGTAAATCTAACCCGCCTTGCGAATGGTTGGCCGGTACCAGGCATTCAGTTTTTTATAGAGAGATAAGATAGTTAGATAAGATAGATAAGTTAGATAGATAAGATATTCGCTCGGATGCGAATTTCAATCCTTGCTGGTCATTCTAACCCGCCTTGCGAATGGTTGGCCGGTACCAGGCATTCAGTTTTTTATAGATAGAAAGATAAGATAGATAAGTTAGATAGATAAGATATTCGCTCGGATGCGAATTTCAATCCTTGCCAGTCAATCTAACCCGCCTTGCGAATGGTTGGCCGGCACCAGGTATTCAGTTTTTTATAGATAGATAAGATAGATAAGACAGATAAGATAGATAGATAAGATAGATAGATAACATAGGTAGATAAGATGCGATAGATAAGATACGATAGATAAGATAGATAGATAGTTAGATTGATTGATACAGTATAGTGCCTTTTTTTGTGTCAATGTGTATCGAGAACATATTATCACACCTCTTTTCTTATTTTTTTAGGTAACTGCAAACTTCGATTCAAGACAACGATCAATGACGAAGTACCAAAACAGGAGACACAAGACAGGTAATTAATAATATTAATTACTGATAATATGTACCCGGTATACATTCACACTAAAAAACGTGTCTAGCCAATCCATAGGCCATAGGCCCTTGTTCAGGTTGACTTGCTCGGATGTGAATTTGAATCCTTGCCGGTCACCCTAACCCCGCCTTGCGAATGATTTGCCGGCACCAGCCATAAAGTTTTTTATAGATAGATAAGATAGATAAGATAGATAGATAAGATATTCGCTCGGATGCGAATTTCAATCCTTGCCGGTCAATCTAACCCGCCTTGCGAATGGTTGGCCGGTAGCAGGCATTCAGTTTTTTATAGATAGATAAGATAGATAGATAAGATAGATAAGTTAGATAGATAAGATATTCGCTCGGATGCGAATTTCAATCCTTGCCGGTCAATCTAACCCGCCTTGCGAATGGTTGGCCGGTACCAGGCATTCAGTTTTTTATAGATATATAAGATAGTTAGATAAGATAGATAAGTTAGATAGATAAGATATTCGCTCGGATGCGAATTTCAATCCATGCCGGTCAATCTAACCCGCCTTGCGAATGGTTGGCCGGTACCAGGCATTCAGTTTTTTATAGATAGATAAGATAGATAAGTTAGATAGATAAGATATTCGCTCTTATGCGAATTTCAATCCTTGCCGGTCAATCTAACCCGCCTTGCGAATGGTTGGCCGGTACCAGGCATTCAGTTTTTTATAGATAGTTAAGATAGATAAGATAGATAAGTTAGATAGATAAGATATTCGCTCGGATGCGAATTTCAATCCTTGCCGGTCAATCTAACCCGCCTTGCGAATGGTTGGCCGGCACCAGGTATTCAGTTTTTTATAGATAGATAGATAAGATAGATAAGTTAGATAGATAAGATATTCGCTCTTATGCGAATTTCAATCCTTGCCGGTAAATCTAACCCGCCTTGCGAATGGTTGGCCGGTACCAGGCATTCAGTTTTTTATAGAGAGATAAGATAGTTAGATAAGATAGATAAGTTAGATAGATAAGATATTCGCTCGGATGCGAATTTCAATCCTTGCTGGTCATTCTAACCCGCCTTGCGAATGGTTGGCCGGTACCAGGCATTCAGTTTTTTATAGATAGAAAGATAAGATAGATAAGTTAGATAGATAAGATATTCGCTCGGATGCGAATTTCAATCCTTGCCAGTCAATCTAACCCGCCTTGCGAATGGTTGGCCGGCACCAGGTATTCAGTTTTTTATAGATAGATAAGATAGATAAGACAGATAAGATAGATAGATAAGATAGATAGATAACATAGGTAGATAAGATGCGATAGATAAGATACGATAGATAAGATAGATAGATAGTTAGATTGATTGATACAGTATAGTGCCTTTTTTTGTGTCAATGTGTATCGAGAACATATTATCACACCTCTTTTCTTATTTTTTTAGGTAACTGCAAACTTCGATTCAAGACAACGATCAATGACGAAGTACCAAAACAGGAGACACAAGACAGGTAATTAATAATATTAATTACTGATAATATGTACCCGGTATACATTCACACTAAAAAACGTGTCTAGCCAATCCATAGGCCATAGGCCCTTGTTCAGGTTGACTTGCTCGGATGTGAATTTGAATCCTTGCCGGTCACCCTAACCCCGCCTTGCGAATGATTTGCCGGCACCAGCCATAAAGTTTTTTATAGATAGATAAGATAGATAAGATAGATAGATAAGATATTCGCTCGGATGCGAATTTCAATCCTTGCCGGTCAATCTAACCCGCCTTGCGAATGGTTGGCCGGTAGCAGGCATTCAGTTTTTTATAGATAGATAAGATAGATAGATAAGATAGATAAGTTAGATAGATAAGATATTCGCTCGGATGCGAATTTCAATCCTTGCCGGTCAATCTAACCCGCCTTGCGAATGGTTGGCCGGTACCAGGCATTCAGTTTTTTATAGATATATAAGATAGTTAGATAAGATAGATAAGTTAGATAGATAAGATATTCGCTCGGATGCGAATTTCAATCCATGCCGGTCAATCTAACCCGCCTTGCGAATGGTTGGCCGGTACCAGGCATTCAGTTTTTTATAGATAGATAAGATAGATAAGTTAGATAGATAAGATATTCGCTCTTATGCGAATTTCAATCCTTGCCGGTCAATCTAACCCGCCTTGCGAATGGTTGGCCGGTACCAGGCATTCAGTTTTTTATAGATAGTTAAGATAGATAAGATAGATAAGTTAGATAGATAAGATATTCGCTCGGATGCGAATTTCAATCCTTGCCGGTCAATCTAACCCGCCTTGCGAATGGTTGGCCGGCACCAGGTATTCAGTTTTTTATAGATAGATAAGATAGATAAGACAGATAAGATAGATAGATAAGATAGATAGATAACATAGTTAGATAAGATGCGATAGATAAGATACGATAGATAGATAGATAGATAAGATAGATAGATAGTTAGATTGATTGATACAGTATAGTGCCTTTTTTTGTGTCAATGTGTATCGAGAACATATTATCACACCTCTTTTCTTATTTTTTTAGGTAACTGCAAACTTCGATTCAAGACAACGATCAATGACGAAGTACCGAAACAGGAGACACAAGACAGGTAATTAATAATATTAATTACTGATAATATGTACCCGGTATACATTCACACTAAAAAACGTGTCTAGCCAATCCATAGGCCATAGGCCCTTGTTCAGGTTGACTTGCTCGGATGTGAATTTGAATCCTTGCCGGTCACCCTAACCCCGCCTTGCGAATGGTTTGCCGGCACCAGCCATACAGTTTTTTATAGATAGATAAGATAGATAAGTTAAATAGATAAGATATTCGCTCGGATGCGAATTTCAATCCTTGCCGGTCAATCTAACCCGCCTTGCGAATGGTTGGCCGGTAGCAGGCATTCAGTTTTTTATAGATAGATAAGATAGATAGATAAGATAGATAAGTTAGATAGATAAGATATTCGCTCGGATGCGAATTTCAATCCTTGCCGGTCAATCTAACCCGCCTTGCGAATGGTTGGCCGGTACCAGGCATTCAGTTTTTTATAGATAGATAGATAAGATAGATAAGTTAGATAGATAAGATATTCGCTCTTATGCGAATTTCAATCCTTGCCGGTCAATCTAACCCGCCTTGCGAATGGTTGGCCGGTACCAGGCATTCAGTTTTTTATAGATAGATAAGATAGATAGATAAGATAGATAAGTTAGATAGATAAGATATTCGCTCGGATGCGAATTTCAATCCATGCCGGTCAATCTAACCCGCCTTGCGAATGGTTGGCCGGTACCAGGCATTCAGTTTTTTATAGATAGATAAGATAGATAAGTTAGATAGATAAGATATTCGCTCTTATGCGAATTTCAATCCTTGCCGGTCAATCTAACCCGCCTTGCGAATGGTTGGCCGGTACCAGGCATTCAGTTTTTTATAGATAGTTAAGATAGATAAGATAGATAAGTTAGATAGATAAGATATTCGCTCGGATGCGAATTTCAATCCTTGCCGGTCAATCTAACCCGCCTTGCGAATGGTTGGCCGGCACCAGGTATTCAGTTTTTTATAGATAGATAAGATAGATAAGACAGATAAGACAGATAAGATAGATAGATAAGATAGATAGATAACATAGTTAGATAAGATGCGATAGATAAGCTACGATAGATAGATAGATAGATAAGATAGATAGATAGTTAGATTGATTGATACAGTATAGTGCCTTTTTTTGTGTCAATGTGTATCGAGAACATATTATCACACCTCTTTTCTTATTTTTTTAGGTAACTGCAAACTTCGATTCAAGACAACGATCAATGACGAAGTACCGAAACAGGAGACACAAGACAGGTAATTAATAATATTAATTACTGATAATATGTACCCGGTATACATTCACACTAAAAAACGTGTCTAGCCAATCCATAGGCCATAGGCCCTTGTTCAGGTTGACTTGCTCGGATGTGAATTTGAATCCTTGCCGGTCACCCTAACCCCGCCTTGCGAATGGTTTGCCGGCACCAGCCATACAGTTTTTTATAGATAGATAAGATAGATAAGTTAAATAGATAAGATATTCGCTCGGATGCGAATTTCAATCCTTGCCGGTCAATCTAACCCGCCTTGCGAATGGTTGGCCGGTAGCAGGCATTCAGTTTTTTATAGATAGATAAGATAGATAGATAAGATAGATAAGTTAGATAGATAAGATATTCGCTCGGATGCGAATTTCAATCCTTGCCGGTCAATCTAACCCGCCTTGCGAATGGTTGGCCGGTACCAGGCATTCAGTTTTTTATAGATAGATAGATAAGATAGATAAGTTAGATAGATAAGATATTCGCTCTTATGCGAATTTCAATCCTTGCCGGTCAATCTAACCCGCCTTGCGAATGGTTGGCCGGTACCAGGCATTCAGTTTTTTATAGATAGATAAGATAGATAGATAAGATAGATAAGTTAGATAGATAAGATATTCGCTCGGATGCGAATTTCAATCCTTGCCGGTCAATCTAACCCGCCTTGCGAATGGTTGGCCGGTAGCAGGTTTTCAGTTTTTTATAGATAGATAAGATAGATAGATAAGATAGATAAGTTAGATAGATAAGATATTCGCTCGGATGCGAATTTCAATCCTTGCCGGTCAATCTAACCCACCTTGCGAATGGTTGGCCGGTACCAGGCATTCAGTTTTTTTATAGATAGATAAGATAGTTAGATAAGATAGATAAGTTAGATAGATAAGATATTCGCTCGGATGCGAATTTCAATCATTGCCGGTCAATCTAACCCGCCTTGCGAATGGTTGGCCGGTACCAGGCATTCAGTTTTTTATAGATAGATAGATAAGATAGATAAATTAGATAGATAAGATATTCGCTCTTATGCGAATTTCAATCCTTGCCGGTCAATCTAACCCGCCTTGCGAATGGTTGGCCGGTACCAGGCATTCAGTTTTTTATAGATAGATAAGATAGATAGATAAGATAAATAAGTTAGATAGATAAGATATTCGCTCGGATGCGAATTTCAATCCTTGCCGGTCAATCTAACCCGCCTTGCGAATGGTTGGCCGGCACCAGGTATTCAGATTTTTATAGATAGATAAGATAGATAAGACAGATAAGATAAGATAGATAACATAGGTAGATAAGATGCGATAGATAAGATACGATAGATAAGATAGATAGATAAGATAGATAGTTAGATTGATTGATACAGTATAGTGCCTTTTTTTGTGTCAATGTGTATCGAGAACATATTATCACACCTTTTTTCTTATTTTTTTAGGTAACTGCAAACTTCGATTCAAGACAACGATCAATGACGAAGTACCGAAACAGGAGACACAAGACCGGTAATTAATAATATTAATTACTGATAATATGTACCCGGTATACATTCACACTAAAAAACGTGTCTAGCCAATCCATAGGCCATAGGCCCTTGTTCAGGTTGACTTGCTCGGATGTGAATTTGAATCCTTGCCGGTCACCCTAACCCCGCCTTGCGAATGGTTTGCCGGCACCAGCCATACAGTTTTTTATAGATAGATAAGATAGATAAGTTAGATAGATAAGATATTCGCTCGGATGCGAATTTCAATCCTTGCCGGTCAATCTAACCCGCCTTGCGAATGGTTGGCCGGTAGCAGGCATTCAGTTTTTTATAGATAGATAAGATAGTTAGATAAGATAGATAAGTTTGATAGATAAGATATTCGCTCGGATGCGAATTTCAATCCTTGCCGGTCATTCTAACCCGCCTTGCGAATGGTTGGCCGGTACCAGGCATTCAGTTTTTTTATAGATAGATAAGATAGTTAGATAAGATAGATAAGTTAGATAGATAAGATATTCGCTCGGATGCGAATTTCAATCCTTGCCGGTCAATCTAACCCGCCTTGCGAATGGTTGGCCGGTACCAGGCATTCAGTTTTTTATAGATAGATAGATAAGATAGATAAGTTAGATAGATTAGATATTCGCTCTTATGCGAATTTCAATCCTTGCCGGTCAATCTAACCCGCCTTGCAAATGGTTGGCCGGTACCAGGCATTCAGTTTTTTATAGATAGATAAGATAGATAGATAAGATAGATAAGTTAGATAGATAAGTTATTCGCTCGGATGCGAATTTCAATCCTTGCCGGTCAATCTAACCCGCCTTGCGAATGGTTGGCCGGCACCAGGTATTCAGTTTTTTATAGATAGATAAGATAGATAAGACAGATAAGATAGATAGATAACATAGATAGATAACATAGGTAGATAAGATGCGATAGATAAGATACGATAGATAAGATAGATAGATAAGATAGATAGTTAGATTGATTGATACAGTATAGTGCCTTTTTTTGTGTCAATGTGTATCGAGAACATATTATCACACCTTTTTTCTTATTTTTTTAGGTAACTGCAAACTTCGATTCAAGACAACGATCAATGACGAAGTACCGAAACAGGAGACACAAGACAGGTAATTAATAATATTAATTACTGATAATATGTACCCGGTATACATTCACACTAAAAAACGTGTCTAGCCAATCCATAGGCCATAGGCCCTTGTTCAGGTTGACTTGCTCGGATGTGAATTTGAATCCTTGCCGGTCACCCTAACCCCGCCTTGCGAATGGTTTGCCGGCACCAGCCATACAGTTTTTTATAGATAGATAAGATAGATAAGTTAGATAGATAAGATATTCGCTCGGATGCGAATTTCAATCCTTGCCGGTCAATCTAACCCGCCTTGCGAATGGTTGGCCGGTAGCAGGCATTCAGTTTTTTATAGATAGATAAGATAGATAGATAAGTTAGATAGATAAGATATTCGCTCGGATGCGAATTTCAATCCTTGCCGGTCAATCTAACCCGCCTTGCGAATGGTTGGCCGGTACCAGGCATTCAGTTTTTTATAGATAGATAAGATAGTTAGATAAGATAGATAAGTTAGATAGATAAGATATTCGCTCGGATGCGAATTTCAATCCTTGCCGGTCATTCTAACCCGCCTTGCGAATGGTTGGCCGGTACCAGGCATTCAGTTTTTTTATAGATAGATAAGATAGTTAGATAAGATAGATAAGTTAGATAGATAAGATATTCGCTCGGATGCGAATTTCAATCCTTGCCGGTCAATCTAACCCGCCTTGCGAATGGTTGGCCGGTACCAGGCATTCAGTTTTTTATAGATAGATAGATAAGATAGATAAGTTAGATAGATAAGATATTCACTCTTATGCGAATTTCAATCCTTGCCGGTCAATCTAACCCGCCTTGCGAATGGTTGGCCGATACCAGGCATTCAGTTTTTTATAGATAGATAAGATAGATAGATAAGATAGATAAGTTAGATAGATAAGATATTCGCTCGGATGCGAATTTCAATTCTTGCCGGTCAATCTAACCCGCCTTGCGAATGGTTGGCCGGCACCAGGTATTCAGTTTTTTATAGATAGATAAGATAGATAAGACAGATAAGATAGATAGATAAGATAGATAGATAACATAGGTAGATAAGATGCGATAGATAAGATACGATAGAAAAGATAGATAGATAAGATAGATAGTTAGATTGATTGATACAGTATAGTGCCTTTTTTTGTGTCAATGTGTATCGAGAACATATTATCACACCTTTTTTCTTATTTTTTTAGGTAACTGCAAACTTCGATTCAAGACAACGATCAATGACGAAGTACTGAAACAGGAGACACAAGACAGGTAATTAATAATATTAATTACTGATAATATGTACCCGGTATACATTCACACTAAAAAACGTGTCTAGCCAATCCATAGGCCATAGGCCCTTGTTCAGGTTGACTTGCTCGGATGTGAATTTGAATCCTTGCCGGTCACCCTAACCCCGCCTTGCGAATGGTTTGCCGGCACCAGCCATACAGTTTTTTATAGATAGATAAGATAGATAAGTTAGATAGATAAGATATTCGCTCGGATGCGAATTTCAATCCTTGCCGGTCAATCTAACCCGCCTTGCGAATGGTTGGCCGGTAGCAGGTTTTCAGTTTTTTATAGATAGATAAGATAGATAGATAAGATAGATAAGTTAGATAGATAAGTTATTCGCTCGGATGCGAATTTCAATCCTTGCCGGTCAATCTAACCCGCCTTGCGAATGGTTGGCCGGTACCAGGCATTCAGTTTTTTTATAGATAGATAAGATAGTTAGATAAGATAGATAAGTTAGATAGATAAGATATTCGCTCGGATGCGAATTTCAATCCTTGCCGGTCAATCTAACCCACCTTGCGAATGGTTGGCCGGTACCAGGCATTCAGTTTTTTATAGATAGATAGATAAGATAGATAAGTTAGATAGATAAGATATTCGCTCTTATGCGAATTTCAATCCTTGCCGGTCAATCTAACCCGCCTTGCGAATGGTTGGCCGGTACCAGGCATTCAGTTTTTTATAGATAGATAAGATAGATAGATAAGATAGATAAGTTAGATAGATAAGTTATTCGCTCGGATGCGAATTTCAATCCTTGCCGGTCAATCTAACCCGCCTTGCGAATGGTTGGCCGGCACCAGGTATTCAGTTTTTTATAGATAGATAAGATAGATAAGACAGATAAGATAGATAGATAAGATAGATAGATAACATAGGTAGATAAGATGCGATAGATAAGATACGATAGATAAGATAGATAGATAAGATAGATAGTTAGATTGATTGATACAGTATAGTGCCTTTTTTTGTGTCAATGTGTATCGAGAACATATTATCACACCTTTTTTCTTATTTTTTTAGGTAACTGCAAACTTCGATTTAAGACAACGATCAATGACGAAGTACCGAAACAGGAGACACAAGACAGGTAATTAATAATATTAATTACTGATAATATGTACCCGGTATACATTCACACTAAAAAACGTGTCTAGCCAATCCATAGGCCATAAGCCCTTGTTCAGGTTGACTTGCTCGGATGTGAATTTGAATCCTTGCCGGTCACCCTAACCCCGCCTTGCGAATGGTTTGCCGGCACCAGCCATACAGTTTTTTATAGATAGATAAGATAGATAAGTTAGATAGATAAAATATTCGCTCGGATGCGAATTTCAATCCTTGCCGGTCAATCTAACCCGCCTTGCGAATGGTTGGCCGGTAGCAGGCATTCAGTTTTTTATAGATAGATAAGATAGATAGATAAGTTAGATAGATAAGATATTCGCTCGGATGCGAATTTCAATCCTTGC
The DNA here is from genome assembly GCF_055691185.1 of Crinia signifera. Lineage (NCBI taxonomy): Eukaryota > Metazoa > Chordata > Amphibia > Anura > Myobatrachidae > Crinia > Crinia signifera. The sequence continues at coordinate 123,907,191 of NC_139221.1, forward strand.
CGGTCAATCTAACCCGCCTTGCGAATGGTTGGCCGGTACCAGGCATTCAGTTTTTTATAGATAGATAAGATAGTTAGATAAGATAGATAAGTTAGATAGATAAGATATTCGCTCGGATGCGAATTTCAATCCTTGCCGGCCATTCTAACCCGCCTTGCGAATGGTTGGCCGGTACCAGGCATTCAGTTTTTTTATAGATAGATAAGATAGTTAGATAAGATAGATAAGTTAGATAGATAAGATATTCGCTCGGATGCGAATTTCAATCCTTGCCGGTCAATCTAACCCGCCTTGCGAATGGTTGGCCGGTACCAGGCATTCAGTTTTTTATAGATAGATAGATAAGATAGATAAGTTAGATAGATAAGATATTCGCTCTTATGCGAATTTCAATCCTTGCCGGTCAATCTAACCCGCCTTGCGAATGGTTGGCCGGTACCAGGCATTCAGTTTTTTATAGATAGATAAGATAGATAGATAAGATAGATAAGTTAGATAGATAAGATATTCGCTCGGATGCGAATTTCAATCCTTGCCGGTCAATCTAACCCGCCTTGCGAATGGTTGGCCGGCACCAGGTATTCAGTTTTTTATAGATAGATAAGATAGATAAGACAGATAAGATAGATAGATAAGATAGATAGATAACATAGGTAGATAAGATGCGATAGATAAGATACGATAGATAAGATAGATAGATAAGATAGATAGTTAGATTGATTGATACAGTATAGTGCCTTTTTTGTGTCAATGTGTATCGAGAACATATTATCACACCTTTTTTCTTATTTTTTTAGGTAACTGCAAACTTCGATTCAAGACAACGATCAATGACGAAGTACCGAAACAGGAGACACAAGACAGGTAATTAATAATATTAATTACTGATAATATGTACCCGGTATACATTCACACAAAAAAACGTGTCTAGCCAATCCATAGGCCATAGGCCCTTGTTCAGGTTGACTTGCTCGGATGTGAATTTGAATCCTTGCCGGTCACCCTAACCCCGCCTTGCGAATGGTTTGCCGGCACCAGCCATACAGTTTTTTATAGATAGATAAGATAGATAAGTTAGATAGATAAGATATTCGCTCGGATGCGAATTTCAATCCTTGCCGGTCAATCTAACCCGCCTTGCGAATGGTTGGCCGGTAGCAGGCATTCAGTTTTTTATAGATAGATAAGATAGATAGATAAGTTAGATAAGTTAAATAGATAAGATATTCGCTCGGATGCGAATTTCAATCCTTGCCGGTCATTCTAACCCGCCTTGCGAATGGTTGGCCGGCACCAGGTATTCAGTTTTTTATAGATAGAAAGATAAGATAGATAAGTTAGATAGATAAGATATTCGCTCGGATGCGAATTTCAATCCTTGCCAGTCAATCTAACCCGCCTTGCGAATGGTTGGCCGGCACCAGGTATTCAGTTTTTTATAGATAGATAAGATAGATAAGACAGATAAGATACATAGATAAGATAGATAGATAACATAGGTAGATAAGATGCGATAGATAAGATACGATAGATAAGATACGATAGATAAGATAGATAGATAGTTAGATTGATTGATACAGTATAGTGCCTTTTTTTGTGTCAATGTGTATCGAGAACATATTATCACACCTCTTTTCTTATTTTTTTAGGTAACTGCAAACTTCGATTCAAGACAACGATCAATGACGAAGTACCGAAACAGGAGACACAAGACAGGTAATTAATAATATTAATTACTGATAATATGTACCCGGTATACATTCACACTAAAAAACGTGTCTAGCCAATCCATAGGCCATAGGCCCTTGTTCAGGTTGACTTGCTCGGATGTGAATTTGAATCCTTGCCGGTCACCCTAACCCCGCCTTGCGAATGGTTTGCCGGCACCAGCCATACAGTTTTTTATAGATAGATAAGATAGATAAGTTAGATAGATAAGATATTCGCTCTTATGCGAATTTCAATCCTTGCCGGTCAATCTAACCCGCCTTGCGAATGGTTGGCCGGTACCAGGCATTCAGTTTTTTATAGATAGATAAGATAGATAGATAAGATAGATAAGTTAGATAGATAAGATATTCGCTCGGATGCGAATTTCAATCCTTGCCGGTCAATCTAACCCGCCTTGCGAATGGTTGGCCGGTACCAGGTATTCAGTTTTTTATAGATAGATAAGATAGTTAAGACAGATAAGATAGATAGATAAGATAGATAGATAACATAGGTAGATAAGATGCGATAGATAAGATACGATAGATAAGATAGATAGATAAGATAGATAGTTAGATTGATTGATACAGTATAGTGCCTTTTTTGTGTCAATGTGTATCGAGAACATATTATCACACCTTTTTTCTTATTTTTTTAGGTAACTGCAAACTTCGATTCAAGACAACGATCAATGACGAAGTACCGAAACAGGAGACACAAGACAGGTAATTAATAATATTAATTACTGATAATATGTACCCGGTATACATTCACACTAAAAAACGTGTCTAGCCAATCCATAGGCCATAGGCCCTTGTTCAGGTTGACTTGCTCGGATGTGAATTTGAATCCTTGCCGGTCACCCTAACCCCGCCTTGCGAATGGTTTGCCGGCACCAGCCATACAGTTTTTTATAGATAGATAAGATAGATAAGTTAGATAGATAAGATATTCGCTCGGATGCGAATTTCAATCCTTGCCGGTCAATCTAACCCGCCTTGCGAATGGTTGGCCGGTAGCAGGCATTCAGTTTTTTATAGATAGATAAGATAGATAGATAAGTTAGATAGATAAGATATTCGCTCGGATGCGAATTTCAATCCTTGCCGGTCAATCTAACCCGCCTTGCGAATGGTTGGCCGGTACCAGGCATTCAGTTTTTTATAGATAGATAAGATAGTTAGATAAGATAGATAAGTTAGATAGATAAGATATTCGCTCGGATGTGAATTTCAATCCTTGCCGGTCATTCTAACCCGCCTTGCGAATGGTTGGCCGGTACCAGGCATTCAGTTTTTTTATAGATAGATAAGATAGTTAGATAAGATACATAAGTTAGATAGATAAGATATTCGCTCGGATGCGAATTTCAATCCTTGCCGGTCAATCTAACACGCCTTGCGAATGGTTGGCCGGTACCAGGCATTCAGTTTTTTATAGATAGATAGATAAGATAGATAAGTTAGATAGATAAGATATTCGCTCTTATGCGAATTTCAATCCTTGCCGGTCAATCTAACCCGCCTTGCGAATGGTTGGCCGGTACCAGGCATTCAGTTTTTTATAGATAGATAAGATAGATAGATAAGATAGATAAGTTAGATAGATAAGATATTCGCTCGGATGCGAATTTCAATCCTTGCCGGTCAATCTAACCCGCCTTGCGAATGGTTGGCCGGCACCAGGTATTCAGTTTTTTATAGATAGATAAGATAGATAAGACAGATAAGATAGATAGATAAGATAGATAGATAACATAGGTAGATAAGATGCGATAGATAAGATACGATAGATAAGATAGATAGATAAGATAGATAGTTAGATTGATTGATACAGTATAGTGCCTTTTTTTGTGTCAATGTGTATCGAGAACATATTATCACACCTTTTTTCTTATTTTTTTAGGTAACTGCAAACTTCGATTCAAGACAACGATCAATGACGAAGTACCGAAACAGGAGACACAAGACAGGTAATTAATAATATTAATTACTGATAATATGTACCCAGTATACATTCACACTAAAAAACGTGTCTAGCCAATCCATAGGCCATAGGCCCTTGTTCAGGTTGACTTGCTCGGATGTGAATTTGAATCCTTGCCGGTCACCCTAACCCCGCCTTGCGAATGGTTTGCCGGCACCAGCCATACAGGTTTTTATAGATAGATAAGATAGATAAGTTAGATAGATAAGATATTCGCTCGGATGCGAATTTCAATCCTTGCCGGTCAATCTAACCCGCCTTGCGAATGGTTGGCCGGTAGCAGGCATTCAGTTTTTTATAGATAGATAAGATAGATAGATAAGTTAGATAGATAAGATATTCGCTCGGATGCGAATTTCAATCCTTGCCGGTCAATCTAATCCGCCTTGCGAATGGTTGGCCGGTACCAGGCATTCAGTTTTTTATAGATAGATAAGATAGTTAGATAAGATAGATAAGTTAGATAGATAAGATATTCGCTCGGATGCGAATTTCAATCCTTGCCGGTCATTCTAACCCGCCTTGCGAATGGTTAGCCGGTACCAGGCATTCAGTTTTTTATAGATAGAAAGATAAGATAGATAAGTTAGATAGATAAGATATTCGCTCGGATGCGAATTTCAATCCTTGCCAGTCAATCTAACCCGCCTTGCGAATGGTTGGCCGGCACCAGGTATTCAGTTTTTTATAGATAGATAAGATAGATAAGACAGATAAGATAGATAGATAAGATAGATAGATAACATAGGTAGATAAGATGTGATAGATAAGATACGATAGATAAGATACGATAGATAAGATAGATAGATAGTTAGATTGATTGATACAGTATAGTGCCTTTTTTTGTGTCAATGTGTATCGAGAACATATTATCACACCTCTTTTCTTATTTTTTTAGGTAACTGCAAACTTCGATTCAAGACAACGATCAATGACGACGTACCAAAACAGGAGACACAAGACAGGTAATTAATAATATTAATTACTGATAATATGTACCCGGTATACATTCACACTAAAAAACGTGTCTAGCCAATCCATAGGCCATAGGCCCTTGTTCAGGTTGACTTGCTCGGATGTGAATTTGAATCCTTGCCGGTCACCCTAACCCCGCCTTGCGAATGGTTTGCCGGCACCAGCCATACAGTTTTTTATAGATAGATAAGATAGATAAGTTAGATAGATAAGATATTCGCTCGGATGCGAATTTCAATCCTTGCCGGTCAATCTAACCCGCCTTGCGAATGGTTGGTCGGTACCAGGCATTCAGTTTTTTATAGATAGATAAGATAGTTAGATAAGATAGATAAGTTAGATAGATAAGATATTCGCTCGGATGCGAATTTCAATCCTTGCCGGTCAATCTAACCCGCCTTGCGAATGGTTGGCCGGTACCAGGCATTCAGTTTTTTATAGTTAGATAGATAAGATAGATAAGTTAGATAGATAAGATATTCGCTCTTATGCGAATTTCAATCCTTGCCGGTCAATCTAACCCGCCTTGCGAATGGTTGGCCGGTACAGGTTGAGTATCCCGTATCCAAAATGCTCGGGACCAGGAGAATTTTGGATAACGGATTATTCCGTATTTTGGAATATTTTAATATTTCAATGATGTATTTTGAAGTATCTTGCATTTATGCTGTATAAACACATAAAATAAACACAAATACATTTTATTACCACATAAAATACACACAAATATATTTTATTTGTTCAAAAAACAAGGTTTCAAAACATGAAACAAAATTTGTGTACTATCTCAGATATTGAATTTGAATGCCAAGCAATCATTTTCTTGTACATATATAGTGCCAGTTACATATCATGTCCTCAGTAGTGCTGTTACATATGTCCCCAGTGAGTTTTTAGCTAAACAAATTTTTTTTTCCACTTTCTGGAAAGTATGGTTTTCGGAATAATTCGGATAACGGATATTCGGATACGGGATACTCAACCTGTACCAGGCATTCAGTTTTTTATAGATAGATAAGATAGATAGATAAGATAGATAAGTTAGATAGATAAGATATTCGCTCGGATGCGAATTTCAATCCTTGCCGGTCAATCTAACCCGCCTTGCGAATGGTTGGCCGGCACCAGGTATTCAGTTTTTTATAGATAGATAAGACAGATAAGATAGATAGATAAGATAGATAGATAACATAGGTAGATAAGATGCGATAGATAAGATACGATAGATAAGATAGATAGATAGTTAGATTGATTGATACAGTATAGTGCCTTTTTTGTGTCAATGTGTATCGAGAACATATTATCACACCTCTTTTCTTATTTTTTTAGGTAACTGCAAACTTCGATTCAAGACAACGATCAATGACGAAGTACCGAAACAGGAGACACAAGACAGGTAATTAATAATATTAATTACTGATAATATGTACCCGGTATACATTCACACTAAAAAACGTGTCTAGCCAATCCATAGGCCATAGGCCCTTGTTCAGGTTGACTTGCTCGGATGTGAATTTGAATCCTTGCCGGTCACCCTAACCCCGCCTTGCGAATGGTTTGCCGGCACCAGCCATACAGTTTTTTATAGATAGATAAGATAGATAAGTTAGATAGATAAGATATTCGCTCGGATGCGAATTTCAATCCTTGCCGGTCAATCTAACCCGCCTTGCGAATGGTTGGCCGGTAGCAGGCATTCAGTTTTTTATAGATAGATAAGATAGATAGATAAGTTAGATAGATAAGATATTCGCTCGGATGCGAATTTCAATCCTTGCCGGTCAATCTAACCCGCCTTGCGAATGGTTGGCCGGTACCAGGCATTCAGTTTTTTATAGAGAGATAAGATAGTTAGATAAGATAGATAAGTTAGATAGATAAGATATTCGCTCGGATGCGAATTTCAATCCTTGCTGGTCATTCTAACCCGCCTTGTGAATGGTTGGCCGGTACCAGGCATTCAGTTTTTTATAGATAGAAAGATAAGATAGATAAGTTAGATAGATAAGATATTCGCTCGGATGCGAATTTCAATCCTTGCCAGTCAATCTAACCCGCCTTGCGAATGGTTGGCCGGCACCAGGTATTCAGTTTTTTATAGATAGATAAGATAGATAAGACAGATAAGATAGATAGATAAGATAGATAGATAACATAGGTAGATAAGATGCGATAGATAAGATACGATAGATAAGATACGATAGATAAGATAGATAGATAGTTAGATTGATTGATACAGTATAGTGCCTTTTTTTGTGTCAATGTGTATCGAGAACATATTATCACACCTCTTTTCTTATTTTTTTAGGTAACTGCAAACTTCGATTCAAGACAACGATCAATGACGAAGTACCAAAACAGGAGACACAAGACAGGTAATTAATAATATTAATTACTGATAATATGTACCCGGTATACATTCACACTAAAAAACGTGTCTAGCCAATCCATAGCCCTTGTTCAGGTTGACTTGCTCGGATGTGAATTTGAATCCTTGCCGGTCACCCTAACCCCGCCTTGCGAATGATTTGCCGGCACCAGCCATAAAGTTTTTTATAGATAGATAAGATAGATAAGTTAGATAGATAAGATATTCGCTCGGATGCGAATTTCAATCCTTGCCGGTCAATCTAACCCGCCTTGCGAATGGTTGGCCGGTAGCAGGCATTCAGTTTTTTATAGATAGATAAGATAGATAGATAAGATAGATAAGTTAGATAGATAAGATATTCGCTCGGATGCGAATTTCAATCCTTGCCGGTCAATCTAACCCGCCTTGCGAATGGTTGGCCGGTACCAGGCATTCAGTTTTTTATAGATATATAAGATAGTTAGATAAGATAGATAAGTTAGATAGATAAGATATTCGCTCGGATGCGAATTTCAATCCATGCCGGTCAATCTAACCCGCCTTGCGAATGGTTGGCCGGTACCAGGCATTCAGTTTTTTATAGATAGATAAGATAGATAAGTTAGATAGATAAGATATTCGCTCTTATGCGAATTTCAATCCTTGCCGGTCAATCTAACCCGCCTTGCGAATGGTTGGCCGGTACCAGGCATTCAGTTTTTTATAGATAGAAAGATAAGATAGATAAGTTAGATAAGTTAGATAGATAAGATATTCGCTCGGATGCGAATTTCAATCCTTGCCGGTCAATCTAACCCGCCTTGCGAATGGTTGGCCGGCACCAGGTATTCAGTTTTTTATAGATAGATAAGATAGATAAGACAGATAAGATAGATAGATAAGATAGATAGACAACATAGGTAGATAAGATGCGATAGATAAGATACGATAGATAAGATAGATAGATAAGATAGATAGATAGTTAGATTGATTGATACAGTATAGTGCCTTTTTTGTGTCAATGTGTATCGAGAACATATTATCACACCTCTTTTCTTATTTTTTTAGGTAACTGCAAACTTCGATTCAAGACAACGATCAATGACGAAGTACCGAAACAGGAGACACAAGACAGGTAATTAATAATATTAATTACTGATAATATGTACCCGGTATACATTCACACTAAAAAACGTGTCTAGCCAATCCATAGGCCATAGGCCCTTGTTCAGGTTGACTTGCTCGGATGTGAATTTGAATCCTTGCCGGTCACCCTAACCCCGCCTTGCGAATGGTTTGCCGGCACCAGCCATACAGGTTTTTATAGATAGATAAGATAGATAAGTTAGATAGATAAGATATTCGCTCGGATGCGAATTTCAATCCTTGCCGGTCAATCTAACCCGCCTTGCGAATGGTTGGCCGGTAGCAGGCATTCAGTTTTTTATAGATAGATAAGATAGATAGATAAGTTAGATAGATAAGATATTCGCTCGGATGCGAATTTCAATCCTTGCCGGTCAATCTAACCCGCCTTGCGAATGGTTGGCCGGTACCAGGCATTCAGTTTTTTATAGATAGATAAGATAGTTAGATAAGATAGATAAGTTAGATAGATAAGATATTCGCTCGGATGTGAATTTCAATCCTTGCCGGTCATTCTAACCCGCCTTGCGAATGGTTAGCCGGTACCAGGCATTCAGTTTTTTATAGATAGAAAGATAAGATAGATAAGTTAGATAGATAAGATATTCGCTCGGATGCGAATTTCAATCCTTGCCAGTCAATCTAACCCGCCTTGCGAATGGTTGGCCGGCACCAGGTATTCAGTTTTTTATAGATAGATAAGATAGATAAGACAGATAAGATAGATAGATAAGATAGATAGATAACATAGGTAGATAAGATGTGATAGATAAGATACGATAGATAAGATACGATAGATAAGATAGATAGATAGTTAGATTGATTGATACAGTATAGTGCCTTTTTTTGTGTCAATGTGTATCGAGAACATATTATCACACCTCTTTTCTTATTTTTTTAGGTAACTGCAAACTTCGATTCAAGACAACGATCAATGACGAAGTACCAAAACAGGAGACACAAGACAGGTAATTAATAATATTAATTACTGATAATATGTACCCGGTATACATTCACACTAAAAAACGTGTCTAGCCAATCCATAGGCCATAGGCCCTTGTTCAGGTTGACTTGCTCGGATGTGAATTTGAATCCTTGCCGGTCACCCTAACCCCGCCTTGCGAATGGTTTGCCGGCACCAGCCATACAGTTTTTTATAGATAGATAAGATAGATAAGTTAAATAGATAAGATATTCGCTCGGATGCGAATTTCAATCCTTGCCGGTCAATCTAACCCGCCTTGCGAATGGTTGGCCGGTAGCAGGCATTCAGTTTTTTATAGATAGATAAGATAGTTAGATAAGATAGATAAGTTAGATAGATAAGATATTCACTCGGATGCGAATTTCAATCCTTGCCGGTCAATCTAACCCGCCTTGCGAATGGTTGGCCGGTACCAGGCATTCAGTTTTTTATAGTTAGATAGATAAGATAGATAAGTTAGATAGATAAGATATTCGCTCTTATGCGAATTTCAATCCTTGCCGGTCAATCTAACCCGCCTTGCGAATGGTTGGCCGGTACCAGGCATTCAGTTTTTTATAGATAGATAAGATAGATAGATAAGATAGATAAGTTAGATAGATAAGATATTCGCTCGGATGCGAATTTCAATCCTTGCCGGTCAATCTAACCCGCCTTGCGAATGGTTGGCCGGCACCAGGTATTCAGTTTTTTATAGATAGATAAGACAGATAAGATAGATAGATAAGATAGATAGATAACATAGGTAGATAAGATGCGATAGATAAGATACGATAGATTAGATAGATAGATAGTTAGATTGATTGATACAGTATAGTGCCTTTTTTTGTGTCAATGTGTATCGAGAACATATTATCACACCTCTTTTCTTATTTTTTTAGGTAACTGCAAACTTCGATTCAAGACAACGATCAATGACGAAGTACCGAAACAGGAGACACAAGACAGGTAATTAATAATATTAATTACTGATAATATGTACCCGGTATACATTCACACTAAAAAACGTGTCTAGCCAATCCATAGGCCATAGGCCCTTTTTCAGGTTGACTTGCTCGGATGTGAATTTGAATCCTTGCCGGTCACCCTAACCCCGCCTTGCGAATGGTTTGCCGGCACCAGCCATACAGTTTTTTATAGATAGATAAGATAAATAAGTTAGATAGATAAGATATTCGCTCGGATGCGAATTTCAATCCTTGCCGGTCAATCTAACCCGCCTTGCGAATGGTTGGCCGGTAGCAGGCATTCAGTTTTTTATAGATAGATAAGATAGATAGATAAGTTAGATAGATAAGATATTCGCTCGGATGCGAATTTCAATCCTTGCCGGTCAATCTAACCCGCCTTGCGAATGGTTGGCCGGTACCAGGCATTCAGTTTTTTATAGAGAGATAAGATAGTTAGATAAGATAGATAAGTTAGATAGATAAGATATTCGCTCGGATGCGAATTTCAATCCTTGCTGGTCATTCTAACCCGCCTTGTGAATGGTTGGCCGGTACCAGGCATTCAGTTTTTTATAGATAGAAAGATAAGATAGATAAGTTAGATAGATAAGATATTCGCTCGGATGCGAATTTCAATCCTTGCCAGTCAATCTAACCCGCCTTGCGAATGGTTGGCCGGCACCAGGTATTCAGTTTTTTATAGATAGATAAGATAGATAAGACAGATAAGATAGATAGATAAGATAGATAGATAACATAGGTAGATAAGATGCGATAGATAAGATACGATAGATAAGATACGATAGATAAGATAGATAGATAGATAGTTAGATTGATTGATACAGTATAGTGCCTTTTTTTGTGTCAATGTGTATCGAGAACATATTATCACACCTCTTTTCTTTTTTTTTAGGTAACTGCAAACTTCGATTCAAGACAACGATCAATGACGAAGTACCAAAACAGGAGACACAAGACAGGTAATTAATAATATTAATTACTGATAATATGTACCCGGTATACATTCACACTAAAAAACGTGTCTAGCCAATCCATAGGCCATAGGCCCTTGTTCAGGTTGACTTGCTCGGATGTGAATTTGAATCCTTGCCGGTCACGCTAACCCCGCCTTGCGAATGATTTGCCGGCACCAGCCATAAAGTTTTTTATAGATAGATAAGATAGATAAGTTAGATAGATAAGATATTCGCTCGGATGCGAATTTCAATCCTTGCCGGTCAATCTAACCCGCCTTGCGAATGGTTGGCCGGTAGCAGGCATTCAGTTTTTTATAGATAGATAAGATAGATAGATAAGATAGATAAGTTAGATAGATAAGATATTCGCTCGGATGCGAATTTAAATCCTTGCCGGTCAATCTAACCCGCCTTGCGAATGGTTGGCCGGTACCAGGCATTCAGTTTTTTATAGATATATAAGATAGTTAGATAAGATAGATAAGTTAGATAGATAAGATATTCGCTCGGATGCGAATTTCAATCCATGCCGGTCAATCTAACCCGCCTTGCGAATGGTTGGCCGGTACCAGGCATTCAGTTTTTTATAGATAGATAAGATAGATAAGTTAGATAGATAAGATATTCGCTCTTATGCGAATTTCAATCCTTGCCGGTCAATCTAACCCGCCTTGCGAATGGTTGGCCGGTACCAGGCATTCAGTTTTTTATAGATAGATAAGATAGATAGATAAGATAGATAAGTTAGATAGATAAGATATTCGCTCGGATGCGAATTTCAATCCTTGCCGGTCAATCTAACCCGCCTTGCGAATGGTTGGCCGGCACCAGGTATTAAGTTTTTTATAGATAGATAAGATAGATAAGACAGATAAGATAGATAGATAAGATAGATAGATAACATAGGTAGATAAGATGCGATAGATAAGATACGATAGATAAGATAGATAGATAAGATAGATAGATAGTTAGATTGATTGATACAGTATAGTGCCTTTTTTTGTGTCAATGTGTATCGAGAACATATTATCACACCTCTTTTCTTATTTTTTTAGGTAACTGCAAACTTCGATTCAAGACAACGATCAATGACGAAGTACCGAAACAGGAGACACAAGACAGGTAATTAATAATATTAATTACTGATAATATGTACCCGGTATACATTCACACTAAAAAACGTGTCTAGCCAATCCATAGGCCATAGGCCCTTGTTCAGGTTGACTTGCTCGGATGTGAATTTGAATCCTTGCCGGTCACCCTAACCCCGCCTTGCGAATGGTTTGCCGGCACCAGCCATACAGTTTTTTATAGATAGATAAGATAGATAAGTTAAATAGATAAGATATTCGCTCGGATGCGAATTTCAATCCTTGCCGGTCAATCTAACCCGCCTTGCGAATGGTTGGCCGGTAGCAGGCATTCAGTTTTTTATAGATAGATAAGATAGATAGATAAGATAGATAAGTTAGATAGATAAGATATTCGCTCGGATGCGAATTTCAATCCTTGCCGGTCAATCTAACCCGCCTTGCGAATGGTTGGCCGGTACCAGGCATTCAGTTTTTTATAGATAGATAGATAAGTTAGATAGATAAGATATTCGCTCTTATGCGAATTTCAATCCTTGCCGGTCAATCTAACCTGCCTTGCGAATGGTTGGCCGGTACCAGGCATTCAGTTTTTTATAGATAGATAAGATAGATAGATAAGATAGATAAGTTAGTTAGATAAGATATTCGCTCGGAAGCGAATTTCAATCCTTGCCGGTCAATCTAACCCGCCTTGCGAATGGTTGGCCGGCACCAGGTATTCAGTTTTTTATAGATAGATAAGATAGATAAGACAGATAAGATAGATAGATAAGATAGATAGATAGATAACATAGGTAGATAAGATGTGATAGATAAGATACGATAGATAAGATAGATAGATTAGATAGATAGATAGTTAGATTGATTGATACAGTATAGTGCCTTTTTTGTGTCAATGTGTATCGAGAACATATTATCACACCTCTTTTCTTATTTTTTTAGGTAACTGCAAACTTAGATTCAAGACAACGATCAATGACGAAGTACCGAAACAGGAGACACAAGACAGGTAATTAATAATATTAATTACTGATAATATGTACCCGGTATACATTCACACTAAAAAACGTGTCTAGCCAATCCATAGGCCATAGGCCCTTGTTCAGGTTGACTTGCTCGGATGTGAATTTGAATCCTTGCTGGTCACCCTAACCCCGCCTTGCGAATGGTTTGCCGGCACCAGCCATACAGTTTTTTATAGATAGATAAGATAGATAAGTTAGATAGATAAGATATTCGCTCGGATGCGAATTTCAATCCTTGCCGGTCAATCTAACCCGCCTTGCGAATGGTTGGCCGGTACCAGGCATTCAGTTTTTTATAGATAGATAAGATAGATAAGTTAGATAGATAAGATATTCGCTTTTATGCGAATTTCAATCCTTGCCGGTCAATCTAACCCGCCTTGCGAATGGTTGGCCGGTACCAGGCATTCAGTTTTTTATAGATAGATAAGATAGATAGATAAGATAGATAAGTTAGATAGATAAGATATTCGCTCGGATGCGAATTTCAATCCTTGCCGGTCAATCTAACCCGCCTTGCGAATGGTTGGCCGGCACCAGGTATTCAGTTTTTTATAGATAGATAAGATAGATAAGACAGATAAGATAGATAGATAAGATAGATAGATAGATAACATAGGTAGATAAGATGCGATAGATAAGATACGATAGATAAGATAGATAGATAAGATAGATAGTTAGATTGATTGATACAGTATAGTGCTTTTTTTGTGTCAATGTGTATCGAGAACATATTATCACACCTCTTTTCTTATTTTTTTAGGTAACTGCAAACTTAGATTCAAGACAACGATCAATGACGAAGTACCGAAACAGGAGACACAAGACAGGTAATTAATAATATTAATTACTGATAATATGTACCCGGTATACATTCACACTAAAAAACGTGTCTAGCCAATCCATAGGCCATAGGCCCTTGTTCAGGTTGACTTGCTCGGATGTGAATTTGAATCCTTGCCGGTCACCCTAACCCCGCCTTGCGAATGGTTTGCCGGCACCAGCCATACAGTTTTTTATAGATAGTTAAGATAGATAAGTTAGATAGATAAGATATTCGCTCGGATGCGAATTTCAATCCTTGCCGGTCAATCTAACCCGCCTTGCGAATGGTTGGCCGGTAGCAGGCATTCAGTTTTTTATAGATAGATAAGATAGATAGATAAGATAGATAAGTTAGATAGATAAGATATTCGCTCGGATGCGAATTTCAATCCTTGCCGGTCAATCTAACCCGCCTTGCGAATGGTTGGCCGGTACCAGGCATTCAGTTTTTTATAGATAGATAAGATAGATAGATAAGATAGATAAGATAGATAGATAAGATATTCGCTCGGATGCGAATTTCAATGCTTGCCGGTCAATCTAACCCGCCTTGCGAATGGTTGGCCGGTACCAGGCATTCAGTTTTTTATAGATAGATAAGATAGTTAGATAAGATAGATAAGTTAGATAGATAAGATATTCGCTCGGATGCGAATTTCAATCCATGCCGGTCAATCTAACCCGCCTTGCGAATGGTTGGCCGGTACCAGGCATTCAGTTTTTTATAGATAGATAAGATAGATAAGTTAGATAGATAAGATATTCGCTCTTATGCGAATTTCAATCCTTGCCGGTCAATCTAACCCGCCTTGCGAATGGTTGGCCGGTACCAGGCATTCAGTTTTTTATAGATAGATAAGATAGATAGATAAGATAGATAAGTTAGATAGATAAGATATTCGCTCGGATGCGAATTTCAATCCTTGCCGGTCAATCTAACCCGCCTTGCGAATGGTTGGCCGGCACCAGGTATTCAGTTTTTTATAGATAGATAAGATAGATAAGACAGATAAGATAGATAGATAAGATAGATAGACAACATAGGTAGATAAGATGCGATAGATAAGATACGATAGATAAGATAGATAGATAAGATAGATAGATAGTTAGATTGATTGATACAGTATAGTGCCTTTTTTGTGTCAATGTGTATCGAGAACATATTATCACACCTCTTTTCTTATTTTTTTAGGTAACTGCAAACTTCGATTCAAGACAACGATCAATGACGAAGTACCGAAACAGGAGACACAAGACAGGTAATTAATAATATTAATTACTGATAATATGTACCCGGTATACATTCACACTAAAAAACGTGTCTAGCCAATCCATAGGCCATAGGCCCTTGTTCAGGTTGACTTGCTCGGATGTGAATTTGAATCCTTGCCGGTCACCCTAACCCCGCCTTGCGAATGGTTTGCCGGCACCAGCCATACAGGTTTTTATAGATAGATAAGATAGATAAGTTAGATAGATAAGATATTCGCTCGGATGCGAATTTCAATCCTTGCCGGTCAATCTAACCCGCCTTGCGAATGGTTGGCCGGTAGCAGGCATTCAGTTTTTTATAGATAGATAAGATAGATAGATAAGTTAGATAGATAAGATATTCGCTCGGATGCGAATTTCAATCCTTGCCGGTCAATCTAACCCGCCTTGCGAATGGTTGGCCGGTACCAGGCATTCAGTTTTTTATAGATAGATAAGATAGTTAGATAAGATAGATAAGTTAGATAGATAAGATATTCGCTCGGATGTGAATTTCAATCCTTGCCGGTCATTCTAACCCGCCTTGCGAATGGTTAGCCGGTACCAGGCATTCAGTTTTTTATAGATAGAAAGATAAGATAGATAAGTTAGATAGATAAGATATTCGCTCGGATGCGAATTTCAATCCTTGCCAGTCAATCTAACCCGCCTTGCGAATGGTTGGCCGGCACCAGGTATTCAGTTTTTTATAGATAGATAAGATAGATAAGACAGATAAGATAGATAGATAAGATAGATAGATAACATAGGTAGATAAGATGTGATAGATAAGATACGATAGATAAGATACGATAGATAAGATAGATAGATAGTTAGATTGATTGATACAGTATAGTGCCTTTTTTTGTGTCAATGTGTATCGAGAACATATTATCACACCTCTTTTCTTATTTTTTTAGGTAACTGCAAACTTCGATTCAAGACAACGATCAATGACGAAGTACCAAAACAGGAGACACAAGACAGGTAATTAATAATATTAATTACTGATAATATGTACCCGGTATACATTCACACTAAAAAACGTGTCTAGCCAATCCATAGGCCATAGGCCCTTGTTCAGGTTGACTTGCTCGGATGTGAATTTGAATCCTTGCCGGTCACCCTAACCCCGCCTTGCGAATGGTTTGCCGGCACCAGCCATACAGTTTTTTATAGATAGATAAGATAGATAAGTTAAATAGATAAGATATTCGCTCGGATGCGAATTTCAATCCTTGCCGGTCAATCTAACCCGCCTTGCGAATGGTTGGCCGGTAGCAGGCATTCAGTTTTTTATAGATAGATAAGATAGTTAGATAAGATAGATAAGTTAGATAGATAAGATATTCACTCGGATGCGAATTTCAATCCTTGCCGGTCAATCTAACCCGCCTTGCGAATGGTTGGCCGGTACCAGGCATTCAGTTTTTTATAGTTAGATAGATAAGATAGATAAGTTAGATAGATAAGATATTCGCTCTTATGCGAATTTCAATCCTTGCCGGTCAATCTAACCCGCCTTGCGAATGGTTGGCCGGTACCAGGCATTCAGTTTTTTATAGATAGATAAGATAGATAGATAAGATAGATAAGTTAGATAGATAAGATATTCGCTCGGATGCGAATTTCAATCCTTGCCGGTCAATCTAACCCGCCTTGCGAATGGTTGGCCGGCACCAGGTATTCAGTTTTTTATAGATAGATAAGACAGATAAGATAGATAGATAAGATAGATAGATAACATAGGTAGATAAGATGCGATAGATAAGATACGATAGATTAGATAGATAGATAGTTAGATTGATTGATACAGTATAGTGCCTTTTTTTGTGTCAATGTGTATCGAGAACATATTATCACACCTCTTTTCTTATTTTTTTAGGTAACTGCAAACTTCGATTCAAGACAACGATCAATGACGAAGTACCGAAACAGGAGACACAAGACAGGTAATTAATAATATTAATTACTGATAATATGTACCCGGTATACATTCACACTAAAAAACGTGTCTAGCCAATCCATAGGCCATAGGCCCTTTTTCAGGTTGACTTGCTCGGATGTGAATTTGAATCCTTGCCGGTCACCCTAACCCCGCCTTGCGAATGGTTTGCCGGCACCAGCCATACAGTTTTTTATAGATAGATAAGATAAATAAGTTAGATAGATAAGATATTCGCTCGGATGCGAATTTCAATCCTTGCCGGTCAATCTAACCCGCCTTGCGAATGGTTGGCCGGTAGCAGGCATTCAGTTTTTTATAGATAGATAAGATAGATAGATAAGTTAGATAGATAAGATATTCGCTCGGATGCGAATTTCAATCCTTGCCGGTCAATCTAACCCGCCTTGCGAATGGTTGGCCGGTACCAGGCATTCAGTTTTTTATAGAGAGATAAGATAGTTAGATAAGATAGATAAGTTAGATAGATAAGATATTCGCTCGGATGCGAATTTCAATCCTTGCTGGTCATTCTAACCCGCCTTGTGAATGGTTGGCCGGTACCAGGCATTCAGTTTTTTATAGATAGAAAGATAAGATAGATAAGTTAGATAGATAAGATATTCGCTCGGATGCGAATTTCAATCCTTGCCAGTCAATCTAACCCGCCTTGCGAATGGTTGGCCGGCACCAGGTATTCAGTTTTTTATAGATAGATAAGATAGATAAGACAGATAAGATAGATAGATAAGATAGATAGATAACATAGGTAGATAAGATGCGATAGATAAGATACGATAGATAAGATACGATAGATAAGATAGATAGATAGATAGTTAGATTGATTGATACAGTATAGTGCCTTTTTTTGTGTCAATGTGTATCGAGAACATATTATCACACCTCTTTTCTTTTTTTTTAGGTAACTGCAAACTTCGATTCAAGACAACGATCAATGACGAAGTACCAAAACAGGAGACACAAGACAGGTAATTAATAATATTAATTACTGATAATATGTACCCGGTATACATTCACACTAAAAAACGTGTCTAGCCAATCCATAGGCCATAGGCCCTTGTTCAGGTTGACTTGCTCGGATGTGAATTTGAATCCTTGCCGGTCACGCTAACCCCGCCTTGCGAATGATTTGCCGGCACCAGCCATAAAGTTTTTTATAGATAGATAAGATAGATAAGTTAGATAGATAAGATATTCGCTCGGATGCGAATTTCAATCCTTGCCGGTCAATCTAACCCGCCTTGCGAATGGTTGGCCGGTAGCAGGCATTCAGTTTTTTATAGATAGATAAGATAGATAGATAAGATAGATAAGTTAGATAGATAAGATATTCGCTCGGATGCGAATTTAAATCCTTGCCGGTCAATCTAACCCGCCTTGCGAATGGTTGGCCGGTACCAGGCATTCAGTTTTTTATAGATATATAAGATAGTTAGATAAGATAGATAAGTTAGATAGATAAGATATTCGCTCGGATGCGAATTTCAATCCATGCCGGTCAATCTAACCCGCCTTGCGAATGGTTGGCCGGTACCAGGCATTCAGTTTTTTATAGATAGATAAGATAGATAAGTTAGATAGATAAGATATTCGCTCTTATGCGAATTTCAATCCTGGCCGGTCAATCTAACCCGCCTTGCGAATGGTTGGCCGGTACCAGGCATTCAGTTTTTTATAGATAGATAAGATAGATAGATAAGATAGATAAGTTAGATAGATAAGATATTCGCTCGGATGCGAATTTCAATCCTTGCCGGTCAATCTAACCCGCCTTGCGAATGGTTGGCCGGCACCAGGTATTAAGTTTTTTATAGATAGATAAGATAGATAAGACAGATAAGATACATAGATAAGATAGATAGATAACATAGGTAGATAAGATGCGATAGATAAGATACGATAGATAAGATAGATAGATAAGATAGATAGATAGTTAGATTGATTGATACAGTATAGTGCCTTTTTTTGTGTCAATGTGTATCGAGAACATATTATCACACCTCTTTTCTTATTTTTTTAGGTAACTGCAAACTTCGATTCAAGACAACGATCAATGACGAAGTACCGAAACAGGAGACACAAGACAGGTAATTAATAATATTAATTACTGATAATATGTACCCGGTATACATTCACACTAAAAAACGTGTCTAGCCAATCCATAGGCCATAGGCCCTTGTTCAGGTTGACTTGCTCGGATGTGAATTTGAATCCTTGCCGGTCACCCTAACCCCGCCTTGCGAATGGTTTGCCGGCACCAGCCATACAGTTTTTTATAGATAGATAAGATAGATAAGTTAAATAGATAAGATATTCGCTCGGATGCGAATTTCAATCCTTGCCGGTCAATCTAACCCGCCTTGCGAATGGTTGGCCGGTAGCAGGCATTCAGTTTTTTATAGATAGATAAGATAGATAGATAAGATAGATAAGTTAGATAGATAAGATATTCGCTCGGATGCGAATTTCAATCCTTGCCGGTCAATCTAACCCGCCTTGCGAATGGTTGGCCGGTACCAGGCATTCAGTTTTTTATAGATAGATAGATAAGTTAGATAGATAAGATATTCGCTCTTATGCGAATTTCAATCCTTGCCGGTCAATCTAACCTGCCTTGCGAATGGTTGGCCGGTACCAGGCATTCAGTTTTTTATAGATAGATAAGATAGATAGATAAGATAGATAAGTTAGTTAGATAAGATATTCGCTCGGAAGCGAATTTCAATCCTTGCCGGTCAATCTAACCCGCCTTGCGAATGGTTGGCCGGCACCAGGTATTCAGTTTTTTATAGATAGATAAGATAGATAAGACAGATAAGATAGATAGATAAGATAGATAGATAGATAACATAGGTAGATAAGATGTGATAGATAAGATACGATAGATAAGATAGATAGATTAGATAGATAGATAGTTAGATTGATTGATACAGTATAGTGCCTTTTTTGTGTCAATGTGTATCGAGAACATATTATCACACCTCTTTTCTTATTTTTTTAGGTAACTGCAAACTTAGATTCAAGACAACGATCAATGACGAAGTACCGAAACAGGAGACACAAGACAGGTAATTAATAATATTAATTACTGATAATATGTACCCGGTATACATTCACACTAAAAAACGTGTCTAGCCAATCCATAGGCCATAGGCCCTTGTTCAGGTTGACTTGCTCGGATGTGAATTTGAATCCTTGCTGGTCACCCTAACCCCGCCTTGCGAATGGTTTGCCGGCACCAGCCATACAGTTTTTTATAGATAGATAAGATAGATAAGTTAGATAGATAAGATATTCGCTCGGATGCGAATTTCAATCCTTGCCGGTCAATCTAACCCGCCTTGCGAATGGTTGGCCGGTACCAGGCATTCAGTTTTTTATAGATAGATAAGATAGATAAGTTAGATAGATAAGATATTCGCTTTTATGCGAATTTCAATCCTTGCCGGTCAATCTAACCCGCCTTGCGAATGGTTGGCCGGTACCAGGCATTCAGTTTTTTATAGATAGATAAGATAGATAGATAAGATAGATAAGTTAGATAGATAAGATATTCGCTCGGATGCGAATTTCAATCCTTGCCGGTCAATCTAACCCGCCTTGCGAATGGTTGGCCGGCACCAGGTATTCAGTTTTTTATAGATAGATAAGATAGATAAGACAGATAAGATAGATAGATAAGATAGATAGATAGATAACATAGGTAGATAAGATGCGATAGATAAGATACGATAGATAAGATAGATAGATAAGATAGATAGTTAGATTGATTGATACAGTATAGTGCTTTTTTTGTGTCAATGTGTATCGAGAACATATTATCACACCTCTTTTCTTATTTTTTTAGGTAACTGCAAACTTAGATTCAAGACAACGATCAATGACGAAGTACCGAAACAGGAGACACAAGACAGGTAATTAATAATATTAATTACTGATAATATGTACCCGGTATACATTCACACTAAAAAACGTGTCTAGCCAATCCATAGGCCATAGGCCCTTGTTCAGGTTGACTTGCTCGGATGTGAATTTGAATCCTTGCCGGTCACCCTAACCCCGCCTTGCGAATGGTTTGCCGGCACCAGCCATACAGTTTTTTATAGATAGTTAAGATAGATAAGTTAGATAGATAAGATATTCGCTCGGATGCGAATTTCAATCCTTGCCGGTCAATCTAACCCGCCTTGCGAATGGTTGGCCGGTAGCAGGCATTCAGTTTTTTATAGATAGATAAGATAGATAGATAAGATAGATAAGTTAGATAGATAAGATATTCGCTCGGATGCGAATTTCAATCCTTGCCGGTCAATCTAACCCGCCTTGCGAATGGTTGGCCGGTACCAGGCATTCAGTTTTTTATAGATAGATAAGATAGATAGATAAGATAGATAAGATAGATAGATAAGATATTCGCTCGGATGCGAATTTCAATGCTTGCCGGTCAATCTAACCCGCCTTGCGAATGGTTGGCCGGTACCAGGCATTCAGTTTTTTATAGATAGATAAGATAGTTAGATAAGATAGATAAGTTAGATAGATAAGATATTCGCTCGGATGCGAATTTCAATCCATGCCGGTCAATCTAACCCGCCTTGCGAATGGTTGGCCGGTACCAGGCATTCAGTTTTTTATAGATAGATAAGATAGATAAGTTAGATAGATAAGATATTCGCTCTTATGCGAATTTCAATCCTTGCCGGTCAATCTAACCCGCCTTGCGAATGGTTGGCCGGTACCAGGCATTCAGTTTTTTATAGATAGATAAGATAGATAGATAAGATAGATAAGTTAGATAGATAAGATATTCGCTCGGATGCGAATTTCAATCCTTGCCGGTCAATCTAACCCGCCTTGCGAATGGTTGGCCGGCACCAGGTATTCAGTTTTTTATAGATAGATAAGATAGATAAGACAGATAAGATAGATAGATAAGATAGATAGATAACATAGGTAGATAAGATGCGATAGATAAGATACGATAGATAAGATAGATAGATAAGATAGATAGATAGTTAGATTGATTGATACAGTATAGTGCCTTTTTTGTGTCAATGTGTATCGAGAACATATTATCACACCTCTTTTCTTATTTTTTTAGGTAACTGCAAACTTCGATTCAAGACAACGATCAATGACGAAGTACCGAAACAGGAGACACAAGACAGGTAATTAATAATATTAATTACTGATAATATGTACCCGGTATACATTCACACTAAAAAAACGTGTCTAGCCAATCCATAGGCCATAGGCCCTTGTTCAGGTTGACTTGCTCGGATGTGAATTTGAATCCTTGCCGGTCACCCTAACCCCGCCTTGCGAATGGTTTGCCGGCACCAGCCATACAGTTTTTTATAGATAGATAAGATAGATAAGTTAGATAGATAAAATATTCGCTCGGATGCGAATTTCAATCCTTGCCGGTCAATCTAACCCGCCTTGCGAATGGTTGGCCGGTAGCAGGCATTCAGTTTTTTATAGATAGATAAGATAGATAGATAAGATAGATAAGTTAGATAGATAAGATATTCGCTCGGATGCGAATTTCAATCCTTGCCGGTCAATCTAACCCGCCTTGCGAATGGTTGGCTGGTACCAGGCATTCAGTTTTTTATAGATAGATAAGATAGATAGATAAGATAGATAAGTTAGATAGATAAAATATTCGCTCGGAAGCGAATTTCAATCCTTGCCGGTCAATCTAACCCGCCTTGCGAATGGTTGGCCGGCACCAGGTATTCAGTTTTTTATAGATAGATAAGATAGATAAGACAGATAAGATAGATAGATAAGATAGATAGATAACATAGGTAGATAAGATGCGATAGATAAGATACGATAGATAAGATAGATAGATTAGATAGATAGATAGTTAGATTGATTGATACAGTATAGTGCCTTTTTTTGTGTCAATGTGTATCGAGAACATATTATCACACCTCTTTTCTTATTTTTTTAGGTAACTGCAAACTTAGATTCAAGACAACGATCAATGACGAAGTACCGAAACAGGAGACACAAGACAGGTAATTAATAATATTAATAACTGATAATATGTACCCGGTATACATTCACACTAAAAAACGTGTCTAGCCAATCCATAGGCCATAGGCCCTTGTTCAGGTTGACTTGCTCGGATGTGAATTTGAATCCTTGCTGGTCACCCTAACCCCGCCTTGCGAATGGTTTGCCGGCACCAGCCATACAGTTTTTTATAGATAGATAAGATAGATAAGTTAGATAGATAAGATATTCGCTCGGATGCGAATTTCAATCCTTGCCGGTCAATCTAACCCGCCTTGCGAATGGTTGGCCGGTACCAGGCATTCAGTTTTTTATAGATAGATAAGATAGATAAGTTAGATAGATAAGATATTCTCTCTTATGCGAATTTCAATCCTTGCCGGTCAATCTAACCCGCCTTGCGAATGGTTGGCCGGTACCAGGCATTCAGTTTTTTATAGATAGATAAGATAGATAGATAAGATAGATAAGTTAGATAGATAAGATATTCGCTCGGATGCGAATTTCAATCCTTGCCGGTCAATCTAACCCGCCTTGCGAATGGTTGGCCGGCACCAGGTATTCAGTTTTTTATAGATAGATAAGATAGATAAGACAGATAAGATAGATAGATAAGATAGATAGATAACATAGGTAGATAAGATGCGATAGATAAGATACGATAGATAAGATAGATAGATAAGATAGATAGATAGTTAGATTGATTGATACAGTATAGTGCCTTTTTTGTGTCAATGTGTATCGAGAACATATTATCACACCTCTTTTCTTATTTTTTTAGGTAACTGCAAACTTCGATTCAAGACAACGATCAATGACGAAGTACCGAAACAGGAGACACAAGACAGGTAATTAATAATATTAATTACTGATAATATGTACCCGGTATACATTCACACTAAAAAACGTGTCTAGCCAATCCATAGGCCATAGGCCCTTGTTCAGGTTGACTTGCTCGGATGTGAATTTGAATCCTTGCCGGTCACCCTAACCCCGCCTTGCGAATGATTTGCCGGCACCAGCCATACAGTTTTTTATAGATAGATAAGATAGATAAGTTAGATAGATAAGATATTCGCTCGGATGCGAATTTCAATCCTTGCCGGTCAATCTAACCCGCCTTGCGAATGGTTGGCCGGTAGCAGGCATTCAGTTTTTTATAGATAGATTAGATAGATAAGATAGATAAGTTAGATAGATAAGATATTCGCTCGGATGCGAATTTCAATCCTTGCCGGTCAATCTAACCCGCCTTGCGAATGGTTGGCCGGTACCAGGCATTCAGTTTTTTATAGAAAGATAAGATAGTTAGATAAGATAGATAAGTTAGATAGATAAGATATTCGCTCGGATGCGAATTTCAATCCTTGCCGGTCAATCTAACCCGCCTTGCGAATGGTTGGCCGGTACCAGGCATTCAGTTTTTTATAGATAGATAGATAAGATAGATAAGTTAGATAGATAAGATATTCGCTCTTATGCGAATTTCAATCCTTGCCGGTCAATCTAACCCGCCTTGCGAATGGTTGGCCGGTACCAGGCATTCAGTTTTTTATAGATAGATAAGATAGATAGATAAGATAGATAAGTTAGATAGATAAGATATTCGCTTGGATGCGAATTTCAATCCTTGCCGGTCAATCTAACCCGCCTTGCGAATGGTTGGCCGGCACCAGGTATTCAGTTTTTTATAGATAGATAAGACAGATAAGATAGATAGATAAGATAGATAGATAACATAGGTAGATAAGATGCGATAGATAAGATACGATAGATAAGATAGATAGATAGTTAGATTGATTGATACAGTATAGTGCCTTTTTTTGTGTCAATGTGTATCGAGAACATATTATCACACCTCTTTTCTTATTTTTTTAGGTAACTGCAAACTTCGATTCAAGACAACGATCAATGACGAAGTACCGAAACAGGAGACACAAGACAGGTAATTAATAATATTAATTACTGATAATATGTACCCGGTATACATTCACACTAAAAAACGTGTCTAGCCAATCCATAGGCCATAGGCCCTTGTTCAGGTTGACTTGCTCGGATGTGAATTTGAATCCTTGCCGGTCACCCTAACCCCGCCTTGCGAATGGTTTGACGGCACCAGCCATACAGTTTTTTATAGATAGATAAGATAGATAAGTTAGATAGATAAGATATTCGCTCGGATGCGAATTTCAATCCTTGCCGGTTAATCTAACCCGCCTTGCGAATGGTTGGCCGGTAGCAGGCATTCAGTTTTTTATAGATAGATAAGATAGATAGATAAGATAGATAAGTTAGATAGATAAGATATTCGCTCGGATGCGAATTTCAATCCTTGCCGGTCAATCTAACCCGCCTTGCGAATGGTTGGCCGGTACCAGGCATTCAGTTTTTTATAGATACTGTAGATAAGATAGTTAGATAAGATAGATAAGTTAGATAGATAAGATATTCGCTCGGATGCGAATTTCAATCCTTGCCGGTCAATCTAACCCGCCTTGCGAATGGTTGGCCGGTACCAGGCATTCAGTTTTTTATAGATAGATAAGATAGATAGATAAGATAGATAAGTTAGATAGATAAGATATTCGCTCGGATGCGAATTTCAATCCTTGCCAGTCAATCTAACCCGCCTTGCGAATGGTTGGCCCGGCACCAGGTATTCAGTTTTTTATAGATAGATAAGATAGATAAGACAGATAAGATAGATAGATAAGATAGATAGATAACATAGGTAGATAAGATGCGATAGATAAGATACGATAGATAAGATAGATAGATAAGATAGATAGATAGTTAGATTGATTGATACAGTATAGTGCCTTTTTTTGTGTCAATGTGTATCGAGAACATATTATCACACCTCTTTTCTTATTTTTTTAGGTAACTGCAAACTTCGATTCAAGACAACGATCAATGACGAAGTACCGAAACAGGAGACACAAGACAGGTAATTAATAATATTAATTACTGATAATATGTAGCCGGTATACATTCACACTAAAAAACGTGTCTAGCCAATCCATAGGCCCTTGTTCAGGTTGACTTGCTCGGATGTGAATTTGAATCCTTGCTGGTCACCCTAACCCCGCCTTGCGAATGGTTTGCCGGCACCAGCCATACAGTTTTTTATAGATAGATAAGATAGATAAGTTAGATAGATAAGATATTCGCTCGGATGCGAATTTCAATCCTTGCCGGTCAATCTAACCCGCCTTGCGAATGGTTGGCCGGTAGCAGGCATTCAGTTTTTTATAGATAGATAAGATAGATAAGTTAGATAGATAAGATATTCGCTCTTATGCGAATTTCAATCCTTGCCGGTCAATCTAACCCGCCTTGCGAATGGTTGGCCGGTACCAGGCATTCAGTTTTTTATAGATAGATAAGATAGATAGATAAGATAGATAAGTTAGATAGATAAGATATTCGCTCGGATGCGAATTTCAATCCTTGCCGGTCAATCTAACCCGCCTTGCGAATGGTTGGCCGGCACCAGGTATTCAGTTTTTTATAGATAGATAAGATAGATAAGACAGATAAGATAGATAGATAAGATAGATAGATAACATAGGTAGATAAGATGCGATAGATAAGATACGATAGATAAGATAGATAGATAAGATAGATAGATAGTTAGATTGATTGATACAGTATAGTGCCTTTTTTGTGTCAATGTGTATCGAGAACATATTATCACACCTCTTTTCTTATTTTTTTAGGTAACTGCAAACTTCGATTCAAGACAACGATCAATGACGAAGTACCGAAACAGGAGACACAAGACAGGTAATTAATAATATTAATTACTGATAATATGTACCCGGTATACATTCACACTAAAAAACGTGTCTAGCCAATCCATAGGCCATAGGCCCTTGTTCAGGTTGACTTGCTCGGATGTGAATTTGAATCCTTGCCGGTCACCCTAACCCCGCCTTGCGAATGGTTTGCCGGCACCAGCCATACAGTTTTTTATAGATAGATAAGATAGATAAGTTAGATAGATAAAATATTCGCTCGGATGCGAATTTCAATCCTTGCCGGTCAATCTAACCCGCCTTGCGAATGGTTGGCCGGTAGCAGGCATTCAGTTTTTTATAGATAGATAAGATAGATAGATAGATAAGATAGATAAGTTAGATAGATAAGATATTCGCTCGGATGCGAATTTCAATCCTTGCCGGTCAATCTAACCCGCCTTGCGAATGGTTGGCCGGTACCAGGCATTCAGTTTTTTATAGATAGATAAGATAGATAGATAAGATAGATAAGTTAGATAGATAAAATATTCGCTCGGAAGCGAATTTCAATCCTTGCCGGTCAATCTAACCCGCCTTGCGAATGGTTGGCCGGCACCAGGTATTCAGTTTTTTATAGATAGATAAGACAGATAAGATAGATAGATAAGATAGATAGATAGATAACATAGGTAGATAAGATGCGATAGATAAGATACGATAGAAAAGATAGATAGATTAGATAGATAGATAGTTAGATTGATTGATACAGTATAGTGCCTTTTTTTGTGTCAATGTGTATCGAGAACATATTATCACACCTCTTTTCTTATTTTTTTAGGTAACTGCAAACTTAGATTCAAGACAACGATCAATGACGAAGTACCGAAACAGGAGACACAAGACAGGTAATTAATAATATTAATAACTGATAATATGTACCCGGTATACATTCACACTAAAAAACGTGTCTAGCCAATCCATAGGCCATAGGCCCTTGTTCAGGTTGACTTGCTCGGATGTGAATTTGAATCCTTGCTGGTCACCCTAACCCCGCCTTGCGAATGGTTTGCCGGCACCAGCCATACAGTTTTTTATAGATAGATAAGATAGATAAGTTAGATAGATAAGATATTCGCTCGGATGCGAATTTTAATCCTTGCCGGTCAATCTAACCCGCCTTGCGAATGGTTGGCCGGTACCAGGCATTCAGTTTTTTATAGATAGATAAGATAGATAAGTTAGATAGATAAGATATTCTCTCTTATGCGAATTTCAATCCTTGCCGGTCAATCTAACCCGCCTTGCGAATGGTTGGCCGGTACCAGGCATTCAGTTTTTTATAGATAGATAAGATAGATAGATAAGATAGATAAGTTAGATAGATAAGATATTCGCTCGGATGCGAATTTCAATCCTTGCCGGTCAATCTAACCCGCCTTGCGAATGGTTGGCCGGCACCAGGTATTCAGTTTTTTATAGATAGATAAGATAGATAAGACAGATAAGATAGATAGATAAGATAGATAGATAACATAGGTAGATAAGATGCGATAGATAAGATACGATAGATAAGATAGATAGATAAGATAGATAGATAGTTAGATTGATTGATACAGTATAGTGCCTTTTTTGTGTCAATGTGTATCGAGAACATATTATCACACCTCTTTTCTTATTTTTTTAGGTAACTGCAAACTTCGATTCAAGACAACGATCAATGACGAAGTACCGAAACAGGAGACACAAGACAGGTAATTAATAATATTAATTACTGATAATATGTACCCGGTATACATTCACACTAAAAAACGTGTCTAGCCAATCCATAGGCCATAGGCCCTTGTTCAGGTTGACTTGCTCGGATGTGAATTTGAATCCTTGCCGGTCACCCTAACCCCGCCTTGCGAATGATTTGCCGGCACCAGCCATACAGTTTTTTATAGATAGATAAGATAGATAAGTTAGATAGATAAGATATTCGCTCGGATGCGAATTTCAATCCTTGCCGGTCAATCTAACCCGCCTTGCGAATGGTTGGCCGGTAGCAGGCATTCAGTTTTTTATAGATAGATTAGATAGATAAGATAGATAAGTTAGATAGATAAGATATTCGCTCGGATGCGAATTTCAATCCTTGCCGGTCAATCTAACCCGCCTTGCGAATGGTTGGCCGGTACCAGGCATTCAGTTTTTTATAGAAAGATAAGATAGTTAGATAAGATAGATAAGTTAGATAGATAAGATATTCGCTCGGATGCGAATTTCAATCCTTGCCGGTCAATCTAACCCGCCTTGCGAATGGTTGGCCGGTACCAGGCATTCAGTTTTTTATAGATAGATAGATAAGATAGATAAGTTAGATAGATAAGATATTCGCTCTTATGCGAATTTCAATCCTTGCCGGTCAATCTAACCCGCCTTGCGAATGGTTGGCCGGTACCAGGCATTCAGTTTTTTATAGATAGATAAGATAGATAGATAAGATAGATAAGTTAGATAGATAAGATATTCGCTTGGATGCGAATTTCAATCCTTGCCGGTCAATCTAACCCGCCTTGCGAATGGTTGGCCGGCACCAGGTATTCAGTTTTTTATAGATAGATAAGACAGATAAGATAGATAGATAAGATAGATAGATAACATAGGTAGATAAGATGCGATAGATAAGATACGATAGATAAGATAGATAGATAAGATAGATAGATAGTTAGATTGATTGATACAGTATAGTGCCTTTTTTTGTGTCAATGTGTATCGAGAACATATTATCACACCTCTTTTCTTATTTTTTTAGGTAACTGCAAACTTCGATTCAAGACAACGATCAATGACGAAGTACCGAAACAGGAGACACAAGACAGGTAATTAATAATATTAATTACTGATAATATGTACCCGGTATACATTCACACTAAAAAACGTGTCTAGCCAATCCATAGGCCATAGGCCCTTGTTCAGGTTGACTTGCTCGGATGTGAATTTGAATCCTTGCCGGTCACCCTAACCCCGCCTTGCGAATGGTTTGCCGGCACCAGCCATACAGTTTTTTATAGATAGATAAGATAGATAAGTTAGATAGATAAGATATTCGCTCGGATGCGAATTTCAATCCTTGCCGGTTAATCTAACCCGCCTTGCGAATGGTTGGCCGGTAGCAGGCATTCAGTTTTTTATAGATAGATAAGATAGATAGATAAGATAGATAAGTTAGATAGATAAGATATTCGCTCGGATGCGAATTTCAATCCTTGCCGGTCAATCTAACCCGCCTTGCGAATGGTTGGCCGGTACCAGGCATTCAGTTTTTTATAGATAGATAAGATAGTTAGATAAGATAGATAAGTTAGATAGATAAGATATTCGCTCAGATGCGAATTTCAATCCTTGCCGGTCAATCTAACCCGCCTTGCGAATGGTTGGCCGGTACCAGGCATTCAGTTTTTTATAGATAGATAAGATAGATAGATAAGATAGATAAGTTAGATAGATAAGATATTCGCTCGGATGCGAATTTCAATCCTTGCCAGTCAATCTAACCCGCCTTGCGAATGGTTGGCCCGGCACCAGGTATTCAGTTTTTTTATAGATAGATAAGATAGATAAGACAGATAAGATAGATAGATAAGATAGATAGATAACATAGGTAGATAAGATGACGAAGTACCGAAACAGGAGACACAAGACAGGTAATTAATAATATTAATTACTGATAATATGTACCCGGTATACATTCACACTAAAAAACGTGTCTAGCCAATCCATAGGCCATAGGCCCTTGTTCAGGTTGACTTGCTCGGATGTGAATTTGAATCCTTGCTGGTCACCCTAACCCCGCCTTGCGAATGGTTTGCCGGCACCAGCCATACAGTTTTTTATAGATAGATAAGATAGATAAGTTAGATAGATAAGATATTCGCTCGGATGCGAATTTCAATCCTTGCCGGTCAATCTAACCCGCCTTGCGAATGGTTGGCCGGTAGCAGGCATTCAGTTTTTTATAGATAGATAAGATAGATAAGATAGATAAGTTAGATAGATAAGATATTCGCTCGGATGCGAATTTCAATCCTTGCCGGTAAATCTAACCCGCCTTGCGAATGGTTGGCCGGTACCAGGCATTCAGTTTTTTATAGATAGATAAGATAGTTAGATAAGATAGATAAGTTAGATAGATAAGATATTCGCTCGGATGCGAATTTCAATCCTTGCCGGTCAATCAAACCCGCCTTGCGAATGGTTGGCTGGTACCAGGCATTCAGTTTTTTATAGATAGATATGATAGATAGATAAGTAAGATAGATAAGATATTCGCTCGGATGCGAATTTCAATCCTTGCCGGTCAATCTAACCCGCCTTGCGAATGGTTGGCCGGTACCTGGCATTCAGTTTTTTATAGATAGATAAGATAGTTAGATAAGACGTGGAGGGCGTGGAGGAGGTTATTAAAGCTGTGGCGAGCGAAGCGAGCCACCGTGCCCGAAGCATTGCGAGCGAAGCCAGCGATGCGAGGGTCCGATTCTCATTGCCAACTGTGTCCATGTAGACTGTGTCGACATTCGGATCAAAAACCAGTGAAAAACCCATGTCGACCTTATGACCAGTCGACCTTCCTCATTTCGACCTTTATGCAAATTCAACCTTAAGTCATGTCGACCTTGGCCCATGTCGACCTTAAATCAGGTCGACCTTCCTGCCAGTCGACCTAGTGGGGTCGACCTATTGACTGTAGACCTAAGTTCATTCTGATAGATGTACCGATTCCCGGAGAACATACAGATGAAATTAGTGGATAAACCCTTTAATCTCTTCTGTGCCAATATTTCTGTAAGAGATGTTCAAAATATCCGCTAAATATGCCAGCGTCGCTCACATTTGTTATATACATTGAAATAAAAAAGGTTGTGTAAAAAAAGATTACATTTCCAATATAAGGTAAACCTTACAAGTCATTTACCTCACCATTGCTCCTGCCCTGTTCTTCCCTTCCTCTACTTCATCTTCAGTCTCCTCGACAATTTCGACACCTACTTCAGAACTGATGCTGATTTTAGTTCTACCAGCTTTACTCTATTTAAGGGGATGCAGTTACAATCCCGGCGGTCGGGATCCCGGCGTTCAGAATCCCGATCGCAGAAATACCGACACATTCTCCCTCCGTGGGTGTCCACGACACCCCTGGAGGGAGAACAAATTAGTGTGCCGAGCGTAGCGAGGCACCGGGCCCGCTGCGTGGCGAGCGCAGCGAGCCCGCAAGGGGGGGCGATCCACGTCCCCCCCTTGTCGGCATTTCGGCTGTCGGGATTCCGGCGTTGGGATTCTGAACGCCGGGATCCCGACCGCCGGGATTCAATACTGAATCCTATTTATGCTGTATTTTATCAACACACCCTGTACGTTACCTTGTCATTTGGTTTTTGTTTGCTATGTACGGCGCTGCGTACACTTTGTGGCGCCTTATAAATAAACGTACTACTACTACTAAGTCATTATGATGAATAAAAATGTTTGCTTGCTGATTTTCAAACCTATTTGAACAAATTCACTTGGCACTCAAAGGATTCAAAATCACTAAGGGGTAAATTTACTAAGATGTGATGTGGCCCGTTTTAGCCAATCAGAATCTACTTCTTATTTATGTAGTACCTTCTAGAAGATACTATACACAATCTGATTGGTTGCTATAAGCAACATCCCATAGAACTCCGATCTTAGTAAATGTACCTCTAAATGCCTTGTAATCTGCAGTCCTATACCATTTAAAGCCTGAGATGTTACTGACAGTAACAGTATTTTAGACGCTGCTTGAATTTTGCTGGTTTTAAGTGTAATAATACAATTGTGGCGATACAAGTACCAGTGCATCCAATGCAATATGACCTTGGTAGAGACAATCCACCGATAACAGGAGTGCCTAATTGCTGATCAGCAGTGAGCCATGCCTCTCTAATTGCAGATGCCTGAATTTTTTAGAAAGGCAAGTATTCAGTAGATGCTTGCAGAAGATGGGGTTGTTTGTCTGTAATTGTAAAAAATCAGATGGTGATTTACAATCGTGCTATTTTGTGTGATTTTGAATTTAAAAAATCTCAATATTTTAAAACAGCCCATAATGACCAAGGGCCCCATTTACACATGCTTATTAGGATGCATATATTTCCTGCATAGCGATCAGGTTAATGCTGCTCTGTTGAACGCACTCTCCCCTCGATGGCCCGTATATCCTCGATACACTGCGAGCGGATGTATACACTTACACATTGGCTCCCATGGGCCCAGATGCTCATGCGCAGATCCCCACCATCGGGGACGGGGATGAATCTGACCTGTGAGAACAGTCTGAATTGGCCCCCAAGAGTGTGGATTTGCACTCCCATACTTTGATAAATCCCTCCAAGTATCCCTAACTGGCAAGATTGCTGTAAACTAACTAAGATCCATTTTGCTCTGTAAATGTTAGTTTAAAAGGAGCTGGTAACTCACGATTGTAAAAGTGTTTGTATTTATCTTGATTAATGATGTACGTTCTGCTTAAGTGCTCAAAGAAACGATGATAATATTTTAAATGTTATTATAGTTAATACAATTATATATCCACATTATAAATACATTCCAAATAGTGACTAGATACCTAGATGTGTTCAATCATATTTTCTAATGCATCATTCATCTCTGCATTTAGTTGAATCACTTATTCTACATTATTCATGCCTAAACTATATTTTCTTTCTCTTGCATAATAATAATGAAAACTAATATAAAATATAATACTTGAATATGTGATTTAAAATGTATGATTGCAATTTAGAATTTGCTGAAGCTGGCAGCATAAAGTTTTTGTGTGGGAGCTAATGGCTAGTTAGTAGTATAAAGTATAATAGAAAAATATTGGAGCCACACAAAAACCCATTAACAAAAGTCACATTTTCACAATATATGACTTGACAGATAAAGTCTATCTCAAACCATCTTTGCTGACTTAACTTTAGATATAAAATATTTAATGGGCCTATTTATACTTATTTACACAATTCTGGTATTTGGCTTAAATATATTTTCAATATTAAAAGGTCATTAAATAAAATCAAAGAACCTGATCAATGGTTCCACTAATTCACTCTTAGCAAAATTTATCAACAAAAGAAACCATTTCCGCCATGCCGTGTATTTATTGATATTTAAGTTATCTCTTTGCTTTATTGTTTGTTTATTAGAAATTTATATATCACTATTGGCATCTAAGAGTCCATTATTTGCGCTATAAGTGCCGCACCCACGTTGGCTTGCTATCAGCTCCATTAGTGAGGACAGCGGCCAGGACCTTACAAGTTGTTGGGCATGTGCGCAGCCCTCCCGGGTCCTGCCCTGCGGCAGGGCACTGGGAAAGATTACAGCGTTTAAAGAAAAATTAAAAGCCACTGTTGGGCACTGGGCATCCCAATGAATCTGTGGACATGGCACATACCCCCACAGCAGTGAAAAAAATGGAGGAGTGACTTGCCCCTGTTAAGCCACACCCCTGGAATGGCACCACACCCCTTTTAGGCCATGCCCCCTTAATTTTTTCTGCGCGCGGCTGACAAAGTGTACAGAGTGTGCAGGGAAAATTGTGTCAGTACACAAGCAATGGTCAAGTCACACTGTGCTCAACGCGAAATCAAAATACAGAAGCCTTGATCAGACACAAGAATTAAGAATCAAGGTAGCCGCACACATAGGGACTGATTCTTAGATGCAGTCATGTTCAAATGTGTGTTTGTTGTTGCAGCCTACGGACTAAGATATAGTAATGTAGCTAACTGTTACTAAGCTGGATGCTAGAGGTCTGTCTGAAACAGGCATCAAAAATATGTCTGAACACCAAACTGAAGTACAGAAGTTGCAATACACACCCCTGACCAGTGGCGCATCTATAGAGGGTGCAGGAGATGCAGCTTCAGTTTTTTCCCACAGCCAGAGGAGCTGGAGGCATGGCTAGAAGCTCACAGAGCAATGGGCTATGCCCCCACATCGGCAAAACAGGGGCGTGGCCTCGTGAGAGTGGTAATATTTGAAGGTCACGCCCCCTTGCTGATAGGCAACATCCCCAAATGGCGGACGCGCATCTGTGGCACTCACAGAGGTCCTGCCAGCAGTGTTTTGAAAGTTGGGAGGTATGCACATATACTTTTGATATCATTTGCACAAGATCTGACATGCAAATGCTTACATGCAACTTCTGACACATCATGTGGTGCATGCACATAATATATTTTCTGATTAGCTGCATGTCATGTCAGCGGGGCCGGCTCTACCATTAGGCAGCTTTAGGCAGCTGCCTAGGGTGCCAGGGTCTGGGGGGGGGGGCACCAATCTGCTTATCAAAAAATCAAGGATGTCTATGAGGATCCTTGTTGTATTTAATGTGGGTGGCAGCTGTGGAACGTCTAAGACCTCACCCCCATACTTTCCTTAGAGGCCTACTTCCCTATTTTGCTGGCCCTCCTCCTTGCACTCTATTGTGGGTGGCAAAGGGGACCTTCAGGAAAAGCGGGGGTCTTGGCCAAACACCCCAGGGGTTGGGAGGACCACCCGATTTTTGGGAGCATCCTTGCTTTTCCAGAACGTTAGGCAAGTATGCCTTAAGAGGTTGGAAAGTGGGTGTTGGTGACAGTATGGGGGGGGGGGGGAACGGTACGTTGAAGTTTTGCCTAGGGTGCTTCAAAGCCTTACACCGGCCCTGGATGTCAGTTTGAAATCAGGAGATACGTCCCACTCCCATAGTCAGTGAGGAGGGTGTGGACCTCATGTTCTATAAAAGGAAACAAATCCGTGGCCAGCAGCCAAATGCATTAGCCCCATTTTACATTAATTTTTCTTTATTCATGTAGAAATGTTTTCTCAGATAAACCATGCCACAAGTTATAATATGCAGCTTTTGACAATACTGCAGTTCTGAAGAAAAACTTTCCATAAAAACATTTAGATAGCATACACCATCCAAAGTATATTACAGGCACTCCTGAGCTTGCATTATAGGAACATAATGGGTTAGTGTTATACAGCTCCTAGCTCAGATATAAATGCTATTTCAATTTAAATATATTTCTTTTGCCACAATTTGTAGACTTAAAGGTCCATACACACTGGGCGATTTTGCACGATGATGGTAAAAAATTGCTAGGCTGAAAACTGCTCAGTGCATACACACTGAGCGTTTTCGCCCGTCTTAGCAATTTTTCCGGAAATGGACGACTTTCCATAGCAGGACGCTACTGAAAGCCATCCACTCCATCGGGAGTGTGCATCAGCGCTCATCGCTGCCCCGTACACACTAGCCCACTTTCTAGCTGAAAGCAGCTCAAACGAGTAAACTGAGTGGTATTTAGTTCAAAGTCGCCCAGTGTCTATGGACCTTTAACAAAATGCTGCCACTTTTACAGACTTATACATTGTTCCCCCAGCACATTGAATGATATCAGTAACCAGATTTAAATACTATGTGGTAATAGAATTCAGAGATCTTGGTTACATATATTTTCAAATATATGAATAATCCCCCAAGCCGTTGTCAAAGCTTCTCTGTGTATTTTACAGAATTACTATTCATTAAATATATAAATGAATTATATATCTATTTAAGTAAATTAGCAATGTATGCTAAAACTCCATTGTAACATTTCCAGTAATAATATATAAAACACTATTAAGACCTTACGAATTAGTTCATACATTTGGTAATTTGGCCAATTGTTCTTTAGGTGGTGCACATTCTTTTATTTTGTAACTAGGTCCCTCAGTTTAATGAGTCTGTCTATTATGAGGGTTTTACTGTCTAGTTAATAGATATCTCTGTTACATTAAAGACGGGTTGTCTGAAATGGCTATTGTAGCCTTCTTACAGAGAATATTAGGTTGATAAATGAATCAATGTTATGACTGTTGCTCCTACGCTATTACTAACCTCACTAACATTAATTTCCACTAATTTCCAGTCTATTGTGAACACCTCACACCTCACAATATTGTTTTTAGGCCAAGGTAGCTGGATGACTATGATAAGTGACACAAGTGGGCGGCACAAACACTGGACTGATATGGCACACTTAATAGCACCCCTGGACTGATATGGCACACTTAGTATCACCCCTGGACTAATACAGCATACTTAGTATTACCCCTGGACTAATACAGCACACTTGGCAGCACCCCATGAATTGTACGGCAGGCTTGGCTCACCCATGGAATTATTTGGCATACTTGGCTCTCCCCTGGACTGATACGGCACACTTAGCATCACCCCTGGACTGATACGGCACACTTAGCATCACCCCTGGACTAATACAGCACACTTGGCAGCACCCCATGATTTATATGGCAGACTTGCCTTACCCCAGGAATTATACGGCACAGATGGTGGCACCCCTGACCTGATACAGCACACATGGCAGCACACATGGTATTATATAGCACTGATGGTGGAACCCCTGGACTGATATAGCACACATGGAATTATATGGCACAAATGGTGACTTTCCTGCAGTAAAAATATTTTTTTTTTAATTCTTTTAATTAAAAAAATGGCAGCACCTCTGGATTGATACGGCAGCACCCCATGAATTATATGGCAGACTTGGCTTACCAGGAATTATATGGCACAGATGGTGGCACCCCTGACCGGATAAAGCACACATGGCGGCACACATGGAATTATACGGCACAGATGGCGGAACCCCTGGACTGATACAGCACAAATGGCGGCAGACATTGAATTATACGGCACACATGGTGACATTCCTGCAGTAAAAAAAATGTTTTATATTCTTTTAATTAAAAAATGGCAGCACCCCTGGATTGATACGGCAGACTTAGCAGCACCCCATGAATTATACAGCACACTTAGCTCACCCCTGGACTGATACGGCACACTTAGAATCACCCCTGGACTAATACAGCACACTTGGCAGCAAACCATGAATTATACGGCAGACTTGGCTCACCCCTGGAATTATACGGCACACATGCGGGCACCCTTGGACTGATACAGGACACATGGGGGCACCCATGGAATTACACGGCACACATGCAGGCACCCCTGGACTGATACGACACACTTAGCATCACCCCTGGACTGATACAGCACACTTAGCAGCACCCCATTAATTATACAGAAGACTTGGCAGCAACCCATGAATTATATGACACACTTGGCTCACCCCAGGAATTACGTGTCACACATGTGGGCACCCCTAACCTGATACAGCACACATGGAATTATACGCACAGATGGCAGCACCCCTGGACTAATACGAGACATATGCGGGCACCCCTGGACTGATATGGGACACATGCGTGCACCCCTGGTCTGATTTGGGACACATGGGGGCGCCCATGGAATTATAGGACACACATGCAGTCACCCCTGGACTGATACAGGACACATGGGGGCACCCATGGAATTATATGGCACACAAGCAGGCACCCCTGAACTGATGAGACACATGCGGTTACCCCTGGACTGATATGGGACACATGTGGGCCCCCCTTCTCTGATATTGGACACATGTGAGCACCCCTGGACTGATATGGGACACATGGGGGCACCCATAGAATCATACTGCACACATGTGGGCACCCCTTGACTGATATGGGACACATGCGGGCACCCCTGGACTGATACGGCACACGTGGGGGCACCCCTGGACTGATATGGCATACTTAACACCCCTTGCAGGTACAACAAAAAAAGACACCTTTTTTTATCTTAAGTAAAAATGGGGGCAGCTCCCCTGGACTTATATGGGACACTGGGCAGCACAGCTGGACTGATATGGGACACTAGGCAGGACAGCTTAGTAGTTGTACCCTGGCCTTTACTAGTTTCCCGCTTAGTAGTTCCCCCTTAGTAAATTTACCCTTTAGTTTTCCCATCCCGTCCCCCTTAAACAGCCCCCATTAGTGCCTCCGTTAGTGCCTCTATTAGCTTGTCCCCCATTACAGTCATTTTGTCCCCCATAGCTAGTTTTCCCTCCTTCCATGCTGTCTGACTTTCACATGCCGAAAGAAGAATGGCGCCGGGACTTATATAGAGTTCCGGATCTCTTGAGAATCCAACGCCGGGTGATGACGTTTTGCCCGCATGCCTGGATCCAAGTCAGGCAGGAAGCTCCCGTTCGGGCGGGCTCGGGTCTGGGCAATCCGAGCCTGCACATCTCTAGTTATGACTGTTGGAAAGGGAAAAATAGTATGCTACCTTTTGAGAAAGGTGCACGCAGCATCAAAACGTCCGTCAAGGGACACTTTGGCTATGAAGCCCAATCAGTAATATATACTGTTTTGTCGCCTGAGGGTGGGGACCTGAGATGTCCTTGTAACTGCTCTGCTATTGTGATGATTCTTTTTTCTATATGACATTGGCTGATAAAGTTTTCAATGCATTTAAGCTTGCCCCTTTAATACTAATTCAGGTGCTGTGTTTGGGAATGTCTCGCCTTTAAAAGCCAAAAGGTACTTGGCAGGTGAGCTTTAACCCAAGAAAAAACACATGTTCATTTTAGCTATGATGTGTAAGCAGTGGGGGTGTGGTACAGGGGTCCGACAATCAGGATCCCGACTGACCGGACCCAGAGCGCATGGTGAGCGCAACTAAGCCCCTTGTGGGCTCGCTGTGCTCGCCACGCTGTGGGCACTGTGGCTCGCTACGCTTGCCACCTATTCTATTCTCCCTCTATGGGGGTCGTGGACCCCCACGAGAGAAAATAGTGGGTGGCCATTGGGAACCTGGCTGTCGGTGTTTTCACAGTCGGGTAAATGCCTGTCGGAATCCCAACTGTCGAGACCCCGTCCGGCACCTGAGCAGTTGTCAGGTTCCTAGTGTAGGACTTGCAGTGGGACTTGCAGTGAAATGGGGTCCCTTGGTGAAGGGCTGCAAGCTTACATGCATTGATCAATTCATGAACTAAAACCCCATTATTTATTTAATTGATTATTAAGGTGAGTTAGTTTGTTGTATACAAGAAGAATATAGAGTGCGCCTCTCAGTGTATCAGCACCACCACCTCAGAATTTGATGGTAAGTATCATGTAGTCAAATATCAGATAAAATTAGACAAACATTTTATTAAAAATTAGCAGGTCATGCCGACTTGTAGCATTATTTATCCAATAATTCATGAAGAGTCATACAGCAGTCATCATAAATAACCCGACGCGTTTCGTCACTCTGACGTCATCAGGGATACGAAAAGATGGTGGAAGATAGGTGGTGGAAAATAATTTTTTTTTTTAATTAAAATATCAAAAAGGGGGAAATCATAATTTCCTTAACTTAAGAAATATTTTCTGGACGGTATACATAACAATAATAGAATGCATCAAATTAAAAAGTGAGTCCAGTTCCTCTAGGATTCCTGAACCGACTACATGTTAGTTTTGCTGGTATCTGTGAATATCATAGTACCAGTATTAGGAGATGAGCATGAGGACTATTGTTTAGAGACAAATAAAAGGTGATCGTACATACCAACTATGTAAATTGGACACGCTGGTGCCAAGAGGGCTGAATGACTCCCTAGGGCTGCACAACTTTCTGTGAATCATCCTCCCCTCCCTTCCAAATATACTTCAAGGTCCCCTGCTTCATGTCCCTGCTCCTGACCTCCACACATGGCCACAATATAGGATGGCCTCGGCAGTGAGTGCCTAAGTGCACCTCTACCTGTATTCAGCATTAGCATTTGCCCACGAGGTCAGCCAACAAGCCAGCTCTACATTTCTCCTTATTCCTTGTAGACACATAACCGGTTGGTGCAGCATATGTAGCCATATGCAGTTGTTTTTATCGGCAGTACTTTGCTCTAGTGCAAAGTAACTTAGGCCCTTATTCTGATCGGTGCGGCCGGATCCAAATATGCGGCCAGGACCGTGCGTCCTAAACCCCGCCTTCCATACGGATCGCCAACTCCGTCCATACGCGGTAAGAAGCTGTCCGAACGGACCGCACGTGTATTTCTCATGAATACACCTCCTCCATCTCAGGGAACCTCCCCCATCATTCGATGGTCGCAGACCATCGAATGCAGGACCGAGTGATCCGCCAGCTCCCGCAACCTCAGACCACACGGGTATTT
Source organism: Crinia signifera (assembly GCF_055691185.1). Taxonomy (NCBI): domain Eukaryota; kingdom Metazoa; phylum Chordata; class Amphibia; order Anura; family Myobatrachidae; genus Crinia; species Crinia signifera. The sequence goes on from NC_139221.1 coordinate 123,948,303, forward strand.
CTCCGTGCAAAAGCAGGGATCTGGGCGGGCAGCTGACATCCGGCAATGTCATATGTCCGCCCCCTACACGTGCGTCACGGCCGCATTACCATACGTACGCCCAGCGTTTTCATGGGAACGCCCGTGAAACGCGGGCTGTAAACATATGGTAATGAGGCCAAACAGCCCTTCACACCCCTCTCCACCCCCTGTTCGTAGTGTACACATTTCATGCGGAATTTGGCCATACGTCCCGCTCGCACATGCGCAGAGACGCCTCTGTACAGGTTGGGTGCAATCGCACAAGACTTATGGATTGTGATAAGAAAGTTTTTATCTGAGCGGCCCCCTTATATCTTAGTGTGCAGACCTTTATAAGGAAGATATACTATAGGGGTGTGCTACCACTGACAAATGTATTTTATTCAAGGAGAACAAGGAAAGAAAAGAATTTGTCCTGGTGTGGTGCACCAACAAGAAATTTGTACATAAAACTTAGCTTTTATTTATTTATATTAGAAGAAAGCGAAAAATTATTAAAACACACAGATAGACAGACAAAAGAAAATAAAGTGTGTTAAAAACTTAACACGTGCGGGCGTGTTGTGTGTGCTTAAACCGTACGTATGTATTGTCCAACTGTCAGACAGGCTCCGTTTAAATTCTATCTGGGAATTTATAAGATTCCATTGAACAGACACAGTTATTAGAAGTATATTGGCTAAACAGCTCTATTGTACTGTGTTCTTCTGTTCAGGTAACAATTGGAAACAATTTATACAGATTGTATTGAGTGTATCAATTAACCCAGATTGGTTACACTGCGATAGGCTCTGTTCTACTGAAATTGTCCTCAAGCCTGAGGATTGATTATACAGTATTGGTCTGTGGCTTCACACAATCTAAGATAAATATTGGGGATTTGTAATTATATTTTATTCCCTCCTATTTCCATGAATCCTGCTCTTAGGCAGATATTTGTGTGCCAGACCTGCGGGAGACAGACTAACCAGTGTGTGGTCAGGTTACTGCAGCAGATATGAATTCTCTGCTCGTACCCTCCTGCCACAAATGGTTAGATTGTAATGTCCCCACTTAAATACAACCAATTACAGTATGCCTATGTGGTGATATACACAGACTGAGTATTGCAGTGTATAGGTTCTGCAATAGTCAGAGGCCAGAGTGGCTGTTGCTGTGTGAGCAATATATGAAGCAGAGCACTATGCAGAATACTCTAAATTCCCACTAGGTGCATACAAACAGTTAACGTTTCTGCTGGTACAGAGCCAGACTGTATGGTAATGAGGCCAAACAGCCCTTCACACCCCTCTCCACCCCCTGTTCGTAGTGTACACATTTCATGCGGAATTTGGCCGTACGTCCCGCTCGCACATGCGCAGAGACGCCTCTGCACATGCGCAGACACAAAACATCGGCGGCACGAACGCACGCGGATATTACCGCACCAACCAGAATAAGGGCCTTAGTCTTTATTCTACATTTTATATGTGTTTTCATTCTCATGTATTTTTGTACTTTGGTCACTAGATGGCAGTGTGTCACTTCTTGTTATGCAATTTTTTTCACCAGTTTTCGGCAGCCTCCTGATGTGCGTTTCTTATATGGTTGCCTTAGCCACATTGACCACTAACACTGTGCACTTTGTCATGTTCATATTTTGCCGCATTTTTGTAACTGTATGCTATACACAGCACTCATTGTCTATTTTGTCCCCCACAGCCCGCTCACGTGACCGCTGGTGTGTACCGCCCAGATGCGCCTGACGTGTGTACCGCCCAGATGCGCCTGACGCAGCTGACGTCATCAACGCGCGATCCAGCCCGGAAGTGAGCCCGGCGGTCCCGGTGCGTGCGAGCTGACTACTGGAGGGGGTAAGTAACGGAGGGTATTTATTGCACTATATTTGTCACTTGCATATCCACTGTTTGTATCATCCTGACGACGGGGGAGACCCCGAAATGTTGATTGATGGATTAAAATCCTGTCCTTTCTTCACCACGCTTATCTCAGTCCCTGAATGCCCTTTCTTCTTCGTCGCCTATATATATATATATATATATATATATATATATATATATATATATATATATACAGGACCTGCACTCTCACCCTCACATATCAGGTAGCCGCTGGGGTGCCGTATAAATAGCGGTGTAGCCAGGACTCACACTGCTATATAGATACAGGAAACTCCCCAATGGGGAAAACAGAACTCACCAGACTTAGTAGACTGTAGTCACCAGTCACCAGATATATATCAAATTCTGTGTCCCTGTGGGCTGTCATACATAGGTAAAACTGAATGTCAGTTCAAAGAACGTATGACAGCCCACAGGTCAGCAATCAGGAGTGCCATTGCAAAGGGGCATAGCAAACAGCCGGTAGCCCGGCACTTTTGTAATCATGCCCACCCACTGACATCTTTGAGATATCGTATGATTGATCACCTTCCCCCTTCTATTAGGGGAGGTGATAGATCAAAGAAATTGCTCCAACTAGAGTCTAGGTGGATATTCCGCCTAGGCACCTTAGCACCTAGGGGGTTAAATGAGCACCTGGGACTGGGCTCGTTTATTTGATCTGGTTACATAGTAATCTGCCCTTTGCCCTAAATGCATGATAACTCCTGTCTGCACTTACATTATGATTGCTCCATTTACTATGTATCTTGAACAATGTACATATCTATTTACTTGTAGATTGATGTACTATTGATCGTTATTCTAATGCTGCTGTCTCCTTCTTCCAGTGTTTATGTTCTGTTTCCATGGTGATGGGTGCACATTGATCTCTTTCTGTGAGATCATCATTCTGCGCTGTTAGGCGGAGGTTGGTCTCCACCCCCAGGCTAGGTGTGCTCACTTGGTGTGTTTTCTCTATTTAAGGTAAGACTGTCTATTCTATGTTTTTATACCTGATGAAAATGCCGCTACAATAAAGGTATTGAAACGTTGTAATAACCCACGTTTGTGGCCTGAATTATTACTTTGAAAACCAGACGCCAGGAGTGCTATACCATCCAACGCTGCTATATATATATATATATATATATATATATATATATATATATATAGTCCTGGGTTGCTCGGCACTCCGGACGATGGGGGTAATAACCGTGGTGCCCTCAATTGTTTGGTACAAAGATTCTGTTCCCCGGTGTCTTGTGAAGGACCCAGAAGGAAGACTGAAAGAGGCACTCCAACAGATTTTTTAGGAATAAATCACCATTTATTGGAAAGTGATAACAAGTGGCATTATACAGGCTCCATCGACGTTTCAAGGCACGGCGGCCTTTTCCTCAGGATGCGCCCTAAAGTGCATAAAGTGCCAGTGTGGGTATTAAACAGAGCAAGATTGCCCTCTTACCTTATATGTAGCTTTTGGTTAACGTGAAGCCTCCACGCTGCTTTGGCATTGGCGGGTGCTGCTTCCGGGTTCCCGGGTTCAGCCCACTGGTGACGTGCAGCCGTCACCTAGGTAACCTAGGAAACAACTTCTCCGGTCTCTGCCTGGAGCGCGTCTCGGCTGTGAAAGAAAATAAATAAGACCAACTTAAATAAATAGTTGGATGCGTGTGTGTGCTGCAAATCAAATCAAAACATGTGTACAGTAGCTACTACTATTGCTGTGATGTGATAATATAAATGAATACGGTAACGTTGCATAGATTAATCAATTTCTAATATGGAGACAACATTTGTTTCTGCCATCTCATTGTGTGTACTATTGGCACTGCCAATCATCTCTGCACACATAATTTTCTGTACATTGTTAAACTACACATAAGTGGTAGTCCATCATAGAAGTTCAGCTTATAAGAAAAAAAAGGGGGGGGGAGGGGGCTTCAGCTGTTTTCAGGGTACTTTAAGATAAAAGAATTCCAGGCTATCATTTCATTAAGGCCATTAGGGGCCAAAGTTCCCAGTTTGAAAATCCACTGTGATTCTCTCTGGGACAACATCTTCTGTCTGTCACCTCCTCTGGGGGGTAACGGAATATGATCAATGATTTTACATTTTAAGTCCGACAATGTATGTCCGTGCGCTTTGAAGTGTCTTGCCACCGGTTGATTGACACTTTTCCCTTGCAGACATGAAGAGATCGCTGAACGGTGTAGGGCCATTCGGACCCTTAAGTTGACTATGGTCTGTCCCACATAATGGGGCAGATGTATTAAGCCTGGCGAAGAGATAAACTGGAGATAAAGTGGAGAAAATGTGGAAGGAGATAACACACCAGCCAATCAGCAGTGTTTGAAATATGACAGTTGGAAGCTGATTGGCTGGTGCGTTATCTCCTTCCACTTTTTCTCCACTTTATCTCCAGTTTATCTCTTGGCCAGGCTTAATACATCTGCCCCAATATTTGCCACATGGGCAGATTATTATATATATTATATATGGGGTCTTGCAATTCACGACATGTTTGATTGCATAGGATTGTCCTGTGGAGGGATGCAGAAAAGTGGGGCCTGCTATAACGTGACTGCACGTTGTGCAGGACGGACATTTATAGCAACCCTTTTTTTTTTTTGGATGTTAAATATTGTAGGACCTGGGTCTTGGGTAATATTTGTCTTTACTAAAAGATCCCTTAAATTTCTGCTCCTCTTAAAACTTGGCATGATGCTCTTGTTTTTAAAACCTGGTAATGTTTTATCCGATGTAACCAGAGGCCATACTGCCTTAAGTGCTCTGGGAAGAACCCTGGTGGCTGGGCCATATGTCGACACAAACTGAATTTTGTCGGGTGTTGCTCTGGGGGGCTTATTCTGAAGCACTTCTGCCCGGGTCAATTCTAGCACTTGTGTCTTTTGTTTGGTCAATTCAGCATATTTGTATCCTCTGGCTGTGAACTTTGAGATCATGGTGTTCAATTCGGTCTCAAGCTTGCTTCTGTCACTGTTGATCCGAGCTGCTCTCAACATTTGTTTGGATGGTTACTACTGTATTTCAGAAAGGTGTTCCGGTCTGTGTCCTTGTGATAGACTGAGGTGGTGAGCTGATGCTCAACCCTTTCGATAGTCACATCCAAATAATGGACTGTATGGCTGTCCATGTTGTAAGTAAATTTTATTGGGTGATCATATCTGTTGATGTTTTCTATCACAGTAATAAGGGCTACTTTACCCCCAGACCACACGATGAGCAAATCATCTATGTAGCGCGTGTACATGATGATTTTTTCGCTAATTGCTGTATCTGAAAAGAAAAAGTTCTGTTCTTGCTCAAACATGTACACGTTTGCCAGCGAAGGAGAAACGTTCGACCCCATTAAGCATCCGGTAAGTTGAAGATAGAATGACCCATTGTGGATAAAAAAAAATCTTGTTAGGGTTAATTCTAAAAGTTCCAGGAATAATGATACATCTAATGCTGAAAAATTGACTCTATGTAAAAACATCCTCATAGAAGAAAGTGCTTGTGCGTGCGGTATAACCGTTTAGAGGTTTTTTACATCTAAAGTGCATAAAGTGATTTCTTGAGGTAGATCTTGGAGTTCCATGAGTTTCAATAACAGTTGTGTCGTATCCTTAAGGAACGTCTTCTGCATCACAATGAAAGGTTGTTTTAGACAGTCCAGGAATTGTGATATTGGTTGAAAGAGCGACCCCGGTCAGAGATGATAGGTCTGCCCGGGGGATTCACCGGGTCCTTATGTACTTTTGGTATCGTGTATATTACTGGACTGATAGGGTGGTCCTGGGTTAAAGTCTTGAAGACTTTTTTACTAATATGTCTCTGTTGTTGTGCTTGAACTAACACCTTGTCCAGTTCTTTCTTGAACATTTGGTGGGGTCTCCAGGTAATTTCCGATATGTAGCCGTATCAGCCAGTAATGTATTCAGATTTTTGATGTATATATCTGTAGCTTGTAGTACTAATGCCCCGACTTTGTCAGCGGGGCGTATAGTCACTTTGGAATTTTCAGCCAAATTTTTTAGGGCTTTAGACTCTCCTTTACTCATGTTGGACCACTTTTTTGGTGCATTTGCATCAAACCGCTGGACTGATTGGTCTATAATGTTGACAAAAGTTTTTATGGACGCGTTTGTCGACGGAGGATCGAATGTTGAGTGAGCATGCTTCCTAATGAAATCTTCATGTATATCATTCTGTTTGTTGATGGTATTTTGAAAAAATTCTTTAACTCTCAAGGATTGACCCAATCTGTGTAGATCTACACTCAAATCAAAGGTGTTATGTTGATTCAAAGGCACAAACAAAAGTCCCTTATTTAAAACTGTTTCTTCATCTTTAATTAACACATGTGTCGATAAATTAAATATTTGATTCTCCTTTTGTTTGTTGTGGGAGGTTTTTTGGATCCTACTTGATTGGCCGCCCCGTCTGGTGTATTGGGTACTTTGCCTCTGGTTCTGGCCCGGGTTTGTCGGCCTAAAGGGATCCTCGCCGTTGAGGGCCCCTCGTCGGAGTCGTCGACAGCAAAGTCGTTGTCACTGGTGTAACGGTTGTGGTCTTTTTGCTGCCTATCCCTCCAGGAACTTCTAGCATTATTCCCTTTTTTCTTATAAGCTGAACTTCTATGATGGACTACCACTTATGTGTAGTTTAACAATGTACAGTAAATTATGTGTGCAGAGATGATATTATTCCCACAGTGCCAATAGTACACACAATGAGATGGCCGAAACAAATGTTGTCTCCATATTAGAAATTGATTAATCCATGCAACGTTACCGTATTCATTTATATTATCATATCACAGCAATAGTAGTAGCCACACATGTTTTGATTTGATTTGCAGCACTCACACGCATCCAACTATTTATTTAAGTTGGTCTTATTTATTTATTTTCTTTCACAGCCGAGACGCGCTCCAGGCAGAGACCGGAGAAGTTGTTTCCTAGGTTACCTAGACGACGGCTGCACGTCACCAGTGGGCTGGACCCGGGAACCCGGAAGCAGCGCCCGCCAACGCCGGAGCAGCGTGGAGGCTTCATGTTAACCGAAAGCTACATATAAGGTAAGAGGGCAATCTTGCTCTGTTTAATACCCACACTGGCACTTTATGCACTTTAGGGCGCATCCTGAGGAAAAGGCCGCCGTGCCTTGAAACGTCGATGGAGCCTGTATAATGCCACTTGTTGTCACTTTCCAATAAATGGTAATTTATTCCTAAAAAATCCGTTGGAGTGCCGCTTTCAGTCTTCCTTCCGGGTCCTTCACAAGACACCGGGGAACAGAATCTTATATATATATATATATATATATATATATATATATATATAAATATAAAATTATATATACACACACGTACACACATACAGTCTGCCTTGTAGTCTTCACTTTCTTTTTACAACTAATCTTCAGCATACCTCCCAACTGTCACGATTTTAGAGGGACAGTCCCGATTTTCGGGTCCTGTCCCGCTGTCCCACCCGCGGCAGGCATTGTCCCGCTGCGGGGGGGTGGCAGTTGGGAGACCCCCAATCTAGTAGAATAGACGCTGTGCGCATGCGCACAGCGTCTATTCTCGTATGAAAATGAGGTCGCGGCTAATTAGCATAAGACGCACCCTCATTTGCATACGCCACGCCCCCTTTTCGGGCGCACGCACGGCTTCGCCGCGCAAGTGTCCCTATTTCATACGGACAGAAGTTGAGGTATGCTTCAGAGATGTTTTTACAACTAATGTTCAGTGCTGGCTGTCCCTTGTCATGCTACATAGAAGTCTGTTCCCATGCTGACTTGCAGCAGACAGATATGGAACACAGATATCAGGAAAGATAAAAGATGTTTCTTCTCTCCTATTAGAAGCATCATCTGTCTACAAAGTTTTGCTGCCCTCTAGTGTTTCCTAAATATATATTCTCTTATTCTGCATCTTGTGAGAGAACTTGGAATTTCTGGATTGTCATTATACGCAGGAAGGAAGAAATAAATCTTCTTTTAAGCAAATATTTTCTACATATGTGTCCTAATGTGTCATCAACAGATTTATGCTGCTGTTGATAGACAACTAATATAACATATGTACAATGTATTGTAAAAAAAACATTCAGCGATGTCAGGAAAAGTACAGGGTATAGCAAGAATAGGAGCACTGGTAATTAAGTTAACCTAATACCCCGTTCTCACTGCAGGCAAATTCCCGGGTCTAGCATGTCAACCCGGAAATTTGTCTTTTAATACAGGTTTTTAAGCAGTGAGAACTGGTCAACCCGTGTCTCCATACCCGGATCTCATACACGCGTAAGACCCTTCTTTTTACCCATGTTTGAGATCCGGGTATGGAGACACGGGTTGACCTGTTCTCACTGCATAAAAACCCGTGTTAAAAGGCAAATTACCGGGTAGAACTTCTTCACCCGGAAATTTGTCTTGCAGTGAGAACGGGGGTCAGTCCCTGCAGTCCCCGGCATTTTAATGCCGGGTAAAAGCCGTGTATTTCTCACTGACAGTGAGAACACGGTATTACATTGACTAAAACACAGGACTACATACAGCCAATATGAACAATATGATAAATCTAATACTATAGCATTACCAAAAGAAAATAAACCACATTATTCCAAAAAGATCCTTTGTGAAGTCTGTTGCCAAAGAATAATCAGTATATTCCACATTGTAATAGAATATATTGCTTAGTAAAGGGTTAAGATTCAGTGCAATGTAAATACCAAGATTCCATTGGAAAGTTCTTGATTATTGCATGCTGAATAATAGACTGTATCCCAATCAAGATGTTTAATAACAAGCTTCAGGATGGTTTATGGGAAAATATCCTAAACCCAATCTTAGTTGGTAGGCAAGATGTTAATTGTTAAATATAGCACAATCATAGAGCATTGGATATAGCAAAGCTGTTTAAGGAATATTTTGGAATGGAATTTTAATAGGATCTCCATTTTTTTTCTTTTCATTATGTTGTCATGTGTCTGTCCACTTCCAATTGCTTGACTGTAAAATTTACCTTACACAATTTTGTGCAAAAGATCTGTCTGGATCAGGTGCAGGCTCCCCTACTCTGTATGTGCAACTTACAATAGAATAGAACTCTAGCTACATGTCCCTAACAATCCTATGTCAATCTCAGAACAGTTCCATGTGATTGCAGAGATGCGGTCGTTCTGTCGAACTATATTTGGTCGACATACAGTGGGTCAACACCCTTAGGTTGACAGGCCATAGGTCAACACCTATAAAAGGTCAACATGATTTAGGTCAACATGGACTTGAGGTGAACATGTCAATAGTCAAAATGAAAAAAAGTCAACCTGGTTTTCAAAAGGATTTTTTTTTTTTTAAAAGGTGTTTTTTCGGTAGACCACAAGCACCAAAAAGGTAAACTTTTTAACCATTGGTCTACAAAGACCAGATAAATGAAATGGACCCACCTCCCTATCCTGTATTTGAAATGTTTTAACTGTTTTTGGCCCTCTCAATAAACCATATTTGGATTGTTTTAATGTATGAGGATTGAAATGAAATTGGACCTATTGATTGTATTTGCCCATTTTCTTTAAATTTACTTTAAGGGGGCTTCCGGCCGGCGGAGCATCGCGATTGCCGCTTTTTAATCCCATCTCCATCTCCCTCTGAACTATCCACAGCAATCCACCCTGCCAACTCCTCAAAAGAGCACTACTTCTACACCAGTGGATAGAAGACCGTCCGCTGACCACAACCATCCCAAAATCAGAGGGGTTGGACCCACAGATCCACCGGAGTCCGGCCTGCAAAGTTTCGAGGCCTACCACCTCGTGAGAACAGAGACGCCATTACAGCCTCCAATACAAAGCCACCCTGCAGGTGACATAGAAGCTGCAGTTTCAACACCTCACCCGATGTGAAACAGCTGAAGTCATCACTGCTGCCCGGCTAACCACCCGAAGACAGCAGCACCTCCTCACGATCGGAGGCAGCGGGGTGACGCGCGGCGGCGTCACCGTGACTGCGGGAGAAAAACCAGCCAGAGGCTCCGTCTGACCCCTGCTGACTACCGCACCGGGCTGCCAGACCGAGAGGCGTGAGACCGCAAAAAGCCAGAAGGGAAGCCACAAGGTGGGTGAGTGACTGCTGCACAACACACCGCCCGTCTACCCGGGGAGACCCGCTGCGGGGGTCTGGTGTGCGCGGACGGAGACACTGCGGAGTCTCACTGCTGCCCATTATAAACTGCCAACCCACATCCCCGGCAACCTTCCTACGCACTGGCAGGGGCCAAGACAGCCTAAGACCCCATAACAGCCCCAAAACATCCACGCTGAACGCAGCCCACAAAGGCACTGCATCAACAGGCGACATTAGGCAGCCTGACACTGAGGGGGAGAGGGCTAGAGAAAAAGACAGCTCCCTGCAGGGCATAGTCAGTCAGCAGCATACCGACTTCAGCCTTGCTCCAGCTAAACCAAGCATTCTTATCTCTATACCTGCATTCAATGACTGTATAAGAACTCTGCCAGTACCGATTCACTTGGCTCAATCAGAGTGACACATTGCCACAGATTCAGAGTGCATAATACTGGCACACTCAGACACCCACCGCGAGTTGAAGATACATACATATGCCTTAAATACGTGAAAGATATAGGCTGACCTTTAATCTATATACCTAACCGCAACACGAGTTGAAGTGTAGCCACATACACAAACGCATGTAAACCTACACCCCCCCAACTGCCGACCAGTGTTCCAACAATCAACATGCCTGCTGACATGCTTCATATGATGTAACTCCTGAGTTTGAGGGATAACCTATCAGCCTAAAACCAGGCAAGCCCGCAAGTGCTCTCCCTACGGGATATGGACAAATTTATACAGAAATCATTCCACATATTCCCAGTCATGGTTAAACAAAACAAACCAGGCCCTAAACCACAATACAAAAACCCACTGGTTCAACACTCCGCTACCATGGAGGATTCACAATCTCCCTCCACACAATCAGATTCTCCTACACCACAATCTGACACTCCTCCTCCTGAAATACCGTTCTTCCAGCAACTAGATAAAAAACTGGACACCATGCAAGCATCAATGGATGCAAAACTGGACTCTATCCAAACTTCCCTGGACTCAATAGTCACCAAGATTGACAAAAATACCAAAAGAATAGTCGACCTAGAATCCAGAACAAGTGAACTAGAAGACTCAGTAGTGTCCATCCAAAACACAACAGACCCCATATCTGCAGCATTAGAAGAAATGGCGCTTAAAATCGATGAACTGGAAAACCGAAACAGGAGATGCAACCTAAGATTCGTAGGAATCCCCGAATCAATCAAGGGAGGCGACCTACCGGACTTACTAAGTGTTGATCTAGTGAATGCTCTTAAAGTGCCCACTCCCAATGGTACCATACAAATAGAACGTTCACACCGCATAGGTCCAGAAAGGGCACCAAATGCAACAAAACCTAGACAAGTCATTGCCAAATTCTTAGATTTTAGAGACAAGGAGAATGTCCTTCGCCTCTACAGGAAAACTCCCACTCTAAAGCTTAGAGATTTCCCAATACTGATATTCCAAGATTTTTCCGCAGCAGTCTCTAACAAGAGGAAGGAATTTAGCCCAATATGTAAATATCTATACGAGAATAAATATAAATTCACCCTACAATACCCAGCTAGGTTGAGAGTACTGTCAGACGGGAAAACTCTGACATTTAACACCCCCCAAGAGGCGAGGGAACACCTTCAGCTCTCCCCCAACGACTGACATGTCTGAAGCAGGCATAAAAATTTCAATCTCTACTGTTTAGTCCTTTATTCGGACTCCCCCTGTTGGACTGTTCCGCAAGGAACATTTGGTTGGTGCATGTGATTAATGTGTTGAATAACTCATGTATTCAATTTGGTTAATAATTCTTATGTTTAATCTGTTTCTCCTGTCTTACTCTTTCCCCCACTCTTACTGTTTTTCCACTCTTTGCGCTGAGCCTCCGAGACAAAAAGACATGAAGAAGGATCAGAGACGCCCGGCTTGCTGGGACCGGTTGTCTCCTCCATCATACGTATCCGACATCTCAAGACATCGCCTAAAATCAGGTATCGGATAATATGCCAAATACACCAACACACACCAACACAACACAAACCAGGCAGGACTTCCGCATTCTGTCATGGAATGTAGATGGACTAAACTCAGCTGTTAAACGTAAAAAAGTAGTAACACACCTCAAATCTCTTAATGCAGACGTTATCCTATTACAAGAAACGCACTGGATTGCAGGGCCCTTCGCCAAATTGGTGGGACCGTGAATAGGAGATTGCATAGCAGCGCCATATACTAGCAAAAAGCGAGGGGTGGCAATTCTATTGCATAAACGTCTGCAGTATGAGATACTCCATACAGACATTGACCCAGAGGGACGCTATATAATACTGTCCATAAAAATACATGGAGAAATATTTACGATCATGAACATATATGCACCCAACTCTCCAAACACACCTTATTATACCAAAATATCTAACTTACTACTGTCAAAAGATACCCACAACCTTATAATAGGTGGAGATTATAACCTCCTTTACGACTCATCAATAGATAGATCTCCTTCGCTCCCACAACGAATGTCCAGGAAACGAGACGGTTTAACTATACTAATGTCCTCACATAATTTAATTGATCCATGGAGAACAATACACTATAATGACAGGGAATTCACCTACTTCTCACACGTTCACCAATTATTTACGAGAATAGACCACATTCTAATACAAGATTCCCTCCAACCAAGAATCACAGAAGCAAAAATTGAAAACATACTGATCTCCGATCATGCCCCTATCCACCTGAATGTAAAACTTCATACTCCTATAAACTCTAATTATACCTGGAAATTCCCATCATACCTCTATAAGCAGGAGGAATTTCGTAAATTCCTTGAGCTAAAATGGAGGGAATACTCAGAGACTAACGAAAGCCATAAATCAAACCCGGTTCTCTTTTGGTCCGCTTCCAAGGCGGTTATGAGGGGGCACATCATTGCATATATATCCCGCAGGAGAAAGGAAAGGAGAAATAAAATCCAAAATCTCTCCACAAACCTAAACCAAGCATACCGAAATTATGTGGACAGACCAACAGAGAACAACAAAATGGAATATTCTAGACATAAAGCCCTTTTGGAAACATTCTTTAATCAAGAAGCACAATTAAAAGTAGATTACAGCAAACAGAAATACTTTAATTGGGGGGGTAAGTCTGGTAAACTACTTGCATATATGGTCCGCCAGCAGCAGAGTAAAAGATATGTCACACGCTTAAAACACCAAACAAGCTACATCACTACTCACACAGACATTGCAAAACAATTTCATACGTTCTTTTCAAAACTATACTCCCCGCCAAATCCCCCAACTTTACAGGCAAATTCTCTCTATGAGGAGGCTGGACTCCCAAAGCTCACAACGGAACAGAAAAAAATCTTAGAGGCTGACATATCAGCCGATGAACTAAGTGCAGCAATAAATATCTCAAAACTAAACAAAGCTCCGGGACCCGATGGGTTCAGCGGAGAATACTATAAAATACTGAAACATGACATTTTACCAAATCTATTGGAGCTGTTCCGGCTTCTTCATAGAGAGAGCCCAAGATACCCAGAATTTAACGAGGCACATACTATTCTACTCCCCAAGCCCAATAAAGATGCTGAAAAAGTAGACTCATATCGTCCAATAACCCTGCTAAACCAGGACTTCAAACTCCTGGCAAAAATCATAGCCACTCGTCTCCAAACAATGATGCCATCTTTACTAACGCACTACCAGCTAGGATTCACTCAGGGAAGACACTCAGTCCAGGGAGTTAGATCTGCAATAACGGCCATAGCATCCGCGACAGCTAACAAACAAAAACATAACATACTATTAAGTAGAGATGTGCGGCGGCCACTTTTTCGGGTTTTGGTTTTGGTTTTGGATCTGGATCTCCCTTCGTGTTTTGGATCTGGATTGGTTTTGGCAAAACCACCCTTGCGGGTTTTGGTTTTGGTTTTGGATCTGGATTTATTTGGAAAAATGCTAAAAATTGCTAAAATAATAGTTTTCAGGCCTGTTTTTGCCCCTAAAGTGTTATTAAGCTCAATAACATTAGTTTCCACTCATTTCTAGACAATTTTGATCACTTCACAGCTCACAAAATCGTTTTCATTTACTGTAGTAGGGCCATAAGGTTATCCCGAGGTAGCTGGATGACTAAGCTAGGCGACAGCAGTGGGCATCACATACATGTGGACCTTACACTTCCAACCTGGCACATGTCGAAAGCAGAGCAGCACTACAGGGGCAGACATTGTGGCAGTTTAATAACCCCCCCCCCCCCTTGTAGCTGCACTCCTCTTTTAGAACCTCCACACCATTAGCAAGAGAAGAGAACATTTGATTAGTTTAATATCTAACAAGACCCCTATCTGGCATGAGGTCACGTGGTTTGTGAAGATACCTCCTTATCAAACTTGATCAGACAGGCTAGGCGTACGTTTTCCATTTCCTCCCTCACCACTTCACCACATTACATGTGTTCCTCCCGAAGGCACGCACTTGGTCTAGTACACTGACCATCAGCAGCTGTTGGGACTACTTCTTCCCAAACATTTATCAATCCATCCATACTATCCCAAAAGGAGGATATACTCTGGATGTCACTGATGACATCTATTCTTCCCCAATAGAGAAGGACCGATCTTCGTTCAAAGCTATACTAGTAGCTGCGCTCCTCTGGTAGAAGATCCAATCAAGTACCAAAACCCCTGTTTGGCTTCCTCATGTTCAGCCAAGGAGCAGTGGGCGTTTCGTGCAGTACTTATTTAGTCTGCAAGGTAGTATCTGAGGTAGTATCGTCACACTAGACACAGGATATATGTCGTCACACTGGACACTGGATATATGTCGTCACACTGGACACAGGATATGTCGTCAGTCGTCACACAGGACAGGACACAGGATATATGTCGTGAGTGACTTGTGACACTGGACAATGGATAAGATATAGGCTGTCACACTGGACACAGACCCTTGTATTAATGCTGCCCCTGTACACAGTGTACTACTCAGCAGCACTGCAGCCCCTGTGTGTGAGCACTGCAGCACTGAGTTAGTTAGTTAAATCACAAAAAAAACACAGGGTTCAGGGCTAAATAAAATAAATCACAACACAGGGCTTAGGGCTAAATAAATCACATCAGGGCACGGGCCACAGGACAGCCCCTGGACAGTGGACACTGCAGCCCCTGCGTGTGAGCACTGCAGCACGACACAGGATATATGTCGTCACACTGGACACAGGATATATGTCGTCACACTGGACACAGGATATGTCGTCAGTCGTCACACAGGACAGGACACAGGATATATGTCGTGAGTGACTTGTGACACTGGACAATGGATAAGATATAGGCCGTCACACTGGACACAGCCCCTTGTATTAATGCTGCCCCTGTACACAGTGTACTACTCAGCAGCACTGCATCCCCTGTGTGTGAGCACTGCAGCACTGAGTTAGTTAAATCACAAAAAAAACACAGGGTTCAGGGCTAAATAAAATAAATCACAACACAGGGCTTAGGGCTAAATAAATCACATCAGGGCACGGGCCACAGGACAGCCCCTGGACAGTGGACACTGCAGCCCCTGCGTGTGAGCACTGCAGCACCTAGTTAGTTAAATCACACTACAGGGCTCAGGCCACAAGTCTACAACACAGGGCAGTGAGGACAGGTCACGGAGCACAGCACAGCATGGAGCACATGGCACGGAGCACAGCACAGGGCAGTGAGGGCAGGTCACGGAGCACAGCACAGCACGGAGCACATGGCACGGAGCACAGCACAGGGCAGTGAGGGCACAGGTCAGGTCACGGAGCACATGGCACAGAGCACAGCACGGAGCACACAGAGCTTCCCAACCACCCTCTTCCCTCTCCAAGATTGGAGTGAAGATGGCGGGCGCGCGTGCGTCTTTTATAAGATCCCGCTCCCGCGAGAATCCGACAGCGCGATGATGACGTTCGGCCTCGTTATTGGTCCGGAATTCAGGCGGGAACACCCGAGCCGGCTCGGATCTGGCCCGGATCCCCGATATTCGGATCTGTCGGATCTCGGGGATCCGGACCCGCTCATCTCTACTATTAAGCCTTGACGCGGAGAAGGCATTTGATAAAATAACCTGGGAACATTTATATGGAATACTTGAACATAGGCAGTTTGACACAAGATTTATCAACATCATATGATTTTTCTATACCAATCCATCCACAAAACTAATAGTTAATGATCTAATTGGAGAACCAGTTAAATTATTCAGGGGTACCCGTCAAGGATGCCCCCTGTCCCCCCTCCTGTTCAATCTGTCCCTAGATCCCCTAATAAGACTGCTAGATAACATGGCTTCTTTCCAGGGAATACGTATAGGTAATAGATCACTCAAAATTCTAGCATTTGCAGATGATCTCTTACTATTTTTTGGAAACCCTGAGGTCAGCCTACAGATGGTAATGTCAAAAATAGAACAATTTGGAGCAATTTCGGGATTCACTATTAATTTACAAAAATCAATAGCCCTATCATTATCAAACCAAACATGCCCTCCCTGGGCAAGAGTGCTCAAACTAACATGGGCAACAACCAGCATCCCCTATTTGGGAATCCAGCTTCCCAAAAACCTGACATTACTGTATAGACTTAATGTATCAACAATTATAGAAAAAGTTATCACGGAACTACACCACTGGCAAGACTTACAATTATCCTTTTTAGGAAGAGCTCAGCTCATAAAAATGATATCATTTCCGAAACTGCTTTACCCCCTCCAACTTCTTCCGGTCATATTAACCAATAAAGATGAAACCCACATCAATAGTGCCTTCCGCAGGTTTATATGGTCAGGCAAAAAACCCAAGTTAAGCCTAAAAATACTTCAAAAAGCAAAAAAGAGGGAGGCATTAACTTCCCACACCTGACACTTTACAACCAGGCGGCAATTTGCAGATACATCAAGGACTGGATAAACTCCACCAATAGCTATGCAAATTCCACATTAGAACAACAACTAGTACCAAATATACACCTCATAGCCCTCCTGCACATGGATAAAAAAGACTTACCCCCATCAATACAAGATAACCCAATCCTGACAACCACAAGAGCGGTATGGTTCAAAATTCGTAAATCATGGAACCTATACCAAAAACAATCTCCTTTCCTCCCACTGGTGGGTAACCCATCATTTCAGGAGGGGAAATCTAATTTTCCACTTCGACTATGGTCAGAATTGGGTCTATCTTCCATAATGCAAATCATGAATACTGAAACTCACAAACCACTAACCATCTCCCAAATCTCGAACAAATTCGCATTCACGACTACACACACTAGCAATTTACCAAGCACAACATTACACCCATGCAGTCCTCAAGGACCTAACAAAAAAAGATCTCTCCAACCCTCTAGACGCATGCTTTCTCCTACCTAATCACACACCTAAGCTAATATCCCTTTTCTACGCAACCATCCGTACACCAATATTCTCACGAAACTTTGCTACGGGCATACACAAGTGGATTGAAATTTTTCCACACCTCACTTACGCAGATATAATAGAAGCACTACAGCAATCGTTACATAACATGCCAATTATGCCTTACAAAGAGATGACATACAAAATTTGCTATCGGAGCTATATCTCCCCATCACGGGCATCTCAGATTGGCATTTTCACCTCACCCTCTTGCCATAAATGTACCCAACCCCAAGCAAACCTGTTACATTGCTTCTGGGAATGCCCCAAAATACAAAATTTCTGGAAACAAGTTACAAACTTTATAAATCAAACTATGAAAATAAAATTCACCATCACTCCGGAATGGGCAATCCTGGGGGTAACAAAGTCGTACACACAAAACAACCTAGAAGAAAAAAAATTCCTCTCTATAGCTGCTGGCGTAGCTAGAAAATCTATTTTACAACAATGGATATGCCATCTCCCGCCCTCTATGCAACTCTTTGAAGATAAACTCTTCTTCTTCTTTAAAATGTCATGGCTAGGGACACGCATACAGAATAGACAACCTCAAAAACAACCCCTAAACATATGGGAAAACTACATAAAAACACTCCCTTTGGACATAACTAGACAACTGCATATATGTATGACATAAAATTACACACCCAAAGCTAGACAAGACACATAGAACCAAACGATACAAACTTCAACCCAAACCTGGTTAGGCGAAGATCTAACAAAACATGGTCGCTCAGATGTAAAAAAAAAAAGGCTGAAATCCCGGAGACCGGCGCAACCTCCTCCCTTCCCTTTTTCTTCTTTCAACCCTCTTTCTTCCCTCTCTATTTCTAAGCCCCCAATCTAAACCCAATTCCCCCTCTTTCTCATGCATTTTATACAAATGTGTTTTAGTAAGTCTGACACAATGCCTTTAAGCGTGAGATGTTCAATTTAAAGACTACGCGAGACCACACATCTATACCTTAGGACAAATAAAATCCAACGCTGATGTGTCAGGCTTGCTACTGTTTAATGTTCAAAAATGTTTATTTGTTAAAGTTAAAAAATTATGGTTCACGATTGATAAAGGATCACAGTTCAAAACAACATACCAAGTCCAAGAACATAGAACCTCCCTAAAGGACAACTCAAGAATGGACTGCTCTTAAGCTATCTCACTGGTATAAACTCTAAATTACCATTCCATACCCTGTATTGTAACATGAATATGCCAAATCTATTTACTGTGATTCATACAGCTTATGCGTGTAAATCTTGTATACTTTCTAATAAAAATTTATGGTTATAAAAAAAAATTTACTTTAAGAAAACCTGCTCCCCCACTTCGCATAATTATATACATCCCATCACTAAACTTGAGGTTCCCTCATTCAACACAGTAAGTAGACTATATTTCAAAATTCTATGTCTTTTAGAGCTATCCAGTGTTGGATTAGGGCATGAAGGGCATTTCAGTGATAGGGGCCCAAATTTAGAGATTGGGCCAGTCTTCGGGGGGGGGGGGGGGGGGAGAGGTCTGGAACCTGATCCCTAGAGCAAGAGGTGGGCCCCTAGCTAGTGAGGTACAAAACTGGAGCTATCTATGCAATAAGTTTTACATGCAAATTTTATTATAAAATCTAGAATCCAGCGGTTTGCGTTTTGGAAAGGTGGATAGAACCACAAACTATTTGATGTAATGTGTGGATATTGCAGTAATTCCCAAACTGTGTGCCTAGGGGTGTGCCTGGGGTGCCTTGGGACACTTGAAAGGGTGCCTCGGGTTGGAGGCCCAGGTTCAAAAAAATATTGATGCTCAAAGTAATAGACACAAAAATGACAATTATACATTATGTCTACAGTTAGAACCACAACTATGTCCACCACATGACAAAACCCAAGGATGACAGTTAAGCACACTTCATTTTTTTTTCAATAAGAAGGTTTTGGATCAGGGGTGCCTTTAAAAAATTCTGATACTCCAGGGTGCCGTGATTCAAGAAAGTTTTGGAACCACTTAGGATAGTGCATACATAATTACTAATATACTGTAGATGTTGCTAAGTGGCCAGGTTATGGTATAAAGGGTTGACAGTGTCTAGGTCGACAGTCAGTAAGTCAACACCAAATGGTTGACATGCACAAGTCAAAACATGAAAGGACTGACATGAGGTTTTTTTTTGGTGTCGACTTGAAGATTTCATCACATGGACTCCATATGAGTGTTCTGTGTCTTGCTTCTCTATCCATGCTTCGGGCAAGGTGCTCCATTGCTCTCAGCAGTCCCTAATCAGAGTCTTAGTTATTGGTAGTATGAAAAAGTTCAAAAAAGAAAAGAAAAATTACTTTAAAAAAAACCTCATGTCGACCTTTACATATGTCGATCATTACCATGTTGACCTTTTGATTGTGTTGACCTTTGGAATATTTACTTAAGCAATCAATCAGATTCTGTCTACCATTTTCTTGGATACAATAGACAAATGATAGACACGATATGATTGGTTGCTATGGGCGAGTTGACCATATGGTGTTGACATATTGACTGTCAACTTATCAATCAGATACCATGAAACCAACTAGGCTACATAGTGAAGGGGTTAAGTAAAAATATATATATTTAGCAAATAAGAGTTTTACGTGTAAAGTTGTAAGCAAGAAACTCTTGGGAGCATGACCTACACATACATTACATCTGAACACATGCAACTCAATCATGGCCTATTCTTGGCAGGCCTAATAACATAGACAAATGACTTCTTGTCTATATCAAAGAAGTCTAAGATATTTAAAACCTCTGAGTAATAGGTACTTTAACAGCAGTGTTACATTAAGTAATATAAGCTGCAAGAACCTGACCTTCCTTAGTATGGGTAAATTATAGTCTTCAGCAATGTGCAGCTACAGTGACAGGGTGTAATCGCCACAGAGAAGAAAGATCGCAGGTAACTAGTTACTTTCTGGATTGGCTTGAAATGTTCCTTCCAGTTAATTTATCTTTATCTGTAGATTGGACCTCTTTTCTTTTCTCTCTTCCTACAGGTGCTTTGTTGTCCTCCTCCAGAGCCCTTTCTCCACATATGACTTTATTTGGGAAACGGTCATCTATTACAGTGGTTCCCAACCTGGGGTACTAGTACACCTGGGGGTACTCTGCAGACCAGTTGGGGGTACTTGAAAATAATATTGATAATGGCGGAAGAAGAAGTTTCCAGGATAAGTCTCCAAATGGCCATGGAGACGAATTATGTTACATCACTTCTGGTTCTGTCTGCATCGTCATTAGTGTCTTCTCATGTTTTAGCTCAGCAATCCACTAGGAGCTACCTGCTCTGTCACAGGTGGAGGAAGCAGTGGCATTAATCTTACAGGCGTTAGCAGGAACCCCGGAGACAGTACACAGCCAGCGGCCAGGCACAGAGCGACTCAATTCCTGACCACACACTACTCCTCAGCTACCCCTTAATATAAGGACACACATACCACTCACTTCCACTCCACTTGTAATTACTGTGGATAGTTCAAATTGAGAGGAGGGGGTACTTATAAATGAAAAGCTTAATCAAGGGGTACGGGAGAGAAAAAAGGTTGGTAACCACTGATCTATTAGAATGAACTTAGGTCTACAGTCATTAGGTCGACCCCACTAGGTCGACTGGCAGGAAGGTCGACTGGTCATAAGGTCGACATGGGGTTTTTTACAGTTTTTTGAGCCGACATGTGCCAACAGGCGGTATTTCATGCCCTACCATCCACTAGGGCGTGGAGGAGGTTATTAAAGCTGTGGCGAGCGAAGCGAGCCGCTGTGCCCGAAGCATTGCGAGCGAAGCGAGCAATGCGAGGGTCCGATTCTCATTGCCAACTGTGTCCATGTCGACTGTGTCGACATTTGGATAAAAAAAACAGTGAAAAACCCATGTCGACCTTATGACCAGTCGACCTTCCTCATGTCGACCTTTATGCAAATTCAACCTTAACTCATGTCGACCTTGGCCCATGTCGACCTTAAATCAGGTCGACCTTCCTGCCAGTCGACCTAGTGGGGTCGACCTAATGACTGTAGACCTAAGTTCATTCTGACAGATGTACCGATTCCATTTTGGTCACATGGCAGCACACATGGAAAAATAACTCCCCTGGGTCTTGAAAGACACAAGTGACAGTTACTAAAGGGATTAACAAAACCAGATGCATGTGCAATGCTTACACAGTATTCCAAGCAGGCTGCATTTTGGGGAGTTATTTTTCCATGTGTGCTGCCATGTGACCAAAATAGCTTCACACATTGCCTAGAAAATGTGTTTGGCTGCTCTGTTGCGCCTGTTGATTTAAAAGGACAGGCAATTTCTTCCAATGGGGCAGATGTATTAAGCCTTAACAAGAGATAAATCCAGGTGTGATAAGGAGAGATAAACGTCCAGCCAATCAGCTCCTTACTGACTTTTTTCAAACACAGCCTGTAACATGGCAGTTAGCAGGTGATTGGCTGGACGTTTATCTCTCCTTATCACCCTTGAATTTATCTCTTGTTAAGGCTTAATACATCTGCCCCAATGAGAGAAGCCTTGTTCTTTCATCATAACAATGCGTGCATTAAAGGATCCTTATGCTCACTTTGTGGCTGAATTATACCCCTTTTAGACATACTACCCAGGATTTTGGCCAGGTTTACCCGGGATTTTCAGCCAAGGTCACTCCCGGGATTTTAGTAACAGATCCCCTTTCACACTACACCTCAGACCCGGGAAAAACCCGGGTATACCCCTTTCACAAATAAGCCAGGCTTTTTCAAGCATTTCAGTGTGTCATCATTAAAATGGGACACTTTGCTGGCTCACAAGAATGACATCATGCAAAGGTGGGGGCTGACTACAAAAGGGCCTGTGGGGAGTTCCCACAATACATTGCTGTTATGGCTGCTGAGAACATGTGGAGGATGGAGAGTTTGTATGCTCTTGTGGATTTGCTGTGTTTTGCAGGCTGTGATGCTTGGATTAAGCTACACATGCTGTTCATTGTTGCACAGTGTGAGATGCAGAGAAGGAGGTACCATTTTTTGGTGGAGAGGGAGGCCAATCGCCGGCATTACTTACGCCGGAGGAGAACCTTAATCATGTCCAGCATCGCATCCATACTGCGTGTGACTGGTGCGTCAGCTCGTACACTATGGGCTAGAGATCAGCAACATGGGCAGGTTTTCTGGGCTACGGTGGAGGCATTTGAGGATAATCAATGGCTGGCACATTTCAGGATGTCGCATGGAACCTTTAATTATCTTTTGGAACTCCTTTCCCCGGCACTTACCAGGCAAACAACACGTTGGAGACAGCCTATTTCCCCCAGCAGAAGACTGGCAATTGTCTTGTGGTGGTATGCTACCCCTGGCGAGTACCGCACAATAGCCTGCTTGTTTGGTGTAGGCATCTCCACGGTGTGTGTGTTGGTGCGGGAAGTGACAAAGGCAATCCTGGATTCCTTATATCGCCGTTTCATTTCCCTACCCCAGGGACAGAGACTGGATGAGACTGTGGCTGGGTTCCTGCGTCGCGGATATCCGCAGTGTGCAGGTGCCATTGATGGCACCCACATACCCATAATTGCTCCTACAGACAGCGCAGCGGACTACTACAACCGCAAGGGGTGGCATTCCATCATTCTACAAGCAGTAGTGGACCATAAATATTGGTAAGTACCTTTGTAAGTTTGGAGGGGGAGGATTGCTGTTGTGGAACTACACATCTCAGCATGCCCTTTCACAGATTTTGCATTCTCTAGGAGCAAAACTGTTTTAGGGCATCCTGTGACTTGTAGTGGCACAGCAGCTGCAGAGCCTAGAGGTTGTTGTACACTTGTGTATTGTATTTCTAACAAATAATTTTTTTTCTGTTTTACCGATGTGTTCATTGGCTGGCCAGGACGTTCTCATGATGCCCGTGTTCTGGCCAATTCGGACATCTACAAGATAGCGGAGGAGAGGAACAATGGCAGGCTATTCCCTGAAGAGGTAAATTTATGCTTGTGTCCCCTATAATATATATGCCCATACAAAGTCTGTATCATACTTCCCAAGTTTACACGTTACACTGCTGTATATTGATACTGTTTTTTCTTTGCAGAAGTCAAAGTTTGTGCAGGGGGTCGAGGTTCCAATCCACATCATTGGTGATGCTGCTTATCCGCTAAGAAGGTGGCTAATGAAAGGTTATACCCAGCATCTTAGGTTGACACCGGAGCAGATATACTACACCCATACCCTCAGTTCTGCCAGGATGGTGGTGGAGAACGCCTTTGGCCGGCTCAAGGGACGTTGGCGGTGTTTGCTGAAGCGCAATGACATTCACATTACCCTTGTTCCTGACGTTGTGGCAGCATGCTGTATCTTGCATAACATATGTGAGATACAGAAAGAACACTATTTGCCAGAGTGGGATGTGCAAGATGATCAGGTTGGCAGTGAAATTGTTCCTGCCCCCCCACATCCCCCTGAGACCCAAAGTGGTGTGAATCCCCCAGAAGTAATACGTGCCACTATTACAAATAATCTGGATGCCATGTTGCAGTAATTAATAAATCATAAATCTGTTGCTTAAACCATACATTTTTATTTCAAATGCATATCTTTCATGCATTAACTGTTTGATAGCATGTGTAACAATGCCTTCATAAGGAGTTACAAAAAATAAACTACGTTTATAACACAGGCCATGTGTGAAATGTCTTGTAAACCATTCTCTCAAACAGACAATACAAAAATACACTTTTTTTTTTAGATGGTGAAATTAAAACTTGCATGGGTAGTATTCAATGTGGCTGGCGAGGGGGTTAAACAGCGAGGATTGCAGAATTCCTGCGATCCTTGCTGTTTAACCCCCTCACCAGCTGTTGAAAACCTGCTATATTTGGTGTCAGCGAGCAGGAAGCCCAGCGAAAAATTGAAAAAATTTCAAATGGAACAAACAAGCATTTTAAAATAAATAATTGCCACCTATACCTTAGCCGTGGCCAAACAAATAATTATAAAATAATATTAAAATCTGGACGTATATTAAGTCCAAACAAAGTATCCCCAAACTTTTCAAGAAACATGGAATAAACTGTAGAAAAAATCTAGGGGAGATATATCTACCCCAATGTACTCTGTAACCTCTACATATTACGGTAAATTCTGAACTCTGTGTTGTTTGGAGAAGGGGAATGTTGCCCATTATGCCCATTCCAGCCACTTTCACCAAATGCAGGTGTAGATTGTGCTGGAGAATTGGGTACAAATGAGGGTGGAGAGTGCACCTGTTGCACATACTGAGAAGTATGGGCAAATGATGGCGGTGACTGTGGTTGGTGACTATATGCGTTTGGGGGTGGCAACGTTGCTGTGGGTGGTGACCAGGATTGGGACAGTAATTGTCGTAGAAAATCATGATTTTCTCGACAAAGGTTTGCCTGATCCTGACTCACCCTGTCATGCATTGCTGCCATTTGGGTTAGTAAATTTTTCTGCAATTCGCGTTCACTATCCATGAAGCGCTGCAGTCTGACATCTTCTTGACGTTGCCACGCAGAATCCAGGTCCCGCAGTTGCTCACCGAGGATGGTAGTCATGGCTCTTGTGGTAATCTCTATTTTGGTCCTCTTCTTTTTCCTCGATGGGACATTGTAGACTGTGTGCAAAAAAAAGTTGTTATAACGGTGTGCCAGTAAACAGTCATAATACTATATCCACCTGTCATGTCGCCAAAGGTGGCTAATACTATATCTACCTGTCATGTCAGCAAAGGTGGACACCACTATATCCACCTGTCATGTCGGCAAAGGTGGACAATACTATATCTACCTGTCATGTCGGCAAAGGTGGACAATACTATATCAACCTGTCATGTCAGCAAAGGTGGACACCACTATATCCACCTGTCATGTCGGCAAAGGTGGACAATACTATATCTACCTGTCATGTCGGCAAAGGTGGACAATACTATATCTACCTGTCATGTCGGCAAAGGTGGACAATACTATATCAACCTGTCATGTCAGCAAAGGTGGACACCACTATATCCACCTGTCATGTCGGCAAAGGTGGACAATACTATATCTACCTGTCATGTCGGCAAAGGTGGACAATACTATATCAACCTGTCATGTCAGCAAAGGTGGACACCACTATATCCACCTGTCATGTCGGCAAAGGTGGACACCACTATATCCACCTGTCATGTCGGCAAAGGTGGACAATACTATATCTACCTGTCATGTCTATAATCAAGAGGCACTTACTGTTATCGCGCAGTGTCGGCATGCCTCCCTGGGTCTCCAATTGGGTCTCTCCACCCTGGCTCGGTTGTGCTGCTGTCACATCGGGTGTGCTGTCTGACTTGTCCGATTCTAAAATGATGGTATCGTCATCATCATCATCAAATAGAAGTTGCGATGGCGGCGGGCTCTGCGGACTGCACTCCGTTGTCGCTGCTGGCGTATGTGCCGGAGACGAGGCATTGCTTGATGACGACAAGGCAACAGGGTTGCATAAAGCTGTATGGCCAAAAACAACATTGCAAAGGTCGTACAAGGGCCACTCTGTGCGTCCAGCCCCACTGCGATTGCGATTCTGGTCATTGACCTTTAGGTACTGCTTTTTCAGGGACTTAAGCTTGTTCAATACCTGCTGCTGGGTCTTCCTCACACCTCTGCTAGCAAGGACCTTTGCAATATTTCCATACACTATGGCATCCTTCACAGTGCCTGTGATTTGAGATTTGATCTCCTCTTCTCCACGGACATGTAACAGCTCCCTGACCTCCTCATCCTTCCAATGCTGTGCCATAGCACCTGTCTGGCCACAGGAATCTGCACCCTTTTGCTGGAAAGGGAGCACAGGAGCAACATGCAGCCACTGCCTCTGCTTGCTCCGCCGCACGTGTGCCTGGGGCGTCTTCCGC
The DNA here is from genome assembly GCF_055691185.1 of Crinia signifera. Lineage (NCBI taxonomy): Eukaryota > Metazoa > Chordata > Amphibia > Anura > Myobatrachidae > Crinia > Crinia signifera. The sequence goes on from NC_139221.1 coordinate 123,974,709, forward strand.
GGCTGCAGCTGATGACCTCATCAGAAGACGCCGGGGCAGCAAAAAAAAGCGTTGTCGTATGTGTAAAACAGAAAAACCCGGGTAAACCCGTTCAGACATAACCCGGGTATTATACCCGGGAGTTAAATACCGGGAAAAACCCTGGTCAATTGCAGGTGCTCAGCATCCGGGAGTAAAATCCCGGGTATACCCTTTCAGACATACGCTACTCCCGGGTTTGGGCGCGTTCATGTGAAAAAACCCGGGATTTTCGCGTATGTCTGAAAGGGGTATGCAGGAAATGGGGCATCACTTGTTTTGCACACTGATTTAGACATGATGTTTTAAAGGCACAGATGAAGATGGATCTACATGAGCCATAAATAATGTGACCTGATGTGGCACAGGAAGTGGGAGGAACACGAGAGAGCTAATAATGTCGGTGTCTCAGAGACAGAGCAGGGGAGCAACAGGCAGGGGCACTGAGCAATGATGCCTCTCCCAATCACACAGCCTGCAAAGGGCAACATGGTCCCCTAATCCTACTATCAGGTGCTACTGCAACACAGTGTCCATGTGTGAGCAGAGATATGAAGTGGGAGACTCCGGGATACACATGTGTAGTAGATAATCTGTCAGAACACAATAACCCATGTGATAAGCAGCACTAGGCAATCTAGCAGGCGCCTCACAACCTGCATATGACAGCATGTTCTGTTACTGAGGAGGAGGCAGCCCAGCTACTGCACTCTACCAGCAGCAGGTGGCCAGGGTACCATGCTGCGGCTCAGCAGCCCATACAGATAAGTCAGGGATAGCAGCACCAGACCCCCTCCCCCTACTCCTCACAGTCACATGAGAGGAACACCTGTTTGCCCTGTTTAAGTAAGGGAGAGCTGAATGGGCGCTGCTGCAACTGAGGGTCCCCTCTGCTTGCTTTCTGTCTTTGTCAAACCCCCACATGTCCCACCGTTTAGAATCACTACTTAAGTGTACACGTCTCAGAGCACACACATACATGTACACACTAGCTACAGCATACCTCCCAACTGTCACGATTTTAGAGGGACAGTCCCGATTTTCGGGTCCTGTCCCGCTGTCCCACCCGCGGCAGGCATTGTCCCGCTGCGGGGGGGTGACAGTTGGGAGACCCCCAATCTAGTAGAATAGACGCTGTGCGCATGCGCACAGCGTCTATTCTCGTATGAAAGTGAGGTCGCGGCTAATTAGCATAAGCCGCGCCCTCATTTGCATACGCCCGCCCCCTTTTCGGACGGACAGAAGTTGGGAGGTATGCTACAGTGATCTGGCAGCTGCAGCAGTGCAGTTTATAGCAGCGGCAGCCTGGGCCACACCTTGTTCCCTCCTGCAGCACAAGGGTGATTCGTCTTCAGTGCATCATGGAAGAAGTGATAAACTAGTCAATGTGTTACAGGGCAGGAGGGAGTGTAACCAGGCCTGACATGTGAGAAAGATGTGAGATAAGACAGCATGAAGATGGGACAGACTGAGTAGAGTCAACACTGCCTGTAACGGAGACTCAGTGGCTGCTAGGGATGAGGCTGCGCTTACTACTAGCTGACTCAGCAGAAAACAAAAAAGCAACTAGCGTCCCTATCATCGCCTATTCATCGCATTTAATGTAACATATGTACTATCAGCCTGCCCCAGGGACCAGCCGAACACGCCCACAAAGCCCTGCCCAGGGAACACCAGCTGTCTGCACTGCAGCACCCCCGTGTGAGTTAGGCTGGTAAGTGAGAGACTGCCTGTCCTGGCCGCTCAGAGGAGCAAAGCTCAATTGCACTGACAAACTCATTGGGCGAGATTCACCAAACTGTAAATGCAGTAAAAACCCAGTTTTCGGGGTTTCTACCGCATTTGCATATGAGGCAAAGGGGCAGATGTATTAAGCCTGGCGAAGAGATAAACTGGAGATAAAGTGGAGAAAAAGTGGAAGGAGATAAAGCACCAGCCAATCAACTTCCAACTGTCATATTTCAAACACTGCTGATTGGCTGGTGCATTATCTCCTTCCACATTTTCTCCACTTTATCTCTAGTTTATCTCTTCGCTAGGCTTAATACATCTGCCCCATTGCCCCACCGACGGGGCTACACTGCGGGGGGTTACGCCAGTTCCTATTTGGCGTAACCCCATGGAAGCCTATGGGCTTCCCTTCGCGTCCCCTGCCGCCCCATGCGCCCCCCCCCCCCCCCGCCGATCAGCGTCGCACCCCCCTCACCTGTGTCCGGGCAGCCTCCTGCTGTGCTGCCCGGACCAGTGACCTCCTCCTCCCTGCACAGCTTCCGAGTGCAGGGAGGAGGAAAGGATCCCCTACAGCCAGGTAAGGGTGCATGGAGGGAGGGGGGAACCCACTGCACATTGCCGGGCATCGCTTTGGCATTAATAATCGCATATGTTAATGCATATGCGGTTATTAGCTATTCGAATGCCGGCGATGTACAGCGGGGGTTATTAGTGAATCCCGCCCAGTATACTGTATTAGCTTAGGTGGTGACTGCTGGTGTTCATGTTCTTCCAGCAAAAATTAATAAAACACATTGGGCGACATTTAATAGGATGAGATTTTTAGTAATGTTCTGAAATTGCACCTTATCGCATTCTTTAAAATCAAGAATTTTTTGAAGAAATTCATTATTTAACCCCTTCAGTGGTATTTTTTTTAGGTAGCGGTCCCCACTAGGCAAGTTTTTTAGGGGGAGCGCTCCCTTAAAACACCCCACCAATCTATCTCCCGGGTGATGCTGAGCCCAACCCGGCCCTGCTCCTGGCAACCCGGCGTGTTGCAACTCGTCGTGTCCCAACCTGTCGTGTCACACAACAGCTGGGTGGGGGGGGGGTCACACTGCTGGCACACACCTATATGTACAGGTCCGAGAAGCAGGTTGAACAGCAGATGGTGGGGCATTCAGCTTCAGCTGGGCAGCGACAGGTGCCGGGGACGGCAGAATTTAAAAAAACACTTTCAAAAGACTGGCTGGCTGCTGATTGGCTGAGAACTCTAGGTTGGCAACCTAGAGCATACTCTAGGTCAGGCATTCCCAACCACGGTCCTAAAGGCCCACCAACAGTGCAGGTTTTAGTGATATCCAGGCTTCAGCACAGATGGTTTAATCAGAATCCCTCAGGTACTAATTAAGTCACCTGTGCTCAAGCCTGGAAAGAACTAAAACCTGCACTGTTGGTGTGCCTTGAGGACTGTGGTTGGGAATGCCTGCTCTAGGTTGACAGTAAGAAAGGGTCGACGCAAGATAAAGGTCGTCATGAACATGGTTGACATTGAAAAGGTCAACACAAGGTTTTCACTTTTTTGGTGTCTATGTGGACATGGACACCGTATAAGTGTGCTGCATGTCCTTGCATGGCTCGCGGCTTCGGCATATTATTATCATCTAACTCTATACCTACTTAAATGGTAAAGTATGAACCAAGTCAGTTAAAAAAATAAAAAACATGAAAAACTTGTGTCGATCTTTTCAGTGTTGAACATGTTCATGACGACCTTTAGCTTGGGTTGAACTTCTGTCATTGTGGACCTAGGGTATTTCAACCATTTTTAGGTGTCGACCTACTCACTATGGACCATTAGTGGTTGACATAGTAATTTTCGACCTAAACATTGTTGATCCAGGGACCGGATACCTGCCAACAAGCATTCTGTACCAAGGGGGTTATTCTGGTTCACTCCTGGCAAATTCCTTCTCAAATGGACAAAACCCTGTGCACGGCAGGTGGGGTAGATGTTACTTGTGCAGAGAGAATTAGATTTGGGTGGGATTTTACTTCAAAGTGAAATCTATATTGCAGTGTAAAAATAAAGGAGCCAGTATTTATCCTGCATAGAAACAAAATAACTCACCCAAATCTAATTCTCTCTGCACAAGTAACACCTGCCTCACCTGCAGTGCACATGGTTTTGTCCATTTGAGAAGGAATTTGTCAGAAAGTGTGAATCAGAAAAAAACCCCAAGTACTAATATTGGTTGCAGCTGAGTATTTTCTACCTGCTATATCACTGCTGTCTTTTTTCCCAGATTCCAATCAACAAGAACAAAGTGATTTGCAGAACAGAACATTGCAGGACATGGACATGATTTTTAAGCACTGCTGCATCAGCCATCATACACAAAGGGGGTATACACAAAAGGAGTTTTTTGTGATTTTTTTTCCGCAATGTTTCACCGAAATTTTAATTTTACAGTATATTCAATGAGATCTCCCATAAAAAATACCTTTATCCACAAAAACACAGGTTCAGCGAAACTTGTGTGGTTTCAATGCTGCAGCCCCGAAAAGCTGGCACTTAACAGGGACTTTGCTTTGCTTGCCTCAGGCAGGTGAAACAAAATCTCCAATAAGTTTTGGCATGCGCTGACTTATCCTGGCTAATAGGATAGCCCCCGGCAAAGCAGTTACCCCCCAAAGAGGAAGTAGGGCAGCAGAGCCCATGGGTTAGGTGATGTGTAGGAAGTAGGGAGCAGATGCTGGCATAAGGAAAGAAATGCTGGAATGGTTTGTTTTTATAATTATAGTTCTTTAGATTTTTTTTAGATACTTTTAAGACATATAAAATGATACCCACATCATCACTCTCATTTTGCCTTTGATGGGACCACTGCTGGACCCGCTTACTTACTTTTGCCTCAGCTGTATATTTGGGACATAATGTAGGGCCTGATACAGACCTGATTGCTCATCTGCGAGTGGTTATCCCCCACCCAAACAGAGAACCCACCCTATGTAAATCTGCAAGTGAATTGAGAAACTTTAGCAATCCAATATTCTGTTGCACGTTCACCCTCCCTTATACACGCCGGGACGCCCCTTCTTTTTTCTGACACTCCCATAAAATGGCAGGTTACCACCCTGAAATGCTGAATTCCTGTCAGTCAAATTGTGAGGGGATTGCATTGGCTATTTTCACAATTTCTGTAGCTATATGCGCAACACTACGTATGCATACACAATCATTTCATAATCCAACAGATTGGGAATTCTCACATCAGCGATCAACTCTGAATCAGGCCCATCTGCACAGGTTAAGGGTGCAGGAGTGCACTAATCTGAGCTTGCAGAGCCATCACATAGTAAATTTCATGTTCGTTATGGGTGTGAATTAAGGGGTCACCAGTAATTCATTCGATTTTAGTGTTAGTGTTTATGTCGACCCCTAAAGGTTGACATGCAAAAGATCAACACTAGAAAAAAGTCAACCCAAGCAAAAGGTCAACATGAGCTTTTCACTTCTTTATGTCAATGTGGACCATTTGCTTGTGTTGACTATTGTATATTGGCATTTACCTTTTGACTGTCGACCTATTACCCGGATCCCGTGTTCTACAATCTCTCTGGTATCCATGTATCCTGCCAGAGCTGGCCCTAGCCTAAATGACGCCCTAGGCAGAATTTTGGCTGGTGCCACCTAGCACCGCCACTAGTTCCGCCTCTGACCCTGCTCCCCTTTCCCAGCACCATCAACCCTCATCATAGCAGTCATCATTTCGGTGCTCCTACCCGCAATATATATTTTTTTTTTCAAACACATTTTATTGAAATGGTCACAGAATATAAAGACAAATTTCAAGGAGACAATTATTTCCTTGTTTTGGCATAGTACACCACGCAGGGTGACCAATTTTAAGAATTTACAGATTTTTATATATATCAGTATAAAATGTAAACAAGTATTATCCAGACATTAATAATCAGTGTCACAAAATAACATTCTAAATAACTACATAAATCAAAACAAACCAGACAAGACAAAGGAAAGGTATGGGGGAGGGAGGGTGATGAGATGTCTGTGGCTGAATTCCGGGTCAAGGTGTATAGTATCTCGGCACATAGTGGGACTGCCAGAGTTACTCCAAGTACTCTCTGGGGATTTCTTAGTGGTTCCTATGTTGTACCTAGCTGTCTTATCAGATACCATGATGTGTTTTCATATAGACGCAAAATTTGTGTCTGGGTGAGACTGGGCAAGGTGGTACTTATGTAGTATCTGGGCTGCCGATTTTGTGATTGTATGCCTTACCTTAAGGCATACAATAAGATGCGATGCGATGCGATTCGATGCGATTTTGCATAGGATTCAATGTTAAGAAGGTCCTGTTCATTTCCCCACTATCCAAGTGGGCATAGAGTTGATTTTATATAGCGTGGCGAGCGCAGCGAGCCACCGAGCCCGAAACGTGGCAAACGGACGCATATTTCTTAAAAAGTATTCTGTGTCCCCTCGCGGGGCTCGCTACGTTTGCCACGCTTCGGGCTCGGTGGCTCGCTACGCTCGACACAGGTTTATATCCAACTCCATGCCCACTTGGATAGTGGGGAAAGGAAAAGGACCCCTTTTTCCCATTGAATTCTATGTTAAAATGGACTCAGACCATTTTAACATTGAATCCTATGGAAAAATCTTGACCATCGCATACAATTTGATGCGATGCGATGCGATCCGATTTCTAATCAGATACTACATAAGTACCGGCAAGGTTTCTATATAGGGACCCCATTTCTTGTAAAACCTCATCACGCCTGATTCCACGTCAGGTATTGTGGCCCGTCTTTCCATGTACAGGGTGTTCAGTATTACGGTTTTTGTTTCCAAGATGGTAGGGGCTGATTTTTTTATCCAGTATTTCATAACTAATCGTTTTGCTATACCCAGTATTGCTGTGACAACTGGTAATAAACTCTGTTTCTTGCCATTCCAATCCCATTCCCCCATGACGAGTAGCAGACACACCGTGGGATTTTTAGTTACTTTCAGGTGGAAAGTGGTGTTTATGAACGCAATAAGCCTGTTCCAGTATGTAGCTATCCTGCCGCACTGCCAAAGATTGTGTAAGAGAGTAGCTCGCCTCTGTCCACATTTAACACATGTGTCAGGCTCCCCAAGGACCATATGAGCCCTTTGTATTGGGGCCACATACAGTATGCTCGATGCATTACCTTCCAGTGCACCTCCTGAAGGGATGCTGAGTGGAGGTATTTCATAGTCTATTGGCAGTGTTTCAGGACCACTGAACACTCCGGAAGTGTGGGTATCTCCGATCTCCAGGCTGTTGCTCTATTCCATTTTTTTCCCCCTCCGTAACCACTGCCTCCATGTAGTAATATCTCTGTCTGTACACCCCTGTATGAGCCAGGGCCAATATGGTATGAATTGAGTCAGTCTCTGCGCCTTCCGGACCAGCCGGTGGCAAAGACTGAATCATATGTCTGATTTGTAGGTACATAAAGAAGTGATTGTGCAATAATTTATGTTTTTCCCTCAGATCCTCAAAAGATCGAAGATGGCCTCCGGGTCATACACGTCCCTGATTGCCGACAAGCCCGCCTTTTTCCAAACCAAGAACTGGGGATTATCTAGTTCGGGGGTGAACTGGGGATTGCCCCAGCATGTGATAAAGCGAGAGACCCTGGGGGATCTTCGCAGTTTTTTATTAGTATAGAGCCAAGCCCTATATGTATCTTTGAATAAAATATTATTAAGTATTTCTTGTTTGATCATTTTTTCGGGGGTATGTATCAATGCTGCTGGTGAATAAGGGGCAAATAATGCCTCTTCAATAGCGCAATTTGTAAATACGGAGTGCCTCCAGAACCAATCCGTAATGTAGGGAAAACTAACTGCTCTGCTAAATGTTGATGGATCGGGTATGTTGAGCCCCCCTTCAGATCTGGGGAGTTGTAACTTTGCATATGCTACTTTCGTTTTTTTGTCAGCCCATAGGAATTTGGAGAAAATAGTATTGACTAAGGAACAGTCATGTCTGGAAAGGCCCATTGGTATCATCTGGAGCAAATATGCTAGTGTTACCATATATAATTTTGTTTGCATAGAAATTGAATATTATTTTGATACTATAAAGTAATGTAGCTATATCATTTAAATGTTTACAGAATGTAGCAATATTTGTATTTAGGTAGTCTGTGCTGTAAGGAGTAAGCAATGTATACACTATAGGCCAGACACCAGCCATCTGGTTTCCTTTATGGAGAATGTAGCTGCTAGTACATCATCCAAGTTACTTTGCAGGACAGACAAGACACTATTGTATTTTGACAACAGGAGTGTAAAATAGATTGATGCACAGGAAGAGCCCAGAAACAGGCAATGGAGATTACCACTAGCGTCCAGACAAGCAGGAGACCCTGTCACCATTAGCATCCATAAATTTAATAACGTCATGAGAACAGGGAACTTCAATTCATGTATTTGTGATATAAGGAGAGAGATAGAGTAGACATTCACTCACATTCGCACACAGACACACACGGACAGTCAGCAAGAAACCCATTCAGTGAGTCAGGAGGAGAGATGTGAGCCACGAGCAGGAGAGAGGAACGGAACCTAGAAGCGATGGGCTGGAGTGAGTGAGTAATCATGGTAGATATAAATGTTCAGTTGTTGATAAAGTTATGGAATACTGAAGTCTACAATTTATGTTAGTTTTATAGCAGTCTTAAGTCTGTCAATTGTTTAATGTTGTTTTAGGTAATATAAGCAAGGAGGCGTATATAAATATATATATAATAGCATATACATTAATTACTGTGTTACAATTATTCTGTATGGTTTGTTTGCCTATAAATAAAATCCTCCAATTGGAGCTAAAATTACAAGTCTCGAACTCTCATATTTGGGGAATCAAATTATGACAAGTACTCTGCATATTGTATTGTAAGGTCTATTAGAATATAATTGCAGATGTCAAATATATATGTTATTATATCAATACCAGATATAATAAATATATTTTATATAATATTTCAATCTCAATAACCCTTATTGGGATAAGAGAGATATATGATCCCTAAAATAAAACTCTACAATGGCGACCGCAGCAGGACTTGTGAATTTTGGTATCTGATTGTATGATTATAATATTTATAAGGAGTAGCAGATGCGTGAAGCTGGCTACCTAACCTACAGAATCACAGTGAGGATGTATCTAGGAAAACGTAATACTATTGTGTATTTTTATCTTGCATTGTTTGTAGACCTAGAATAACGTATTGGTGAAACAGAACTGATATTCCATTGTTACCATTATCTGGGAGTGCACGCTTAGATATTGATAATATGGCATTATTCAGAAACATTTTTAACTAATACTACATTTACTAGGCTCAGCACAAGGGCATGTTAGCCTGCTGACACATTGCAAGATCACAGTGGGGTATGTTACTAAATAGGCACATGATAATTGTAAGGCCTAGAATAAAATAGAATGGAAATGAGCATTTCCAAATAAATGATAATTAGTACCAGATATTAGAGTTAACTTTGAGAATCCGGACACTCTCATTGGGAGGATATCTTGTGTACAAAAGTATAAATACAGCATTGTAAAATAAGTGCAATGTTGAAAATGAAAAGAGTTGCTGTAGCATTTAGGAAACTGCACAGAGCAGCGACTTTAGAAGTTAAGCAGGAATGTAAAGAGAAATCAGGTTCACGCCTCAAGAGCTCATGCCTCAAAATGAATGCAAAGGTGCATTGCTTCTTAAAATCCCTAAAGGTTAAGAAGTGTACTCAGAAGAATTCTGAGACAAAAGTAAATTTTCTGGTAGATTGTGAACAAACTGCCCAGATCTCTCATGAAGGGATCACAGAAGCACCCAGCAAAGGTGTTAGGAGCAGGGATGAGACCACAGAGGGGCTCATTCACAAACAGACTACAAAGTCTGAAATGGTCACAGATGCTAATCAGGGCTCTGTAATAGAGAGAGAACGTAATATTACTACAAATAAGGCAGGAGCAATGAGAGATGTCCCCTGCACTGTTTTGATTAAGGGGGGAGATCAGTACAATAAGGAGAGTGATTCTGCAAAATCCACACTCATAGTCCCTATTGTGACAAAAGGAATTGTGTTGCCCTCAGGGAAAAGGGAACTGGCAATAACCTTGTACACACACACTCCAATTGTAGGTAAAGTTGTCACAGAATTAAATGAGCAAATGTATTCAGCCACAAATATGTCTGAGCTGAGCAATGGCATGAATTTGAGCATGCATGATCACACAAAAGGTTCCACCATCTCTGTAACCCCCACACAGCAGTTAGAGACATCTAGTGGTGGAGCAAATGTCCACAGTCTCTTAGAGAGACCACATGCAGAGTGTCAATCTGTGAACACCACACAGAAGTACAGGAATGCTAAAAAGCATCACCAGGATGAGAATGTTTATATGTCCTGGAGTCCTAACCATTTTATTTTAGGTTTGGTCAAAAATGAAGCCCAAAATCCTACCAAGCATATATGGCACAGACTAACGAGTTTTTCGCCACACAAGTATATTTTTCAGAAGCTCCAAGTTTCCAGACTGAAGAAACTCGCAGGACCACCAAAAGCAAATCGAGAAAAGATGCATCCTGGCAATGACAACAGGGAGTATTGTTCATTTACTTTATAGATTAAATCTAGTTATTGGGTGGTGTAAGAAACTGCCACATGTTTAAATGGATACAAGATCCAGATTAAATGTAACCTGCATCATACCTGCAGAAAGTTTATGTTGTCAGTGACATATACTATTACATAGAGGAGAGAAATGGTACAAACCAGAAAACATGGCCAGCAATGTTGGACCAGCAAATAGCACAAAAGATATAGCAGCAATGCCACAAAAGTATGGAAATAGCAATAATAGTAATTGTATTTCTTTTTGTTTCAATTTTAGGTTACAAGTTCTACACAGCAGCTTCAATTCTAATGGACGCAAAGTTTTAAAGAAAGTCCCAAGTCGCAATAACAACCTCTACTAAACCTTTTATTGCTGCAATTATGCAAAGAGCCAGTACCTCGCACAGCTTGTATTTGTCACCTAAGGAGGATCCAAAAACTGTCACATGGACAAAAATCAAAGGACTTTTTTTTTATTTGTTTCTTTTTCTTTCTTCAGTCCTTCAGAGAAGGAAAAGGTTTAACTACAGCAATCATTGTCTGTTTGTTTGTCAGGACACTGTGACACATGCACATTCCATTTACAGTGTGAATCTCACCCCTGCAAGTATGCAGAATCCTTTTGTATTGTACATACGTTTTTAATCGCTGATCTGGTCACACATATGATCTTCATTCTTATGTCATTGTATATACCTTGTAAATATTTGTTTTCTTTTTCTTCTTATTCTTCTTCTTATTATATGCTGATCATATATATACGCTTCCTTCTTAAAAAGCTTCAAACTAATTTAAATATCAGACAAAGAATGGTATGCCTTACATCAAATTGGAAAAGAGAAATGTTTTGTTAGTTGTTGAGATGGACCAATCTCTTAATACAGACTCAACCAAGTCTAAGAGAATGAATAATAGCATAGATGGAATATTGTAGTTATTGTATATGCACATGGCTGCATATCACACATACTGGATGGAATTCGATATAGCCAAACCCATTCTTAACAGATATTTGGTATTACTTTGAAGCAAAATCGTAGTCATTTGTTGTATTGATAGGATGTTTTCATAGATACGTTAAATCAAAATATGTATTGATAGGATGTTGTCATAGGTATGTCAAATCAAAATATTATTGTTAGTTATTGGATTTAGTTGGTGAAGGGTTAATTTAGTTTAAGATAAGATAGTATATAGGAAGGTAGATAAGAGATCAGAGACTGAATGGTAAATTATTATTCAGTGAGGAAATTTAGTATAGACGGAGTGGATCCTTTAGAATCTACCCCAGACATTTTCCTGCCAATGCCTGAAGATAAATGTTCTTATCAACAACTAAAGGAAAAATACTTGGTTAAAGTTTCAACTGCTGTATTCAACGTCACAAACTGTTTTATTCAACACAACGAGGTTGGGGTTAAAGAGAGACATGGACACTTATCATGATTGCAGCGCGATAATCTTAAAGGACGCACAAGGACACTTGTCACGATCACAGCGATAATCTTAAAGGACGCACAAGGACACTTGTCACGATCACAGCGATAATCGTAAAGGATCGTAAAGGACATACAAAGCAAACTCGCTAAGGACTGCATTAATGAGGCTTATCAAAGGCACTGTGTTTTGCAAAACTGTGGTGAAGAAATTTATCAAGACCACAGCACTCCAAGGGCCACACAAGTAAAGCAACATTTCAAGCAAGTCAACAGCCTCTATACATGTAAAGCAACATTTCAAGCAAGTCAACAGCCTCTATGAAGAATTCTACTTCTACGTCCACCATACTGCAAATGTAAAGTGTCTCCAAGAACTGCAACCCACACAAGTGACAGCACTCAGCCAGGAAATCACTGTGAGCAACAGTACAAGGAAAGTGTCATCACACATCGACCAAACAACATCTACAAGGCAAGCTGTGGCGTGGCATATAACTGTCTGTAGCAATGAAAATATTTTCCTCATGAATACTGAATATAAATAACCTCTGTCCCTGGTCAAATTTAGTTATTATAGGGTAAATCAGGTTAATTAAGTTAGGATATTTCACACTAATGGTTAATGTATGGTTAGGAGAGTTGGGAAAAGAATGTTTGAAAATATATATGAAGCAATTATGGTAATTTACTGTGTGACCAATCAAAATAATTTCTCATGGTCACAAGCGGGGGACTGTTACCATATATAATTTTGTTTGCATAGAAATTGAATATTATTTTGATACTATAAAGTAATGTAGCTATATCATTTAAATGTTTACAGAATGTAGCAATATTTGTATTTAGGTAGTCTGTGCTGTAAGGAGTAAGCAATGTATACACTATAGGCCAGACACCAGCCATCTGGTTTCCTTTATGGAGAATGTAGCTGCTAGTACATCATCCAAGTTACTTTGCAGGACAGACAAGACACTATTGTATTTTGACAACAGGAGTGTAAAATAGATTGATGCACAGGAAGAGCCCAGAAACAGGCAATGGAGATTACCACTAGCGTCCAGACAAGCAGGAGACCCTGTCACCATTAGCATCCATAAATTTAATAACGTCATGAGAACAGGGAACTTCAATTCATGTATTTGTGATATAAGGAGAGAGATAGAGTAGACATTCACTCACATTCGCACACAGACACACACGGACAGTCAGCAAGAAACCCATTCAGTGAGTCAGGAGGAGAGATGTGAGCCACGAGCAGGAGAGAGGAACGGAACCTAGAAGCGATGGGCTGGAGTGAGTGAGTAATCATGGTAGATATAAATGTTCAGTTGTTGATAAAGTTATGGAATACTGAAGTCTACAATTTATGTTAGTTTTATAGCAGTCTTAAGTCTGTCAATTGTTTAATGTTGTTTTAGGTAATATAAGCAAGGAGGCGTATATAAATATATATATAATAGCATATACATTAATTACTGTGTTACAATTATTCTGTATGGTTTGTTTGCCTATAAATAAAATCCTCCAATTGGAGCTAAAATTACAAGTCTCGAACTCTCATATTTGGGGAATCAAATTATGACAAGTACTCTGCATATTGTATTGTAAGGTCTATTAGAATATAATTGCAGATGTCAAATATATATGTTATTATATCAATACCAGATATAATAAATATATTTTATATAATATTTCAATCTCAATAACCCTTATTGGGATAAGAGAGATATATGATCCCTAAAATAAAACTCTACACTAGCTTGGGGAACGCAATGCTTTTAATAACGGCTGCCCGGCCTATTGTTGAAAGGGGGAGAGTGGTCCACCTATGGAGCAGAGCAGAGATCTCCGCCATTACCGAGCGAAAGTTTGCAGCATATATTGCCGTAATAGATGGCGGTATACATATTCCTAAATACTTCATGGTATGTTTTACTATGGAGAATTGGGCCAGTGGGGAGCCTGTTGGGAGCGCGCCATTTCGGCCAGTGAGAATCATCAGCTCAGACTTGGTGTAGTTGACCCTGAACCCTGAAAAAGAACCAAACATCTCTATTAATGATACTATTTCCGGGATAGCGACATTTGGGTTTGAGGCAAAGAGCAGCATATCGTCAGCGAAGAGGGCCAGTTTGGCCTCCTCCCCGCCAACTTTGATGCCAGTATATGTGGTGGATGCTCTCAGTGCTATTGCCAGGGGCTCCAAAGCCAGGGCAAAGAGTAACGGGGACAACGGGCACCCCTGTCTGGTTCCTCGCTGTGTGTAAAATGGTTGTGAAAGGAATCCGTTGTTAAGTATCTGGGTGGCTGGATCCGTATAAAGTATTCTGAGGAGAGCTGTAAACTGAGGAGGGACACCAAATCTAGCTAGCGACTCAAACACATGATCCCAGGTAATCAGGTCGAACGCTTTCTCCGCATCCAGGGAGAGAACTAAGTTCTGCTCCCCGGACGGGTGCACCCTGAGCCATTCCATAACTGCTAAGAGCTTACGTATGTTCACCAAAGCCAGACTGGTCTGGATGTACTAGGTGTGGTAAAATTAACTTAAGTCTATCAGAGAGAATCTTGGTAAAAATCTTATAGTCTGTGTTTAACAGCGATATAGGGCGGTATGAGCTTGGATCCTCTGCATCTCTGCCTGGTTTAGGTAGGACACATATAATTGCCGAATTAAAATATGCAGGGAGTGCCCTTCCAGACATGACTGTGTTGAACATTGCCGCTAAAGGTGGGCCTAACTTAGGGGATAGTATTTTAAAATATTCATTAGCAAATCCATCCGGGCCCGGGGATTTGCCCGTTTTAAGCCCTGTGATGGTGCTCTGAATCTCCTCGGCTGAGATTGGGGAAACCAAGGACTCTTTTTGTGCGTCTGTGAGCCCAGGTATTGTGAGCTTGGCCCAAAACCTGTCCCTGGCCTCAACATCCACCGACGGGGCAGAGTAGAGGGATGAATAAAAGTCAAAGAACACCCCTGCAATATCCGCGTTAGTTTTTCTCAAAGTACCACCCGAGTCACTGATGGATTTTACGATCGTGGGGGGTCGCCTTCCCATCAATAGATGCGACAGCAGTCTCCCCGCCTTGTTTCCAAACCGGTGAAACCTACTGTTTTTGTGGAAACTTAATTTGGTCTCTATAGCCGTCAGGACATTGTCAAATGTTGTTTTGTCTTTGTAGTAACTAGATTTGTTAATCTGCGAGGGGTCGTTTTTAAAATTGGTAAAGGAATGGGTTAATTTGGCTTGCGTCTCCAGGTAATTTTTGTCTAGGTCTTTTTCTCTCTTTTTACAATATGACATTATGTTCCCTCTCAGTACCGCCTTAGAGGTCTGCCAAAATGGATTGGGATCATTCGTCAGACTGCATTTAGGTCTACAGTCATTAGGTCGACCCCACTAGGTCGACTGGCAGGAAGGTCGACCTGACTTAAGGTCGACATGGGCCAAGGTCGACATGACTTAAGGTCGAATTTGCATAAAGGTCGACATGAGGAAGGTCGACTGGTCATAAGGTCGACATGGGTTTTTCACTGTTTTTTGATCCGAATGTCGACACAGTCGACATGGACACAGTTGGCAATGAGAATCGGACCCTCGCATCGCTCGCTTCGCTCGCAATGCTTCGGGCACGGTGCCTCGCTGCGCTCGGCACACTATTTTATTCTCCCACCACGCCCTAGTGGATGGTAGGGCATGAAATACCGCCTGTCGGCACATGTCGGCTCAAAAAACAGTGAAAAACCCATGTCGACCTTATGACCAGTCGACCTTCCTCATGTCTACCTTTATGCAAATTCGACCTTAAGTCATGTCGACCTTGGCCCATGTCGACCTTAAGTCAGGTCGACCTTCCTGCCAGTCGACCTAGTGGGGTCGACCTAATGACTGTAGACCTAAGTTCATTCTAATAGATGACCGCATCCCTGCCAAAATAGCAAGGGGTCTGTTTTTTCCAGCTCTGCATGATTGTGCTTGAAGTCCATCCACGCCGCTTCCAGCATGGATCTAAACTGGATGGAATTTGCCAGGTAGGCCGGGAAGCGCCATTGGCGTACCTGTCCTTTGTCAACCTGTGTGGCTATTTGCAACCAGCACAAAGCATGATCAGAGATGCTAATTGTTTCAATCTTCGCATCAGCCACTCTGGGGAACAAGTGTCGGGAGATCAGAATATAATCGATTCTGGAGAGGCTTCCGTGCGCTGCAGACAGGCAGGTAAAGTCTTTCTCCACAGGGTAGCATGCCCTCCAAGAATCCACCAATTGAAATTGTTCACATAGGGACGTTATGGTATCATCAGAATGGCGTTTGTGTCTTGGCGCTGGTGTGTTCCTGTCTAGTGTATTTGAGGCCACTACATTAAAGTCGCCCCCCAATATCAGCGTCTGGGACCCCAGTGGATCAAGCTTGGCTGTCAGGGACACATAAAACTCCCCGGGGCTGGCATTAGGAGCATAAACATTGCACAATACATAAAGGGCACAATTAATATTCACCTTCACAATCACATATCTCCCTTTCTCATCAACCTCTGTGGAGATGATTTTATAATCAATAGCGTTCCTGATAAGGATCACCACCCCTCGAGACTTGGAGTTATAGGAGGCAGAAGCCATCACTGTCCATCGCAGCATATTGAGCTTCACCACTTCTCGGGGGACGAGGTGAGTCTCCTGGAGGAAGGCTATGTCCAATGACATTTTATTAAGATATGTTTATATCTCTCTGCATTTGCAGGAGTATTGAAACCGCCCACATTCAGTGTGCCCAATTTAAGATTGGACATCCTTAAATCTTATATGATCACTCTGAGTAACCTCTCGCACCCTATCCCATCCCTGGGAGAACACATTGGGAAAGAAAAGACAAATGGAGGGAAGACAAAAGACAAACATAAAACATAAAATGTGGGCCGCCATTGCTGAGCAAAAGCCCGCATGAAGGCCAAAGACAGTCAAATTGGAAACTTCCGTATAAACCACCCCCAGCCGAACATACCCCCTAGCAAGCCCAAACCCCCCGAAACCCCACCCCCCGAAACCACCCCTGCAACCCCAAAAAATCTCCTAGAACTTTTTCAAAACCATTATACTAGCAAACCAAACAAAACATAGGTCCGACTTTGAATTCTAATTAAGTAGATAATGAAACCTGAGCTAAATTGGAGAGAGCATGACTATAAACAAAGCAGTCTCTTGCCTTTTCTTGCATGGTTGCCCTATCTGTCCGGCTCCCCATGTGGGATCTATCGGGCTAACTTTACTCTCATCCTGTATTTAGAAACAGGTGTCAGTGGAGCAAATCAGCGCAATTAATTGAAAAGGGTGCTGCCAACTAGGACAAGAAAGGAAGGTACACCACCTTCTGGAACGGACCAAGTAAAACAAATATGTCCAAGTATTGCGCAACCCTTGTTTTCAATAAGATGTTTCCTTCATACACAAATAATTTTTATAAGAAATTTATTGTGACATTGAACATGTATAAAAACAAACATGTGGTGAGGAAGACATTCAATATATACTTCCAATGGTGACAATGAACAGACCACTGTTCGGGTCCGGCACATAAAAGAGGATCAGGATCTCACCAAATAGATGGATTGCGGTGGGCTAAGCTCCTGTTGGAGAATCTGCGGCACCACCGCAGTTGGCTTAATCGGGTCCTCAGATGTTAAAAAGTGCTCGTGCGTTCATAAAGTGTCCAGTGCTTTCTCCAAAGTGCCGTAGTGATATTGCACAGGGATGAAGCAGAGTTGTATCCAAACGTAGCAGCAACGCGTTTCGGAGATACTTGGTCTCCTTTATCAAGCTGTGTGTGGATACTAGTGTGATCGTTTGGCCTTTTACACCCATTTCCTGGGTCTAAGGATTGGTGGCAGCCAATGGAAACTCCGCGATTTTCGCGGGCCGGAAATCTCGTTCTCATCCTGTATTAGCAGTAATAAATCAACTGTGAGTTAATGTCTTGCTTATACTTATAAAGTCATACTCCAAATGGGCACAGCCCTCAACTGCTGCCACGGAGGGCAGCAACTTCTGAGGGGCAAACCTGTTAGCACCCCATAAGTATACTTAGAAGTTACCCTCCTTGATCATTCGGCTGCTTCTGGAGCTCCCTGACGGTCAGCATCGGTGGCATCATCTTCAGCTTGTTCTGCAAGGTGGCTGTCCGCGTCAGCGGCTGATGTAAAATCTTTAACTGTGTCGCCTTCAAATACTCATAGTCGGGCAGGATATAGTAATGCAAACTTTCTTTTGGAGTTTAATAGCTTCGTGCACACCGGGGCAAACTCCTTTCTAGCTCTGGTAACTTCAGCAGAATAGTCTTGAAATATGAATATTTTTGCGTTATTCCAGGTGAGATCGCGGTGCCTCCTAGACGCTGCCCATATGGCTTTTTTGTGTAAAAAGTTCAGGCACCTGAAGATTACAACTCTCGGTCTGTTACCACGTGCTGTGCGTACTGGGCCCAAACGGTGCGCCCTCTCAACCACCATGTCCCTGCATTGGTCCGAGATCTCAAGCATATCAGGCAGGGAGATTTGTAGGAATTTATACAGATCAGGTCCCCTAATGGATGCATCCAGGCCAACAATTCTGAGGTTGTTCCTTCTCGATCTGTTTTCAAGATCGTCGATCTTGTTCTGCAGTTCATAGCAAGTTTGCTGAAGATTAGAAAAAGTACCTTTAAGTGTGGCAACATCATGAAAAAGCTCCCCCACTCTGCACTCAGTAGTGTGCTGCATGTGGGCCACCTGCTTCAATTGTGCAGTAACATCTTGTATGGCAATGTTGAACTTAGCTGCCTGTGCCTCCATCAGGGGACCCATTGTCTCCTGTATAGCCTTTACAACCTCTGAGTATGTCACAGGAGGGCCATCAATTGTGTCAGGGGTTTGTGAAAAAAGTACCTGGGACGCTGAATCACCCCGTTTGTCAGGTGCGGCGGCCATCTTGGAGCGTGTCTGCGATTGGGACCTGGTGCTGGACTGTGTCCTCTGGTTCCCCTGCTTTTGTGATCCTCTCGGCATCTGTGGGGAGAGAAATCTCTCCATCCACCGCCGGAGCTGCTTGTATGGGTCTGGGGCTTATGCCGTGGAGTGCCGGTGGTCAGCTGTATAAGCTGCGTGCTGGGGCTGAAGGTGAGCCCGGCGCCCAGTAGTCTGTGTGGCTGGGTGTCCAGACGCCGCGATCGCGCGGCTCCATTCCCGGCTGGTATGTTGTGGGGTGCCTGGGGAGCCGGTCACTAGGCTCTACGGTCGCCTGGGGGCATGGGGAGGCCATAATGTCCATTACACGTTAACTTACACGCCATTATGTCCATTATGTGTTATGCCAAACACCATAATGCCTATTAAAAATTATGCTACATAAGTGCTGCTTCTCTACATGCTCATTGCCAAGGGTTCCATGCTCATTGCCAGAGGTTCCATGCTCGTTGCCATGTGGGATTACATGCTCATTGCCAAGGGGGAATACATGCTTGTGGCAAATGGGGGACAGCCGCCACCAGGCAGAAGTGATAGCCACTGACAGTGGCAGAGCCTAACTGTATCCAGAGCACTGCAGGTCCCGGCTATTTGAAATAATACCCCTTTCACACCAGAAAATGCATTCCCAGGTTGGCCCCTTTTACACCAGCCTAGTCCCTGAATTTTCTGGTGTGAGGGGGAGAGAAAACCACCCCTCCCCCCTTTAACCAGTTATCTCATTTAACAGGCTATATTTTCGGAACCAACTGACCCATTTACATGAGACAAGTATTATATTGAAGAACTTTTGAGTGGGCTTTAAATGATTTTGGTCCAGTGAAACTGGAACGTTTGGTTCCAGAGTAATCTGCCCTCAAAGAACATGAACAGCCATGAAATTACATTTCAAAAATAAAAAAATCGGTTTACATGCAATATCTCTGGAACCAATTGACTGATTTGGACCAGCCTGGTATCATATTGAAGGCCCAAGCTTCTGTGATGCCAGGGCGGGAACTGGCAGCCGTCGAAACCGGGTAGGGGTCGGAATTGACGGGTCCCATATTATCCTATGGGGAAAAAACGTTACAGGTTTGCCAGGCGATATCTCTGGTTCCCGGGGGGCTAGAGACACGGGGCTGGGCACGTGCCCAGGTGCCCCCCCCTGAATCCGCCACTGGTAATTTGTACCCCCTACCCCTTTCTCTCTGTACCCCTGATAATACCACACAGTAATGCCCCTTACACATGACACACATTATTAATGTCCTTATAACCATAATGCCCCTTACACATTATGCCAACCTTTATTAATGCCCTTCATACACATAATGACACACATAATGCCCCTTACACATATGTCGCACATTATTAATGCATTTATACATGACACACATAATGCCCCTTACACATATGCCGAACACTATTGCACAAGCAACCCACCCGCAGATAGCACTCGCACAGCCGCTAACACTGTGACCTCTGCCTCTGCTTGGATACAGATGTTTCCTCATACATCTTGACTCAAAAGGCCATGCAGCTCCTGGCCAGTTCTGCTAAGGTTGGGTGCCTTTTTTGCAGAAAATTCATCTTATTTGCATTGTTATGACCAGCACACACAAGGAGCTTTCAATGATTAAAATGATACGTGGCATGCCTATATTTTGTGTGCGACTGTGGCTGTACCTGCATACGGAATGCTATGTTACAGTGATTTCCATGAATACACTATTTCATATGCAAATACAGCCTCACTCACACACAGAATATAGGCATGCTGCATATCATTTTAATCAGCAGAAGCTGCTGATGCCCCTAGGCATTCCAAATGCCCTAGACAATTGCCTAGTTTGCCTATGCCTAAGGCCGGCTCTGTGAATACATGTATATTCAGAGATGAAATAGTGAGTTTTCTTCTTGCCACATGGCTAACCAGGTCCAGTTCCTCATTCTGTGTAAAATCATATGTTCCTTTTTTATATTAAGGAGCATATAGTCCTATATAGACACTTAGGAGTTAAGGGGCATACACACGTTGGAATTTGTACTAAATTTTTATGCCAAGCGATTTAGGGAGCAATTTCCCTTGAACTTCTGGGTGTCTAGATCGCCCATACACATGTAGCGATGTGTGCTAAGTGATTGTAGCAAAAAAAAGAAAAGTATTTTCAATAGTAGATATAGTAGATTGCTATAGCTGTTTCTGTGCACATGTAGCGATTTGAACGCACTTGCTAAGTGATCTACTGTAACTAGATTTTGACTGCATGCACACATGATCTAAGCTGGTGATAGCAACATGCGGTACCTAGCATCGCTATTGCTATGGGTGCACACACTGAGCGATTTGTGCTTAATTTCTAAGCAATCTAGACAGCTTGCTTAGAAAATATACTAAAATCTCAACGTGTGTAAGGGGTGTAGAACTTTTAACAGGAGATTTTGACTAGATAGTCAAAATCTCCTAGAAGGGGGGAGGGAAGGTATGTTTTTTGTGATGTATTGTATTATATGGTACAGAAGATAATAGGAACATTGTTATATGGTTATGTATGGCGCATATTCAACTGGCAACAGAGCTTGAATCAGGGTTGGAGAGGTAGGGACGGGGAGAGGCACGGCTGGCATTATTGGACAAGGAGGGATGATTAAAATACTTACTTGGAATGTCCGGGGCCTAAATGACAAAATAAAACGCTCGCTGGTTATGAATCAGCTGAGAAAGTATGGGGCAGATGTTATTTCGTTGACAGAAACCCACCTGATCGGAGGGAAACAAATGGCACTTAAGAAACTATGGATTGGCCATGCCTTTCATGCCCCGTTTACGTCATCCTCCCGGGGGGTTTCAGTATTAATCAAAAAAACGCTGTCATTTACCTGTAATTGGGTTAGTATTGACACAGGGGGCGTTATGTAATTTTAGATTGCACCATTGAAGCCCGACATTTCATAGTGTTGTCAGTGTATATCCCGCCCCCTTTCTCCTAAAAGGTCTTGATAAAAGCTACAGAATTTGCCGCCCTATCTCCAGATACCCCGATCATATGCATGGGGGACTTTAATAATATCCTAGACCCCCAGATGGACCGGTGGGAGAGCAACTCGTCAGCTACGATAGGTAATATGAGGTTCGCTAACTTTATACAGGCTATTGGATGGGTAGATCCCTGGAGGGAGCGCAATCCAACAGCCCTTCAGTACACGTGTTTTTCCAACTCTTACCATACATTTTCTAGGCTGGATCTTATGTTGGTCTCCAGGAACATTAGCCCCCTAGTTCAGAAAATTGAACATAAACCGAGAGGCATATCTGACCACTCGCCTGTATATCTGGAAATACTGGTAGAGAACGACCGGGGCTGTAGCTTCTGGAGACTTAACTCGAACTGGCTGGGCAGCCTAGAAAGGAAAAATGACCTAGCACCCCAATGGCAAGAGTTTTCGGCGCTGAATTTGGGCCTTCAAGGCATTCATGCGGGGTACATTTAGAAAAGGGATCGCTGAATTAAAAAGAGCAAATAGAGTAGAAATCCAGGAGAAGGAGACTATGGCCTTATCCAGGGAAGCGGAATACATTACTAATAAAACTGACTCCTCCGATCAAGCCTGGCAGCAGGCGCAGAATAGTTGGCTGGATGCAGTTAAAAAGAGAACGATAAGATCATGCTCCATAGGTCGTAAGTAAATTATAGCAACTCGGATAAATCAGGGAAATACTTAGCGTTTCTGGCTCGAGCCGAGCAGCCCCATAATACCATCAGCATGATCAATGATGAGACTGGGCACCTAGTAAATACCACCCCATTTATTGGGGAGGCTTTCAAAAACTACTTTGCCCAGCTCTACGCTACCCGTTTAGAATATAACTCCCGGGAAATATCGGAGTATATCAACAAGATCAACCTGCCAACAATAAATCAAGAGGATAGTATAGAACTGGAGGCCCCTATAAGCATCGAGGAGGTAAAAAATGCTATTAATGAGCTCCCGAGCGGGAAAGCTCCCGGATTAGATGGGATCCCGGCAGAAGTCTATAAAAATTATATAGAAACTTTAACCCCCCTCTTACATGAGACCCTGGGTAGCTCTTTTGAGGAGGGTAAGGTCCCTGAGGTTATGACAGAGGCAAAAATCGTAGTAATTTTAAAATCAGATAAAAATCCAAAAGCGATGGATTCATATAGACCTATTTTGCTAATATCTTCAGAAGCCAAGATACTAGCCAAAATTTTGGTCAAGAGATTGAATCGACACATACCGAAATCAGTCCACCCTGACCAGTCGGGTTTTATGCCCGGGAAGTCCACCTCTATAAACCTGCGTAAGCTCTATAGCCATCTTCAGTTTTTTAAAAAGGGGGAGAAAGAGCCAGCGATTGCCTCCCTAGGTCGAATGGCCTTATTTATGGGCAGTACTCCACACCTTTGGGCTGGGTCCCAACTTTATAAAATGGATTAAAATGTTGTATTTAAATCCGACTGCCCGAGTTGTAGTTAATGGTTGGACATCCCATGCATTTAGACTCGCAAGAGGGACAAGGCAGGGGTGCCCCCTATCGCCGGCCCTATTTGCTTTGGCAATAGAGCCCCTTGCATGTCTATTACGGCTACAGCCAGAGCCTATGGGATTCGCATATGGTGAGCGGAGAGACACGGTCTCGCTATATGCTGACGATCTCTTAATATATCTGTCGGACCATAATAGGTTTTTGCCGATGGTCCTGAAATCGATCAAGGAATTTGGTGATTTCTCCGGATTTAGGATCAATTGGGCAAAATCTATTATTTTTCCTGCAGGCCCCCCAGGGATTCATCTAACAAGTCCTTCCTATCCACTACAATGGGCAACATCCTTCAAATATCTAGGAGTTACAGTGTCCTGGGACCCAAAAGACTATATACGCTTGAATATCCACCCCCTGTTCTACTGGTTAGGAAAAAAAAAAAAATTGTGGAAGAAACTGCCATTGATAGTATCTGGCAGGATAAACCTGGTCAAAATGGTTGTTCTTCCCAGATTTTTATATATCATCCAAAATTCACCAATTTACCTCCCTAAACCAATATTTCGAAAACTAAACAGCATAATCTCCTCATTTGTCTGGAATGGAGCACGCCCTAAAATCCAGTTGTATAATTTAATGAGGCCAAGAGGGGAGGGGGGAATGGGGCTACCGGAGATAAGGAGGTACTACATAGCAGCCCAGCTAACACAGATAAGCGCATGGCTTCACCAGGAGGAAGATGGTAGCGATATGGCCAGGGCCCTGGTGGCATCTTCCTCCCCGGCCAAAACACTGCTTCATAGGATCCTACAGGGTAATACACTGGCCGCTGACCCCCCACTTGTGGTTCAGGAAATTAGAATATGGCGTGAAGCCAACCAAACGATGGAGATAGATTTTATAGATCAGGAATGTCCACTAGATGCTTTCTTATCAGACAGGGAATTTAAAGATCTCCAGATCAAAGAAGCATGGTATCCCTATACTGTGACTACCCTCTCCCAGTTGTATAATTCAACGGGCTTTAAATCCTTTCTGCAGCTGAGGGAGGAATTTGCAATACTGTATACACATTTTTTTCGCTTCCTACAGTTGAGGAGCATTTTGGATGGGCACTCTCGGGGTCAATCCCCATCATTTGGCGAATCCCCGATTAAACTTAACCACCACTATTTGAATACATCCCACAGCCTGGTATAAACTATAAATAAATAACTTTCTGTGGTTATAGCGGCTCAACATTGGGATGCGGTCATTAGGTCTAGAGCATTAGGACGACATTTATTAGGTTGAACTTTTCCATGTCAACCTAATGCTTGCGTTGACATAATGACCATGTTGACCTAATGCATGTGGGCCTATTTCATGTGTCGACCTATTGTGGTCGACCTAAGTTCTGTGGACCCTATGACCCATACCCCACAGCACCTTGGTGGATTTATCCTGTTTAGTTTTTTCTGTTTAAAAATGGAGGGGGGAAGATTAAGGATGTGGATCCACATTCACACCATTCTACCATACTTGCTTCATGGATGAAACCTAAATCTAACATATTGGGGGCTATTCAGACCTAATTGCAGCCATGCGATTTCACAAGGCGGACTATTATCGAATGACTGCACATGTGTATGGATCATAGTAAAGTATCATGATGTTAGTTTCAGGAACCAATAAACCATAAACTTAAATAACAGCAACAACTGCTGATCTTTACTGCCACAACCAATCAAGCAAACAAATACACAAAACAACAAACATAGGAAAGGTAGGGTGGCAAAACAGGCAAAAAATATCTGACACAGTAAATTTTAACTTGCCAAACTCTACCCCCCCCCCCACAAGCATCTCCACACCATTGATGGCACTCTATCCCAATTTGTTCCAATCACTATCTTGCCTAATTCCTACACCACAATGCCTGATAGCCTTTGGATTTAATAGCCCTCAGGCTGAATATTTTAGCCATTTCATTTAATTTATTATATTATTCAATCTTTAATCCTTACCATATGGATGCCACTATTCATGAGCAAATAAAGTATTCGTATTCATTCAGAGGCATCTGCTTACCTGTACGGCCAGGGATACTGACTGATCTAATCCCAGCTGTAGACCTTGACCTCCCAGTGATTCATGTCTCAGGGAGGCAAGGCTTAAGTTTGGCTAGGGTAGGGCTTAGGACCGCCCCCGCACAGTACCTGGGCCCATCCAGTCTCTCTACTGCACTGCATGTTCATACACCCCATCAAGGACCAGAATTAATGCTGAATAGTATTGGTGATATAGAGATTAGAAACAGGGGCTACAATTGTTTTACATTTAACTTTATTAATCACATAACCCAAACTGCCAAAGATGAATGGGTTTAAACCCTGACAAATCTTGCTGGTAAAAAGAGAAAGAAGACTAACCGAGTTTAGTGTAGAGCGCTTATACCAGAGTCAGTTTTGTCAATAAGCTGCTGCTTGTAGGGAGTAGTCAGCTCCCAAATGAATTAAAGTTAAAAAAGAAAAAGGAAAGCAGCGCTGGTAACATTAAATATGCATGTGGTTTAATGGAAGTATAAACATATTAAAAAATCACATATAAACATATAGACATAGATTTAGATAAAATAATTTAAATGGACCCAATTTGAATAGTCACCAATTTGTGGAGAATGGTAAGTCCTGCTCTGACCTTGGTATAAGGGGTTTTTGGGGAGTCCGTATTAGCCAATGATGGTATCCTGTAGATATTATGAAGTGGACTCGACCGATGGCACTGTTGGGAATTAGCTTGATCGGGAGTCCTCACTGCTGCGAGTGACAGGTGTCCAATTTCTGATGGCAAGAGACTTCCAGGGATGAAAGGAAAAACGATCAGATGAATAAGCAGGTGGAGCAAGTCCTTAGATGTTTGTAGGTGACTCCCCAGTGGACCCAATCTTGTTCCCCAGGAGTCACCTACAAACATCTAAGGACTTGCTCCACCTGCTTATTCATCTGATCGTTTTTCCTTTCATCCCTGGAAGTCTCTTGCCATCAGAAATTGGACACCTGTCACTCGCAGCAGTGAGGACTCCCGATCAGGCTAATTCCCAACTGTGCCATCGGTCGAGTCCACTTCATAACATCTACAGGATACCATCATTGGCTAATACGGACTCCGCAAAAACCCCTTATACCAAGATCAGAGCAGGACTTACCATTCTCCACAAATTGGTGACTATTCAAATTGGGTCCATTTAAATTATTTTATCTAAATCTATGTCTATATGTTTATATGTGATTTTTTTATATGTTTATACTTCCATTAAACCGCATGCATATTTAATTTTACCAGCGCTGCTTTCCTTTTTCTTTTTTAAATCTTGCTGGTAGTTTGTTTCTTCAACCTTTAAATTGCTGGTTAATACAGTATATTGAACAATTACTAGGGCAAAATCGACATTTATTTGCCATAAAACTCAGTCTACCACATTCCCCCTGGGTTTTTTTTCCATTGTCTTCGAATTTTTTTTGAAATGTGATTTGATTGTTTTATGTTTTCCAACATGAGAATCTTTTATTTTATGGCCCATCTGCATAATCTTTCTATAGAGAATCAGATGTACACTTTACATGTGACAATAATGTACTTACAAACATATAGCTGGATTAATAAACATATTTAAACAGCAGAACAATGATGATAAGTAAAAGCAGTACATCTATCTATCATATTATGTATGGTTTAACAAGGCAAATAAAATTAAATATGCTACAAATGGGGCTAAGTGTAATGCTGCAGGTGTTTGGTGGCTGTGCGCGATGCTGGCCGAACTCTGACTTTTTTTTAAAGGGGCAATCACTTATAAGGCATAGTTTTGCCTTGTAAGTGATTGCCCCTTTAAAAAAAGTCTGATATCTGCTGGCATCTCGCACAGCCACCGAACTTAAGCAGAATTACATTTGACCCATTGTGGCTTATTCTGACTTTGAAAATTGTTGTTTAGTCAACTGATAAATATTAATAGGGAATTCTTTTCTTTTCATTTTTAAAATTTGCTACTTTTTCATTGTCAATATAAAACCATTGAGCAAAGTAAATCTATGTAGTGTGTGCCTACATCCAGTGTGTAGCTGCAGGGGTATGGTTATGCAGCTGTACACTACATTCCGGTGTCCAATCCCGGGATCGGCGGGATCTCAGAATTTGGCCCCAAAATGTCCAGCATCCCTGGCAGTGGTGCCCCATCTACAAGCATACACGCCGCTCACCTGCCCACAGCCAAATTGGCGGTCATCTGGTGGAGGGTCCAGGCAAGTGGGGGTCCACGGGTCCCAGCCAGTGGCGTGTCCCTCTCTGAGACCACACGCCAACCACCCTCTCACAGATGCCGCAACAGTCCTAGAGGCTTTTAACAGACAGCAGGGACAAGACTGGTGGGCTCACCATTCCATATATTAAAAAACAACAAGGAGATACCCTTTGTATACTTAGGACTCCTTCTACAACTTAATCCTAGACCAAAAGAACTTCACTCACATGTGTATTTTATACATTTATTGTTATGTATTATGTAATTGTTTTTAATTCATTTAGCTTTATAATAACCTCATAAGTTGTAATAAATACATTTATCCACATTATAACAATATTTTTATTCAGCTTCCACATACCTATCACCCCCATGTGCAGTCTATACTAGCTTATTTCTATACTAGCTACATTTTCAGTTTAGAGAAACCTATACAGAGGTCCCCACAGACTGCAGCAGTGGGATATAGATTTGTGGACCCTCTTTTTTATATATTTTGTATGCATTTAGTGATAGCATTACCTTACTGATTTTGAGGGCCTTATTTTTCTTGGTTTTATATGTTTTGAACAACATATAGGTGACATTATCAATAAGCACATCTAGCATGATGTATCTACCCTCAGGATCTAGACATTTTCTATCAATAAAGTACCATAAATTTCTGTTAAATAAAATGGCCACTCCTCTGGTTACTAAAGGAGGCAGAGATACAGTCTCCTATCCAGGGAGCACAGCGTAAGGGATGAGAGCCCTCAACCCAATGGGTTTCATACAGTAAAATGATATGAAGATTCTTACATTGGAGCAGAGAAAGTACCTTTCTACGTTTAACAGGTTGGTTAAGACCCTCAAAAATGCACAATACGATAGTAAAAGAAAGAAGTGGAGAGTCTTCCCTACATGGTGTGGAAGAGGGAAGTTAGTTATATCAACCGATTACTGTAGATGGGATCAGGAAGTAAATATATTTTACAAAGAAAAGGGCCCCTCCCCATCTAATCAAGCAGGGAAGGGTAAACCCATAGTGGGAAGAGGTCTGGCAGTGAGATGGGCAAATATACGAAACAGTACAAGAGCACACTGTACAAGAACTATAAGCTAAGTAGATGCCTAATGGTAATAAACAAGTAATGAAGTCACACGATATAACAGATCAAGAAAAAACAAAAGCATCAGCTCATCATCGGGTCCTCGAGGAAACAAGGAAGCAAACTCAGTTGTCAGGAATAGAAAAGGGAGCCCTAACCTTAGCCGGGTGATCAAAAAAGAGCGGTGTTTCATCCTTGAAAACAAGGAGATGGGCTGAGTATAACAGTGAAAATGTAACTTTAGAATCGATAAGATGCTTGCATATAGGAGCAATGTCCCTTCATTTTGAGGCCACTAAATTGGAGAAGTCTTGGAAGATGAGGAGACGTTCTTCCTTGTAAGAGAGGCTGTCCATTTTCCGGTAGTGTTCCAAGACTTTAACTTTGTCTGCATAGTTTAGGATCCGCATGATGACAGGATGAGGTCAACCAGCAGGGTATGGCCTATCAGGACCGATGCAGTGTGTACTTTCGATAGCCAATGGCGTTCCCTTGAGATCTAAGGCTAGAAGATAGAATATCCATAAGCGCATGTCCCCGTATCAATTCTGGTAGGCCCACCGCCCATAGATTGTTACAACCACTACAGTTCTCTATGTCGTCTAATTTCTCAGTAAGGGTAACAATGCATTGTGCAGCATGTAGTTCATCTTCAAGAGAAAAAAATTCTCTGTTCAGCAGTGTCCAAATGTTGTGAGTGTTCGATAAGTTGGGTGAGGGTAGAGTTAATAGCAGTTTTAAGGCCAACTAACTTCTCATCCAGTAAAAGATCAGTAACTGTAGCAATATTGGCTGGTTTCATGTTGTGGACCTAGATTTAAGTTTGCCTTGTGAGGCCGACCTAGTGTTCGAGCGAGTCAGACTAGTGTCCACAATGGGTGTCGATAGGAGGGGCCAAGAAGGAACCTGTAGAGGACATCGAGAGAGAGAGGCACCAAATACTTTTTTATACAAAAGTGTTGACAAACGTAAGTGTAATATAGAGAGGCCCACAGGGACTAGCAGCAGGGAGGCTACTTGTGTGAATATAGAGTAATAATGAGTTACATTTTAATGATCACAATAGATTGGGTACGAGACAGGAATCCGTGACAGCATCCAAAGCAACGTATATAATGGAGTTACATTATGTAAAGGTAAAAGATAATACACTCTATCCAGGTTAACATCATTGATAAATTTGCAATGAGCATCCAGAAAACGTGATCTGTGATTTGTGGTTTAGTATAGGTGTATACACAGCACTTCACCCTAACAGAGGGAGAGAGAGATGAGATAAGCAACACCGAGGGGGGGGGGGGGGCAGCCCCTAAAACAGCAAACACTTATTGGTAGTTATGATCCAGGCAGCAGAGTGGCAAAATGGGGGCATAGTAGAAGAGGAGTAAAACACACAGATATAAGTCCTGCAGAAAAATTTGTATGATTCCAAGTAAGGAATATTGCCGGCACAGGGGAACAATATCTGAAATGAGGGGAATAAATCCCAGTGTCATCAGGGTGACATGCGCTGACTACAAGCAGCAGTGGGAGCCTGGCATGTAATGTAAAGCATTGAAACAATGCTCTTAGAGGTACCTGACAGCGGAGGACTGATAAGGAAATGGTGCCTTTATATGTGGTTGGTCCCAGTTCAGCAAGGAGGCCAGAAAAGTGGTGTCGATTCAGGCTCCTGTAGGAGCAAGCCCTCTCCCAGAGGCTGTAAGCGGAGGTCTCGGGCCATGGTCGTCCACGTGCTTCACCCGGCTCACTAGGCCACAATTCGCGACACCAGGCACCCCGTGGGATCTCCAGTCCAGCAGAGGGGTAATAGGGTGGCTGGTTCAGGGTAGAAGGGGGAATCAAGGCCGGGGAAGAGGGAACCCAGAGATTGTGCTGCCTGTCTGTATGGCTGCTAAGCCATGCCCCTGTGCATGGATGTGTTAACCCACATTCACAGTCTAGCTAGTACTTATCCTGTAATTTTCTGCTTTATTAGTATTCTGTTTTTCTGATATGTTGATGTCATATATATATATATTTTTTTTATGAATAAAGGTACTTAGGTTCACTGGCGAATCTAGAAATATGGTAACGGTGGTCCCAGATTTAACTACTCTTGCAGTAGGGAACCTTGCGTGGCAAAAATGGGGCACCCTGTGAGGTGACAGTGTCACCTCCTCAATGACACTCGCTCAGTTAGACACAGCCGGCGTGTGCAGGAATACATTTTACTGTGCCTAATGAGCAGAGCGCGGGCAGGCGCGCAACCTACGTAACTATTACTCATCCTTACACACTGTAAATAAATTACACCACCCATATCTCTCTTGCACACAGCAGCAATACGCACATAGCCACTGCACTGCCCACAGCGCTGGAGCGGGTGCATGCACCGCGTGACATAATCACTTCAGGTCGCGCACATGACTATTTTCATTGGGGAAAAGGCAGGGGAGGCAGAGCTAGTCATCCCAGTCAGGCTCAGCTAATATGTTCCTGACTGGATTGACATTAATTAACATTAATTAACAGGGCCATTTCTAGACAATTTGGCTCCCAGTGTGAACAGTTGGGAAACAAATACATTGGGATGTATGGTGGGAGATGATGGCAGTTGGTCAGCACAACACATTGGAATCTAACCTAGAATTCATAGATGGATGCTCCTGCTTTTGTTCTTGTGTCTGCTGCCCGATTTGTGGCTGTGAGTATATGCAAATTTGGTTGTCTGCCTTTACCCTGGCACATCTGACTGCGCAAGGACTGAGATTCCCACTTTCAGTGTCTCTGCATGCTGTAATACCATATTTGTTTTTTATTACATGCCTCCATTCGTGCACCATCGACACTTGCACCAGCACGATGGTAGGGGCTTTTTATCACTCTCACTATGGCTTCTTATGGCTGCATCTGTGGACAAAGCCACATGCACGTGACACTTGTTTCTTTTAAGTGTAGACAAGTTTTTTAAGTGTAGACAAGTATATGTGCCATATGCCCTATTGCCTCTATTTATATACAGTATACGTGTATGTGGCATACAAAGTGACTCCTACTATAAGTATGTGTGTAAATGTGGCATATAAATTGCTTTAAGTATATATATATATATATATATATGAATTGACCCCTCTAAATGGTGGCAAACAAGCAAATACTATTTAATATATTTTAAAATGCAAACACTATTTTGAACACTAAAACAATAATTAAACAAAAGTAAAAACTCTTTCCAATTTATTAGTAAACTTATGAATTTATTAAACTCACAAAAAAAATGACAATTAAATTCTACTTTAGCAAAAATAAATCTGGAGCCAAGGTTCATTAAAATCCAATATCTGAAAACTTACAGAGGGCGCACTCTGAGTTACATCAGACATCAGTACAACTTCACCCTGAAATGACATTGCAAATAAACTTTTACACTTACAATTACATTAAACAGAACTGAGAAATGTTCCTCTGAGATTAGGAATCAAGGTCTTTAGATCTCATTATTGATATCTCTTGTCACCTTTGATACTGAAGGTCGACAATGTCAATGTGTCTTAACAACAGTTTTTTTTATTATTATTCTCCAACAGGTGTTAAAGAAAAATATACAAACACTGTAAATGAGAATCAAAAATACTGTGTTAAAAATGGCCTTAAACTAATGGGCCCCATACATCAGCAATTAATTGTGACAATCCTCAGTTCTGGAGATGATTGTCACAATTAATCTTTAATGTGTGGGCTCCCCCTTTTGGCGATCACCAAATCGATTGCTGAATCAGATTTTTAAACATGTTTAATAATCTGGTATTAACTGCGGTTCTTTTTTATATGTGTGGGCATTCCCGTTCCTTCTTCTTCTTTTATTTAAATTATGAAAAGAAGTAACATCTGAAATGACAATCGATTGAGGTGATGTATGGGCACTTTCCAGATATGAAGATGCAATCTTTAGATGGGAAAAATCTGCCGATCACTGAAATAAATCTGTAATGTGTGGGCAAGTCAAATAGATTGTAAAAACCATTTATCTGGCCAAAAAAAATCACTGGATCTGGAAAACCATTAATTGTGATTGCTGATTTATGGGGCCCATAACAAATTATGGAGCTCATTTATCATATAATTAAAGATAAAACTCCTAAATAATAAAAAAAATGGGTGGTTTCACCAAGAGCAGGGCACTAGCCACGGTACCAGCTGCCGTTTAAAAGGGATACTCACCCCTTTATTTTAGACCAAAAACAACAACAAAATGTAAACGGCGCTAATGGACTGTAACCTAAGTATCTGAATAAATTTAAAATTATTTATTTTCCACAATAATAAAAAGTTACTATTTCAACATTACCACCCTCCGGTGAGACAATCTCATACAATTTGTATGAGACGCGTCATCAAACTACTTCCTGTCGCATCAACCACCGGAGCCTGGGAGACAGAAGCCGGAGCTGGGAGTCCTTGAGAAGGCTGCACCATCGGTAAGACCAGCAGCCGGGGACCCGCTCCAGGCGTGCATTAGTCACCCAAAAGTGGATTACAAAGCGATAGTCTCCCCAAAACAGAGCATAAGCACAAAAGAAATCCTATGCCCACAGCACTGCACGTGTGAGTGTTACTGAGCTGACAATCATACCAGAGTAACCTGAGTGACCTGCGTGTGTGATGCTTTATCTATTTACAAGCTGCAATTACTAACCTGCTTACAAATATTAACCCATTGCTTGACATTGCTAACCTGGGCGCTTCTATATAAGTGTGGATTCAAATTCAAATAGCCGCTCCAAGAGGCAATTTATGTGGCTATACTAACAAAGAACTTAACCCAGTGTGTGTTGCCAAAATCAAATTGAAAGCATTATTGGAGGTTTCGCCAGCTATTATATCAAGCTATGTTGCTGTAGTGCATAAAGTGATCTTATATTTCATATTTTATTTTATTGTTTGTTTTTTATCTCTATGACTTTTTTAGTCATTAGATTATTGTATTTTACAAATTGTATGAGATTGTCTCACCGGCCGGTGGTAATGTTGAAATAGTAACTTTTTATTATTGTGGAAAATAAATAATTTAAAATTTATTCAGATACTTGGGTTACAGTCCATTAGCGCCGTTTACATTTTGTTGTTGTCTTAAATAATAACACTCGTTGCATATGATATATGGTCAACCTCTAACTGCCATGTATCCAGATCCTAACGGTCCTGTTTTTTAAAATAAAACTACAGTTAGGGGCTGATTAGCTGCAACACCATTTATCACACGCAATGAATTTCATCATTCACAATGAATTTACCACTTGTTGAAAAATAAAATAGGCCCTTGTAATTCCAACCTCCTAACTACTAAAGTTGGATCTTGGAACGGTAATCTTCTTGTGTGTGGAGCAAACGACAATCATCTGTCTTCTCCCTCACACTGGAAAACGCCAGAAAACACTTGGTCCAGCTCGCAAGATGAATCAAACGTTTGTAGCTGGGCGATAATGGTTGTAGTGTCGGAGGATAGTCAGGCACTTTCCCCCTAACTGAATTGTCTGCCTCCCAACACCTCCCCTCTTCCCTCTGGCTGCAACATCTTGAAAACGTATTGTTTCCCAAGTTGGGGCCTGTAGTTTGACAATTTTTATTATTATAAACCATTTTACATTTCCTGTAGCAAAAGGAAAAGCACTGGAACTTTATGTGCTCCTAACTCCCCTGGGGAAACCAGCCCTAATACCAACTAACCTAGCACTAGATAGTAGTACATTGTGGGTACCCCCTCCATTGTACCACCAGCCCAGACTGGCATAGCCCTTTTGATAGATACTTTAAAATCATGGCCCTTATTCTGCTTGGTGCGGCCAGATCCGAATATGCGGCCAGGACCGCATATTCCATACGGATCGCCCACTCCGTCTGTACGCGGTAAGAAGCTGGCCGAACGGACCGCACGTGTATTTTTCACGGAATACGCCTCCTCCATCTCAGGGAACCTCCCCCATCATTCGATGGTCGCAGACCATCGAATGCTGGACCGAGTGTTCCACCAGCTCCCGCAACCTCAGACCACACGGACATTTTTCCGTGCAAAAGCAGTGATCTGGGTGGGCAGCTGACATCCGGCGATGTCATATGTCCGCCCCCTACACGTGCGTCACGACTGCATTACCATACGTACGCCCAGCATTTGCATGGGAACGCCCATGAAACGCGGGGCGTATGCATATGGTAATGAGCCCAAATAGCCCTTCACGCCCCTCTCCACCCCCTGTTCGTAGTGTCCACATTTCATGTGGGATTTGGCCGTACGCCACGCTTGCACATGCGCAGAGACGCCTCTGCACATGCTCAGACACAAAACATCGGCGGCACGAACGCACGCGGATATTACCGCACCAAGCAGAATAAGGGCCATTGTGTGGAACCCACATTGTTTTTACCCTTTGATTTTTGGATAACCAGATATGGGGGACCCCCAACTTCTTTTGTGTGCAAATTACAGGTCTCAGGTGGCCTGGTGCCTGGGCAAGCTGGCACTTGTGGTTCTTCAACTACAATCTAGCTGTGACAGATCATGCTTAGACCTATAGTTTTCCAAAGACAAAATGCATGTATGCTATTATTAATCCTTCAATTAAACATGTACACGTTTCCCTGGGATATGAGGAAGAGCTATCTATTTATCTATCTATCTATCTATCTATCTATCTATCTATCTATCTATCTATCTATCTATCTATCTATCGGTGTCAGGACTGGTTATATCCAGGGGAAAGGCCTGCAGGCTTTTTTGCATGTCTGACTTCCATAGGGAAATCGGCCCTGGCATCAACTGGCCTGAGCCTAGCTCAAGGCATTGGGATTGGAGACGATGCTGCAGGGATCTTTTTTATGGCTCCAGCAGCATAATCTGGAAGTGCCCAGTGTTGGTTTCCACCACACCAGTGGGAACCCCAAACTATTTTCCTTTCTGGCCTGTAAAGCACCAACGCTGGTTACAAATTGCGTTGGACTCTTGCGGTTCTCCAAATGCCAGCTTTGCTTTGACAGTCAAAACATAGTTTGACCTGTTTACCCATAAAAAATAAAGAAAATAAAAATAAAAAACAAAGAAAAAATGTATAAACAGACATTTTTACATAATGTTTTTAAATATGCAGGAGTAGGTAGACATTGTACATCTACTTGTATGAAATCACAAGTTGGAAAGAAAGTGGCTGGTCCACTGAAAAAGTTGGCTGTCTGATGACAAAGTTGGTTAGGTGTATGAAGCACCATTTTAGCTGCACAGTGAAGTTGGTTGGTCGAATGAAAGTTGGAATAGTGTAGCTATACATCAGTGATTAAAAATGTAGACTTGGATGGTGGAAGTTCAGAGAGGCTCAGATTTCAGGTAATCCAAACCACTTTTCTCTAATAGCTAATAATTGATTTTACCATTTACCTTTTATGTACAACATACTGTTTGCTTTGCATGTACTGTATCTCCATATTGCTACATCACAACACTACCATCGCTACTTTGTCCCCTTAGAAACATAGGAAGTGATTGCAGATACGAAACATTCAGCCCATCCAGTCTGCCCCTTTTTTCATCATATTTGTACCTCAAACTCTACAGTATTTGATCTTTATTTAGTTGTAAGGATATCCTTATGTCTATCCCATGCATGTTTAATTTGCTCTACTGCTCTTATGGTGTGTACATACTGTGAGATTCCCTTACTTTTCGACTAAAGATGCGAGTGCTATGCAATCTTTGCTATCTCTGTACTTTTTACATACAATTCATACAATCTCCATTAGATTTGCATTATATAGTCATTGCTGCCCTGTCTATCTGGGTTTCGATTTGTGCTGTCATGGGAGAGCGTATCGGGATCGCAAGGTAAAAAGCCTGTGCGATCTGCATACGATCTGCTCGCGATCTGCATGCAATTTTGACTATATAGTCAAAATCTCATGCTGGATTGTACCGTGTGTACACAGCATTAGCCTCTACCACCTCTGATGGTAGGCTATACCAATTATCCACTACCGTTAAGTAATTTTTCCTCAGATTTCCCCTGAACCTCCTTCTCGCCAGTTTCAGTGCATGTCCTCGTTTTCTAATTCTTCACAATTCTTCACAATTCATTTAAAGACCTTGTTAAAACCCTTGATATATTTTAGAGCTTCTAACATCTTTTCCTTGTCCAAACTATACATATTAAGATTTTTCTTAGTCTTTCTGGGTATGTTTTGTGATGTGCCCTTCTTTGTACAGTTTCTAATATATTTATATCCTTCTGGAGATATGATATGATTATGTTAGTGACAATAGAGCTGTGTGTTACAGGAACTTTTGCAATTATATGAATGTTAGTGAGGATAGTGCTGCATGTTACAAGAGCACCGTCCTGATATGATTATGTTAGTGAGGATCGTGCTGCATGTTATAGGAGCACAGTCCTGATATGATTATGTTAGTGAGGATAGTACTGCATGCTACAGGAGCACAGTACTGATATAATTGTTAGTGAGGATAGTGCTGCATGTCAGGGCAGGCGACAGGGGGGGTCAAAGGGGACACCTGTACCGGGCCCCAAGCTTGTGAGGGGCCCCAAAGTTTTGAGTGGCTCAGGGGCTGTAAGCATTGCAGTGCCTAGCAATGGTTTATAAAGGTACCCATCTGGATTCCTGTAAGGGTACTTACCTGGACCCCCCTCCAGTATTAGTGATTATGAATTAGGTTTCTTTTGTAACAATAGAAAAACACATTTAATATACAGTATACTAAAAATGTTCTGCTGAAGCGCATGTGGTTATGGGGGGGCCCCAGATATATCAGTGTACCGGGCCCCAAGATTTCTGTTGCCAGCCCTGCTGCATGTTACAGGAGCACCATCCTGATATGATTGTTAGTGAGGAAAGTGCTGTATGTTACAAGAGCACTGTCCTGATATGAGTAAGTTAGTGAGGATAGAGCTGCGTGTTACAGGAGCATCGTTCTGATATGATTATGTTAGTGAGTATAATGCTGTATGTTACAGGAGCATCGTCCTCATATGAGTATGTTAGTGAGCATAGTACTGCATGTTACAGGAGCACAGTCCTGATATGATTATGTTAGTGAGGATAGTGCTGCATGTTACAGGAGCACAGTCCTGATATGATTATGTTAGTGAGTATAGTACTGCATGTTACAGGAGCACAGTCCTGATATGATTATGTTAGTGAGTATAGTACTGCATGTTACAGGAGCACAGTCCTGATATGATTATGTTAGTGAGGATAGTGCTGCATGTTACAGGAGCACAGTCCTGACATGAGTATATTAGTGAGGATAGTGCTGCGTGTTACAGGAGCACCGTCCTGATATGATTATGTTAATGAGGATAGTGCTGCGTGTTACAGGAGCACTGTCCTGATATGAGTAAGTTAGTGAGGATAGAGCTGCGTGTTACAGGAGCATCGCTCTGATATGATTATGTTAGTGAGTATAATGCTGTATGTTACAGGAGCATCGTCCTGATATGATTATGTTAGTCAGGATAGTGCTGCATGTTACAGGAGCACAGTCCTGATATGATTATGTTAGTGAGGATAGTGCTGCGTGTTACAGGAGCACCGTCCTGATATGATTATGTTAGTGAGTATAGTACTGCATGTTACAGGAGCACAGTCCTGATATGATTAAGTTAGTGAGGATAGTGCTGCATGTTACAGGAGCACAGTCCTGACATGAGTATGTTAGTGAGGATAGTGCTGCGTGTTACAGGAGCACAGTCCTGACATGATTATGTTAGTGAGGATAGTGCTGCATGTTACAGGAGCACAGTCCTGACATGAGTATGTTAGTGAGGATAGTGCTGCGTGTTACAGGAGCACAGTCCTGACATGATTATGTTAGTGAGGATAGTGCTGCGTGTTACAGGAGCACAGTCCTGATATGAGTATGTTAGTGAGGAGAGTGCTGCATGTTACAGGAGCACAGTCCTGGTATGATTATGTCAGTGATGATAGTGCTGCATGTTACAGGAGAACAGTCCTGATATGATTATGTTAGTGAGGATAGTGCTGCGTGTTACAGGAGCACCATGCTAATATGATTATGTTAGTGAGGATAGTGCTGCATGTTACAGGAGCACAGTCCTGATATGATTATGTTAGTGAGTATAGTACTGCATGTTACAGGAGCACAGTCCTGATATGAGTATGTTAGTGAGGATAGTGCTGCGTGTTACAGGAGCACAGTCCTGACATGATTATGTTAGTGAGGATAGTGCTGCATGTTACAGGAGCACAGTCCTGACATGAGTATGTTAGTGAGGATAGTGCTGCGTGTTACAGGAGCACAGTCCTGATATGAGTATGTTAGTGAGGAGAGTGCTGCATGTTACAGGAGCACAGTCCTGGTATGATTATGTCAGTGATGATAGTGCTGCATGTTACAGGAGAACAGTCCTGATATGATTATGTTAGTGAGGATAGTGCTGCGTGTTACAGGAGCACCATGCTAATATGATTATGTTAGTGAGGATAGAGCTGCATGTTACAGGAGCACAGTCCTGATATGATTATGTTAGTGAGTATAGTACTGCATGTTACAGGAGCACAGTCCTGATATGATTATGTTAGTGAGTATAGTACTGCATGTTACAGGAGCACAGTCCTGATATGATTATGTTAGTGAGGATAGTGCTGCATGTTACAGGAGCAGCATCATTAGTGGCATATCTATAATGGGTACAAAGTTTTGCGTTGTACACAGACCCCTGGGCCCAATGCACACTGCAGATACTTGCCTACTTTTGAAAATTAGTTTCAGGGAGATTATAGTTGGTAATAGAATTTTGCAAAGCAGCCCATTGAGGGAACGTGTCATGCTCCACCCAAAGGGTGTGTCTAGTTCCATATATCTAGAGATTGTGAAAAGAGATTGTGAACGTGGCACCTATAAGGCGCCTATTGAATTATGTTGTTGTTAACTCATACCATTACTTAACTCTTATGCCTAGAAATAAATGACACAAACACCTTATCTAAAAATAACGACACTGACACCAACTGCGTAAGGTTAAAAAGGTCATAGTTGTTTATTTAAGTGGCATGACCCCTATTTGTATAAGGGATGGCAAAGAAGGCGCTTGAGACCAGCACCATAAACGCGGGTGTTGCCATGGTAGCGACCTCAGCGCCGTCAATGGCCACACCCCTTCTTGTGGGTACAGCCTGCGCTGTGACGGACATACCGCCCCCTTCTATTGCATGACGTGGACCTTCCATGAAGGCCAACGCCCCCAGCCGGAACTGGGGACTCGCCCGCCTTCTTGGCAAATGGGGGGGGCAATACCGCACAGAGACCACCTGACACCCCACCTGCTTGCTGGTCGAGAGCGCCTTCTCGTCGATTGTTAACTAAAGCTATGGAAATAGAGAACCAAATTTGGTGGAAATGGCTTGATGCCAGGTAGCACAGAGAGAAGGGTAGGGAGGGTGGGGATCCAGAATCAAAGAGGCTCACTTCCTGTCTCTGATCACTGATATAACCCTCTCTGGCTGCCACCCCCCTGCTACCTAATTGGCAGAACTAACTGCCACTCCACTACTATTTCCATAGGCTTTACACAGATGCTTCTGCTGTACATTGCTTGTGGACAACAAATTCACAGGCTCTTAAATTCCCTCCAGCCTATGCGGCCCTCGCTCTGTCTAAGGCACCTATTGAATTATGTTGTTGTTAACTCATACCATTACTTAACTCTTATGCCTAGAAATAAATGACACAAACACCTTATCTAAAAATAACGACACTGACACCAACTGCGTAAGGTTAAAAAGGTCATAGTTGTTTATTTAAGTGGTATGACCCCTATTTGTATAAGGGATGGCAAAGAAAGCGCTTGAGACCAGCACCATAAAAGCGGGTGTTGCCATGGTAGCGACCTCAGCGCCGCCAATGGCCACACCCCTTCTTGTGGGTACAGCCTGCGCTGTGACGGACATACTGCCCCCTTCTATTGCATGACGTGGACCTTCCATGAAGGCCAACGCCCCCAGCCGGAACTGGGGACTCGCCCGCCTTCTTGGCAAAGGGGGGGCAATACCGCACAGAGACCACCTGACACCCCACCTGCTTGCTGGTCGAGAGTGCCCTCTCGCCACAGCCTGTGTTACAAAGACCCCGCAGGGTCACACGCATAACCAGGCCCCGCCATCCCAAACAAATAACAACCTACGCTAAACTAACCTAAACTAGAGAAAATGTCCTCCAAAAACCTGCCATGCCTGAGTCAGGAAGATGTACGCCATCTGGCCTGTACAAACCCACAGAGTCCTTAACAATAGTAGGATGTCTAACCGCCGTGCCGCCCCGAGCCACAACATGCCTAGACACCGCATAGTTCAACTTCCTCATGGCCCTCTCGATTGCTGACACATTCCGGCAACCCCGCCAGTTAATGCGGGGAATTATGTCGGACCACACAATCCTCACACCGGGCCAGAGGTCCACCAGACGCACAAAGTCTGTCTTAATCTTGATGGTGAGCTCAATGCCCGTCCTCTTGACCAGGTCATTGCCACCTAAATGAATCACCAGAACATCGGGGCGGCCCCACTTATGGGCTTTGGCGGATAACAGCTCCCATAGACTATCCCAAAGGAGACCCATGACTCCAAACCAGCTAACAGCGAGTGCCTTCTCCAGAACAGGAGCACTGGAGGCTAGTGGGTGCCTAACAGCCCAAAAAATAAAAGAGTGCCCTATGAACCAAACCCTACCCAGAGCCATATCGGAAGGGAGAGGGGCTGCAAAAAGAGAAAACCTAGTGGTTAACATCATGATATACTTTAACACAACAAAACGGCCCAAGTGAAGGTGAAAAACTTAAAAAACCTTCTGTGAACTTTAGGGGACAGCCAATTGAATTAGTCCACAATGAAGGAAAAAGTAAAAAATTCCCTTCACACCGTCTATTCCGGAACGCTAGTCATTCCAGAACCGATTGTAAACAATCGTTTTTGAGCCGGCGCAACAGGCGCTTGAACTACAACTTATCTAACTTATCTATTCTTACATAACTCTTAAAAGCGGAGGATTTCCACCTGCCAACTGCCTGAATGGCACAAGGTGATACTCCTGCCGCTGCTGCGCAAGTAGCAGCCCCAATTCGAAATGAATGCGTTCCGAAATCCTGCTCCCGCAGACCCAATTCTACCAAACATTGCCGAAACACAGCTGCAAACTGGAATCGGGTCAGCGGTAGCCCATCAACGTGCGCCAAAAACTGCAAGGCGGCCTCTGGTCTGCGGGAGCTATATTCCTTAGCTAAGGAAACCGGACACACGGCCACTTCAGCCTGTGCATTAAGGGTAACCCAGTGGCCCCTACCCATCTGATCCGTTTTGGACCGCTTAATCTCACATAGCACTTGTCCTTCACGGAATACTACATCCTCCCCTAGGATGCCAGTGCGGGAGAGTTTGCTGGCTGCCACCAGCTCGCTGATGCAAAAAAGCGCCATGAACCGCAAATGTAAATGCAACCTTAAACAGTGCAACTCCGTATTCGCTCTCAGCAACCTTAGCCAAACAACCCCCCAGGTCCCCCAGCATACTCATGTCTATGGGTTTGCGTGAATCCGGGGGAACTGGACGCACCCGTGTCCAACCCTTCATGGCTTTGGACAATACAAAAGACCTGGTGGGGTCGGGATCGCTGCGTAAGCGCGAATAGAAAGCAATGCCTGCCAACGCCACCGCCATAGCCGACTTTGACCTGCCCCGCCTAAGGTGACCCCAAACAAAAGTGAGTACCCGGTCCTCGACCGACTTACCGCTAGCCTCGGGGGAGCCCTGAAACTCCACCCAGTCCTGCCATGCGGCCCCATAAGTTCTACGAGTGGAAGGGGCCAAGGACAGAAGAGCCAGGTCTGTCATGCCGGCTCTATGACCTGCCACACAAAAGGGGGGACAATTAAGCCCAAGTGGCGAAGCCTCTGGGGCCAACTCGCGAAACCTCGTGAACTTAAACCTCGAAAGGGCATCCGCTATGTTGTTATCCACCCCCGGGACAAGCCTGGCCCTGAACTGTATGTTATGCCGTAAGCAGAGCAGAACTAAGTGCCGTAGCAGACGCAAAGCCTCGGGCAAGCCGCCCTCTGATTATTAATGGCATGCACCACCCCAAGGTTATCACACCAGAACACTATGTTCTGGTTAGCTAGCTGGGAGCACCTTTTTCAGCTCTGCAGAAACTATAAATCGGGAAAAGCTCAAGAAGCAGCAGGTTGACCGTGAAACCACGATCAACCCACGACTGAGGCCACTTCGAGGCGCACCACTCCCCATGGAAGTACGCCCCGAATCCCGTGGATCCCGCCGCGTCAGTGAACAGCTGCAGTTCAACGTTGGAGGCGGGGTCAGAAGGCCAGATGAGCTCCCTATTGAACTGCTCGAGAAAAACTGACCAAACTAAAAGGTCATCCCACATCTCCCGACATAGTCTGACTGTGTGATGAGGGTGCCTAACACCCGTCGTGGACCTTTCTAGCTTATGGCAAAACACCCTAACCATCGGGATAATGCGACATGCGAAATTGAAAGAGCCCAGTAAAGATTGTATGAGCTGCAACCTGACTCTCTTCTTTTCCCTGCATTCAGTAATGAGAGCCTGCAGCTTGCAAACCTTGTCCTCAGGAAGCCGGCAGCAACCTGCTGCAGTGTCTATCTCAATGCCCAGATAAGACAGAACCTTGGCAGGGCCCTCCGTCTTATCTGCGGCAATGGGGACCCCTAAAGACGCCGGGACATTGATGGCGGATGCCAGGATGTTGCACACGTTCCCTGCCAGCCTGGCCCCACAAAGAGAAAATCATCCAAATAATGCGCCACGCCACTACAGCCTGTGACATCATGAATGTACCAGTGCAGAAAGGAACTGAATTTCTCAAAGTAGGAGCAGGATACCGCGCATCCCATGGGCAAACACTTGTCAATAAATATACCCCTGTCTCAATGGAAACCCATGAACCTGAAGGACTCTGGGTGTAGGGGGAGGAGCCTGAAAGCCAACTCTATGTCCGATTTAGCCACTAGGGCCCCACTGCCAAAGCCCCGGACCATGCCTAGAACCTCATCGAACAAATTGGTAGTGGACGCTACAATGTTGCTCGGGGATGGCGTCATTGATGGACGCCCCGTGGGGTTAAGAAAGGTGCTGAATCAGTCTATATTTGCCCGGGGTTTTCTTAGGGACCACCCCCAGAGGGGAGAAACAAATCCCAATCAGCGGGTCAGACTGGGAAAGGCCCTGCCATACTGCCCCATTAGATTCCCGCCAGCACCTTTTGTCTCGCCACCTCGGGCTGCCAGTGCTGACCCCGCCCTGATCTGCATTGCTTGCGGCAGGTCTATAAATTATTATTTTTTTGGGGGTGACCTGCCCCACATAAACTACATTTTGCCCCTTGGTCACACTTGCCGTCATGAAAGGCAAAGCGCTTCTCTTTGCTGCCGGATCTCACCCCGTGTTTCCCCCT
This sequence comes from Crinia signifera, assembly GCF_055691185.1. Lineage (NCBI taxonomy): Eukaryota > Metazoa > Chordata > Amphibia > Anura > Myobatrachidae > Crinia > Crinia signifera. Next base: position 124,018,911 of record NC_139221.1, read on the forward strand.
TGTAAAGGGCTTCTTGCCTAGAGGCTACACCGAAGGCAGGCCCCTACCTATGATCTCAGCTGAATGTCAACGTGTTTGCACCCTTTAAGATGGGTTTGGACCCCTCGTGAGTATGACAACACTTTACATAGTCATCACGCCATGCGCTGTCCTTGTCATTATGAACATGACGTTAACCGGGAACAAGTAACATAGTATGTTCACGAGTTCATCGGGCCTGGTGCTGAGGTAACACGAGGCTAGTAACAGGCAACCCCCTTTATGTTGCACGCCGCCGTCCGGGAGTCCCTGCACCCGGACGGTCGGCGGATGCGGCAGCCTGTGACCGTCGGGGGACGTTGCCGGGCAGCGTCCCAAGCCTCATTCTGAGTCTAGGCGTCGGGGCGTTGCTTGGCAACGTCCCCGAACTTCCGCCCGGCGGCCGGGAGCGCGCGCGCCTGACGTCAGTAAGGCGGCGCGAATTTCGAATAAATAGCCGGCGTCTGCTGGGCACAGACGCCGGTTATAGCTTTTTGCCCCTTGTGCATCCAGCCTGTGTAATTCCGGTCCCCTTGGCATCCTGCCCTCCGTTCTTTGGTCCTGCAGACCTGCTGCCAGACATCCCTCCTTCCCAGCCTTCCGTGGAGTCCTGTGCCTGGGTCCTGCTTCCGCCTGAGCCTGCGTTTGGCCCACAGCTTCCATCTTTCAGTGGAGCTTCGGTCTTTTCTTTATACCTCCCGTGGCCCGCCGTGGCCGTGCCCCTCCGTGGGTTCATTATTCTCTCTTTCCATCCATCTCCGGTGGCCCTCCATGGCAGTGTCCCTCCGTGGACTCATTATTCTCTTTTCACCCATCTCCAGTGGCCCGCCGTGGCCGTGCCCTTCCGTGGGTCCATTCTTTACCTTCTCTGATTGTATCTTTCTTGTCCTCCGGTTCTTCCTCTTTTTGTCCCCATTAGTATCTTTCAGGCAAGGTGTGTCCCCTACTGCTATCCCTGTTTGGAGGAGTCGCCGTCCCTAGGGCGCTGCCTGCTGGGGACTCCTCTTTTGGTCCACTTGTGTCTGCGACTTGGTCGCATCCTGGTTTGGCCAGGTGCCAGCAGTCAGGGGTCAACGCTCAGCTAGGCCCGGTTGTTAGTGGTCCTCTTGGGTACCCTTTGGCGATCGTCTACCCCTTGTCTATTCCTAAGACCTGGCTGCATCGGGGTCGGAGTGGGCCTAACTCGCTCCTTCGGACGCGGCGGCCACAGGGGTTTACCATCTGCCCCAGGGACTCAACAGAGTTAGTGTAGCATCCGCTGTGGCCGTCCTAACCGGCGGTCCCAGCTACGGGCTCACGCCTGACCACCTGCCTTCAACAGCCAGCAGTCACTCCCCGAGCCCCCGTGGGCAACATAACACTTTAAGCCAATTGCTAAAACCCTGGCAAGCGAACTCACCCTTGGCTGAGGACCGTCTGGCCTTGCAAAGTCTTTTCCTGCATATGTGGTTAGTGTGAAAAGGTCTACAAAAAACTGGCCCCTTCTAATTATGTATTTTGACCTCTCTTAACCTGATGGGGCCTTCCCACTCTGGGTGCACTTGGACCCCCAACCTGCTTAGCTACAGCGCGCGCCACCAACCTCGCAAATTTGTGCCTGCGCTAGGGGGACCCAAATTCCCTGCTGCTAGCGGAAGAGTGTAAAGGGGATGCTGCACACACAGAAAATTCAGTGTTCTCACCATCGATGGAGGAGCCTCCGTGCTCGTCAGCAGACGTAGCCGGGATTTCTGATTCGGCTGAAGGTAAAGGAGCCGGCATGCCGGATCCACGCTCTGCGAGGCCGGTACCCTCAGCCGCCGGGTGAGTCGGGTATATCCCCCTGCTTGACATGGCCGCTTTGGGGAGTGCTCGCAGCTGCCGGGATGTGGACTCTGTGGAGCATCTGCGGACTCCGCCCCTTGTTCGACTGCTGACATCACCCGGGTAACTGCAGCCTCCGACACGGCAGGCACCGAAGTCCAGTGGTGATGGATTAGCCGCAGAGGAAATACGATCTGCATTAACTGTGACCTCGAAAGAAAAACACAGGCATGAGACATCACAGCGCTAAAGACCCTGGGAAAGAACATGGTGGGATGTCGCCTCGACTAACCCACGGCCCTCAGGGCGGGGGGGCACATTGGGAAACTAGGGGAATGTGTAGAGACCCTAGCTGAAGGGAAACTAGCCCAGAAAAGCTTGAGAATGCGCCAGACTACCAAACGAGGGACTGCAGCGGGGATGTGCCAGCCCACACAGGTACGTACAGGGGCATATTTCTGATATGGAGCCTGCTGCAATGGAAAAGCCCGGAAACCAAACTACTGTAAGCCAGTATAAACAACTAGGTGCCCAGCGGTCAGAGGTGAGGTAAACAACCATGTATTCTGCAAACTGGTGACCCACCAGCAACAAAAACATTACTGGTAAACTCGTGGTAAAATTAAGAGGCATAAGGCCCTGCAAGCAAGGCTGCTCAGACTGGGACCCGGCTATGCCAGTAGGCAGGGAGGCCACATGGAGTGAGCCCTGGAGGGCATGCTGGTTCCTGTAGTGCCACAAGGAGGATTTAGGGGTAACTCCTGATAGGCTGGCTCTCAACTCAGATATATTAAGTGCTGTTATCATGTAGCCTTACAGTAAGACAATTATATCAAGTGTAGGACTTCCGGCATCAGAGAAGCCGTGACGAGGCCCGGAAGCAATATATGTAACTAAGATCTCTGAATGACCCTCTATTATGTTGGTTTTTCATATCTTATTACTAATGCTCTTTGGTGTGCTGGGGGTTAAATCACCCTCCCTTGCAGCACCTGGGGGGCATTACTAGTTTCATTGAGCAGCTCTCACCACTGTTTTAGCTAACAGAGAGGGCAGAAATGGTGGCCAACTGTAACAGGCATGGCTGCACCATCCCAAGTGAGGCAGGGAGCCCACAGACAGAAGGCCTTGTGCCTCAAAGACACCCCCCATATTAAATGCCACAAGTGAAATCAAACCTAGAAACCAGGGCACCAGCAAGTGGTGCTGTAGTATCACCACTGCCAGCATGGAAATCCCCAGCCCTGACACTGTCTACATGTGGCTGTGATACAGGACAGGGTATTCTGTGCAAGCAGGAGCAGTTAAGGTACACAAACAGAAAAAGCAAGCTGTACAGGGAGGAATGAGGAGGCATGAGAGAGAATGTAAGCAATGGAAAAGTTACTTATCCTGCTTCAAGATTTAGCTGTTCTGCTTCAAGATTTAGCTGTATTGCTTCCAGACTGATCCAGAATCAAAGAGGCTCACTTCCTGTCTCTGATCACTGATATAACCCTCTCTGGCTGCCGCCCCCCTGCTACCTGATTGGCAGAACTAACTGCCACTCCACTACTATTTCCATAGGCTTTACACAGATGCTTCTGCTGTACATTGCTTGTGGACAACAAATTCACAGGCTCTTAAATTCCCTCTAGCCTATGCGGCCCTCGCTCTGTCAAAGTGTGGGTGTGTAATTTAAAATGACTTATATCCAAATGTACATGAGCCACAAAGCAGTTAGTAAGAGTTACTATACTTGATAAAGTGCTGATAATTCAATGTAAAGTTTGATGTAAGGAGGTGGAGTTTGGATAATTACTTAATAAGGACAAGTAAAAGTATATGAAACAGTTATAGTAATAGTTTGATGTGTAATGTGCACTGTGCATATCGCATATACCACATTTACATCTGACAAATATTTTAATACTGACTAAAATATAATTTTTCCATATGAAACTATGGGTCTATGTACTCCTTGGCAGTAGACCGTTAGGAGCTCATGGCTGGTACTTTGATTCCATCCACTGTATTTCTCTCCAAGATTTCATACATAGACCCCTATCTTTGTTAAAATTAAAGCAAATTTTTTTTTTTTTTTATCATCTATGTATTTTGTTATAGCCTGACAGGTACAGCATAGATAGTTTTCTGTCAATACAAGTAAAAAATATTTTGCTCATACTGAGTTAGTAGGGAGAGCTCTGTCATTCCTTGGCCTTGGTAAAAGCTGCTATAGCTTGTGTTCTAACTTATCCCCAGCATGACATGAAAGTTATTAAAGACAATAGTCAGGACTATGCAGTGATCTTTAGCAAGCAAGAAAAACAATTTTCAGTGAACTACTCACCACAACTTCTGTAATATACTTCAAAGTCTTTCGTCTTACAGCTTGTGTGTAGCGGCCATTCTCTCATTTCTCCTGGCCATGGCAAGCACAAAGCAAACAGAATAAAGATGAAATTCTTCATTGTACGGAGTCGTTGCCCTTTTTACAACAGACTTTTAGTTTCTATGCCTCCGTTTTCTGCATGCAACACCTGTTACAGAGTTAAACTTTTCTGGTACAAAAATCAGTTTAACTGTTAACCCACATTAAGGCGCCTAGTGAATTATGCTGCTTGGCCTGTACCATTACTTAACTCTTAAGCTTAGAAATAACTCACACTGAAACACCTTATACTATAAATAAGACACTGACACCAACTGCGTAAGGTCATGGAATATTTGTTGTAACTGGTATGACCCTATTTGTTAAGGAATGCAAAGAAAAGCACTTGAGACCAGCACCCCCCGAGGATGTTATTCATGGCAGTGACCTAAGCACCCCAATCCGCTAACATCCCTCAATTGTGGGTACAGCCTGCGCTGTGATGGACATGCCACCCCCTCCTATGGCCTGACGAGGACACCTCCAGGAAGTGCCCATGCCCCACCGCGTTGAGTCGGGACTCGCCCGCCATCCTGGCAGAGGGGGGGGGCATACCGCACAGAGACCACCTGACACCCCACCTGAGTGCTGGTCGAGAGCACCTTCTCGCCACTGCCTCAGTTTCAAAGACCCCGCCGGGTCACCACGCGGAACTGTTGCCATATATAATTTTGTATAAACAGGTATAATTCAGTAGGTGCCAGGAAAAGCACGAATATTTTGAATTGAATTATGATTTAGGATGTGTGTCGTCAATTATTATTAATTGTACCTTGCTGCAAGAATATGGATCATTGGATACAGAACAGGGTGTACTGGGTAATCCAAATGCTTAATCTCTAGGTGGTATGACATCCTACAGTGCGACTGCAACCTCAACAAGTCTGACTCAATTTGGATAGTAAGGGCAATTCCAGTCCGCTTGACCAAATCGTTACCCCCCAGGTGTATAAACAGAACATTATGGCGGCCCCATATACGGGCTTTGGCAGACAACAAATCCCACAGGCCTTCCCACTGCAAACCCCTTACGCCGAACCAATGAACAGCTCGGGCCCGAGACAGCACTGGAGCCGTGGCGGCCAATGGGTGCCTAGCAGCCCAGAATACAAACGAGTATCCCACTAACCAAACCCTGCCCAGAGTCATTGAGGGAGGGGGAGGGGCTGAAAAAGTAGAAACCTAAATGATATACTGTAACACAACTGAAAATACATTGACTGTAGCCCGAGTGAAGGGGAAAACCTTAGGGGGACAGCCAATTGAAATTAAGTCCACTGTCGGAGGAAAAAGTAAAAAATTCCCTTCACACCGTCGATTCCGGAATGCTACCCATTCCAGAACCGATTGTAAATGAGATGTTTTCGGGCCAGCGCAACGGGTGCTAAACTACAATTTATCCAAACGTACATATTTCTTATAAACTGAAGACCTCCACCTCCCCACCGCCTGAACAGAGGAAGGTGGAAGCCCCGCTGCAGATGCGCAAGTCGCTGCCCCAATGCGGATCGAATGCATTCTGAAATATCGCTCCCGCCGACCTAAAGCCGCCACACATCGCTGAAACACAGCCACAAACTGGAATCGGGTCAGAGGCAACACATCACTGTGCGCCAGAAACTGCATGGCAGCACCCGGTCCGCGGTAGACGTACTACTCTGCCAAAGAGACGGGACAGATGGCCTTCAAGGTGACCCAGGAACCCCTGCCCATTTGACCTGCCTTGGATCTCCTTATCCTGCACAGGATCTGCCCCTCACGAAAGACTACGTCTTCCTTGAGAAGGCCAGAGCAGGAATGGTTGCTAGAGGCAACTAGCTCGCTTATGCGGAAAGCCCCGAAAAATGTAAATGAAAAGGCCACTTTGAAAAGCGCTGCCTCAAAGTCAGTCTCTGCCACTGTAGCTAAACACTGCATTAGATCCCTAAGCATGCGCTCGTCAACAGGCCTATGGGAGTCTGGAGCTACCGGTTGTACCTTGGCCCAGCCCTTCATGGCCTTTGATCAACCCACGACTGAGGCCACTTCGAGGCGCACCACTCCCCATGGAAGTACGCCCCGAATCCCGTGGATCCCGCCGCGTCAGTGAACAGCTGCAGTTCAACGTTGGAGGCGGGGTCAGAAGGCCAGATGAGCTCCCTATTGAACTGCTCGAGAAAAACTGACCAAACTAAAAGGTCATCCCACATCTCCCGACATAGTCTGACTGTGTGATGAGGGTGCCTAACACCCGTCGTGGACCTTTCTAGCTTATGGCAAAACACCCTAACCATCGGGATAATGCGACATGCGAAATTGAAAGAGCCCAGTAAAGATTGTATGAGCTGCAACCTGACTCTCTTCTTTTCCCTGCATTCAGTAATGAGAGCCTGCAGCTTGCAAACCTTGTCCTCAGGAAGCCGGCAGCAACCTGCTGCAGTGTCTATCTCAATGCCCAGATAAGACAGAACCTTGGCAGGGCCCTCCGTCTTATCTGCGGCAATGGGGACCCCTAAAGACGCCGGGACATTGATGGCGGATGCCAGGATGTTGCACACGTTCCCTGCCAGCCTGGCCCCACAAAGAGAAAATCATCCAAATAATGCGCCACGCCACTACAGCCTGTGACGTCATGAATGTACCAGTGCAGAAAGGAACTGAATTTCTCAAAGTAGGAGCAGGATACCGCGCATCCCATGGGCAAACACTTGTCAATAAATATACCCCTGTCTCAATGGAAACCCATGAACCTGAAGGACTCTGGGTGTAGGGGGAGGAGCCTGAAAGCCAACTCTATGTCCGATTTAGCCACTAGGGCCCCACTGCCAAAGCCCCGGACCATGCCTAGAACCTCATCGAACAAATTGGTAGTGGACGCTACAATGTTGCTCGGGGATGGCGTCATTGATGGACGCCCCGTGGGGTTAAGAAAGGTGCTGAATCAGTCTATATTTGCCCGGGGTTTTCTTAGGGACCACCCCCAGAGGGGAGAAACAAATCCCAATCAGCGGGTCAGACTGGGAAAGGCCCTGCCATACTGCCCCATTAGATTCCCGCCAGCACCTTTTGTCTCGCCACCTCGGGCTGCCAGTGCTGACCCCGCCCTGATCTGCATTGCTTGCGGCAGGTCTATAAATTATTATTTTTTGGGGGGTGACCTGCCCCACATAAACTACATTTTGCCCCTTGGTCACACTTGCCGTCATGAAAGGCAAAGCGCTTCTCTTTGCTGCCGGATCTCACCCCGTGTTTCCCCCTTGTAAAGGGCTTCTTGCCTAGAGGCTACACCGAAGGCAGGCCCCTACCTATGATCTCAGCTGAATGTCAACGTGTTTGCACCCTTTAAGATGGGTTTGGACCCCTCGTGAGTATGACAACACTTTACATAGTCATCACGCCATGCGCTGTCCTTGTCATTATGAACATGACGTTAACCGGGAACAAGTAACATAGTATGTTCACGAGTTCATCGGGCCTGGTGCTGAGGTAACACGAGGCTAGTAACAGGCAACCCCCTTTATGTTGCACGCCGCCGTCCGGGAGTCCCTGCACCCGGACGGTCGGCGGATGCGGCAGCCTGTGACCGTCGGGGGACGTTGCCGGGCAGCGTCCCAAGCCTCATTCTGAGTCTAGGCGTCGGGGCGTTGCTTGGCAACGTCCCCGAACTTCCGCCCGGCGGCCGGGAGCGCGCGCGCCTGACGTCAGTAAGGCGGCGCGAATTTCGAATAAATAGCCGGCGTCTGCTGGGCACAGACGCCGGTTATAGCTTTTTGCCCCTTGTGCATCCAGCCTGTGTAATTCCGGTCCCCTTGGCATCCTGCCCTCCGTTCTTTGGTCCTGCAGACCTGCTGCCAGACATCCCTCCTTCCCAGCCTTCCGTGGAGTCCTGTGCCTGGGTCCTGCTTCCGCCTGAGCCTGCGTTTGGCCCACAGCTTCCATCTTTCAGTGGAGCTTCGGTCTTTTCTTTATACCTCCCGTGGCCCGCCGTGGCCGTGCCCCTCCGTGGGTTCATTATTCTCTCTTTCCATCCATCTCCGGTGGCCCTCCATGGCAGTGGCCCTCCGTGGACTCATTATTCTCTTTTCACCCATCTCCAGTGGCCCGCCGTGGCCGTGCCCTTCCGTGGGTCCATTCTTTACCTTCTCTGATTGTATCTTTCTTGTCCTCCGGTTCTTCCTCTTTTTGTCCCCATTAGTATCTTTCAGGCAAGGTGTGTCCCCTACTGCTATCCCTGTTTGGAGGAGTCGCCGTCCCTAGGGCGCTGCCTGCTGGGGACTCCTCTTTTGGTCCACTTGTGTCTGCGACTTGGTCGCATCCTGGTTTGGCCAGGTGCCAGCAGTCAGGGGTCAACGCTCAGCTAGGCCCGGTTGTTAGTGGTCCTCTTGGGTACCCTTTGGCGATCGTCTACCCCTTGTCTATTCCTAAGACCTGGCTGCATCGGGGTCGGAGTGGGCCTAACTCGCTCCTTCGGACGCGGCGGCCACAGGGGTTTACCATCTGCCTCAGGGACTCAACAGAGTTAGTGTAGCATCCGCTGTGGCCGTCCTAACCGGCGGTCCCGGCTACAGGCTCACGCCTGACCACCTGCCTTCAACAGCCAGCAGTCACTCCCCGAGCCCCCGTGGGCAACATAACACTTTAAGCCAATTGCTAAAACCCTGGCAAGCGAACTCACCCTTGGCTGAGGACCGTCTGGCCTTGCAAAGTCTTTTCCTGCATATGTGGTTAGTGTGAAAAGGTCTACAAAAAACTGGCCCCTTCTAATTATGTATTTTGACCTCCCTTAACCTGATGGGGCCTTCCCACTCTGGGTGCACTTGGACCCCCAACCTGCTTAGCTACAGCGCGCGCCACCAACCTCGCAAATTTGTGCCTGCGCTAGGGGGACCCAAATTCCCTGCTGCTAGCGGAAGAGTGTAAAGGGGATGCTGCACACACAGAAAATTCAGTGTTCTCACCATCGATGGAGGAGCCTCCGTGCTCGTCAGCAGACGTAGCCGGGATTTCTGATTCGGCTGAAGGTAAAGGAGCCGGCATGCCGGATCCACGCTCTGCGAGGCCGGTACCCTCAGCCGCCGGGTGAGTCGGGGATATCCCCCTGCTTGACATGGCCGCTTTGGGGAGTGCTGGCAGCTGCCGGGATGTGGACTCTGTGGAGCATCTGCGGACTCCGCCCCTTGTTCGACTGCTGACATCACCCGGGTAACTGCAGCCTCCGACACGGCAGGCACCGAAGTCCAGTGGTGATGGATTAGCCGCAGAGGAAATACGATCTGCATTAACTGTGACCTCGAAAGAAAAACACAGGCATGAGACATCACAGCGCTAAAGACCCTGGGAAAGAACATGGTGGGATGTCGCCTCGACTAACCCACGGCCCTCAGGGCGGGGGGGCACATTGGGAAACTAGGGGAATGTGTAGAGACCCTAGCTGAAGGGAAACTAGCCCAGAAAAGCTTGAGAATGCGCCAGACTACCAAACGAGGGACTGCAGCGGGGATGTGCCAGCCAACACAGGTACGTACAGGGGCATATTTCTGATATGGAGCCTGCTGCAATGGAAAAGCCCGGAAACCAAACTACTGTAAGCCAGTATAAACAACTAGGTGCCCAGCGGTCAGAGGTGAGGTAAACAACCATGTATTCTGCAAACTGGTGACCCACCAGCAACAAAAACATTACTGGTAAACTCGTGGTAAAATTAAGAGGCATAAGGCCCTGCAAGCAAGGCTGCTCAGACTGGGACCCGGCTATGCCAGTAGGCAGGGAGGCCACATGGAGTGAGCCCTGGAGGGCATGCTGGTTCCTGTAGTGCCACAAGGAGGATTTAGGGGTAACTCCTGATAGGCTGGCTCTCAACTCAGATATATTAAGTGCTGTTATCATGTAGCCTTACAGTAAGACAATTATATCAAGTGTAGGACTTCCGGCATCAGAGAAGCCGTGACGAGGCCCGAAAGCAATATATGTAACTAAGATCTCTGAATGACCCTCTATTATGTTGGTTTTTCATATCTTATTACTAATGCTCTTTGGTGTGCTGGGGGTTAAATCACCCTCCCTTGCAGCACCTGGGGGGCATTACTAGTTTCATTAAGCAGCTCTCACCACTGTTTTAGCTAACAGAGAGGGCAGAAATGGTGGCCAACTGTAACAGGCATGGCTGCACCATCCCAAGTGAGGCAGGGAGCCCACAGACAGAAGGCCTTGTGCCTCAAAGACACCCCCCATATTAAATGCCACAAGTGAAATCAAACCTAGAAACCAGGGCACCAGCAAGTGGTGCTGTAGTATCACCACTGCCAGCATGGAAATCCCCAGCCCTGACACTGTCTACATGTGGCTGTGATACAGGACAGGGTATTCTGTGCAAGCAGGAGCAGTTAAGGTACACAAACAGAAAAAGCAAGCTGTACAGGGAGGAATGAGGAGGCATGAGAGAGAATGTAAGCAATGGAAAAGTTACTTATCCTGCTTCAAGATTTAGCTGTTCTGCTTCAAGATTTAGCTGTATTGCTTCCAGACTGATCCAGAATCAAAGAGGCTCACTTCCTGTCTCTGATCACTGATATAACCCTCTCTGGCTGCCGCCCCCCTGCTACCTGATTGGCAGAACTAACTGCCACTCCACTACTATTTCCATAGGCTTTACACAGATGCTTCTGCTGTACATTGCTTGTGGACAACAAATTCACAGGCTCTTAAATTCCCTCTAGCCTATGCGGCCCTCGCTCTGTCAAAGTGTGGGTGTGTAATTTAAAATGACTTATATCCAAATGTACATGAGCCACAAAGCAGTTAGTAAGAGTTACTATACTTGATAAAGTGCTGATAATTCAATGTAAAGTTTGATGAAAGGAGGTGGAGTTTGGATAATTACTTAATAAGGACAAGTAAAAGTATATGAAACAGTTATAGTAATAGTTTGATGTGTAATGTGCACTGTGCATATCGCATATACCACATTTACATCTGACAAATATTTTAATACTGACTAAAATATAATTTTTCCATATGAAACTATGGGTCTATGTACTCCTTGGCAGTAGACCGTTAGGAGCTCATGGCTGGTACTTTGATTCCATCCACTGTATTTCTCTCCAAGATTTCATACATAGACCCCTATCTTTGTTAAAATTAAAGCAATTTTTTTTTTTTGTTATCATCTATGTATTTTGTTATAGCCTGACAGGTACAGCATAGATAGTTTTCTGTCAATACAAGTAAAAAATATTTTGCTCATACTGAGTTAGTAGGGAGAGCTCTGTCATTCCTTGGCCTTGGTAAAAGCTGCTATAGCTTGTGTTCTAACTTATCCCCAGCATGACATGAAAGTTATTAAAGACAATAGTCAGGACTATGCAGTGATCTTTAGCAAGCAAGAAAAACAATTTTCAGTGAACTACTCACCACAACTTCTGTAATATACTTCAAAGTCTTTCGTCTTACAGCTTGTGTGTAGCGGCCATTCTCTCATTTCTCCTGGCCATGGCAAGCACAAAGCAAACAGAATGAAGATGAAATTCTTCATTGTACGGAGTCGTTGCCCTTTTTACAACAGACTTTTAGTTTCTATGCCTCCGTTTTCTGCATGCAACACCTGTTACAGAGTTAAACTTTTCTGGTACAAAAATCAGTTTAACTGTTAACCCACATTAAGGCGCCTAGTGAATTATGCTGCTTGGCCTGTACCATTACTTAACTCTTAAGCTTAGAAATAACTCACACTGAAACACCTTATACTATAAATAAGACACTGACACCAACTGCGTAAGGTCATGGAATATTTGTTGTAACTGGTATGACCCTATTTGTTAAGGAATGCAAAGAAAAGCACTTGAGACCAGCACCCCCCGAGGATGTTATTCATGGCAGTGACCTAAGCACCCCAATCCGCTAACATCCCTCAATTGTGGGTACAGCCTGCGCTGTGATGGACATGCCACCCCCTCCTATGGCCTGACGAGGACACCTCCAGGAAGTGCCCATGCCCCACCGCGTTGAGTCGGGACTCGCCCGCCATCCTGGCAGAGGGGGGGGGGGCATACCGCACAGAGACCACCTGACACCCCACCTGAGTGCTGGTCGAGAGCACCTTCTCGCCACTGCCTCAGTTTCAAAGACCCCGCCGGGTCACCACGCGGAACTGTTGCCATATATAATTTTGTATAAACAGGTATAATTCAGTAGGTGCCAGGAAAAGCACGAATATTTTGAATTGAATTATGATTTAGGATGTGTGTCGTCAATTATTATTAATTGTACCTTGCTGCAAGAATATGGATCATTGGATACAGAACAGGATGTACTGGGTAATCCAAATGCTTAATCTCTAGGTGGTATGACATCCTACAGTGCGACTGCAACCTCAACAAGTCTGACTCAATTTGGATAGTAAGGGCAATTCCAGTCCGCTTGACCAAATCGTTACCCCCCAGGTGTATAAACAGAACATTATGGCGGCCCCATATACGGGCTTTGGCAGACAACAAATCCCACAGGCCTTCCCACTGCAAACCCCTTACGCCGAACCAATGAACAGCTCGGGCCCGAGACAGCACTGGAGCCGTGGCGGCCAATGGGTGCCTAGCAGCCCAGAATACAAACGAGTATCCCACTAACCAAACCCTGCCCAGAGTCATTGAGGGAGGGGGAGGGGCTGAAAAAGTAGAAACCTAAATGATATACTGTAACACAACTGAAAATACATTGACTGTAGCCCGAGTGAAGGGGAAAACCTTAGGGGGACAGCCAATTGAAATTAAGTCCACTGTCGGAGGAAAAAGTAAAAAATTCCCTTCACACCGTCGATTCCGGAATGCTACCCGTTCCAGAACCGATTGTAAATGAGATGTTTTCGGGCCAGCGCAACGGGTGCTAAACTACAATTTATCCAAACGTACATATTTCTTATAAACTGAAGACCTCCACCTCCCCACCGCCTGAACAGAGGAAGGTGGAAGCCCCGCTGCAGATGCGCAAGTCGCTGCCCCAATGCGGATCGAATGCATTCTGAAATATCGCTCCCGCCGACCTAAAGCCGCCACACATCGCTGAAACACAGCCACAAACTGGAATCGGGTCAGAGGCAACACATCACTGTGCGCCAGAAACTGCATGGCAGCACCCGGTCCGCGGTAGACGTACTACTCTGCCAAAGAGACGGGACAGATGGCCTTCAAGGTGACCCAGGAACCCCTGCCCATTTGACCTGCCTTGGATCTCCTTATCCTGCACAGGATCTGCCCCTCACGAAAGACTACGTCTTCCTTGAGAAGGCCAGAGCAGGAATGGTTGCTAGAGGCAACTAGCTCGCTTATGCGGAAAGCCCCGAAAAATGTAAATGAAAAGGCCACTTTGAAAAGCGCTGCCTCAAAGTCAGTCTCTGCCACTGTAGCTAAACACTGCATTAGATCCCTAAGCATGCGCTCGTCAACAGGCCTATGGGAGTCTGGAGCTACCGGTTGTACCTTGGCCCAGCCCTTCATGGCCTTTGTCAGCACAAAAGACCTAGTGGGGTCGGGCTCATTAAGCAGCCTAGAATGGAAAGCTATCCTGGCCAAAGACTCCGTCATAGCCGACTTTGACCTACCCTTTTGGTGGTGATCCCAGACGAACACGAGTAACCGGTCCTCGACTGACTTACTGCTGAACTCAGGCAAAACCTGAAACGTGGACCAGTCCCTCCAAGCAGCCCCGTAAGCTCTACGCGTGGAAGGGGCCAAAGTCAGAAGGGTCGGGGATGTCATGCCGGCTCTATGACCTGCCATGCAAAAGGGGGACAACTGAGCCCAGTGGGAGCAGCCTTGGGGACCAGCTCGCGAAGTCTCGCAAACTGGAACCGTGAGAGTGCGTCTGCTATACTGTTATCCACGTCCGGACATGCCTTGCTCTAAATTGAATATTGTGCCACAAACAATGTAACACCAGGTACCGCAACAACTGTAAGGCCTCCGGCGAGGCTGCCCTCTGGTTATTAATGGCATGAACTATGCCTAAATTGTCACACCAGAACACAATGTTCCGATCCACCAATTGGCCGGCCCACAATTCGGCTGCCACAATGATAGGAAACAGTTTGAGCAGTAACAGATTGACCGTGAAACCATGGTCAATCCAGGAGTGCAGCCATGGGGCACAGCACCAGTCACCCTGAAAATAAGCCCCCGAAACCAGTGAAGCCCGCAGATTCGGTGTACAGCTGAAGCTCCACGCTAGAAGAAGGGTCATCAGGCCAAAGCAACTCCAGATTAAACTGTTCTAGAAAACAGGACCAGACTCCCAGGTCGTCCATAATCTCCCGACTCAGCCGAACTGTATGGTGTGGGTCCCGGACCCCCACCATGGCCCTCTCCAGTTTACGGCAGAAAACATGCCCCATAGGGATAATGCGACAGGCAAAATTGAAGGATCCAAGTAGCGGCTGAATCAGCCGCAGCCGAACCCTCCCCTTCCGCCGGCACTCCCCAATGAGAGCCTGCAACTTAGTCACCTTGTCCTCAGGCAACCTACAGCAGCCAGCAGGAGGAGGAGTTTGCAGGTGCACACTAAATATAAATGCTAAACCTTTTAATATCATTGCTATATTGCATTTCTGAGGTTCTTAGCATAATGATGGCAATTATTATGGGCTTGTCCTCCGCGTCCAGGTTATCTCAATAGGACAAGTCCCTGTATCCGGAAGTCAATGCCGGAAGTGCGTCTAAACTAAGGCGCTGTCGCCGTTGGGTGGGTAACCAGCTTCAGTGGAGCGCAAGCCTCCCTGTTGCTAAGGATGTACTTCCTGGAGCACTCACTGCACTCATGTGGGGATGGTCTGCCGCAGCACCCGGGGTCCAGGATTCCGTGTTGCTGTGAAAGGTGTCTGTGAACAGATAAAGAAAAAACGAGTGATAGTATTAAAATATTAAAATAGCACTGAATATGGTTAAGATCTCTAGTGAGAGAATGTAAGTACTTTGTGATAAGTGCTGTTAAAAAAGTGTCTATTAGATTCAGTGAAATTACAGCGTTTTGGCTAATTCCATATCTTATGTTAACAATATCATGAGTTCTATTATATTTGCCATAATGGTGGGTGCTGTCAAATAAGTTAGATAGTCTAAAAATAGATCTACCTTGAGTCACCATGTTACTGATAGTAATTGATTACCACCACCGTAATGACACAGAGTGACATGAACATAGAACACAATAAGTGATGGAGAGGGAATAAACCCCTGTAATTCTGCATCACTGTTTCCTAGCTGCAAGTCCCTTCAAGTCCCTACATAAACCACCTGGACGACCCATTATCAGTGCCCATAACTCCATTTACCAACCTGTCTCCCAGTTTTTGGATACCATGGTGCAACCACTGATTACTAAACAACCATCTCACATCAAGGATACCACAGCCTTCTTAAATGCTCTAGCCTCAGTACAGAACATCCCAGAAGGGGCTCTGCGGGTCACAATGGACGTGACCAGCCTTTACACAAGTATCCCGCAAGAAGAGGGTCTAGAGGTAATAATAATGAGATGCATTGCCTCGACTTGGATGAAACTGACGTTAAATAACAACTATTTCTTGTTCAATGGACATTTTTATTGTCAACGCAATGGGTGTGCTATGGGCAGTGCTATTTCGCCATCTTTTGCAAACATCTATATGTTTCAGCAAGAAAACACTATGTTCTTTGAAAATCGAGACATTAGCCAGCACATCCTGATATTTACAAGGTACATAGATGACCTGTTTATGGTCTGGTCTGGGGGACAGTATCATTTGGAGTCAACTATTGCATCTATTAACCAACGGGACTCACCCATCAAGCTGACTTACCAATTCTCCACCACAGAAGTGAACTACCTGGATTTTAAGGTCACCCTAGAATCAGGCCGATTCATTACAGATATTTACTCAAAACCTACTGACAGGAACACCCTGTTGAACTTTCGAAGTTTCCATTCCCGATCACTGAAAGCTGCCCTACCCAAATCACAAATGATGAGGGCAGCGAGAATTACCAGTGACAAAGCCAAGTTGCCAAAGTCCTTGATAATTTTGTCTCTAAATTCACGGACAGAGGCTATGAGTTAAAACCCCTGCTACAACAAAAGGAGGAGGTCCTGTCAATGGACAGGAGACATCTACTGCAGCCAAAACAAGAATCAAGCCCCTCCTCACAGAAACAGGAAGTACTACCATTCGTTACCAAATACAATGTCACCAGTGCCATCCTTCCAAGAGCCACTAGAGCACTTTGGCCCATAGTGAAGTCAGACAAAAGTCTCTCAAGTCTGAACACTAAAAGACCGATGATCTGCCACACAAAGGGCAGAAGCATTAAGGACGCCATAGTGCATAACGACATCACTGGCTTTTCTTCCAACGCTGCAACCAAGACTAACTTCCTGACCCGTGCACCCGGATGCTATAAATGCCTGGGTTGCTCCACTTGCCAGCACATGTTAACAGGGAACAAATTCGTACACCCCACCACCAAAAGGGCTTATTCAATCAGACATATTGGGTGACATTCTATGCAATGCGCTAAATGCGCATGTTTTATTTGCGCACCACATCGCCGCAAATCGCACTTTTAGAAATCACATTTTTCAGTCAAAATGCGCATATTTAATGTGATGCACATTGGAGGCTGAAAAGTGCGAAGAGGGGCGATTTGCAGCGAAGTGGTGCGCTGTATTTAGTCCTGAAAATGTGCGATTTTCATGTCTGAAAATCGCACATTTGCAGGACAGCGCAAAGTGTAAAAAAAAAAACGAGCGCGGGGTCCCCCGCCCGAGTATAACCAGCCCCGGGCTCACTGAGCCGGTGCTGGTGACATAAAATCAGGGTCCCCGACAAATAGGGGTCCCCTTGATTTTATGAAACCAGCACCAGACTCAAGGTCTGGCGCTGGTTCCCAAAATACGGGGGACAAAGTGACTAGGGGTAGTCAGTAAAAGAGGTAGAGACAGTGTCAGAGAGGGTAAGAGAGAGACAATGTCAGTCAGGTAAAGAGAGAGTGCATCAGAGCGAAGGAGAAAAAGTGTCAGGAACAGAAAGGGAGAGACAGCATGAGAGGGAGAGAGGCAGAGAAAGTGTCAAAGAGAGAGGTTGGGGCAGACAGTGGAGGTTATTCTGATCGGTGCGGCCAAACGTGCGTACGTTCGCTATTAACGTACGCTAGCCGCACGCGGCCGTTGGGGTTAAGTCCACCCACAACTCAGCCGCATACGTACGGGCATAAACAACGTAGAAGGGGAGTGGCGTACAAATGAGCGTACGCCAACGTACACGGACGGGCCAGCCCTTACACTCCGACAACTGGCGTACAACTGAGCGTACGCCGCCATTTACGGACGTCTCTCGTCCGTCTTCCCACCGCCTTCTTGCGGAGATCTGAGCGTACGCCAGCTTGCACGGACGGGTCCCTATTGTTTTCAATGGAAAACTCAGCTTATGTCACCGCTCGTGAGAGTGAGCGTACGTCCGTGTACGCTGGCATACCCTTCACATATATGGACCTGCAAATCTTGCCTTTCAACTAGAATTCTGACAATTGATTAATCAATCTATTTGTTATTCAATTATTGTTTTCTATTAACTCAATTGTCTACCTTAATAAAGACCTAATAAAACAACATTTTAACCCTCATTACATGTATATTTGTTATGTTCTAATGTGGCATTTTAATCACTATCTATGTGTCCCCATATTGCTGTTACTTTTAAATCAAGTTATGTTGGTGTTTCTGTATATGTACTAAATTATGTCCATAATTACTTTGTCCACAATGTGTAACATGTATACCTACCCTGATGTTATGTGTGATGTTTTAATCGAACAACATTAAACATTCATGCATTTTCACTATGTGTTATTTTACTCAAAAACACACACATTCACACATCAATCATTACCCCTCACCTCAAATTACAAATATAACTTACATTACACATCTGTATGTACCTACCCTTACAAGCCCTCTAACATATTTATTATTAAAAACACAGGCAATTAATAAGACAATAGAAACGTTTATTTAGAACAAAAATAATAAGGGGGGGGGGGGGATAAAAATAAATTAAATGCGGGCCTCCAGAAGGCCAAAAAGAATTTGTAAATACAGGAGGGTCAGGACGATCTCCCACATGAGGGCTGCCACCTCCTCCTGCTGCTGTTCAGTGTCTGTAGTGAAGGGATAAAAAAAAAAAATTAATATATAACATACACAAATGTTTGTTGTATTTGTACATAATAAAAAGTTCAGAGTTATGTGTGAAGGCCACATACATTTTTAAACTACATTGAAGATGGGTCTGCTGTAAACACAGTACTAAAAAAAAATATATGTTAACACATACATACTGTACATAGTAAATAACATTAATTCAATTACTCCTTCTTGGATGAATGTATGCTGTATCCCAATTGGTAGTTTGGTTTTGGGGGACTGTCCTCTAACCTCACAATTAGGCTGTGCTATTTAAGGGTTATGACATTGTTGTGGCTTAAGCACTCCTTACTATTTTAAATTTAGGACATTGCTGTACAAATTATAGGCCTACAGCTATGTTTGTAAAGCATGCATCCGCATGGCCTCACACACTATTAACAAAACAATCTCTACATTTATGTTGCACATCATGCTGGGAACTGGAGTTACCCAACGCCTGGAGCCACATAACTACCACACCACTAATGTCGGATATCTCATTGGATGTACTGTTATGTCAATTATTCAAGGGGTGAGGCATGGCCACACTCAAAAAAACCACCAAGGGGACCCTTGTTCCTGGAGAAGGACAGGACACACCTCATGGTCGCCCTGCAGTGATATGTTGCAACTAATGTTGATGTTGGATACACATATGTGGTTGTTGTGATTGTTTATGTGTAGAAATGTGTAGGTAAACATTAGACACATTATTTACTTACGGCTACTTGAGCCATTCTGGTCGCCGCTGGTTGGCTGTGCGGTGGTTGGGGGGGTCAGGAGCAAGGGGGATGGGATTGGCCTATGGATGCTGCTAGTGGGTGTGAGTGGGGATTGGAGAGGTTTGGGGGTGGGTGGTGGAGAGGTGTAGGGGGGTTGGAAATGGGGTGGGGAGGGGGTAGGGGTAGGGGTGTGGGTGGGGGTAGGGGTGTTAGTGGGGGTAGGGGTGTGGGTGGGGGTAGGGGTGTGGGTTGGGGAGGGGGTGGGGGTGGGGGTTGGGGAGGGGGTGGGGGTGGGGGTAGGGGAGGGGGTGGGGGAAGGGGATGGGGAAATTGTGTGGGCCCCAGCTTGACCCATTGTCTCGGCCTCCTCTTCCTCCTCTTCCTCCTCCTCTTCTTCCTCCTCCTCTTCTTCCTCCTCCTCTTCTTCCTCCTCCTCTTCCTCCTCCTCTTCCTCCTCCTCTTCCGGCTGCTCCTGGGCTGCCTGGTCCCGGGCTGCCTGCTCCCGGGCTTCTATGCGGGCTCTTGCCCGTGCTGAAATGTTCATGTTGATGGCATAGAAATCGAAGATTGGGTTTCATAAAAAAGGGGGAAAGAAAAATTCACATTAGTCATGCTCATAACCTTCCAAATTATCATTGCTGTTATATTTCAGACATTTATCATGCAAACTAATTGATATGCTACACCCAAAAACTGAGCAACTACTTAAACCCCCCCCCCTATACACCCATATACACCCCATATACACCCCCTATACACCCCCTATACACCCATATACACACACCATATACACCCCATATACACCCCCTATACACCCATATACACCCCATATACACCCCCTATACACCCCCTATACACCCATATACACCCCATATACACCCCATATACACCCCCTATACACCCATATACACCCCATATACACCCCATATACACCCCCTATACACCCATATACACCCCATATACACCCCCTATACACCCCATATACACCCCCTATACACCCATATACACCCCATATACACCCCCTATACACCCATATACACCCCATATACACCCCATATACACCCCCTATACACCCATATACACCCCATATACACCCCATATACACCCCCTATACACCCATATACACCCCATATACACCCCATATACACCCCCTATACACCCCCTATACACCCCCATACTCAGGAACATATTTATAAAAAGTACAGAAAAGATTGCAAAAAAACGCAGGCATACTAGTAAATAAAAACTTACATCGGGCAATATGGCGGCGAAGTGATGATAGCAACACTGGCTGCCGCCGGCGCAGGTCAGACCAGCGCCGCTCAACTTGGCCCAGGCTCCTGTGAACGCCGGTCCGGGCAAAGATTAGCTGGCGGGCAGCATTATATGCCCGCCGCTTGTCATTATTTGACACATAAGGGCCCCTGGGCCCCAGGCGCCGGTCCATGACCTCAACCAAGGCCAATAGCTCCTGGGTAGAAAACGCCCTAGCCCTGGTTGAAGTCATAGTGGCAATGGCGCAGTTATTAATTGCAGGTACATATATCACTTTTGGTGCTTGCTGATTGGTGTAAAAAATTGTTTGTTTAGTATTAACTTTATTAATCCTTCTTACATGAACAAACTGGATGCGAATAGAAACTTACGCGGACCGTTCCGATATACACACCATAACCAACAGCATGCATTCAATGTATAGAGAGGAACTGTATATACAGTGTGCGTAAAAGAATACACGCAAGCGTCTACTAATAAAAACGCTGCTAAAAGGGGCCCAATGCAACATGTTGGTGTATGACAATTTCAGACTCATTACATATGTAAGGAAAGCATTATAACGTGATGTTTTGAAATGTGACTCACAAAGCATACACGAACTCCAACAGATACCAGCTGACAACACTCATCATTGGAATGACAGGTGCACACATTTCACGCTGCAGAACACAATGCTCCACAACCTGTGTATGTGCATATACAGGTGATTGATCAGGTGCGTGGAGACCTGCGTAATTTAAGCGGCAATTATCGGCGGGAAATATCGGCGTAAATTAGCAAGTACATTGCGGGGAAAAATATACGCCCCCTTGTTCATGGCGGGAGATTAACATATAAATATTCAGTCAGATGCAGGCCACAATTGCTGCAAACATGTCTAGTTCAGACGACTCCGCAGCTGAGGACGCTCTCCAGAGAGCAAGAGCAGAATCCTTGCTTGAAAGGTTGAGGCAGAGGGAGCAGGAGAGGACAAGGAGGACCCAAGACCAAGCGGGCCCCTCAGTAACAGGCCCTGTTCAACCTCCACCAGCTCCACAAGGGCCAAGCAACCAGCCAGAACAAGAGGTTGCATCTCTCCAAACAGGTGTGACCCAGCAGGTGCATGGTGAGAGAACTGGGGCCACCAGAAAACAAGCTGCAACATCGAGGGTGAGGACTGAGCAGGATACCACCCCCAGAAAGAGAAACCCTGCATTTGTAGAGGCCGAATTAAGAATTTTAGTGCCCAGAGCACGCGAATGGATAGAATTGCCAATCAGGAAGCCGGGTGCCAGTGCAAGGAGAAACCTTTGGGACAAGATAACAGAGGAAGTGAACCAGGTGTCACCAGTGGTCAGAGATTGGCTATCGGTGAAGAAAAGGCAAGTGTGTTTGTCCCCCTGATAATGTCATATGTGTGTACATATGTTACATGTATGTTTTGAGAATAATAGAAAGGTGTGTTTGTAGATAGTGCTACACTTCAATGTCACATGTGAACACAACCATGTCTAATAACCCACATTGATATATGAAACATGCACCATTGGTGTGATGTGAGGTTATGGGCACAGTTCTGCTCATGTGAAGTATGTGATGGGACAAGAGAAAGTGTGTTTTGGAAAGAGTTGTTGTGAAGGTGCCCATACACGTTACAATTATTGTATACAATATTGTATACAATAATTGTAACGTGTATGGCCACCTTTACATGTTCCATATGATGCAACTGAAACAAGAATGAGCAAACTGTGCACATGTAGCTGGTGAGAAACTACACATCCCAGTATGCCATCCCATAGTTAAATGACTCCATAATAACCACACTGTCAAGCTATGGTGGAATGTGTAGTTTCACAACAGGTGGAGGTGCCTAATTTGGCCAGGGATGATGTCATTTCTGCATAGTGATCTATGTATGTGCATTTAGTGGCCTAATGAATGAGATGAGACACTGAAATGCCTCCTAATGGAGACATTAATGTGTGTGTGGGACACATATGGATAAAAAACATAAGATCACCCACACTAGGAAATGTAACGTAGTCATGATGTTCACTAGCACAGTGGTGCACATATCTCATGGGGATATTTGTATTTTTAAACTTGTAGGTGGACCGACTTCAAAAGTACACTGAAGAGGAAGATGACTGACCGGTACAACCACAGCATGTCCACCGGGAGAGGTCCTATGCCCGATACTTTGGAGTATACCCCCCTGGAGCAGGACGCCTTGGACGTCATTGATGTGGGCGAGGTCAGGGGGATCTCCAATATGGACAGTGAGCTCCCGGCGGAGGTCTTTGATGCTGCTTTTGATGGTAAGTCACAGTAATGCATTGTATTTTGAAAGAGATTTTTTAGTGCGTATGTGATGGTGACATTGTTTTCAATTATTATCCTAGCAGAAGCAGAAAGCCAGGATGTACCGGCAGCATCTTCCTCTGCAGAGCCACAGGTGGAGCAAGTGGTCCAGCCTCCACCAAGACGTCGCCCCCAGCCCCAGCCACAGGAGACATGGGATGAGAGCGTGTTGGTGATGCTGGAGAGGATCGAGCAGCAAGGGGTGGATGCTGGGATCCGTCAACAGCAGGTGGCGGAATTTCTGGCGGAGTGGAAGGCCACAAACAGGCTGCAGTGTGAGGCCTTAAACCGCATTAATGACACTCTGGCGGCTGGCATGCTAAGCATTGGCCAACACCTCAGCCGCCAGAATGAACTTCTTGCGGAGCAGCTGACCACCGCCAGGTCCCTAAGGGACAATCCCCCATCTGCTGGCCCACCCCAAGCTGCTCCCCAACCTTCCACCTCTGCTGACCCTCCTGTGTCCACTAGGGGAAGACGCCGCAAGCCAGCTGAGCCAAAGGCCCCTGTCCCCAAGGCCCCATCTAAAAGGGGGAAAAAAGGGCCCAAATAATGAGACCTGGTTCACTTCCTCTGTGGTTGTACCCCAAATGTTTAAATTGCACTGGACATCCACTTCCTGAGTTGGCCATCTATCCATTTGCGTGCCATGGGCATTAAAGTTCTTATTTTGACCTCTACAAATGCAGGATAAATTTTTGGTGGTGTGTATCCTGCTTAGTATTCACCCTGGTTGTTGCAGTACGTATTCTGGTGTCCACATTTCTTTCACCATTGCATTTGCAGGGTAACACATGTTTGGAGATATGCAACCTCTTGTTCTGGCTGTTTTTTTATTTTTGTGTCTATTTTATTTGTTTATTTGATTTCTGACATTAAAGTGTGAAATAAGCTGTGATGCTGAACAGCAAATAAATTTCTTTTACCAATTAAATCAAAATTGTTGTATGTGTAATTTCTTGTGTGAAACAAATACTAGATTTATGTGTACTTACTGACCAGGGTATTTTTGAACATTTGTTGAAGTGTGGTCGAAGTTTCCCATGTGTAACCCTCTCCATGGCCATTCCCATGTTCCTATCCAACTTTTCCCTGCTAATTAGTTTGTGTCAGCACATGTGCAGAGCAACTTAATAGGTGAGAAAGCAGTTTGTGTGCAGGTGAGGTAGCTCTTACACAGTGGCGTAACTATAAATTTTGCTCCCCCCAGCCAAAAAAATTATTGCGCCCCCCCCCCCCCCCCCCCCCCCATGGAATTTTGGTAAGGCAAAAAAAAAAAAAAAAGAGTTCATTTTTTTTCAAATCAAGTAATGTTTATTACGTTTTTGTCAATGTAAAACATTACATTACAATAAATAAATTTAAAGTGGTGCAGTTACTGAGCATCATTTATAAACTTAATAAACGTAGCACAAGTGTTCAACATAACAACAGCAAACAGCAAATAATTTTAGAATATAGGGCAGTGGCGCGCCCAGTTAGGACATCAACATACAATGAATAAATTGGGATCTGCCATATAAAATGGATAATACTGCCAGGGGCCCCAGAAACAAACAAGTCTAGTGACAACCAAACTTTCAACGGTGAACAAAATAACATTTTACTTGTATACTGCTACATTTCCTTCCACTCTTTTTTAAAATTTTGAACAACTATCTGAATTTCTTTCTTCGTGCTTTGGCTTCAGCAAAGTCATCAAGAACTTGATCCCTGTTCATTTTTCTACCTGCCTCACATTCAATGCTTAGGACTGAAAGGCTTTGCAGTCGTCCCTGAGACATGGTGCTTCGAAGATAATTCTTTATTAATTTCAGTTTAGAGAATGATCTCTCGCATGAAGCCACTGTGACTGGAATGGTCAAGAACAATAGCAAAGCTGTGCATACATTGCAATAGGAGCCTGCAATAATATTGTTTTCCACAATCATCAAATGTGCAAAATCAGCCATGTTGTTTAATTTCTGAATGTCGACCGGTAATACGGTTCGCAAGGTAAGCAACTCTTCAGCAAATGCTCTTGTCAGAAATTTTGGATAAAAATCCACAATCTTGTTTGCCGACCTTACAACTTCTTCATCTGTCGCCTTCAACAAGTTGGCCGGTATAACAATGCCAAACCTGTCTACAACTTCCTTCATGCCTTTAAACCTGTTTTGGAGTTGTCCATTAACCACATCAAGTGTGGCATAGAACACATTAACTCTAAACGCATCTTCAGGGTCTTTGAAAGGCTCGTGTTTGGCCAGATCGTCAAAGAATTTTATAATAGCATGTGATCGTTTGTTGCCAAAATTGGCATCAATCTTCCAAGTTTTTGCTAATGCCGCAGCTTCCTCCTTTGTTCGCTGATAATTATTTCTTAGTTCCGTCATGTCATTGGTAACCTGTGCCAGAAAGTTGACAGATTTTGATAGGTCTGCATCTTTTGCCTGAAGGAACTTAGAAGTTGTCTGAACTGATTTCAGGACCTTGTACCAAATAACAAGTATGAAAACAAATTTAAAAGATTCCATGGCTTTCTTAAGGCCACTTGCCTCATCTCTTTCATCTTTTTTTCCTTTCAAAATGATCTGTGTTAGTGCCTTCATTACTGCAGCAAATCGATTCTTCACTGCCAATACAGCATCAAACCTACTAGCCCACCGAGTAGGACACAACTTCTTCAATGTCACATCTGGATGACCCTCTACATTCATTCTTTTAAATTCATGGTACGGTTCCAGAAGTCTCCAACGATTAATGCTTGCAGCTAGAAAAGTATACAACTTCTGCAAGATGTCAAAGAACTTTTGGACATCTTCAATTTCTGCTACAGCATCATTCACAACCAAATTGAGATTGTGTGATGCACAGTGGACATACAAAGCATTCTTTTCTACCTTTTTGATGTTGGCTTGTACACCATTGTAGATTCCACTCATCGCTGCAGCTCCATCATAACCTTGGCCAACACATTTTGACACATCAAAGTTTTTTTGTTTTAAACCTTTCAGAATTTCATTTGACAGCCCCAAGGCAGTTTGATCAGTGATTAGTCGAAATCCAAGAAATGTCTCTTTAATTAGTACTTCTGTTGGTCTGCCACTCTCATCCTTACTTATAGTTACATATCTGTAAACTTCACTCATCTGATCACACTTCGATATGTCTTGCGTCGTGTCCATAAGAATTGAATAGAATGGTTGTTCAGCTATCTCATTGACCAATGTCTTCTGCAAATGTGAGGAAAGTACCTGAATGAACTCATTTTGAATTGCTGGGCTTAGGTATTTCACTTTATTCTTAACAGCTCCACCAGGATCCTTCCGCAAAAGTTCATTAAGAACAGGGTCGTATTCAGCCAAAAGCTCAACAATTGCAAGAAAATTTCCACTATGCGAATGCCCAATAACTTCACGATGACCACGGAATGACAAATTACAAACGGCCAATGTTAATGTTACACTTAGCAGACGATCCAAGACTTTCTTCCAAAAGTTTTTCTCATTTTGTATTCCTTTCTCCAATTCCTTGTCTATTCTTCCATGCAATTTCCATTGTTTGAACATGCAACAGGCAGTTGTATGTATGACGCTGTGTTCGTGATCCATCAGTTTTCGAGACAGTCCCTTCCAATCTGAAATTCCTGATACCCAGCTTTCTTGGTATCCTTTCCTATTGCGTTCTGCAAACAGCCAACAAGGTTCACAGTACACTTTGTTTAATATTGGAGAATAGCATATCCACATTCTTGGCATTTTCACTCCACATTCCGTCACTATGTCATAGTAAAACTTTGTAAAACTTCTACGGTGTTCATCACGTGGAAATGGTCCCACAGGTCTGCATGATCCATGTTCTATTATGAAAGCTTTAATGCCTGCATCAATAATGTTTACAGGGTAGTGTGCTCTGTCTGTGGGATATGCTGCAGTAATTGGTAATTGAAAGCCTGCATTGTCATCCTGGAGGGGATGTGCTTGTTCAGGAACTTGAGTAACTTCTGTGTCGCTGTCGGCTGACAGCGGCAGAAGAGTCTCTTCATTACTAATATTATCTGAGTTTGTACAGCTGTCGGCTGGCAGCGGCAGAAGGGTGTCTACATTAGTACTATTATCTGTGACTAAGTCCGTTAATACTTCTTCATTTTCTGAGTGTGACACCAATGTGGACGTTGAAGGGTCTTCCGTACATTCTGTACTTGGAACAGTTTCCACATTTTGCGAACCTGAAGGTGTTTGTACTCGTTGAAGAAACCGATCCAATTTGGGTAGTTTCTTAACAGCTTCTTGTTCCATCCTGCGTTTTTGTCTATTCTGCGCTCCACTTAGTTTTTTGCTGATGTGTGACATTTTCTATCTGCTTGAAACTTCAGGACAGTGCAACCCTGCAACTGGTTCTGCTGCTGTCTGCAATATCAAACCAGAGATGTTTTGTAATAATCTGAATAAAGTAGCCGATTAAAGAAGAATATTGTACTTACATTTATAAAGTGTGGCTAGTTCATATTAAAAATTGAGTTGTGGAAAACCCTTACGCGCAATAGTTGCTCAATGGGACCGCTTTGAGTGATTTGTATCACCAAAACACACAAAGAAATACAGTACTGCACATGAAAACCAGGTTGAACTAGATGGACGCAAGTCTTTTTTCAGCCTTACCTACTATGTAACTATGTAAAACACCAATACGGCCCCCAACGCTGATATTATTCCTTCCTATTCCTCAACACTGCAAAACCTGCTTAGACCAGCAATTTAAAATGTTTTTTAAAACGAGTCAGAGCAAGTTTAACTCCCTTTCGCATGTAAATACCTGGTCTAAAGCAGGTTTGCGGTGTGAAAGCAGCATCAGTGTCACAGCCCACACCTCCTCCCTCCCCTCTGCCTCCTCCTTCCCCTCCTCTCTGGCGGTGACCCCGGCTTGCTCTCTGGATGGGGATCTGACACTCACTGGCTGCTGGGGGTAAATGGGGAGGGAGGGACACTACCCCACTCATACCCCCTCATCCCCCAGTACCTGAGGCAGGGGCAGGGTACACTAAGCATTACCTGATCCCCTCTGAGCCAGCGCCGTGCATATGTAATGAGCATCCGGCTCATTAAATATGCACTGCGCTGGTGACCAATAGTGCTCACTGCTGCCTGGGTACCGTTTCAGACCTGTTCAGACATAAAAAAAAACTTGTCTGAAACGGATAGGACCCTGCTTTTTTACAGTTTTAAAATACCAATTATTTTAAAACGGTAAATTCACTCTGGACCTTTCAGACTGCACATATTACTGTTTAGAAACGGTAAAAAAAAGGCAATATACTGGTTAATATGTGCGGTCTGAAAGGGGCATAACTTGATGGAAGTAGAACCAATTAATTTACAATAATACAATTAATATACAATAAGTTGGTGGTGTAGCTACAGATGGAGTATTTCCCATCCTTGCTGGTGGGTCGCCAGGACGTCCCCTCTGGCGACCCGCCAGCAGCCTCGCCAGCGAATACACTGAGACGCGCGTGCACGTCTCAGTCTCTGTCGCCAGCGCGACGGAAACCCTGTCCGTCTCCACCTCAGAGAGACGGACAGGGTTAGGGGGGGGGGGGGGGGTTAGAGGGGGGTGCGGGCAGGCGTCGAGGACCCCGGGGAACGGATGGAAGCTCCGTCGGAAGGGGACACGCGTGCGTCTCGTGCACGCGCATCCCCTTCTCGCCATCGCCATGGCGCTGGATGTCGGCTGGCGACACCAGCGCCATCCCCTGCCAGGATGAGAGCTACTCCATCTGTGTGTTTATATATTCTATACTTGGCATCTATTGTAATCAATTGTAAGTCACTGAGTTCTTTTTTTGCTGGTTTGTTTATGTAGACCAGGCCTGTCCAACCTGCGGCCCTCCAGCTGTTGTGAAACTACAAATCCCAGCATGCCTTGGCAAATCCCAGTTTTAGCATTCCCTAATAGCAACACTGTGACAGGGAATGCTGGGATGGCCAGAGGTTGGACAGGCCTGATGTAGACTGTAATCGGGCACTATCGCTTGTGGCGACACATAAAAGGTCTATAATAATAATACTAAGAACAATCTATATAACATGAAGCTATATGCAACATACCGTCTATCTGTGAACAGGTACCAAAAATAGATATCTATATATCAATAGAAAGGCGTCACTCCGGTTCTTGATAAGAAAGATGAAATTCAACTGTTTATTGTGAATGGTGTTTCGTGCCTACTTTTGTCTTCAGGACACACAACTTGTCCTGAAGATGGGCGCAGACCCGAAACACTGAGAATGCCAGGGGACGGCGAGGGACCATCGGGGGACCAGGTAAGTATGAACAAATAAAAAAATTGAATAACCGTAAAAATTACTTATACGAAATGCATGTGGTCCTGAGATAATCTACTGCACTTTATTTATTTATATACCTAGCCGATGCAGATCGGTCTCTCCCCTGTATCCAGTGGCTTAGCAGCATGAAAGCGTTGTGGATCATTGCTAGGCGACGCCCTCATCGAGGTGTGCCACAGGTGACATCACGTGCCACGTCAGAAGCCGCCCTGGACGGAGTGGAGACCGTGACCGCATCCTATCTATCTATCCATCCATAGTAGACTATTCAGCCCGGCACTCCCTAGAACAGGGAGGTGAATAGACATGGGTGGCTTCAGGATACATATATAGAATACAGCACAACCACTCAGCGACACTCCACGGTTTATCAAGACATAGAAACATAGAATGTGACGGCAGATAAGAACCATTTGGCCCATCTAGTCTGCCCCTTTTTTTACCCTTCAGGTAATCTCATCCCTTTTTAATCCACATGCCTATCCCAAGCATGTTTAAATTGTTCTACTCTTTAATCCGTCGTTTCGAGGGATGGATACCCCTTTTTCAAGGTACAGTGCAAATAACACAGCAAACAAAAACACAATTTATATCTATCAAAAGTGCTTACTCACTTTTCCGCTGCGTGGGGCTGCCACGGCGTATTCCCCTCAATTTCCGGTCGGCGACCTGGTGTAGTTAGTTGTTAGGGTTGTCAAGGGATTTCCCTGAAGACAATGCATAAAAAAACGCATTGAAATGTTGCCTTAAATACCAGCATTTATTTTTCCGCTGAGAGTGCCATGTAGGGTGGCCTATCCCGGGATCGGGATCGGCGGGATCCCGGGATTTGGCCCCTAAAACGACGGGATTTCAATCCCGGGATTGGAGTTTCCAATCCCGGAATTTTCGGGATTAGACTGCGCATCCGCAGTCTAATGCCGGGCAGCGGCTGGGCTTGTGCTCAGACGCTGCCCGGCTACTCCCGTCCCGGTCAGTGTGCCTCTGCGCATCGTGACGACGTCAGAGGTCACACTGCGCCGGCCACACAACAGCCGGCAGATCCTGCACTGACCTCCAGCCGTACCACACACCCACCCAGGCTGCCTGCATTTGGGTCCCTGAGGCCACACAACAGCCGGCAGATCCTGCGCTGACCTCCCGCCGTACCGCCCACCCACCCAGGCTGCCTGCATTTGGGTCTTCGAGGACCCCATACATTGCCCGATGCCTACATACCCAGGCTGCATCCTCCTGCATACAGCCCAGCTCCATCACCCACCCGGACCACACCGCACCTGTAAGTAAATATGTGGGTGCCCAGGTAAATATGAATCCAATCCTGCCGGCACTCTGTTAGTTAAGCAGCTTGCCCCGATGCACTAGAAGAATATTCATACAAACTCTAAAGAAAGAAGGCACTCTGGAAAAAACGATGTAAAGAAACACACAAACGTGTATTGTTGAGCTTTCGGGGTTTGACCCCCTTCCTCAGAACAATTGGCTGTAGTCGTGTTCTGAGGAATGGGGTCAAACCCCGAAAGCTCAACAATACACGTTTGTGTGTTTCTTTACATCGTTGTTTCCCGAGTGCCTTCTTTCTTTGGAATATATATATATATATATATATACACACACACATACATACATACATACATACATACATACACATATATATATACATATACACACACACACACACATATATATATATACACACATGCAGTTCCTCTTCCCTGCCTGGGGTGTCGCTGTCTGATGTAGTGCTTCTAGCACAGTGTGGTCTGTATATCAGTACTGATATGTGAACCAGACCAGTGGTAGAAACACCACAGCAGACATCAACACCCCAGGCAGGGAAGAGGAACTGCATGGGGGTGCTAGAATGAAATATATACACATATATATATATATATATATATATATATATATATATATATATATATATATATATATATATATATATATACATACACACACACACACCTTTTACATTTATTTCTTTATATAGGTGCAAATAAAAACACACCTCTTATTTTACAAGTCAGGTTTTTGAGGAGTAAAGACTGGGTCTGGGTGGACTGGGACACTCTGTCTTTCTCTGCTCCCTGAGGCTCCCTAGTCCCTGCTCACAGTGTTGCCAACTCTGAAATGAAAAATAAGCAAATGATGATCGAAAAACAAGCCCAAACCATTCGGAAAAATAATTGTGATTGTTTGTATGCACGAAGAAATTTATTAATTCTAAAAGGTGCATACATGGGGCCTTATTCGAGTTCACTCTTTCAGACAAAATCCTTCTTAGATGGACAAAACCATGTGCACTGCAGGTGGGGCAGATGTTACTTGTGCAGAGAGAATTAGATTTGGGTGGGGTTTTACTTCAAAGTGAGATCTATATTGCAGTGTTAAAATAAAGAAGTCAGTATTTACCCTGCAAAGAAACACCAAAAAATCACCAAATCTATTTCTATCTGCACATGTTACATCTGCCCCCCTGCAGTGCACATGGTTTTGTCCATCTAAGAAGGATTTTGTCAGAAAGAGTGAACTCTAATAAGGCCCACGGTCTCAGATTCTGGTCTGATCGCTCCCCTGAACCTTTGCACTGGGGAGCGATGTTTAGCTACTTCGAATGTGCATAAACTTTTATGCACATGTGCAGCCGCTTTGTGCGAGTGGGCACGGTGAATTGATTATTCACTGGCTCGTTCACACTTAGCAGTGCGGGCGAGGGTCGTGGGTCAGCTTCCATGGGTAGCGCCCATCGGAACACCCAGCGTTTCATGGGCATTCCCATGGTAATTCGCAGGTGACATGGGTACCAGGGGTCGGCAGCTGACATCATCGGATGTCAGCCGCCCGCCCTCTTCCCGCAGAGGGAGCAGCAGATCTAAGACACCAGATATTGGGCGGTATTCAATGACCTGAATCGCTGGTCACAGCGATTCAGGTTTCACATTCGCCAGTCAATCGCCGGTTTTTTGACGGCGATTCGCCACGCGTAGGGATTCGTCGGAAGTCGCCGGGACTAGCTGTGTCACCCTATTCAACGTGGCTGAGAATCGCCGCCCCCAACGGCGATTCTCAGCCAATCCAGCGTATCTGGTGACTGGGTGGAGGGCGGGTGTATATATTCCCGCTCTTCCATCTAATATATAAGTGACTTCCCTGCTGCGCAGCTCTGCTATTAGCTTTCAGCAGGGGTGGAGTGAGTTGCTGCAGCTAATAGTTCTCCCTGAACACGTGCAGAGAGCAGAGAGCAGAGAGCAGAGAGCAGAGAGCAGAGAGCAGAGAGCAGAGAGCAGTGCCTGGAGCGTGGAGCGTGGAGCGTGGAGCGTGGAGTGGAGTGCATATTTTCTTTTGCAGGTGAGTATTGTGATGTGTTTGTACTGCAATGCTATGGGGGTTTGTTGTATGGGGTGGGTGAGTGTTTGTTTGTTTGCAGTATGTGTGCCCCCCGTTTTTTGGGGGGGTTTTAAACTTTTTTTGCTTGAGTGTTTTTTTTTTTTTTTTTTTTACTGTGCTTGGTGCAATGTGCAGCTATGCTGCATGCTTGTTTGGGGTGCTGGAGTGTTGTGGTGGGTGCCCTTCATGCTTTGGGCGTGGTCGTGAGTCCCCATTTTAAAATGACTGCAGCCAAAAAAAAAAGGAAAAAAAAAAAACCTGCAGCCATTTTAAAATGGGGGCCCTGGGTCACGAGCATAGCATGTCGGGATCCCCCCCACTACACCCCAGCATCCCTGACAAGCATGCCTGCACCTTGCACCCCACTTGGGTTTGCCTGGCCCCTCAGTGTCATTTTCACAAAATTGCCTGTTTGGGGTTTTTTTTACTGTGGATCATGTGTGGGTGGCATGTGCGGCCCTGATGCATGCTTGTTTGGGGTGCTGGAGTGTTGTGGTGGGTGCCCTTCATGCTTTGGGCGTGGTCGTGAGTCCCCATTTTAAAATGACTGCAGCCAAAAAAAAAAGGAAAAAAAAAAAACCTGCAGCCATTTTAAAATGGGGGCCCTGGGTCACGAGCATAGCATGTCGGGATCCCCCCCACTACACCCCAGCATCCCTGACAAGCATGCCTGCACCTTGCACCCCACTTGGGTTTGCCTGGCCCCTCAGTGTCATTTTCACAAAATTGCCTGTTTGGGGTTTTTTTGAGTGTGGATCATGTGTGGGTGGCATGTGCGGCCCTGATGCATGCTTGTTTGGGGTGCTGGAGTGTTGTGGTGGGTGCCCTTCATGCTTTGGGCGTGGTCGTGAGTCCCCATTTTAAAATGACTGCAGCCAAAAAAAAAAGGAAAAAAAAAAAACCTGCAGCCATTTTAAAATGGGGGCCCTGGGTCACGAGCATAGCATGTCGGGATCCCCCCCACTACACCCCAGCATCCCTGACAAGCATGCCTGCACCTTGCACCCCACTTGGGTTTGCCTGGCCCCTCAGTGTCATTTTCACAAAATTGCCTGTTTGGGGTTTTTTTGAGTGTGGATCATGTGTGGGTGGCATGTGCGGCCCTGATGCATGCTTGTTTGGGGTGCTGGAGTGTTGTGGTGGGTGCCCTTCATGCTTTGGGCGTGGTCGTGAGTCCCCATTTTAAAATGACTGCAGCCAAAAAAAAAAGGAAAAAAAAAAAACCTGCAGCCATTTTAAAATGGGGGCCCTGGGTCACGAGCATAGCATGTCGGGATCCCCCCCACTACACCCCAGCATCCCTGACAAGCATGCCTGCACCTTGCACCCCACTTGGGTTTGCCTGGCCCCTCAGTGTCATTTTCACAAAATTTTCTTAAGGTAGGTTAATTGCACAGTAAAGGTACAAAAATGTAAAGTTTGCTTTATCTGTGTTTATATTTCACAGGAATGTCTCATCGGACAAGGATCGTGGAACCCCTTTCCCCTCTTCTTTCTATTTCAGGTGAGACGAGTCCAGTGGAGATGACTACAAGGGAGGAAGATGGTGATAGGATTTCCACAAGTAACCCTGGCCGGCCGGTGCAGGACGACATGGAGCATGGAGATCGAGAAGGAACACCTCAATCAAGACAAACAACTAAAAGGAGAAGGACACAGGTAACTTCTTTAAAACTTGATGAATAGACAGGTTTCGCAACAATGCACTAGCGCGTATTTTACCCTAAAAGTGGGCGCCGGGACCCATTAAACAGTGGCCACCGGACGCCGATGACTGTAGGTTTTATATATTTTGCTGCTGCTGCGCATCACGAACCCTGCATGAGAGCAGGTTAACTTTTCAAACTCTGCATCCTAAGTCCGCTCTGCTGTTGAGAGCAGTGGGGGGGGGGGGGGGGGGTGGGGACAGGATAGGATGCTGTAACAGCCGCTCTCAGCAGAGTAGATCTGCGCACTGTCAGGGTGGCAGGGTAAAGGATGATGCAAATTTGACTTAGATCAGCGTGTCAGCTGGTCAAGTCCCACCCCGCCGCGTTGATAGCCTGCTCACCTACTCTGCTGACCCCCCCCCCCCCCCCCCCCTTGGCAACCAGTGTGAAGATCCCGGGATCATGTAGCAGCGCAGCGCGACTTAAGCCTCACGCAGAGTCCCATGGTCACTCCTAGTTCCAAAGATTGCACAGGAATAAACAATAGCAAAGATACCAAAGTATTACCTTTATTTTACACACGGGTTTTACATGTTAAATCAGCATTTAAAGTCTATATACATTATATACAGAAAGGTCATCAGTATTATTCACGTTATCAGAACCTTACCATGTTATCCTTCAGATTAACATCAGATGGCCAGGACACGCTAGTCCACAACTCCCGGCGCTGACGCTCGGACACTTCTCTGCCTCTCTCTACCTGCAAACACCCACTTAAATCCCAAAGGCAGCCCTCTCCACCACCCTCTGGAATTTTTAACCCTTCCTATGCTGGGTGCGGTTGCATGATATATAAAGAGGCCCAATGATCCCAGAACCAAAAAATATACACAAACTAAACAGATTGTAATCTAAGCATTTGGTCGCTTCTAACCGGACCATAGATATACAGTTATATTCTTTAGGTATTAAGCATTCGGGAAGACTGCCATATTTAACTTCATTGTAGCAAATCCCTTATTCATGCTACCATCACATTTTACTAACTACATAACCAGGAGGCAGTGACGTAACCACGGGCAACGCTTATCCTCCCAGTTTCTCTTGTGTTCAAAAAACGCTCTTCTTGCCTTCATATGCATATGTAGCAGTATGGGCTACAGTATACAAAGCTTAGGGAACATAGTACAGCCATTTACATAACATGAGGGAATATTTCCCTCCAGTAGCACACATACTCATCCTAATTGAATAACCCGTTTGGATTATTCAGTATAACATCCTATTATTGTCCGACATACAGCCCTGTGATGTCCCCTATATATAGCAGTCTGGGGTTCCCAGCTCTGATATGAATACAGTCCGTGATAATTTCCGGTTATCGCCGGCATTTTGCAGTTCTCTTTGCTGCAACGCAGAAAGATGCAGGCGAACAACATATGACGGAAAGGGGCGTGGCCAAATACTTAATACATCATGAGGTTAATGTTTAATATATGCTAAATCTTTTTGTGTAATTTTGCTGACACTGTTTGTTTTTTAAAGGCTACAGACAGAACACTGGACGAACAACCCAGTGGTTCTGGGGTCCAACCACCCGTAGCGAGAAAGAAACCTGGCAGGAAAAAAAAGGTTCCCCTAGACCAACTTGCCGAGGGAGAAGAAGAGAGCATCCCGTTCACTACTGCAGAAAGCAACGTGCTGGTTGAAATGGTCCACAAGTTCTATGACCAACTGTGTGGACAAAGAAGACAGGAAACGAGCGGTAGAGAGCGTAAAAGAATATGGGCCTCGATTGCAGAGAAGGTTCATTGCTTTTTTTTTATTAAAATAAATCCATTTAAAAAAGTGCATTATTTGATTGTTTATAATGTGATTTTTTGCATCTTAGATTACAGCAGTGAGTGGCAACGTCAGGTCGATCGACAAATGCCACAAACGATACAATGATTGTCGACGGCACACAAAACGGAAGATGGGCCAAGTCAGGCAACATCTAATTGGGACTGGAGGCGGACCACCATTACAAGTTTCATGGCAGCCGTGGGAACGAGCCATCCAGGAACACATGAATCCAATCATGGTGGAAGGTGTTCCAGGCTCTGTGGAGTCCAATGTCCGCAGAGCAGAAGTGTTGAACGCTATCGAAGCGCAAATTCCACCTGCGCAACGAAGAAGACGAAAGACAACACCAGCAGAAACAGCACCTTCGCAAACTCAGGAGCAGGGTAATTATTTGTACTACTTTGCTCTCTCTAAAATTATTTTGCAAGGTTCTAAAATGTATATTTTCATTTCAACAGTTGTCGTTGCTGAAGATCGGACAGAAGACACCCATGTAAGCCAACCGGCTGAAGAACAGTCAACACAGGAAGAGACCATCACCCTGGATCTGTACTCGATCAGTCAGTTTGAATCGTCCATTCAAACAGAAGACACCTCTCGAGGATTTGAAGACAGCAGCTTGCAAACCCCACTGGGTGAAGAAGGATCTACAGCAAGTGGAGGATTGGCCCATCAGCTTCCAAGTTATCATCATTCCATCCAGGACATCGAGGAAGCGTCTGAAGATGAGGAGGAGGTGGATCCCACCAGACCACCACTGATGGATTGTAAGCTTTTGCCATTTGTTTGTAACCTTGTGGTTTTTTTTTTTTTTTTTTTTTAAAGATTACATTGTGTGAAATGGATAAAATTTATTTATCTTGTCCTTTTTTTTTATAGCCGGAATGCAGCTCGTGGAGGACATCCAGAGAGAACAGGCTCCAACGCGCGTCCATAGAGTCCGGCAATTGGCGTCTGAAATAGAAGATCACCAGAACCAGTACCGGATCATGATGGAGCAGAGGATGACAGCCATGGAGAAGCATCTTGAAACACTGGCCACAACGATGTCCGACATCGAGCGAAGACGCCAGGAGGATTGGGCCGAAATAGAGCGAAGACGGCATGAAGACTGGGTGGAATCCGAACGCCGACGTCGAGAGGATAACCAGGTGATGATGACCGGGATCTACAAGTTGGTTGAGAATGCAGCGTGTCAACAGGAGACCCTGAGACAAATTTCCACCTGCCAGACACAAATTGCGGCAAGCTGCATGATGATCGCCAGTTCCCTGCAGCAGAGATACAATCCGGACAACGTGGGACAACCAGCGAGAGCCACCCCTTCACCGTGGATGCCACCATCTTCATCAAGTCGGCATCAGGAGCCTGCGCATCTCCAAACATCGTGGGCTGGATCTTCTCAGGCATACCAAGGCTACGCTGGAATGTATCCACCTCCTCCACCCTCCAGCCAAAGACCAAGGACGCCACCACATCGCACATCTCCTGCTCGAGCTTCAACCGCCCAAAGGCCGGGACCGGCGGAGGAGGACCCTGCACAGTGAACACGGTCGTATATTTCCATTTATTTTACATGTTGTTTGTTTTTATGTTAATATAGAAAGCTTTCTTTTCTCCAACTTTCAGTTTGTCTTTTCTTATGATTATTTAACCCTTGCAAATTTTTCCTACAGCTGTGTTCACTAAGGAGTTGGGCGTAACAGTTATGCAATGCATGCACGTGCATGCATTGATAATTGTTGGGAAATGATGAAAGCTCCTTACATATGGTGGATGTAATAATGGGCCATAAAAAGAGCAATCTGATCCCACATTTCTACCCTTGCAATGCAACCTTTAAAACATTTGTTCATATTTATCAAAATTACACCCAGTGCAAACACCATTTTTTTTTTTTCAATTTTTCAGGGGCAGTGCATTGGAAATTGATTTTCAACTCCTAAAATCCAAAACGGGGAGAATGCCAAAGCTACATACCTATTGGTGAGTAATACCCAAGTGCACCCTCTAATCTATCTTGTCCCCAAATCTTGTCCCTTGTGCTAACGCCCAGACCAGGCGCATTTGAAGTGTGGCTGGCTTGTGCGTTACCACAACGCTTACTCAGCATCCGGTGCCCACAACTTGCAACTCGCATCTTGTCCCTTGTGCTAACGCACAGACCAGGCGCATTTGAAGTGTGGCTGGCTTGTGCGTTACCACAACGCTTACTCTGCATCCGGTGCCCACAGCTTGCAACTCGCATCTTGTCCCTTGTGCTAACGCACAGACCAGGCGCATTTGAAGTGTGGCTGGCTTGTGCGTTACCACAACGCTTACTCTGCATCCGGTGCCCACAGCTTGCAACTCGCATCTTGTCCCTTGTGCTAACGCACAGACCAGGCGCATTTGAAGTGTGGCTGGCTTGTGCGTTACCACAACGCTTACTCTGCATCCGGTGCCCACAGCTTGCAACTCGCATCTTGTCCCTTGTGCTAACGCACAGACCAGGCGCATTTGAAGTGTGGCTGGCTTGTGCGTTACCACAACGCTTACTCTGCATCCGGTGCCCACAGCTTGCAACTCGCATCTTGTCCCTTGTGCTAACGCACAGACCAGGCGCATTTGAAGTGTGGCTGGCTTGTGCGTTACCACAACGCTTACTCTGCATCCGGTGCCCACAGCTTGCAACTCGCATCTTGTCCCTTGTGCTAACGCACAGACCAGGCGCATTTGAAGTGTGGCTGGCTTGTGCGTTACCACAACGCTTACTCTGCATCCGGTGCCCACAGCTTGCAACTCGCATCTTGTCCCTTGTGCTAACGCACAGACCAGGCGCATTTGAAGTGTGGCTGGCTTGTGCGTTACCACAACGCTTACTCTGCATCCGGTGCCCACAGCTTGCAACTCGCATCTTGTCCCTTGTGCTAACGCACAGACCAGGCGCATTTGAAGTGTGGCTGGCTTGTGCGTTACCACAACGCTTACTCTGCATCCGGTGCCCACAACTTGCAACTCGCATCTTGTCCCTTGTGCTAACGCACAGACCAGGCGCATTTGAAGTGTGGCTTGCTTGTGCGTTACCACAACGCTTACTCAGCATCCGGTGCCCACAGCTTGCAACTCACATCTTTTCCCAAATAGGTTTTTGATACCAATTTCCAAAATTTGCTCTCCTTTTTTGCAGGTTATACCGACGGTAAGGATTAAGAATTGACACCGGGAAAGTCTTTACCATGGTATTAATTTATTTCGGAATTTAACATGTGAAAAAAAGTTAAATAAAGTTTTTCAAATATATTGACTGCTTTCTTGCTTCTGAATGTTATTAAAAAGGTATCAGATGAGTATTATTCAATTTTTCAGTTGTGAACCATTTTCTTTTGAAACGACTGCAAAAAATGATAAAGGGTCAGTGTCAGATAAATATTAAGGTTTTTTTTTGTGTTTTACATGCATACAAGCT
This sequence comes from Crinia signifera, assembly GCF_055691185.1. NCBI lineage: Eukaryota > Metazoa > Chordata > Amphibia > Anura > Myobatrachidae > Crinia > Crinia signifera. The sequence goes on from NC_139221.1 coordinate 124,058,333, forward strand.
AGGAGTTTCCAGATTGGTGCCGGTTTAGACCAAGTACTTTTTGGGTTTATATTTCACTGATACTCCTATTTCTAAGCTTTTCCTTAAATATGTCATTCTTGCCAAATACACCTAAATAGATTTCTAAAGGTGTCTCAGTGAAATATTTGGAGCAATCCCCGCCATCTCATAACAGTAGTGATTGATCCAAAAAGCGAATTTCTGGGCCTATTACAGGGTGATAGTTTCAGAAAGCAAATGATTTTGGGAGAGTGTTCCCATAGCTTAGATAACTTAGATTTGACCATATAATTGATTGATTTATCACTATTTTCAATAGTTTAAAAACTCTACCAAAATCAAACACAAACTCAAGCTAGCTATATTCCATTTGACATGAACTGGATTCATGGACGAGAGGTGAATAAACATGTAAAATTTATTGATGAGAAACAACATTACTTAACACCTTGCACGCACATGACAGGTACAGCCTATGGTCCGGCAGGTCTTTTTCACTTTAGGGGTTCACCCGCTGGAGACTTCCCCGTCCAGAGACCAGCAAAAGAAACTGCAAAGAAGAAAGAAGGGGTTAATGATCGGTGACTGTCTCCTATAGCCTCCCACCACCAGTCCCCCACGTAGTTCCATACTCACCCCAGATTTGGTTTTAATGAATGTGCTCGCACATGACAGGTACAGCCTATGGTCCGGCAGGTCATTTTCACTTTAGGGGTTCACCCGCTGGAGACTTGCCCGTCCAGAGACCAGCAAAAGAAACTGCAAAGAAGAAAGAAGGGGTTAATGATCGGTGACTGTCTCCTATAGCCTCCCACCACCAGTCCCCCACGTAGTTCCATACTCACCCCAGATTTGGTTTTAATGAATGTGCTCGCACATGACAGGTACAGCCTATGGTCCGGCAGGTCTTTTTCACTTTAGGGGTTCACCCGCTGGAGACTTCCCCGTCCAGAGACCAGCAAAAGAAACTGCAAAGAAGAAAGAAGGGGTTAATGATCGGTGACTGTCTCCTATAGCCTCCCACCACCAGTCCCCCACGTAGTTCCATACTCACCCCAGATTTGGTTTTAATGAATGTGCTCGCACATGACAGGTACAGCCTATGGTCCGGCAGGTCTTTTTCACTTTAGGGGTTCACCCGCTGGAGACTTCCCCGTCCAGAGACCAGCAAAAGAAACTGCAAAGAAGAAAGAAGGGGTTAATGATCGGTGACTGTCTCCTATAGCCTCCCACCACCAGTCCCCCACGTAGTTCCATACTCACCCCAGATTTGGTTTTAATGAATGTGCTCGCACATGACAGGTACAGCCTATGGTCCGGCAGGTCTTTTTCACTTTAGAGGTTCACCCGCTGGAGACTTCCCCGTCCAGAGACCAGCAAAAGAAACTGCAAAGAAGAAAGAAGGGGTTAATGATCGGTGACTGTCTCCTATAGCCTCCCACCACCAGTCCCCCACGTAGTTCCATACTCACCCCAGATTTGGTTTTAATGAATGTGCTCGCACATGACAGGTACAGCCTATGGTCCGGCAGGTCTTTTTCACTTTAGGGGTTCACCCGCTGGAGACTTCCCCGTCCAGAGACCAGCAAAAGAAACTGCAAAGAAGAAAGAAGGGGTTAATGATCGGTGACTGTCTCCTATAGCCTCCCACCACCAGTCCCCCACGTAGTTCCATACTCACCCCAGATTTGGCTTTAATGAATGTGCTCGCACATGACAGGTACAGCCTATGGTCCGGCAGGTCTTTTTCACTTTAGGGGTTCACCCGCTGGAGACTTCCCCGTCCAGAGACCAGCAAAAGAAACTGCAAAGAAGAAAGAAGGGGTTAATGATCGGTGACTGTCTCCTATAGCCTCCCACCACCAGTCCCCCACGTAGTTCCATACTCACCCCAGATTTGGTTTTAATGAATGTGCTCGCACATGACAGGTACAGCCTATGGTCCGGCAGGTCTTTTTCACTTTAGGGGTTCACCCGCTGGAGACTTCCCCGTCCAGAGACCAGCAAAAGAAACTGCAAAGAAGAAAGAAGGGGTTAATGATCGGTGACTGTCTCCTATAGCCTCCCACCACCAGTCCCCCACGTAGTTCCATACTCACCCCAGATTTGGTTTTAATGAATGTGCTCGCACATGACAGGTACAGCCTATGGTCCGGCAGGTCATTTTCACTTTAGGGGTTCACCCGCTGGAGACTTCCCCGTCCAGAGACCGGCAAAAGAAACTGCAAAGAAGAAAGAAGGGGTTAATGATCGGTGACTGTCTCCTATAGCCTCCCACCACCAGTCCCCCACGTAGTTCCATACTCACCCCAGATTTGGTTTTAATGAATGTGCTCGCACATGACAGGTACAGCCTATGGTCCGGCAGGTCATTTTCACTTTAGGGGTTCACCCGCTGGAGACTTGCCCGTCCAGAGACCAGCAAAAGAAACTGCAAAGAAGAAAGAAGGGGTTAATGATCGGTGACTGTCTCCTATAGCCTCCCACCACCAGTCCCCCACGTAGTTCCATACTCACCCCAGATTTGGTTTTAATGAATGTGCTCGCACATGACAGGTACAGCCTATGGTCCGGCAGGTCTTTTTCACTTTAGGGGTTCACCCGCTGGAGACTTCCCCGTCCAGAGACCAGCAAAAGAAACTGCAAAGAAGAAAGAAGGGGTTAATGATCGGTGACTGTCTCCTATAGCCTCCCACCACCAGTCCCCCACGTAGTTCCATACTCACCCCAGATTTGGCTTTAATGAATGTGCTCGCACATGACAGGTACAGCCTATGGTCCGGCAGGTCTTTTTCACTTTAGGGGTTCACCCGCTGGAGACTTCCCCGTCCAGAGACCAGCAAAAGAAACTGCAAAGAAGAAAGAAGGGGTTAATGATCGGTGACTGTCTCCTATAGCCTCCCACCACCAGTCCCCCACGTAGTTCCATACTCACCCCAGATTTGGTTTTAATGAATGTGCTCGCACATGACAGGTACAGCCTATGGTCCGGCAGGTCTTTTTCACTTTAGGGGTTCACCCGCTGGAGACTTCCCCGTCCAGAGACCAGCAAAAGAAACTGCAAAGAAGAAAGAAGGGGTTAATGATCGGTGACTGTCTCCTATAGCCTCCCACCACCAGTCCCCCACGTAGTTCCATACTCACCCCAGATTTGGTTTTAATGAATGTGCTCGCACATGACAGGTACAGCCTATGGTCCGGCAGGTCTTTTTCACTTTAGAGGTTCACCCGCTGGAGACTTCCCCGTCCAGAGACCAGCAAAAGAAACTGCAAAGAAGAAAGAAGGGGTTAATGATCGGTGACTGTCTCCTATAGCCTCCCACCACCAGTCCCCCACGTAGTTCCATACTCACCCCAGATTTGGTTTTAATGAATGTGCTCGCACATGACAGGTACAGCCTATGGTCCGGCAGGTCTTTTTCACTTTAGGGGTTCACCCGCTGGAGACTTCCCCGTCCAGAGACCAGCAAAAGAAACTGCAAAGAAGAAAGAAGGGGTTAATGATCGGTGACTGTCTCCTATAGCCTCCCACCACCAGTCCCCCACGTAGTTCCATACTCACCCCAGATTTGGTTTTAATGAATGTGCTCGCACATGACAGGTACAGCCTATGGTCCGGCAGGTCATTTTCACTTTAGGGGTTCACCCGCTGGAGACTTGCCCGTCCAGAGACCAGCAAAAGAAACTGCAAAGAAGAAAGAAGGGGTTAATGATCGGTGACTGTCTCCTATAGCCTCCCACCACCAGTCCCCCACGTAGTTCCATACTCACCCCAGATTTGGTTTTAATGAATGTGCTCGCACATGACAGGTACAGCCTATGGTCCGGCAGGTCTTTTTCACTTTAGGGGTTCACCCGCTGGAGACTTCCCCGTCCAGAGACCAGCAAAAGAAACTGCAAAGAAGAAAGAAGGGGTTAATGATCGGTGACTGTCTCCTATAGCCTCCCACCACCAGTCCCCCACGTAGTTCCATACTCACCCCAGATTTGGCTTTAATGAATGTGCTCGCACATGACAGGTACAGCCTATGGTCCGGCAGGTCTTTTTCACTTTAGGGGTTCACCCGCTGGAGACTTCCCCGTCCAGAGACCAGCAAAAGAAACTGCAAAGAAGAAAGAAGGGGTTAATGATCGGTGACTGTCTCCTATAGCCTCCCACCACCAGTCCCCCACGTAGTTCCATACTCACCCCAGATTTGGTTTTAATGAATGTGCTCGCACATGACAGGTACAGCCTATGGTCCGGCAGGTCTTTTTCACTTTAGGGGTTCACCCGCTGGAGACTTCCCCGTCCAGAGACCAGCAAAAGAAACTGCAAAGAAGAAAGAAGGGGTTAATGATCGGTGACTGTCTCCTATAGCCTCCCACCACCAGTCCCCCACGTAGTTCCATACTCACCCCAGATTTGGTTTTAATGAATGTGCTCGCACATGACAGGTACAGCCTATGGTCCGGCAGGTCTTTTTCACTTTAGAGGTTCACCCGCTGGAGACTTCCCCGTCCAGAGACCAGCAAAAGAAACTGCAAATCCAGCTGCTTGTAGGTCCCTCCAGAAAGTATTAAGCAGGAATAGGCTGCGGAAAATAAAAAGGGGTTAGTGACACCTCACAGGGCCCAAAGCCTCCCCTCCTTCCCCCAGGGGGAGCGATACTCACCGGGTAACTGCACAGTAGCCCATGGGAAAGGCATCACGCACACACACCTGCCAGCAGCCCTCACACATCAGGGGTTCATCCGCTGCACACAGGATCCAGCTGCTTGTAGGTCCCTCCAGAAAGTATTAAGCAGGAATAGGCTGCGGAAAATAAAAAGGGGTTAGTGACACCTCACAGGGCCCAAACCCTCCCCTCCTTCCCCCAGGGGGAGCGATACTCACCGGGTAACTGCACAGTAGCCCATGGGAAAGGCATCACGCACCCACACCTGCCAGCAGCCCTCACACATCAGGGGTTCATCCGCTGCACACAGGATCCAGCTGCTTGTTGGGCCCTCCAGAAAGTATTAAGCAGGAATAGGCTGCGGAAAATAAAAAGGGGTTAGTGACACCTCACAGGGCCCAAACCCTCCCCTCCTTCCCCCAGGGGGAGCGATACTCACCGGGTAACTGCACAGTAGCCCATGGGAAAGGCATCACGCACCCACACCTGCCAGCAGCCCTCACACATCAGGGGTTCATCCGCTGCACACAGGATCCCGCTGCTTGTAGGTCCCTCCAGAAAGTATTAAGCAGGAATAGGCTGCGGAAAATAAAAAGGGGTTAGTGACACCTCACAGGGCCCAAACCCTCCCCTCCTTCCCCCAGGGGGAGCGATACTCACCGGGTAACTGCACAGTAGCCCATGGGAAAGGCATCACGCACCCACACCTGCCAGCAGCCCTCACACATCAGGGGTTCATCCGCTGCACACAGGATCCCGCTGCTTGTAGGTCCCTCCAGAAAGTATTAAGCAGGAATAGGCTGCGGAAAATAAAAAGGGGTTAGTGACACCTCACAGGGCCCAAACCCTCCCCTCCTTCCCCCAGCTGGAGCGATACTCACCGGGTAACTGCACAGTAGCCCATGGGAAAGGCATCACGCACCCACACCTGCCAGCAGCCCTCACACATCAGGGGTTCATCCGCTGCACACAGGATCCCGCTGCTTGTAGGTCCCTCCAGAAAGTATTAAGCAGGAATAGGCTGCGGAAAATAAAAAGGGGTTAGTGACACCTCACAGGGCCCAAACCCTCCCCTCCTTCCCCCAGCGGGAGCGATACTCACCGGGTAACTGCACAGTAGCCCATGGGAAAGGCATCACGCACCCACACCTGCCAGCAGCCCTCACACATCAGGGGTTCATCCGCTGCACACAGGATCCAGCTGCTTGTAGGGCCCTCCAGAAAGTATTAAGCAGGAATAGGCTGCGGAAAATAAAAAGGGGTTAGTGACACCTCACAGGGCCCAAACCCTCCCCTCCTTCCCACAGGCGGAGCGCTACTCACGGGATAACTGAAACGTAGCCTTGGGATAGCAGCCACGCAACAACAGCGGCAAACAAAGAACCGTAGAAAACCGAAGGACCAACGGCAACAGGCCAAAACACTAACGTGCCCAAACGGAACTCTAGAAAACATAAATTAATGAAAAGTGTTAAATATCATATAACTAATCAAACAAGCCACAAACTTTGGACTACAAATACTCACATTGGGCAAAATATGACCGGATGAGTCGAGCTCTCGCATCCACTCGTTCATTCATACCGGCGAGCAAAGCTGTTGAAAGGTCCCCATGCCGGAAAACCGCAGCATCCACGGTCACCGGCAAACGGTTTGCAATGCAAATGTTGTGTAAAATACAACAAGCATTAATTATGCCGCAAACCTTTGCCGGTGAGTATAAAAGGGCTCCGCCGGTCATGTCTAAACATCTAAACCGGCTTTTAAGGACACCGAAGGTTCGCTCAATTACTGCCCTCGCTGTCGTGTGAGCCCTTTGGTACCTTTCAGCAGCTTCGCCCACAGGATCAGATAATGGGGTCAGGAGCCAGTCCTTATTGGGATAACCCGCATCACCTATGGAAACCAAAAAAAAAAATATTACATTATTAACAAAGTCTGGATTTCAAGACAAATCAAAACCCCCCCCCCACAGCCAAAAAAAAACATACTACTTACCTAACAGCCAGCCGTCCGGCATTCGGCCGTGCTCGAAATCGGCATACAGGGCGGACTGGCTTAGAATGAACGAGTCGTGGGTCGACCCAGGAAAACCCACAAGGAGGTTGGTTATTTTCATTTGGTGGTCGCAAACCACCTGAACGTTCATCGAGTGGAAGTGTTTTCGGTTCCGAAAACATTCCTCTGATGAACGCGGTGGTTTAAACGCCACATGGGTGCAGTCGATCGCGCCCAAAACACTGGGAAACTTCCATTTTGAGAAAAAGCCAAATTTGATCTCATTCCATTCGCTGTCTTGATCAGGAAATTTAATATACTGGGTCGTTAATTTGCGGAATGCCTTTATGACCTGTGCTATACAGCGGGAGAGGGTTGGCTGTGAATAACCGCATGTTTGGCTTAAAGTGGGCTGGAATGTGCCCGACGCAAAAAAATGCAACGCACCCAACAGTTTCTGGAAACCGGTGAGTGCGTGATTGCCCCGTTTCCGTGCTACCAGGTCTGGCTCCATGAGATCGTACAGCATATGGATTGCCGCAGACGAAAGGCGATAATTAGAAATCACCTCCGCCTCGGTGAGATCACCCAGTTCACGCCTAGTACGAAAGTGGCGTGGACGTGGGACTGAAACCCGCACCGACTCACCTAATGGAGCTATCGCCGGAATACTAGTGTCATGTTCCATCATATCTACCTCCTCCTCCACACTGGCATTCAGCATGAAAACAACAATAGTATCCCTGAACAGCTCCATTACTGTAGTCAGTGTTAAAGAAATTGCAGTGAAATGCAAAAAAACGCAAATTACCCTACAAAAACGTTTCCAATACAGCAGACTGCAAAAGCTGTGTAATCTCCTCAAAGGCCAAACGAAGGAGTGAGGTGGGGAGGAGAATCATGGGTAAGTGAGGTGCACCATGGGTAAGAACAGTGCGTTGTGGGAGTAAAAAAAAAATACCAGAAAAAATTAAATATATATTGGTATAGCACTTCTACGACCATCACATCACACAAGGGCAGCAAATAATATTATATTACACTTGCAGAGTGAAATTAAGCACTTAAAACCAATTATTTCACAGGTTCCTAAAAAAGATCACCATAAAAAGATGACGAGGGACACTCGGTGAGGAACGGCGATATGAAACAAGAAATAAGAATCGCCAACTTCACATTGAATACACTTTTGGCGATTCATGGGTGATTCCCGTCGACTACCGGCGAATCCCCATGAAAATTCCTATAGACAAATACCGGCGATTTGAAGAGAAACACATTTGGCGATTGGTGCTTCATTCACCAGTCGTCAGCGGCGAATAGACGACGTTGAATAGGGTGATTCGCTTATACAGCTCATAAAATCGCCGTCAGCCACGATAAAAACACAGAATCGCCATAAAACTTGGCGATTCTGGCTCATTGAATACCGCCCATTGTCTTAGTTCTGCAAGCGCTAGAGAAACCATTCGATGGTCGGCGTCTATCGAATGGTTTCTGCCCTACACATAAGGCTGTGAATGGATGTTTATGCAAAACATCCATTCGCATGCATGCAGGTGAAATCTGCATGTGGGCGTCATTTACATAACACACAAAGCTGCGAATTCTGCAGCTTTGCGGGTAAATTAGAATCAGGACCCTAGTGCAATAGGCACCGCGCATTTTGTCCTTGATCGCATTGCATGTGTTTTGAACAGGATGCAATGCAATGTTGTGCAGCACATACTTTTTGTGCAGTGCAATGTGATGTGTGCAGGAGCACGCATCACACCTGTTAAAATGTGCTGTGTATTGGGCACCTTAAGTAAAGATAAAACAATCTTATAAGTATTAAATCAGATTAGCCCTAATGTTTAAATCAGATTGGGGCAGATGTATGACCATTCGTTATGGGGGAGAAGGGGTATCAGCGCACGTTATGGGCACTGATACCCCTTCTCCCCCCATGTACAATGGAGCCAGTGTGCGGTAAAGGACAGGGGTGCTATGCGCCCCTGTCCATATCGGCGCTGCTATCTAAATGATATCAGGTCAAATGTATGAACGATCAGCATCGCCGGAGGGGGGAGTTTACGCTCCCCTGCTTTGCCAGACAAGATATTAATGCATCTTGTCGGTCTCCCCTCCTGCTTCGCCTCGCTAATGAGGCGAAGCAGGAAGTATTATATAACACATCTGCCCCATTATTATTATTATTATAATTTTATTTATAAGGCGCCACAAGTGTTTCGCAGCGCCGTACAAAGGAATTAGCCCATTAGCCCTAATGAATACACAAAACCAGCAGACAGCAACAGAGATAGACGATTTTTCCGATAATCGACAAAAATCAGTCGATTATCGATAAAAATCGGCCGATATATCGGTCAGAAATAGGACAATCGGCCAAAACATCATTTTAGTGTGGGGGCTATTAGTTCTACTTGTTCTCACATGTGTTTGTCCCTTATCTCTATGCTAAATGAGTGAATTTCCCCCCCCAAAAATAAAAACCACAAAGCCCAAAACAAGCTGCTGGTAAATATAATTAAAATAAGCCCCCAAACAAGCAACCCTAATATAAAATAAGCAACTGAACTCTACTCACAAAGATAACAAGCACAAATCCGCTTGTTATAAGCTGAGAGTGACTTGGAAGCGTGCTGCGTGCCTCACTGCCTCTGCTCAGCTTCCCGGCTCCTCTCCAGCGTGGCCTCTCCGGCGTGTGATGTCATCAAGTCACACGCTGCACGCATACAAAAGCTGAGGCAGGGGGTAACCAGCAGTCATTGCTGCTTACCTGTCAATCTCCGTGCCAGGCCACGCCCCCCGCCCTCTCATTTCAATACAGCCCGCCCACCTCTCTCATTTCAATACAGCCCGCCCGCCTACCCTCCCCATTGGGCAGCCGCGTCATGTGACAGTCTGACTGTGATTCTGTCAGACTGTCATGGCGGCGCCCGTACTGTGTCGGCGCGACAGCAGCGCTGCACGCACACTCACACAGCAGGCAGCTCAGAGCGCCGGGCAGGAGCCTGCGGCCCGGCGCCCACGCAGCCCCCGCTCCCCCAAGCAGTGGCGGGGGCTGCCTTACGCAATTTACGCCAGTGCTCTTACAGTAGTAGGTAAAAGCAGGTCCAGAACAATGCTTTCCTCATGGAGTGGGTGAGGCAGACAAACAAGGGTGAAAAGGTAAATTTGTGTAGGAATGCATATGTGTCCTCCCTAAAAAAAGATGTGTGAATGGGCCAAACATGATAAAATTGCTTGTGAACAAACATGTATAAGTTTTTAAATATATATGATTTGACAGTATCATAAGCAGATGTAGGAATCCTTTGTTAGAGAGATGTGAGTGCAATAATGTTATTGGTGGCATCTTACATCCAGAGTGTAGTCAAATCCAATTCATAGCAGATGAGATAGTGGTACAGTTCTGTATTTTGGGTACTATACAAAGATTGTGTGCAAAATAGTGGTCATGGGCTTAAAACATTGCTGAAACATCCTTTGTAGGTGTTAGATGTGGTTTATGTTATTGTATCCTAAATACAAAACCTATGTTTGTATTAGAGTGAACACGTTGACACATGTCGACTTGTGTAGATTGAGTGTGCTACTGTGTAAAGTCTATGAAAGCACGTAGTGAATGTGTCTAACTGTTTAGCAAATAGCTACCTTAGCATATATAAGCAGGTCTTCAAAAGATTATTACCTTAAATTAAACAAACAAACCTTTAAATGTCGAGAAGTATAGAAAGATAAGCTTCCAATGTGTTTGAGTGCTGTGTGTGGCTTGCAGGTAGTGAAATCATGGTTTGGACTTAATAGACTGCAGCATTGCTTATTACATTCAGGTGTATGTGTTTGAGTAGGAATCAGCGTTAATTAGCAAACTCAGGCGCACGCTGGCATGCGGTATCTGTAGGGGTGGTTTGAGATGGCGGTTGGCGGCCGCCTGTTTTGTGTCCGAAATGAACGGTGCCTTAGTCGATCGTGCAGTAGTAGCACCGCTCATTTTTGGTGCACACCCCCGTGTACGCCCATATTTACGCCCATTTTCCCTCATTATTTCGGCCGCTCCCCTCTTCACGCCCCTATGCCGCCCCCAATACCCGTACACTCGCGTACAGGTTTTTTCGCACGTAGAGACCCGTCCGTAAGCGTTGGAAAGTGGTCGCGCCTGCGCATTAGCGAATGTACGCATGCGCAGATCATAAAAAATCCCGGGACGTACGCGTACGGCCCGGCCGCTCCAACCAGAATAAGGCCCAGTGTCACACAGCACTAAGCAAAAATATGTTTACATAAAATGTTTGATTAAAGGTGAAATACTGTTAAAATGCCCATTTCCCTCAATACATCTGCTACAAATAATAACAGCACCCCCTACCCCCAGACTGTCACTCGCTGTTAACATCACCAAAACACACACACACACACACACACACACACCCTTCATGTTCAGACAGAAAGCCAACACTACCAATCACACAACCATCTCTCTCTTCCCCTCTTTCTTACCTGTCCCAAATCAGCTCACCTGGGCAGCACCGCATCTTATGTTGATGGACCTCTCTCCAAATGTGGCACATCAAGTGCAGCACACTGTGACAGTGTACATGGGGCACGGGGGGGGGGGGTCGACAGGGTTATTATTTAATAGAGCCTATCAGCAGTGAGCCTGGCATGTATTTGCTCTTCTGCAAATACGCTTCTGCACATCTGCTATCAGGGGGATCTGCGGCCATTGCAGGCAGACTAATGAGGGTGCAGGGGGACTGGTGCGACTAGTCCGATTCCCCCCCCCCCATGTTGGACGCCAGAGCCTGCCTCTGATCGCTGAAAGTCCGGCACCCGAACGTCCGGTTTTCAGTAGCGCGCAAGGCAGAGAGCGGGGCCATACTGAAATGCTGGGGCTCCAGCAGCAGCAAGAGGAGGGAGGGGAGCTGGGCGCAGGACAGCGGGTGGAGCGGAGGATGAAGGTGAGCCTGACATGCGTAAGCCGGGGCTCCAGCAGCGGCGGGCGGAGAAAGGGGAGCCAGGCCACCCAGCAGGTCCGCGGCAGCGGGAGGAGGAGGTGAGTCAGGCCTCCCTGAAATGCCAATACCGGGGCTCCACTGATGGCGGGAGGAGAAACGGGAGCCAAGCCTTCTAGTGGGGTCTCAGGGGACAACGCAGCCACCACAGCTTTGCATGACAGCGGACATAGGCTGTCAGTGTGTGACAGCCTGATCCGCTGTCCTATCACATCTGCCTCAGTGATAGGGTCGTGCATCCCTGTCACTGAGGCAGATGTGTAGATGCCGCTTTCACATTGATTTTTAATGGACTTTTCAGATGCTTTTCTCCCCGCGGCTTAGCCCCGCCCCCCGCTGCTGACATTTTTCAATTGTCAGCGGGAGGCACAGATCCCATTGCCTCCTACACTCTCCCATTGTCCTACCTCATAAATAATAAAAATAATTAAGATATTTATAGCGCAGTATATGTGTTATAAATATTTTTGTAATTTTTTTTAATCATTTATGACAGGGGAGGCACTGCCTCCCCTGCCTCCCCTGACTGCATGTCCCTGGTGACCCCCCTCCAGGACTTACCAGCCCATGCTGATAGTCCGGGGCTGTCCCCGATGCCCCTGGGCGGTGGGCATCGGGCTGATGATTTGTGTAACAAAAAAAGAATTAAAACTATTGTTTTACACTGGCGAACTATGAGTCCCAGCAAGCCTACCCCGCATGCTGGGACTTGGGGAACCACAAGTCCCAGCATGCGGGGCATTAAAGGGCCCGCTGGCACTTGTAGTTCTGCAGTGAAAAAAATAGTGCACAAAATCACACTGACACCCTGTAAAATAAAACTTTATTACACACAAAACACACACACACTGATACTTACCTACCTTGAGCCCGTAGGTCGGTCCCTGGATCCTGGGTCTGTCCTCCGGGGCTCCTGGCGTGAAGAATCCGGGGTCCGGGATCCGAGGTAGTCCCCAGGGGTACCTAAGGATGCAAATCCAACTCACCTGGTCCCCGGCGACGACCTCTGGTGACATCGCTGCTCCCATCTGGTACCCGGCTCGCAGGACTTTGACCGGCGCTGAGATGTTTCCTCCTCGGCGTCTCTGCACAGAATGATTTCTTGGCCAATCAGGAGCCGAGAAAGTCGGCTCCTGATTGGCCAGAAATCATTCTAACTAGAGACGCTGAGGAGAAAACATCTCTGCTCTAGATGCGCTGAGATGTTACTTCCTCGGCGTCTGTATTCAAAATGATTTCTGGCCAATCAGGAGCCGATTTTCTCGGCTCCTGATTGGCCAAGAAATCATTCTGTGCAGAGACGCCGAGGAGGAAACATCTCAGCGCCGGTCAAAGTCCTGCGAGCCGAGTACCAGATGGGACCAGCGCTGTCACCGGAGAGGAGTCCGAGGTCGCCGCCGGGGACCAGGTGAGTTGGATTTGCATCCTTAGGTACCCCTGGGGACTACCTCGGATTCCGGACCCCGGATTCTTCACGCCAGGAGCCCCGGAACCCCAGGAACAGCCCCGGAACCAGGACCAAGGCCCCGGAACCGGACTCTTCTGCCCTGGAGCCTCGGAGGACGGACCCAGGATCCAGGGACCGACCTACGGGCTCAAGGTAGGTAAGTATCAGTGTGTGTGTGTTTTGTGTGTATTAAAGTTTTATTTTACAGGGTGTCAGTGTGATTTTGTGCACTATTTTTTTCACTGCAGAACTACAAGTGCCAGCGGGCCCTTTAATGCCCCGCATGCTGGGACTTGTGGTTCCCCAAGTCCCAGCATGCGGGGTAGGCTTGCTGGGACTCATAGTTCGCCAGTGTAAAACAATAGTTTTAATTCTTTTTTTTACACAAATCATCAGCCCGATGCCCACTGCCCAGGGGCATCGGGGACAGCCCCGGACTATCAGCATGGGCTGGTAAGTCCTGGAGGGGGGGACCCCTTCATTGGGGGGGTCCCCACTTCCCCAGGACCCCTGCCCATGCTGACCAGCCAGGGGGTTAATGCTTTGGCCGCGGGAGCTTATATAATAAGTTTCCCCCGGCTGTGGCATTACCCTGCTGGCTGGTTGTGTCCGGTGCTGGTTCTTAAAATACGGGGGACCCCTAGTCACTTTGTCCCCCGTATTTTGGGAACCAGCGCCGGACCTTGAGTCTGGTGCTGGTTTCATAAAATCAAGGGGACCCCTATTTGTTGGGGACCCTGATTTTATGTCACCAGCACCGCGCTCGTTTTTTTTTTTTTAACCCTTTCTTTTATTTTTTACTGCAGAACCCTGCACAGAACATTGCGATCTGTGCAGGGTTCTGGCTAATTCGCCTAACAGACCCTGGTCTGAAATTAGTGCGATAATTAGCCACCTAAAAAATGCGATGTGCAAATGCGCATAGCATTAAATAAGCGACTTGTATACTTTTGTATTGGAAAACATCTGGATGCGATAAAAATGCGAATTTATCTCGCATTTTTATTCAGCATACCTTAACGCACATAATATGCGATTTCAGTCCCTGAGCGCATCCCATTAAATAAACGATTTAATGGGAAAATGCGATATCGCCATTTTGTGGTCTAATTACCGCAAAAAAACGATAATCGCATCCCATAGAATGTCACCCATTCTATCTTGCCAAACCACACATGTGGTTTATGTTATCCAGTGTCCCTGTAAGCTGTTGTATGTAGGCAAGACAGTCAGGACTTTTTGGGAACGAATGGCCCTTCATCGGTCAGCGATAGGACAGGCACTGACTGGCAAAGGGAATGAGCAACCTGTGGCCAAACACTTCCGACAAGCGGGCCATAGCCTAACAAAACTCAAACATATTATCTTGGACCACATCCCCCCATCAATACGAAGAGGAGACAGGGATGGCAACCTGTTGAAAATGGAAACCAGATGTATACATCGGTTGAACACGGTTAAACCTCAGGGCCTGAATGACCGCTTACCACTGTCAGTGTTTCTATAAACACATTACTGGCATTGAGCGTGAGTGGGACATTTGCTACATTGATCACTGACCCAACAACCAGGTGGCCTTCTGCACAGCCGATGGACATATTTGACTGAGATAATTGCATAAAGAGGACGTTCTGCAGCTAGGAAACTGATGCAGAATTACAGGGGTTTATTCCCTCTCCATCACTTATTGTGTTCTATGTTCATGTCACTCTAGGGTGGTGGTAATCAATTACTATGAGTAACATGGTGACTCAAGGTAGATCTATTATTAGACTATCTAACTTATTTGACAGCACCTACCATTATGGCAAATGTAATAGAACTCATTATATCGTTAACATAAGATATGGGCTTTGCCAAAACGCTGCACCTTTTTACATTTTTCCGCTGTAATTTCACTGAATCCAATAGACACTTTTTTAACAACACTTATCACCAAGTACTTACATTCTCTCACTAGAGAGCTTAACCATATTCAGTGCTATTTTAATATTTTAATACTATCACTCGTTTTTTCTGCATCTGTTCACAGACACCTTTCACAGCAACACGGAATCCTGGACCCCGGGTGCTGCGGCAGACCGTCCCCACATGAGCGCAGTGAGTGCTCCAGGAAGTACGTCCTTAGCAAGAGGGAGGCTTGCGCTCCACTGAAGCTGGTTACCCACCCAACGGCGACAGCGCCTTAGTTTAGACGCACTTCCTGCATTGACTTCCGGATACAGGGACAGCGACGAGCAACAGCCCCGGGTGAACGGAGACATGCTGCTACCTTATTTAAGGGTGAGTCACTTATTCACTGTTGATTGCTTTTTCCCACAGATTATATTGCCTTGACAAAGGGGCGTTGTTGCCCCGAAACATTGGCCGTTTTTGCATTGTTTGTTTAATACACGTTTTGCATTTAAACCAAGACCCCGGAGTGCCTGCTTTCTTTGCCTACTTATATATACAGTATACAGTATATATATATGCACCCTGTTTTTAACTAAGATTCCATAGCTTATGTTAACCATTTCCCTAGATGATTAGTGACCGGTGTGTTGGTAGCTGCTCACCTATAAAAGCAAAGTGTGCTGTGAGCTTCAGACCAGATAGCATGCCTGGAATCAAATATTGATGTGATAGCTATGTGTATTGTAGCCATTTTCAGCGATAGTGTTAGGACCTGCAGAAAAGTGGGGTCCTTTGAAGGGGGCTGCAGGCTTAAATGCATTGATCAATTCATGAACCAAATCTCCACTATTTATTATCAGTTAATTTAGTGTGTGCAGAGCCCCTACAATGTCTGTTTAAACAATGTGGTCACAAGCCGTAGGGCACCCCAAAACTAGGAAAGGTGAGTGCCGATGTTAAGTGTATATATTGTTTATTAGATAAAAAAATTTAATTAATCTTATTGTGGTCACATTCTCTCATGCACCCTGTTTTTAACTAAGATTCCATAGCTTATGTTAACCATTTCCCTAGATGATTAGTGACCGGTGTGTTGGTAGCTGCTCACCTATAAAAGCAAAGTGTGCTGTGAGCTTCAGACCAGATAGCATGCCTGGAATCAAACATTGATGTGATAGCTATGTGTATTGTAGCCATTTTCAGTGATAGTGTTAGGACCTGCAGAAAAGTGGGGTCCCTTGAAGGGGGCTGCAGGCTTAAATGCATTGATCAATTCATGAACCAAATCTCCACTATTTATTATCAGTTAATTTAGTGTGTGCAGAGCCCCTACAATGTCTGTTTAAACAATGTGGTCACAAGCTATAGGGCACCCCAAAACTAGGAAAGGTGAGTGCCGATGTTTAGTGTATATATTGTTTATTAGATTAATTTTTTAATTAGTCTTATTGTGGTCACATTCTCTCATGCACCCTGTTTTAACCCATAATGCATAGCTTATGTTAACCAGTTCCCTAGATGATTAGTGACAGGTGTGTTGGTAACTGCTCACCTATAAAAGCACAGTCTGCTGTGAGCTTTAGACCAGATAGCATGCCTGGATTCAAACATTGATGTGATAGCTATGTGTATTGTAGCCATATTGAGCGATAGTGCTAGGACCTGCAGAAAAGTGGGGTCCCGTGAAGGGGGCTGCAGGCTTAAATGCATTGATCAATTCATGAACCAAATCTCCACTATTTATTATCAGTTAATTTAGTGTGTGCAGAGCCCCTACAATGTCTATATGTATATATATATATATATATATATATATATATATATATATATATATATATATAGTGCAAAATAAATATGCGTCACTCCAGGACTTGGTGAAACACAGCAAATTCAGGAGTTACCCCGTCAACAGGACCAACACGTTTGTGTTGGTCCTGACGACTGGGTAACTCCCGAAATGACGTTAGCCGTTTAACACAAAAATTTGCTGTGTTTCACCCGGAGTGACGCCTATTTATTTTGCTCTCTCTCTCTCTCTCTCTCTCTCTCTCTCTCTCTCTCTCTCTCTCTCTCTCTCTCTCTCTCTCTCTCTCTCTCTCTCTCTCTCTCTCTCTCTCTATATATATATATATGAGTGCAAAATAAATCGGCGTCACTCCAAAATTCCGACACTCACAGGATGCAGGGAGATATATTGCCGGGTGCCCTCCGAAGGTGAACCCGCAGGTCGCCGATGTCCTATGAAACTTGCGGGGTGATGCAGCATTCCAGTCATTAAAAAAATACTGAAAGCCAAAACTTGGTAGACAACATTTCAGCACCTTTTATGTGGTCACCTAGGTTTACCACACCTTATACAAATCATGCAACACAATAGTAACTCCCTTATAATGTACTTGCCTCTTACACATTATGCCACATGGAATGAGCCAAAATTAACACCAACTGAGCCAAATATCACTGTGGCCAACGGATTGAGTGAAAATTCACATTATGCCAAACAGATTAAGGCAAAATTAACATTTTGCCACATGGATTCAGTCAACATACACACTATACCAAACGTATTGAGCAAAAATTCACAATATGCTTCACAAACAGGGACATTGCGCGCTAACACCATAATGCCAATAAAAAATTATGCACATAAGTGCTGCTTATCTATGTGCTCATTGCCAGGGGGTTCCATGCTCATTGCCAGGGGTTCCATGCTCATTGCCATGTGGGATTGCATGCACATTGCCAAGGGGGAATACATGCTCGCGGTAACTGGGGGACAGCCGCCACTGAGCAGAAGTGACAGCCATTGACAGCCATGCAGTGAGCAGGGGACTGTCCGGCTGTATTCAGAGCACTGCAGGTCCCGGATGTTTGAAATAATACCCCTCTCACACCAGAACATGCAGGGACTTACCCGGGAATATGGTCCCAGGATCATGCAGGTCCCTGCATTTTCTGGTGTTAGAGGAAAGAAAATCACCCCCCCCCCCCTTTAACTGGCTATATCGTTTTACCGCCTATATCTTCAGAACCAACTGACCCATTTACATGAGACCAGTATCATATTGAAGAACATTTTAGTGGGATTCCAATGATTTTGGTCCTATGAACCTTGAGTTTCTGTTATGCCAGGGGGGGAAATGGCAGCTGTCAGAAATGGGTGGGGGTCGGAATTAGCGGTTCCCATGTTATCCTATGGGGAAGCGGTCCCGCTTTGCCCGATGGTAACTCCAGTTCCCGGGGGGCTAGTGACGCAAGGTTGGGCTCGTTGGAAATCCCCAGTCCTCATCTACAAAATGGGCCTATTTGGAGAGTGGGCCTGGAGCTACAGCTCCATCAGGCCCATTGTTAATCCGGCCCTG
This sequence comes from Crinia signifera, assembly GCF_055691185.1. Classification (NCBI taxonomy): domain Eukaryota; kingdom Metazoa; phylum Chordata; class Amphibia; order Anura; family Myobatrachidae; genus Crinia; species Crinia signifera. Next base: position 124,076,715 of record NC_139221.1, read on the forward strand.
TAAAATCACAGCTCCCTCTCTCCATATTCAACAAGTTTCAATTTCTGTTAAGAAGTTAATTGGTCTGTCAAGTAGCCTCTAGTGATTACTGGCAGTAGTTCACTTTATAGAGGTTAGGAGTAGTTAACGATGATAGATAGATAGATAGTTTCAGAGGCGGAACTACTGGCGGTGCAGATGGTGCAGTGCACCGGGGCCCAAGCAATTTCATGGGGCCCGCTGCTCTGCACCGCTGCCGCCGTTTCCATCACTTTTTTTTTTTAAACTTAAAGTTCGGTGACCGGCGTGGGTGCGGGGCCAGAGAATCCCACACGGGGAGGGGGGGGGGGGATAGATATAGTGCACGGTGCACCCCAGGGGGAGGTTTGCGGATCGGATCTCTGCTGTGGATCCGATCCGCGGCATTGCTCCCCCCAGCCGTCACAGCCGCCGGCGCTATAGAATTAGTGTGGCTGTGACGGCTATCTTATGTTCTGAGTCTGACCTCAGCTGTGATAGTGCAGCCTGCGTGCGCCGAGAGTGCAGGAAGGAGAACAGAGCCGCTGCCCACGGCAATTAACTCCTCCTGCCCGGCTCCCCGAGTCCCCTATGTGTTGGTGAGTTTTTTAAGGGAACCAGTATAATAAAAATAAAAGGCGTCATGTGGGATGTAAAAGGTGGTGGGTTATTATGTGTATTATTATGTGTATGTTGGGAAGAGTCAGTCTAAGAGTGGGTGCGTAATTGGAATAGAGAGTATGATTATGTGCTGGGTGGAATAGGGTGTATGTGGCCAGGATAGTGGGTTATGGGGTGTATGTTTTGGAACAGGAACTGAAGTGCGGGATGTGTTGGGGGTAACAGTATATGGATTATATGAAGGAGATAGGGGGAGTAGGTTATGTTGGAGGTATGGGGTGCATGTGGTAAGACATGGGCAGCCTAGATGCTAGGTCCTGGGGGAAGCAGCGCATGGCCACTCACCGCCCATGATTTTGGGTGGTGTGCGCTCAGCTCCTTGGCTGATTAGGGGCTAAAACCAGCACTGACAGACATTTGAAATATGGCACCTGCCCACCAGCCTAACAGAGTTCACGGACCGGCAGCCACAATTAGTTATTGATTGCCGGACTGCAAGCTCTAATTGGTTCACTAGCCTGCGCCATATTTCAAATGTCTGCCGGCGATTGTATGAGCTGCTCAGCAGCATAGGAGCTGAGCGCACACCACAGAGGCAGTGAGTTCTCTCCTCCCCATTTCTATATCACTAATATGGGAATTTAGTAAGGGGCACTAATGTGGACATTCTTTAAGGGGCACTACTGTGAGAATTATGTGTAAGGAACATTACTGGGGGCATAATATGTAATGGACATTACGTGTGTGGTATAATGTGTAATGGGCATTATGGTGTGCGGCAATGTGTAATGGGCATTACGGTGTGCAACAATATACAATGGGCATTACGGTGTGTGTGGCATAATGTTTAATGGGCACTACAGTGTGCGGCATAATGTGTAATGGGTACTGCAGTGTGTAAGGGGTTCTTTCAGATTGATATCCCCGGTTGGATCCCATATTTTGATCCTGGGTCCTACCCTTTTGCACTAAATCCCTGTCACTCATTATACACTGGGCCACCCTGGTTTAACCCTTCTTTTAACCCGGGTTGGTCGGCCAAGTGATTCATTGTGGCGCTTTGAAATTGCAGGTTGATTTGGCAATAATCAGGGTGAAAAATGTGATCTGAAAGGGGTATCAGGGGCTCTGCCTAGAGCAATGGGCACAAGTGGCGCTAATATGTGGTGTAATGTGAATCACGGACACTATAGTACTTTGAAACTATTATGTGTCCACACCACTTTCCCACAAGCTATGCCCTAAATTTTTGGCACACTGTTCGTATTTTGAGTATAAGGGGGGGAGAGGCGGGGGCCCGAAGCATATTTGTGCACCTGGGCCCACAACTCACTAGCTCCGCCTCTGCATTGTTTTATAGATAATATGGGATATATACTAAAATACAGGGGTGGATTAAGGTCTGTGGGGGCCCTGGACAACAAACTTGTGGGGGCCCGCGAACAAACCCCCCAGACAGCCCCTCCCCCTGACAACTGCCCCCCCCCCGGGGAGGCTGTTACCTGGGCAGCGCAGGGGGCCCCTGCAGCAGTCTTGGCAGTCAGTGTCAGGGTCCCTGCAGCATATGAGAAGTCAGTGGTGGGATCACTGCAGAAGATGGGAACTAGTAGCGGTATTGGCTACTAGTTCCCATCTGCCGCAGGGACCCCGCCGCTGACTTCCCATCCATGGCAGGGACACCGCTACTGAGTATAAAGCCTGCACTGCACCACCCGACCCCGCTGCCCGACCCCGCTGCCCAAGCATGGGGTGACAGGAGCCCCACACCGCCCCTGACGTCCCGTGCTTTATCCGCCTCTGCTAAAATACTACACTAGATAGCTCCATTTCACTCCAATGTCTTAATGGTAAATCAGGCATCAGAAAAAAGGCTACCACCCAAAATTAGTGGAGTGTATTATTTAGCTTTTTGGTTTTAAATGGACATTTCCTTCTGCTAAACTTTCCACAGAAACAGATAAAGTAGAACATATTTCTTGTTGTCCTGTAGGTGGTGCTATTTGCTAATAGTTTCATCATGTCTAAACATGATGAAATTAAACATTAAGTTAATAAGAATTGCATGCTATGTGAAATAAATGCTTTTATCCCAATATAAACTTTTTATTACATAATAGAGACAATGTTAATTATTATCTCTTTAATACTTAGACCCAATTTAAGATTTCAAGCTTTTGTTAGACACACTTAAGCAGTTTTTATTATAAGTGTGAAAACTGTCATCATATTTTTCCAGTGTGAAGATATGTTTTCAGGTTTAAGTGTCTTAATTCTGAAAATGAAGTGCAATGGTAATGAAAATATTATTTGAGTTTAAATGTGTAATCCCACGTACACTTGCTTTTTTTCACAGCAAGTTTATTCATTTTTTTAAAGTGAGGCTTACAAAGTTATTTTCATAGGAACTTAACAGATGACTCTGTTTGACCTTTGCGAACTTGAATCTGAGGCTAAAGCTGGGTACACACTAGTAGATATAGCTGCAGATCAATTCCTCTGCAGATATATCTACATAAGGATCAGACAGCATGTTCTACATATACACTGCCCAATCGACAGGGGCTGACTCTTCAATTGCATGCACCCGCCCACTGAGCTGCCATTCACCGGTGGCTCCCAGCACAGGTGAACAGGCGGTCAGTGGATCACCCTGACACACAGCACAATGCGTCGATATATATGTGCTGTTCCCACTGGGACATTTTTCTTAAAATAAAACCTTTGAATTTTTTACGTGAATTGTGATAATTGGAGAGAATCAAAAGGCCCTCCCCAAGTCACAGAATAGCAAAGAAACCGCTATATGAGGAGAACCACTACACTAAGCAGTGAGTAGTTTACGCCGATTTCCTGAGTCTTGAAAGGGGAACACCCCTGGATATAGAGGGATATAAAGTAAACGCTATATATTGGGTACCACCTATTAATTGGTGAGTGAGGTACGATATCTACAGCTACCCTTAAGCTAAAGAAACCACTACGGGGCTATCCCCTATACTAAAGGTGATGGGAGTGATCTTAAAACTCTAATATTGTGTACCTATATTTATTCAATACTACACATTGGAGTTTTTTCTTTTTTCATTGCTTACGGAAACAAAACATCCCGAGCCCTGAATAAAGAAGAACCAGAATGAAACCTTGATAGGAGTCCCCACCACTTTCACATTGTGAGTTATGGTACGCCAGGTCTCCAATCATCTTTGATAAAAAGAAACCGCTATATGAGTTGCCATAGTCTTTAGAGTGTGAGTTCTGGGTACGCGCTCTGCCTTTGAGTGAACTTCCCTTATAAAGAACTCCGCCAATTCTGCTTTAATTTGTAAAAGAAGAATCTACACATTGTCTCTCCTTATCTACCTTTCATATCATTGGAGTACATCCCATAAAGGCCGATTTGAAGGAACCCTAAAGGTAATGAACAGAAGGACTAAGGAACCGCTAAAAGAAACCGCTACAGGCTTGAAAATATACACCACGAGAGTGAGTCGGGTACGCCTATTACTTCATAAGTGTCTTGAATTCACTTTTGAATACATATTCAACAATTTAATCATAAATTCTTCACTCTATATTGTATGTACACCGCCGATTGCATCACCTCTGGGAAAAAAAATCACTACGACACAGGGGGGGGGGGGTGCCGCGAATCGCGGGAGGGGGTCGCGCGCGGGGGGGTGGGTGCCGCGAATCGCGGGAGGGGGCACGGGGGTTTGCAGTGAATCACGGGAGGGTAGGTCGCGGGGGCGGGGGGTTGGCAAGAATCGTTGGAGGGGGGGGGTCACGGGGCCGGGGGTTGCCGCAAATCGTGGGAGGGGGGTTCGCGTGGGTGCCGTGATTCGTGGGAGGTGGGGTCGCGGGGGTTCCGCGAATTGCGGGAGAGGGGGTCGAGAATCGTGCGGGGGGTGTGTGCCGCAAATCACTGGAGGGGGGGTTGCAGGGGGGGGGGGTGGCACTTCAATGGTGTCCATGTCGACACATTATTATTATTTGCAGTTTCTTATATAGCGCAGCAGATTCCGTTGCGCTTTACAATAGTAAACACATGAGAATGAATATGAAAACATTAAAAAATTGCGGGGGCGGGGGGGGTGTTTTGCCGCGAATTGCGGGAAGGGGTGGCGGCACTGGGCAGCATGGGGAGGCGGGGGGTGTCTGGCACTGTGGGCTCACTGGGCAGGTTCTCTGTCATGTGAGTCAGAGGCTCCACCCAGCGTTACAGACACACTCACACACTTTGAGTAACAGATGTAGCCATATATATATAAGAGATTCTGTATGTGTATTTCTCAAGTGGAGGTTCTCCCCTGAGAATTATCAGTGACAGTTGGAAGGAAACCTTGGGGGGACACTCTTATAGTGTAAAATGCTACTTTTATTATGCTTCATTAAAATGGTATGGAGAAAATAGTACCATAACTCATGTACACAAATAAAACAAACAAATTATTTAAGAAATAATGTTTAAATAGACAAATTGGTATCACTTGCAATTTTGTGACAGTGATCTACTGGCACTTAGAATGAACCGAGTGAACCAACGAAGATACTGGATATGCAAGAATAAAGATCTCTGAAAATGTTGCGTATATTGTACTATAGTATCATAAAGATTATTTACAGTGTTCCTGCTAAGCATACATCAAGTTCATTTGACGAAACATTAATAACACAATAACCCATTAGTTGCTTTGACCAGTGGCGGCTCTTCTGTGGAGAAGGGGAGCTGCTGCAATGCTGGGACCCACCCCTCCACTGCCACCACTGCTGGACCCCCATGCCGGTTCCCAGATGGTCCCTGCCACCGCCAGAGCCTGCTGGTCCCTGCTGCCAGTCCTGACCCCCATCACGGTCACATGACCAGCGCATGCGCAGCAGCTTCTTCGGTACTGTGCATGCGCTGCCCCCAGCCTCTATGGGCTGCTTTGACAGCAGTCCATAGAATCATATTCACGGTCCCAGGTCTGGCGCATGCGCAGTACATGCTGCTACTTTCCCGGTGTCTAGTACCAGGTTGGAGAATGCTGATTCAGCTATCACCTGAGGGGAAGTGAGTGACTATACTCCCTTACTGGAATAGGTAAGAACAAAAAAAAAATGATATTTGCTGTCCCTGTTATCTCTGGGTTGGTCCTGAGTAGTGAATTACCATTTCAGGAGCATATCCAATTAGGTAGTGGGGATGAGGGTGTCCACAGTGGGGTGCAAGGGTAAAGAGAGAGTGCCTGTCTGTAGCCAATTAATATGCTGCTTTGCGCTAAATGCTGAATAGCATTGATGGGAAGTGAGCGGTATCTTGGCACTATATAGAGTAGCACTCAGTGACACCACAACAGACGCATTTACTATGGACAAGCCCTATGTATACTCTCACACCAGCTGGCCATGTATCCTATTTTAATCATCCCGGCACTTGGCTGCCCATTTTATCTTTTACTTGCATCACCAAAAGTATCACTGTTCATCTCCCTGTTGTCATAGATTAATCTTCAGGCTACTTCTAGTCAGCAACCACCAGCCTTGGTGAGGGATTTGCACAGTAGGTATGGTGGCCAAAGGCTGAATTACAGATAGGGTGAGGGGGTCAGAGAACATGTGGCAAAATGGGGTCAGAGGAGCATATGGAGAGGGGTGGATGAGGTGTTTAGCAGAACACGTGGGGAGGAAGAGGGCAGAGTTACACATGAGAAGGGGGGCACAGGCACACTTGTGGGAGGTTAGAGGCACATATGGGGAGGATGGAGGTAGAGGCATTCATAGGGATGGGGTCAGATGCACACTTTTTGAGGTAAGGGGCCGAATTACATATGTGGAGGGTAGAAATTAGGTGCACATGGGGAAGTAGGATGCAGAGACAGAGATTGGGTGCTGAGGTACTCATGGAAAAGACTTGCCTAAATTACTGATGTCTATTGAAAGCAGGGGACAGAGGTGCATTAAGGAGAGAAGGAGCTGGGGACAACTGAGCTGTGATTTTTTTCCTGAAGCCATCTAGAAGCTGGAAGACAGACATGGAAGCTGATGCTGAATCATCCCTGCAGCAGACCTACTGAAGTACCACTCTTGACCATTCTGCACAGTGTAGAGCACTACCATTCTTCTGTTACTAAAAGTGCCACTCTAAACAAATTGTCACTGCTCCCATTTAGCACTTAGATATGTGACACCCCAGAAATGGTGGTGCCATTTATTTACTCAGCCCTGAGGTACCCCTTTTGGGCAAAGCTCCAACTTCCCACAAGAGACCAGCACAGAGAGGTTGCCAGGCAACCGACCTACCCGGAGCCTCTACCCACAGCAGCAAGGGAGGGTGTTGGAAGGCAGCCCGTGATTGGCTGCACCCTCCCTCAGTAACCCCCTTCTTCATTGGAGGATGCGGCAGGAGCGCGAAAGTAAGGAGAGAAGGAAGCGGGCGGGCTAGAGATGGACAAAACGGATCTTTAAGCTGAGCCGTGACCCGCCGGGTGTCTCAGTGAAAAGATACGGATCTTTTAGACGGATCCTCGATTCACTTTTGAAAAAAAGGGGAAATACATGGCCGAGTAAAAACACTGATCGATGGCTGGGTGCAGAATCACCATCTATGGCAACAATCAATGGCGACTGCACCGATGGCCATCCCTGGCAGCAGCAGCAGCTAATCTTTCTATCACTTGTAGTCACAGCACTGTACTCAGTCTACAGAGGTAGTACATCTCAGCTGCCACAGGTGGCAGCACTGAGATCAGGAAAATGCATTGTAAACTGAAACTGATCACCTTTTTGGGATCGGCGACTCATTCGTTCTTGAGTGGGATCCGTTCAAAAGATCTGGTTCGTTCGCGAACGACCCATCTCTAGGGCAGGCAGCGTGAGCCTAGAGAGAGCCAGCATGCAGGGCAGAAGGGTCCCTGGCAGCGTGTGGCCACAGGACGGAGCGCTAGCCGGAGATAGTGTGTGTGGCTGCAGACGGAGTCCTGACAGCGCGTAGAGCTGCGTCAGCAGCAAGCGCCCAGCTCAGGCATCCAGAAGAACCCGGCGGTGATTGACTGTCCAGCCGCCTGAGAGACCCGGCGGTGTAAGTGACCGGCAGCAACATCCAGCGGCGTCACCGCACCAGCGCCTCCAGCATCCAGCATCCAGAGGGAAAGAGCCGCGAGAGACAGATCTGGCCGCACAGCAGGGAAGACGCCAGCCGTGGGACCCAGCAGCACCTAGACTGGACGGCAGCCTGCAACCCCGCCGCAGAGGGAGAAGAGGAAGAGATGTCCAGCTGCTGCAGACACCTCAGAAGCCCAGCAGTGGATCCCAGACGGCAGGCGCCGCATCTGAATTGTAAGTGCTGCCCAGCGACCCCAACCCTGGGACATCCTACTTAACGGGCCCCCAAGAGTCTCAGCAGCTGCAGCCCCCCATAACCACTACAGGCCTGAGCCCAGCCCTGCTGTGAGTCCTTCCCCTGCACTGTCGACCAAGGGACCCAGGGATATTGCTCCCTACAGCCCGGAGCGAGGCCTGGGTAGAGAGAGACAGTTTGGGAGTCCCTGGACTTAGGCCCTGTTTAGGACCAGGACATCCTTATTTACCAGTCCTACGGATATAACTGCCCCAGCTGCACAGTTCTGGACACTTTCTGCCTAGCATAGACACTCACAGCCCCTGCGCTGTGAAAGAGAATTCTTCATAAGACAAAGTGCAGCCACTTCCTCAAGAGAGGTCCAACAGCGCCATCTTGTGGCTTAAATTGGGAAGTTCCCTGCTAGTTCCTCAAAGGAGATTTCAGTAATTGCCCTTACCAAGTTTCATACTTCCCTGAGTAAAGGATTGTTGCTCCACGCCCCTTTTCCCGACACAGGACTAGTTGAGGCCTCCACGGTATCCTCTTTGCCAAACCCTGTGCACAGATCTGCCTTAGAGGCAGTGGTTCAGGACAGACACTGGGTACCCAGTCACATGCTATTAATGTGGGTTAATGTCAAAGTGATTTATACTGTAATGTTCTTAATGGTGTAATTGTGTTGAGTGACTACTTACTAAAACCCTAAAATTTAGTCCAAGCACCAGAGTGCAACGGTAAAGTTTATTTAATTCCTAACAAGTGCCTGTTTTGAGTATGTGCTTTATTTATGCGATACTGATGTTGTTTTCCGTTATTGAATCTATATTGCTGCACCATTGAAAGTGTTTCTGCCTGTGATAAGCCATTTGGCTACCTACCTCAGATTACTGGTACTTTTGTTAATAAACACCCTTGGAGTGTATCCTCAGCCTGGTTATTGCCTCAGCCGTACTAAGAAGAAAGAAGACGTCTGTCCAGTTCCGGCATCAAGTTAATAGAGTGGGTTACTGGCCGACCTTTCCGGTGATACAGTATGGATCAAACACCTAAACCTTCCTCAACAAATGTTCTACAAAATGTAAAAATCACATCAAAATTCATCTAGTGGTTAATGAATGAGATTAGCCCGAACAGACAAAAAGAGAGAGAGAGAGAGAGAGAGAGAGAATAGTAGTTAGAATAGAAGGCACTCAAGTCGGACTTATGGAAAATTCATGTTGGCCCAGGACAGGTTCAAAACTATTCTTGATTATGTTTAGACAATCAGTGGTTCTGGAACAACTTGCTCCTAATAAGCACTGGATAACTTCAGTACTATAGGTTGATCTTTGTAACTCTTACAAAAAGCTATGCAAGAGGTTTTAGGAATGGAAAGGAAATACTTGATTAGATATGATAATAAGACTCACGGCACTCAGCGATAGAAAGTATGGTTTTGTGATTTAGAGCACCTTGGGGCAGATGTATTAAGCCTGGCGAAGAGATAAACTTGAGATAAAGTGGAGATAAACTGGAAGGAGATAACGCACCAGCCAATCAGCTGTGTTTGAAATATAACAGTTGGAAGTTGATTGGCTGGTGCGTTATCTCTTTCCAATTTATCTCCACTTTATCTCAAGTTTATCTCTTCGCAAAGCTTAATACATCTGCCCCCTTGTTCTTACTGAAGGGGTACATATTGCTATAGCGCAACCTTTTGGCGAATTTATGAAATAAACATTTTTATTTAACAATTACCTAGCGCATCATTTCAATTATCTGTAATTTTAATTTTGTGTCATTCAGAGCAGTAGAACGCACTCGAGTGCCCACTAAAGAGGGTCAATTATTTTTCACTATCCCAGTAGTTACTAAATATGATTCTATAAAACAGAGATAACGTAATTGTATTTATTTCCAAATATAATAATAATTAGAATATCAATTTTGTTGTACCATAAAAGAGAGGTGAGAAAAATAAATGATTTATATACTATAGATTTCGGTTTACTGTAGAAGTATCTAGGATGTTGAAATTCAATATACCCTTCTAAATAACAATATTATTAGTAGGAAGCCAATTCGAAGCTAATGCTTCAAAAGCTTCACTTGCTGCCAACAGATGGCAGTGTTTCGGAGTCACATGGACACTAGGTAGTATTTATCTACATACATTACTGTAGTAAGTAGTGAATATTCTATAACTGCCTTACCAAATCCCAAATTATCAACTCTCATAAATGTTTGCAGTCTAAAATAAAATGAGTTAATAATTATACCTGTTTGCTTTAAACTCGTAATATTTTTTTTTCATTATGTTTAGTGACCAACCTTAAATAAGTGTCTCTTCCAGTAAGAGAAACACACACATCATTGAGAAAGCCATATAATACAGAGTAACGCATCAGGTGATCAAGCATGTCAGTGTCACCCCCCCCATTTACATCTTCCCAACACAGTGGTTGGGTGCACAGAGCAACCATTCACGGCATCCAAATCATATCTCTCTGCTGTTATCTCCTGAGTGCACACAGCTGAGGTGAAACAGTCTTCTAGAGTACTTTTGGCCAACCAAGAACCTGTTTCGCATCTTGGGCCAGATGCACTAAGGTTCAAAAAGTGATAAAATGGAGAGTCATAAACAACCAGCCAATCAGCTCCTAACTGCCATGTCAGACTGATGTATTACGCCTGGAGAAGAGATAAAGTGGAAGGAGATAAACCACCAGCCAATCAACTGTGTTTGAAAATGACAGTTGAGTTGATTGGCTGGTGCATTATCTCCTTCCACTCTATCTCCACTTTATCTCTTCACCAGGCTTAATACATCTGCCCCACAATTTATTACTGCTCATTGCCACACTTCCAGTGATATGGAAAACATGCTGTGCAGACCATCTGCTTATTCACAGACCACTATTCCATTGGAGTGGTAATTATAACATTTTGAATAATTGTTCTAATTTAGTCATATTACCAATATATGGTTGCAACAAACATTTGAATTGAATGAACTTCAATGCTGATAATCATTTGTATACACCTCATAATAGAGAACTCTGGGGGGAGAGGTGTTATAGCATGTCACTACAGCACTTTTTGCTTCCCCTTATTACTGAGGCAAAGCAGGAAGCTACATCAACAATATGTAGTAACATCTTGTATACTGAAGTGGGTGAGTGAAAGCTCCACTCTCCAGCGACCCCCTACTAGAGTGCCCAATGCATCAGCTTGGTGCTGAAGTGCTGTATCTATCTGTCTGGATGTCTCCAGTGCACATGTGCAGAATTTCTCTACTAATGCAAGATCTCCTGTGCAGCCTGGAGCTGGAACACATCATTGCCAGGGACAGCACTGTCAATGCTGTGTAGATAGGGCAACAACACCTGTAGCTGTTGAAATCAATAGCTGCAGGTATCAGAAGGGTCATTGCTGTTGATCATTAATACATTGCCCTAAATATCATTGCGCCATATTTTAGACATCAGCGCTGATATAAATAGGGGCTCATTGCTCCCCTGTCATTTACTGCACACCGACACAGTCATACACAAAGACTATTAATACATCTAGCCCACTGTCCCTATCATAGAGACCGGTACATGAAGGCTGGGGAAGGCTCTGTATAGTATATTATATTATTATAGCCCTTTGTGTGATGAATGAAAATATCAAATACAGATCACACTCTATGGGCAAAATGTAATAGGGTGAGATATTTAAAAAGTGAGAGGTTTGGGGAGAGTTTTACCATTTTGTAAAAGTGGGAATCATTTATACGGCAAAATCAGGGTAAATGGCATTAAACATTTGGCCCAATGTTTGATATTTGTGAGCACTGTAGCCAAGGAAGGAAATCCCTACAAATATCCATTATGATATGCATAATTGATTCGCTAGGTTTTCCATGTTGTCTAATATCAGTACTTTTTTATCCACTATCAGTTGTGGGATCGGCTTCCAGAGGATTGTGATGGAAACTGAAGAGATACTCAACTGTACTTCACTATTTGCTACTGCTGGAAGCTTTGTTCATTGAAGTGGTATTACATTATAGTACACTGCATGGGAGCATATAGTCATATAGCTACAACTCAAATACCAAGTAATGAAGGTTCTAAGCAGCAGGGTAATACAAACATTATGCTATACACTTGTAATGCAGTCAATTTTAGAAATCCACTACTTTATCTTTTTACATAAAACTCCACACATTCATATTACATTTTGAGGACTCTATTTCGTTAACACAAAAATATATTTTCTTAAGCATTGTAGCTGTAGAAACGGGATTTATCTGTTTTTCCTCCTTACTCATAGAAAAGAAAACTGCAGAGTTCACTGATTTTTCCTAGTGTTTCTATAACTGATGGAGCTCCCATAGGTCTCAGTGATGGTTGATCATTTATAGTGTGTACTGTACACACTGGATGACCTGTTTAAACAATATGCACAATAACGACATATCATAACAAAATTTACGTGGATATCGTCTAGTGTGTATGCACTATGTGGCTGACAATGCGCGCTCCAGTCAGCGCATCGTCAGCAACATCCTCGTCGGTGGGCAATAACTTTAAAGAACATCATTAGTGAGAGCATGTCCTTCAATTCTCCCCCACACCGCCATCGCTTGTCGCGGCATTGGCAAGTGTGTACTCCAAACTTTTCTCCAATTCATAGGACCATTTCAATATGGTGTTATAAGTAGGAGAGAGCAGTGAAGATCACAATCCTGTCCTCCAGCTCTTCCCTCATCTCATCCTTCTGTAATAAGCGCTTATTGTCTGTGCACTGTATATGTACTTTATGAACCTGATGAAAAGACCTCACCGGTCTTGAAACGTCGCCCTATGGATTTCTTGTATGCACTTATATAAATTGACCTATTTACAAGCCTGTGGAGTGTGATTGGTGGTTTCATCTATATATATATATATATATATATATATATATATATATATATAGATAGATAGATAGATAGATAGATAGATAGATAGATACACTGTATATATCATCCACAGTCTGTCAGCACTACAATACAACTGCCCCGGTGCTCATCCAATAAATAAAGACAAAAATCCACAAAAAAAGGCACTCAGAGACTGGAGTAGTAAAACAAGAAAAACAAGACTGTTATTTGCACCTACCTTATTTAATGTTTGCGGTCTGGGAGGTACCCCAATCCTCTACATGGTTTAGTCCCTTTGAGCCCCTCTATTGGAGAGCATTAATGGATGCATTAAAAGAAGGGTGGGAAAAAAAACCTTGTCAGGATCAAAACATTGTTCAGTTTGTGTCCCAATTGTATGGCTATTTAAGGCACATTACGGCACTCCTGAACAAACACATGAAAAGGTCTCAACAATGTCAGAAACAAAGTTATGACATCATCGCAGTCAACCAGTCCTTTAAACCAGGAGACAAAGTGCCCACTACAGAGAGAAAGATGTACAGTATGCTTAACAGCGAGGCCCTTATGAGATCATAGAAGTGCAAGGTTCAACTGGAGGGTAGAAGAAAGGACGTCCAAATCTACTATATAAATCTGTTAAAACCATGTAAGGAGAGTACCAGTCAGCCCTTTTTGGTAGCAAAAAAGGTTACAGAATGGCAGGTAGCCATTGAAGTCGAATTTCACAGCGTTGTGTGTGGACTAAATGCTGCCTGACGCTCGCAGGTCCGCCCCCCCTTTGCACACTGGGTTGCCCACACTGCTGCGAATGGATGTTTTGGTAAAACCATTCACATCCTATAGGGCGACACCTACATCATTCGATGGTTGACTCTCAGGTCCCTTGGATATGCATGCACCCTCTACAGGAACAGGGCGATTTGCATGGGAACACCATCCCCCGGCCTGCCCCCCACGCCCCCCCACACCCCCCGCCCGCCACCTTGGCTGTACACAGATGCAAAAATGTGCATGCACAGAATTGAAACATTGGTCCTCCTTGTGTGCACATGGAGGACCGAATGAACCAAAATAACCCCCTTAGTCCAAAACAGAAAGTGGTGAATTTGGTGGCACAGTACCCAGATGTGTTTTCTGCCATTCCAGGAAAGACACAGATCATCAAGCATGATGTTGTGACTCCACCTGGGGTGGTAAATAAACAAAGGTCGTATCGTATATAGGAAAAGTGGGCAGCGGTAAACCAAGAGGTGGAAGAAATGCTATGCCCAGGGGTCATAGAGGAGTCAATCAGCGAGTGGAATAAGCCTTTCAGGTGCTTTAAGATTCTGCAATGACTTCTGTAAGTTGAGTTTCTTGCTTTGATTCGTACCCTATGCCCCGATGGTAGAAAATTTGCCAAGAGTCCATATCTTACTCTTACTCTCCCCTCTCGAGCTGACAAAAGACAAAGAAGCTGCTAAGGCAAAAACAGCCTTCTCTATCCCAAAGGGCTTTTTTCAGTACAAAGTGCTGCCATTTGGTTTACATCGTGCCCCAGCAACCTTCCATAGAGCTATGAATAAGTTGCTGTGATCCTACAGGGAATATGCAGATTACATTTAAATGACATTGTTATTTTTAGCTCTAACTGGGAATCACACTTACCAAAGGAAGAGGCCATATTAAAGTCTCTACGGGCACTTAGGTTTACTGCCAACCACGAGAAATGTGCCATTGGTATGGTGGAAGCCAAGTACAGATGGAGCCCCTCTCATGCTTGCGAGATGCTCGCGCGCCCCGTTCCAATGGAGCTCCCCATCGGTCCCTGCTGCCTCGCCGCTGGGCCCATCGGTCCCTGCTGCCCCCTAACCCTGCCCATCTCCCTGAAGTGGAGACGGGCAGGGTTCCGCCGCCCAGCCGCTGAGTGACTAGGATGTGCGTGCGTGTGAGATGCTTGCATGTCCCAGTCTAATGGAGTCCCTCTCAGCCAGTGCTCACCATTGTGACATTCTGGCAAGCGTCAGCATTGAATGAGAGGGGCTCCATCTGTATATGGGGTACATTGTGGGCAGAGGACAGGATAAACCTCAGCATAGTAAAGTAGATGCAGTCCTCACTTGGTCTAAAACCAAATGTAAGTCACAACTTAGGACGTTTCTCGGTCTTGTGGGATACTAACTGATCTCAATTAGTGGATGAGAAGGATGCTTTGCACTTTATTGTGGTATATTTTTTCCATGGTGACTATTTCCTCTACAATAAGAAGGGTTTTTTCCATTGACCATTACAATCTGGACCTGTTATTTTGCCTCACGGATATTAATTTGGTTCAGACACCCCAAGTGATTGCTGTTTTCAATATTAAGAAAGGGAATCTTAAGGGAATATGTACAGCAATAGCAGTGGTAATGGCAGCTAGCCTTCAACCCACTACTCCAAACATGCTCTTAAGTTTGGATGAGACTAAGGCATTTGATATGGTGTCTTGGCCGTACGTTTATGAAATACTGGAGAGGAGAGGCTTTGGCTCAAAATTCCAGAGCACTATCAAATTTTTCTATAACTAACCATCCACGACTATATTGGTAAATGGCACTGCTGGGGAAGAAATTTAAATGACTAGAGGAATGGGACGGGGTCGTACCCTTTCACTTCTGCTCTTTAACTTGGCATTGGACCCCATGCTTCGAGTATTGCAGAATTGGACACAATTTAAATGCTTTGGCTTGGGAGATGAGGAGATTAAGATATCTGCTTTTGCTGACAATGTTCTTTTATTTCTTTCTAGACCTAGAAGGACCCTTGAGCCGTTCATGGACCGTATCAGGGAATTCAGATTGGTATCTGTGTTTGAGGTTAATTTTGTTAAATCCACCACTCTTTATTTAAAACGAGGTTACAAACTCCCTACATAGGGAAGCTCCCATTAAATGGACGACTAAAGGTATTACCTACCTAGGGATACAGCTTCAAAACAATGTAACTTCCTTATACGCTCTTAATTTAAAAATATAATATGTACAATGCGGGATGACACAGAACAATTTGGACGAGCAAATTTGGTCAAAATGATTTTGTTCCCTAGAATCTTATATCCACTGCAATCTCTTCCAATTTTGCTAACCTAAATAAATGCCTTAGAGATTGATAAAATTATCCGCACATTCATTTGGAAAGGAAAAAGGGCCAGAATTAGTATGGTAAAATTACAACAGCAATGATCCAATGGCGGTGTTAACTTGGCCAATATAACTCAATATAGTTATGCTTCTCACTTACGTTATCTCCGCGATTGGATACATGGGGACAGTATTTACTCCAATACTGCTATAGAGGGTCCTTTACTGACTGGTATCAATATCCTTTCTTTTCTGCATCTACTTGAGGAGAAAATCCCTGTAATCATTCGGGATAATCCACTCTTAATGTCCACATGAAAAGTGTGGCACATACTACGCCATAAACACACAATAAACTCACATACATCCTTATTTCTCCCCTTCGTATGCAACCCTTACTTTCAAAATGACCTTGCATGTAACCCCTTTTCATTATGGGACAGACAAGGCCTGAAAACTGTCAGGCAGTTAATAGATTGCGAGACATTACAGTTTGCACAGGCCGTGGAGATGTTCCCAATGTTAGAACCCTTCCCCATGTCTTACCTACAAGCTCAACACTAGTCTTTCTAGGATACAATAACCCACTAGATAATTTTTTTAATGACATAGAACCCCCCTGTTAAGGCAATCTCTGTGCACTACTCCTTCCTTCATGTCCCCATAAATTACGAGACCCAGCAAACAGGACTAGCACAATCGAGAGACCAATTCCCATCCGTTACTCTTAAAAAGATGTTGAGAATATTTGATAGTTTTCTCAATCTATACCTCATCTCTTGGCAAACTAATCAGCTCCTTTGGATTTCAGTATCATCTGTATGCGGATGATACTCAGCTCTACCTATCCTCCCCGGACCTGTCCCCATCTGTATTGAGCCGTGTCTCTGAATGCCTTTCTGCTGTTTCATCCTGGATGTCATCTCGCCACCTCAAACTTAATATCTCAAAAACAGAATTAATTATATTTCTGCAAATAAATAGTAGTTACCAACCTGATATCTCTATCGCTGTTAAGAAGATGACAATCACTCCTACCTCTCAAGCTCGCTGCCTAGGTGTTATCCTTGACTCAGAACTTTCCTTTGTACCCATATTCAATATGTCTCAAAATCATGCCACATGCACCTAAAAAACATATTTAAAATTCGCCCTTACCTTACACAAGACACTGCAAAAACTCTAATCCATGCTCTCATCATCTCACGCATTGATTATTGCAATAGTCTCCTTATTGGCCTTCCCCAATACAGACTCTCACCACTACAGTCCATTATGAATGCAGCTGCAAGGCTGATCTTCCTAGCCAGACGTTCATCGTCTGCAAAGCTACTCTGTCAGTCACTTCATTGGTTACCTGTATTCTACCGTATTCAATACAAAATTCTTTTACTTACACACAAAGTCATAAACCAAACTACACCAACATACATATCTTCTCTTATCTCAAAATATCATCCAACACGACCTCTACGCTCCTCCCAAGATCTGCGTCTCTCATCCACACTCATTACTCGCTCCCATTCCCGACTGCAGGACTTTCTTCGGGCTGCACCCACTCTGTGGAATGCCCTCCCAAGCACAATAAGACTCTCCTCCAGTCTCCAAACCTATAAGCGTTCCCTTAAAACTCATCTCTTCAGGCAAGCTTATCAAATTCCAGAACCAGTCATAGAACCTTGCGTTCTGGTGGAATCGATGCAATAAAGAATACAGTATCTATCCTTATGTATCAATGCCTATTTCCCTATAGATTGTAAGCTTGCGAGCAGGGCCCTCCTAGATTTTGACTGTCTGTAAATACCCTGTTTTGTTGTATCACTGTCTGTTATTGTAAAGCGCAACGGAATATGCTGCGCTATATAAGAAACTGTTAATAAATAAATAAATAAATATGTCAGTTAAGTTAGTTTCGGCAATGTCCTATATGGAATTATTCTTAAATGTACTCCATAAAACATATTTGTCACCACATCCTCGATACCTTATGGGAATGCTAACGAGTCACTCCTGTCCTAGATGTGGCTCCCAAAGGGTGGAAATATTCCACTGCTTATGGGCCCGATAATAAGGAGATTCTGGATCCAGGTTTGGAGATTTGTCACTCAACATCTAGTTAATTGCCTACCCCTGATACGTGAATTGGTGATATTCAGTATAATACCGGAACCAGTGTGCCCTCTAAGCTGTGCGCGCGTGCGCGCGCACACAGCTCAATGAGTTTGCGCACAGACATTACAACAGAGCGCACAAAGCAGCACTGGTCCCTTTTAGCAGTTGTGTACTCAATTAATGTGTGTTTCACCCAATAACTACATTGTGTGCTGTGTTTTTGAATGTTTAAATGTTTAATATAATTTTGAAGTAAAGTTAACACAAATGCTGACCGTCATTTTCCAGTTATATATAAGTGACGCACAAAAATTAAAATTTCCTTCCAAAGTTGCACAGCCAAAATCTTTTGCCACACACAGCCTTCTGTGTGCTGATCTTGTTGTAACACCTGTTTTTCTACACCCCTGATGAAGTCGTTTTTGACAAAACGCATGAAGAACAAAGATGAAGCAGCGCTAATAAATATTTACAATTTATCACAATACTATGGTATTGCCTGTAAACATGACATTTATTATTAAAACATAACTGATAAAATCAGATAAAAAACAAATACATCAGTAACAATTTTGGGGGAAAAGTTGTGACACAATTTAAATGGAGAACCCTCTCTGGCTAATTGAAGGATTCACTGGCTATAATAAGTCCTCCTTAGATCTGCTGTATACACATGGCAATTGGCTTTAAATGATGGTTAAGTCTCACCACTTTTGAGACTTGGGGTTTTCCGGACACATGAAGAGTGATTTTATCCCATTTTTAATAATAGTTTAATATATTGTTGAAACTATTGGGTGATACTGTATAGCACACTGCAATCATATTTTGTTGTATTACTTATTTTGTCACTCACTAACAGGAGAGACTTATTGGAGGAGCTGCTTGTTAGAATACATATTAGCGCTGAATGGGGGATCACATACACTTACGTTTTAAAAGATGAACAAACAGTTCAGTCACAAGCATCTGTACGGTAGCAAGCGGATACTTTCAAGCTGGCGGCTAACGGCTCTATGGCAGTGCAGCAGCAGGTGTATCACCACAGCTTGAGACAAGACCAGCCAATTCTCAGCGTCACTGGAAACACGCCCTCAATGCGTTTCATCACGGGGACTTTGTCAGGAGGCGTGTCAGTAGGTGTCATTGGTTAGTTTAAATAGAAGCAGTGTGGAGTCTGGCAACAGAGTAAAGCATCTTGTTCCTCGCCCTTTCATTGACAGATGCTCTTAGGACAGAGGTACGATGCTGGAGTGGACTGGTATTCATTCGGAGTAGTACTCTTCCAGATGTCATCAGGAAAGTGCCCAAGTCGCTGCAAGATCTTGGCTTTACAGGGCTGTCACCATGGGGTGTCAGCACGCTCCGGCTCACAGCAGCAGCAGGTCTCTTTACCTGAGGGCATCAGTCACTCAATCTTGCAGTCACTTCATACACCTTGACAAAGGGGCGTGACGTCTGAAAATGATCTCTTGATTACAGCACAGTTTAAAAATAAATCCTCAGTGTACCATCTTTATTTCTCTATACATTTTATCATCCAGAGGGGCATCAGAGTGATTGCCTGCTAAAGGAGTGTGTCGGGCCGCGCATGCACTGTATATATATATATATATACAGTATATATAGAAACCTTATACTGCTACAAAGTAGCCATATAAAAAATGCCTTTTCTCCATTCAAATGTTCATGTTGCCCTTGAGTGCTTGTGTTCCAAAGAAAGTAAATGACCTGTTACATATGGGATTCAATGACATTGCTGATAATAATGACGCATACAAAGTAGGTCTCTGTCCATCTCTGGTATTCCAATATTGCAATTGGATTAACTGCATTTGTCTGTGGTCATTTGTTTTCTGTAATCGTTTTATTGTGCTTCTCCTTCTTTGTCATCTTAATGCAGAAAACTCCTTGGGGATCAATTATATCTCATTAGTTACTTTACAATTCTTGTTGCTGAGATGGACAACCATTAAATCAATGGCACAAATATTCTACTTATTACTGACACAAGGTAACCAAACACTTCTCAGCACAAACTAATACACTGGTGCACCCGGATGAAATTATTAGTGTAAACATTATTATTATTATTATTATTATTATTACTACACTAAAATATTAGTAGTAGTAGTATTAGTAGTAGTATTATTATTGCAATTATTTGCCAGAAAAAGGAGACAAGTGATACAAATTACTAAATAAAGAGATAAACACGATTTCTGAGACTGAATTACCAGCATTTTGCTTAAATCTCCTGTCTTTTAAAGCAGCCTAGAGCTCTTACTGTATCTTGAGAAACACAGGAGTCAACAAATGTTTTCTACATGGATCACTAGCTCCCATTCACTATTACAGGACTTTCATCGGGCTGCTCCCATCCTATGGAATGCCCATCCACGCACAATAAGACTCTCCACTAGCCTCCAAACTTTCAAGTGTTCCCTGAAAACTCACCTCTTTAGGCAAGCCTATCATATTTAAGTTCTACACGCATAACCCTCTGAGGCACTTATGTATTATATAGCTTCCCTTCTGGACTTGTAACTTGGTGGGACTGCTATGCTATTACTGGTGCCTGTCCTTGTGTTTCCCTCCTATATCCCTATAGATTGTAAGCTTGCAGCAGGGCCCTCCTACCTCCAAGTCTGTCTGTTGTTACCCAGTTTGTTTTATCACTGTCTACTATTGTAAAGCGCAACGGAATCTGCTGCGCTATATAAGTAACTGTAAATAAAAAAATGTTTGATATAATATTTAACTTATCAGAATATTATCTATTTTCTCTATGGTTAAAGTCTGGCTTTAGTCAACAAAAAGGAACTGTTCGTTTTGCAGCTCAGATCTCTGGAGTAGCTATAATAATAATAATAAAAATAATGATGATTTTATTTATATAGCGCTCGTTCTCTAATAGGACTCAAGACGCTTAACAAATAGAATTAATGTAATACAGTACAGGAACAATGAAGTACAGAAAAGCTTTTCCTAAACAATACTTAAGGGAATTAAGGAAATGATATATACACTCCTGACGAAGTAATACCCGAAACGCTTTGAGTGTTCAGAGACTGTCCCTCGGAGAGAAGCTCACACCTGGTCATCGCGGTGCTACAGATGAGGAATCCATCCCCCTGTTCCGGACTGGTTGGTGGACCTTTCTAACTGAGCCTGTTGTCTCGATCTGACCTAGCTGATTGCCTTTGTTGGGACTTCTTATATGCTGTTTTTACCTTCTACATTTGTAAGTGTGGAATACAGTAGTATTAAATATCTTTTTATCCAAAGATAATTTGCACTATCTTTTTGTCCTCTATTCCATCATCCTCACCGAAACATTGGGAGGAATGGTGGCTATCGTTTCAGGTTTCTAATCCTGGAAATTGGACCAATTCATTGTCATCATTAAGGAATTATGGTGACCTGTATATTTTTTACTGTAAAATAGGTTGTACTTTGAGCGCTGTGTTTATCACACAGCACCTTCTTTGTTGCTTCTATACTATTGTAAAGCGCAACAGAATCTGCTGCGCTATATAAGTAACTGTAAATAAATAAATGTTTGATATAATATTTAATTTATCAGAATATTATCTATTTTCTCTATGGTTAAAGTCTGGCTTTAGTCAACAAAAAGTAACTGTTCGTTTTGCAGCTCAGATCTCTGGAGTAGCTATAATAATAATAAAAATAATAATAATTATGATTTTATTTATATAGCGCTCGTTCTCTAATAGGACTCAAGACGCTTAACAGATAGAATGAATGTAATATAGTACAGGAACAATGAAATACAGAAAAGCTTTTCCTAAACAATACTTAAGGGAATTAAGGAAAATTTTCAGTAAACAGGAAATTCTTGAGTCTGTTTTTGAAGGATACTAGAGTGGGGGCCTCTCAAACTGTGCGGGGAAGTGAGTTCCATATAGTCAGAGCCACATGGCTAAAAGCCTACTGGGAACATTTGTAACTGGTATTACTGGGGAAATAACATGCAACTGGCAATAAACATGTGCAAGGACATGATTGCTTGGCATTCAAATTCAGTGCCTGAGATAGAACAAAAACTTTGTTTCATGTTTTAAAACCTTGTTTTATTCACAAATAAAATATATTTGTGTAGGACTTTACAGAAGAACAAACTTGTCGGCGCTGGATTTGTTGTCACGGTTGATTGACAGAGATTTCTCGGTCAGGATTCAATGTATATGTAAAATAAATTTAAATACAATGTGTCAGAGAGAATTTCTAACTTTAAGGATTATACAGATATGCCCCAGTGATTTAAGAGGGGGATCCGTACCCAACTCACCATCACCAAAAGATACCTTTATAAGTTTATCATCCCTCACCATCTTGTGAGTTGGGTACGGATCCCCCTCTTAAATCACTGGGGCATATCTGTATAACCCTTAAAGTTAGAAATTCTCTCTGACACATTGTATTTAAATTTATTTTACATATACATCGAATCCTGACCGAGAAATCTCTGTCAATCAACCGTGACAACAAATCCAGCGCCGACAAGTTTGTTCTTCTTCTGTAAAGTCTTGCCAGTAGAGACGCCGTTTGTGGTCCCTCTTCCAACTTGTGGCTGCAAAGATTGGCTGCGCCTTGGGAATATTTCAACTGTTTGTTTTTGTAAAATATATTATGTGTGTTTTTCATGTGTTTGATGTGTTTATACAACATAAATGCAACACAAATGCATAAATTCAAATATAAAAATATTCCAAAATACGGAATAATCCATTATCCAAAATTATTTTGGTCCCGAGCATTTTGGATAAAGGATACTCAACCTGTATAATGATTGCAGTGTTTTCAGTGCATATAGGCCCTCTGTGGCCAGGGGGGCCATACCTATTTTTGCAATACTTTTTCTCTGAAACCCTGTGTAAGCAGCAGCAATGCAGAGACCTCCAGGGAAATGTCCAGCCATTTTCACAGCGTTAATTTTTTTACCAGTTCCTGCACATGGTACTAGACTTTGGGACAGTGCTATGGTCTCCTAAGGACCCTAGTCTATAGCTCTGATGGCTAGAGAGGAGGAGGGCCTGGACAGAGACTGCACACGGGCCTCCTCCTCTCTTAATACATCCTGGATTAGATTATATAATGATAGATTATTTGAAAGGGGATATATCCACATGATCAGTGGCGGTTTTTACCTATGGACTGCAGAGCTGCAGCCCCCCCAGATAAAAGCCACCACTGTGTGAAGCCACATGCAGTCTGTGAGACTGCACTGGCTCCACTGTTACTGGCAGTGACTTCGTATTGGAAGCCCAACTTGCCAGTCACCCAAAGCAGTCCTATTGGGAGGTGTTACCTCCTGCCGGAATGCCTCTATGGGCTGATGCGGGTGCAGCCCATAAAAACGGGTTCTGCAAATGCGCAGTACTGGGACCGTGAATATGCTACCATGGACTGCCGCCGAAGTAGCCCATGGACACTGGGGGCCAACACATACGCAGTACCAAAAAAGCTACTGCACATGCTCAGATGGGCTGGGACCAGCAGCAGGGACCAGCGGAGGGGGGGGGGGGCATATCAGCAGCCCCCCTCCTCCACAGAGGTAAAAGCCGCCACTACACATGATCTCGACAAACATTTAATCAGACTTACTTTTTAATAGTGTTACCTGAGAAACCCAATGCAGCAAAATTGTGGTGATACTGTAAGTATCTTTTGTCAACAATCGCAATGTTGACAGCTATTACAGAGATACAATAGTGTTGACAGCTATAACATGTCTACACACATATGTTGACAGGTTCAGAATGTCAACAAACACTATGTCAACTTGCAAAATGTCAACACTGACAAAAAGTTAACAGGTGTAAAAATGTCAACAACCAATTTTAAACCTGACCCCAACCCCAATCCCATGTCAAAATGGTGACTACAGCCTCAAATGTTGGAGTCTCAAGGGTTTAATATGTGCGGAGGAGAACACTCAAGAAATCTAGGACATTTCCTATCTGCAGATAGAGACATCCTCATCTAGCCCTTTAATAGGAGTAAGTGAGCCAGAGCTGTCAGACTTAATCCTCTGCTAATCCCCTACTGTATTGTTCTATGTATTGTATTGCAGCTGAGAACAAGGAGAGCCATGGCTCACCATGGCTATCCAGAGATGGCTAGTTGAGGAAGGCTCCATCTGTAGCAGCTTCTCAGAACTATTTAGCTACCTGACATTCCTGCGAAATGTGATTAATTAATCCCAAATATGTGCTCAAGAAGCAAGACTATGTTGCCTTCTCATCTTGACACTAATATGTCTGAATTTGCATATGCAGTATGTAGATCCACATTATCCATGTATATAAATCCAGTATAAATTAATTTAATCAACAGCAACATGGAGTAATCCACGCATGAGTGTATCCTGTCAAAAATGCTGGATCTTTTTTTTGCCCAATATTGAAGATCTGTTTATTTCACATCCAAACAGATGAAATCCAAACAGAGTAAATTGCAATTATTGTACACACATAGGGCGGGATGTACTAAAGGGAAAGTACGGTAAAACACTAGTTTTACCGCATTTTCCTATGTATCAATACCGGTCCGCCCCGTTAGGAAATACTAATCAGAAGGATGATCTACACTGATAAAAAATACAATAAAAGGGCACAAGATCTGAGCAATTCCTGTCTGTGGTCATGTGTAAGCTCAATTAAGGAGAAAAGCTGTTTTGCATGCACTAATGTGAGACTATGCTTTAGATCCAAAGTACTATTACTTGAAAAAAAAAACAGTAAAGAGAATTTTATTTATACAGGAATTGAAAACTGAAGGTTATATGAGGATATAAATTTCAATTCAAAGAGCGTAGAGGCAGATGCATATGCTTTTTTTTTTAGCTGAATGAACTACGAGTTAGGAAATCATAACTGAAGCTGTGCAAATTTGCAAGTGTTTTCCTGAAAAAGAGAATGTGCTCTGCCAGCAATCACATATTGCTTCATTCACTGCTGTATTTATCATACACAATATGGGGCTGTTTTAGAGTTGCATGCAAGTTGGCAAAATTAGTTGCACCTGTTTGAGTGCGATACTCCTTAGCCATAGATTGTGAGGTGACTGTCATCATTATCATCATCACGTACTGTATTTGTACTAGCCCTATCCTTAGTCAAAGAAATACATTGGAAAACAGATGGATTGCTGCGTACACTGACCTTTAATGTGCAATTCTGCATCAATTTCTGCATCGATATTACCCACATTTCAAGAAAACATGAAATGCTTGCATACAACCTGCAATAGAAAGTGCAATCTGATGCCGATATTTTGTTTCTGTGCAGAGTAAATACTTTCTGCTTTATTTTTACACTGAAATTTATACCCATATCACATTGCAACTAATTACCGGGTACAAGCTGGTTTGACCCGG
The DNA here is from genome assembly GCF_055691185.1 of Crinia signifera. Lineage (NCBI taxonomy): Eukaryota > Metazoa > Chordata > Amphibia > Anura > Myobatrachidae > Crinia > Crinia signifera. The sequence continues at coordinate 124,102,160 of NC_139221.1, forward strand.
TAATTCATGCAATGTGAAAGGGGTTATCGTGTCCCGAAAATGGGTAACAACACGGCAATAAGAACCAGTAAGAAAGTTCTTACAGGTTCGTTGCGGTGTTGCTTGGCAGTGTGAACGGGTTAAACAACCCATTTCCCGTTCACACTATGGAGGAGGCAGCACTTGAAACAGCACCAGCTCTAAGTGCTGCCTTCTCTCCCGCCCCCGACGATGCGACGACTCCCCGCCACGCCCCCGGATGACGTCAGTGAACCGGCAATAATGTTCGCTGTGGGGATGTGAACATCCCTGGATGCAGACTCGCGGCGGGACTGACCCGTTTCAAAGTCCCGGCGCGAACCTTCATTTTGCTATTAGATTGCAGTTTGAACACACCCCACGCAAATGTAACTCCCTCTGCACATGTTACATCCAGTGGTGCAAGTAGAATTTTTTTCTTGGTGGTACTGATAGCCTCCACCAAAAATGGGCATGGTCATGTGTCATCAGGGGGCGTGGTCACACAAAGCTAGAGGAGTGACTAAATGACAATAGAGGCGTGGACACAGGAGACAGGGAATGAGAAACTGGGAATGACTGGGGGTGGGTTGGCTCTTGCTTGGGGGAGAGCCAGGCAGCTTGTGCTTACAATAGTGGAGCCTGCTCTTCATGCTGTCGGCGCTGCTGATGCCTGTCAGTGTGACAGGCTAAATCAGCAGTAGCCGGTAGCTGCATACAGCACCAATCATAATGCTGGGTGGGCAGGCTGCGGATGCATTATATTTAGACTTAAAATGAAAATAGAAATGACAGTGGATCAGGGGTAAGTGGTACTGCGTACCTGCAACATATTTCTTACAGGTACTCCGTACCACGCCGTACCCCCTTACTTGCAACACTGGTTACATCAGCTCCACCTGCAGTTCATATGGTTTTGTCCATTAAAGAAGGAGTTTGCTTTTGCAAGCCAAAATGAATTAGGCCCAATGTTGGCAGGTTACAAATAGCCTAACAAGTTACTTTGATATGGAAGCTACATTTTAAGAAGTTGCTTCTCTCTCTCCTGTCCCGCACCACATTAATAAACCTTCAATGACTTAAATGTAGTACCTGTTGCAAACTGAACGAGATTGATTCTAGTCATTACCAACTTTTGTAACAGGATGCCAGGTTATACAGACAGGACAGATTTCTACAAAGTAAAGTGCACATAAAATGGCATTTTGCAGTGTCACATCTGCCACTGCTGTCATACCACAGTTCTACAGACAGTAAAAAGTGTAATGGATATGAAGGCAATGAGCATCTAAATATCCACCATCTCCTAACTATAGCTGTATATAGCAGCTGTTGAGGGCAGGAAGGGGTGATGGTACATCTTTATTGTAATAGTAAGTACTGGGATGTCTTCCAGGTCTGCAGGCCTTTGTTCTTTCTTTGAGATAGCTGAATCAGTTATCCCAAGCATGGCAGTACTATTGATCATTGCTGACTCTGAGCTAATTGTTAACTGCTACTGTGCAGTCCTTAATAACAGGTCCAGATTGTATATTAGTAAAAAAATATGGAAGGCCTTTTGGAGTCACTCAGGGGACGCGGTATGTGTCCTCCTGACCTTTTCATAACCCCACTATCCACATAGGCGTGGAGTTGAATTTCTAAAGTGTGGCAAGCGCAGTGAGCCACCGAGCCCGAAGCGTGGCAATGACAGGAAGCCCCGCGAGGGGGCGAGGAACACATGTGAAGTAATCCGTGTCCCCTAGCGGGGCTCCCTGCGCTCTCCACGCTTTGGGCTCGGTGGCTCGCTGCACTCACCACACTTTATAAAATCAACTCCACACCGACGTGGATAGTGGGGGTATGAAAAGGTTGGGAGGACGCGTAACGCATCCCCTCGCTGCCATGCTTCGGGCTGGTGTGGATGGTGGGGGTATCAAATGGAGGCATTTGCCAGTATGTAACATGGAGCACTGCCAAATGCTTCATTTATTGTGCAGAAGACACACGCGCTACATAACCCCTAATCCTGTCGGCAGGGATACTGCACCCTGCCGCAATCGGTATTCAGACGCATGAGCGTCTCAGACGCAGGAGTGTCTCACACAGATGGAGCACCGGCGCCCGCATGATCCCCTCTTTGTCGGAGAGGGGATCATGCAGGCGCCAGCGCTGTGTGAGAGGCGCTCACTAGGCTTGCCAGGGAGGCATGCAGTTCCTGGCAACAGTACGGTGGTTACTTGTGTAGTTTCACGGCGGCAGCCTCAGCTACGCTAATAACGTAGGTGAGGCTGCCACCGTTAAAACTACTCAAATAAGGCAGCCATTGGGCTACGCTGATAACGTAGCTTAGGCTGCTGCCGTGAAACTACACAAGTAAGGCAGCCGTTGGGCCACGCTAATAACGTAGTTTCAAACGTAGCGTAAATTGCCGCCGTGAAACTACATAGGCACCAAAAATTTTAATCAATGCACACATCCATGAAACACAAAAGGCAGAAGCACATTCTATACTGCACACAGCACAAATGTGTGATTCATGAATAACCCCACTGTCCAAAAATAATGTCCACTAACTTCTGAAACTATTTATAAGATTATACATAAGACTATTCACATGAATTCAACAAGACCTAATCCAGAGTTGATTTAATTACATGGCTGATTTAAACTCACAAAGTCAACTCTATAGTATATTGAACAGTTTTTCTTGTTGAAAGAAACAATACAAAGCAACATTAACTAATGTTTGAACTGTGGAAATCATGCTGGCACATGCTTTCTGGCCGTTCTGTCGCACTGATCACAGCAGTGTTACGTTGTCAATGCTCGGAACATCATTTTGAATAATTATCCTAATTAGCTAATATGAATGAAAAACCAATATTCAGTGAACCATTAAATTCAAAGGTGGCGCTTAGTTTTATGTAAGAATATTATCAATTGAAATTGGTCTCCCTCAGGTTCTTCTGATTCCTCCTGCACTCTAACGATATACTGATAGGTTAATTGGTTTCTAATGAAATCCTAGAGTGTGTGTTCCTGTGATTGGGAATACAGGTTGAGTATCCCTTATCCAAATATCCGTTATCCAAATTATTCCGAAAACTATAGTCTCCAAAATGTACTTTTTTTTTTTTGCTAAAAACCTACTGGGGACATCTGTAACTGGCACTAGTGGGGAAATAACATGTAACTGGCACTAAATATGTGCAAGGACATGATGGCTTGGCATTCAAATTCAGTAACTTAGTATACAAACTTTGTTTCATGTTTTAAAACCTTGTTTCATGCACAAATAAAATATATTTGTGTGTATTTCATGTGTTTGATGTGCTTACAAAACATAAATGTAAGATACCTTATTAAAATATAAAAACATTCCAAAATACGGAATAATTTGTTATCCAAAATGTTTCTGGTCCCGAGCATTTTGGATAAGGGATACTCAACCTGTATATAGTGTTAAGCCATGTACACACGGGGCGATTCATTTAAGCAATTTTGACTACATGTGTCCTTGAATAGCCACGCGTGTACACAGCGGGTGATATCGATGCACGGCCCCATAGCGTGGCTGTTGCCTGGCCAAATAAACACTGCAGGCAAGAATAATTTTGCTAGATGCTGAAATGTCTATTCGGCTGTACGCATAGGCTGCTGCTGGGGATGGCTGCCGGCTTATCTGTGCTAGCGACTGGGAGATTTTCACTAAGCAAAAATCGCTTAGTGAAAATCTCCCTGCTACAATCCGTGTCTACAACCCTTAAGCTTCACTGGGGCAAGCACAGATGTGAATGTTTAATTGATTATATACAATGATTGTTTACTGTTATTAAGCCTTTGAGAGCCAAGTGAATTTGTCAAAATAGATGTGAAAATTGCCCAGCAAACATTTTATTCATCATAATGACCTGTAATGTTTACCTTATACAGGAAATATCATCTATTTTTACACAACATTTTTTATTTGAATTCATATAACAAATGTGAGCGACACTGGCATTTTGAACTGATATTTTGCATATCTCTCACAGAGCTGCTGGCACTCAAAGGGTTAATTGCTCAGGGATTTTTAAATTGCTATATATCCTAATTGGCAGTGGCAGTTCCAGAGGTGGGGCTGTCGCTGAATCCAGAATGTAAATAGAGAAGCCACGCTGACTGTCAGTGAGCCACGGTCAGTGATGTTTGACAGTTTACAGGTCATTATGCTAATAAAAGGAGCCAGATAAGTATTGTGCTAATAAGCACACTAGGAGGTCTAGTATATGATGGGTCTAATTATAAAGGTCCATCTTTAAATCAATAGTAATGTTTTACTGGTGTTAAACCAAAGGAAAACAGAAGTCAAATGAAAAAAAAAACATTACTCCAGAGGGACTACTGTACATTACAAGCACAAGACTCTGGATCATTATGTGACCTCTCCTCTACCATGAGAATACCAGCACCAGGCTCACTGTCCCTCCAGATGAGACTATAAGTATTGCCCATGGGCGATATCTATTGCCTTAAGTAACCAGCTGGCGAGCTACCCTGCCTGAAGCATGCCGAGTAAAGTGAGCCCACGAAGGTACATTTGGGGTACGGTTTCAGAGTAGGATGTGGGTGAGAGTTCTTAGTGATTGGAGGGGTGATGATGTGACATGAAGTGGCAGTGCGGTTTGTTGGTGGGTGGGCAGTAACACTCCTCAGAATTCAGCTGTGAGACAGTGAGGGAGACTCTGATGCCATATGCTGTCTTGTGCAATTTGCCAGGGAGTCCTAGTGAGTCCAAGGATGAGAGAGATAACATAAGAATACCTCATACTAAAAGAGACAAACAATATAGGATAGCAGTGAGCAATACTGGGTGAAGCCACCCCCAGCTGCAGTACTTTAATAACATGATGAATAGGAGTGACATTAGTGAGGTGTGATATTCCAGGAGTTCCTCACATGCAAAAAACTGAGATCAACTGCATACTTATTTATCTGCTCTTTATGACTGGCTGAAGAAAGGAAATAGCATCTACTGTAGCAGACTTCGGAACCCATTAAATTTAAATCCTATTTATGGGGGCATTCAATCCCGGGTCATGACTGTCAATCCGTGCCGACAGCCATGACCCTAGCTCATTTAGTTTTGCTCGATGTCCCGCCTGGCAATCTGCGAAAAGGGGGCGTATCCATGTAAACGGCCGTGGATTGTTGAGTTTCGGCTGTGATAATGACAATTCACGGCCGTTATCGACAAAATGGGTCTGACAGCTTTTAAAGTCAGGCCCGTTCTGTCGATCTGCCTCTTCAATGCTGTTGGGCAAGACAGTATTGAATAGGCTCCTGCCGCTATTTCCCCTGTCGGAAATAGCGGCGGGGATTGAATACACCCCTTAGTATCTGCAGAAGCCAATACCATCTAACCATTCCATTAGGTACAAAACACTCTGAGGCAGATTGGTACTTGTTTCCTAGAACGGCGCCCACGATTTTGATCTTAGGCATTGCATTATAATGGCATGCGATGCGACCGACGCGATTACCGCGATTTTACATAGGGAACAATGTTAAATGGCCCAATTGACCCGATTTCACATAGGGGCGGCGGTACGCGTCCTCCGACCTTTTCATACCCCCACTATTCACATCGGCGTGGAGTTGAGAATAGAAAGTGTGGCGAGCGTAGCGAGCCACCGAGCCCGAAGCGTGGCGAGCGTAGGACGCAGAACACGCTCCCGAAGCGTGGTGAGCGCAGCTAGCCCCGCGAGGGGACACGGATTACTTAACATGTATTCCGCGTCCCCTCGCGGGGCTCGCTGTGCTCGCCACGCTTTGGGCTCGTATTCCGCGTCCCCTTACGGGGCTCGCTGCGCTCGCCACGCTTCGGGCTCGGTGGCTCGCTGCGCTCGCCACAGTTTCTATTCTTGACTCCACGCCGACGTGGATAGTGGGGGTATGAAAAGGTCGGAGGACGCGTACCGCCGCCCCTCGCGCGCTCGCTGCGCTCGCCACGCTTCGGGTTGACGTTGATCGTGGGGTGGCGTTAACAATTGGGGGGGCATTTCACACTTCGGGGTGGCTATTTGGGGTCTGTGGGCCATTTAACATTGTTCCCTATGTAAAATCGGGTCAATTGGGCCATTTAACATTGTTCCCTATGTAAAATCGGTAATGGCGTCGGTCGCATCGCATGCAATTTTTTGGCTGCATGCGATGCAACCGACGCAATTTACATTTTACCATGCATTTCTATGTAAAATCGCGGCCATCGCATCGGTCGCATCGCATGCCATTATAATGGCATGCGATGTACATGCGATGCCCGCGATGGGCGCCGTTCTAGGAAACAAGTACCGGCAGATTTACTGTATTATGCCTGCTTAAGTGGTAAAGTAGAAATTGATAACACCAGCCAATCAGCTCCAAACTGTCATTTTAAATGCAACATTGATAGTTAGGGGCTGATTGGGTGGTGTGTTATCGGTGTGTTATCACCCCCACTAAATATAAATTTACCAGGCTTAAAAAATCTGTCGATGGCAGTTGCAGAGTTGGGGTTGTAGCACAATCCAAAATTGACTTAGGGAAACCATACCAAAGGTCACCACAAACACTGTCAAATATAGCCGACTGGGACTTGCAGTTGGTGTGGCTCCCCTGTTTGAAATTTGGACTGCCCTGCAGCTTCACCTCAGACACTGCCACTGGCAAGGAAGTCCAGGACCAAAGAATTTGTACCTGATGGAATAGGTCATGTTGGAGGGTATGGATGCCATTGCCCATATGGCCCATATTATTAAAATGTCTTTCTTCAGATGTCAGAATGGGAGGAGACTGGTCTAGATTTAGACTACAGGGGGCATGGCCAGGTCCACTTTGGGCATAGAGCGCTCATCAGATGCAGTGGATGATTCAGGCTGAATAGAATTCAGCTGGGACTGAACGTTGAAGCTTTGGCTATTATAGAAAGACATTTGAAGCAAGGAACTTAAATATAGTAATTTCAAAACGGTGTATAACCCATAATTGTATATACTAAGAAATATTTTAAAATAAAGAAAATAAATGGAAATTGTATGGTTTTAAATTGATCGCTGCCTTTGTGTCCATATATTTCTTACTTAATTGTTTTGTTATATCAGCCATAAGCAAGGGCATAACTACCATAGTGCAAGGGGTGCAGCTGCTATGGGGCCCAGAGCTGAAGGGGGGCCATCTTTACTGTATAAGTTATATTTGCTATATACATTTATCGACAGTATTCAGTATATAGGGGCCCTTACAAACTTTTGCAATGGGGCCTACGGATATCTAGTTACGCCCCTGGCCATAAGGTTCATTTGTTGTAAAAGAAATTGGGTACTTGTATACTATCACGGCTCCCATTGCATGCCATCGCATGCCATATGGCATGCGATGCGCTTTTACCGGGTTTTTCATGCATTTGTGAGAAAAATGCGATGCGATGACATGCGATTTTGTTCACAAATGCATCCAAATGCCTTTAAATTAGTAGTTAACATGTGAAATGCACCCCAAATGTCATTTTTCACACTGTACCACCACCACTATCAACGCCAACCCGAAGCGTGGCGAGCGCAGCGAGCCCGCGAGGGTGGCGGTACGTGTCCTACGACCTTTTTATACCCCCACTATCCACGTCGGCGTGGAGTTGAGAATAGAAAGTGTGGCGAGCGCAGCGAGCCACCGAGCCCGAAGCGTGGCGTACCTTCACAGGTATCCGTGTCCCCTCGCGGGCTTCACAGGTATCCGCGTCCCCTCGCGGGGCTCGCTGCACTTGCCACGCTTCGGGCTCAGTGGCTCGCTGCGCTCGCCACACTTTCTATTCTCAACTCCACGCCGACGTGGACAGTGGGGGTATGAAAAGGTCGTAGGCGTTTGTTTTTATTTGTAGTGGAGGCCTAGGTATTTTTCTTCATGGGGGGGGGGGGGGGGGCTTTCAAGATTTTGCTATGGGGCCCACAAAGCTCTAGTTACGCCCCTGTCTTCTTGCATGTATTAAATACATTTCACATAATAATTTACTATGTTACTGTATTTCTGAATGTTCTATAATGGATTTTTGTGTAAGAAACAAATCTAACCCCTTGGGGAATATTGTATATATAACAGTAGACAGTTTATCTTCTGACTGTGCAATGGGTTACTAGCCAAATGACCTATTTGAAAGCTTGACAAACAATGCTCTGTATTACGGCTCTTTATCTTTATCAGGGAGAAAAAAAAGATCAATATTAGAGAATGTGGTTTCATTGTTCTGTAGCTACTGTAATTAGCTTAATTTCACAAGGTGCCTAGGAGGGCAGTTTTTTTGTCATATTGTGTTGGATTAGTAATAGCTGGGAGAGTGGAACAAATTCCTCAGCATTTAATGCAGCACAGTATAAGGAGTACACTACATTATGTCAGTGCAGCAGTTGCTTTGAGAAAATAAGGTTAAGGGATATCAGATGTAGACTATATGAATGTAAAACCTAAATTAGGTTTGCTATTATTTATAAAACACCAATATGGTATGGTGATTTACAATATATGATAACTAATATTAAGCTATGTAGATTTAGCATATCAGTATTTTGCTGTACCTGGAGCCCCCCTTCCTGCACAGACAAGTTTTGCCTTCACAATGGTTATGCGAGCATGTGCTTCGTTATTAGACCCCAACCACTCATAGCAAATGCTCTGATTTGCTGGTCAATGATGAAGCGATGGGGCCAATATGGTGCAATCCTATTATAATCACATCACTTTGTCCCCACTCCCGTCCAACAGATGAACAAATCACAACACTTTGTTGTGTGCTGTGTCTTTGCAAGTTTTTGTGTGACACACACACACACCTTGACAAAGAGGCAACTAATCCCCGAAACGTTGGCTTGTTTGCTTGGCTTGTTGGCCTAATACAAAGTTTTTTAACAAAAATCCTTGTGAGTGCCGCCTTTTGTTCTGCCTCCACCACTTGTACCTGGAAGGCACCGGGGTATCATCAAGTCGAGGGAGTGCCGGGCCGCCCCAACTACTATATATATATATATATATATATATATATATATATATATATATATATATATATATAGTAGACAGGAGATCCGGCACAGCCACTTGTAAATTCAGCTTCGGCGGGTGCCCACACAGCAACTACGCTATTTATAATCCACAAAGGTGTCGCACTCCGGCCTGTTTTCAAAAAGCTTTTTATTGCAAACAACGATGACACAGCAACGTTTCAATACACTTAAGTATTATCGTCAGGCTCATTGAACTTACATACAGCCATTGTTTAAATAATGAACACCGCGCCACTCAGCCAGAGTACACGCCCAGCCAGGCGGCGCTATCAGATGACATCATCAAACATTACTAAGTTGCAATATCTAAGACGATATATCAAAAATCTAAAACAACCAAAACACCTATAAAGTATAAACAAACACCATGTAACATATATATCCATCGTGAATAAACAATTATCACAATGTTAATCAGGACAATAAATCCCGTATTTAGCGTGATATATGAAATAGACATAGCAAAATCACAAAGTAACCAAAACACCTATAAAAAATATACAAACACCATATAACATATAGTAGAGGGTCTCAATAATAGGTTAACAAGACATCAGTGAAAATTACGAGCCAAATGCTGAGAACATCGATCAATAATACCGAGATGGTTAGTTGAATCATTGTAGTAGAACGTTAAGACCCATATTTTCGTTAAGCCCCTTAGGAGCAACTGTGTCCAGTCTTATAATCCATCTGGATTCACATTGTAACAGTCGAAGACCTCGATCACCCCCCCCCCCCCCCCGTAGAGAGGGTGCCACGTGGTCTATCATACGGTATTTTAAAGCAGCTTAAGCCACAAGGACACAAGATCTGATAAACGACATATCTGGAGTTACACGAAAGTGTGTGTCTGATGTTAAGTACCTTTCCAGTATGTGGATGATAAAATATTGGACCAGGGATCATAAATCTGCACGTAGTGCATGGACATTGCACACAACCTAATTTCTTTGATCTGTCTATATCGGCTGGTGTGTATGTCCGCACTAAATGGTCCTAATTTACGTGACCATTTAGTGCGGACATACACACCAGCCGATATAGACAGATCAAAGAAATTAGGTTGTGTGCGATGTCCATGCACTACGTGCAGATTTATGATCCCTGGTCCAATATTTTATCATCCACATACTGGAAAGGTACTTAACATCAGACACACACTTTCCTGTAACTCCAGATATGTCGTTTATCAGATCTTGTGTCCTTGTGGCTTAAGCTACATCGGTAAAACCGAGCGTAGCTTTAAGGAAAGAATGGCTGGACATCGGTCCTCGATTTCCAAAGCCCTTAAGACCGGTAAGAGTGAGCAGCCAGTGGCTCGCCACTTCGTAACAGCTGGGCACAACATTGCTGCTTTAAAATACCGTATGATAGACCACGTGGCACCCTCTCTACGGGGGGGGGGGTGATTGAGGTCTTCGACTGTTACAATGTGAATCCAGATGGATTATAAAACTGGACACAGTTGCTCCTAAGGGGCTTAACGAAAATATGGGTCTTAACGTTCTACTACAATGATTCAACTAACCATCTCGGTATTATTGATCGATGTTCTCAGCATTTGGCTCGTAATTTTCACTGATGTCTTGTTAACCTATTATTGAGACCCTCTACTATATGTTATATGGTGTTTGTATATTTTTTTATAGGTGTTTTGGTTACTTTGTGATTTTGCTATGTCTATTTCATATATCACGCTAAATACGGGATTTATTGTCCTGATTAACATTGTGATAATTGTTTATTCACGATGGATATATATGTTACATGGTGTTTGTTTATACTTTATAGGTGTTTTGGTTGTTTTAGATTTTTGATACATCGTCTTAGATATTGCAACTTAGTAACGTTTGATGATGTCATCTGATAGCGCCGCCTGGCTGGGCGTGTACTCTGGCTGAGTGGCGCGGTGTTCATTATTTAAACAATGGCTGTATTTAAGTTCAATGAGCCTGACAATAATACTTAAGTGTATTGAAACGTTGCTGTGTCATCGTTGTTTGCAATAAAAAGCTTTTTGAAAACGGGCCGGAGTGCGACACCTTTGTGGATTATATATATATATATACACACACACACACACACATAAATGGAAAAAAGGGGGATCCCTGAAGGCGCTAGAATCAAATCACTTCAACTATAACATTCAGTAACAGAAAGGAAATTTCATTAAAAAATTATTATTAATAAAAAGGAAGTCCTTGCAGGTGGACTGTGATCTGTCAGGATTCTTTTATATGGTCATCAAACAAAGTGTATGTGAAACTCAATGCATTTCATCCACAATGACTTCATCAGGGGTAAAAGTACATAGCCATTTGAATGGTACACAGAAAACAATTGGTAGTGAAAGAACATATCTCCTCTACAGGCCAAATCAATTCAGATAAAAATAATCTGATACAGATGTTTTCATTATGTACAATTCTAAACAAATATGTCAATTAGAAATGGTTCAGTAGGCGGACTGATTCTAAAGGATAAACGTAGATCAGAAGTCCCCAGTAGATCTAGTTTCAGTAGAAACTGGAAGGGACCAATTGGAAATACATCAATGAATGGACTCCAATGGACTGAATAAGTGAAACAGGAAAAAGGGACAAAACTGTGCGGAGTTGGAATACTTTTAAAGCAATATAGGTTTATTACCAAAAATATAAAAACTATTTATATAATAGACTGTATAGCTAATAGGTGGCCAAACTATTATAAAAACATAAATCAAAACAGCAAAGTATTAAAACGACATTTATAGTATATATAACAACATAAAATATTTGATAAAGAGACCTTAAAGCAGAAGGTCAGTAGCGTTCTTAGATGGCAGTTGGTGCCATAGGAATGTCCTGTGGTTTAGTAACTTGAATTAGCTGGTTAGTTACTTTTAGTTTACAAGGAATATTTTTAGGCAGTTCTGTACTGAATAAGTGTAGGTCAAAAATCCAATGTTACCTTAGATTCATTAGAAACTGGAAAAAACGTTCATCTCTAGGCTCTAGGAGACCATTAGGAGAGTCAGTTTTATACTGTATCTCATTTAAATTTAGCAGCAAGGATTAAATAATAGCATCCATCCCAGTAAGAGTTTGTTTGGTTAATCCATTCTTTTTCCATGTTTTATTTTTGAAAACGATATCTTGTATTAGATAATTACTTTTCTGGAAAGTTAGAACACAATGACATTGAACTTGCGATCAGCAGCAGTGTTGGATGACAGTGACACGAGATATTGCATAATTATTCAGAAAATGAAGGTATTGGTAATAATAAGTGATAGCAGGAAAACAGTCTGAATTCTGGCAATATCAAACACAACTGGAGAACAATGAAATAAGCTGAGTGAGAAACAAATGGTAAATGGTACAAAGGATATATTGATATGATGGACATATTGTGGCAACTAGGTATTAGTTAAGACTCTTTATCAAGGTGCACTCTTAGTAGTAGTAGTACGTTTATTTATAAGGCGCCACAAAGTGTCCGCAGCGCCATACATAGCAAACAAAAAACAAAGTACAAGGTAACGTTCAGGGGGTGTTGATAAAATACAGCATAAATAGGGGTATAGCTGGTAGAACTAAAATCAGCATTGGTTCAGAATTAGGTGTCGAAATTGTCGAGGAGACTGAAGATGAAATAGAGGTAGGGAAGAACAGGACAGGAGCACAGGTGAAGTAAAAAGGTAGGGTGAGTACGTGCGGAAGGAGGGCCCTACTCATAAGAGTTAACATACTAAAAGGAGGTGGGTTGATGAACGAAAAACAATAGGATAAGTAGGAACGAATGGGAACGGAGGCAGAATAGGAGGATCAAAAGAGGTTAGGAGGAGGGATAGGCTAGTCAAAAAAAGTGGGTTTTGAGAGAGCGCTTGAAGTAGGTAAGGGAATCAGAAAGCCTGATGGGTGGCGCGAGGTTGTTCCAGTACAGGGGGCAGCACGAGAGAAGTCTTGGACACGGGAGTGGGAGGAGGTGATTAGGTGAGAGGTCAGTCAGCGGTCAGCGACAGAGCGAAGAGGAAGGGAGGGAGTGTGGATAGAGATCAGTGAAGAGAGGTAAGGAGCGGTGGAGAAGGAGAGAGCCTTGTAGGTGGTGGTGAGGAGTTTAAAGAGAACTCGGAAAGGAATGGGGAGCCATTGAAGAGATAGACAGAGGGGGAGACGGAGATAGAACGGCGGGAGAGGAAGATGAGCCTAGCAGCAGCGTTAAGAATGGATTGGAGAGGTGTGAAGCGGGTGAGAGGTAGCCCAGAGAGAAGGATGTTGCAGTAGTCAAGGCGGGAGATGACAAGAGAGTGAATGAGAATTTTGGTCGCGTCAGTGGAGAGGAATGGTCTGATGCGCGAGATGTTGCGTAGGTGAAAGCGGCAAGACTGTGAGAGAGCACGAATGTGGGGGGTGAAAGAGAGGGAGGAGTCAATGATGACACTGAGGCAGCGCGTTTGGTCAGTGGAGGTGATCTCGGTTTCACCATTGCTGATGGAGATAGTGGGAGAAGAGGGGATGTTCTGGGGATGGAAGATTAAAAGTTCAGTTTTAGCCATGTTTAGTTTCAGGAAGCATTGGGTCATCCAGGCTGAGATGGCCGTGAGGCATTCGGAGACCTTGGACAGGAGTGATGGGGATAGGTCAGGGGAGGAGAGATAGATTAGGGTATCATCAGCATAAAGGTGGTAATGGAATCCATAGGAGCTGATGAGGGTGCCCAGAGAGGTGGTGTAGAGGGAGAAGAGGAGAGGGCCAAGGACTGACCCTTGGGGAACACCGACTGGGTGCGAGGTAGTAGGAGAGGATGAGCTCGGAATGGAGGCGGAGAGGTATGAGGTGAACCAGGAGAAGACCGTGCCAGTGATGCCAAAGGAACAGGGGGTGTTGAGCAGGAGAGGGTGGTCAACAGTGTCAAAGGCAGCCGACAGATCAAGATGGATGAGGATAGAGAAGAGGCCTTTGGATTTAGCCGATAGTAGATCGTTGGTGACTTTGGTCAGGGCAGTTTCAGTGGAATGTAAAGGGCGGAACCCGGATTGGAGGGGTCCTAGAATGTAGTTAGCAGTAAGGTGGCTTAGGAGACGATTATAGGTCAGACGTTCTAGGAGCTTGGAGGCAAAAGGGAGGAGGGAGATGGGCCTGTAGTGGAATGGAGATTTGTTTTTTTGAGAATTGGGGAGACAAGAGCGTGTAATTCTGAAATCATCTCTGCCACTGTTATAATTGAATCAGTGTCCACTGCTGCAACTGTCTTTTATTTACTATGTAGTTGTCCTAATTTGCATTTTTACTGTAAATTACTATTTCCTTGTGTTATTATTTTGATCATCTATGTATTGCCAGGCATTGCGGAACCCTTGTGGCGCCATATAAATAAACAATAATAATAAAGGTACAGGACCAGGGATGCATCAAGAGAGGAGGTGGACTCTGGGTACTAGGGGCACTAGGAGACCCTAGCACTGCCACAGGGTCTAATGCACATTTCCTCCTACTGCGCAAGTGTAAAACATCAGGAAATTGTCCACCGCCCCATTTTTCTTCTGCCAGACAGTACTGCACCAATTTTAGATGGGACCTTCAGTTAACACTTCTCTGGAAAGCAAAACATTCTGAAATCTCAGACCGTGATAGTAGAGCTTAAATGAGAAGCTTGTTTTGTCAGCTTTTACATTTCTGTTTTGTGTACACTATTTACTTTCTTCCTCATTTTAATTGATTGAGGTATAATGTTCCTGTATCCATGAATAGGATTTTTTTTTATCATGCTAATGCATACTTTCTTGAAATGTTTATTATGTATTGGAAGTACAATAATGCTTCCTCTTTAAGTATGACTCCTTATCAATTATGTATTATGCTCATGCTGATATATCCTTTCTAAGTATGTTTATAATTACTGGTTACATTGTGATCATGCTAATGCAACTTCTTGTTTACTATTTATTGATTATGGATCATGGTTATATTATTTATAAATTTTTATTGCTTATTGATTCTGTATTGTAATTATGCTCATCTGCCCCAGAACACTGTTATCAGTTCTCACGTTGCTTCCTGCTGCCCTAAAGACTTCTGTCATCCTTACATGTGTGGCTTCTGTCATTGGCTGCAGACACGGCAGCCTCCCCAGTTTCCCACACCACCAGTTCTTTAGGTAATTCCATGTTAGAAGGGCATCATTCACACATCTAACCAATCCTGCGATGTCATGTCCTGGCAAACAACAGGCAGCACCAGTACCTCAGGTACTGACAAATAGAGGCCAGTACAGTACTTTCTTAATGGCCTCTGTAATTTGGCTCCAGAATGCCTCATAGCATACCTCCCAACATGACCCTCCCCAGGAGGGACACAATGCTCTGCTTCTGGACTTCCCTCTTGATTAATGATTGCCATCACCTGTGTTAAGGCACCTTTCTTATCACTTAACCTGCTCGAAGCAGGTGATGGCAATCATACATTAAGAGGGAAGTCCAGGAACAGAGCAGTTTCTCCCTCCTGGAGAGGGTCATGTTGGGAGGCATGCTCATAGTGATTCATGTTATCCTGTTGTACCCGCACCGTACAGTATTGCTTATCTACAGCTGCATTATCCTTGTATATTTGCATTGTGCAATCCTGAATTCTGGTGGTGCAGTCCTGCTAATCTGTACTGCTCTATTGTGCAGTCCTGCTATGCTATAGTGCAATACTGCTGTTCTGCACTATGGAATCCTGCTGTCTTGTTGGGCAACCCTGCAAACCTCCACCCACAGCTCTGGGTTGTGCGTGTGTGTGTGGAGTGGGGGGGGGGGGGGGGGGCAGTGTACACAGATAGGGGAAAGTGGTTCTGGGGTTGGGCATTACCACCCACAGTATCCAGCCATGGGAGGGTTTGGTCATTCCCTCCCATGGTTGCAAGCACTGGATAGGACCCTTGGGAAACTGCCCATATGATGTTATGGCCCTGAGTTATATGAGCTGCACATAAAAAATATGAGCTGCACATTACAAATATGAGCTGCACATGTTATATGAGCTGCACATTACAAATGTCTACAATATTCATGGGTAAATATATGATCCTCCATTATAGTGGTTATATTGCTTCTCCCCCATGTATGAGTCTGGCAGTGTGCGCAGCTATCTACAAGATAGTATGCCAGTATAGAGGTCACTGGGGTATTTTCAATGGTCCAGGCGAGCGGTGGCGAGGGGGGGTTGAAATGCAGAGATGGCTTTTTTTGGCGAGGAAAAGCCATCCTCGTCATCTCTGGCCGCTCTCCATTTGCAATGTTCAGAGGACAGCAAGGATTCCCCAGAGCGGCGAGGTTCATCGCAAATGCAGCAGGCCTGCTGCATATAGGGAGGTGGAAATGGCGAGTGAAGGGGGTCAGTTCAATAGTGACCCATGAGCTGTGACAGTGATCTTGTGAGGTTTGCAAAATCTTACATCTTACATTACATTATACATTAGGGTGACTTGTCCAAAGGACAAGTTGGACCTAATTTCCCCGACAGTTCCCCTGGACAGGTCAGATATGATTCGGCACTTGATGTGCATTTTACATGTGATAAGTCATATGCGATTTATCACATGTAAAATCATACGGTATTGCAGGCGGCGGGAGCAGGGTGGGCGGGCTGCAAGAGGTGGTGGGGAAGAGCCAGGCAAAGGGGATACAGATAGGCAGCAGTAAAATCAAATATCAGAGATTTGGTCCAATTTATCGCCCCAATCCATCAGAATCGGGTCAACTCGGACCAAATCTCACTAGTGTATAGGAGCCTTTAGGCATGCCGAGTAAGCCAGTGGGGAGGAGAGACACAGCGCATCAGCAGTAGGCTGATGCACTATGGGTGTGCCTGGCGGGCACCGCTGGAGGAGTTTTTATTCCTCTGCTTCAGCATCCAAGAACTGTATACAGCTTATTGCTACCTCTTCCTGCTTCACCTGTTTAGCGTTATACCTGCATAATATGTTGAGGTATACAGTAATACATCTACCCCTCTGCAACATATCTAAGTTTTTACAGTTGCAAATAAATGTGGTGGCATTGTTATAAAGGCCCTTCTGAAGGGCGAAACGCGTTAGAGGTCCCCCCCCCCAACGATTGGTGTTATTTTTCCATAACAGCCAAACAGCATTGGATGACCGGCTCCAGAAATTCATCTCTGTAAAGTTGCATGGTTTTCATCTAATACGGCTTCACCATTCAGCCGCACAAAGCCGCAAGCTTGGAGTCTTATCCGGAGAACGCCAGCAGGAGTATCGATACAACGTGGGTGAGAGACACGCTGTACTCAGAAACATCATCACTGACAGCGTAGGTGCGAAGTATATCAACCGCACTTACCCGCTAAACACTCCAGCAATCTCCGCACAGCGGGACACTCTGGACTCACAGGGAGAAGGACTGTTTGGAGGTATAGGTGAAATTTACACTCAACACACACCATCCTCCGTAGCATTTGCATTTATAAGAACTGTCCTCCTGTGAGTCATATTCCAACTCAATAGACTCCCCGCTGGGAAGTGCCGTGGCCGGCATCACTGTGGGTTAAGCCCGGCTTACATTTACCCTAAAGGAACATTACCTTTTGGCAAATTCGCTGTATATCATCCACCACTTTGGAAATATATTAAAATTCGGGAGCCAGATAGAAAGTTATTTTCATTGAAGTCATTTTTATGCAGAATTCTATGTATAATGCTTTTAAATGCGCATAATTACCTATTATGATTTTATAGTATAAAAGTATGTCTAATTGTTTGTAGGTGGCCGCCTATCAAAATACGAATTTTCCATATTTGTATAAATAAATTAGCTTTGATATTATTCTGAGACAGTTTCCAGTCAGTTATTGCATATGTGCATTCATTCATGGTGTAATCATTTTCAGGGGAATATTAATAGCGCAGCAATTCACACTTTTGTGGATACTTTTTGTGTGAAGTTCGGATCCAGAGATCTTGGTTCCGGACCTAGTACAAATGATATGTTCAGACACTTGAACATATAGAATAGCTGCAGCTTATGTATTTATAAAACTACATTTACAAATTCATTATCATCCTTTTACAATATATTAGCGCCCGATCTGGCCACTGACTCTCAGTGACCAATTCTTTGGCATTGTTATAATAGATTTAAAATGTATATAATCCATGGACCTGGTATTTTAGTCATTGCATATGGCAGATAGTCTTTTAGATTTTTATCACAGGAAAATAAATGTTAATATATTTAGTAATACTTGAATATTGTTTAGCTTGATGCATTTCATGTTGTTCTAATAATGTGTATAATATAATTGATAACATGTATATTTCACTGTATAGTTCCCGCTGTGCACATATTGTCAATAAGAATTTCACGTTTCAGAAGTACAATGAATGTAACATCATTATTAGAATGGATTTAGTACTCTCTCATATGATTCATGAAACTGGTCTTTCATAGTAATTACTGGTACAATTGGCATACTGATAATCCTATGATTTGTGCTTTATGGGCCAAACCCATAGAACTGGCACAGACCAATAGACCTCCTGCTGAGCAGAAACATGTGAAGAGATTTCCCGACTGCTTGGTTAGTTCCATGACTGGCTGTCACCTATACCCTCAGGCGGAGTGTAACCATCTGAGTAATAGGCACGCTGCCACTCAAACAGATGGCTGAGAAAGAAAGCAGACTTCATGAATGTGCTGGAGGAGTGCATGGATTATATTTTGATTGTCCATAGAGTAGCAGTATACTATAGGTGTTTCACAGAGTTTACAGATAAGTAGGATTCATTCTGTAACTGAATATCAGTTTGAAGAAATTTCTTCATACGCTGAATCATTAAAAAGCAATGGTATGTAAATCATAATGTCATTTTTACATAATATTTGTATGAAATGTAATAGTTAATGTGTCTATAATTTAATTGTATTATTGTGATGCAAAAAATACCTTTTTCTTTAGGAGCTTCATTTTATACTGCATTCCAGGTGGAGGAATGGTGGCCAGAAATTACATCATAGTTCAGGGAGCACTAATCATTCCCAACATTCACCACATTCACAGCAACGCCAACATTCTCAAGTCTCAGACAGGACATGGTGCAACAGTGAAGGAAAAACTCCCCAACTACCGACACCCCCACCTCCTTTCCAGGAATCTGGAACCACCACCTACTTTTCAGGAATCGGGTTGAATGTCCTGATCGAAATTCCTTCAAAACTTGATGGTGTCATGGGCCCCATACATTTAAATTGCAAATCCTCCACTGTGAAATGGACGAAACCGCCGATCGGGCAGAACCGCAAATCATATCCACCATTTCTCTCCAGTGCGGTCACAGCTTCTAGGTGCTTCTAGCTGCACACAAGGACCTCCCACAGCGGCAGTTATAGTTGGGCACCGGGACTTCCCTCATCAGCGGCCACAGTTGGGCACTGGGACTTCCCCTGGACATCACTTGATGCCAGCTGCCCGCTCCCCAGCACCAACGTCACCAGGCAATTTCCATGGGAACACCCAGCATTTTCATGGGAATGCCCATGAAACACTGACCATTCCCATGGGCGTGATTATCCCCCACCTGCAATCTTGAACAGTCTGTATGCCCAGCTGCACATGGGCATACGCATAACATCGGACCCCGTGCAAATGAGCAGCTGCTATGAAAGGACCAGAATAAGGTCCATGGTACAGTACAGTTTAAATATGTAGCAGTTTTAGTCTGACCGTACCAACACCGGCATCCAAGTGGTGTCCAGAATCAAGTGCCACCCCTATGCACATGCCTCACATGCCTAATTGGAAATTTGCTGCTGACATTTTATCATTTGTTAGTCAATTTTATTTAAATGTTGAAACTTAAATAAAAATGATGTTTCAATTGTTACAAGAATGCCCTTCATATAGAGTTCTTGGTTCTTTTGATTAATTGTTCTGCTCTCAAGTTGTCAATCAAAACAATGCTGCAATGACTAGCCTGAAAGCAACCAATGGCTTTGCCATAACCAAAAATTGTGGCACACATGCCCTTTTGCGCAGTCCCAAATCTATTGGTCAATTGCTACCAATTTAAATCTGTGTCCCAGGGCTAAATCCGCTCCATTAATGAAAGAACATGTACATATCTGTTATGGAACTCCTGATCAATTGTGTAAAACCCCTTGAGCCCACTTGAGTGCCTATAACATCCACCCGCTGAACCCTTAGTGCTTGATATGCACACTTACTGTAGGTGGCCACCAGGACTTATACTGTACCTCTAACTGTGCACTTGTCTAGAGGGCATCCAGGTCTGCTGTAAGGGATACGGTCACTAAGTCGACTCAATAAAGGTCAACATATATTGGGTCAACCCCTGGAGGTTTTTCACCTTTTTTTTTTAGCTGACATGCAAACAGGCGGTATTTCATACCTTACTATCCACTACGGAGTGGTGGTAGAATGTAATATTGTCACAAGTGCAGTGAGGCACTGTGCCCAAAGCACAGCGAGCAATGCGAGGGGACACAGTACATTTAGATGGTGTTCGTCAACCATGTCGATATTCAGGACAAAAAGTACCCTTTGAGAAAAATTTGGCTTTTGTAATCAACTCTGGATCGCAAATAAGAAGCACTAAGAACTGCCATTGAAGCAACAATTAATCAACAAGTCAGTGAGAGACTGCTGCCCATGCTCTGATAGTGCAGGGAGGGAATGGGGTTGGGGAGGGGGTGTATGTTGTACAGTGACTTGTGGGCATTTTCATGATACTGTATGTCATTATCCATACCTCCAACACTCTCAATGTAAAAATTGGCACTTGTAGCTGAGTATGTGCCTGAAAAAGGAGCATGGTCTATGTCATCAAGGGTGTGGCCTTGTGGGAATACTGTGGCTACAGCCTCTGTTTACCATCACTATGAGGCATAGTCAGCGCCATCCCCGGGTAGCATGTCTCAGAAAACAAGGACGATCCTGCGAAAAGTGGGACAGTTGGGTGGAATGTTTATCATATATCAGTAAATACAATGTAATGGTGTGCAATGAAGCATCCCCAGCTAAAGCACTACAATTTTATAATAACTAGTGTCATCGCAGAATGGACGGAAGGCTCCCAAATATAGGGTCTGCCTCCTGGCCCCCTGGGAAGGTGGTAAAGTTCTCCGCAATCCCCCCAGCCTCCCACATCCCCCCCTCCTCCTCGGCTTTGGGTCATCGTGGCCCTGCCCTTTGCAATGCCTGTAATACTGTCATTTCACAGCGGAGCATGCCCACGATGATGCAATCACAATGACCACACACCCTCACACAAGGCTCAGTTGTTGAGCTCCGCCCCTATTACTGCACATTTGTTGGCCCCGCCCCCTGATTCCTGTATCTGGCTGGTTTTGCAGTGTGAATGATTGCCGTTTTAAAAAAACCTGGAGATTTCTTACCAAATCTCTCACTTTCTGAATCTCTCATCCTATAAAATTTTACCCTGTGTGTTAAAAATGGCTAACAGACATTACTGTGTGGTGTAATGTGAATTGGTACTATTCTGTGGCCACACTCCCCTGACGTTATACCAATATATTTTGGTGCATACCTTTGGACTGCACTGTCCCTATTTTGAATATTGGGAGTGGGGGAGTTGGCACACAGAATACTCTTTCTGGCACAGGGCAGCAAAATGTCTAGTTATGGCTCTGCACATATATGGATAAAGATCATGCTTCTCAAAGGTTTGGGTAAAACACCTGGACTACTGTACATTTAATATTTTACATACCATTCCAGGCAGATAATAGTTATGTAGATATGAATATACAAATTGTCATCTAAAGGTTACAGTGATAGTAAAATGGCTAAATAATACTGAAACTGTTATGCTTTGCTACTGTAGGAACAACATTAAAATGACGCAAGAGGAGCCATGCAGAAAAAGTAGAAATAAGTCATTGTCAGTATAATGTCCCTGTCTTTCTATTGATATGAAACCTGGAAAATGTGTGTTCTATTTGCATGAAACCTATTAAGCAAGACATAATGAAATAGCAGAAATCAGCAGTGGCATTTCCTTCCTATAACTACAACACCAGCTCAACAACTTGTACTCCTCTTCTTGTAAAAGCAAAACGCTGAGCACAAGTTAAGGTTCCCTTTACTTTACTACAAAGACAGGAAAGATTTTGTAATCATTCCAATAGGAAACACATGGTCAGTTTGTGGTGAAATAATTCACGCACAAATGAAAAACAACTGAAATTGTCTATCTAGATTTATCTTGCAGCATCACAAGACAATTGTTTGCTGCATGTCTTTGTGGCTTAGTTTAATTGCTATTTTGTCTTTTAAGATAAAGTATATGTATATTCAGTGGTCAAAGTGGGCCGGTATGCGCCGAAAACAGATGGAGTGCTTTTCATTCAACCAGGTGCTGGCGCTTCCATGGCCAGTCCCTGCCAACCGCCAGTTCCTGCCAGGGGGCGTACGTATGAGACGCTCACGCGTCCTGTGGCCTCGGAGCTCCCCGCCACCGATGGCCACCCGACCCCCCCTAATCCTGCCCATCTCCCTGAAGAGGAGATGGGCACGGTCCTGCCACCCAGCCGCCCAGAGACTATATAACGCACTCCATCTGTATATCACACCGGCACTTCTTCACCACTGAAGCAGAAATGTGCCATTTCTTAAACTTGTAATATGCAGCGGCAGCCCTGTGCAGCAGGAGGCGAGGGAAGTGCCATCCTGCTGCACTTACAATGGTGCTGGTCCTTTCTCCGGCCCTCCCGGAATTGTTGTCTGCGCCAGTACTCTCCTGAAGCCAACCCCACTGAGTGCACAGGAAGAGAGGCCGGCTCTCCCCGTAGGCTGCAGCTGGGTCCCTGTTGTGTGCCCCTCCCGCCGTCGCTGTAGTCCCCACTCCTGCGGTCGCTATCTTATATTTGTGAATGTCCCAGATGAAGCAACCACTAAACTGTTTCATTTCAGAAATTCCCAAAATGGCAGTCCTATTTCTCCCTGGATCCACTAATATATATTTTAATTAATGGTTGTAACCCTGGATACTTTTTTCCAACAAATATTTGTTTAACTTTTTACTCTATTTCAATTGAGTTTGCCATTACAAGCTCCCTGGCAATGTATGCCATATCTTAACCTCCCTTTCCTAAATAAACCCTTCCATTTCTGGTTCTGAAACTTCCTATCATCTAACCTTAGAGGTGACCGCTTATCATGTGTACAGTCCTTGGGTAAAAAGATCCCCTGAAAATTCTCTGTAATGGCCCTTAATGTATTTTTTATATATTAATCATTCCCTCTTTGATGCCTCCAGGGCCGCACTAGTAATGTTGGGGCCTGGGACTGACCTTCAGCCTAGGCCCCCAGCCGCACCCCCCACGCGCGTGCCGGCATCCCGACCCCCCCCCCCATTAGTATCACTTACTAGCGGTGGCAGCTGCATCTTCTCCCTCCGGGACACGAGCCAAGGAAAACTCACTGCACAGTGCAGCCTGCAGAGCGACGAGCCCCTCTGTATCCTAGGCTCAGCGCTCTGCAGGCTGCACTGTGTATTGTGCGCGCCTGACTGCCGGGTGGGGGATACTGTGCGTGTGTGGAGGGGGGTTCCCGTGCCACTGTGGCCAGCTGCCCGGGCCCCTCCAGAGGCCGGGACCTGGCACCCCCTGTGGGCGGCCATGGAGGCCTCTACTGTAAACATGCCTTAGATGGCTAGCTTTTTGCCATAACTCAATGACTCCATACCCTTTATTAAGTCTACTGTCAATGTGCACCCCCAAATTCTTCTCTATACAGATTCCTCTATATTACCCAGTAGCTTAATAGATTGAATTTTTGTTTTAGGTCCCCAAATGCATAAATGTACATTTATCTTCTGACTCCTACTTCACTTCACTATAAGTTAAGCTAATTTTCTTTTTTCTTGCCATTTATGCTGCTTTTTTGCTCTCTAAAATGTTTAACTTAACACATACTAAATTGTACTATTTATTGCATATGTTTTTACTGAACTATATATGAACTTTTATCGTATGCCCCCCCTCATTGTAAACTGTTTTGTACCATTCCCTCATTGCTTGTAATGTAACATTTTATACATTTCATATATAAATATATATATATATATATATATATATATATATATTGTACTTTTTAATATCTATATTTATATTTATTCACTATGTATACCGGTCTCGTAACATATATATGACACCTACTGTAGGTCGCAGGTCCAGATAATACTATTTCCATACATTTATTTATATTAAACCTCATCTTCCATTTTGCCGCTCAAACCTTCCGTTTATTTGTGTCCCTTTGTAGAGAAACTACATCCTGCTCTGATTTTATGACATAGTTTAGTAGGGAGAGATAATGCTGCACCTCTTGTATCTTGGTTCTCTTCATGGCACAAATACTGGAGATAGATGCCTGTAATATATTCTCCTCATTGTTTGTTTAAACATTTTATGCAAGACAAACAGTTCTCGCCTTGCTGCATTTTATGCAGACAAATCTTTTTCTCTGCACCAGCTCATCTGTTCATTCCATCAGCAATCACTTCCCAGTGTCAAACCTGACATATTTACTCAGACCGAGAAGGATACATCACCTCAATGTAAAACAAATTGACCCATCAATTGAACACAACTAACATACTCTTTATACCCAGAATGATGGTACTTGTCTTGCCTATTCTCTTGCCCAAGTGACATATGTTCTAAATTAAATAACAAATGCTCAACTGGTAACAAGTATTTTATCTGTTGTTTTTGGACATCTTAAATTGCGAACATATATTTCTGGTTAGTCCCCATGGTGTAATATGGTTTGAGGAGAATGCATGTAGAGAAATAGTTATCATGTTTTGTTTTATGAGTACAAAATTCCCCAATTTTGTATTTGTACTGAAATTGCATATATTTTATTAATGCGGTGCAGAAACACGGATGAATCAGAACCTGCCATTTTAAGTTCTCTCTGGTGTTATAGTTTATGGTTGGTGCATCTGGAAACCTGAAATAATGGAGTGACCTGGGCGCTGCGGTGAGTGGTTTCTCTAGTGAGCAGCAGCTATAGTGTGGGATAGTCCGTCCCAAAAATATATAAACACATAAAGCAGAAAGTTATAGCTGTGCCCAAAACATAACAATTTATATGTAAAAGGTGGGATGTCGTAATAGGTGAATAATTTAATAAAACTTAACACAAATTGAGCTAATTAAAACTAGCACTATTAGCCACTTGGACTGGAGGTAAAGTGCTGGTTAGTATTTTACTGGACTGGGATGCAGAGAATATAAAGTTCCCCACAGACAGTCTGTTTTGGGCTACAAAACTAATTACCAATGACCTGACCTACTGGAGGAATTGTTGGAGTACTGAGAGTGTGTTTGTAGTCAGCATATCCTCTCTATAGTGTGGTCGTCCAGATGGATGTGCAATCTGTAT
The DNA here is from genome assembly GCF_055691185.1 of Crinia signifera. Lineage (NCBI taxonomy): Eukaryota > Metazoa > Chordata > Amphibia > Anura > Myobatrachidae > Crinia > Crinia signifera. The sequence goes on from NC_139221.1 coordinate 124,127,622, forward strand.
AGATGGAGCTATCTTTGGTTGCAATGTCCACAGAGATACAGAAGAGTAACCGGTATTCCAGGTGGAGTCCAACGATGACGATGGGTTGCATAAAAAGGCCTGAGTTGATGCGTTTTGTGTTTATAATTTGTTCACCTTTTATGACATCCCACCTTGTATATACTGTATAGTTTGTTATGTTTTGAGCGCAGCTATATTTTTCTGGTTTATGTGTCTGGAAATCCCTTTATAGATAAGGTAATAAATGCTTTGGTACACTGTGCAGTGTTAACACACCACCAATCATCAAATACATGTTAATAAAATGATATCATAAAACTTCACTTACTCGGAACGTTATCTGTAAACAATAACAAACTCTTCCGTTTAGCCTTTTCCAAAAAGCCAAAAAAAATATGCAAAAATAAACAGCTTTAAAGCAGTTTCCCTCATGTTTGTCACACAAGGTGGTTTTTGTGGATCTGCCTCTGGTAGTTGACCCGAGGCAGCTTTGGTGATCGGAAGTGAGAAGGTAGCTGAACATACAGTATGTAATGCCCGGGACATGGTAGACAACTTGCCAGCAGTCTGCTCCAGGGGCTCCCGCAAGAAGGTTTAGCTTTTGCTGCATCTGTCAAGCAGGCCACGCCCTTACATGTCCAGGTAAGCTGGAGTAACTAAGGAGCGCCTACTTGGTGGATATAACTGTATCCGGGGATGCTGGAATAAATTAGGAGCGTGGCCTCTCCAGTTGGGATCAGTGGACTGCAAATGGTGGGCAGACCGCTGATCACCAGGAAAATATCTGTGACGTCCTTTTTTTGGGGTGTTTTCTGCAGCTAGCGCTGGGCCAATAGTGCACTACGTTTAATTATATTGGTGCAGGGTGTGCATTGTGTAGGATCCCCTAGACCAGTGGTTCTCAAACTCGGTCCTCAGGATCCCACACAATTCACGTTTTCCCGGTCACCCGACAGGTGCATTCATCACTAACTGACACATTTTAAAAGATTTACAGGTGGAGCTAATTATTTCACTTGATACTGTTAGAAGTATTCAACTGCACGGCGAGCACAGGGTAGCGTCCGCTGTTTTGGTTACACCATGTGCTCGCTGTGCTTCCCCTGTCTGCTCTGTCCACCGCCAGCCCGGACGGTCACCCTATTCAACGCCTCAGGGGCTTGTTGCACCTGGCGGCGAAAATTGCAAAATCCGACGTGTGACAGTGGCAGGCAGGATGGCTACTGTGATCCACTGGTCTCATTAGCGCTGCTGCAGCAGAGCACCCGGCTCTCATTCGCGCTGTTGGCGGAACCTGCGCCCAGCTCTCATCACCGTTGGGGCCGAAGTCTGCACCCAGCTCTTATCCCAGCTGCCCCAGAAGACCCGTTGTCGGGTGTAAACATGGGGTGCGCCCGGCTCTTATCCCCGCTGTTGCCAGACCCATGCCGGGTGCACATGTGGAATCTTTTCTCATGACCACTGCCCCAGGAGACCCCCCGGGCGCCCACAGACAGCACCGCTAGACAATTACCGTCTCAGTCTGCTTTCGTCTGTACTGCTACAGATGCCAGCGCTGGGGCTGCCAAGACCAGGAGCCGGGGGTCAGGTTTACCTCCCCTCCCCTGGCAGTAAGCAGTTTACCCAGCCCCCCTGGCAGTGAGCAGTTTAACCCCCCTGCCAGTGAGCAGTTTAACCCCCCTGGCATTGAGAAGTTTAACCCCCTCTGGCAGTGAGCAAGTGAGCATGTTAACCCCCCCCCCCCACCCAGCAGTGAGCAGTTAACCCCCCCTGGCAGTGAGTATGTTAATCCCCCCTGGCAGTTTGCATGTTAACCCCCCTGACAGTGTGCATGTCAATCAAATGCATCACGGAGGAAAAAAATGACAACAAAAAAATTAAAATATATTAATGTAGCGCTTGTAAAGAAAAAATAATCAAGATCCTTCAAATAATAAATAAATTAACTTGTAGACACCAAAAAAAGTACAAATTTCAGTTCACCTAAGAAAGACGTCGAGAGCAAAACGGCGAACTTTACCCACCAAAAAAAGCGAGCACAGTTCTCCATTTCAGCACTGAATACACTTTTGGTGAACTGTGCTAAATTTCCTATTGAAAACCAAAAGCAAATGGCGGCGACTATAAAACAGGGAATTGGCCAACATTCTCTGTTCGCTTTTGGCAAACAGCGAGCATTGAATACGGCAAACATCATTTTCGGCTAAATAATTCGCCAGTTCGCCAAAAATCAACCCTGTTTGCCGAAAGAAACGATGAATCAAGAGCATTGAATTCTGCCCTGTGAGGAGACCTGCAAAACATGCACTGTGTGGGGTGCTGAGGATTGACTTTGAGAACCTGTGCCCTAGACCCAAGGGCCTGTTTGCAACATACACCCTGCTCCAATTATAGATATGCCAGTAGGTCAGAGGAAGAGCGGAAAGGGTGCAAGGGAGTTTGGACTGATGTGAGTTTGATGATGTAGGTAGGGGTAGGAGGGATTAGGGGTTTTAGATGTAAGGGCAGGGATAACCGGGGCTAATCTTTTACCCTAGTATTCTTCTGTAAAATTAGGTATGTCCACATGTAACTGGAGTGCTGCAAGTCACAGGGGTCTGGCCTCATTGCACAGGCCATCTAAGCTTGCCAGCAATGCAGAACGCATGTAGGAGTAGCTGCTCAGCCTCGCATTCAGATGGCTGCATCCTGATTAAGGGTGAGTTTTTTTTAATCCGATTCTAATAAGGCTAAGTAGGCAATAAAGAAGATTTTACTCAAGAGCATATTAAAAGATGAGGGTGCACATGATTATTATGCATCCTCCATGCTTCAGGGATAATCAGATCACCCTGATGGGTGTTCGTGTCGCTCCTCCACTCCTAGTTGTGTTCACTGCTCAGCCTCGGAGGGAGCAGACAGGAATCACTTCCTGTCTGCCTCCACTTCTCAGAGTAGCAAAAGGGAGCCGTACGATTGGCTGCCTGTTGCTATGGCTACTGGAGACCAATCCCCGGGCAGAATGGATGCAGTCTGCATCCATTCCACGCTGCACGGCCTGGCCACGAGCTTAACCCCCAGTGCCGGAGCTAGTCCCCGGCGATGGCAGCGAGGAAGTGCGGCTGCCCGACCCTCGCTCCCTGCTCTGTTCCCGGACAATGTATAGTCCGGGAACGCCACCCGTTCCCGGACTGTCCGGAGTAATACCGGACGTGTGGTAACCCTAGTGTGTGTGTGTGTAATGTGGGCAAGTAAGGGGGTGTCTTACACATTATGCAGTAATTATACAGTAGTCTGAAGTGGGGGGGGGGGGCGTTGTACATTATATACATTATTGAGTGAATGGTGGGTCTGAGGACGGGTGTCTGGTGGGCACTATAATGGGCATTTTATTAATATATAGTAAGATGGGACACTCTACACCTGTTGTTGTTGTTGTTGTTGTTGTTGTTATATTAGTATAAAAAACATGTACCACAGACCAGATCCTTCCTTTTTCATAGCTTGGTGTGAGGATGGTCTGCACCTAACGTCCTGAAAGATGTCGCAGCCAGCAGACAGGAAGCTCAGATATACAGTACAAGGACTCACAAGTGCTCCAGGCCAAAGACAAACTCCAGGGGCATGAAATACTGCCTGTCGGCACATGGGAACAATATTTAATTAATTGTTGGGTCTGTGAAATCTGTGGCCTGATTTTAAACAAAGAGGTCGGGTCAGATATGGCATATGAAGTTTAATGAGCTAGGAAAGGCAGTCAGATTTCATGTCTGCGTTTAAATGTATTTATTGAGGGTACTCTATTGTATGACCAAGCCCCTTCTCAGTCAGATATACCCCTTTTTTGAATGCACTGTCCCTATTTAAATTATGGGGCATGGGGTCGCCAATGTTCTTAACTCTGTAGATGATGTGTGCTATGGGTGAGGGGTGATGGGTGTTGCTGGCTGCAGCCGTTGAATATTTTTTGGATCTCAAAAATACATCTAATGATGAAAAGAGATTCATCCTTGAGGGCATCTCTTTTATCCTTACAAATAATTATTTCTGGTACGAGGGATCCTATTACCTCCAGCTGACCGGGACCGCTCTGGGCACCAGGCTTGCGCCACGCTATGCCAATCTCTTTATAGCACGGTGGGAGGCCACTTCGGTTTTGGGGTGGCCACCCGTATGGTGCCATCTTGGTGTCCTGGTCCCGGTACATCGATGATGTCTTATTTATTTGGCGGGGAGGAGAGTCCACTCTTGAGACCTTCTCAAAATATCTTAATGAAAATAATCTATCCATCAAACTCACTATGGAAAGTAGTAAGAGTGAGGTACATTTTCTAGACTTGTCTATTTACATAGAGGATAATACAATTAAAACTAGGAACTATGTCAAAAGTACAGATTGCAACTCATACATCCCTTTTGACAGCAATCATCATACAAACTGGAAGAAGAGTGCTCCCAAGAGCCAGTTCTTCCATATACGGAGGAATTGTACAGACCTGGCCACCTATAGGGAACAAGCAGAAGTAATGAAACAACAGTTTGTCGCAAAAGGTTATGACCCGGTGCTAGTGGAAGATGCCCTACAAGAAGGAGTTAAATTAAATAGAATGGACTCCTTAAAGAAGGGACCCAAAAAAATAAAGAAAATAAGAGAGGTGTTCCCTTCATTACTACGTTTAACTCTCAACACAAACAGATAGAGTGTATTATAAAAAAACATTGGGGCATCCTTAATAGTGACCCCCTGCTGGAAAAACACATAGGAACCACTCCAAACTTTATCTATAAGAGATCTGAAAATATAAAAAATATGGTGGTGCGTAGTGCTATTAACACACCTGAAAATAGAAACCTGATAAAAACCAAAGGGTTTCACCGATGTAGGACTTGCAGCATATGTAAGGTATGCAAGTCCAAAGAAAGGAAATTTTTGGAGTATAAGTCAAACCAAACAGGGAAGGTGTATGAAATAAAGGATTTCGTTACCTGCGACACAAAATATTGTATTTATTTATTATGTTGCGCATGTGACACACAATATATAGGGAAAACCTCCAGGGCATTGAAAGTACGTCTTGGGGAGCATGTACGCAACATCAGGAAAGGCATGGATACTCATAGCGTGTCTTTACATTTTAAAAATGTCCATGGTAGCGACCCAGGACATATAAAATCATTCTGTGGCATTAAAGTGGTTAATCCAAATTGGAGGAGGGATGATAGGGATACTAGATTGTCCCAAACTGAAATGAGACTAATATATGATCTTAAAACATTGATGCCTAAAGGTTTAAACACTGATTTTGAGTTTAAATGTTTTCTTACATAATCTGCTTGCATTTACTGACCTGTGTTTTTATCTATTTGTATTGTATGCAATATGGATCAAGCACAGCATCGTTTTGCACTGATAACAATACGCAGTGGAACGCAATCCGCATGGTGATCTCCAGGAAGCAAGGCTAAGCTTGCATTCCACGACGCTGATTCCCGGCTGACCGGAAATGACGCACCGGGCGGTGACCCACATATGCGTCTCACAGAAGGGAAGTGACGCGTGGATCCCGGAGACACCTTGTCTTACAAGATCCCGGAAGAACCTCTCGGGACGAACACTGTGTAATTAAAGAAACACACGGAATGGATCTTTGTGGTGCAGCTGCTGCATACTTTCCTCTACACACACTTCAGATTTTACGTGGATATAGAAGAGGATAGTGAGTGTTGTAATGTTTATCAATATGTACATAGGATTAAGTGTATTTTTATGTGTTTTTATGTATGTTAAAATTTTTTTTAGCATTGATCTCTGTCAGGTTTTACATAGAACCTCACTAATACAGGCATATAAACTCTGCCTGGGGACATTTTATTTGTGGTACACCCTGAGGAAGAACATTGCTGTTCGAAACGCGTTGGTGTTTTAAAGGACTTTTACCTGGACACTCCATTTTCCCTCGTCCCTAGTGCCATTCTTGGGATTGGGATTTTTGCTGTTTACTCCCATTCCGGGTGAGAGGACAGGATTTGCAGGTGTGGAAGTCTGGGGTCTATTGCTGTTTTTATAATAAATTCGGATTTTACTGGTGGATTTACCTTGTGGAATATCTTTCAAATAAAGAAACCTTTGGATGAATATAGGGACTGTTCCCTGGGTGAGTGTCTATCCATATGTTTTGTGTAAAGACATTTAAAGATACCCAGATGTGAACATCTCCTCGTCAATCTAGGTGAGTTGCGGTGGCTGTTTCACCTTACTGAATTGGATATTTCAGTCTGTGTGTTAACCCAGAAAAAAATCTATTCTTTTCTGTCCCATGTGTTGGTGAACACCTGGAAGAGAGCCGTCTATCCTGAGAAAAGCGCTGTGGAGATTCACCCTTGTGATTGTTACGTGTATCTGTATTTGGGGTTTGGTAGCCCTATTTTGGTGTATGTGAAAAAAACCATGTCGACTTCGCGGCACAAAGTCATGTTGACTGTTTCACCTGTACATTCTATACTGTATGTCGGTATTTTGACCTTGTCGGGATTTCAAATGTCGGGATTTTGTCCTTGTCGGGATTTTGTCCTTGTCGGGATTTTGTCCTTGTCTGTATTTTGACCCATTCAGGATTTTGTCCTTGTCGGTATTTTGACCCATTCGGGATTTTGACCCTGTCGGATTTTGACCGTCGGGATTTTGACTGCATCCCAGTGACGGGGTTATTGCCATGTGTGTGCGGGGCAGAACGGAACACAAATCTTGGGTATTCCTTTCAAGAAGGGGATTGTGTGTGGGTGTAGGGGCATATCTGGGGTACAATATTTAATTAATTGTTGGGTCTGTGAAATCTGTGGCCTGATTTTAAACAAAGAGGTCGGGTCAGATATGGCATATGAAGTTTAATGAGCTAGGAAAGGCAGTCAGATTTCATGTCTGCGTTTAAATGTATTTATTGAGGGTACTCTATTGTATGACCAAGCCCCTTCTCAGTCAGATATACCCCTTTTTTGAATGCACTGTCCCTATTTAAATTATGGGGCGTGGGGTCGCCAATGTTCTTAACTCTGTAGATGATGTGTGCTATGGGTGAGGGGTGATGGGTGTTGCTGGCTGCAGCTGTGATCTTTGCTGCTAGGTGAGGTACTGTGCTGTGAGAGTGGTGCTCGGCAGAACTGTTAGGGGGCACCAGCCAAAATCTTGCCTAGGGCATCAAATTAATTAAGGCCATCTCTGCACCATGCAAATGTCTATTGTTATTAAATGATCATATTATTTGCTGCACTGTTACAAATCTCCTAGGGTAGCAAGTTTTATTCTTAAGCAAAAAAAATAATAATAATAATAAATGTCATTCTTAGGCTTATCTTACTGCATGTCAGTGATTGCTTTATTGTTAAAGTTTCCTTTTTTTCATTCTGTTTTTATTTAATTTTTTCTTTTTTTGTTTGCAGCCCTAGGCTATGACACACTTTCTCATCTAATGGCAGAAGCTCAATAGTTTTCTGACTGGGATCAGGCTTACTCAAATCCTTTGTAATTCTACCCGTTGAATCATACTGATGTGCTCCTGCTACGGTCTTCAACTTCAGAATTATAAGTGATAACTGATGAGATCATACAGGGCTCTTTAAAGTAATCCCTTTGGTTATAGAAAAGTTTCAGAACGACAACTAAGAACACTGCTCTGCCTTCCAGTGCAATGTGGACTGACGTTTGTTCCAAAATAAAAATAGAGAGTTTAAAGTGTATACTGATCCCAAGTAAGAGTACACACAATAAGTTACTAAAGATCACTGGGTGCTTCAGCAGGTGCCTCTGGGCCCACAACATTTTGCATGTCATATCATATTGGTACTGTACCAATCATTACTTTAACTATTTGCTTTAAGGGATCTTTGATAAACTACTGTATGCCTGAAGGGAAAAATCAGCCAATTCACATAACGAGAATTATGGATTGCACAAGCTTGAAGTAAAATGCCAGTATGTTCAAATTCCTGAAACAACATTGATCAATGAGAGGATTTGTTTTGACTTTAAAGATAATTTAGGAACCAGAGAAACTGTGCAGTGCATAATAGTATGTAATTGGGCATATTTAAACGATATACACATACATAAGAGATATGTATAGATAGGAGAGGGCGTCTGTGTAGGAGATTTGTGTCACCATTTTCTGCAAGACAGCAAAAATCTTTCCATTGAATATGGATCAATACATGGAAATGTACAGTGGCTACAACAGCAAAGAACACACTCTGCGCTTTCACCTGAATAAAATGGGCACATTGCACGATATATGACAGGTGGTTACTGATCTTTTTTGGGGCAAAATGTTCTGTTTGTGAACAGAAACGTATGGGATAAGTTCCCGGAACCATCTGCAGGGGAGGATTGGCAACTGAATCCAAAGGGAAGATTCCCATTGGACCACCTGTGGTCTGGAGAGTGTGACAGACTGGTGAGTGTGTTAGGGGGTAGAGGGTTGAATGTGGGGGTGTGCAAAGGGGCGACTTTATGGAAATTTGGCCAGGGCCACTTTAAATTCCCAATCTGACCATGACACCAGGGAGGAGGGCTGCAACTGTGTCCAACTCAGAATCAGGTCATATGAGGAGGGAATCCGCCCCTTCAAGAGATCCCTCCCCCTTTAACAGACCCGCCCCCAGAAGGACTGCTTTCCAGAAATTTCCCGGCTGGTTTTCCACCCCAATCTGGCACTGCCCATGTGTTACTGAGGATCCACAGACTGCTTATCATGGATTATGCTTTTGGTGCCTCACAGATAAGTGCCATCATGGGGTGATCAGGACACCAGGATCGGTGCTAATAGGATAGACTCCAGTGCACCTATTAGCAGCAGTGAGTTTATTCTGCTTAAAGGATATCTCCCTTACTGTATACAGTATGTTCACACATATAAATAAAAAGGCATATGATGTTTCAAAAGGGATGACATTTTGTCAGCTTTATAAATGACCCTGTGTACCCAGGACTGATATGTGTCCATCATCTTATGTAAATGTCTTGCTTTCATTTTCTGGTTGGTACGGTAACTGTCCTCTAGCAGTGAAAGAGCAAATATATTCTGTATAGAAAAGCCAAGGACACCAAAGCATGGAAAGGGTCATCAAGTAGTGCCTGCATTATATTAATGAGACAAACTGTTATATGCAAAAACATAAAGAAATATAAATAATAAATACATATGATTTGAACAAATACGGACTAAGGGCAGGATGCTCTAACATCTGCGGCAGCACTTCACCGGCATTCGCCGGCTACCACATTCTAAATAATCGCATAAGCACTAAAATATGTGATTGTTAACGCAAAAGGACAGCTCTTGTGATAAGAGCTGTACTTTGCAATGCGACACCGTCCCTGGACTTCCAGGGCTGAGACCTGGAAGCCCATCTGCGCAGTGATGGCACCGGCCGCAGGGTATGCTGGAAGCATGAGCAAACACAGGAGGGGTTTTTGGTTGCCTGGAAACCCCCTTCCTCTTGGCAAGTGCCTTAAAATATGACAGTGGTATACAATATGATCAATAGAGCTGTCACCACACCATGCAGTGTAAGGACAGAGCAGAGCTGCTGCATATGCCTAGTGTACCAGCTTCTTCTACCACAGAGTAGATGTCAGCTGCCCGCAGTCTTCTCCTACAGGGAGCACACAAACCTAAGACACCAGAGCGTGTCTTAGATATGCGTGCACCTTAGAAATCATTCAATGGTCATCAATCGTTGAAGGATTTCCTCCCCATGCTACAAATGGATGTTTATGCTAATCATCCATTCACATGTGTGCGGGGGAACTCGACGTGCGGGAGGGAGGGGGAGGTGCTCGGCAGGCAACGGATGTCGTTTAAACCACACAGCTATGAAATATGTGTAATCCTGCACATGCAATGCTCCCGGGCATTCTCAAATGAAAGGGATTATCCTCACAGAACCCTGATAGGACTGAGCTTACTTAAAATTATCTAAAGGGCATCACGTATAGGTGTATATATAGTAGGTGCAGAGGGCCTGCGTCACCTCTGGGACCAGCCACTCCAACTGCAACCATTTACACTGAACCACACTGAGTTAATAATGAGTGCAAGGTGGACGCTCATCTCTTGGGCAGCTTCACCGTTACTATCAGTTTGTTACTGTAATTGCTGGCTCTGTATATCCTTCTTGCTGAATTGCTGGTGGAGGCATGGCCATGCTGAGCCTGCTGGAACATCCCTGGCCCATGGCCATGCCTCCTCCAAGCAATGCATCAGTGAGGAGAGATTGAGCCAATCGGGAGAGCAGAGATGTAAGTGCAGCAGCACACTGATTGTGGGATGTACTAACCAGTGGCGATACATCTGCTGCCGTTAGGCAAATGCTCATTGCATATGGACAACATATGTGATGAACAACGTAAAGGGCAGCTCTTCTGATAAGTGCTGCCCTTTGCTACCCCTATCAGTGCCTGAATTGCGCAGAGATGCTGGCGGCTGCGGGGCATGCTGGAAGGGATCAGCAGTGCTGCAGAAAAAAGCCCATAGGCCTCTGAGATGTATCACTAGCCACATCAGGGTCCTGCTTTAGTACGTTTGAAAATGCAATAAAACCCCGGAAAACAGGGTTTTTACCAAAGATCCAGCCCTAAAAGAGAAAGGTGAAAGGAGTCAGGAGGAGACTGCCATATCTGCATGACAGAGTAGTGCATGGCAGAGGGGTAATGTATATATTGCTATGGGGCCAACATAGGTCTAGCTATGCCCCTGGCATCACATAAAGGTAAAAAAATGTGATCAATAGCAAATTCTGCTTGAACACGCTCCCTGAATTTTCATATATTTTGTAGAATAGATAAGCTTTTGGGACCCCTCCAACTTCCCCAGTGAAGTGGTCATTTCCAAAGCTTGATAACATCATGAGCCGTGAAAGACATGATCATGGCCTTGCTCCCCATTGTGCAATGACAGAGATCACAGCATTTGACTGTGTGGGCGGGGCCAGGATGTAGTGAATCATATGGCCAGTCATCGTGCAATGTTCATCTTGATATCACCCTTTGGGCATTCCATATCAGTAAGTATGGTGTAAATATGTGGCAGAGAAAGCGTGGTATAATAACAGAAAAAATACTGAGGGGTATATGTATGAAGGAGTGATAAGGGAGAAGTGGCCCATGGCAACCAATCAGCACTGAAGTTACATTTATAATTTGCATAATATAAAATTATGCAGAGCCGCTGATTGGTCTCCATGGCCCACTTCTGCTCTGGCTCACTTATCCTCCCTTATCACTGCTTCATACATCTACCCCTCAGTCCCCACCTATTAATGAGGAAGCAGCCTGCTGCAGTAATATATATATATCACTGTCTCAGTACCTGGTGGAGGAGTTTATTTCTGTCCTGCATGGTTTTTCTTCTGGGAAGGGATAATATAAATCTGGGTCAGGTCAACAGGCTGGTATGAGTTGACTAGTATATTGAAAGTGATACTTATTAATTCAGTAATCAAACATCATACAGAACAAAACCAGGGAAGAGGCTCATTGAACTGTAAAAGAAAAGGAGAGATGAAAACAGTACAAAGTATAATAAATGTATCAGGATGAGCACAGCTTGGAAGGGCAATAATCTATTTCTGGAAATGTGAGTTTAGAACGAGAAAATGAATATAATTTATGTCAAGACTAGAAAATGAAGATCACTATTGCTGAGAACTTAAATGTTCATTTATTTCTATTTCTGGGCAGAGTAACTTTAGTTTTACACTTATTATTTAATACTATGGGGATTGAGAACAACTAAAATCTGGCCTATATCTTACTGAGTGTCTGTTAAACCATTTTTTACAACATGCTTTTAAGGTATAACAAGTTATATGTGTGTGTCTTTCCATGGGTACAAGAATTTAAAAAATCGGCCCATGGGAACCGGAGATATCTGACTTCAAAGCAGTGGTCCCCATCCAAGCCTGTTAATTGCTCTTCCCAGAGAGATATTTCAGGTTCTCTCTGATTTAAGTTTTTCTGAGGGTATATTCCAAAAGCTGAGACACTCCCCCTTTGAAGAACACTAGTAGCTTGTCTCTACTGTGCCCAGAACCAGAGATATCAGCCTTCCAGCAGCTGGTTACTGCTCCAGCTCCACACACCTGGTATGTAGTTTTATATGCTCGTTGGCAGATTGCTCTGCCTCCTGAACTCTCATCCCCTAGTCCCCAATACCATTTGGTAGGTGGGATTCTATAGTTTTTAATTCCATTAAAATCTTAGAAATCTATTTTTGGGAACTGGAGATATCTGCAGTCAAGCAATCTGTCCTCCCACCAGAAAATTATGAATAACAAGCCCACTCCACTATACACCCCTCCTCTGCATATTAAGCATCCTCTACCACCCTGGAAGTTATGTATCAGGGCCCCTTCATTCAGTTCAATGCCCCCTTCTCCCACCATCTGTGTAGTAAAGGGGTAATTAGTGGAAATTACTGATCCAGGCCCTACATGATGAGCGGTTGATATAATACCCCCTACCACCCGTGGGACATCAAAGCTTCCCCCACCCCTACTGCTGGAGGATCGGTAGGGGCCCCAATACATTGCTATACCTAGGGGTGTACACTGCTGTTGATGCCCCTGTATGTATATATATGTATGGTATGTATGTGTATATATATGTGTGTGTGTGTGTGTGTGTGTGTCTATATATATATATATATATATATATATATAAATATATTATTATTATTATTATTATTATTATTTATATACATTTGGTCTATCTATAATACTTTAACTGACCTGGCATATACTGGGTCACCTAAGTGTCCATCTCCGTGCTTTGCTCCGCCCCTCTGGAAACCCCCTTCTGAAAATCCTGCGTTTGCCACTGACCTCCCTGCACTAAAAAGATGCATAAGGCAACTCTTTAGTGATCTCAGCCCCCCCCCCCCCCCCCATCTGTCCCCCCACCCATGAAACACTGCAATCTGTGGGCGAGACAATGAGAAAGTCTCCAAATAGCGGGACTATCCCACTGTAATCGGCACAGTTGAAAGGTATGGTTTGCGAATGAAGCTATACACTGTGATTGATAGGGTGCCCCATGAGATGTTACCATGTACAGCCCGGGTGAATTCTTGCTACAGAGGGTGCTGGGAATACTGACCCCTGGTCCATAGAGGCCTACACCACACAGCCTTCGTCTACTACCTATACTCCACCGAAACCACTGTAATCACCACAAGAATGGAATTTTCGGGGAGTTCTTCAAATGCTCAGAACATTCTAGCATGGTATAAACACACATGCCTATGAATAGGTGGATGGCAACATTTGTTAGAGTGCTTTTAAAAGCTGCAGTATCAGTATTTTCAGCTCCTATATTTAAATTGGCCAATTGTATGAAATAGAAATCCTGCATGATTTGGATTGAATATATTTGCCCCTTTAAATCCAGTGGACAAACTGCCACTTTGAAAAGCACTGCACAGTAAATATAGTCCGGGTTTCTTCCAAACTAAAAGCCCATCCATTGGCTGAGTAATACTGTATAGCAAATTCTTTTAAAAGTTCACATTATTCCTATAGTTTAGCGTTCAGTTGAAATTTGCAAATGTGTCTACACATTGCAAAATAAATAAACAGAAGATAAAAAATATAAAATGCATAGTTTATATTCACACAATTTATAGTTATTTACTGCTGCTTTAGTAAGGCTGACTCTATAAACTCTAGAGCTGCCAGGCAACTTTAGTAGGCAATGGGGATTTTAGAGAAGTGTTCTGTAATATACCTATTGAGCTGATATGAGCAAGCCCATATATAAATTCTATTTCACCTTTTATAGTAGGCTGCACAGATGAATTTGAACAAGTTTGAACTTGCTGCATTTTCTAAGTATTGTTAGAATTACAAAAGTAATAAAACAAACACAGCTTTAGGCATCATCTCAATAGCTGATCAGTTTTGCATTGCGTATCAGCAGCACAATGGACGTAGGGATGCCAATCCCAGGCTATTTTTTTCCATTGCCGGGATTTGAGGTTGAAAATTGCCCAATACTGCTAATCCTGGGATTGTGACAATGGCAGGTAGCAGCGGTGTTCTGTAGCTTCACTGCAACTCTCTTTTCTCCCTCCAGTCCTTCTTTCTCTCCCCTCAATCCTTCACACTCTCCCTCCCATCAGCCCTTATATATATCTTTCTCCCTCCATGTGAATACCCCAGCGGGCGGGCATGGAGACCCAGGAGGGGGGGGGGGTTGGTGTCTGGCTGAAGAGCAGGTGGAAAGGCTGGAGGCTTGGTGAGCAGATATGGTTGTTGTTGGGCTGCACAGAATGAACTCTGATGTCATGCTGCGCACAGCTTAGGGGCACTTAAATAAAATGGCAGCAATGCGTATGCAGTAAGCAATCCCGGGATTGGAGGGTCCAATCCTAGGATCAAATCCCTGTGATTTTAGGCCAAAATTTGATTATCCCGCTGATCCTGATCCCAGGATAGGCCATCACACGTAACAGGATCTGAATTGTGAAACGTTTGTTCCCAACAACTCCATACTCACTGATGTTACTGTACTTATGTTTGGGAGTGTCTTGGCAGATATGACTCTTTTGAAACACTGTCTGCTCCATTCGATTCCATTAATCTCCTAAACGCAAGTAAAGATGCTTTTGTCAAGTATATTTGCCATGTGATTTCACGAGTATCTGTTTTTAGTAGCAGAAAATAGACGCCAGTGTGTATGAGTATGATGTGTTTCAGGAGGAAAATACTTTCCTCTTAATATATGATTGGCATCACCTGTGTTTAACTATCTACATACCGTATTTATCGGCGTATAACACGCACAGGCGTATAACACGCACCTTCATTTTAAGAGGGAAATTCCAGGAAAAAAATAAGAATAACTCAGAACTTTTTTTTTATTAATATTATTATTATTACCTCCGTTTCCAGTGGGGTCCGCCTCAGCCTCCCCTCTGTTACTCACAGCGTTTCCAGAAGCGCTGTCGGGTCTCCCGCCGGGTGATCTGCGGGCGTCGGGCAGGCTGCCTGACCTCTTGCGTCAGGAACGCCGTCGCTCCAAACGAATGGTGCGCGGGTGTTGGTCGTTCTCCCCCGGCGTCTGGTCCAAGGTGAGTGCCTGCCTGGGTCTCCCGCCGGGTGTATTTCTGTGTCCCCGGTGGTTTTGCTGCACGGATCCCGGGCGTTCAATGGCGTGGTCAGTCCGGAAATCTAGGTCCCGGCTTCAGCCTTGTGACCGGGCCGCAACCCGCAGGAGCGCTGAGAAGCACTCCCCGGCTCCGCGACGCCGGCCAGCTGCAGTCGGGGTGTCGGAGTGTAAGGATGGGCTGTAAGGGCGAGGTAGAGTCAGGCTTTCCTTGCTAAAAAAAAGCCTATTTCTCTAATCTGGCTCCGGAGCTCACACTTTGTGCGTCCAGCCGAGTTGCTCGCCAGGCCACGCCCCCAACAAGGTCTCTTAAACATTATATCGGCGTATAACACGCACACATCATTTGCCCCCTATTTTCAGGGGTGAAAAAGTGCGTGTTATACGCCGATAAATACGGTAAGTATAATTGAACAATGGGCCTTATTCAGATCTGAGCTCAGTACAAATTTGTTTGGAAAATGGGCAAAACCATGTGCACTGCAGGTGGAGCAGATGAAACCTGTGCAGAGAGAGTTAGATTTGAGTTGGGTGTGCTTAAACTGAAATCTAAATTGCAGTGTAAAAATAATGCAGCCAGTATTTTCCCTGCACAGAAACAAAATAACTCACACAAATCTAACTCTATCTATACATGTTACATCTGCCCCACCTGTAGTGCACATGGTTTTGCCCATTTTCCAAACAAATTTGTACTGAGCTCAGATCTAAATAAGGCCCAATGTGTGTGTGTGTGTGTGTATGGATGTTACACAATAACTCTTGAATGCTTTAACTAATCATCTTCAAACTTTGTACACTACCTTATCATCTTAAGGGACGATCTAAGTTTGATGATTGGTTTAATCGGACAAGCCCTTAAGGGTGCTGTCATAAGGGTCCATGCTATTTCTGTTGTTTTCATGCATTGTGATATGTATTTTGAAAGCTTATGACTTTCTTAAAAAAACACAATAAACAGACTCTCTTAAGTGGACCCATAAAGGCCTATAAGGTTCCATTAAATTAATAACATTTTCACTTTACAAAACTTTTGACAAACTGAAATTAACAAGCGACTCATCGGCAGAGTGGTCTGTGAATCGAACACTGTAGATATCATTGTGGAATCCATGTGAGATCGATCCCCGGTCAGTAATTTTTTCTCTTGTATGTTTGCTTATTCATGGAGGATTTTCAAGATCTTCTGTACTTGCTGCAGCAGCTCCTGCCCTGCTGTGGTTGACAAGGGTAGGTGGATAGTTGGAGACTTGCTCTAGCTGCTACTGTAGCTTCTGCCCTGCTGTGGTTAGGAGGAGAAGGTGGATGGTTGGAGACATGCTCTGGCTGCTGCAGCAGCTCCTGCCCTGCTGTAGTTGGGAAGGGTAGATGGATAGTTGGAGACTTGCTGTGCCTTCTGCAGCAGCTTCTGCTGTGTTGTCGTTGGGTAGGGTAGAGGCGTAACTACCATAGGTGCAAGGGGTGCAGCTGCTATGGGGCCCAGAACTGAAGGGGGCCCATCTTTGCCGTCTAAGTATATGATTTGCATACATTTATCACCATCAGTTGCTAAATAGGGGGCCCTTACAATCTTTTGCTATGGGGCCCACGATTATCTAGGTACGCCTCTGCGTAGGTGGATAGTTGGAGAACTGCTCTGGCTGCTGCAGCAGCTTTTGCCGAGCTGTGGTTGGAAATGGTAGGTAGAGCAAGAATTGCATAAACATAAACATTCGCCCATCCGTCAAGCGGGCCTTAAGCCTAGTTTAATTTATAATAAAGGAAATTCAACACAGCAATGATTTTGATCATACCTTAAGATGTTAGACCAGTCACCAGGTAGAAAAGATGTTGTCCCTCCTGGAATGGGTCATGTTTGGAGGTATGTATGAGGACATAATACCAGTACATTCATTTGCTAGTTACAGTATGTTTGTCATCATTCCAGCTCGCAAAGTGCCTACCATTATTTTTTTTTCGCAAGATGCAGACTTTTGATTTCTAAAGTTAAATTGGATACAGTTTAAATAATTAACACGGAGACAGCAGTAGAAGCAGTGATTGCTTATTGGATACATTGAGGCCAATAATGAGAATTTAATCAGGTTTAGTCAGAATATGTTGGAGGTTTCACACCTTGGGAATATTAGGCTGCATTACTTCAACAAGCCTGCTGCAATTGCAATTGATTTGTCCAGAAAATTCAAATGGTATTAATTACTTGTGGCATCCACTATCGAAACATCTCTGGTTAGCTACAGACAACTTGTTTTGTATGTTTAAGTCATCACTACTGGTAACTTTTTAATTGGAAATGTGGATTTTTTTTGTTTAATAGAAACATGCAAAAATAACGACAATAACAAGTTGATATTTGGCACAATCCAGCACAGAACAGTTTCTTCTTGTTCTTAACACTGTTGACTTTCCCAGGAGTGTATTTCTACTACTGTACATCTGACCCACTAGATCTGGGAACTAGATATTAATAGAAGTGAAAAATTAAATGAATATAAAACTGTTGCCTGTAGGATTTCAAATATACCTTTGCGTGTTATATTATAAATTGGTGGTATCTACTAATCATTACAATACTTTACTTTCCAACCATATATATAGGGGGAAATTTACCAATATGAAAAACCTAGTTTTTCGTATTGGTATTTCCCCTACGACTGCATACGACTGTTTCAGTCGTATGCAAAGTCGTGTTCCGGAGGGGAATGTACAAAGCAGTCATATACGACTGCTTTGTAACCCACCGATGTCGTAGGAATTCGTATTAGCTGGCCATGTATACGGCCGCTAATACAAATTCGTACAGGCAGTCTGCACGGATCAGTCAGATCCGTGCAGGCTGCAGGGTGTAAAAAAAATAGAAAAATTAAATAAAGAAATAAAAAAAACAGTGGGGTCCCCCCCACAGCCATAACCAGCACCAGGCTGAAGGAGCAGGGGCCGGTAATTAAAAATCAGGGAACCCGACAAATAGGGGTTCCTCGATTTTTAACAACCAGCCCCAGGCTCCTGCTCTGGGGCTGGTTCCCAAAATACGGGGGACAAAATGAGTAGGGGTCCCCCGTATTTTAAGAACCAGCCCAGGCAAAACCAGCCAGCAGGGTAATGCCACAGCCGGGGGGAGACTTTTTATACAAGTCCCCCCGGCCAAAGCATTAACCCTCTGACCAGTCAGCCTGGCCAGGGGCCCTGGGGGAGTGGGGACCCCCCCAATAAAGGAGTCCCCCCCTCCAGGACTTACCTGACCAGGCTGAAGCCTGGTGCTGTCCCCGATGCCCCTGGGCGGTGGGCATAGGGCTGATGGAATGGTGTAAAAAAAAAGATTAAACTATTGTTTTTTACTGTGGCACTACAAGTGCCAGCAAGCCTCCCCAGCAATCTGGGACTTGGAGAACCACAAGTCCCAGCCTGCTGGGCATTAAAGGGCCCACAGTTAAAAAAATAGTACACAAAACACATTGACACAAATTTTAAATAAAAGTTTAATACACACATCACACACACACTGATACTTACCTATCTTGATCCCATTGGTAGGTCGCTGGCTCCGGTGTCGGCTGCTCCGGTGTCGGCGGCTCCGGGGTCGGCGTCCTGTCTGAAGAAAATCCATGGTGGACCTGTGGAAGGAAATCCTACTAACCAGGTCCTCCATGGATGGTCTTGTGTCTTCTGTCTTCTTTTCCAGGGCTTATTTCTTTATCTTCTTTCTTCTTCTTTATGCTGCCGGCTCCCGGGACTTTCAGAGCTTCAGAGATGTTTCCTCCTCGAAGTCTGGACTAAGAATGAATTCTAGCCAATCAGGAGCCGCCTAGCGGCCAATCAGGAGCCAGTAAAGTCGGCTCCTGATTGGCTAGAATTCATTCTTAGTCCAGACGTCGAGGAGGAAACACCTCTGAAGCTCTGAAAGTCCCTGGAGCCGGCAGCGTAAAGAAGAAGAAAGAAGATAAAGAAATAAGCCCTGGAAAAGAAGACAGAAGACACAAGACCATCCATGGAGGACCTGGTGAGTAGGATTTCCTTCCACAGGTCCACCATGGATTTTCTTCAGACAGGACGCCGACCCCGGAGCCGCCGACACCGGAGCCGCCGACACCGGAGCCGCCGACACCGGAGCCAGCGACCTACCGACGGGATCAAGATAGGTAAGTATCAGTGTGTGTGTGATGTGTGTATTAAACTTTTATTTAAAATTTGTTTTGTGTACTATTTTTTTAACTGTGGTTCTCCAAGTCCCAGCTTGCTGGGGAGGCTTGCTGGCACTTGTAGTGCCACAGTAAAAAACAATAGTTTAATCTTTTTTTTACACTTGAATCAGCCCGATGCCCACCGCCCAGGGGCATCGGGGACAGCACCAAGCTTCAGCCTGGTCAAGTAAGTCATGGAGGGGGGGACCCCTTTATTGGGGGCGTCCCCACTCCCCCAGGGCCCCTGGCCAGGCTGACTAGTCGGTAGGGATGAATGCTTTGGCCGGGGGGACTTGCATAAAAAGTCTCCCCCCGGCTGTGGCATTACCCTGCTGGCTGGTTTTGCCTGGGGCTGGTTCTTAAAATACGGGGGACCCTTATTTGTCGGGTTCCCTGATTTTTAATTACCGGCTCCAGGCTCTGTCAGCCTGGTGCTGGTTTCGGCTGTAGGGGGGGGACCCCACGCCGTTTTTTTATTTATTTATTTTATTTTATTTATTTTTACACCGCAGCCTGCACGGATCTGACTGATCCGTGCAGGCTAAAACGAGAATACGACAGGAAAATGGTGTTCTATTTTTCTGCCGTATTTTCATGGACAAAAGCAGCCGTATTTTCTATACGGCTGCTTAGTAAATCAGGAACCACCATTCTTTTGAATGGTGATTTCTGTCGTATCCTAACGATGGTGTAGACATTCGTATTTGTAAATACAAATACGAATGTTCCATCCCTAGGACTACGAATTGTTGTATTTTGGGGATAGAAAATCCCGAAAATACAAATTCGTAAAAAAAAGGTGTATTTCTCCCTACGAATACACCTTTTTTCTACGAATCCATATTAGTAAATTTCCCCCATAATTACAATACATTTTAAGTAATACAGAGTTGCAAACAGCACACAACTGGGCAAAACCATGTTGCACTGCAACTGGGGCAGGTGTAAGATATGCATAGATATTTAGATTTGGGTAGGTTATATTTATTTTTTGTGAAGGGTAAATACTGTCAGCTTTTGAATGTAGCCCTCATATGTTATACAGATTTATTTATGCACTGCAAATTAGCTTTCAGTTTGAAGTTGAACACACCCTACCCAACTCTAAAGGTGGCCACACATCAGAAAGACCTGCTTACAATCATGATTGTGTCCAACTTTCCCTTCAACACCCCTGCAGTCCTTGGTGGTTTTTGGACACACAATGTACTCACAATCTGTCATACAATCCGTCATACAATCCTGCTGCTGCATGATTGTATGATTTAAGCTACCTTTAAATAGGGGTCTGGCCTACTAGGATCAAGAGGATAGGAGTACTAAAAGGCCTGTTTTTAAGTTTTTGTTTTATTTACAGGTTGCCATCAACTATCAATCTGCTCACATCTACTGCACTACTCCATTATTAGATAGCCCTAATGCAGCAATCCTCTGAACACTGTTTTCAGAGTAGTGAAAAAACTGAGCAAAAGGATGTCCACCGCTCTCTTCAGCGGTGGGGTGGCGTGGGGGTGGCGTGGGGGTGCTATTGACATTGTAAGCACCCCTTACAGTGCTTATACAATTAATAATCTTATAGGGGGCCCATTTAACATTAAAAACACCCATTAGGGTGCTTATACAATTTTAAATCGTATACCATTGTATATGGCATAGAATGGCATACAATGCGATGGTATACGATTTAAAATTGTATAACATCCGCTGACATTGCGTAACATCGCTATACCATTGTATGCCTTATGGTATGTGATGCGATGCGATGGGCGCCGTGCTAGGAAAGTACCGAGGTCCATCATTGTTATGCGTAATGAGTAAAGTGATTGCTAAAATGATAACCTTAGTTAAGGTCTGAGCTTAACCAGACTGTGCATGCGCTAGGCAGTGGATGATACCAGTGAGAGATCATTTGTAGGGTCTTAACAGCATTGTAGTCCCAGGCTAAAACAATGTACTAACCACTTATTCATGGGAACCAACTTAAAAAAATCATAACATTCCTCCGATGCGGTCCTGCATTGTTTCCTCACATGCTTCTACAGATGGCCTTTAATAGGATTAACTGAGAAAGACCAGTCACACTAATCCTCTTGCAGTATTGTACTCTCTATTGTATTGCAACTGAGAACAATAAATGAAAGGAAGCATTTTCTGCACCTAGGTACAGAAACTTAGTCAAGATAAACCTGGCTCTATCTGTATATAGGAAATTGCCATCAGCACTCTACAAATCAGCATGCTGACAGCCATTCACTATCTGGCTGTGGGCTGGGAAGCAGGTAGATTATTCTGCCACGATTGTGTCACCACCACCAGGTATCAGCCCTGTTTTCTGGGGCATGATTAAGCCAGAGGCATAGGCTTCAGCATTGTTCATTTTCAAGCCACCCTGTATAATCTGATGGTCACTCATTGGACTGTTTTTCATGCAGATGATCCGATGCTGTGGCAGAAGTAGTGATATGCGAGCTTGGATTGGGGGAATCCGGACACCTCCTAATCCGAACTACTTTCCGAGCCGGTTCAGGAATTACTCCACAGACTCGGAGCTCGGTTCTCTCCGGACCTTGCGAGATCCGATGGCGGGATTTCGCAAGATCTAGACCATCTAAAGGGGCGGACGGCCAGATGCCATCTTCACTTCAGTCTATGAGAGTGAAGAGGCAGCATGTCCTGGCAGCCTGCCTGACTGCTCGCCCGCCATCCAGTCATCCAGTCCAGTGATTGTGCTGTCTTGTCCAGTGATAGGGCTGTCTGCTGTATACAGTATATACTAGTCCAGTCCAGTGAAAGTGATGTATAGTTCAGTCCAGTGATACTGTGTGTATAGTCCAGTCCAGTGATAGTGCTGTATATAGTCCAGTCCAGTGATAGTGCTGTATAGTCCAGTCCAGTGATATTGCTGCATAAGTCCAGTCCAGTAGTACTGCAGTCAAAGTCCAGTAATACTGACATTAAAGTCTATTGGTACTGCCATTAAAGTCCAGTGATATTGCTGCATAAGTCCAGTCCAGTGGCACTGACGTTAAAGTACATTGGTACTGCTGCATAAGTCCAGTAGTACTGCCTTTAAACTCCAGTAATACTGCTACATAAGTCCAGTCCAGTGTTATTGCTGCATAAGTCTAGTACAGTGGCACTGACGTTAAAGTCCATTGGTACTTATGCATAAGACCAGTAATACTGCCGTTAAAGTCTAGTGATATTGCCTTTAAAGATTATGGAGAACCAAAATTTGGAGGATAAGTAAAAGAACAAGGACCATTTCCTAGTGCTGAAGCCACTAGTCATAATGACATAGAACTTGAAATGCCATCAATGTCGTCTGCCAAGGCCAATGCCATCGTACAGGGCATGTAAAATCCAAAATTCCAAAGTTCAGTAACTTGAAGAAAAAAATAAATGTAAATCATTTGAGGAGAAAAGTAAGCTTGCCAATATGCCATTTACAACACGGAGTGGCAAAGAACGGTACAGGCTCTGGCCTATGTTCATCATGAATAGTGGTTCAGCTTCACACGACGATCTAAGCCCCCCACTAGAAAACAACTGTGCCTTCTAAAGACATGGTATCACAAATATCCAAGGAAAATCTAAGGGTGTTGGTGGTTGCGATGCCTGACCTGCCCTGTATGGGAAGAGGTGGCTCCTTCCACCATTTGCACACCCTCTGCATATGCTGGAAGGATCGCCCACAGTCCAGTTCCTGATCTTGAGATAGCAGGTGTCAATGTTGTACACCCTGGTGGACGATATTGATGTAGCTGGCACTGAGGAGGAAGTTGACGAGGAGAATGTGGTTTGCTTAAATGAGGCACCGGGCGAGATAGTTGTCGTGGGATGCAAAAGGCCATCGCCGTGCCTGGAAAGAAGACCAAAAAATCCACCTCTTTGGTCAGGAATAATTTTTATCCAAACCTGGACAACAATTGTCTTGCAATGTGTAGCTTATGTAAAGCTACAATAAATAGGGGTAAAGCCATTGGCCACCTAAGGATATCCTCCCTCATGCATCACCTGATGTTCATTCATAAGTCACTGTTTACTGTGTCTAGGACCCTAAACAGTCCAGGGACACCTAAATCCCTTGATCCTGTTGTATCCAAGCGGCTGAAAACCACACCAGCAAGTCACTCCTCATCACTTTTCCTCCTCAATCCGGATCGGAGGTAGTCCTTAAGGCCATGTCACCGGCATGACTGACTCCTCTTCTATCTGGGATAACTCTGGAGGATCTGCCGCTGCTGCTGCTGGGGGTCGTTTATCATCCCAGAGGGGAAGTCAAACACCACTACGTCTTTCACTAAGCAATTGACCATCCAACAGTCACCCTATGGCAATCGGATAACTGCGGACTTGACAGTTATGTTGGTGTTAGACATGCGTCCGGTATATGCCATCTGTGGAGTGGGATTTAGATGATTGATGGAGGTATTGTGTCTCCGGTACCATATCCCTTCTAGATTCCACTTCAATAGGCAGGTGATACCCACGATGAACAGAGATGACCGAAAAAGTGTTCTCAGTGCCCTGAAAAATGCGGATGTACCCACTGTCCACTTAACCATGGACATGTGGACAAGTGATTCAGGGCAAAATACGGACTATATGACTGTGACAGCCCACTGGGTAGATGTATCACCTTATGCAGCAACAGCAGCAGTAGCACCAGTAGCAGCATCTCTGAAACACCAGCTCATTCCAAGGCAGGCAACTTTATGTATCACCGGTTTCACTAAAAGCTCAATGCTGCCAAACTGTAATAGAAACTGAGGGAAATCATCGCGCAGTGGCTTACCCCACTTATATCCCTTTTACACCAAAAACCCTGGTCCGACCCTGGTCTTTGAACGCTGGAGTTTCCAGGGTCTGACCCTGCTTTATACTGCATTTACACAGCACTTCGACCTGGGTCGGACCAGGGTCTGCACCATTTACACTGGACCTGGGTCAGCCCTGCCTTGTCATTACAAATGGCCTGCAGCAGCAGCACCACATCACCCCCTGCACATCATCACCCCCCCCCCCTGCAGCATCACATCAATCCCCCCCTGCACATCATCACCCCCCCTAGCAGCAGCAGCACCCCCCCACCTGTACATTATCACCCCCCTGCAACATCAAATCACCCCCCCCCCTGCACATCATCACCCCCCTGAAGCAGCATCAAATCACACACCCCCTGGCCACAGGTCGAGGAGGGGGCGTGACGGAGACGTCACGACGTGGAGAGGACGCTGGACGCAGGATCGTGAGCGCGAAAGCAGGAAGCCGAAGCCGAAGGGGAGTCTGAGACTGCGGGCACTAAGAGACGCCGAAAGGAGAAGCCTGCACACGCGGCTGCTCGGCGCCTTACAGCGGGCATACTAATATTTCAAAAAACGTGGCAGAGACAGAGCGCACGGCGTGAGAGGTCCAGACGCCGCATAGAGACCAAGCAGCGCTGCTCAGGCGACAGGGGCTGGAAGCCCTCGGAGTGAGAAGCGCGCGTTGTAGCGCAGCACAGGAGCAGCAGCACCATTCCTTGCAGAACCATCACCATCCCGTTTGGCTCCAAAGCTGAGGAGATAGTGGAAGGTCTAAGACAAACAGCTCCACGGACTCCTTCAGGGGGGTAAGAAATAGATCTCTGCAAGACAGGTGAGATCTCTGCCTTCATAATCTATGAAAATTGCATAAAAAGTATTACAAAGTGACTGTGCCCTGCATAAACTATCTAGTCGGTATAGAAGGAGTCATAACGACCCTGCTCCGCACCGCTCCACTTATATGATGAGAAACAGGGTAGCAAGGGTGCTGTACCCTGTGACATGTGTGGAAAGCTAAAATAAACATTTAGTGACGTCCCGACCCTCTCCAAAACCTCTAAAATCTACTCTTTTGTCTTACATATCACAGGACCCCTCCTTTTGCTTCCTGGTAAAGAAACCAGCTACAGCGGCCAATACCAATCAATAAAAGGGCGCGCACCTTTTCTTATTTAGAGCTCTTATCCACAATGCCATCAAAAAAAGCAAAACCTATAAGTAATACGCCAGCAAGCCTGTTTAAAATGGTGCAGACTCCACCAAATAGATTAAAAGATAGAACATCTGTATCTCCAATACCACAAAGCAGTGTGGCCCAAAAAGCAAGTGATGAGTCCTTATCTCAAGAAGAGGAAAGTCTAGATGAGCCTATCACTTTAAGAAAAATGGCACAATTAATAACAGACTTAAAAAGTGATCTCTCAAGAGAACTTAAAAATCAGTTCCAAGCGCTAACAAAAGAAGTAGCTTCTTTGGGAGAAAGGACTGATCAAGCGGAGAGAAAGCTGGATAATATGGTGGAGGCTTATAATCATCTAAAACTAGCACATGAAAATGTACAGGGAGAAGTAGCGGCCCTAAAAGAAACGCTAACAAGCATGGAGGATCAAGCAAGGCGGAATAACTTAAAAATCAGAGGAGTCTCAGAAAAAATTCCTGACTCTCAATTAAATCAGTTTGCGCTCGACCTATTTAAAGGAATGCTCCCAGAGGCCTCAAAAGAACAGCTGATAATAGACAGAATACATAGACTACCAAAACCAAAATCGATACAAGCCGATGTACCACGGGACGTAATCCTAAAGCTTCATTATTTCCATATAAAGGAACAAATTATGGCCGCATCCCGAGACGAGGCTAAAACCTCAGAAATCCTGGGCAACATGCAGATATATGGGGACTTATCAAGGGCAACATTGGCAAAAAGGAGAGCATTTGCCCAAGTCACTACTGTATTACGACAGGCCAAAATAAAATACAAATGGGGCTTTCCGGTGAAGCTCATAGTTTCATATGGAGATAGCGTAAAAATATGGAGAACAGAAGAGGAAGCGAGAGAAGGGTTAATCCAATGGAACTTGCAACCGCCAGTAAAAGAAGGTGTAAAATTGGTTACTCTCCAACAAGATTGGGTCTCTGTATCTGGTACATAAAGAGACACTATATGAAACTACCATAAGATGAACTGACAGCTGGACAGTGGGGTGGATGGGGGGGGTGAGTGGGGTGGGGGGGCGGGGCGGGGGAGTTGGGTGTTTATTATATTTTTCCTTTACTTATTTATTGATTTATTTATTTTTTTTTTTTTTTTTTTTTTTTTTTTTTGTGTGGATACAATACCCTGTTGCCCGCTTTGGCAGGAATAGCTCAAGATGTCCTTGTAGACACATGTATTACCACCTTTTTTATCGCTGGGAGTGTACGAATGGAAATGGGCAATGTAGACTGCTCAAAAGGTTGCATTGGTACAATTAGCTGGCTTACGTTCAGACTCTTCATTAAATATTGAGAAGGTACTTCTCCCAAACTATGCACTGCTCACACACTTGTGGTATCGTCTTATCTATTTCTCACTATAAAACATTAACTTCTGTCCTTTATGAATAGTAGGTTAGGAGTGGTAACCATTTATACAAGATACACACTTATGGGAGTTGTTAACATTAAATGGCACCCCTCCCCCCCCCCCATTACTTCTAAATGGCTTGGTGCACTGATGCACACCCATATTATACACTGTACTTGAACTGTGGTTTATGGGCAATTTAAATGTAACGTAAGCAGGTTTTAGCAAGGTGAGCTGTGAAGGACGCAGGAGCATCAAACACAGCTTTTCGAGATGGCAGAAATAG
The DNA here is from genome assembly GCF_055691185.1 of Crinia signifera. Lineage (NCBI taxonomy): Eukaryota > Metazoa > Chordata > Amphibia > Anura > Myobatrachidae > Crinia > Crinia signifera. Next base: position 124,154,599 of record NC_139221.1, read on the forward strand.
TCTGTGTTTAGCGTACTGTTACTGGTTTATGCATTGCTGACAAATGGTTTAAAAGTACCAATGTTGGCCTAGCCACTCTCCTTGGTTAAAAGACTATAAGAATTAAAGAATATATAGTTAAATACGGTATTATTTTTTTTTTTTATGACCTAATATCCTGCTGCCCGCTCCGGTAGGAATAGCCCAAGCACCAAGAGGCTAATGCATTTATAACCTACCTGTATACCTGAAGATTATAAGAATTAAGAGACACATAGCTGAATAAGGTATTACTTGGTAGGCAAGAGAGAGAATTTTTTTATAAATCTCTCCTTATTACATTACTGTCCTCTTTGGATTACAAGGTAGATTAATGGAGTGGACTACTAGGATATAGTGTTCCCCTCGCCCTTCCTTCCCTTTTTTTTTTTTTTTTTTTCTTTCTCTTTTTTATGCAATTTAACATCTAAGTCTCTACGTGCTGATTCTCCAAGTGTAAAAGAGCGGGAATTTCTCCGTTTGATAAGTAGAAACAGAGATTTAGAAAAATGTTGAATGAAATATGTGTAATTAGTGTCATTATGATCTTATGTCAATAGGCAAAAAAAATTTTCTTTTTTTTTTTTTTTTTTCTCACACTTAATAAAGTAATTGAACCATTATGATATTAACACGAGGAGAATATCTATATTAGTAGATTAAGCTAATAATAGATACACTTATTTCACAGACTAAGTAATATATATCACAGGAAAGCACTATAAATGCACAGTCTTAGATTAAAATTCAGAGTTTAAAAGAATAATAAAACACGTCAGATAAGATGAATGCAGAATAATATCACTAGAGTATTTTTTTTTTTTCTTTTTGTTGCACCGACCACGGGTTCTTCTCTCTTCCCTTACACACGCCCCTTGCCCTACCATCTTGCCTTTCCTGATTGTTCCCTTTTTTTTTTTTTTTTTTTTTTTTTTTTTCATTCTCCTTCTTCCCTCCCCCCCCCCCCTTTTTTTTTTTTTTTTTTTTTTCTCTCCTTTCTTCCTTTCCCTCTCTATTCTCTCCGTCTCTGTTCCTCCCGCCCCCCTACGCTCCCTCTCCTCTAGCCCCGCGGTCAGGGACGGAAGGTATCCTTTCCCACAGATACTGAGACTAGCTACTCCAGCTAAAGATTGATAAGTAGTATACTAGGAGGCCCCTAAACATAAAGACTTAGAGTAGAAATGAGAAACCCATCATCACGATAGCTCTGGAGACGGAGCTTGACGACTTAAGAAGAAGTACTGGGGGAAATGGAGAGGGGAAAATAAAAGTCGCTACCCCCCAATAATGGTCATGCAACTCCCCGGGATAAGGGAGTTTTTTAGTGCTAACTGTAGTACTTTGAATGTTTTTTGTATTGGGTTTGGGATATTTATGTATGTTTTTTGTAATGGCAAGAGAAGTTTTGACTTACGGGTGAAAGGGAGGGTACTGGGATGGCCCGAAGAAGCGAGCCACTGCAAGAGAGAATTTATCCCAAGATGGCAAAAATAATAAAATTGATTTCAATAAACGTAAAAGGATTAAACTCCCCGCAAAAGAGAAATAGAATCTTGAAATATCTACAAGATCAAGAGGTAGGGATAGCAGCATTGCAGGAGACGCATTTTTCAAGAGTCTCACAACCCAATTTATGTAACGCTAGATATACAAAAGCCTATTATTCCAGCGCGGTAAGGAAAAAGGGAGGAGTGGCCATCCTTATACAAAAAGATCTTAATTTTGAGGTAGAGTTACAAGTAATAGATAAAGAAGCAAGATATATAATATTAAAAGGTAAACTTAATAATAAAAAAATTACAATAGCATCAGTCTATGCCCCTAATACTGCTCAAATCCCTTTTATAAAATCTTTTTGGAAAAAGTTTGACACTGTAGCAGAGGGTGCAAGATTTGTTTTGGGAGACTTCAATATGGTAAGAGACCCAAAATTAGATAAATCGCATGTTGGAAAACTGAAGTCCCCGAGGGAGATCAATAAATTAGCTGACGACTTTAATGAGGTTTTGCATAAGGCTGAGATGTATGATGTCTGGCGGGTCCTTAGCCCGACCGCCAGAGATTATACCTTCTTTTCAAACATGCATAAAACATACTCAAGAATCGATTTTGCATTCACAGATAGGCTTACCCTTCAGAATATAAAAAGAGCAGATATTCTGCCCTCGACCTGCTCGGATCATGCGCCCCTCATAGTTAACTGGCAACAGAATACTTTTAGGGTCACTCCGAGAATCTGGAGATGCCCGAACACACTTTTTTCGGCACTGGAGACTAAAAATCTCCTAAAAGAAGCACTAGAAGAATATCTGCTATATAATAAAGCACAGCAGACCAATGCAATTAATCTTTGGTGTGCGTTAAAAGCAGTTATACGGGGCAAAATTATCCAGATCAGTGCGAGAATAAAAAAACAGGAGATACAACTCCGTACAGATTTAGAAGATAAAATCAAAACACTGGAGAAGGCCCATAAAATCAACTCTACGGATGAACAAATACTAAAAGACCTAGGTAAGGCCCGGGGTGACCTAGAAGAAATAAACATGAAACAAATAAACTATCAATTGGAGAGATTCAAACAAAAATATTATGGTGAAGCCAACAAAGCCACAAGCTATATGGCCAAAAAAATTAAAGGAGCCAGACTTAAAAATGCAGTAAAAGCATTGTATAACCATAGAGGGGAGAAAATAACAAACCCTGCAGATATATCAAATATCTTTGCGAAATACCTGGAGAAATTATATAATCTAGCTATAGATGAAGATACCCCACAACCCTCCCTCAGGGACATTGACCAGTTCTTGGCCAAGATTAATCTACCCAAGCTAACGGAACAACAGACAGTAGGCTTGAAGGCCCCTTGGACCTTGCAAGAGATCACAGAGGCAATTAAGTCCTTAAAACCAAATAAGACCCCGGGCCCAGACGGGTTTATAAATAACTTCTTTTTAATCTTTCAAAAAGAAATTGCCCCCGTTCTCCTCCAGACTTTTCTGGAGGGAAATAGAGTAGGCAGCTTCCCAGCAGAGATGCTTGAGGCTAGAGTCGTCATGATAGGGAAGCAAGGAAAAGATCTCACAGCCCCAGCAAATTATAGACCAATTGCCTTACTTAATACGGATATTAAGATATATGCCAAAGTAATAGTTAATAGACTAGCTCCACTATTAAAAAATCTAGTGCATATAGACCAGGCCGGATTTGTCAAAAATAGGCAAGGCCCACATAACGTGTGTAGAGCAATCCACATAATGGAATATGCGGCAAGACAGGAGTTCCAGCTAGTGGCTCTGTCTCTAGACGGAGAGAAAGCATTCGATCGCCTGCATTGGATCTTTTTGGAAAGAGTGCTTCAGAAATATGGCCTGGAGGGAAACTTCCTCAGAGCCATACTGACGTTATATACTTCTCCATCTGCAATGGTCTACTGCAATGGGTTCTTATCAGATAAATTTTTGATCTCAAATGGGACGAGACAGGGCTGCCCCCTGTCGCCCATAATCTACGTTCTAGCGATAGAGCCACTGGCGGAACTAATTAGACAATCACAAGAAGTCTCGGGCCCTATAATAAATAACCTGCAACATAAAATCCTTCTGTATGCGGATGATATCCTCCTTTTTATCACAAACCCCAGTACATCCCTTCCAGCACTGCTAGGTATGATTCAAGAATTTGCGAAAGTTTCATACTATAGGTTAAATACAAATAAATCTGAAGCCCTCCCATTAAATGTAGAACTAAGTGAACAAACTCAAATGAAAGAAAGATTTAAATTTAAATGGAAAAATAAGTCTCTCCAATACCTAGGGATTCAATTGGCCACCAAGGAAGAAAAAATAATAGAATTTAATTATGCCCCCCTGTTACAGCAACTAAATATAAAAATTCATAAATGGATGAACATAGAAGCATCCTTAATAGGAAGAGTGGCGATTCTGAAAATGTTTATCTTACCAAAGATCTTATATCTCTTTCGGGCTATCCCCAAAACACTGCCTAAATACTGGATCGCAAGGTTCAATTCCCTCTTTAATAAATATATCTGGAGAAACAAACGAGCTAAAATTGCGAAGGAATATTTAATGCTCCCTAAAGATAGAGGTGGTTTAGCCCTCCCAAATTTGGAACTATACCAAGCAGCAGCACTATTAGACCAAATTAAAAATTGGAGCTGCCCTATGAAGAACAACGCCTGGATAAATCCAGAGATAAATAATATGAAAGAGGTCCCTCCCCAAAATCTAATCTGGCTGCCCCCTAAATATGTAAAGAACAGTAAAGAATTAACAAACTCTACTAAAGTGATCCTCCAGAAATGGTATTCTCTCCTAGAAAGGAGGAACCAGCTGGGTGCGCCTATCGCACATCTCCCCCTTCATATTTTAACGAAAATAATTCCGAATTTAAATCTGAAATACTGGGGAAACCCTGCAACAGAAACATTAGGAGATATATATGAAAATGGACAATTAATGGCCTTTGACCAGATAAAAAAAAAATGGAGATTAGATAACTCTGAATTCTATAAATATCTTCAAATCAGACACTGGCTCCAATCTGATATTTTTGAAACAACAGAGTTGAAAACACTCTCTAATGATTGGGTAAACCAGGTGTCTGGTCTAAAAAAGAATGGAGGAATAACCTTTTGGTACAAAAAACTCCAACAAGAGAAAGAAGGGGAAGAAATAAAAACTAGATGGCAATTAAAATGGGAAAGGGAGTTGGACCTCCTTTGGGATGAGGAACAATGGGGACAATTGTTTAAAACAGTAAACCAGATGTCCAAATCTACATCACAAATAGAGAAATTTTTTAAAATATTTTACCAGACATACTATACGCCAGTAAAGATTAATAGTTTTTTCCCGGAGCAACCAGACACATGCTGGAGATGTGACGATAAAGGAGACATAAAGCATATATTCTGGTCGTGTGAGAAATTAAAATCTTTTTGGATGGAGATTGAAGAATTCATTCGGCAGAGTGTGGGCTTGGTGGTCCAGTTATCCCCGCAAATGATTTTGCTGCATATCCTTCCAGCAAGTTTGAGTCGTTCACAAAAATACCTTCTAAATCAAATAATTTGTGCGATAAGAGCAACAACTGCACAACTGTGGAAACAGGAACAAGCCCCCACTCTGCAGAAAGTAAAAAGTAAAGTAGAATATAACTTTAAAATGGAAACACTGGGTAAAAAATATAGTGATAAAAGGGTGATTGCTTGGAGAGACTGGAAAAAAGCTAGAGAAAATCAGCAATAGTAGATTCGGGAACTGATACTGTGGGGGATTTAGCCGGGATAACTACACATCCCAGATACCCTCTCATGGTTAGTAAGTCAAAATAAAAATAATAGACTTGTAAATTATCTCTTGCCAAACTTGTCATTTTGTATGTAAAGTAATGTATTGTCCATATTTTGTTTTTGTGGGTTTATATGTATAGATTGTACGGACTTTGTTGTCCCAGATGCTATGTACTAAAATTGCAAATAAAAACATTTAAATAAAAAAAACAAATCACACACCCCCTGAAGCAGCATCACCCCCTGCACCTTATGACCCCCCTGCAGCATCAAATCACAGGCTGCTGAGGGGGGAGACGGAGGGGATGCTCCCCGCTGCTGTAACTCCCCCCTGCAGCCGCGGGGCCGGGAGTGGAGGCAGCGGGAATCAGCAGTGCAGGTATGCAGGGGACATCATCACCTGTAGAATCATATCATCACCCCCCCAGCGCGGGGTCCAGCCTCCAGGCAGCGGGGTCCGGCAGTGCAGGCGGGGGATCCATTCAGCGTATACGAAGTTGCCGGCGGGGTCCCCCCAGTGTATGGGAACTAGTAGCGGCAGTTCCCAGCCGCCGCAGGGACGCTCGCTGGTTACTTCCCATACGCTGGAGGGACCCCGCCGGCAACTTCGTATACGCTGAATGGATCCCCCGCCTGCACTGCCGGACCCCGCTGCCTGGAGGCTGGACCCCGCGCTGGGGGGGTGATGATATGATTCTACAGGTGATGATGTCCCCTGCCCACCTGCACTGCTGATTCCCGCTGCCTCCACTCCCGGTCCCGCGGCTGCAGGGGGGAGTTACAGCAGCGGGGAGCATCCCCTCCATCTCCCCCCCTCAGCAGCCTGACAGTTCACCCCAGGCCCTTAGCAGCCGCAGACACCCCTCTCCTCCTGCAGCAGCTGGGGACAGCTTCCCCAGCGCTGCATGCCGTGCACGGACCCGCTGCGGGTGCCTGGACCCGCAGCGGAAACATTTACACCGGCCTCTACACGGGTCCTAACCGTGTTCTACCCAGGTCAGGACCTGGGTAGAGGACCCGTGTAAATGGACACGGCTTGACCCCATTTACACCGCCGAAGGTCCGGGTCTGACACGCCACTGACCCGGATTTTTCAGCGGTGTAAAAGGGGTATAAGACTCTCCTGGGGATTTGTGGTATTGGGCAACGCCAGTCACATTGTGTGGGCATTACATATGGGCAATTTCCAACATGTGCCATGTTTTGCCCACACAGTAAATTTGGTTGTGCAGTATTTTCTAAAATACAGGTTCAAAACACGAAACACGGAAGGATGGTGTGTTGGAACAGATTCAGATCCAAAACATGGTTGGAGATAAAGACCCGAAATATTAACCCCTTCCCGACATTTGACGTACATTTACGTCATGGTCGGGAAGTACTTCCCGACACATGGCGTAAATGTACGTCATGGCATTTAACTGTCACCGCGTCTATAGACGCGGTGACAGTTTCAACATGTCTGCTGTCCCTGACAGCAGACATGTCCGTGCATGCCCAGGGGGGGCTGCGATGCCGCCCCCCCGTCGGCGATCGCTGTGATTGGCTGTTCAGTGTGAACAGCCAATTACAGCGTTTTCCTGTGTCACCGGCGAATAACGTTCGCCGGTGACACGGGATCAGAGGTGATTGGTGCTGTAAAGTACAGCACCAATCACCGCGGGGTGTAAGGGTGACACTGGTGTCACCCCACCGCACCCCGCCCGCCCCCAAAGGCCGTGATTGGTTCGTCGGACCGACGGACCAATCACAGCCAAGGAGGGGGATTTAAACTAACGGTGACTGCACTGCAGACGCCATTCCGGTCTGGAATAGCGTGCAGTGCGGTCACCGTACCTCCCTGCCGCCATACTGACCAGAACCTTGCTCCATAGCTTGCTCCATACTTACCTGATCGCTGCTTCATCACTGCTTCCTGGATCCTGTTACTACTTGTGCCTTCCTGTGAAATTGTGCTGCTGCAGTGTACTAGCTAGATAGATAGAGAGATAGAGAGATAGATAGAGAGATAGAGAGATAGATAGAGAGATAGAGAGATAGAGAGATAGAGAGAGATAGAGAGAGAGATAGTGTCAGAGAGTGCTGATCGCTGCTTCAACACTGCTTCCTGGATCCTGTTGCTACTTGTGCCTTCCTGTGAAATTGTGCTGCTGTAGTGTACTAGCTAGATAGAGAGATAGATAGAGAGATAGAGAGAGATAGAGAGAGATAGAGAGAGATAGAGAGAGAGATAGTGTCAGAGAGTGCTATATTTTGTGCTGCTGCAGTGTGATATAGTTATAGATAGAGAGAGAGAGATAGAGAGAGAGAGATAGATAGAGAGGCCTAGTGACAGAGTGCTATATTTTGTGCTGCTGCAGTGTGATAGTTATAGAGAGATAGAGAGAGATAGAGAGAGAGAGATAGAGAGAGATAGTGACAGATTGTGCTATATATTTTTGATATAACTGACTGCTGCCCCCTCCTTTTGTGCTGATCAGTATAAATTAACTGATCAGCAACTTTTTGGGGGCGCAGGTTTTTTTTTATATATAGATATACCTGTCAGTGCTGCTGCTGCAGTGTCATAGAGTGATAGATAGTGAGAGATAGAGAGATAGAGAGAGATAGTGACAGAGAGTGATAGAGAGTGCTAAATTTTTTGTCTGCTGCCCCCGCCTTTTGTGCTGATCACTATATCTGAGGTGATCAGCAACTTTTTTGGGGGTACAGAGGTTTTTTTTTTTTTATATATACCTGTCAGTTGCACCAAAGGTTGTGCACCTGCTGCACCTCACTGGTAATCAGTGTCGCATCACTGATCACCTTTTTTTTTTTTTGTGTGTGTGCTGTGGGGTCTTTTTTTAATTTTTTTTTTACACACACTGTGATTTTGTGGGTGTCCTGTGGCCGCTGTGCGCTGATCAGTGACGTACATCACTGATCATCTTTTTCGGTACAGGGTTGATCTATATTTTTTTTTTTTTGATCAAATTCCTGTTGCCTTTGAGCGCTGTTCAGTGACAGACGTTACTGACCAACATCTGTGCTCAATTTTTGGCGCAGGACCTTTTTTTTTTTTTTAACCCCTTAAATTTTTTATTTTTAACCCCTTCATTTTTTTTTTTTTTATTGGTATAAAGTATTTTTTTTTTTCTGCACCACATACACACTACACACTACATACCCCCCGGATTGAAATAAAGTTTGTACCCCCCCCTACACTATACACGTGTTGAAACATTTCACTACCAGTAACACAAAAATAAAAATGGCATCCCAAATGTCCTCCCAAATGTCCTCCCAAATGTCCTCCCAGTCATCCAGGAGAATGTATTCAGCGGAGGAGGCATATGCCCTGCTTGCTTCTGACTCTGACACAGCCAGTGATGCAAGCGGGGAATTTGAAGGTTTCGCCTTAAGCTCCTCTTCCTCCTCTGGTGATGAGGGACCCCCTCAAAGACGCCCCCGTAGAGCAGCTGAGACCCCCCCCCCAATAATTGATCTCGTATGGACCCCACCACCAGACAATTTTGAGCCCCAGGTTCCTGAGTTTTTGGCCATGCCAGGAATCCAATTTGATTCCACAGGTCTCAGAGAAATTGACTTTTTCAAATTATTTTTCTCTGATGATTTTATAAATTTAATGGTGGACCAAATTAATTTATATGCCCAGCAGTTTATTGCTCAAAACCCCACGTCATCATTTGCTAGGTGGACCCCTGTAGATGCAGTAGAGATGATGACGTTTTGGGGTCTGGTGTTTCATATGGGCATAGTAAAAAAGCCAGAAATTAGGCAATATTGGAGTACAGATGTTCTGTACAGTACTCCATTTTACCGTATGGCCATGCCCCGGACTCGATTTGAGACAATTCTTAAATTTATACATTACACCGATAATGCACAGTGCCCACCCAGAGATGATCCCACCTTTGACCGGCTATTCAAAGTCAGGCCGGTCATTGATCATTTCAGTGCCAAATTTGAAGAGGTGTACATCCCTGAAAAATTTATTTGTATCGACGAGTCCCTTATACATTTTAAAGGAAGGGTTAAATTCCGCCAGTACCTTCCCAGTAAGAGGGCAAGGTATGGCATAAAAATGTACAAACTGTGTGAAAGCACCTCAGGGTACACCCACAGGTTTAGGGTTTATGAAGGGAAGGATTCAAGAATTGAACCGCCAGAATGCCCCCCCTCCCTCGTAGGTGTTAGTGGGAAAATTGTCTGGGATTTAGTGCACCCCTTCCTGGATAAAGGTTATCACCTCTATGTGGATAACTTTTACACCAGCATCCCCCTGTTTAAGGCCCTTGGTTCAAGAGGTACAGCAGCTTGCGGTACTGTGCGCAAGAACCAAAGAGGCCTCCCAAAAACGCACATTGCCCAAGTAATGAGAAGGGGTGAAAGCAGGGGAATATGCACCGAAAATATGTTGTTGGTCAAATATAAGGACAAGAGGGATGTCCTTATACTGACAACAATTCACGGAGACAGTACCACCTCCGTCCCTGTACGAGGTACCAGTACCCACACCTCAAAACCTAATTGTATCCTGGATTACAATAGGTACATGGGCGGAGTGGATCTTTCAGATCAGGTACTGAAGCCGTACAGTGCCCTGCGGAAAACAAAAATCTGGTACAAGAAGGTGGCCGTGTATATCATCCAGATGGCACTGTATAACGCTTACGTGCTATTCCGTTCTACCGGCCAGAGGGGGACATTTATGCACTTTCAAGAGGAAGTCATAAAGGGCCTAATATTTGGGAACCAGCAGGCAGAGGGCCCCAGTACTTCTAGTACTGGCCCCCGTATTGTACCAGGGCAGCATTTTCCTGATGAAATCCCCTCCACTGGAAAAAAGGGCAGGACACAAAAAAGGTGCAAAGTTTGCTATAAAAAGGGAATAAGAAAGCAAACTATTTTCCAGTGTGACACTTGCCCCGACAAACCCGGCCTATGTATAAAGGAGTGTTTTAAAATATACCACACATCTATGGAATATTAGGTTCATAATTTCACCGTGCTTCGGGGGTCTTGCTAATGCCACATAGCACCCACCATTCATTCCACCAGAATCTGAGCCGCAAAATCCAAAAATCACTCCTTCCCTTCTGAGTCCTGCCATGCACCCAACTGGTATTTTTTGGTCACATGTGAGGCATTGCCGTACTCGGGAGAAATTGGGGCACATATTTTGGGGTGCTTTGTCTCCTTCATTCCTTGTGAAAATGAAAAATTTTGAGCCAGAACTGCATTTTTGTGTAAAAAAATGTAATTTTTCATGTTCACTGCCCACTTGTATCAAAATTGGTGAAACCCCTGGGGGTTTGAAATGTACACTATACCCCTAGATGAATTCCCTGAGGGGTGTAGTTTGCAAAATGGGGTCACTTGTGGGGGGGTTCCACTGTATTGGTGCTTTGGGGGTCTTGCTAATGCGACATAGCACCCACCATCATTCCACCAGAATTTGTGCTGCAAAATCCAAATATCACTCCTTCCCTTCTGAGTCCTGCCACTTTTTGGTCACACATGAGGCATTGCCGTACTCGGGAGAAATTGGGGCACAGATTTTGGGGTGCTTTGTCTCCTTCATTCCTTCTGAAAATGAAAAATTTTGAGCCAGAACTGCATTTTTGTGTAAAAAAATGTAATTTTTCATTTTCACTGCCCACTTGTATCAAAATTGGTGAAACCCCTGGGGGTTTTAAATGTACACTATACCCCTAGATGAATTCCCTGAGGGGTGTAGTTTGCAAAATGGGGTGACTTGTGGGGGGGTTCCACTGTATTGGTGCAACATAGCACCCACCATTCATTCCACCAGAATATGTGCTGCAAAATCCAAAAATCACTCCTTCCCTTCTGAGTCCTGCCATGCACCCAACTGGTATTTTTTGGTCACATGTGAGGCATTGCCGTACTCGGGAGAAATTGGGGCACAGATTTTGGGGTGCTTTTTCTCCTTCATACCTTCTGAAAATGCAAAATTTTGAGCCAGAACTGCATTTTTGTGTAAAAAATGTAATTTTTCTTTTTCACTGCCCACTTGTATCAAAATTGGTGAAACCCCTGGGGGTTTGAAATGTACACTATACCCCTAGATGAATTCCCTGAGGGGTGTAGTTTGCAAAATGGGGTCACTTGTGGGGGGGTTCCACTGTATTGGTGCTTGGGGGGTCTTGCTAATGCGACATAGCACCCACCAAAATTCCACCAGAATCTGAGCTGCAAAATCCAAAAATCACTCCTTCCCTTTTGAGTCCTGCCATGCACCCAACTGGTATTTTTTGGTCACATGTGAGGCATTGCCGTACTCGGGAGAAATTGGGGCACAGATTTTGGGGTGCTTTTTCTCCTTCATACCTTCTGAAAATGAAAAATTTTGAGCCAGAACTGCATTTTTGTGTAAAAAATGTAATTTTTCATGTTCACTGCCCACTTGTATCAAAATTGGTGAAACCCCTGGGGGTTTGAAATGTACACTATACCCCTAGATGAATTCCCTGAGGGGTGTAGTTTGCAAAATGGGGTGACTTGTGGGGGGGTTCCACTGTATTGGTGCTTGGGGGGTCTTGCTAATGCGACATAGCACCCACCAAAATTCCACCAGAATCTGAGCCGCAAAATCCAAAAATCACTCCTTCCGTTCTGAGTCCTGCCATGCACCCAACTGGTATTTTTTGGTCACATGTGAGGCATTGCCGTACTCGGGAGAAATTGGGGCACAGATTTTGGGGTGCTTTTTCTCCTTCATACCTTCTGAAAATGAAAAATTTTGAGCCAGAACTGCATTTTTGTGTAAAAAATGTAATTTTTCATGTTCACTGCCCACTTGTATCAAAATTGGTGAAACCCCTGGGGGTTTGAAATGTACACTATACCCCTAGATGAATTCCCTGAGGGGTGTAGTTTTCAAAATGGGGTGACTTGTGGGGGGGTTCCACTGTATTGGTGCTTGGGGGGTCTTGCTAATGCGACATAGCACCCACCAAAATTCCACCAGAATCTGAGCCGCAAAATCCAAAAATCACTCCTTCCGTTCTGAGTCCTGCCATGCACCCAACTGGTATTTTTTGGTCACATGTGAGGCATTGCCGTACTCGGGAGAAATTAAGGCACATATTTTGGGGTGCTTTTTCTCCTTCATTCCTTGTGAAAATGAAAAATTTTGAGCCAGAACTGCATTTTTGTGTAAAAAAATGTAATTTTTCATGTTCACTGCCCAGTTTTATCAAAATTGGTGAAACCCCTGGGGGTTTGAAATGTACACTATACCCATAGATGAATTCCCTGAGGGGTGTACTTTGCAAAATGGGGTGACTTGTGGGGGGGTTCCACTGTATTGGTGCAACATAGCACCCACCATTCATTCCACCAGAATCTGTGCTGCAAAATCCAAAAATCACTCCTTCCCTTCTGAGTCCTGCCATGCACCCAACTGGTATTTTTTGGTCACATGTGAGGCATTGCCGTACTCGGGAGAAATTGGGGCACAGATTTTGGGGTGCTTTTTCTCCTTCATACCTTCTGAAAATGAAAAATTTTGAGCCAGAACTGCATTTTTGTGTAAAAAAATGTAATTTTTCATTTTCACTGCCCACTTGTATCAAAATTGGTGAAACCCCTGGGGGTTTGAAATGTACACTATACCCCTAGATGAATTCCCTGAGGGGTGTAGTTTGCAAAATGGGGTGACTTGTGGGGGGGTTCCACTGTATTGGTGCTTGGGGGGTCTTGCTAATGCGACATAGCACCCACCAAAATTCCACCAGAATCTGAGCTGCAAAATCCAAAAATCACTCCTTCCCTTCTGAGTCCTGCCATGCACCCAACTGGTATTTTTTGGTCACATGTGAGGCATTGCCGTACTCGGGAGAAATTGGGGCACAGATTTTGGGGTGCTTTGTCTCCTTCATACCTTCTGAAAATGACAAATTTGGAGCCAGAACTGCATTTTTGTGTAAAAAAAATAATTTTTCATTTTCACTGCCCAGTTGTACCACAATTGGTGAAACCCCTGGGGGTTTGAAATGTACACTATACCCCTAGATGAATTCCCTGAGGGGTGTAGTTTGCAAAATGGGGTCACTTGTGGGGGGGTTCCTAACTTTTAGCATCTTATGGTGCCTTGAAACCTACATGGTGCCTAAAAAATAATCTCATAAAAAGGAGGCTCCAAAATCAAGTAGGTGCTCCTTCTATTATGAAGCCTGTGGTTTGGTCACCGTGCACACTAGGGCCACATAAAGGATATTTATGAAAACAAAAGAATTGGGGGAATCAATTTTTAGTCACATTTCTCTAGTAAAATGTACTGTGTTCCTTATAAAAATGTATTAAAATTGCAAATCTGCAAAAAAAAAGAAATTTTGAAATTTCACCTACACTTTGTTTTAATTCCTGTGAAACACCTAAAGGGTTAACAAACTTCCAAAATGCTGTTTTGAATACTGTGAGGGGTGCAGTTTTTGAAATGGCATCATTTATGGGGGTGTCTCACATACAAGTCCCTCAAAGTTACATCAGAACTGAACTGGTCCCTAAAAAAATCAGTGTTTGAAATTTTCTTGAAAATTTGAGAATTTGCTATTCATATTGTAAGCCTCCTAGTGTCCCAAAAAATTAAAAGGAAGTTGAAATAATGATGTCAACATAAAGTAGACATATGGCCTATGTTAGTTATTCACTATTTTGAGTGGTAAGATTATTTGTCTCACAAGCAGAAAATTTAACATTTTGCAAATCGCTAAATTTTCCATTTTTTCACGATATTTTGGTATTTTTCACAAAAAAACACAGACTGTATCGACCCAAATTTACCACTAATTTGAAGTACAATGTGTCACGAAAAAACAATCTCAAAATCACTGGGATAAGTAAAAGCAAAAAAAAGTTATCCCCACTTAAGTGAGACATGTCAGATTTGAAAAAAAGGGCTCTGTCAGGAACGCAAAAACTGGCTCTGTCAGGAAGGGGTTAAACAGTCAAAGTGTCCGTTGAACATCCTTAGGCAGAAGGTACCTGTGTTTTTGCATTTCTTTTTACTTTGTTAAGCTGTAAGGAACTTATGCATTTACTTTCCTCTGCACAGATAAGCAGAGTCAGTGAAGTCATATGAGTTCTGAAAGGTGTGATTACATAAATAACCTATTAGTCCTCACTTATATCATCCTGTAGCACATGCTGCTGCACTGCAAAAATATCCTAGAGTTAGCAATGTTCCTTCATTTTCACAAACCAGAATTAATAATACCAACAAACAGTACAATTAGGAATGCCCTTAATAGGCATTTACCGTAGTAATGTGTTACCTTAATTTACTTCAAAGTTCTCCTGTAAGAAGCCTGTAGTCGGCTTTTTTTCTAATGCTTTTGATGAATTGATTAGAGGAACTGAAACATTTAATATGTGTAACCCAATAGTTTTAAGGGTCTATTTATTGAACACTAAAAATACTTTTTTATTTGAACAATTTTATTTGAACTTTTTTATTTGAACAATTTTCCAAATTCTGGCTACCAGTGCAGTGCCCAATTGTGAATCAAGCTACTCATGTGCACAAGGGACCCTGACTGGATGCTAATGTGGTCAGTATGGGGGTCATTCAGATGTTCCGTATGCAATAGCAATTATATGCTAATATGAAAAATAGGTGCACGTGTAACTGAAGTTCTGCGCTAAAGCGGCTATATGTACATTTTCATATTCATTAGGGTTTTCACCAAAAAAAACCTCAATGGTGCAAAAAACAAGAAGTGTTAAATAACAAAACCAAACACAAGCACTAATTTATCTAAAGTACTTGTATACGTGACACATACAGATCAATGTGCATCAAAAATTGGGATACTTTCCTTATATGTATCCAAACGAGGAAAGGAACAATCCTGAGGTCCTATTGGGGATGTTTATCCTTCATAGAAATGATGTTACACGCTCCAAGTGTATATTTCAGGATGGTCCAATATAATGTGAAAAAGAAAAAAACATACAATGTGTAGAACAGTCTCTAAAATAAATTAATCCACAACAGTGTTTCTGATTGATCTCTTGAGAAGGGTGTACCCCACTCACACGGCAAAGTAAACCACATTGAAAGTTTTATTTTCCTTTATGGTTCAGAAGGGCATACCACCACTCTTTTCAGTTGCTAGAGCTAGTAATGTTGGTGTACCTCACTCAGGAAGAATGTCAAGTTCTCATAAAGGTATCTTTTTGTACTGGAATCCTCACAGGTAAGTATGTTCAAAACAGATAGTGAGATATGTATCACTCGATAGCTTAATCCAGAACTATGCGTACCCCCACTTACATTCACATGCCGCTTTTTGATGAGTGTTCTCCAGTTTTTGTGGATGAGTGGGGGCACGTATAGTTCTGGATTAAGCTATCGAAGTCCGTTCCAGTGACGAAACGTGTTGGGCGTGGCTTGTTCGTTCCAGCGTAGTGACGCATTTCTTCCACATGAAGTCCTGCTGGTTCCCGGTCCGTCTCATGTGTGTGGCTCCGGCGTCTTGGTCCTGGATCTTGTGGTCTGTGGCTGAGTAGCGGTGCCCCGGGTTCATCTGTCGGGAGGTCCCGCTGTGACTGTTATCTATCAGGCTGACAAGCATATGATTTTAAACTGCAATGTATGTGAGCTTTATTGTTCATTAAATGTATCTTTAATTTTATTGCTCATTGGTGTGTTTCTTTCTGGGGTTTTTTTGCATATATATATATATATATATATATATATATATATATATATATATATACACACATGCCCATAAAACATAGTATGAATGGCTATGACATGCCTGCATTCACCTGACCACAGTCTGGAGGTTATTCTGATCGGAGCGGCCAAACGTGCGTACGTTCACTATTAACGTACGCTATCCGTACGCGGCCGTTGGGGTTAAGTCCACCCACAACTCAGCCGCATACGTACGGCCAGAAACAACGTCAAAGGGGAGTGGCGTACAATTGAGCGTACGCCAACGTACACGGACGGGCCAGCCCTTACACTCCGACAACTGGCGTACAATTGAGCGTACACCACCGTTTACGGACGTCTCTCGTCCGTCTTCCCACCGACTTCTTGCGGCTATCTGAGCGTACGCCAGCTTGCACGGACGGGTCCCTATTGTTTTCAATAGAAAAGTCAGCTTATGTCACCGCTCGTGAGAGTGAGCGTACGTCCGTGTACGCTGACATACCCTTCACATATATGGACCTGCAAATCTTGGCTTTCAACTATAATTATGCAAATTAATTAATTGATTGAATTAATTAATGTGCAAAATAGTGGCCATGGGCTTAAAACATTGCTGAAACATCCTTTGTAGGTGTTAGATGTGGTTTATGTTATTGTATCCTAAATACAAAACCTATGTTTGTATTAGAGTGAACACGTTGACACATGTCGACTTGTGTAGATTGAGTGTGCTACTGTGTAAAGTCTATGAAAGCACGTAGTGAATGTGTCTAACTGTTTAACAAATACCTACCTTAGCATATACAAGCAGGTCTTAAAAAGATTCTTACCTTAAATTAAACAAACCTTTAAATGTAGAGAAGTATAGAAAGATAAGCTTCCAATGTGTTTGAGTGCTGTGTGTGGCTTGCAGGTAGTGAAATCATGGTTTGGACTTAATAGACTGCAGCATTGGTTATTACATTCAGGTGTATGTGTTTGGTAGTAATCAGCGTAAATTAGCAAATCCAGGCGCACGCTGGCATGCGGTATCTGTAGGGGTGGTTTGAGATGGCGGTTGGCGGACGCCTGTTTTGTGTCCGAAATGAACGGTGCTTTAGTCGATCGTGCGGTAGTAGCACCGCTCATTTTTGGTGCACACCCCCGTGTACGCCCATATTTACGCCCATTTTCCCTCATTATTTCGGCCGCTCCCCTCATCACGCCCCTATGCCGCCCCCAATGCCCGTACACTCGCGTATAGGTTTTTTCGCACGTTAAGACCCGTCCGTAAGCGTTGTGGAGTGTTCGCGCCTGCGCATTAGCGAATGTACGCATGCGCAGATCATAAAAAACCCCGGGACGTACGCGTACGGCCCGGCCGCACCAACCAGAATAAGGCCCTCTGTTACCACCCCAATTGCTAAATTCCTGTCAGTCACTTTGTGACTAAAATTTGCCAATCACTTGCTGTGGGAGCGCACTGCGACAGACGAATGTACATTGCAAAAACATTGATCGAAATGCATACAATAGTCATTTTTCCGTTGTCACCTGAATTACTGTCTATATACAGTACTTACTGCTGCTGGAAATAGAAAGTGTATCTCTTTTTTAGGCCAATTTCAAAAATAGGCCCATTATTGTTTGGATTTTTAGTAACCTGCTATTTCTAAACTAGCTAAATATACAAATTAAATATTATATCGTTATTTATCGTTATATATGAATTTCATTTAGCAAGAAATAACAAATCCAAAATCAGTATAATGGAATCCTTCTGGACATAGATCCATTGGGTTCTCTATTATAGGAGTATATTGTTGAAAACCTCCCCACCCCCCCCCTGTTTTAGCTCATTCTGACATACAGTTAAGCTGTTCATCATGATGCTAAATCCAAAAGCCTCTAGGTTGAAGCAGAAAGCAGTATGGCAGTGAAACAGAATGGCACTCTAGAGGCCTAGGCGTTTGTTAATACATTAATATATAATGTTACTCGCTACCTAAAATATCCTCTTCTATTGTTTCTCTCTGCAGTGTACTGGATCCAAGAAAATAGATTTGCATTTATTACTCGTTTCCACTAAGAAAACTGCCTCTCATTAATCCCATAATATATTACCCCTATTCTACATTTTTTAAGAGTTGATTGGATTTAAGACATACTTCTGAGTGATCGAAAACTGTACTTTTAGCATATTCTCATAATACAGTCTAATTAGGCAGCACGGACAGTATAACGGTTAGCATTACTGCCTCACAGCACTGCCCAGAGGTCATGGGGTCGATTCCCACCATGGCCCTAACTCTGCTGAGTTTGTAGGGGTGAAACGCTCATTTACTAATGCTGGGTACACACCAGAAAGATTTGGCCTCAAGTCCCCTAGTTTCGATACAATCTCGACCGATTGTATGTAAATTGGGCATGTTTTGGCATGTTTCAGATCCGATTCCAATGCAATGCGCATCCCTGCTAGTCCTTTGCTTGTTTTGCAGATCCTACCTTCTGCAGTCAGGATTTGAAAACGATCCCTTCAACTGGGTACAGGTCGTGATCGGATCGTATGCAGATCGTGAGCAGAAGTGTGCTCCAACAGATCATGCGACCAACGTATGAACGCCTCGCGATCTGCTCACAATCATTATCGTTCTGTTGTGTGCCCTACATTACAGATATTTTTTTATATTCTTTTTTTTTAAGTTAGTAAATGTGTTTTTAAGCCCTGGAAGCACAACATGAATTCAGATTGATTTACATCAATTTGAAATACATAAAAATCCTTTAGGAAATATACCCCTTGGTTTGATCCTGCTGTCTAGTGCAAGTGCCACGTTTCAGTATCTGCATTAAATGTGGTCACACTAGATTACAAAAATGATCGGATCCTTCTATTTACAGTAGTTCGTGAATTCAGGGATAAGCTTGGGAGGAAGATGCATTAGGCAATTAGAAGTAGGGGTTAGGTTTAGGCAGCGGGGTAAGGGGGTTACACTAGTGGGGAGGGTTCGGGTTAGACTGCAAGCAGGAAGGGTAGTGGAAGAGGGAGAAGAATAGGAGTCTGTCTGGATCCTTTATACCGGGATACTGGTGCCGGTCCTTTGACCACCAATCCCAGGGTATTTGAAAAGCTCCCATGTTTGCTGGATCAGTTTTTTCCGATGGTGTATGCAATAAACAGTCATATCTGCACAGTGCTTCTTAATAAAAGACTTAAAAGAAAAAACAATAAAACTAAAAATACAGGGGGGAATTGAGTGAGGTCCACCTATATGTGAAGGGCATGCAGTTTTATGGTCAACAGTAATAGGATTGACAATCATTAGGTCGAAAGTCATTTTTTCCATTTGAAAAATAACAATTAGGAGCTGATTGGTTGGTACCTCATTTCTTTCTCCAAGATTTCATTCATTTCCCACAGTGGATTGGGTACGAAAACTCAGCAGATTCCAATAGTCAGCATACTCTCAGTGGCATCCCAATGGTCAATCTGTTTTGTTGTAGTCCCTGTGCACTGGTCCCTTTGTTTCGGGGTTAGCTGCTTCACTAACCGGGTGACCGGCCCGGTTCGAGGATTGGACAGTAATATAGGGGTTTAGTGCAGCGCTCTGCCCCTTTTGCTTGCGAGGGTGTTTGTGGAAACGGGGTTTCGGTTGAGTATGCGAAATAAAGAATAGGCAGATATTAATGAGTAAGCTTTACTTGGTAATACAAATAGACATAAAAGTGTAACATTTATTAGCAAGCGTTACATATCATGACATGGCATACATACATATCATAACAGGCATATGTGTTGATTGATGAATCAATCAAGTTTAAGTGCTTTATGGTAG
This sequence comes from Crinia signifera, assembly GCF_055691185.1. Classification (NCBI taxonomy): domain Eukaryota; kingdom Metazoa; phylum Chordata; class Amphibia; order Anura; family Myobatrachidae; genus Crinia; species Crinia signifera. Next base: position 124,174,439 of record NC_139221.1, read on the forward strand.
CACTAAAAAGGGGGGGTTTTGGTGCGGCTTCTAAAGCCCGGTGTCCAGTGGGGATATGGGGAAGTGGGGGTGGTAGCCCGTCCGTAGGGAAATGTTCAGGGGGGCGCAGATAGGGCTGCCTGATGTTGGTAGCGCAGGTGCGGCGTCCCGCTGCGCTGAGTCTCAGGTGCTGCGCTGATGTTTGGCCGGTGCCGGTGGTTCCTGCAGACGGTCGGTGGTGTGGGAACCGTCCTCAGTCGTGGTGGGGAGTGTTGCGCCGCCGGGACGGGGGGGACCTTGTAGAGTGAGAGCAGGTCCGGGCTCTCCTTGTGTCCTTTGCCCATACAGCCGACAGTGCAGGTGTCCGGTTGGACCGTATCCCTTTACTGTCCGACGTTGCGGGTGTGGGGACGTGGAGTGTCTGACGGCGGTGACTTTCCTGCTTCTTTCACTCGGAGCAGGGGTTTGTCGGGTACGGGGTGGTCAGCTGTTCTTCCTCCAACGCATTTCGGCCCTGTGTTGGCCTTCTTCTAGGGAGTTTTCAACTCCCTAGAAGAAGGCCAACACGGGGCCGAAACTCCCTAGACGAAGGCCAACACGGGGCCACGTTGGAGGAAGAACAGCTGACCACCCCGTACCCGACAAACCCCCGCTCCGAGTGAAAGAAGCAGGAAAGTCACCGCCGACAGCCCGACCTGAGACGAGACAACTCACAAGACCCGCAAGCGGAGAACATCGAGCGCGCACAGAGAGACAACTACGCCGGGACCGGGATCAGGTGAGTAGGCAGATCCGTAGACAGGACACCGGGGCGGGAAGGAGCGATTAAAAGCTCCACCTGCCCACGGCCCCCGTCAGACACTCCACGTCCCCACACCCGCAGCGTCGGACAGTAAAGGGATACGGTCCAACCGGACACCTGCACTGTCGGCTGTACGGGCAAAGGACACAAGGAGAGCCCGGACCTGCTCTCACTCTACAAGGTCCCCCCCCGTCCCGGCGTCGCAACACTCCCCACCACGACTGAGGACGGTTCCCACACCACCGACCGTCTGCAGGAACCACCGGCACTGGCCAAACATCAGCGCAGCACCTGAGACTCAGCGCAGCGGGACGCCGCACCTGCGCTACCAACATCAGGCAGCCCTATCTGCGCCCCCCTGAACATTTCCCTACGGACGGGCTACCACCCCCACTTCCCCATATCCCCACTGGACACCGGGCTTTAGAAGCCGCACCAAAACCCCCCCTTTTTAGTGCTACCATAAAGCACTTAAACTTGATTGATTCATCAATCAACACATATGCCTGTTATGATATGTATGTATGCCATGTCATGATATGTAACGCTTGCTAATCAATGTTACACTTTTATGTCTATTTGTATTACCAAGTAAAGCTTACTCATTAATATCTGCCTATTCTTTATTTCGCATACTCAACCGAAACCCCGTTTTCACAAATACCCTTGCAAGCAAAAGGGGCAGAGCGCTGCACTAAACCCCTATATTACATCCCAATGGTCAAAATGCTGACAAATCCTTGTAAATATTTTTGTACTGCAACCTAACCCACCCTTCCCATACCCTAACCCTAGCCTCCACCCTCAAAGCATATCCCTGACCATCCCCTCCTGTAGGCAAAATCTAACCATCCCCTCCACCACTACCCACACCCCTTAGTGCTTAACCATAACCCCACTAATTACATTTGGGGTTCTGTCCAGCTGAGATCCCACTGTCTGTATTCGGACTGTCTGCACCCTGATGGCAAGGATCCTAGCTGCATGCCCACAGTTGCTGTCACAGCAAATAACAGAATCATGACGATTAAACTCATGTTGTAGGGGATTGGATTCAAGGGGAACTTCTGATTGGCTGCCTGCATGCCCACAGTTACCCTTACAGCAATAAACAGAAGCATGAGGAGTACACTCCTGTTGCAGAGGCTTGGCATGCAGCGGCGCTTCTGATTGGCGGCCTACTCCTACATAATCCAAGCAGCTACAGTATTGCCATTGTGGTTATAGTTGTTATGTGCACCTTTTATACTTGATCTGGCATGTGGTCATTAGGTTGACACTGTCTACGTCAACAGTCATTAGGTTAACCACTATAGGTTGACATGTGAAAAAGGTCAACAAGCATTAGGTCAAAATGGTCAAAAGGTTTACTTGAGGTTTTTATGAATTTTGTTTTTAAACCAACTTATTCATATTTTACTATCACAGTGGGCAAAGAGGGAGAAAAAAATAGTATGCTAAGTACAGCGAGGCTCTGTGCCCGAAGAATGGCAAGTGCAGCTGAACACTTATACGTGCCCATGTTGACATAGACACCAATTTTTTTTTAAATAACCTCATGTCGGCCTTTTATCATGTCAACCTTTCACCATGTCAACCTTTTTCTTGTGTAGACTTAATGACTGTCAACCAATAGTGGTCAACCTAATGACTGTTGACCTAGACAGTGTCGACCTAATGACCCATGCCCCTTGATCTACTCCTTTGCTTGTTCCCTGTTGTGAACTTTTGAGACACTGACTTTGACCTATTGTTTTCTGTCTTTGGACAGTGGAGTAGGTTCAATAGCTCAGAGTTCATGTACATATTTTGTTACATACACCTGGATTCCAATGTGGATTCAGACTCAGTGGTGTAGCTAGGTGCCACGGTGCCCGGAGCAAGGGCATGTCCCCCCCCCCCCATATATAGTAGGCGGGGCTCTTGCGCAGCGAAAAGGGGCGTGGTCTAACACACCATAATGCCCTGGGAACTGAAATAGCTTGTTGCCAAGGGGAACTGAAATAGCTCGTTGCCAAGGGGAACTGAAATAGCTCATTGCCAAGGGGAACTGAAATAGCTCGTTGCCAAGGGGAACTGAAATAGCTCGTTGCTAAGGGAGACTAATATTGCTCATTAAATATATAGAATACTAACTCTGCGCGCACCTATATGCTCTAATAATGAGTGTGAATGCTGGAACGATGTGCGGATGCACCACAGGGTGGTGCTGACTATGCTTGACCTATGTAGGGATTATCTGACAGAGGCAATGGATTTTTAGTACAAATGATTATATTTATTGGTGATGAATTAGAAGTTACATACAAGAGTGCAAATGTATGTGTAACTAATAAACAAATCAAGTACAGTGTGAGGATATGTGGGGAAACTTGAGGATATAGGGGCGGGGGAATATGGTGCAGAGAGCTGGCGTCCCAACTCTCTGCAGTGCACAAGCCCCTTGGGGTTACCTCAGGTGACAGAGTTCTGTACAGTCCCGGCCAAGCACACAGGTCCCTCGTGGATCAGTCGGTCCCTCGGTGCCGTTCCCACCTGTGTTTCTGACACAGGGGTACTACGGTGTAGGTCTTCTGGAAATGGGAGCCAGCAGGGGGCAGTAGCTGAAATGACGCTGGGTGTGGGTCTCACGGATCTCCCTCCATACAGCTCCGGAGCCCCGGAGGCTGTTTGTGGTGAGAGCGAGACCAGTGCTCAGCGGGGTGCTCTGTTAGATGACACACACAGTGTGGACCAGCAACCCAGATGGCACCGGATGATGATGTCACAGGGTGCCGTCCACACTACAGCGGCAGCGTGCTCACTGCTGGGAAACCAATGTGTCAGGGGCAGAGCAGGGAGCGAGCGGACGGACGGGTGGTCGGGGAATGGGGGGAGACCGGGCTGCACGGCTTCGGCGCCATTTGATGTCTCTGCGCCTGGAGCGTGTGCTCCGCCCTCCCTACGCCCCTGTTCAGACTTCATGGGGAACTAGGAGAGATACCAGTTGTCCCGCCCCCCTCAAACAATCATAGCACTATATTTTTGCTGCTGATTGCAGGTGGCATTGATTGAGTATCCGTTGACCGATAAATTGTGCTAAGTTTAGCATTGTGTACAAACCTGAATCAGACTCTAGGTCTTTTGGAATTAGGCATAATACCGATATAACATTTACATTAAATGGACTGCCCACATACAGTGGATGAAACCATTTTGTGTGTCCAATTATTTTTTATCCAATCCAAGTACATCAAAGGGACTGTGGGAGCGTTGGCAGGTCCATGTGATGTCATGTTGCTACTGTACATAGTAAGGCGCCTATTGAATTATGTTGTTGTTATTCATACCCTTCTAACACTTATGCCTAGAAATAACTGACACAAAACACCTTATCTATAAATAAAGACACTGACACCAACTGCGTAAGGTTAAAAGGTCATATATGTTTATTTAAGTGGTATGACCCCTATTTGTAATAAGGGATGGCAAAGAAAGCGCTTGAGACCAGCCCACTCACGGGTGTGCCATGGTAGCGACCTTAGCGCCCCCAATGACCACACCCCTTCTTGTGGGTACAGCCTGCACTGTGACGGACATACCGCCCCCTTCTATTGCATGACGTGGCCTTCCAGAAAAGACCAACGCCCCCAGCCGGAACTGGGGACTCGCCCGCCTTCTTGGCAAAGGGGGGGCAATACCGCACAGAGACCACCTGACAACCCACCTGTTTGCTGGTCGAGAGCGCCTTCTCGCCACAGCCTGGTCATGCCAACCCGGTAGGGTCACCTCGTGTACCCAGGCCCCGCCATCCTAAACAAATACCCCTACGCTAACTGTACTAAACTAACTTAAGGAAAATGTCCTGCAAGAACACAGCCATGCCTACGTCCGAAAGGTGGACACCATCAGATCTGTATAAATCTACTGAGTCTGTGACGATGGTGGGATGTCTAACCGCCGTGCCGCCCATAGCTACCACATGCCTAGACACCGCATGGTTCAACTTCCTCCTGGCCCTCTCAACTGCTTTCACATTCCGGCAGCCCCGCCAATTAATGCGGGGAACTATGTTGGACCACACAATCCTCACACCGGGCCAGAGGTCTGCCAGACGTACCAAGTCCGTCTTGATTCTGATGGTGAGCTCAATGCCTGTCCTTTTGACCAGGTCATTGCCTCCTAAATGCACAACCAAAACATCCGGGCGGCCCCCTTTACTGGCTTTGGCGGATAGCAGCTCCCATAAACTGTCCCAACGTAGGCCCCTAACTCCCAACCATTGTACACTAAGTGCCCTCTCCAGGGCCCTTATTCTGATCTGTGCGGCCGGAGCCGCATACGTTGCTCCGGCCGCACAAACCAATCCCCGCCTACAAGACGGATCGCCACGGCCGTCCGTACGCGGACGGCTGGCGATCCGCATGAAAATGGTGGGGCGTACGCCTCCACCATGGTGGGAGCTGCCCCCTGCATTCGATGGTCGAGGACCATCGAAGGCAGGTCCGCACGCTCCACCAGCTCACGCAAGCTTAGACCACACGGACAATCGTCCGTGTGAAAGCTTGTATGGGGGCGGCGAGCTGACATCCGGCGATGTCAGCTTTCCACCCCCATCACTGGCGTCATAGCCTCATTACCATGCATACGCCCCGCGTTTGCATGGGAACGCCCATGAAACGCGGGGCGTATGCATAGGGAAATGAGGGTATTAAGCCCCTCACGCCCCTATACGCCCCCTTTGCGGCGTATAAAATTTTTGTGCGGCGATTTCGCCTGCACATGCGCAGAGTGACCTCTGCGCATGTGCAGAGTGAAAACATCGGCGGTACGGCCGCACGCGGGCCGTACCGCCGAGATCTGAATAAGGGCCCAGGACGGGAGAACTGGAGGCTAGTGGGTGCCTAGCAGCCCAAAAAATAAAAGAATGCCCTACCAACCAAACCCTGCCCAGAGCCGTGAGGGAAGGGGGGGGAGCTGAAAAAGAGAAAACCTAGCGGTTAACATATGTAACTTTACACACAACGAAATGCATTAACTACGGCCCAAGTGAAGGTGAAAAACTTAAAAAACCTCCTGTGAACTTTAGGGGACAGCCAATTGAATTAGTTCACAATGAAGGAAAAAGTAAAAAATTCCCTTCACACCGTCGATTCCGGAACGCTTATCGTTCCAGAACCGATTGTAAACAATCGTTTTTGAGCCGGCACAACAGGCACTTAACTACTACTTATCTAACTTATCTAATCTTACATAAATCTTGTAGGCGGAGGATTTCCACCTACCAACTGCCAACTGGATGGCAGAAGGTGAAAATCCTGCCGCTGCTGCGCAAGTAGCAGCCCCAATTCGGAAGGAATGCGTTCCGAAATCCTGCTCCCGCAGACCCAACTCAACCAGACATCTCCGAAACACAGCAGAAAACTGGAATCGGGTCAGTGGTAGCCCGTCGACGTGCGACAAAAACTGCAAGGCAGCCTCTGGCCTGCGGGAGTTATATTCATTAGCCCAGGAAACTGGACACCCGGCCGCTTCAGCCTGTGCGTTAAGGGTGACCCAGTGGCCCCTACCCCTCTGATCCGTTTTAGACCTGTTAATCCTGCATAGCACCTGCCCCTCCCGGAATACTACATTATCCCCCAGCAACCCGGAGGCGGAGCTTTTGCTGGCTGGTACTAGCTCACTAATGCGAAAAGCGCCGTGAAACGCAAACGTAAAAGCCACCCTGAACAATGACATTTCGTATACGCTCTCCGCCACTGTGGCCAAACAACCGACTAGGTCCCTCAGTATGCCTATATCTATGGGTTTGCGGGAATCCGGGGGAGCCGGACGCACCCGTGCCCAACCCCTCATGGCCTTAGACAACACAAATTACTTTGTGGGGTCAGGTTCGCCACGCAAGCGCGAATAGAAGGCGATGCCCGCCAATGCCGCCGCCATAGCCGACTTTGACCTGCCCCGCCTATGGTGACCCCATACAAACGCCAGCAGCCTGTCCTCCCCCGACTTACCGCTAGCTTCGGGGGAGCCCTGAAAGTCCACCCAATCTCGCCATGCGGCACCATAAGTTCTACGAGTGGAGGGGGCCAAAGACAGTATAGCCAGGTCCATCATGCCTGCTCTATGATCTGCCACACAAAAGGGGGACAAGTAAGTCCTATGGGGGAGGCCCCTGGGGCCAATTTGCGAAACCTTGCGAATTGAAACCTCGAGAGGGCATCCGCTATGTTGTTCTCCACCCCCGGGACATGCCTGGCTTTAAACTGAATGTTGTGCCGTAAGCAGAGCAGAACCAAATGCCGTAGAAGGCGCAGAGCCTCGGGAGAAGCTGCCCTCTGGTTATTAATAGCATGCACCACCCCCAGGTTATCACACCAGAACACTATGTTCTGGTTGGCCAGCCTAGAGCACCACAGCTCCGCAGATACGATAATCGGGAAAAGCTCCAGAAGCAGCAGGTTGACCGTGAACCCACGATCAACCCACGACTGAGGCCACCTCGACGCGCACCATTCCCCATGGAAATACGCGCCGAAACCCGTGGACCCCGCTGCATCCGTGAACAGCTGAAGTTCGAGGTTAGAGGCGGGGTCGGAAGGCCAGATGAGTTCCCTATTAAACTGGTCAAGAAAAACCGACCAGACCAAAAGGTCGTCTCGAATCTCTCTGCACAGTCTGACGGTGTGATGAGGGTGCCTAACCCCCGCCGTAGACCTCTCTAGCTTACGGCAAAACACCCTACCCATCGGGATGATGCGACAAGCAAAATTAAAAGATCCTAGCAATGACTGTAATTGCCGTAACTTGACCCTCTTCCTCTGCCCGCACTCCCTGATGAGGGCCTGCAGCTTGCATACCTTGTCCTCTGGGAGAAGGCAGCAACCTGCCGCCGTGTCTATCTCGATGCCGAGACAGGACAGAACCGTGGTAGGGCCCTCTGTCTTATCCTCAGCAATGGGTACGCCTAAAGACTCCATAACTTGCCTTGCGGCGGCCAGAATGTTATGCACATGTGTCGCGCCCCCCAGGTCCCACAAAGAGAAAGTCGTCCAAATAATGCGCCATGCCACTACAGCATGTGACGTCTTGGATGCACCAGTGTAAAAAGGAACTGAATTTCTCAAAGTAGGAGCAGGAGACCGAGCAGCCCATGGGCAAACACTTATCGATAAATATACCCCCGTCTAGATGGAAACCCATGAACCTAAAAGACTCGGGATGTAGGGGAAGGAGCCGGAAAGCTGATTCTATATCCAATTTGGCCATAAGTGCCCCGTTGCCAAAACCCCGGACCATGACAAGAACCTCATCAAATAATTGATACTGGACGCTACAAAACTGCTCGGGGATGGCGTCATTAATGGACGCCCCGTGGGGGTAAGACAGGTGCTGAATCAGTCTATATTTGCCTGGGGTTTTCTTTGGAACTACCCCCAGGGGGGAGAAACACATCCCAGGTAGCGGGTCAGCTGTAAAAGGCCCCGCCATACGCCCAAGGCGGATTTCACCTTGCACCTTGGTTCTTACCACCTCGGGGAAATCCCTTGCCGACTTAAGGTTCTTATAGGATACCACCGAGACTGCCTGGGGAATGGGGAGGCGAAAACCCTCGGAGAAACCGAGACCTAAAAAAACTAGCGTCAGCCCCATTTGGGTAGCGGGCTAGCCTGCGTATCAATTCCGGGACAACAATGGGGGAAGGAGCCTTACTTACTGCTAGTGCCGGGCTCACCCTGGTCGGCTTGGCGACCTGGGGCCCGACAGGACTTACCGGGGTGGCCAGCCCCACAATAACGGCACTCGTGACGGAAACGGCACTTAGCGCCTCGGTCACATTTGCCGTCGTTAAATGCAAAGCACTTCCCTTTGCTGCCAGGCTTAGCCCCGGGTTTACCCCCGGGAAAGGGCTTCTTAGTGGCGGGATCAGAGGATGGCTGGCCCTTACCAATAACCTCCAACCAAATCTCTACGTGTTTGCACCCCATTGGCATAATCCTGGACCCGTCGTGGTTAAGACAAAACTTTTCGTCGTAGTCACGCCAGGCGGTGCCCTTGTAGGAAATGAAAGTCTCATTAACTAAGTAAAGATAACGAAGGACATTAGCATGTTCCTCTGGCCTGGTGCTGGTGTAACATGAGGCAAAGACTAAGAAACCTTTGAGCCAGTTGTGAAAACTTTTAAAAGCAAGCTCGCCGTTACCGGCTGCTTTCTTGGCCTTGTCTAAGTCCTTCTTCATGTCAGTGGTGAGGGAAAACAGGTCTACAAACTTGCCCTTCCTGATCTTATCCCTAATGCCCTTGCGCAAACCCCGCGATATTGCGGTGTTTGAGCAATGAACCATGTCCCCGGCGGGTGGACCCTCGCCCTGTGCACCCTCCTTCCTAGTGCGTTTCTTACCCGCCACCTTCTTGGCTACAGCGCGGGCCACCATTTTAGCAAATTTACACGGGCGCTTAGGGGACCCTGAACCATCGCTGCTAGCAGATGATTGACCAGATGATGATTCACAACCAGAAGAGTCAGTATGCTCACCACCCGCAGATGTGTCTCCCTGTTCAGCCGGAGTGGAGGCTAGAGGCACAGGATCCGTGACCCTGATGGTTGATGCCAACAACAGGGCCCTCGGCGGTGTGCTGGGCAGCTCGCCAGCTGCAGTACTGGATGGGCTCCCACGTCTGCCCGCGCCCGAGGTGTTTGGCGTCGGTGGTCTAGGTGACTGCGTCCCATCCTGTACAATCACCTGCTCACTGCTGCCGAAGGATCCCCCAGCTCTAGAGCCACGCCCGGTACCTGTGTTGGACCCGGGAGACAAAGGCACTGCATTAACTGTTGAAAAGAACAGTGATGAATCGCCTGCATCACCCCTGCGCACTCGCCGTCCTGCCCCGCCCCCTGCGGCTGGATAGTGGGGTTGCTGTGTAGCCACAGACTGCGGCTGAGCGTAAGGGTGAAAATAAGGTGTCCCAGGGTGACCTTGCTGCTGGCCGGCCGGCCGGCCAGTATTGCCCGGGGTGCTGTGGGTAACCCACGCCGCTGTGGCCGTGAGGCCCCCCAGGCACCCCGCTTGTCCCAGCAAAATAAGGGAAACCCGGTGCAGGAGTCCACTGGGCCTGAGGCCCAAAGTACTGCTGGCCATGTGTGAAAACCTGCTGCGCAGGAGCAGGAGGGGTATTAAAGGCCCAAGGCTGTGGAGCCTGTGGTTGGGGAGCAGCCTGTTGGAAAGGGGGGTATCCTGCCGGCATGCCAGGGGCGCCATAGACTTGTGCGCCCTGTTGATGAAAACCCTGCCCTTGAAAACCACTCTGAAAACCAACACTTGCGCCAGTACCCTGGAACCAGTGTTGCTGCTGCGCAAAACCCTGAGCTGCTGGCTGTGCAGGTGCTGGGGCGCCGGATTGTCCCCCAGGGTCCCGTGTCACCTGCACTACCAGAGCTGCAGTGGGGAAAATACCGGCTGCTAACCCACCCCTAGGTGGCGCCAGTCCACCCCCACTGATGGCGATAACGGGGCCCTGCCCCATGGGGATAGCCCCCGCTGCGGGGCCCCCCGAGATCTGTTGCATAGGGCTCCCCGCCGGCGTGGATGAGCGGGGAGGCCCCCGGCCCTGGGGAGAAACGGGGGCTGACATCCCCCGCGTGTCAAACAGGTTTCTGACCTGGGCGCCAGACGCCAGCAGGCCAGAGCCTGACAGCGCGTCAGCAGCGTGGTCTGAAACGACCACCGCCGCGCTGCTGGGAGGTGTATCGGGGAACAGTGTTCCCCCGTCACTCCCCGCCGCGAGGCTCGCGGCCTGCGACGTCACGGGCGCGCCGGCGGCAGCGCTACGCTGCGCACCGGCCGCGCTTCGTGTCGCGGCAACACCCGCTCCCAGCGATGATGTGCTGGGGCGGGCAGGGGATCCAGAGGGAGAAGGGGCGGTGTGGTAGCTGCGGCCGCGTGGCGTCCGTCCGCCGCCACGCGCCGCAGCGCTGGACAGCGGACGGGCAGCATCAGCCAACCAGCGTGGAGGGGGAGCTGAGCGCTTGGGGCGGCCTGACATAGTTGGACGCAAGAAAACAGTAAGTAAGAGGTCTACTTAGCTTCAGCTGCACCGCGACTTCTTTCCAATGGATCCAGCTTCAAAGAGGCTCATTTCCTGTCTCTTGCCCACTAATATAACCTCACTGGCTACTGCCCCCTCCTGCCACCTGATTGGCTAGAACTAACTGCCACTCACTGCTATTTCCATAGGCTTAACACTGCTGCATATCTGATCTACTTATGGACAACAAATTCAAAGGCTCTTATATTCCCTCCAGCCTATGCGGCCCTCGCTCTGATTAGTCGCGCAATGCTACTCTAGGAATGTTTTGAGCAACCAGGATATCTTTATAGGGCCTCTTGGGCCCTGCTGTGCCCTAGGCAGGCGCCTAGGTTGCCTTGTGGAAAATCAACCTCTGCCTCGGTCACACCCTTATCTACTACTGTATGTTTGTATTGTCTAATCATTTCTCTATCATCCCCTTCCTTCTAATAACCCTCAGCTACTGTACAAGTTGCAAAAGAACCGACAAGCTCTAAGCAGTAGGTGCTACTAAAGGCTTAAATCCTGATTAGCCTGGTTCTAGAGCTTTATTATGGAAAACTAATGTCTGGAGTAATAATAAAGACATACATGGAAGGAACTAGGGAGGTTATTCTGATCGTAGCGGCCAAACGTGCGTACGTTCCAAAATAACGTACGCTCTCCGTACGCGGCCGTTGGGGTTAAGTCCACCCACAACTCAGCCGCATACGTACGGCCAGAAACAACGTCAAAGGGGAGTGGCGTACAATTGAGCGTACGCCAACGTACACGGACGGCCCAGCCCTTACACTCCGACAACTGGCGTACAACAGAGCGTACGCCACCGTTTACGGACGTCTCTCGTCCGTCTTCCCACCGACTTCTTGCGGCTATCTGAGCGTACGCCAGCTTGCACGGACGGGTCCCTATTGTTTTCAATAGAAAACTCAGCTTATGTCACCGCTCGTGAGAGTGAGCGTACGTCCGTGCACGCTGGCATACCCTTCACATATATGGACCTGCAAATCTTGCCTTTCAACTACAAATCAGACAATTAATTAATTATTCTAATTGTTATTCAATTATTGTTTTCTATTAACTCAATTGTCTACCTTAATAAAGACCCTAATAAAACAACATTTTAACCCTCATTACATGTATATTTGTTATGTTCTAATGTGGCATTTTAATCACTATCTATGTGTCCCCATATTGCTGTTACTTTTAAATCAAGTTATGTTGGTGTTTCTGTATATGTACTAAATTATGTCCATAATTAGTTTGTCCAAAATGTGTAACATGTATACCTACCCTGATGTTATGTGTGATGTTTTAATCTAACAACATTAAACATTCATGCATTTTCACTATGTGTTATTTTACTCAAAAACACACACATTCACACATCAATCATTACCCCTCACCTCAAATTACAAATATAACTTACATTACACATCTGTATGTACCTACCCTTACAAGCCCTCTAACATATTTATTATTAAAAACACAGGCAATTTCTAACAGAATATAAACTTTTATTTTGAACAAACATAATAAGGGGGGGGGGGGGATAAAAATAAATTAAATGAGGGCCTCCAGTTGGCCAAAAAGAATATATAAATATAGGAGGGTCAGGAATATTTCCCTCATGATCCGTGCCACCTCCTCCTGGTGCTGTTCAGTGTCTGTAGTGAAGGGATAAAAAAAAAAAAATTAATATATAACATACACAAATGTTTGTTGTATTTGTACATAATAAAAAGTTGTGAGTTATGTGTGAAGGCCACATACATTTTTAAACTACATTGAAGATGGGTCTGCTGTAAACACAGTACTAAAAAATAATATGTTAACACACACATACTGTACATAGTAAATAACATTAATTAAATTACTCCTTCTTGGATGAATGTATGCTGTATCCCAATTGGTAGTTTGGTTTTGGGGGACTCTCCTCTAACCTCACAATTAGGCTGTGCTATTTAAGGGTTATGACATTGTTGCGGCTTAAGCACTCCTTACTATTTTAAATTTAGGACATTGCTGTACAAATTATAGGCCTAAAGCTATGTTTGTAAAGCATGCATCCGCATGGCCTCACACACTATTAACAAAACAATCTATAAATTTATGTTGCACATCATGCTGGGAAGTGGAGTTACCCAACACCTGGAGCCACATAACTACAACACCACTAATGTCGGATATCTCATTGGATGTACTGTTATGTCAATTATTCAAGGGGTGAGGCATGGCCACACTCCAAAAAACCACCAAGGGGACCCTTGTTCCTGGAGAAGGACAGGCCACACCTCATGGTCGCCCTGCAGTGATATGTTGCAACTAATGTTGATGTTGGATACACATATGTGGTTGTTGTGATTGTTTATGTGTAGAAATGTGTAGGTAAACATTAGACACATTATTTACTTACGGCTAGTTGAGCCATCCTGCTCGCCGCTGGTTGGGTGTGCGGTGGTTGGGGGGGTCAGGAGCAAGGGGGATGGGATAGGACTTGGGATACTGGTAGTGGGTTGGAGTGGGGATTGGAGAGGTTTGGGGGTGGGTGGTGGAGAGGTGTAGGGGGGTTGGAAATGGGGTGGGGAGGGGTGGGGGTAGGGGTGTGGGTGGGGGTTGGGGAGGGGGTGGGGGTTGGGGAGGGGGTGGGGGTAGGGGTGTGGGTGGGGGTAGGGGTGTGGGTGGGGGTTGGGGAGGGGGTGGGGGTTGGGGAGGGGGTTGGGGTGGGGGTTGGGGAGGGGGTGGGGGTTGGGGAGGGGGTTGGGGAGGGGGTGGGGGTTGGGGAGGGGGTGGGGGTAGGGGTGTGGGTGGGGGTAGGGGTGTGGGTGGGGGTTGGGGAGGGGGTGGGGGTTGGGGAGGGGGTGGGGGAAGGGGATGGCGAAATTTTGTGGGCCCCAGCTTGACCCATTGTCTCCTCCTCTTCCTCCTCCTCTTCCTCCTCCTCGTCTGGCTGCTCCTGGGCTGCCTGCTCCTGGGCTGCCTGGTCCCGGGCTGCCTGCTCCCGGGCTTCTATGCGGGCTCTTGCCCGTGCTGAAATGTTCATGTTGATGGCATAGAAATCGAAGATTGGGTTTCATAAAAAAGGGGGAAAGAAAAATTCACATTAGTCATGCTCATAACCTTCCAAATTATCATTGCTGTTATATTTCAGACATTTATCATGCAAACTAATTGATATGCTACACCCAAAAACTGAGCAACTACTTAAACCCCCCCATACACCCCCTATACACCCCTATACACCCATATACACCCCCTATACACCCCCTATACACCCCCTATACACCCCATATACACCCATATACACCCCATATACACCCCATATACACCCATATACACCCCATATACACCCCCTATACACCCCATATACACCCCATATACACCCCCTATACACCCCCTATACACCCCCTATACACCCGATATACACCCATATACACCCCATATACACCCACATACTCAGGAACATATTTATAAAAAGTACAGAAATCATTTGCAAAAAAACGCAGACATACTAGTCATAAAAACTTACATCGGGCAATATGGCGGCGAAGTGTACAAAGCAACACTGGCTGCCGCCGGCGCAGGTCAGACCAGTGCCGCTCAACTTGGCCCAGGCTTCTGCGGACGCCGGTCCGGGTGTATATTAGGCGGCGGGCAGCAGTATACGCCCGCCGCTTGTCCATGTTGGACACATATGGGCCCCTGGGCCCCAGGTGACGGTCCATGACCTCAACCAAGGCCAACAGCTCCTGTGTCGAAAACGCCCTAGCCCTGGTTGAAGTCATAGTGGCAATGGCGCAGTTAATAATTGCAGGTACATATATCACTTTTGGTGCTTGCTGATTGGTGTAAAAAATTGTTTGTTTGGTATTAACTTTATTAATCCTTCTTACATGAACAAACTGGATGCGAATAGAAACTTACGCGGACCGTTCCGATATACACACACCATAACCAACAGCATGCATTCAATGTATAGAGAGGAACTGTATATACAGTGTGCGTAAAAGAATACACGCAACCGTCTACTAATAAATACGCTGCTAAAAGGGGCACAATACACCGATTTCCATGGAGAGACGTACTGTATATACAGTGTGCGGAAAAGAATACACGCAACCGTCTACTAATAAATACGCTGCTAAAAGGGGCACAATGCAACATGTTGGTGTATGACAATTTCATACTCATTACATATGTAAGGAAAGCATTATAACGTGATGTTTTGAAATGTGACTCACAAAGCATACACGAACTCCAACAGATACCAGCTGACAACACTCATCATTGGAATGACAGGTGCACACATTTCACGATGTAGCACACAATGCTCCACAACCTGTGTATGTGCATATACAGGTGATTGATCAGGTGCGTTGAGACCTGCGTAATTTAAGCGGCAATTATCGGCGGGAAATATCGGCGTAAATTAGCAACTACATTGCGGGGAAAAATATACGCCCCCTTGTTCATGGCGGGAGATTAACATATAAATATTCAGTCAGATGCAGGCCAGAATTGCTGCAAACATGTCTAGCTCAGACGATTCCGCAGCTGAGGACGCTCTACAGAGAGCTACAGCAGAATCCCTGCTTCAAGCTTTACAGCAGAGGGAACAGGAGCGGAGAAGGAGGGCTCAAGAGAGAAGTAGCCTGCAAGACCAAGCGGGCCCCTCACTAACAGGCCCTGTTCAACCTCCACCAGCTCCACAAGGGCCAAGCAACCAGCCAGAACAAGAGGTTGCATCTCTCCAAACAGGTGTGACCCAGCAGGTGCATGGAGAGAGAACTGGGGCCACCAGAAAACGAGCTGCAACATCTAGGGTGAGGACTGAGCAGGATACCACCACCAAAAAGAGAAACCCTGCATTTGTAGAGGCAGAATTAAGAATTTTAGTGCCCAGAGCACGCGAATGGATCGAATTGCCAACCAGGAAGCCGGGTGCCAGTGCAAGGAGAAACCTTTGGGACAAGATCACAGAGGAAGTGAACCAGGTGTCACCAGTGGTCAGAGATTGGCTAGCGGTGAAGAAAAGGCAAGTGTGTTTGTCCCCCTGATAATGTCATATGTGTGTACATATGTTACATGTATGTTTTGAGAATAATAGAAAGGTGTGTTTGTAGATAGTGCTACACTTCAATGTCACATGTGAACACAACCATGTCTAATAACCCACATTGATATATGAAACATGCACCATTGGTGTGATGTGAGGTTATGGGCACAGTTCTGCTCATGTGAAGTATGTGAAGTATGTGATGGGACAAGAGAAAGTGTGTTTTGGAAAGAGTTGTTGTAACATGTTCCATATGATGCAACTGAAACAAGAATGACCAAACTGTGCACATGTAGCTGGTGAGAAACTACACATCCCAGTATGCCATCCCATAGTTAAATGACTCCATAATAACCACACTGTCAAGCTATGGTGGAATGTGTAGTTTCACAACAGGTGGAGGTGCATAATTTGGCCATGGATGATGTCATTTCTGCATAGTGATCTATGTATGTGCATTTAGTGGCCTAATGAATGAGATGAGACACTGAAATGCCTCCTAATGGAGACATTAATGTGTGTGTGGGACACATATGGCTAAAAAACATAAGATCACCCACACTAGGAAATGTAACGTAGTCATGATGTTCACTAGCACAGTGGTGCACATATCTCATGGTGATATTTGTATTTTTAAACTTGTAGGTGGACAGACTTCAAAACGACACTGAAGAGGAAGATGACTTACCGGTACAACCACAGCATGTCCACCGGGAGAGGTCCTATGCCCGATAATTTGGAGTATACCCCCCTGGAGCAGGACGCCTTGGACGTCATTGATGTGGCCGAGGTCAGGGGGATCTCCAATATGGACAGTGAGCTCCCGGCGGAGGTCTTTGCTGCTGCTTTTGATGGTAAGTCACAGTAATGCATTGTATTTTGAAAGATATTTTTTAGTGCGTATGTGATGGTGACATTGTTTTCAATTATTATCCTAGCAGAAGCAGAAACCCAGGATGAACCAGCAGCATCTTCCTCTGCAGAGCCACAGGGGGAGCAAGTGGTCCAGCCTCCACCAAGACGACACCCCCAGCCCCAGCCACAGGAGACATGGGATGAGAGCGTGATGGTGATGCTGGAGAGGATCGAGCAGCAAGGGGTGGATGCTGCGCTCCGTCAGCAGCAGATTGGGGAATTTTTGGAGGATTGGAAGGCCACAAACAGGCAGCAGTGTGAGGCCTTCAACCGCATGAATGACACTCTGGCGGCTGGCATGCAAAGCATTGGCCAACACCTCAGCCGCCAGAATGACATTCTTGCGGAGCTGCTGACCACCGCCAGGTCCCTAAGGGACAATCCCCCATCTGCTGGCCCACCCCAAGCTGCTCCCCAACCTTCCACCTCTGCTGACCCTCCTGTGTCCACTAGGGGAAGACGCCGCAAGCCATCTGAGCCAAAGGCCCCTGTCCCCAAGGCCCCATCTAAAAGGGGGAAAAAAGGGCCCAAATAATGAGACCTGGTTCACTTCCTCTGTGGTTGGACCCCAAATGTTTAAATTGCACTGGACATCCACTTCCTGAGTTGGCCATCGATCCATTTTCGTGCCATGGGCATTAAAGTTCTTATTTTGACCTCTACAAATGCAGGATAAATTTTTGGTGGTGTGTATCTTGCTTAGTATTCACCCTGGTTGTTGCAGTACGTATTCTGTTGTCCCCATTTCTTTCACCATTGCATTTGCAGGGTAACACATGTTTGGAGATATGCAACCTCTTGTTCTGGCTGTTTTTTTATTTTTGTGTCTATTTTATTTGTTTATTTGATTTATGACATGAAAGTGTCAAATAAGCTGTGATGCTGAACAGCAAATAAATTTATTTTACCAATTAAAACAAAATTGTTGTATGTGTAATTTCTTGTGTGAAACAAATACTAGATTTATGTGTACTTACTGACCAGGGTATTTTTGAACATTTGTTGAAGTGTGGTAGAAGTTTCCCATGTGTAACCCTCTCCATGGCCATTCCCATGTTCCTATCCAACTTTTCCCTGCTAATTAGTTTGTGTCAGCACATGTGCAGAGCAACTTAATAGGTGAGAAAGCAGTTTGTGTGCAGGTGAGGTAGCTCCTACAGTAGTAGGTAAAAGCAGGTCCAGAACAATGCTTTCCTCATGGAGTGGGTGAGGCAGACAAACAAGGGTCAAAAGGTACATTTGTGTAGGAATGCATATGTGTCCTCCCTAAAAAAAGATGTGTGAATCGGCCAAACATGAGAAAATTGCTTGTGAACAAACATGTCTAACTTTTTAAATATATATGATTTTACAGTGTCATAAGCAGATGTAGGAATCCTTTGTTAGAGAGATGTGAGTGCAATAATGTGATTGGTGGCATCTTACATCCAGAGTGTAGTCAAATCCAATTCATAGCAGATCAGATAGTGGTACAGTTCTGTATTTTGGGTACTATACAAAGATTGTGTGCAAAATAGTGGGCATGGGCTTAAAACATTGCTGAAACATCCTTTGTAGGTGTTAGATGTGGTTTATGTTATTGTATCATAAATACAAAACCTATGTTTGTATTAGAGTGAACACGTTGACACATGTCGACTTGTGTAGATTGAGTGTGCTACTGTGTAAAGTCTATGAAAGCACGTAGTGAATGTGTATAACTGTTTAGCAAATACCTACCTTAGCATATATAAGCAGGTCTTAAAAAGATTCTTACCTTAAATTAAACAAACCTTTAAATGTAGAGAAGTATAGAAAGATAAGCTTCCAATGTGTTTGAGTGCTGTGTGTGGCTTGCAGGTAGTGAAATCATGGTTTGGACTTAATAGACTGCAGCATTGCTTATTACATTCAGGTGTATGTGTTTGAGTAGTAATCAGCGTTAATTAGCAAACCCAGGCGCACGCTGGCATGCGGTATCTGTAGGGGTGGTCTGAGCTGGCGGTTGGCGGCCGCCTGTTTTGTGTCCGAAATGAACGGTGCTTTAGGCGATCGTGCGGTAGTAGCACCGCTCATTTTTGGTGCACACCCCCGTGTACGCCCATATTTACGCCCATTTTCCCTCATTATTTCGGCCGCTCCCCTCATCACGCCCCTATGCCGCCCCCAATGCCCGTACACTCGCGTACAGGTTTTTTCGCACGTAGAGACCCGTCCGTAAGCGTTGTGTTGTGTTCGCGCCTGCGCATTAGCGAATGTACGCATGCGCAGATCATAAAAAATCCCGGAACGTACGCGTACGGCCCGGCCGCACCAACCAGAATAAGGCCCAAAGTGCACTAATTTCTCAATCTGAATTATGCTGTAATCAATGGCAAAGGAATTGGGAATCCCAGGCTGATTCACTCCATATTGATTACTGTATATGCTAATTTTATTAATAAAAGGTATATAAAATAATTTTCTTATGGTTGTTCTTTTTTAGTCTACCAAGTCATGATTATGACCTTATACTTATACTGAAACAGGCAACAAATTATAAACATGACATCAATGTATTGAGTTTTATAGCTGCTTAGTTTCTTTTCTGCCTGCCAGCATTTTCTGGGTTACAATGAATATTAATGAGTGGAAATATGCCAGATACTAGCAGAAGTATACTTAACGTTCTGGGGGGAAACTTCCTGTCAGCCTTCAGTGTACTGCCTATCCACTAGTGCAAGGTATCGCATGCAATACCTCGCATGCGATACCCCGACAACTCTTCCGGAAGCTCCCGGGCAGCTGCACCACATACGATACGTCATGGGTGAAATTTAATAGGATGAGAGATTTAGAAAATTAGAGATATGGTTATAAAATATCTAGGGTTTTTTAAAGAGGCAATCATTTACACTGCAAAACCAGTTTGATTTTGAAGTGTTAATGATTGCCGCTTTAAAAAAATTGGAGATTTTTTACCAAATCTCTCACTTTCTGTATCTCTCATCCTATTACATTTTCCCCACTATGTGGTCCTTTTGGATATGATGTATCATATGTGATCACAGTTATGGCTGATGGATCTGATAAATATTCATGGCAGCCATGATGACTGCGACTCCGTTCTAAAGAGCATGGGAACACAGCTTGTATCAGATTCAAAGGAAAATTACATGCAATATGGCCACTTTTCATCCGATCCCTCATAGTAGAAGCTCCGAATCGGATAAAAAGTGGTCATATCGCACTAGTGGATGGGGGCCTTGAGAGTCACATGAGGTTAATGTGACAGACATTTATGACAAAACCCGAATATGCCTTAAAACAGTGGTTCGCAACCTCAGTCCTCAAGTACCCCCAACAATTCACATTTTCACCCAGCAGATTCACAAGTGCGCTTATTATTCACTGACATATTTTAAAAGATCCACAGGTGGAAAAAATTATTTCACTTGTGATTCTCTGTGGATACATGGAAAACATGCAATGTGTGGGGGTCCTGAGGACCGAGGTTGAGAACCACTACCTTAATACATTTATAATTCAATTAGTCAAGGGCACCAAGAATGGTCAGCCAAATGTAGTAATCCTGAGTCTGGCGGCTGTGCAAGATGCCGGTCAAATTTGAAGGCAATTGCATTTGGCCATTTATCTTTGTAATCCGTGAGCTTCCCGACAAGACCAAGTGGAATTGTACAGTAAGAAGATGCACAACATCACTAAAATAAAGATACGTGGCAGTTTTTTTTTTACTTTTGTATTATGAAAATGATTCATCCAAACATTAAGGGGATATTCAATAACTGGTGAGCATCTCCCGTCGGGGAGATGCCCGCCGGGCTCTATTCAATGCTGTCTTCCCCGACAGCATTGAGCAGAGAATCTCGGCAGAATGAGCCCGACATCACCAGCTGTCGGGCTCGTTCTTCCGAGAACGGCCAGGAAGTGACGAGCTGCCAGCTGCAGCTCGCCTCTTCCCAGCTGCAACTTGCGGCCACGCCCCCTTCTCGCTCCCCGGCAGGCGGGACATCGAATCATGCCTGCATGTTTTCGGTCGAGCTGACCGAGAACGGGACTGGGTCACGGTGGTCGAGCAAGCTCGACTGCTGTGACCCTCACATTGAATACCCCCTAAGAATATGACATTTTCTGTGTGGTATTTATATCTGGCTATGAGCACATGATTATCATTGGTACATTTTGCTTTATGGATTTACTTTACTTTACTTTGATTAGATTCAGTCTACCTGATCAGTTTTATACTCTCCTAAACTTGATGAAAATATGGGCGATTTTTATTAAATTATTCAGTAGACCTGATTTTGATATATTGGTACAAATTTTTGATTGAGGGGGAGATGTGTCAGGACTTGCAGTGGAATGTATTGCAGTCTAGGTTTGTTGGAGGCAAAGGATGCCAGCTGAGCTCATATGTTTTTTTAAAGCGGCAATCATTTACAAGGCAAAACCATGCCTTATAAATGATTGCCGCTTTTGAAAAGGATCAAGTTCAGCTGGCATCTCACACCTCCGGTGAACTCTCACTATTACAACCCATCTCTGGAGAGGTATAAAGTAGAGAAGATGCTCAAAGCAACTAATAAGCACCTGCCATTTCAAAGACTTTGCCAAATAAATGACAATTCAAAGCTGATTAGTTGTTGATATCCCTTATGATTTGGACAGCAGTCACAGGTCCCATAGGTTGTTATGGGATACTGCGATGCAGCGCATACACAGTGCGCACCGAACCAGAAAGCAGTGTGATAGCATTACACTATTATGCTGCTTACAGATCTTCTCCGATACATATTCTTATCGGATACCATCTCCTAGCAAGAGATTGTCAGTAAATCCACGTCAAAATATACATTTTCACTTTATGAATTTATACGAAAAACATTTATCACATTTGTATTTAATGCAAATAAAGCTAAATATTCCCACTTGGTTGATTCAACTTCCCCTTTATTTCCTTACCTTTATTCAGAAAGATAGATAGATAGAGATAACATATATATTTCAGAACTCTGCCACAGAAGGAATATTGTTGTCTTTTAAATTTAAATTTAAAATTCCAGGGGGAGGAGAGGTGCCCCCATGGGAGCAGGAGCCTGTCGGCAGATGACTCCATTGCCTCCCAGAGTTCTGCTTCTGCAATAAAATAAGGAGAATGATCAGATAAGTTGTATAAGGTAATGTGGTAAAAAGCAATATGGGCTTTATACTGTGGGCAGGAAGTATGAAACACTGGTAGACATCCAGTGAGAATATAAAGAAGATGAATTCTGTATTATGTGATGAATATAGTATGCCCTTAGGCACCAACAAATAGCACAATAACTTTCTGAAAAATGTTTGATATCCTGGGACTATTTATTCTTTTATACAGGTACAAGCAATCTCTTGTATTTATTTCAGAATAAATGTAGTGACACATTAAAAATATAAATGATTTAATAGCTGCTGTACAGTGCAGTATTTGACCAACTAAAACTTATGGATGAAGGTGGGGGGATATAGACAAAGGAGGGACGAACAGAAAAACCCTCAAGTCATTGGTGTAAACAAATAAATAAGGAGAAGGTTGGGGAATAGATACACATGTAAATGTGCCTGGCAAAACAATAACACTCAACAACATTTTGTAAACAATGAAGTTCTAAAAAGGTTTGCGCAAATGGAGTGTGAACATGTTATCGTTATTGTGACTGCTACTTGCAATAACCTCCAAAACATAGGAAATACGATCTAGCGGTAAATGGGCCCCATTCTGACCTGATTGCAAGGCTGCAAATTCACATGGCGGCTGATTATCGATAAACAGAGCATGCAAACGGTTTGCAGTACGCATGCATGAGGCCACCCTACGATGATATCGTTCTGCTGTTTCTATACACATACCCAATCGCTAGGTGATTGACAGAAAGTAGGTGTAGATAGAAATATAGACTGGGGATAGAAACTGGCCGTTTAGTGGGAGTGTTAAGAAAAAGACAGCTGAGCGTTTTAGGGGAGGGTGTGTGAATACAGCTCCAGGCCATAGTACCACCAAGTATATCTCTGGTTACTTTGTGCCTGTTATAACTAGTGCCCAGTGTAAATATCTTTCAATGGGGAGCCTGTTCTGATGGGATTTGGACATACTGGCACGGCTGCCAATAGTTTTGTACTCTTACACATTAGATTTGTACTCTTACACAGCGACCACATTAATTCGCAAGGCAGGATATGATCGAATGCTGGTTGCTGCGAATTTGCGGCCTTACAATCAGTTCTGAATTGAGGCCTGTGTAATGCAGGCATTGGTGAGTTTCCAAAGAGTCATCTACCCGATGCTTTAAAGGGGAAATCATTTAAAAGGCAGAACATGTTTTTGCCTTTTAAATGATTGACCCTTTAGAACTTCGGGCAAACTCGCCAGTAACTAATCGTGATGCTTGTCTCACACATTCTATTACATTTACCTTGTACTACATTACAGCAATTATAAGGTATAGAGGAACAACAAAAAATGAGGACTCATAACAGCTTACAATATAATTATATAATTATAATGATACATTCTTCACAGCAGTGGAACTATGGCATTTTGTAGAGGGAAGAAGTTAAGGGTGTAATTTTGGAATGCACGTAGTGACGATATATGCCCAATTAGTCAATGTTTTTTTTAACTGAGCATGTATCTGTCACTAAAGCTGCACATGTGCCCCAGGTTGTGTAAAAGTGCAGTAGCACGCAGGTGCGCGCTCTCAGAAAGACAGTGAAAATGCAGTGACCGTGAGTATTCCTGGGTGGTGACTGGCCGATAACTATTCAGATAGATGGAGATGCACTATTTGATAAGCTTGTTATTGGAAGTGTTGCATGCTTTTTGCCTAACTGGTTGAGAAATTGGATGCTTAAGAGCTCACATTGGAGGTCATATTCTGGCAGAGAATCTGCACCTGGCATGGGGCAGTTGCAAGTTTTAATAGTACAACCAATGGTAGTGTCTAAAGACTCACCAAGTAGGATTGTTATGTCTATAGATGCACAAAGCGGGCATCACAGTCAGTCAGACACTTACTTGTACACCCGGGGGAAGCATGAGCATAGAGTCACAATTGTTATTACTACAAAGGATGCATAACCTGTACATCCCGTTATTTGAAAAGTATCATTTGAGAAATGCGAGAAGAGGGTGACATCTAAACCTAGGCTGTGCTAACCTATTTAAGATGATCCTCTTCCCTATAAGAAAGAAAACGGAGGCACTAGTCCATTTCTAATCAACACTGCATAGATTCACCCAAAAACTTTTTTGCTTTTACCGTATGTGGGCTGCAGCTCCAAGGTTCTAAGGTGCTGTTTCCTTAGTGAATCAATAGCTAGTAAAACAATATACTGATTTGGAGAGCTTCCCACACAAAACAAGTGGGGCGAAATGTAATCGGGGGCGCTTTTTAGACATGTGCGATTTTTGGTAAAAAACAGCCAAAATTGCACGTTTTCCAAAAATCGCACATGTAATAGGATGCGATTCGCTGTAAAAAGCTCACTTTTTTGCCGTGAATTTGCATCTCATTACATATGCAAATTTGCATCAAAAAATTTGATTTTTAAAGGTGCGGTTTGGTGCGATTTTTGAACATGCCCAAAAATCGCCCCCTATTACATTTCACCCGTATTATCAAACACACACATTTTTATAAAATTTATGTTTGAAGGATCCACTCTGCACACAATCACTGCTCACACCCCCAACCGACTTGTGAGCAGTGATTGTGTGCAGCGTGGATCCTTCATACAGCCCCATTCAAATCCAACAAGGGTGTAAGCTGCCTACAAACCCAGCACGGCAGCTCCACCTCAGTGGCCCCCACTGACGGAGACCGGGGGCCATAGGCCAACTGGCAGCGACTGCAGGAAAGCAGAACTAACAGTTACGCACAAAGTGGATGGACACTGATTACATTGACCACTGCCACCTCACACTACAGACATGCTCAAGCAAGATATCCTGGCTTCACCCTGGGAGCGGGGCGAGTACAGCGTGCCATGCTGCGTATTCTAAGAAACAGTCGGCAGGAGCATTACGCCGGGGTCCGAGGTGACACGTGGTAAATATATCCTTTCCTGTCCACATTTCACACACCACAAGTGACTGCACGTATAGAAAAACTTTGGATAACTGCCACATTGTGTTTCAAAAAGGAGTTACAAATTAACCAATGGTACTGTGTATAAAATTGCTTCACTGATTATTCCAAACAAAGTGAATACAAGTACTCATTTTGCATGCAAAATTGATTGCTATACTAAGGATGCAGAATACACGGATTTAAATAAATACCTATGGACTGGCTAATAGTTTGAACAGAGTGAATTATTCACAGAATGAATTTCAACAGAATGAATTCACCCCATGAATTAGGGCCTTATTCTAGTTCACTCTTTCTGACAAAATCCTTCTTAGATGGACAAAACCATGTGCACTGCAGGGGGACATATGTAAAATGTGCAGAGAGAATTAGATTTGGATTAATTATTTTGATTCTGTGCAGGGTAAATACTGGATGCTTTATTTGTACACTGCAATATAGAGCTTACTTTGAAGTAAAACACCACGTCCCCACCCAAATCTAATTCTCTCTGCACAAGTAACATCTGCCCACCTGCAGTGCACATGGTTTTGCCCATCTAAGAAGGATTTTGTCAGAAAGAGTGAACTAGAATAAGGCCCTTAATTAGGGGTGTCACAAATATGCTCACTGGTCGTTGTATACTGATTGCATGATATAATTTAAATTCTACTTGTGCATTTATTCAAACTTTTTTAAATTTTTATAAAAATGTGTTTGATTGACACATTTGTTTTGTGTGGGAAAACACAAAGTTGTAAATTGTTTTACTCTTCCCTAGAATCCTTTGTCCACTCCAATCCCTTCCAATTTTATTGACCAAACGGGACCCCATAGAAATTTACTAGATTATATGTATATTTATATGAAATGGTAAAAGGGCAAGGATTGGTATGATTAAATTACAGCACTGTTGATCTAATGGGGGTATTAATTTGCCCAATAACAAAATACTGCCTGCTTCCCACTTGCTTTACCTCCGTGACTGGATACATCTCGAAAATATGTATTCTACTCTCAACATAGAGTCAACTTTTTTGAATGGTGATAATTTAGTTGTGTTTCTACATTTGCATGATGAAATACCTGCCCCAGTTCCAGCGAATCCAGGGGCGTAACTATAGCACCACAGCCCCCGCCACCACGGGGGGGCGCTGTGCATGTGGGGGCGCCGGGGGCTGCGGTGCTATAGTTACCTAGCCCCCAATCCCCCCGCAGACTTACGTATGTTGCTGGTCCCGGCGGCTCCGTTCTTCTGATAAGGACCACAACAAAATGGCCGCCCCCATATAG
Source organism: Crinia signifera (assembly GCF_055691185.1). NCBI lineage: Eukaryota > Metazoa > Chordata > Amphibia > Anura > Myobatrachidae > Crinia > Crinia signifera. The sequence continues at coordinate 124,200,615 of NC_139221.1, forward strand.
CAAACAGTTCTCTGAAACTGTCTGCTGTACGGGGGCGGCCATTTTGTTGTGGTCCTCAGCAGATGAACGGACGGAGCCGCCTGGACCAGCGCGATAGGTAAGACTGCGGGGGAGGGGGTTAGCATAGGCGGCGGGGCGACGGGGCGGCCGGGGGGGTGCTCGACGGGGCTGCGGCTGGGGGTGGGTATGGGCGCCCCCCCCTAACGGCGGGGGGGCGCCCAAAACGTAGCTACGCCACTGAGCGAATCGGTTATTAATGTCTACCCGTAAAGTACTGTATGGCGCGTATTGCATCACAATCATGTGTTAAACCCATATGTGTCTCTTTTCCTGCCTTTAGTCTCTAACCCAAACTTTCAGAAAGGAAATGTGTACTGTCCTTTCACACTATGGGCGCAACCTGGTATAACCAATGTGAGACACTTTGTAAAAAATGATACAACGATCCACTTACATTTACACAAGCAATAGATAAATTCCCAACCCTGCAGTCTTTAGCATATTTAAGCCCAGCATTATATGGCTGGTCTCTCCTTGGTGCTTTCCACACATGATTATACCAACCGGTTAGATGCCCTGTTGCAGAGTGAGAGCTCCTTTTTCAAGGAAATTTCTGTACGCTATACCTTCCTTCGCAAGCTCTCTTCAATATAATGATTTAAAAACTGGTTTGGCACATTGGAGAGATCACTTCCAATCTTCAACTACCAAAAAAAGTACATTTCTTTGTACTTTCTGATAAATTGTTCCCTGCAACTTCTCACACAGCATTGTTTTTGAATATATTACACTGAACATATTTGTCAGCACACCGTTGGTGTGCCGACAAATATGATGACCACTTATGCCTTCGTTGTGGTTCACAAAGGGTGGAATTGAACCATTGCTTGTGGGAATATCCTATAATTAGGATGTTTTGTGTTTAAATATGGAAATATGCTCTAGTTTCCCCTTGACTTATGAATGGGCAGTGTTTGGCATTATGTGAGTGGAGACTCGAGTACCGCAAGGAGTTAGGAAACTACTGATCATCCTGTCTGCAGCTGCTAATAAGTGTATTCTTCAGTTTTGGCTACACTCTACAACTCCTCCATTCTCCCTTCTTTTTAAACAAATGATTTCACATTTTTAGAATGGAGAGTCACTACAAAAAGAAAAATTCACCGAAAAAAGTTTTGACACTTGGGAGAGCTACATAGGAGCATAGGAGGATAGGAGGAGGGAGAGGACTGCTTTGTCCATTTTCTCTACCTGCTGCCTCATATACTGACTAGCCCTGCCATGCTCACTTCTTGCCTTCAGGTCTCCTTACCTGCACCTCATGTCACCTGTCTGTCTACCCCTCCATCTAGATTGTAAGCTCCTTAGAGCAGGGTCCTCTTCCCTCCTGTTCTCACAGCACTCTTCTTGCATTTCATCTACAGCTCTCTTACTCACCTACCATCTATACCTGCATCTCTTCTCATTCACTTCCTTATATCTCAGCTGTATTGTGTACTAACAATTGTGCTTTAATTGTGTGATGTCTAGTTCTGTGTACCCTGTAGTGTTCTAATGTGTTCTATATGTACGGTGCTGGCTGGTGCAATCACCATTTGGCGCCGCTGAATGGCTGCCTGGGTGCTGCACAGCTCAGTAATTATATGTTCCCAATGTCCGTGTCCCTTATTAGAATTCATCTAGTGCATATCTGTACATGTGATATATATGTGTGATAAATATCTGTACTGCTGTGATGGTGTGCCCCGGTGCTGGGACAGCTCCCCTGCTCCCAGCACCGGAGCAGCAGCAGGGACGAGGAGAGGGAGGGCTGGGTCCCCCACGGGACACCACCTCCCCCGGCGCAGGGATCAGCTGTCTGATCCCTGTGCCAATAGTGCAGGTAGCGATGAGGAGGAACAGCGCTGGGATCAATGCACCGATCCCAGCGCTGACAGTGCGGGCGGCGAAGCGCCGCTCGCGTCACTTTAAATCTCCTGCCGTTCGGGAGCCAATCATGGCTCCCGAATCGGCGGCCAATGACAGACGGCCGCGGCGAGCCAATCAGCGCTCGCCGCGCCGTCCTAAAGCCCGCCCCCGGCGTCTGACGTCAGACGCCGCCGGGAGGCGAGCAAGGAAAAAGGTCCCACGCCGGCGGAGCGCAGGAGCGCCCCGGCTGAAGCGAGAAGACGCCGGAGGAGAGAGGACACAGCGGCGACGGATTGAAGAGCTCCGGCGGCCGCTGCAGAGAGAAGACGCCGGGATCAAGAAAGAAGATCTCCGGCGCCTCCTGGGAGAAGAACGGAAACGGCGACGCCGCTGGCCAGGACAGGCCAGCGGCAGAAGAAAGAAGATGGCTGCCGCCCACGGAGAGGCCAGCGGGGGTGGAAAGCATCAGAGCTGAGGAAGCTCCCCCCCGTGGCCTCTCCCAACCCCAGGTAGGCGGCCCCAGGCCACCTACCCCCTACCCTTGACCACCGGGAGTCGGGCACTAGGCCCGTGGGTATTTTCAGGCCCCTCCGGCCTGTGGGATTTGTAGTCGGGCCCTCTTGGCCCGTGGCCACTTGATTGTTGGGCCCCCCTGGCCCTTTGGTATTGTGCTGGGCCTCCTCCCCCCGTGGCCCCTATCCCGATAGGCCGGGCATTAGGCCCGTGACTCAGGTAGCCGGGCACTAGGCCCGTTGCACAGCAGCCGGGTGTAAGGCCCGAGGCCCCCATAGTTCGGGGGGGCTAATTGAAACAGGCCTCCTGCCTGTGCCTTATTGTCAGGCCTCCGGCCTGTGCCTAATCACTAGGCCTCCGGTCTGTGCTTCATCCACAGACCTCCGGCCTGTGTCTTGTCAGCAGGTCTACTGTCTGTGTTTTATAGGCCTGCGGCATCCATCTTAGGTCTGTCGGCCATTTTGTATGTTAGTTAACTGTATAGGAAGGGAAGGGTGATCCAGCCCTCCCACACCACAGGCCCTGAGCTGGGATAGACGGCTGTCTACCCAGGTTTCGGTGACTGTTCTAAGGGAGTACATCTGAATACAGGCAGAGGTTAAAGGAGCAGCTGGTTGGTAAGGTCTTGTACTGTATTGTATGTTGTCCGTGCAGAGCAAAGTTGTTTAGATTTGCGTAGTTGTGTTGCACCACACACACTTAGTCAGTTCTAGGGCTTTGTGCTGTAGTTATGTAGTCGTGCCACGTTTAGGTTTGTTAGGCTCTGCACGGGTCTGGTGTTTGTCTCCTTACAGGGACCTGTGAGGAGAACCGTGGGTTAGAGTACAAGAGTGCGGACGCAGTACAAGAGTGAGGACGGTGAGTGTCGTCTTGTTTGTTTGTGTGTTGTGTGTTCCTGCCTATCTCCCTTCCTTCCTTCATCCAGGGCGTACGCGGACCTTGTACCCCGTGCAAGGTCAAGGCCTCACCTAGGTGCGCAAGTGCCAATAGGTGACACTCCGGGCTCTGAGGCAGTGCGCCGATGATGATGTTTCCCGGAGCCCGGAGGGTGCCACTGTAGAGACGTCGCGGGACGGAGGGCGCATCGGTCTTCATCAAGGAGGAACCGCTCTCACCTACTCTCCTTCCTCCTAGGTGTTCGTGTCCGGGTGCCGGAGAATTCCAGGACCGTGATTTGGCACGGCCTGAAGGTGAGAGGGTGCGGCGCCAGGTAAGTGGTCCGACGACACCTGCACGGCAGCAGGCACCACACCGCACCGCCCCTACACCCATCTCACATTTGGCGTAGTCGGCAGGATACGCACCGCGGACACGATGTGGAACGTCCCCAGGAAGACCCCCCAGCGGATTGCGTCGGAACCGATCCACGCCCCTGTGGTTGACGACGACGGATGGGCGACTGTGACAGGAGAAGAATTTCGGATGATGGTGGAACGGTCGATACAGAGAGCCAAAGAAGAGCGCCGGGAGAAGGGGCGCAAGAAGGCTGCCGTCACCCCCTGTAGGACGTGCCAACAGGTCGGACACTTCGTCAGTGATTGTCCCTGGAGAGAAACTGCGATAGAAGGAGCCTGCCGGACGCCTCCGAGGAAGACGACCCAGGATGTCGTTCCAAGGCGTCGACAGAAGGCCCCGGTGAAGAAACAGCCCCGTTGTAAGCTCTGTGGGGAGTATGGACACAAGGATTTTAGCTGCCCATGGGAGGAGCCATATAGTGAAGATGACATTGGCCGGTGTGAGTTATGTGAAGATCCGAGACATCTGCGACCGGACTGTCCTTTTGGGGACTGGCCGCCGAAGACCAAGTGGACAGAGAGGCCACAGACTAAACCACGATGGAAACACGGGGACTCAGACCTGATGGCTAAAGAGTGGATAATCCTCGATGGCGGGGTCCAGAAACGGCAGGAAGAAGCCAGAGCAGTGGAGCGGAAAAGCCTGCTTGAAGTGAGTTCGCAGGTGCCCATTTTGTCTGTGCCAGCGCCGAGCAAGAGGTACCCTTGTGTGGAAGAGGTGGCCGCTGTGATTCCGGAGAAGACCGCGTCAATGCCCCCCTGTTGGAAATGTCGGCGACAGGGACATTTGGCCCATGAGTGTCCCTGGGAAGACGCCATGGCGATGTTGTGCCCAGAGAAGAAGTCCTCTGGAAAAGATTCGTTCCTGTTGAAGGCGGACGTGAATGACCAGGAGGTGAAGCAACCACGCGTTGAGGAAGAGCGTGAAGACCCAGTGGCAAAGAAGCCCAGAAGTTCCCGAGGTTGGCAGAGTCCTCAACCTAGACGGTTGGAACAGGAGTGCCCTGGGTATCGTGAAGTGCCAGCGGAAAAGAGGGAGTACGCTGAGGAAGAAGGTCGGCACCTGGCGCCGGAGTCTGTAGAGAAGAATCCAGACTCTGAAGTGTTAGCCATGCCTGAAGAACCGGATTTGCAGGATGTGGAGCAGTGTTCGCAGTTGATCGCCCTCGGGGAAGAGGAAGAGAAGATCCTGGCGCAAGACCCCCTGCTGGAAGGATGGACTTCGATGGAGGAAGGGGAAGGAGAGGATGGTGATGCCATGGGAGGGACCGTTCCCAGAGATATGGGACCGTTGGAAGTGCCCCATGAAGAAGCTTGTCCGATGGTGACGATTGCCCGGGAGGAAAGAGATGCCCCGGAGGAATTTGCCATAGGTTGGTGGTCAGCTCCACCCCATGGAGCCCGCAATGACGACCCAGACCAGGTGGAGGAAGAAGCATGGGTGAACGCTGCACCCATTGAAGAGGATTCTCCCTGGTGGCCTATGGTGAATGGCCATAACAAGCAGCCACTTCCCCAGAGGATCCGGAGAGTAGTGTCAGGAGGGACGGAGATTAGTCCGGAGCCAGTGGAAGAAAGTGGGGTCACAGTCGGTCCAGACTGGGCTCCCGAAGGCTACTTCCCTGAGAGGACCTCAGAATGCCCTGACCCCCGGATATTGGTGAGGGAGGACTTTGTAGGGACTACAAAGGAAAAAGGGGGGGGAAATGTGATGGTGTGCCCCGGTGCTGGGACAGCTCCCCTGCTCCCAGCACCGGAGTAGCAGCAGGGACGAGGAGAGGGAGGGCTGGGTCCCCCACGGGACACCACCTCCCCCGGCGCAGGGATCAGCTGTCTGATCCCTGTGCCAATAGTGCAGGTAGCGATGAGGAGGAACAGCGCTGGGATCAATGCACCGATCCCAGCGCTGACAGTGCGGGCGGCGAAGCGCCGCTTGCGTCACTTTAAATCTCCCGCCGTTCGGGAGCCAATCATGGCTCCCGAATCGGCGGCCAATGACAGACGGCCGCGGCGAGCCAATCAGCGCTCGCCGCGCCGTCCTAAAGCCCGCCCCCGGCGTCTGACGTCAGACGCCGCCGGGAGGCGAGCAAGGAAAAAGGTCCCACGCCGGCGGAGCGCAGGAGCGCCCCGGCTGAAGCGAGAAGACGCCGGAGGAGAGAGGACACAGCGGCGACGGATTGAAGAGCTCCGGCGGCCGCTGCAGAGAGAAGACGCCGGGATCAAGAAAGAAGATCTCCGGCGCCTCCTGGGAGAAGAACGGAAACGGCGACGCCGCTGGCCAGGACAGGCCAGCGGCAGAAGAAAGAAGATGGCTGCCGCCCACGGAGAGGCCAGCGGGGGTGGAAAGCATCAGAGCTGAGGAAGCTCCCCCCCGCGGCCTCTCCCAACCCCAGGTAGGCGGCCCCAGGCCACCTACCCCCTACCCTTGACCACCGGGAGTCGGGCACTAGGCCCGTGGGTATTTTCAGGCCCCTCCGGCCTGTGGGATTTGTAGTCGGGCCCTCTTGGCCCGTGGCCACTTGATTGTTGGGCCCCCCTGGCCCTTTGGTATTGTGCTGGGCCTCCTCCCCCCGTGGCCCCTATCCCGATAGGCCGGGCATTAGGCCCGTGACTCAGGTAGCCGGGCACTAGGCCCGTTGCACAGCAGCCGGGTGTAAGGCCCGAGGCCCCCATAGTTCGGGGGGGCTAATTGAAACAGGCCTCCTGCCTGTGCCTTATTGTCAGGCCTCCGGCCTGTGCCTAATCACTAGGCCTCCGGTCTGTGCTTCATCCACAGACCTCCGGCCTGTGTCTTGTCAGCAGGTCTACTGTCTGTGTTTTATAGGCCTGCGGCATCCATCTTAGGTCTGTCGGCCATTTTGTATGTTAGTTAACTGTATAGGAAGGGAAGGGTGATCCAGCCCTCCCACACCACAGGCCCTGAGCTGGGATAGACGGCTGTCTACCCAGGTTTCGGTGACTGTTCTAAGGGAGTACATCTGAATACAGGCAGAGGTTAAAGGAGCAGCTGGTTGGTAAGGTCTTGTACTGTATTGTATGTTGTCCGTGCAGAGCAAAGTTGTTTAGATTTGCGTAGTTGTGTTGCACCACACACACTTAGTCAGTTCTAGGGCTTTGTGCTGTAGTTATGTAGTCGTGCCACGTTTAGGTTTGTTAGGCTCTGCACGGGTCTGGTGTTTGTCTCCTTACAGGGACCTGTGAGGAGAACCGTGGGTTAGAGTACAAGAGTGCGGACGCAGTACAAGAGTGAGGACGGTGAGTGTCGTCTTGTTTGTTTGTGTGTTGTGTGTTCCTGCCTATCTCCCTTCCTTCCTTCATCCAGGGCGTACGCGGACCTTGTACCCCGTGCAAGGTCAAGGCCTCACCTAGGTGCGCAAGTGCCAATAGGTGACACTCCGGGCTCTGAGGCAGTGCGCCGATGATGATGTTTCCCGGAGCCCGGAGGGTGCCACTGTAGAGACGTCGCGGGACGGAGGGCGCATCGGTCTTCATCAAGGAGGAACCGCTCTCACCTACTCTCCTTCCTCCTAGGTGTTCGTGTCCGGGTGCCGGAGAATTCCAGGACCGTGATTTGGCACGGCCTGAAGGTGAGAGGGTGCGGCGCCAGGTAAGTGGTCCGACGACACCTGCACGGCAGCAGGCACCACACCGCACCGCCCCTACACCCATCTCACACTGCCATTGTTACTTTCTTGTACTGATAACCGTTTGTATTACAGTATGTGCATTATTATTGTTAATGTCTGTAAAGCACCTTGAGTCCTGTTGGAGAAAGTGCGCTATATAAATAAAACTTACTTACTTACATAGAAACCCTATCTCCATCGCTAAAAGAACAGATTGGGAATTATTTTAAAAACACACTATAGTACAGTCTGTGCACAGGATCCCCCAATTTCATTGAATACCATTTGATTCGGAGCTCCGTTCCATACATGATGGTTTCTTGTGGAGGTAATGTGTGGCACTGACTCAAACCCATTTTATAATTCTCATTGTTTAAATTTCTGTATATTCATAGATTTCTTAGACAGAATACTATTAGACAGTGATATTGTCATGATATACTCCTTTTATTTGACAACAACTTGTTTTTACAAACTGTGTATTGACTTCTGTACACAATGTGTTTATATTATATTGATTTGGAATGCTTCAATAAAAGAAAATTAATAAAAAAAAGTATACCACTTGTAAAATAAAATAAAATAAATCCTGCTTTTTATATAACTTTATATCAAAATAGTTTAAATGACCAAATGGACAAGCACATGTAAATGTTAGCCAATGTAGTCAAATATACTTTAGTACCCCCTACCCACCATTCTCAAGTTCTGCCACTTAGGGCCTTATTCTGGTTGGTGCGGTCCGTTCCGAATTCTTTCGGATGGCGATTTGTAGCTACCTGCGCATGCGTAAGCAACGCAATGCGCATGTGCAATGCAGTGTCTTCGCACTCGTTCTCAGCAATACCGTCTACAAATGTGCACCAAACTCCCTCGGGAAATATGGGCGTAATATGGGTGTCATGTGGGCGTACACAAGGGCGCGGTTTCAAAGTGGGCAAAACTGGGCGTAAATCTGGCCGTACACGTGGGAGTGCACGAACAGTGGTAGGCGTGCATTTGGACCGGACACCCAGTGCAAGCGAACCAACACGGCAGAAATCTTCGGTGTCAATAAGCAAGTTTCAGTTCTCAGGAAGGCAATGGTTCATGCGCTAGGCATTCGGATCGCCCAATTAGTACGGCCGCACCTTAAACACTCGCAGCTGACCGAATACAATCCAGTCCTCTAGTTATTAGTGATTAATTACACTCTTTTTCACAGGTTCAATTGGAAGCATTGCTGCCTAAATGGCCCATTACAAAATACTAGAATATATGCTGCAAACACAACTGGATTGTTGGTATCTGACCCACATTTACACTGCACACAATGGACATAACTCTGTTAAGCAAAGCTAAATCTACCTATTACATTAATGTGAAAGGGTTCATCTAAAGTGCAAGTAATGTGTTTAAGTGTCATTTAGGAAGTAATTGATTTAATGAAAAATAAATATAAATGTTATGAGGTACTCTAATTGGATAAATGTGTCATGCTGCTGAAGCATGACTTCCAAATAGATTACTGAGGTTTGCGCAAATACACCAACTCGGTGCGTACGGCCAGCTTCCCGTCCGTTCGGACGCAGTAAGACCATGCAGATTCTTAGAGTTCCCACCGCACACGCATGTTTGGAAGCAGTCTGAAGACACTCCCTCTTCTTAGCGAGTCCGTCCGAACGGATGCGGACGACCTGTGGGCATGTGTTCTTAGAATGTCCGCCGTGCGTGGCGTTCGGTCATTTCCGAAAGAACATGCATCCCAAAGAACCAACCAGAATAAGGCCCTTAATGTAAAGCAGCATGATAATATAATATATATAATATAATTATGTTTATTCATCTTCTTTATTAGAGGGGATGGCTTCTCCAATCATATTTCATACACTGATATTTCCCAGAAGGCTTAGAAGAAATGGTATGTTCGGAGGTGTGACAACGGGAAGATAGAAGATCTATATGCATTACAAAATCTGCACACATTTAATTGTCAAAGTACATTAAAGTACCCTTTGATTTAAAAATGTGTTTCACTGTATATGATGCAAATAACAATTTTTGTTTGCTTTCATATCAATGTGTGATAATCAAAGTAGACAAGCTAAATTGCTTTGTGAAACAAAAGTCAATATGAGAACTTAGCAGAATCTGACTTATGGTGCTAAATCCCAATTGAAAACTAGTTGTGGTAAATATTACTGCAGGGGTTTGCAGGCATGTTATCAAAGTTTTATTTTTAAGTAAAACAAATATTAAACCATAAAAAACAAACAAATATCTGTCAACCATTGAAAGCAATGATTCATATGAAAACAACGGCTCTATCAAAAGAACTGTTATATTCTAGTCTGAGGAATGAGACGATGCTGGGCTTGCCATGAAGGGATGCTCTTAAGATGTCATCAAGCATTGTACACAGGTTGATAAATAAACACATTGGGTGAAATTTAATACGATGAGACATTCAGAAAGTGAGAGATTTGGCAAGAAATCGCCAGTTTTTAAAGCGGTAATCATTTACACAGCAAAATGAAACTGGTTTTGCAGGGTAAATGATTGCTGCTTTAAAAAAACTGGATATTTCTTACCAAATCTCTCAGTTTCTGAATCTCTCATCATATAAAATTTCACCCATTGCATTGGCTGCATTCCAGTTGTACTACCTTGTGATCAGGGCTGCCGACAAGGGGGGTGGGGGTGGGGTGGCTACAAATTATCCGGGCCCGGGCCTTTCATGGGGTCCCTGGTGCGGGAACACACACACAGACACTTTTTGTCTTGCCATCACAAACTGAAAATACACCTTTTTTTGTAATTGTTTTGTTAATATTTTATTTATTTGAATTTGTGTATTCTGTCAATTTTTTCATGCGTCAAAGGGGCTCATATAATCTTAAATTGAAATTGGCTTCAGGTTTGTATAAAGTTTGTTCTGCAGAGTAAAATTATTGTACAGTGCAGCATGCTCAATTCGCAGCATCAATAATACTGAGGAAGCTGGCAGGAGGGAAACACAAGGACAGGCACCGGCAATAGCATAGCCAGTGGGCGTAACTAAAGGGCCGCAGCCCCCGCGGTGGCGGGGAGGCGCCGAGGGTCTGCGGGCGCTGTTGTTTCTTCGCCAGCGCCCCACTGCTTGTGGGTGCAACGGGGAGCTGGCAGGGGGGTCCGTGCGGCGCGGGGGTACCTGTGGTCAGGGACTCGGGAGAGCCTGGAGGTCCCTGCGGCGCTGATTATGGGCTGTATTCAATGAGGCAGATTCGCCAAGTTTAATGGCGAATCTGTGATTTTTTCATGTGTCAGCGATTTTTGGAGCTCCAAAAGCGAATCACCCTATTCAATGAGCTATATTCGCCGATGGCGAATGAAGGACAATTCGCCATATGTTATTCGCTGCAAATCGCCGGGCTTTGTCAATAGGATTTTTCATTGGGATTCGCCGGGATTCGCCAATAGTGTATTCAATGAGAAGTTGGCGAATCTATTTCTTGATTCTTATCGCCGTTCTTCACCGAGTTTCCGTCGTCATCTTTTTATGGTGAACTTTTATATGAACTTCTGAAATAATTGGTTTTAAGTGTTCAATTTAACTCTGCAAGTGTAATCTAATATTATTTGCTGCCCTTGTGTGATTTTATGGTTGTAGAAGTGCTATATAAATATATATTTAATTTTTTCTGGTATTTTTTTTTCCTCCCACAATGCATTGTTATTACCCATGATTCACGTCAATTACCCCTGAATCTCCTCCCCACCTCACTCCTTCGTTTGGCCTTTGAGGAGATTACACAGCTTCTGCAGTCTGCTGTATTGGAATAGTTTTTTCAGGGTAATTTGCTTTTTTTTTGCATTTCACTGCAATTTCTTAAACACTGACTACAGTAATGGAGCTGTTTAGGGATACGCTGGATTGGCTGAGATTCGCCGTTAGGGGCGGCGAATCTCAGCCACGTTGAATAGGGTGACTCGGCGAGTCCCGGCGAATCCTCATACATGGCGAATCGCCGCAAAAAAGTCGGTGAATTGATGGCGAATCTAAAAACAGTATCGCCGTGACTGGCGATAAAAGTAATTGAATACCGCCCTATGAGTTGCCGGGGTCCCTGCAGCGAAGTGGAAATACTGCGTTACCGCCGTGCGGCGGCGCGGGAAGCACTTCTAACTTTGAAAACACTGGCCGGGGCCGCACACTGATTGGCTGAGATTCAGCCAATCAGCATGCGCCCAGTGTTTTCAGAGTCAGAAGTGCTTCCCGCGCCGCCGCACGGTGGTAGCGCAGTATTTCCACTTCGCTGCAGGGACCCCGGCAACTTATAATCAGCACCGCATGGACCTCCAGGCTCTCCCGAGTCCCTGACCACAGGTACCCCCGCGCCGCACGGACCCCCCTGCCAGCTCCCCGGGTAGGGGGGGTCTTGTCTTTTAAGGGGGGGGAGGGGGGGGATATTGTCCCGGCGGGGGGAGCAAAATTTTATGTTACGCCACTGAGCATAGCAGTCTCACCAAGTTGCAAGTCCAGAAGGGAAGCTACTGTATATAATACATAAGATGGTTATGTATATGGAACTTAAATATGATGGGCTTGCCCGAAGAGATGAGTTTTCAGGGAACGTTTGAAAGTTTTGAGGCTAGTGGAGAGTCTTATTGTGCTGGAAGGGCATTCCATAGGATGGGAGCAGCCCGATGAAAGTAATGTGAGCTAATAATCAGTGCAAAAGATAGACGCAGATCTTGCGAAGAGCGGAGTGGTCGAGGAGATCCCAACCCTGGGCAGCAGGGGAGTCTGGCTTCGGGGACCCAGGCAGCAGGGGAGCCTGGCATCAGTGAAAGAAAAGCCGGAGAGACCAGTCGTTGGAGCAGAGTGTGAGTGTACTGGGAGACCTCCATCTGCCACTGCCATTGGGAACCATGGGCCAGATTCCCCTGTCTTTGGGAGGGAAGTTCGCTAACGTCACCAGCGGCCTCCTTCTCCCCACTACATTTGCAACGCCGAGTGAGTCCTGGCTTACTCAGCACTGTAAGAAGGGGAAAATCATAAATGGACCCGTGTTTCACTTGCACCATGCTGTGTGCCTCCCATCTTATTTTTGAATTGGTTATTTGCAATTGTTCTCCTTTCTGCTTTTTTTGATCAATGTTCTTACTTTCCAATGGCTCCGGAGTGGCTCAAACTTATTATCTTCTTCTAGCAGCTGTAGTCTGTGCCACCCCAGAAGTTATGGTGCGAATCATTGGGTCGAAATTGTCTAGGTTGACAGTCTATAGGTCAACCACTATTGGTCGACAGGCAGAAGGTCTATACATGAAAAAGGTTGGTCAAAAGGTCGGCATAAGGAAAGGGTTGACATGAAAAAGGTCGACATGGGAAAAGGTTGATATGAGGTTTCCACATTTTTTGTTTGTCTATGTTGACATAGGTCGACATGGACACCGTAATAGTGTACTGCATCCCCTATAATGGCTTGCAGCTTCAGGCACAGTGTCTTATTGCACTCAGCACGTTGACCTTTTCCATGTCAACCTAATGCATGTCGGCCATTTTCTTGTGTTGACCAATAGTGGTCATCCTTTTGACTGTCGACCTAGCCACCGCATACCAGCAGTTGTTATGGCCATAATGTCATCAGGGCCAGTGCGCCCCAGGCAGGGAGACGCCCTGCCGCTCACCTGCTCACAGGGGGGGCTGATGCGGTGTCCGCCGCTGAGTCCAGGGGGGTGAAGCGCCTGCGATTGCGGCCATTGCCGAGTAGTGGGGGGAGCTTGAAGCGGCCGCCGGGGGAATGCGGCGGCTGCTGCCGAGTCTAGTGGGGGGGTTTGAAGTGGCCACAGGCATTGCTGAGTGGTGGGGGGAGCTTGAAGTGGCCAGCGCCGCTGAGTCCGGGGAAGGAGGGGAGGGGGCAATGCTGTCGAGTCGGGGGGGGGGAGATGCGGCCACTGCTGCCCAGTCCGGGGGGGAGTGGGGATTTGGTGTGGGGCACCGGTCACCAGTCTCCAAGTGGGCGGGGGGGAGCTGCTCCCATGCTGCCCTCCAGTGGCCGGCGCCCCAGGCAAATGCCTAAGGCTGCCTAGTGGTGGCGCTGGCCCTGAACATCATACATTGTGGACCACCTGCAGCTGGCCAGGAAGCTTCTCTCTTATGTGGGGCAACTGCTTCTAATTTGAATATGACTGAGGATTTAAATGCAAGCAATGTCATTTCTGGCACAGGTTCCGCCAATTGATTAGTCAGTGCCACTGAAGAATTGAAACTAGATGATTATAATAATATATAATACTTTAACATATTTAATACTTTAACTTGTGATCTAGCATAAGGGTTAGCAGACATGTGCCAAGGAATTAAAGTGGAGGGGAATGAGGTGGAACTGAGTTCCACCACCTTTAATGGTAGGTGGCACTAGTTCCCCCTCCACTACGGCCGTGCACAGTAACAGAAATAGATGATGCAGGGTGAGCTAATGTCACTAGCGATCTGCAGACACCTCTCCCTTTCTCTATTTCTGGTGGCTCCATGATTCTTCTCTACCTGCAGCCTGTCCTCCTTGTACACACATACACTGTGGGGGTTATTCTAATTGTTTCGGTCCTCCGTGCATTCGCATGGAGGACCGATGTTGCGCGTCTGCACATGCACGTTTCTGCGCATGTGCAGATGTAGGGTGCATGCACCCATGGCAAACTTTCTTTTTGCCGGGTGCACGCACTCTAGATGGCATGCGGGGGGCAGTGAAGGGCGGGCGGTGCTGGGCTGCCCTAATACCATATGGGAATGCCCAGTGTTCCATGGGTGTTCCCATGAGAATGCATGGCGTTATCATGGTAATGAGGTTGTGACGGCCATGTGAGGGGCGGGCACAGGGCGCCCACAGTTTAGAGTGACTATATAGGTCACTCTGAACTGCGTGCAAGGAAGAAATCATTCGATGGTCGGCGACCATCGAATGATTTCTCCCCGTCTGCAAAAGATTATGTAAATCATCCATTTGCAGCCATGGGGGGGGGGGGGCACGGCGTGCGAGGGGGGGGCGGCGTCTCATTGACTTGCAAGGCTGCAGATTTCACAGCCTTGCGAGTCAATCAGAATAAGGCCCTGTGTCTGTCAGATGGATCTGGGAGGGACAATTGTTAATTTATTTGGCAGTATTCTGATTCAATCGGTCCCCCTAGGTTGTACCTGCCACCAGGTTATCAGGAGGAGCGCAAGCCACTACGAGACATCATAGGGCTTGCCTCCTCTCCCTCCTCTAATCTGGGGATGGCAGCACTCCCACTCCCTCATCCCTGCCCCTCCACCTACCCTCCTTCCACCCTGCTCCCTCCTCCTACCTAGCGGCGCAGCAGCAGCCTCGGGCAGGAGAAAATATAAGGCTGCTGCTTCCACTGTCCACCAATGTTTTATTTGGTACTTGTTTAGTTTCACGGTGGCAGATGCGATATCGCATGCGATCACATGCAATTTCATCCGATTTTGTACCTTTTCATAACCTCACAATCCACTACGCATGGAGCTGATTTTATATAGTGTGGCGAGCGCAGCAAACCACTGAGTCCGAAGCCTGCTGATCATAGCGAGCCCCGCGCGGGACTCGGATTACTTTACATGTATTCCGGGGCCCCTTGCGGGGCTAGCTGCGCTCACCACGGAAACACGGAATACTATATAAAATCAACTGAGTAGTGGATAGTGGGGTTATGAACAGGTACAAAATTGGATAAAATCGCATGCAATCGCATGCAATATATTTGCCGCCGTGAAACTAAAGAAGTTCCTTTCATTTTTTTATTATAATGAGATCAGCCCGCCAGCCACAGCCCAGGGGTGGCGGAGACAGCCATGGGCTTCCCCTGGTGGGGGAGACCCCTTTATTGGGGGGCTCCCCACTACTCCAGAAACCTGGCCCAGGTATTTTGGGGAGGTCCCACCCAATGCCTGGGACCACCAGTGTCCCACAGCAGGGGGGGGGGGGGGCAGTTGGAAGTCCCCCCAGCCTGAACGGAATAGACGCGCTGTACGCACAGTTTCTATTCGGCATTGCAGACGGACGGACAATGGGTGCGGTCGCGCAGTGTCCTGTTTTAAACTTTACATATGTTGGGAGGTATGTACAGTATGCAGTAAGGTCCTGACCGGGATTTTGTACATGCTTCAAGGCTTCAGTGCAGATGGGCTACCGAGGTATCCTACCAAACTTACCAGGCTAAATTTAATACACACTACTTTTGTTTATAATACATTCAAATTTCTAGAGAAAACAGCTAAATATGGTAATTATTTATTTTAGATTACATCTTGAAAAACAAAACTGAACTTAAAATGTATATATTTTCATTGATATTGCTAGTTGCTAACAGGTACTTTCACATTATATGTATTTAAATATAATAACAATGAAATTGTATAATATTCAGACTATGCTACTTACTGTCACATAAATGCAATCCACAATATTTTATTTCCAGCTGCTATTATTAGTAGACGATGTCTCCTGAAACAGTAGCTGGTGATGGAAGGCACAGCTAATATTATCTAATTTGTATTTTTCTCTACTTTATATACTGCAGTTTATTGGACTTTGTCCAAACCATTATGCTAAATGTAGTCTGCAGTCTGCACAGGCTAAAGGTATCTATGCAAATGCTCAGGGAGAAAAACAATAAAGCATTATTATCTGTAGTTGCGCTGTTTGGATGCGTGCATAACAGAAATAAATCACTGTTCTCCTGCAGTTATTTTTGTATTACATAATTTTAAGTTCCCTTTACATATTATGAAATTGTGAGAGTGCAGCTGTCATCAATCAACATATTACAAGATTACTGTTTAATTCACTGGTGCGGGGCTGAAGTTGTGCAGTTCCATAAATGATTTTGAAAAGTTATTCACATACACACTATAAAAATGGTCTAAACGCATGAAAATTAGTTGAGAGGCAATTAATGATGGCTTTTTAATGTGCTTTCAGTGTACTTTGCGTGTATTGTGCTTTTACCAATACAGACTCTAGTATTGTGCTGGTAGCATATTGTAATGATGTGTAAGAAATAGGTCACACTGTGTTCTAAAATTTAAAATGCAGCATCAAGATTTTAAAATACAATAGATGAAATGAGCTCAGTAGATCCCAGGGGCCTGATTCAGAACTGTTCGGGTTTAGCGAACAAGTAAATATACACACAAACACCCCCTCCCCACGCCCCCAGTCTTGTGTGCGAGCGCCTGGTGAACAGTCTGTTCACCGTGGCTGCTCGCACACAGCCCATGCACATGTGCAGAAATGAGAATTTGCACGGGTGCGCATGGGCCATAATAAGTCCAATGGTTGCATCATTTATAATAAAAACCCTCTGTAACAAACACATCCTTGTATGACAATAGATAACAATAATGCAATCCATATACAGCACATATACAGCACAGATCTACAGTACTTTTCTACTGTATATGACTGAAAAGCCATACATAGACATGGACAGCGGCAGCACAAATATTTGAGGGAACTCAAGCACCTACAGAGCTGGCTTGTATACTCTTCTCTTATCTATATGAACTATGCTTCCTGTCTTAGGAGTATTTGGCATCTAAACAAATACTATCCACTATCTCTGGCATAACTGCTACCCTAGCCTCCCTGATACATTTACATGAAGTGGTTAGTTGCTGTTATCCAAGGCAGCACAATGTGTGTAGGAGCCACTTATAATTTAAATTCCACAATCATACAAATGATAACAATTTCCTGACCACATTTTGCCAACAATGATTATGGGATCAGAGGCATCATTTTGGCAATCTCAATGCCTTAAGAAGCAGGACCGTTTCTAGAGGCGGACAAACCATGCAGCCGCCTTGGGTGCCACACCTGCCACCAGGTGACTGCATGGTTTGACTACCACTGCTATAGCCACCGGGGTGGCGTGCCAGCTCCCCCATGACCCGCCGTATAAGGGCTATTTCACACGCTCCGGCTCCTGCCCCGTGGCAAAACACCACACTGCCAAAAGCCGTGCTGCACACAGTAGTTAATAATGGACATGAGGCCACCCCTACCATTGTAAACTGCTGTTTGCGGCATGGCTTCCTGCCCGTGCGGGGTCTCGCCCCCCCCGGCAGTAGCCGGAACGTGTGAAATAGCCCTAAGCTGGAGCATCGGCGGGGTCTGCAGAGAGAAATGCTACAGGGTCACGTGACAACCGGAAGGATCTCTCCCTGCCTTCCGGCTGTCAGTATGAAGCTTCAAGCTGCCGGAGCTTAGTGGGATCTGTCCAGGGGCGGGGCTTAACAGGATCTGAACGTTGGGGCACAGGCTGGCTGTTGGGAGAATTCAATTTTAGCAGCATTCATGAAGCTTACTTCCCCCTCCTCCCCTGCCCTCCCAGAGTACACTCACTTACTCTTATCAGCTCTTCCCCCACAGACAACGAGGAGCTGATAGAAATGCTGCTTCTGCTGATTCTGCCGGAGAAAGGGGCTTTCAATGGCAAGGACAAAAGTGCATGCACCTGTACCCGTGCAGCAGCTGCCCATAGTAAGTATATAGAGAAGCCTCCATATTCTTTTATGTCACTGTGTGTTTGCGTATACAGTATTTATAGTCGCGTACATACTCCGATGCTACATGTGTATATATGCATAATATGTTACAGTGTGTTGTGTATAGTATAAGGGCAATTACGGTGTGTGGCGTGTGTAAGGGGAATTACGGTGTGTAGTGTATAGTTTCAGTGGCATTACGGTGTGGCGTATAGTGCAACTGGCATTGCAGTGTGTGGCATATACTGTAATGTAAGGGGCATTACAATGTGTGGCGCATAATGTAATGGGCATTACAGTGTGGCGTATAGTGTAAGGTGCATTGTGGTGTGGCTTATAGTTAAGTGGTATTATGGTGTTTGGCATATAGTGTAAGGTGCATCTCGGTGTGCGGCATAATGTGTAATTGCCATTATGGATAAACAGTGTATATTGATTTAAGTAGCCTGTCATTGTTTGGGCTTGATTTATGAGGCGTACTAGGTCACTGTGTGTGCCTTTATGTTCATATGTCACTGTGTGGCCTTCAGTCACCCAACTTAAGCGTGGGAGGACAACGAAAATGACTGCAGTAACCAATGGTTGGAAAAGTGAGGTGTAAGGTAATTGTGTTCCTTCTAGACCACACCCCTTATAACGCAGCCACACCCCTTATATTAAGCCACACCCATTTTCTCACTGAATAATGATGTATGTGTGTGTGTGTGGGGGGGGGGGGGGGCGCAATTTTATTTCTTTGCACTGGGAGACAAATTGTCTAGAAATAGTCCTGTTCAGAAGTATGTGTCGACTAGTGATATCACGCACCTTACTCAATTTGTACAGTAATATCACGTTCATCAGCATAAAGTTCATTTTCATACATGAAACTTTATGGGGACATCCTGTATAACTACTGTATATGCTAAATAAAATTATATTAAAGCTATATAAGTCATTACAATGTGTACAATGAATTCATGCATAACCCAACACAGCTGGCACTGATCTCTTTGTAAAGAAAGTTCTCTATGTTCATTCTTTCAGCTCCATTTTGCTTTTTTGTACAATTTTTTTTCTAATTATCCCTTTGGGAATAACAGTTCCATTATCACTGGCAGCATGTACTGATTGATGATTTAAGATTTACATTTATCTACTTTTTGAGGATCAGTATTCTTCATAAGTTCACCACCTTTCTGATTTTGTGGCGTTAGTTGTAAAGTGTCAGAAAAGGTTATTAAAAAGGTATACAGTCATGTGAATAAGACCTTATACTTTTGGATTTTTATTTTATTAATTGAGATGTTGCTTTTTATTTGTTATATTGTGCCATTGATTATTGAAGGCCTGATTTTTGTCATTGTCGATATTGCAGTACATGATGTAGGAACATACAGTATTATATGTAGCATATTATAGCACAAGTAGGAACATATTATATTAAGCATATTATAGCACATTTAGGAGAATGTAATGTATAGCATATTATAGCACATGTACTTGTAGAAGTATATTTTATATAGTTATGGTATACAGAAAATGGTAGACAATGTCTAGGTCGACAGTCACTAGGTGCAGGGGCAGATTGGCCCGCCGCGAAACCGGGCCATTTCCCGGTGGGCCGGTCCAGATTGCCACCTGGCCGGGCCGCCGACCCTGCTATCAGGGCCGGTGCTGGCGTCATCCTATGCGGCCATGCTGCGGCCACATAGGATGACATCACCCGACTCATTCCTAGGATGCCTGATGGATTAATATTAGGACCACCTCTGTAAACAGATTGAATTGTAGTTACCATCCACCTTGCTTGATTTTAAGGAGGAATGGATCCTGATGGAATTAGGAATTTCCCTTTTGCTGTCCAAAGTCCCTTATAATGGAGAGTCCATTTGAAAATGTGGGGCTTGCCACTGGGTGTCGGTTTAACAAACTGATGGTATGTCCGGTCCGTTCAGGCTGGTTCGGGCAGATGGAAAATCAAGTGATTGCTGGAGCTTGTAGTCCGCTTCTGCTGTAGGGTTGGTGTCCACCTAATGCGTTTCGCTATAAAAAGCTTTCTCAAAGGTAACATGGATGATATAAGGGACTTTGGACAGCAAAAGGGAAAATCCTAATTCCATCAGGATCCATTCCTCCCTAAAATCAAGCAAGGTGGACGGTAACTATAATTCAATCTGTTTACAGAGGCGGTCCTAATATTAATCCATCAGGCATCCTAGGAACGGACAGTTTATTGAGTTTATCCGATTTCTGCTTATCTGCATAATACATTCTTTTAATTAATTAATTGTACCATTTGTGTGGCCGTGTGGCCTATTAAATTGTGATATTTTTTATTTAAATTTTTATTATAAATTGTGAAGTCAATCCAACAAGTTTACAAGTTTTTATTCATTCAGCGCTGCATACCCTGTTTTTTTCTGTGTATACCTACCAATCAGGTCCGAGACACCTGATATCCCCGCAGCTGCTACCGAGTCAAGCAGGTCACACCTTGCACCCCTAGGGGTCCCCTTCTCTGTCTGAGACAGTAGAAAAAGGGCTAGCCCATCTTTTAACTATTTGTCTTTGAAGAAGGAAGCATTACGATAGGAGTGGTAGGTAGTCTTAAATGTGAGGAAGTCACTTAGATTTTTAGATTTACGACACTCGCGTGTTCAATTCTACGTGATAGTTTTTGCAGGTGTCTTGTTAATTTAGAGTGCCACGGTTGGCATCAAAGCCTACATGGATTGTGAGGAGTAGGTTGAGCAATTTCAGCAAGGGCTGTTTGTAGAGTCTAGTTTAGATGGGATTCAGCTATCTCAGGACAAGCAAGTGTAGAAATGAGTGAGAGCAGTTGTTCAGAGAGGTAGAAAGTTGTTGAAAATCAATAGCATTAGTATTTCTGCAGGTGAGAAGGAGGCTTGCATGATTTTGGAATTATAGAGCTTGGAGAAATGGAAGAGGTTGAGAAGGTGATAAGGTTGCGATCAGAGAGAGAGAATGGAGTGCTAGCAAATTCAGAAACAGAGCATAGCCTAGTGAATACAAGATTAAGCTAGTTGCCCTCCTTGTGAGTAGAGGAGTCAGACCATTGGGTGAGGCCAAGAGATGCGGTTAGAGAGAGGAGTACAGAGGCATGAGGAGAAAGTGGGCTGTCAATAGTGATATTGAAATCACCCATGATGATGGTGGAGATGTCAGAACAATCTTTCATCAATGATTGTTTGGGAAGCCCATGTGGGCGATAGATATCTGCAACACACAGAGAGAAAGGGGTGAAAACCCTGATAGAGTGAACCTCAAATGTTGTGAATGTGAGTGATGGAACCAGTGGTAGCACTGTGTATGTGCACAATTGGGACAGTAATATTCCAACACCCACTCCTTTACTGTTACCAGGCCTGGAGGTGTGTGTGAAGTGCAAACCACCATGTTAAAGTGCTCCAGGGGAGGCCATGTCTGATTGTGTGAGCCAAGCCAAAATAAGATGCACCTTTGCACTATGGGTCCACCAGGTATATGACACATCAAGAAGGTTATGGCATGATTTGAGCCACAATGATCATTCGAGGCAGTAACCCACATAGCATGATAGTTGTACATACTTTTCACCATAATCAAAAAGTAGTAAGTTGATCAATTATAAAAGATATAAAAATATTCAGAATTTAGTGCAGGGTCCAGAGGATCACCTGGCAATTTCAGTTTAAGTTCTGACGGAGCAGATGTGGCATTTTCTGGGAGCAGCAGATGGTATTTCTTTACTTTCACGGCGCCAGCATGGCGCCGTGCGTCAGAGTCCCCTTGCGGGGCTCGCTTCGCTCGCCCACGCTGCGGGCTCGCCACGCTATTTAAAATCAACTCCATGCCAACATGGATAGTGGAGGTATGAACTATCCATGTTGGCATGGCGTTAAGTTCCTTTATTTTACATAGTTTGTGGCGAGCGTAGAAGGCGGAAGTAGCACGGCGCCATGCTGGCGCCGTGAAAGTAAAGAAGTACCCAGCAGATGTGTCTGGTGACTCCGTGAGAGGGCCACGGTAGCTGCGTGACATCACATGCAGCAGCTGCTACTCAAAACATTGCCGGCCTGCATTTATCTTTGCAGCATTTAGCTGCGCAGTGAAGTGCAAGCACTTAAGCAATTTGCCCACAAATTTTGGCAGGTGCATCATGTTGCAGTTTTGCCAAATTTTTGGAAACTGCAACTACTGCAGCTCTGAATCAGGCCCATCATTAATTCAATGGGATCTATTCTGTGATTACTTCCATTAGATTACATTCAGAGCCTCTGCAAAAAATTAGATTATCTATATAACGTGAATATAGATTGATCTTCTCTAAAACATTCAGTCTATGCTCCACTTCCCACATATACAGTATGTATTAGCAAAAGATGGGATGAACCCATTTTACAGTTCATCTTTTACTTATGAAATTGACAATAAAAAAAGAAAATAATTGTGACTCAATGTAAATTCCAACACTGCAAGAAAACCCTGGATGTCTGCTCATCTCTTACAGAATGCATGTATACAAAATAGTGATGCCAATATTTCAAATTATGGTGTTACGCACTAACTCAATGGAAAACAATTTTCTTAATAAAGTTATTGTATCTTTTAGATGTATAAATGTGCACTGAATACAGGGTTGCAGGAAAATATCCAAATGAATTGCAATAGGTAAGCACAGAGACCCCTGTCCAAAATAATCGATCTCCAGGGAGGCCTTTGTGTATTGTCATGTAGTTTTAGTATAATGTAAACAATGGCACATCCGGACAATCATTTATCAATCATTTTTAAATTTTCATGGAAAATAGTGTTGCAGCAAGATGCGTCAGTGTGTTATTATTACCAATTGGCTGCAGGTTTTGTTTGTGCTTGAACCGATGTCTAGACTCTGACTGATGTACCTTGGAATTATTGAGATCAAATGAATTACTCCGGATCCAACTTACAGTATCTGCTCATCTACACTCATTGGTCCAGATGTATTAAGCCTGGAGAAGAGATAAACTGGAAATAAAGTCGAAGGAGGTAATGCACCAGCCATCAGCTGTGTTTGAAATATGACAGTTGGGAGTTGATTGGCTGGTGCGTTATCTCCTTCCATTTTATCTCCACTTTATCTCCAGTTTATCTCTTCGCCAGGCTTAATACATCTGCCCCTTTGTGACCCTAGTATGGACCAACCAAAAGAGCCTGCTTTCATCAGTTCTCATGGGACTTTCAGTGCATTTTCTGCCAAGGAGTTAACGATCTTTAACCAATGAATAAGATCGGGTCCAGTTATATTAATTGGAACAAGACCAGCAGAAGTTTAATCAATATATGTGCCGTGTGAATGTGTGAATCATGGCCAGACTAAGGTCTGTGGGGGGCTTGGCCAAAAAACTTGTGTGGGGCCCCTATCAATAAAAATGATATAATGGCAGGTCTCACTCTCAGCTCCTGAAAGTCACAGAATCCCATCAGCCGCGGCGGTTACTGTGAAATTCCGCGAAAGGCTGACAGTGAAATCAGCAGCACCTTGACAGGCGGCGCTGGCAGCAACTGTTTAGTGGGAAAATTGGGGACACAACTGCATCATGTTGTGCTCTAATTTCAGTACCAGCAGCATTCACAATTCAGGGGGAGAGTGTGGGGGCCCCAAGCCGACTGACACTGTCATGCCTCCTTGGATCCGGACATGGGCCCTTATTCTGATCTGATCACAGTACAAATTTGTTTGGAAAATGGGCAAAACCATGTGCACTGCAGGTGGGGCATATGTAACATGTGCAGAGAGATTTAAATTTTGTTGGGGTGTGTTGAAATTGAAATCTAAATTGCAGAGTAAAAATAATGCAGCCAATATTTACCCTGCACAGAAACAAAATAACTCCTCCAAATCTAACTCTCTCTGCACATTACATCTACCCCACCTGCAGTGCACATGGTTTTGCCCATTTTCCAAACATATTTGTACTGCGATCAGATCTGAATAAAGGCCATTGTGTGAATTGTAATTTTATTTTGTATCTATTATATATATATATATATATATATATATATATATATATATATATATATATATACAGTCAATGATACCGGCACTCCTCGGTGGCTTAATTCAATATGCTTGCCCAGGTGCCAATCTTCTGGTCTGGTCCTATGCAGGCCATCCCCCAATACAAATGCACATAAGGAGGCACTCTGAGTCGGTTTGAAAACGTGAACAAAAAAATCACAAGGTGTTTATTCCGTGGGCAACGTTTCGGGGCTGCACCCCTTTCTCAAGCCTGCAGCCCCGAAACGTTGCCCACGGAATAAACACCTTGTGATTTTTTTGTTCACGTTTTCAAACCGACTCAGAGTGCCTCCTTATGTGCATTTGTATATATATATATATATATATATATATATATATATATATATATATATATATATATATATATATATATATATATATATTAGGGCGGAGTGAAAAAACTGAAATTGAGAAATTCAAAATCGGCTAGTGTGGGAAAGTTGTGACTTGACCTGAATAAGAAACGTGCAAAAGCATTTTGATCTGAGTCAACATCTTCTGTTCTGGCAAGAGGCCTGAAGTTTCACTTTTTTGGTGAAAATTACGAAAACTATGAAGATGCTCCGATCTAGTTAAAATTATGTCAAGATGTCTTAGAGTGGTTCATTAATATACTTTAGCATAGTAAAAGAGAGTACAAGATTGTCCTAGTGCAAAGTGACTGACTTTGGCGGGAGAAAAAATCCCTAATAATTGACCCATTTTCATGGTCACAATTGTGAATATTGTGTGTTTTCTCCTGAACGTGTTTATAATAGAAGAAGCACAAATACTTTAAATGGAATTTCAGTGACACTGTGTGAAATATAACACTGCATAATAGCCCTTAATCAGACCTGATCGCAGTACAAATTTGTTCTCAAAATGGGCAAAACAAATGCTGCACTGCAGGTGGGGCAGATGTAACGTGCTGAGAGAGTTAAATTTGGGTGGGGTGTGTTGAAACTGAAATCTAAATTACAGTGTAAAAATAATGCAGCAGGTATTTACCTTGCACAGAAACAAAATAACTCACACAAATCTAAAGGTGGCCATACATCTACAGATCGATTGTCAGATTGGACCGGTTGGAACAAACAGCTGGTAATATCTGAATGACAGTTTTTCAGCATTTCAAAGCAAATGGTCAACTGTCATTTGCTCTCATCTTTTACCAGGATTTTGTTCCAACCAGACAGATCGGACAATAAATCTGTCGATGTATGTCCACCTTAAATCTCTCTGCACATGTTACATCTGCCCCACCTGCAGTCCAGCATTTTTTTGCCCATTTTGAGAACAAATTTGTACTGTGATCAGGTCTGATTAAGGGCCACTATGCAGTGTTATATTTCACACAGTGTCACTGAAATACATGAAATTGGATTTATGCTGCTCTCTTTGCAGTGCATATACAAAGATAGACAATCCTGTGTATATAAATAAGAAATAACTGTTGCAGTTTGTTATTGAAAAACAGTAACTGTTACAATAAGTATTACAAGTAACAGTGTAAATTGTCTGATGTATCATTTTACATATCACTTCTGTTTATTGACAGAAAAACAGTGTTGCATCCCCTATACTGGGAACATGATTGGGCTGCATTACAGCATATAATTATGCCAAAGATAAGCCAATATGTTAACAGTTAAATGCGTTGAAGTGTATTATGATGTAATAAATTGTAAGCTTGCAGCAGGGCCCTCTAACCCCCAAGTCTGTCTGTCATTAACCTGTATGTTTTATCACTGTCTACTATTGTAAGGTAAAACGAGGGCTGAATAAGCCCAAGTGCAGTTAAGAGACTGTGAATTGGGCTGTGTTAATAAAGTTGATTGATATGGACTGGGCTTAGAAGGAGGGGTTAATTCCGGGCGGGAAGCCCCCACCAATGGGGGGCAAAGGGGGTTGCACCCCAGGTCAGGGGTATATAGGTTCAGGTAGCAGGGTTATGCTCCCTCTTTGATTTTTGATCTGCAGGGATCAGCGTCACAGGGAAGATAAGTACAGCTTTAAGCGTCTTACCTCAGCTTAAACATGTCTGGTAGGCCCAGAAGAAACGCCCCACCGCCGCGCTGGCTGGCGGACGCCGCGCGCCCGCTCAGCCATGTCCCTGGTCGTGGGGATATGAGTGGTCGCTCCGTGGCGACGGTAGCCGGTGGCGGCGGGTCGCGGCCTGTATCGCCTGCCGCTCATGGTAGCGGCGGGTCGGGCGTAGGGACCCCCCCTCCTGCTCCCTCCGTATGCGGCGTCCATCCCCCGGGAGCCGGGGGCGTCATGGCGGCGGGCGGCGGGGATGCCGGCTCTGCTGGGCTTGCGGCCGCGGCTCTTAGAAACGGAGAGCCGGGCGGCGCGTCATCAGTCCCCTCGCGCTCGCCAGGCTCTCTCACGCCGGGGGATGACGGTGGCAGCCAGGCAGGTTCCCCCTCACGTCACACCGCTGGGAGGGGGGAGAGTGTCAGTGAGGACGGAGACCGCGCAGCTCCCTGCGCGGTCTTGGTGCCTCAGTTGGGAGACAGGG
This sequence comes from Crinia signifera, assembly GCF_055691185.1. NCBI lineage: Eukaryota > Metazoa > Chordata > Amphibia > Anura > Myobatrachidae > Crinia > Crinia signifera. The sequence goes on from NC_139221.1 coordinate 124,227,016, forward strand.
GGACAGTAGCGCCCCCTGCCGACTCCCAGGATAACACCCACATGATAGGGGCGGAAGCGCCATCTGCTGGGCAATCAGCAGAGGCTCAGGCACAGGAGTCAGAGCAGGCAGGAATGGAGAGCAGGGGTGCAGGCTCACAGGGTGCCAACAACCAAGCTGGATATGTGGAAGTGGGTGAGGGTCGCCCGGGCAGGGGGCCCAGCCCTATGATGGTCATCACAGGTGGCCCCACGCCGGGGCAGTATAATGAAGGAAGGCCTCGGCTATGGCGTATGCAAGCGCCATGGGCGGGAGGGCAGTATGGGCATGGGGCAGCCCACCCCCCGGCCGGGGAGCTGTTTTATGAGGACCAGGGTCGGGGAGCAGGCGGTCAGCCTCCCCAGGGAAGCTTCGCACCTGGTTTGAGGGGGTATGGGACCCAAAATCAGCACAACTATGCGCCAGGCCCACAATTTAATAGGGCGCAGGGAGGTCCAACCCATTACTTCCCCCAGCAATTCATGGGTCAGCAGGGGCAGGGGCAATGGCCCATGCAGTATCAAACATTTGGGAGTTACGGCGGGCCTCAGTTCCCGTACTGGGGTTCTGGGCCCGGCCACTCTTTCAATGTAGGCATGCCAGCATACAACCCTTACATCCAACAAGGGGGATATGGTTTCCCGGGCTATCAAATGCAGCCATATGGGGGCTGGGCGGCGCCGCCAAGGGGCCATTTCGCGGGGAGCCCTGATAGTCACCTTAGGCAAAGTGAGGTTGTGGCAGATAGGCATAGGTTTAGCGCTCGCGAGCCGGCCTTGCAGACAGATTTAGGGACAGCTGAAGTTGGCGAACTGGCTTCGGGTTCACCCAGTCGCGCAGTTATTGACGCCCCTTCTATTTCAGCCTCCGAACCACGGCCAACTTCACCGATGCCGTCTTTAGAGTCGAGGTCTCGTGAGAGGTCGGCACACACAGCAACACCACGGTCGACTCAAGGGGAGAACGCATCAGCTGCCCAGACATCCAAGAGGGCGGAAGAATCATCGGCCGCAAAAGAAACCCCTGCGAGTGAATCAGTGGTTGAAGTCGATGAGAACACGTCGCAAGAGGGAGATGGTGAAGAGGAAGGGTCGTCTTCGGGTGAGTCAGGGTCTTCAGCATCTTCAGGTGGTAGTGATGATTCAGGCGCTACTAAGCGCCCGCGCAAGCTAGCGAAGCTAGTCGCGAAGCAAGTGGCAAAGGAGGTGCGGGGGAAAAAGCGTAAGAGGAAACCTAGCACACCAGCAGCGCCAGCAGATACTGAGGCATCGCACTGCTCTAATACAGCGGTAGCTCGAGGGCTCAGGAAGGGAGTTAGGGAAAAAATTCGCAAAGGTAAATTTATCGACTTCTTTACCATAACTACAGAAATGAAGAAAGAATTCGATAAAGCAAAGAAGGCTACGCCCAACGGCGAAGCTGCATTCAAGGGTTTCCATAATTGGTTAAGAGGATTTCTGGCTTTCTCATCATGTTACCTCACGCTTAGACCCACAGAATATTTGAACGTGATTAGGTATTTGCATCTCATAAACGAGACTTTTATGAGTTATAAGGGCCCGGCGTGGAGGGAATATGATGAGAAGTTCAGACTATGTCACGAGGGCACCCCCATCATGCCCATGGGCTCAAAACATGTTGAGATTTGGTGGGAGGTTATAGGAAAAAGCCAACCTATGACAGAACCCGCTGGGAAGAAGTCCTTTCAGGGGGGAAAAGCATCGGGGAAATCCGGGGGGAAAGGGCGTTGTTTCGCTTACAACGACGGAAAATGTGACAGAGGGGCCAAGTGCCGTTTTAAGCACGAATGTAAGATTTGCGGAGCAGGCCACCCTGCCAAATCCTGCAAAGGGGGTAGTAAGTCGGGGGACACTGGAGAGGGAGCGTCTAGCTCTAAGTAAGGCCGAATCCCCCATAGTCATACAACAGTTGGCTCTTTATTTAAAAGAGTACCCCAATAAGTTTGATGCAGAGTTTTTGTTGGAGGGTTTCGTTCATGGTTTCCCATTACCCATTCCAAAGAATTTTTACACGTCCACAAATAAGAATTTGAAGTCAGCCAGGGAATTGCCGGATGTGGTTAGGGACAAGGTGCTAACTGAGGTCAAGCTGGGCAGGATGGAGGGACCATTTGAGGTACTCCCTATACCGGGTCTGTGCGTATCACCGCTGGGAGTGGTGCCCAAAAAGACTCCAGGCAAATTTCGCCTGATACAGCACCTGTCCCACCCACCCGGCAATTCTGTTAACGATGCCATTCCGGAGGAACTGGCAAGCGTTCGATACCAATTATTCGATGAAGTTCTTAGTTTGGTTAAGAGTTTTGGCCCAGGGGCCCCTATGGCCAAGTTGGACATAGAATCTGCGTTCCGGTTGCTCCCACTGCACCCGGAATCGTTCAGATTTATGGGTTTTAAGCTGGAAGGGGCCTATTATATAGATAAATGTCTCCCCATGGGCTGTTCGATTTCTTGCTCATTTTTTGAAAAATTGAGTACTTTTCTTCAGTGGTGCATCCAGAGGGAAGCAAGAAGGGGACTGCCCTAGGGTAGTCCGAGGGCGCTGTCAATGGGGTGTATGTCAAGTGGAAGCTGCTACTTTAAGGGACTGAGTAGGTCCCTAAAAAAGGAGAATGAAAGAGAAAATGAAGTAGCGCTTAACAATGAGGAATAATCAATGTAAAAAACATTTATTATGCATAGAACCATTAAAAATTGATTATAACAACATATACATATACATATGAATAAAAATGGGGGAATGGTATTAAAAACTCTCAAAGGCCCTCTAATTGTGCCACTGTATTGAATAGGATCCTTTCCTATTATGCCGTCTGGGTGGAAAAAGAGTCCCAAAATGGAACGTTGCAGTTCTTTGAACTAGGGGTACATATGGCTATCCACTGGATTCAAAGTACACAATTGGAGATGGGTATAGTTACCACTGAATGTCCCTTTGGAGACTTGTATCCTTGTAGGACTGCTGTTGCTAGCTGTGATCTCCGTTTGAAGGGGTAAAGATGGATGAAAAGACTGTTTACTCCTGTGTCAGAATCACGATGGTTGTGGAGAGCAGGTGGAAATGTCCCGAACATGCAAATGCTCCAGAGTTGGAGGTGAAGACGGCTGGTTGGATCCTGGTTGGCACAATGGGCGATGGCAGTGGGGGGCCTTGAGAGTAAGCAGCTCCAACGCGTTTCACTGCCTCTAGGGGCAGCTTTTTCAAGGTTACCCTTGAAAAAGCTGCCCCTAGAGGCAGTGAAACGCGTTGGAGCTGCTTACTCTCAAGGCCCCCCACTGCCATCGCCCATTGTGCCAACCAGGATCCAACCAGCCGTCTTCACCTCCAACTCTGGAGCATTTGCATGTTCGGGACATTTCCACCTGCTCTCCACAACCATCGTGATTCTGACACAGGAGTAAACAGTCTTTTCATCCATCTTTACCCCTTCAAACGGAGATCACAGCTAGCAACAGCAGTCCTACAAGGATACAAGTCTCCAAAGGGACATTCAGTGGTAACTATACCCATCTCCAATTGTGTACTTTGAATCCAGTGGATAGCCATATGTACCCCTAGTTCAAAGAACTGCAACGTTCCATTTTGGGACTCTTTTTCCACCCAGACGGCATAATAGGAAAGGATCCTATTCAATACAGTGGCACAATTAGAGGGCCTTTGAGAGTTTTTAATACCATTCCCCCATTTTTATTCATATGTATATGTATATGTTGTTATAATCAATTTTTAATGGTTCTATGCATAATAAATGTTTTTTACATTGATTATTCCTCATTGTTAAGCGCTACTTCATTTTCTCTTTCGTGCATCCAGAGGGAGGCTGGCTCCAGAGGGGTGGCCCACTATCTGGATGATTTCCTCATAGCAGGACCAGCAGGTCGGGCAGAATGCGGGGAGACATTGCAAGTCGCGTTACGGGTTTTCAGTTCTTTAGGAGTTCCCATAGCCCACGACAAAACAGAGGGACCCGTAACGGTCCTGTCGTACTTGGGTATCGAAATTGATACCGGGAAAGGTTGCTGTAGGCTGCCAGCGGACAAGGTCCACAAGTTGCGGGAGCTGATAGATGATTGCAGGGCCAGAAAAAGGGTCCAGCTCCGGACTGTTCAGTCCCTGCTGGGTTCCTTAAATTTTGCCTGTAGGGTGATACCCATGGGCAGGGTTTTCTGCAGGAAACTGGAAAGGGCCACAGCGGGGGTCAGGGATCCACACCACACAATCCGCTTGGGAAAGGAAATCAAGGACGATTTGAGGACATGGTCCGAATTCTTGGTTAACTTTAACAGGCGCCTAATGTGGCAGTCCGATGCGGCTTCAAACTGGGACTTGCAGCTGTTTACAGACGCTGCGGGATCATCAGGTTTTGGTGCTTTCTTTCAAGGGGAATGGTGCTGCGGGAAGTGGCCGCAATCCTGGATTGACAGAGGGTTTACAGTAAACATGTTATTACTGGAACTCTTTCCCATTATAGTCGCAGTGGAGCTATGGTCTGGCCAACTAGCAAACAGAAACATAATCTTCTGGTGCGATAATTTAGGGGTTGTCCACGCGGTAAACAATCAAAGGCCAACATCACCGGAAGCATTGAGATTGCTGAGGCACCTTGTCCTTGTTTGTTTAAAGAACAATATCAATTTCAGGGCTGAGCACGTACCAGGGGTTGATAATGAGGTGGCAGATGCTTTATCAAGATTTCAGTTCACCAGATTCCGCGACCTAGCTCCAACAGCAGCCGAGACCGGCCTAAGTTGTCCAAATTCTGTCTGGCAGGTGATAGAGCCGGCATGACAGAATTGGCATTTCGGTCTTTGGCGCCAGCGACTCGTAGGGCATACGAAAAAGCCTGGGAGGATTGGTGTAGATACCAGCAGCTGCAGGAGGCTAGGGGTAAGTCTGTTGACGACTGCCTCCTGGCTTTTGTGTGGGACAATTACAAAAGTGGCCGGTCCAAGTCGGCTATGGCGGCGACATTGGCTGGAATAGCTTTTCATTGCCGTTTATTCAGCATGCCAGACCCAACGAAGTCTTTTATTCTCAGTAAAGCGATGAAGGGTTGGTCTCGGGTACAGCCAGTTCAACCAGATAATAGACGCCCTTTGGACGAGGCGAAGTTAGTAGAGCTATTGCAGGTGTTAGCATCGGTGGCAGACAATGACTCGGAGCTGGCACTCTTTAGGGTGGCTTACGCCTGGGCTTTCCACGGCGCATTTAGGGTTAGTGAGCTAACAGCGCGCAATAAGAAAGTACACTCGGGCATACTTTGGGAGGATGTGGTGGTTGGCAAGGAACAGGTGCTATGCAAGCTGAGGAGGTCTAAAACAGACCAGCAAGGCAGGGGCACCTGGATTACGCTAAGACCACACCTAGACAAGAGTATTTGCCCAGTTACTCTAGCTGGCGAGTATGTAGCAGTGAGACAAGGCGCGGCCGCACAATTCTTAGCACACGCAGACGGATCGCCGCTAACGAAGTTTCAATTCGCTGCCATAATGAAAAAGGGTCTAGCTGCGATAGGGCTAAGACCTGAGGAGTTCGGAACGCATTCGTTCAGAATTGGCGCAGCTACGTCAGCAGCAGTGGCAGGCTTGCCACAGAGCGCAATCAAGGCCGTGGGCAGGTGGAAATCCAATAGCTTTAAGAAGTACGTTAGAGTTGAAATGCTTTAAGTATAAAATATAAGTGTAAGTTAATTATAAGTTAAGTATAGTATGCGCCTGTTGCGCGGGTCCAAAAACGTCTCGTTTACAAACGGTTGGGGAACGGCTAGCGTTCCGCAATCGTCGGTGTGGAGTGAATTTTTTATTTTTCCTCTAAGAGGTGCTTAATTCAATCTGGCCCCAAACTAAGAAGCCCTCTTGAGGTTTTTGAGTTTTTCACCTCCACTTGGACCTCAGTCAAAACCCGTTAATTGTTACTATAGAGCATAAGTATAGATACTAATCATTAGGTTTTGCTTCCTTTTCAGCCCTTCCCCCTCCCTTTGGCCCCACAGGGGTAATTTGGTTTGTAGGTCACTCATATGTTTTCTGGGCGGAAAGAAACATCCTAGCCAGAACCTCGCCAGTGTTAGCGAAGGCGAAATCAGTGAGATGGTTAGGTGTTAGAGGCATGTTGTGGAAGGACCTACTGGGGTTTTTAGAAAAGAAAAGTAACGGTTTTGTCAAGCCTGATACCCTAGTTATACATTTGGGAGGCAACGACCTGGCTAAAACTACAGGCATTGCTTTAAGGATAAAAATGGAAAAAGACCTGATGGTTTTGTTACGTAATTGGAGCGGCTTGAAGCTGGTGTGGTCAGACATTGTACCACGTTTTTCTTGGAGAGGCGCCAAAAACCCCGAGGCGATTGAGAAGGCTAGGAAAAAGTTGAATCACGCTTTGACCAGGTTTGTCTTAAGGCAAGGGGGAGTGGCAGTTAGGCACCCGAACATTGTGAAAGAGAAACCAGGCATGTACAGGCCAGATGGAGTGCACCTCTCAGAGGAAGGCATGGCGGTTTTTCTGGGTGATATTTTTAAACAGTCAATATAGTTGGTGTGTATGTCGTAGGGTATGGCGGGGCATTGGTACTGGGTGCACAGGGCAGTAGAGAGTACCATTGCTGTGGCGGGACAGCACCCTCGACCAGGATTCTAGAAGGGTGTCAGGTGGTCCCTGCGTGGTATTACCCCTCTCCTTGCCAGGAGGGCGGACGGGCCTCGACTCAGCGCGGTGGGGCGACGAACATTTAGGCGGATATGTTCGCGTCAGGCCTTAGAGGCGGGGGGATGTCCACGCAGGGCGGGCTGTGCCTTTGGTAAGGGGTGTTTAGGAATTTGGGAACGACCTGGTCGTTGCCCGGGGCAACACCCCTGAACGGTCTCTGGTCTCAGGTGCCTGGTCTTTGCCATCCCCTTTATCGGGGGTCATACCAGTTTCTTAAATAAATAAGTATGACAGTTTAACCTAAGCTATTGGTGTCGCGTCTTTATTTTAGATAAGTGTCCACGTGTGAAGTTATTTCTAGGCCGTTATGTAGTTATAAGAGTACAAGCAACATATTCACTAGGCTACTTAGGTAAAACGAGGGCTGAATAAGCCCAAGTGCAGTTAAGAGACTGTGAATTGGGCTGTGTTAATAAAGTTGATTGATATGGACTGGGCTTAGAAGGAGGGGTTAATTCCGGGCGGGAAGCCCCCACCAATGGGGGGCAAAGGGGGTTGCACCCCAGGTCAGGGGTATATAGGTTCAGGTAGCAGGGTTATGCTCCCTCTTTGATTTTTGATCCCCACCCTCCCTTCCCTTTTTCTAAAAGGCTTCGCCTCACAAAAAATTTGATTCAATTGGCTAAAGTTTTTTAAATTGGCGGGACAGCACCCTCGACCAGGATTCTAGAAGGGTGTCAGGTGGTCCCTGCGTGGTATTACCCCTCTCCTTGCCAGGAGGGCGGACGGGCCTCGACTCAGCGCGGTGGGGCGACGAACATTTAGGCGGATATGTTCGCGTCAGGCCTTAGAGGCGGGGGGATGTCCACGCAGGGCGGGCTGTGCCTTTGGTAAGGGGTGTTTAGGAATTTGGGAACGACCTGGTCGTTGCCCGGGGCAACACCCCTGAACGGTCTCTGGTCTCAGGTGCCTGGTCTTTGCCATCCCCTTTATCGGGGGTCATACCAGTTTCTTAAATAAATAAGTATGACAGTTTAACCTAAGCTATTGGTGTCGCGTCTTTATTTTAGATAAGTGTCCACGTGTGAAGTTATTTCTAGGCCGTTATGTAGTTATAAGAGTACAAGCAACATATTCACTAGGCTACTTAAGCGCAACGGAATCTGCTGAGCTATATAAGAAACTGTAAATAAATAAATAAACAAATACATCTAATGTTTAGGGGAAAAAAAAACAAGAACATTGATTAAAAAAATAACAGGTTAATCATTCTATGAGTGGTGTCCAGCAGTACATATATGCCAATCACTGTGTTCATTTCTAGGCAGCAGGGCCGTCTTAACAGCAGTGTGGGCACCTGGGCAAAGCAATGCACTGGGGCCCTTACCCATTCTCCCCTCCTAGGGGTGGGGGGTGGTATCAGCAGCAGCTTTGATGTCCCACGGGTGGCAGGGGTGCTCTATCTTCCATTCAACATGTAGGACCTGAAGCAGTAACTTCTGCTAACTACTCCTTTACTGCACAGGTGGTGGGAGGGTGAACATTAACATGTGGAAGGGGGCACTGAGCTGTATGAAGGGTCCCTTGTAAATGACTTCCAGGGAGGTAGGGGGTGTTTTATACGTAGGGGAGGGTTGGATAATGGAGTGGGCTTAATATTCGTCATTTTCCGGTGGAAGTGCAGCTTGTTTGACTGCAGATATCGCCATTATCTGGAAATAGATTTCTTAGCCTTCAGTAGTATAAAAACCTAAAGTCCCAACTTTCAGAAGGTGCTGGGAATTTGGGTATCAGTGATCAGGAGCCAGAGCAATCCATTGACAAAAATATAAAACTACACCAGACGTTTGGAGCTGGAGCAGGGACCGGCTGCTGGAAGGCTGATATCTCTGGCTCTGGGCATGATAGAGACAAGCCGCTAGTGTCAGAGAGAACCTGAGAAATATGACTGGAAATTGTAATTAACAGGTCGGATGTGGACTGCTGCTTTGAAGTTGGATATCTGCAGTTCCCCAGGGCCGATTTTCAAAATTCTGGTATCCCTGGAAAAAGGGGATCCTCAGCTATCAACATAGAGCCCTTATACGCCTGGGGCCCCTGGGCAAGTGCCCATTAAGCCCATACAAATAGACGGCCCTGCTAGGCAGGACTGATCAGCAATACTTATTACAGCATAATGCACTTTAATGTATTTAACTGTTAATATATTGGCTTATCTTTGGCATAATTATATGCTGTAATGCAGCTGCAGGTGGGGCAGATGTAACATGTGCAGAGGGAGTTAATGTGGCCATACATCTACAGATTTATTGTCCGATCTGTCTGTTTGGAACAAAATACTGGTAATGGATGAGAGCACTTTGCTTTGAAATGCTGGAAAACTGCCAAAAACTGTCATTCAGATATTACCAGGTGTTTGTTCCAACCGGCCCAATCTGACAATCGATCTGTAGATGTATGGCCACCTTTAGATTTGTCTTGAGTCATTTTGTTTCTGTGCAGGGTAAATACCTGCTGCATTATTTTTACACTGCAATTTAGATTTCAGTTTCAACACACCCCACCCAAATTTAACTCTCTCAGCACGTTACATCTGCCCCACCTGCAGTGCAGCATTTGTTTTGCCCATTTTGAGAACAAATTTGTACTGCGATCAGGTCTGATTAAGGGCTATTATGCAGTGTTATATTTCACACAGTGTCACTGAAATTCCATTTAGAGTATTTGTGCTTCTTCTATTATAAACACGTTCAGGAGAAAACACACAATATTCACAATTGTGACCATGAAAATGGGTCAATTATCAGGGATTTTCTCCCACCAAAGTCAGTCACTTTGCACTAGGACAATCTCGTACTCTCTGTTACTATGCTAAAGTATATTAATGAACCACTCTAAGACATCCAGACATAATTTTAACTAGATCGGAGCATCTTCATAGTTTTCGTTATTTTCACCTAAAAAGTGAAACTTTAGGCCTCTTGCCAGAACAGAAGATGTTGACTCAGATCAAAATGCTTTTGCACGTTTCTTATTCAGGTCAAGTCACAACTTTCTCACACTAGCCGATTTTGAATTTCTCAATTTCAGTTTTCTCACTCTGCCCTAATATATATATATATATATATATATATATATATATATATATATATATATATTTATTAAATATATATATTTCCCACTGCTTCTTACAGTTGTGTATTTTTATGCATATTGGCCTAATAGGGGACAACTATGTCCCTTTATATGCAGCAGCTTTAGAAAAAAACACTAACAAGCATGTCTGCCTTCTTGGTAGTCTTTCTCTTTCCATATTTTACAAACACAGCATACAAAATCATATAACCTCAATGGTTATATCAATAGTTCTTAGTGCTTTATCTGTCTCCAAGCTTTGACACAATTCCACCCTGGGGCTCCATCTATTGTTGAGTTTTTTTAGTTATTCACAACAAATCCCTTTATCTTCAAGGGATGATATTGGCCAGAAGTCACATCTCAGGTACCAGGAGATATTAATGTACTGTATGTTGTGGTACCCAGCACAATTAGCTAGAATAATTTTTTTTTTTTTATGACATTTCACTTTAAATGCTGTTTGGTTGTTTGCTGTTGGGGTGGCGCATGTGATGTTAGTATGTATTTGTATCAACATCATTTGAGTAACCATGCAAAGTACACCTGGGCAGTATGAAAAAACTGTCGTTATATGTTCTGTGGCATCTGAGAGGCACATAGTGTTAAGGTTAAGGGTGACTGCTCCTATTTATAAAACTTACAGTCATTTCAAATAAACCCAAAAGGGCACAGAATATTCAAACGTTTCTGCAATTTCGGATACAGACTCTGAGAACCATGCTATGACTACCACAGGCTTGCAAAGCAGAAATGAGATAAGTTGAAGAGGCTTGTTCAGCGTCAGATACAGTAGGCCTGCAGATAAGAGACTCTCATGGAGTTGTACATTACACTATATATTCTGCACACAGCAAATCACCAGCTAATAAACTACTTGAAGAGGGAAAGGCCTCTCAATTATGCAGCTTACTCTGCTGCTGACGCATATTTTTCCATGACTGAACATTTCATATGTATAAGCCTCTATGGAAAGCAGAAAGTATGAAAATAATTCTTACATAATAACGAGTCATAGCATGATTATAAATCTTAGAGAAATAAAAAACAATTAGAACCATATTTTGTGATTCACCCCACAGGAATGCGTACTCACATTTGGATGTATCTGGTCACATTAGAAATATTTTATACTACAAAGCATATCAATTTGTTGCAAAGACTTTTATCTTTTATATATGGAGCCTAAAATCTGTCTCACTTTTGCTCATTAGAGAACTACATTAAGATCTTACCCTCTTCCTCCTCTCCCAGTTAGAAGCAGAGAGAAATGAAACAGAGAGGTTGGGAGTGATGAAAGATGGAGAGGAGGAAGTACAGTAGATACAACAGAGAAAGGGGGTACCAAGATGAAAGGTGGGACCAGTGGTAGGAAGTTGTGGTAAGACACCACTTGGGTTCAATTACTAAGATGGGAGTTCTATAAACCCCTCATTGCCTGAAGTCTGTAGCCTTCATCCAAATGCACCCGAAATCACAATGCCTCCAATGAGAAATAACTCCCCTGGACTCACAAACAAACACCCATCCAAGAGGTGGGAGAGAGGAAGATACGGGAGTAGGCCAGAGATTAGAGTGGCAGGGGACAAAAGAGATGACAGATCAAGACAGATGGGGACAAAGATGTAAGAAACATGGCGGGGGGGGGGGGGGGGGTGGAGCATAAGGTTGGAGAGGCACGTTTGACATGAGGCAAGGAAAATGTGGATTGAGGATGAGGAGACACAGTGAGGCATGTGGCTGGAGAAACACAGGGAGAATGAGACTGGAGAAACATAAGGGGTGGGGACTGGGTTAAGCAGGTAATTCACGAAAGTTTGAAGGATCGGGCTGTGGGCAGTGGGTGTGTTATAATGACAGAATGACCGTGTATATTTTCCCAACAATCGCACACCTGATATACTTCCAACTCTCACCAAAACCCCCTCACAGAGCCACACTGTATCACTTCACAACTGTAGCACAACAGTAGCATAATTCGCAGAGACACTACTCAAAAAAAGAAGCACATCCCAGCCTCACTGAACACAGCCTCTCCCTGCCTCTCTAACAGCAGCAAATCCCTGCCTCACTGACCACAGCCCCTCCCGGCCTCACTGACAGCAGCACATCCCTGCCTCACTGACCACAGCCCCTCCCGGCCTCACTGACAGCAGCACATCCCTGCCTCACTAACCACAGCCCCTCCTTGCCTCTCTTACAGCAGCACATCCCTGCCTCACTGTCCACAGCCCCTCCCAGCCTCACGGACAGCAGCACATCCCTTGGATATACACAAATGTGAATGAAACAGGATCTGCGCAAAAGGAGGCAGCTGGGACGTGCACTCTATGGGGGTGTTCTTCCTCACCCCAAACACATATACACACAAAGCAGGCAGAGTACCCTTCAGCAGCGCTTCAAAATATAAATAAATCAAGATACTTCCCCTTTTGTATTTCGGGGGGGGGGGGTTCCTCCTTAGTAGTGGAATGATGTTATATCCATATGTGGAAGAAGAATATGGTCATAGCGTAATACAGTTTTTTAATGGCACATATATTTTAAAATATAATTTTTTATTTTTTTAAATAATTTTTCAAAAATAATTTTTCACATAAAAATCCATACAAATAGGTATTGCACACAAAACATAAAGTGTCTCCGATGGTCAAATAGATAGCTGGCAAACTATTACCGGAGATGGTGGAACTGAATGATTAGAGACAGTTCAGAAAAGAGATTGCCTGGATACCCACTCCCTCTCCCAACATTTTAAAATTAAGCACAATTGTTCCCCTTCCCATATAAAAAAATGTTTGGGGTTCAAGTTGGTAGAAGGTGATAGAAGTAGAAGAGACACAGATACCCAATTGGCAAAAACAGAGATGAGACTCATCTACGATTTTAATACACTGAAACCGCACGGCTTAAATGCCGATTTTGAATTAAAATGTTTTTTATGATATTTTAAATGCTTATGCTTTTTATATGTCCCCCTTATGTTGTATTAATTTATGCTCCCATATCGATATTTAATGCTGCTTTTTTCTTCTAATAATTTAAAGATAATATGGACACTAAGGGCGGAAGCCTGTATAACAACCAGGATCACAGTAAGGGCGGAAGTGGGAAGCGTATGTGCTCCGGGTGATCGGCGGTCCAGCCGGGACCCTCAGCACTGACGTGATTGCTCCAGAACAGTGTATCAAGCGGCTGCCCTGACAGGCAGCATAGGGAGGAAACATTTATGGATGGACACGTTTTAAGACGGTAACTATGGTGACTGTAAACTTCCGGTCCTACGTATGGAACGGAAGTGAGACTCAGACAGCGGATATTTAACCCCTTCCCGACATATGACGTACATTTACGTCATATGTCGGTTGGGGGTGAATCAAGCCAGCTCACGGAGTGAGCTGGCTTGATAGAGAGCAGGTAATGGCTGTATATTACAGCCATGTCCCTGCTCTCACGGCCACGAGCGGCGAGTTCGCCGATCGCGGCCGTTTAACCCTTTAAGCGCCGCGGGCAAAGCGCCCGCAGTGCTTAAATAGCTGATCGGAGGGGGGGCGCCCCCCTCCGGCGCCGATCGGGGCCCCCCGCAGCGCGATCGGAGGGTGCCGATCGGTTGCCATGGTAGCCAGGGGTCTAATGTAGACCCCTGTGCTGTCCGTGTATTCATACCTATTACATCCTGCCTCAGGCAGGATGTAATAGGAAGTGCAAAAAATCACTACGTTCAGCCATAGAGCTCTATGGCTGAACCTAGTACAGGCGATCGCGCCCCCTAGTGGTCAAGTACACTAGGGGGCCTTGTAGTAAAAGTAAAAAAAAAAAAAAAATAAAGTTTAAAAATAAAAAAAAAATAATAAAATATTAAAAGTTCAAATCACCCCCCTTTCCCCATTTCCCAAATAAAAATAAATAAATAATAAAAAAAATAAACATATTTGGTATCGCCGCGTTCCTAAAAGTCCGATCTATTAAAATATAACATTAGTTATCCCGCACGGTTAAAGGCGTAAACGGAAAATAATCCCCAACGCCAAAACTACGCTTTTTGGTCGCATCGCGTACCCAAAAAAAAATAGCTAAAAGAGATCAGAAAGTCGCCCATATCCCATAATGGTATTAATTAAAAAGTACACTTCAGCCCGCAAAAAATGAGCCCTCACCCAGGTCCGTAGGTGGAAAAATAAAAAAGTTATAAGCCGCAGAACATGGCGACGCGACGCAAATTCGAAAAACCGTAACATTTTCTATTTTTTTTTTTAGTGGTAAAATGTAACGAAAACTATATAAGTTTGGTATTACCGGAATCGTAACGACCCATAGAATAAAGATAACCCATCATTTTAAACGAACTATGAACTCCAAAAAAACCGTAACCAGCGCAAAATTGTGGAATTGCGTTTTTTTTTTTTTTTACCCCACATTGAATTATTTCCTGATTCCCCAGAATATTATACGGTATAGTAAATGGTACCATTAGAAAGTACAACTTGTCCCGCAAAAAAAAAGCCCTCATGTGTCTATATAGCCGGAAAATTAAAAAAGTTACGCTTATTTGAACACAAGGAGGAAAAAAAAAAAAAAATTACCTTAAAAGGCAATGTCGGGAAGGGGTTAAACCCCACTGGAGACAGCACACAAACCATTCAGGAGCCTTGATAAAGACCAGACCTTTGGTTGAAACGTGTTGGCGTGACCCTGATGGGAGAATAGACTGCTGACCACAATACCAGGGGATTGCCTCCAGAAACGAGCTGCCCGGGCTGCCACTCTGTGTGACAATCTCTTTTCTGAACTGTCTCTAATCATTCAGTTCCACCATCTCCGGTAATAGTTTGCCAGCTATCTATTTGACGATCGGAGACACTTTATGTTTTGTGTGCAATACCTATTTGTATGGATTTTTATGTGAAAAATTATTTTTGAAAAATTATTTAAAAAAAAAAATTGTATTTTAAAATATATGTGCCATTAAAAAACTGTATTACGCTATGACCATATTCTTCTTCCACATATGGATATAACATCATTCCACTACTAAGGAGGAACCCTCCCCCCCCCCCCCCCCCCCCCCCCCGAAATACAAAAGGGGAAGTATCTTGATTTATTTATATTTTGAAGCGCTGGTGAAGGGTACTCTGCCTGCTTAGCAGCACATCCCTACCTCCCTGACAGCTGGACATTGCAGCCCTGCTGACAGCAGCACACCCTTACCTCCCTGACAGCAGCATATCAATGCCCTACTGACAGCAGCATACCACTATCTCACTGACAGCATTTTGTAGCCTCACTGGCAGCAGCACAATCTTGCCTTGCCCTCACTGACAGCAGCACATCACAACATCACCGACATCAGCACAGCATAACATCGCTAACAGCAGCCCTTCACTGCCTCACTGACAGCAGCACATCCCTGTGTCACTGACATCAGCACATCCCTGCCTCATTTACAGCAGCACATCACAACCTCCTCACTGAAAGCAGCACATCCCTGCATTACTTACAGCAGCACATCACAACTTCACTGACAGCAGCACACCTTCGCCTCACTAATAGCTGCGCATTGCTACCTCACTGACAGCAGCATGTCACCACATCGCTGACAACAGCACATCACTGCTGGCCCAGCATTTGAAATCTGGTCATATTTAAAAAAATTGACCAATATTAGGATGAATCTGTCATCCTATATAGACATGAATAAAAATGTACAGTATTTTCGCATACTATCACTGGAAAGCTTTTACTATACTATTCACATTTATGTTGTTTTTATTACTATGATATTTTAAATACTGAAAAAGTTAGTGCCCCCAAAAAGAGTTATTTTCTTTTTTGTCCCACAGTGTACTGTATTTTAGGTCTGTAAGCCAGCAGAGGTATATGGGACAGAGCTGTTGATTGGTAGCCTAGTAGCTTTGCACTGCAGTGCAACTGAAGTAGAGCAGTCACAGTGCAAGTGTTAACTGAAAAATCATTGGGCCCATTTATGGTGGGGAACCATCCGATTTTCTGCCAGCGATGGCAAAAACACTTGGGGTTATTCAAACCTGATCACTGCTGGACGATTCAGCAGAGCCCTGCAAACAGCCATCGCCAAGACAGAGTAAAATCCTGCACTGGACAAGTCTGTGAAAGCCTTGCTAAAGTCACGCCGATTGGCAGCTATCTGCAAATCCACATGCAACTCACCATCAAATGATTTTCCCAGTCTGTGCAGTCTGTGTGTAACCCAGAACCTACTCTAACTGTGCGATAGTAATAGGCTGATTGAGGCCGGAGCTGATGTCACACAACCTCCATGTGTTTTTCCTGACACCCCCAGAAAACGGCCGGATGACAACCATAAAAGGCAGCTTCCTGTCAATCAACTTGCGAATGGCGAGCAATCAGCTAAGACGCTTGATTTTGTCACTGTTTGGGCTCCCACATGTGTGCTATGATCTGTATGCATGTGCAGTTCTTTGATAATCAGCTGTCTTGCAAATTCACACAGCAGTGATTAGGTCTGGACCAAGTTGTTAGCACCGGGGTTTTCTGTGTTCCTGGCTGTGACCTGGGTGGGCCAGTGGAGGGAGCTGGAAACAGGGTTGTTTTATGTATTAGAAGGACATACACTGGGACATCAATGTATAGCTGAAACAGAGGATTGGCAGAGACCAGGAACAGGGGTGCAGAGTCTAGGGAGCCCCGCAAGGAGCTTTGGACTTAGCTGCGCCCGATGAGCAGGTCACAGACCCCTGCCCTGGTCCTAGAACTTAGCTAACTGGTGACAGAGGACTCTGGGGAGTGTATACTAGGGATCTTGAGAAAGACTTAAGGTGCACATACACTAGTAAGATTTATCTTCAGATCTGGGTGGTTGGAACAAAAACATGGTTATGGATGAGTGACCGTTTGACAGTTTTCCAGCATTTCCAAGCAAATGGTCAACTCTAATTTGCTCTCATCCATAACCAGGTTTTTGTTCCAACCAGACAGATCTGCAGATAAATCTGCGTGTGTATGGCCACCTTTAGACTTAGGTGGCCCTACACACGCAGATTTATCTTCATATCTGGCTGGTTGGAACAAACACACGGTTATGGATGAGAGCAAATGACAGTTGATCATTTGCTTGGAAATGCTGGAAAACTGACAAACTTTCACTCATCCATAACCATGATGTTTTTTTCCAACCAGCCAGATCTGAAGATAAATCTCACTAGTATATGGGCACCTTAAGTCTAAGGACTGAGGGTATCAATGGTCATTGGCCTGGAGCCGGTGATGACAGGAGGCATTGGCCTGAGAGCTGGGGATGGTTGCTGACGGCCCAGGAGCCAGAGGTAAGTATCAACGGCCTGGTAGCCGGAAGTGAGCATTATAATTTAAAAACACGGTACTCGTGTATTATCTGGACGCCCATCGTATTGCATACCCCTAATTAAGGTATTTTATTATTTATTTATTTACAGTTTCTTATATAGCGCAGCAGATTCCATTGCGCTTTACAATAGTAGACAGTGATAAATCAAACTGGGTAACAACAGACAGACTTGGGGGTTATAGATAATACACAAGTACCAAAAACACTTATAATAGTTTGAAAATGAATCTTAAATATGAACACAAATGCAAATCTGAGCTACATTATCTATATTATATCTATATAAAAAAAAGAACTGTTTTTTTTTTTTTTTGTGGCCCCTTCGCATCTAGCAACAGTAGAGTAACATCCAACAAGGTCTATAGGGCCTTGCTGTCCTTGCAAGGCCTGGGAATGTTACACAGAGTTCTGCAGGCTGTTGGGAATTGTAGTTTAAAATGGAAACACATTTCACACTATTTACAGAGTGCAGATAACAGAGCTAGACTACAACTCCCAGCAGCTCCTGCGGTACTAAGCGACACATATCCAATCTGTAATAGCAGCTGTGTTATTGTGTTACCAAGTGTTATTGGTGATGAGCTATTACCATACAGTACATAATACAAGAGGTGAAAATCAGATTTTTGGTGTTTTAATGCACAATGGAGATGAGTGATGATTCTATCACTAAAATAATATTACTTTTATGACAGACTTAAAAAACTCCATAAATTTTGTTGAAAATTCACTCATTAAGAAAAAGCCTTGAAGACTAAGCGTAATTAATTTCACAGTAGATCCGCCCCTGGTCACAAAAAATGACAAGGTAGGACAAAGGTAATTTGCTCAAATTAATGTTGTCCAAGCAAAGCAGCTCAGTGATTATATCATGGAGGGGGGATTGCTAGGCACATACATACATGTGCTGGATCATCCCCCCCAGGTATCGCCAGTGTTCAGTGTATCAACATCTATAGGTGAGTATTTGTCTCATTTACTGTCTTGTGTGTTCAAAAAGGAGCACTCATATTCTGTGTATCACCTCAAACTTGTATTGCTTATTTAAGGAGGGATAGATCTCAGTATACCCAGACAGGCCGATCCCCAAGTGAAGCACCACGTTATCTTTCAAAACATGCTCAGGCATTGAAGAGGCACCTGCATGTACAGCAGCACCTGTGTGGTTCACAGCGGGATCCAAGTGTGATCACTGCTCTTCCACTGGAGCTATGGGGTGCTCCTGCATAGTTAACTGGCTCTATCCCAGGATTCAGACTCGGTGGCACCCCCTAGATCCTGGCACCCTAGGCAGCTACCTAAAGCTGCCTAGTGATAGAGCCGACCCTGGTTAGGCCTTGTTACCCTCTGCCATCTCCACTAAGCACTGTGATTAAAGAATATTGCAATATCTGCATTTAATGAGATACCTGCTACTGTATGTGACCACAATTAATCGATGTCCCAGAAAGCCATGCATGCTAACCACCATTAAGGGACTCCAAATTCTATTTTGCTTTGAGAAAAAGGGATGCTCATGTCCCAGTACACATATTGGCAGGCATCATATTGGAGGTTGGCTGTTGGCCCATAAAAATAAATGATTGAAGAGTATGAAAGGTTGCTATGGGGCAAACACCTACGTTTTTGGGTACATCCTCGGACTAGATTTTGGAAATATTTGCTCCAATCATGTTACTCAAGGAACAATTCTAAAGGTGCGTACCCACGGTACGATTCATGTTTCGTCCGATATCGTATGCGATGTCACGGGAACGCACTATAGGCTAAAAACCATCAGATTTGGACTGAAAATAATGTACGATCTGCAAACGATATGGTATACGATCTGACGTCACAGCTACTTGGCTAGATCCTGGACGATCACAGTGTTTGCATAATGGGCAGGGATTTCAAAAAAATAACAAACCCCTCATTGGCAGGCTGTAGAAGTGGGTGTTTGCAGGGTTGTATAAAGGCTCAGCAGCCATTTTAAAATTATTGCATTTGTGCAGAGTGACTAGTTTGTATTTCCTCATCAGGTTATTGCAGCTAGTGTGCTAATCAACCTTTTCCAAGGTCAATAATGGATACTTTTCATTGCAATATGCTGGCAGCATATGCAGGAGCTGCTGTGATAGCAGAAAGGGAGAGCTCTAATGATGAGAGAGGAAAAGGCCCCAATAGGGCAAGGCGATCCTGCTGGACCAAGCATTGGCTTTTACAGAGGGAAACTCTCTCTCATATGCCACTACTTGTCCAGATTCGTGAAAACAACCCAGTAGACTACCGTAACTACCTGCGGATGGATGACAGTACATTCCAGGAACTGCTGGGACTGGTGAGGCCCTATATCCAAAGACAGGATACCACCATGCGGAGGGCAATACCTGCAGAGGACAGGCTGATCGTCACTCTGCGTTTCCTGGCAACAGGTAGATCCCTAGCGGATCTGAAGTTTGGGTCCTTGATTTCTCCTCAGGCTTTGGGCCGTATAATTCCTGAAACCTGCAGGGCCCTATATGCTGTCCTCAAGCCACAATACTTGAAGGTAAGGACAATTTAAAAGTCACATTAGTTGTAAATATGTATTCACAGCATCCTCCGTAGAGTATATGCTAATGCACATGGTCCCATTGTGTTCCCACTTAATTGCTTTATTTGAAGTGTCCTTTGTTCTCTATGTGTGCTCCCCGCATGCTCTGAAAGCAGCAGCAGACATATACCTAGAGAAATGAGCACACACCAAATACATTGTTTAATGTTGTAAAATCTGAATTAAACCAGACACCGCTTAAGATTGCTGACCACCCCAGCGGCAAGGCTTACGGAGACGAGGAGGGGGAGAGTTGGGGTGGGGTGGCCCGTAACTGTGTGGTGGCTTTTTTATGGGGCAGGAGAAATCTGCCCAGGTTGGTTTGTTGTACCCCAGTAAAACACAACAAGCATGGGCTTAATACAGGCCTGGCCAACCGCTGCCTCTCAAGATGTTGTGCAACTACAAATCACATCATGCCTTGCCACAGTTCAGCAATAAAGAAAGGTAGTGTTTAAACTGTGGCAAGGCATGGTCGCATTTGTAGTTTGGCAACATCTGTCCATCCTTAATATATATCATACATGGTTTGCAAAGTATAATTATGTCTAGAAGTGTGTACTGCCAATCAATTGTCCTCCTTGGGAAGGCTCAATTGTGAGCATCAACAATGAAATATGCTATAAAGTGATGTAAATATAAACCTCAAATGAAAATCATTTTTCTTCAACCTTTTTTTCTAGTTTCCTACTACCCGTGAGGAATGGCAGGGTATTGCGGCCGATTTTGAGACCAGATGGAACTTTCCAAACTGCGGAGGGGCCATCGATGGGAAGCATGTCCGCATTACACAGCCACCCAAATCTGGTTCCTTGTACTATAACTATAAAGGGTTTTTTAGTGTAGTACTGCTGGCGATAGTGGACGCCAATTATGAATTTGTTTATGTGGATGTGGGTAAAAATGGCAGGGCATCAGATGGAGGTTCACTGAAAGACACTCTTTTTTACCAGCACCTTGCCACAAAGCGCCTAAACCTCCCTTCTAGTGATGATTGCCAAAATGGACTAAATTTTGTTTTCCTAGCTGACGAGGCATTCGCACTCCATGAGCACATCATGCGTCCCTATCCTCAGAGAGTGCTTAATCAGGAGCGTCGTATTTTTAATTACAGGCTTTGCAGGGCGCGACGCACTGTGGAAAATGCCTTCGGCATAATGAGCAACAAGTTCAGGATTTTCCACAGTGCAATCAATATGCGCATCGACAAAATCCAATGGATAGTGCTTGCAAGTTGTGCCCTGCATAATTTTTTGAGGCGCAAATCAAGACACGAATTACCTGTAGTGTCAGAACCGGAACCAGCACAGCAGTCTCAGGACATCGATGGGTGGACCTCCCTTAATGCAAACCCACTGGCACATGGCTCATCACAGCGTGCAAAGCAGGTCAGAGACCAATACCTGGCCTACTTCAATGGAGAGGGTGCATTGGACTGGCAGCTTCAAGCAATTGTCCAAAAGAGGGGACAAAGGAAGAACAAGACAGGGTTTTGGGGCACGCTTAAATGAAAATTAGAAAAATAAGGTAAATGGCAATAGAATTAATATATAACTTTTAATAGATTTCACTTAAAATACGTATGCACGTCAAAACGGCGGCGTCAAGAATATGAGACTTGTAGACAACAGACGATATGTCAGGACTACAAGACAAAAACAAAAACAATAAATGTTTAATAACAATAAAATATTATTAAATTATTTACTATAATAGTAAGTAATGATCTCTGCTGGTTGGCGAAGATTCTTAACACCTGGGGGACCACCCCCAATTTGGTGGGACGTCAGAAAATAGAATAGTATGGTATAATGCTCGTATATCTCACTGATTGATGTGAATTAGTAGTAGGTAGTCGGAGAGGGAATAAAGGGAGGAGAAAGAAGAATAGGACAGTGGTCCTTACTGGGGTGCCTGATGTTGTATAATCACCTGATGCTGATACGACACCAAATATTCCCCATCAGTCCCCCAATGGGTACTGATCTGGCCAATGACTGTTTAGCTGCTGAGATCAGACGAGATCAGGCGGCTCAGTGATGTATGGTCGTATACTCTATCTGGCGGAGCAACACAGGGATTGCATGTTGGACCGACAGACACTTCTGCTTTCCAGGGGCAGCTAAAAACCACAGCCTGTTACGTGAAGTATTGCAGGATGGGTCTAGTCTTGACCATGGATGAGAGAGTGATGAATAATGGAGATGACAGGTATTAAGAGTATTGCAATTTAACAGGTCCTTCTGCTATCCTCCATCATATGATAATATCAGATGGGGGTTGAGAGTGATGACCTGGTAGTGCTCAGCTCAAGAAAATAGAAGATCAAGAGGTTGGTAGGTAATGGAGGGAGGAATGTGCCCCCCCTATCCGGACGGTCTAACTGGTGACATGAAGGAGTTACATGAACACCAGAGTAGATTTGGGGGTTGTGTTGTACAATTCTGTAATTATTCAGTCACTGAGGGACAATAAGGTATAACTGAGTCCCAAAGCAAAAGCACTGATGGTAACACATATATGATGAAAAAATATCACAGATGCTGGTATAAGAAGATTTGAGTTCACGGTAAGGAATTACCAGTAAATTATTGTAACAGAAAACAACAGTCACAGATAACTCGTAGGTAGTGTGTTGTTAGATACACAAGTTAACTTAACTTAAGTTACACAAGTTAAGTTAGATACACAAGTTAACTTAACTTGTGTATCTAACAACACACTACCTACGAGTTATCTGTGACTGTTGTTTTCTGTTACAATAATTTACTGGTAATTCCTTACCGTGAACTCAAATCTTCTTATACCAGCATCTGTGATATTTTTTCATCATATATGTGTTACCATCAGTGCTTTTGCTTTGGGACTCAGTTATACCTTATTGTCCCTCAGTGACTGAATAATTACAGAATTGTACAACACAACCCCCAAATCTACTCTGGTGTTCATGTAACTCCTTCATGTCACCAGTTAGACCGTCCGGATAGGGGGGGCACATTCCTCCCTCCATTACCTACCAACCTCTTGATCTTCTATTTTCTTGAGCTGAGCACTACCAGGTCATCACTCTCAACCCCCATCTGATATTATCATATGATGGAGGATAGCAGAAGGACCTGTTAAATTGCAATACTCTCAATACCTGTCATCTCCATTATTCATCACTCTCTCATCCATGGTCAAGACTAGACCCATCCTGCAATACTTCACGTAACAGGCTGTGGTTTTTAGCTGCCCCTGGAAAGCAGAAGTGTCTGTCGGTCCAACATGCAATCCCTGTGTTGCTCCGCCAGATAGAGTATACGACCATACATCACTGAGCCGCCTGATCTCGTCTGATCTCAGCAGCTAAACAGTCATTGGCCAGATCAGTACCCATTGGGGGACTGATGGGGAATATTTGGTGTCGTATCAGCATCAGGTGATTATACAACATCAGGCACCCCAGTAAGGACCACTGTCCTATTCTTCTTTCTCCTCCCTTTATTCCCTCTCCGACTACCTACTACTAATTCACATCAATCAGTGAGATATACGAGCATTATACCATACTATTCTATTTTCTGACGTCCCACCAAATTGGGGGTGGTCCCCCAGGTGTTAAGAATCTTCGCCAACCAGCAGAGATCATTACTTACTATTATAGTAAATAATTTAATAATATTTTATTGTTATTAAACATTTATTGTTTTTGTTTTTGTCTTGTAGTCCTGACATATCGTCTGTTGTCTACAAGTCTCATATTCTTGACGCCGCCGTTTTGACGTGCATACGTATTTTAAGTGAAATCTATTAAAAGTTATATATTAATTCTATTGCCATTTACCTTATTTTTCTAATTTTCATTTAAGCGTGCCCCAAAACCCTGTCTTGTTCTTCCTTTGTCCCCTCTTTTGGACATTTACACTCTATACAGCTTTGTTGCTGAACCTCTTTGGGAGCACCACCAACCGAGTACCTACGACAATTATTGTCTAAACATTGATCTTATGTTGGTATTCAGAATTCTTGTTACTTAAATAAATCCATACTTGAGCCTGTGACGATCCCCCACCACCTTTTGAATAAAGCTTCAAGCAATTGCCTGATACTGAACCTGCTATTTGTACATATTTGTTTAAGATACATTACTTTGACTGCAATGTCCAAAAAATTTGCATGTGTTGTATTTTTGGAACAAATGCTATGTTTCAAGTATTAAATAAGTTTAGCTTACTATTTTATAAAGTTTATTGTATGTTACCCAAATGTATATTGTTTTTATTGAAAACCCAACTGTGATAGCTGAATGGTAGTGTACACAGATTGTGACGTAGTTATCAATACCTTTGGGGAAAGCAGTAATTTATGAGAACAACAAAGTTTTGCAGAAAACAATATTTATTGCCCTTTCCACAAAAAATTGCAACCAGGCAATGTAGATTTTTTCTTTACAAAATAAAATGTGGTCCTTTCCACAAAAAATTGCAACCAGGCAATGTAGATTTTTTCTTTACCAAAAAAAATGAGGTATGATTTGTTTTCGGATCATAAAAACTATACTTCAAAGTAATGTGTTACAAGAACTTTCCATCAAGCCACATATCACTACTTCCTAACGGCTCAGCATTAACTTCTAGATATCAGGAACAGAGATATCTTAACTACCCAAAGGGACTGCATATATTATAACATTTACAACTTGTACAGATCAGGCTCACAAAGGAGAGTGGCCTGTGCACCCACCCATACAGAGGGGGTACCACTCGGGCCGGGAGTGGAAGTTTGATATTGGGGCTGTGATGAGGTAGCACTTGGGCTACAATACAAGGGTGGGCTTGTATGTTCAGTAAAACTTGGTGGTGGGTATGATGTGCGAGATGGGTATTGGTTAGGGGGAGGACGTTGGCCTTGCTGCGTTGTATATGATGCTGATGATGCAAGGTTAATATCATGCCTTAATTCGCCACTGCGACCCCGTATCATCAGATCATATACAATCCTCTTGAAATGGATGCGCTGGTCTGGTACCATTGCCTCCAATTCCTGTGCAACATGTGTACCAAAAGCATTGAATTCATTGGGTAACTTATGCAGAACCTCCTCTGCACTTTGGAGAAACCGCTCGGCACGGTTTGGTGCTGAACTTGAGGAAGCTCTAGACTTGATTGTGGTGAGGGTCCTCTTGGGTCTTGACGGAGGTGTGCTTTCCACCACCACAGCAGTCTGCTCGGCTTCGGATTGTTGGGTGTTGGGTGGCTCTGTCTCCGCATCCGAAAGAGTGACCTTGAATGTGCACAAAAATAAACTGTCAATAACAAATTACATCAAGCTAAATAACACAGTAAATAATATTATGTATACACTCACCACGTTGCTATTATCTGTTTCCTCCTCTGGCAATAGCCCAGGAGAGACTTCCATCATTGAACACTGTGACTGACTTAGGGGGTCTTGATCCTGTAGGAAATGGAGCTGATCATAGTACCATAAAGATGGTTTTTCAATCTCCTCTACCCCGGCTCCAGAGCGTTTGGAATCCTCATATTTCTTGCGTTCTTTTAAGTATACTGTACGGAAATTTTGAATCTTCTTTTTCACAAACTTTATGTCGGCAGAAGCATTTATGCCTTTGACGTATGTCAGCATTTCCTGCAGTGCCTTGTTGCGTTTCTCCTTATTAGCATAATTTTTGTCCTTGACCCGCCACAGACACTCATTCGCCTCATACATGTCCAGAAATCCTGTCCAAAATTCCTGGTTTGGGGTTGCCATTTCTTAAAAAAAAAAAAAATAATAATTTAATATCAACACAACACTGACATCACATATACTGTAATAAAGCACTTTCTTCACGCAGCTCTCCATCCCCTGTGATAATGCAGCCTCACCCTCCATCCCCTGTGATAATGCAGCCTCAGCCTCCATCCCCTGTGATAATGCAGCCTCCCCCTCCATCCCCTGTGATAATGCAGCGTCACCCTCCATCCCCTTCATGCAGCCAGGTCTCCCATCCCCAACCAAGCACCATTTTCGTGCAGGCACCCCCACCTACCCCTTGATGTATGCAGGCGACCCCTCCCTACCAAGCACCATTTTCATGCAGGCACCCCCACCTACCCCTTGATGTATGCAGGCGACCCCTCCCTACCAAGCACCATTTTCATGCAGGCACCCCCACCTACCCCTTGATGTATGCAGGCGACCCCTCGCTACCAAGCACCATTTTCATGCAGGCTCCCCCACCTACCCCTTGATGTATGCAGGCGACCCCTCCCTACCAAGCACCATTTTCATGCAGGCACCCCCACCTACCCCTTGATGTATGCAGGCGACCCCTCCCAACCAAGCACCATTTTCATGCAGGCACCCCCACCTACCCCTTGATGTATGCAGGCGACCCCTCCCTACCAAGCACCATTTTCATGCACGCACCCCCACCTACCCCTTGATGTATGCAGGCGACCCCTCCCTACCAAGCACCATTTTCATGCAGGCTCCCCCACCTACCCCTTGATGTATGCAGGCGACCCCTCCCTACCAAGCACCATTTTCATGCAGGCACCCCCACCTACCCCTTGATGTATGCAGGCGACCCCTCCCTACCAAGCACCATTTTCATGCAGGCACCCCCACCTACCCCTTGATGTATGCAGGCGACCCCTCCCTACCAAGCACCATTTTCATGCAGGCTCCCCCACCTACCCCTTGATGTATGCAGGCGACCCCTCCCTACCAAGCACCATTTTCATGCAGGCACCCCCACCTACCCCTTGATGTATGCAGGCGACCCCTCCCAACCAAGCACCATTTTCATGCACGCACCCACACCTACCCCTTGATGTATGCAGGCGACCCCTCCCAAACGAGCACCATTTTCTTGCACGCACCCACACCGCAGCTGAAACACCCATGACAAAATGTACTTGCTTTTTGTGCCTGTCTCCAGCTCCTCGTGCCTCCTCTGGGTGTGTGCGTGCGTCGTGGTTTTTTTCCCTTGCTCCAGCTCCTCGGGCCTCCTCTGGGTGCGTGTGCGCCGCGGAATGGCTGATGGGGAGTGTCTGGGCAGTGTCCAGGAAGTGGCCAGGGCGTGCCGCTGATGACGCGCATTGCTTGCTAGAAAGCATACGATACAGTGTGCCGTACGATATGCACTGTATCTTATGCTTTCTAGCCAAAATTCAGTTGCATGCTCACCCGACCAGCTCCCTGCCAGACGATCAGCAGGAGCGCACATCGTACGTCGGATAGTGCGTACACACGGTAAGATATAGTGCACTATCTAGCATGCTATTCGAAACCAGCTAGATAGTGTGCTAGATTTTGCACTATATCTTACCGTGGGTACGCACCTTAAGACATAGCAAAACATGACCAAATCATATTCTATATCAATACTATGGAGTGCCTTACAAGGCTGCAAAATTGCATTTAACTTAAGTGTTTGAATTGTAATTATTTATTTATTTGAAGGGAACAATAATTCAGTTTTTCCCTGTATTTCTATTTCTGTTTTGTTTGATATCTATCGCAGGCACATGCTTTTCCATTGTGGTCAAATCGGTAAGAGGTCTGTTCTGTCTAGTTATTATAATTACTTCCTTAACACTTCTTTATCAATTTCCTTCCTATACTGTATGTTTGGTATAATATGTGGAGAACCACAGAAGACAGACTTCTCTTGTGCTGGTGATAATGAATACTTACTGAGTCCAACAAATGTCCTCACTAGGATAACAATATAAATAACAAGTGGTTGCTACATTTAGGGGGGTATTCAATCTTTGTCGTGCACCCGCAGCACGGGGGAGATGGCTGCGGGGCCCTATTCAATGCTGTCTTCCCCGACAGCATTGATCAGGGGTTTTGCGCAGAACGAGCCTGACAGCACAAGCTGTCAGGCTCGTTCTGCCGAGAAAAGCCGGAAATAGGCGAGCTCCTGGCCGGAGCTCGTCTATTTTCGTCATCAACTCGCGGCAACGCCCCCTTCTCGACGCTCGGCGGCCGGGACATTGAATCCTGACTGCCGAGCTCCAGGCGAGCAAAACGAGAACGGGACAGGGGCACGGCTGTCGAGCTTGCTCGACAGCCGTGCCCCTGACATTGAATACCCCCCTTAAACTATCAATAGCATTTATGAGTCAATCATTGGTTTACAAAAATAGTGGTTATTATTATAATCGGGTGACAAAGGTAGGTATTTATCAAAGCTGGGTGAGAGATACAATTATGAGAAATAAAGTTCCAACCAAATTGTTCCTGTCATTTTTCATACACAGTCTGTAAAATGTGAGATGGATGCTGACTGACTAGTACTTTAGATGTCACAATTTTATCTCTCTCCGTGCATTTATAGTATTGAGAGTATGAGGGGGGTATTCAATCCCTGCCACTATTTCCAGCAGTGTAAATAGCAGTGGGCGTCTTTTCAATGCTATCGTTCCGGACAGCATTGAAGAGACAAAACGGACCTGAAAACTGCCATGGATTGTCAAGATTATGGCCGGATCTCGACAATCTACAGCCGATTTTGCAGGCACGCCACCTTTTCGTCAATCGGCAGGAGGGAATAAAACGGGTCAGGGTCCCAACTGCTGGGACATACCGACAGTCGGGACACGGGATTGAATACCCCCTGAACCTTCAACAATGCATACAATACAAAACCATGCATTTATTTTTATTAGGCATGAGGGTCATTCCATGAAAATGTCCTTTCGTGTAACGTTTGTTACCAGTTTTCATGACAAGCTTTGCTTTAAAATTAAAGCATATTATGTACCACACAAACAACATTTATGTTGCACAAAATAATCAAAACACATGCTCAAAAAATATATTTATATCATCTATTTAGTCAAAAATATAACGTTTGTTACCATGGAATAACCCATGATTGCATATATCTTAGCTGAGACATAACACATCCTGTTATTACTGAAATTCCATATATTTACAGCATGTCCAGAGCAGTTTTAATTGTCTCAATTGTAGGGGCATACTTAATTAGCCATAGGGGTTACCATGGCTTGTTTCAGTGCCAAGAGCTACTCAAATGCTGTGAATTTCTATTTTAGACCCTCCAGAGCTGCAAAGAGAAACCCATGGTATGTAAAGCTTTTTGTCCTTAGCGTGTTAACCCTGGATTCTTAACACAGGCGCCATGGGTTAAATCACATTAGCCTTGGGTTACCATAGGAAATGGGCTTAAAAACGAATTAGCTCCAGATGTTAAACACCACAGCTAATTAAACATGTCCCATATGCTATTAAATAAATAGTTTGTTATATAAAAAATGGTTGAAATATTAATTGAATCCATTTTCGTGTAAAAAAAACTGATTTTTTTATGTTACGTAACCACCACACAAATTACTTAATTTTGCCAAGAAACTGAACTAATGACAAAGTTTAAAAAACAAACAAACAAAAAATAACTAGATGGAAGGGGTTAAATCAACTGCCCTTAACTTCTCCTAAACCTTGCAGACTAGGATGGCAGCCTTCATCATTGGAGCTGTAAAAATACACAGGCAATTTTACATCCACCTTTTACAAATCTTGTACTTTTAGTTATATTTTATTTTACAGAATAAGAACAATGGTGCGCACCACCACACTGTATAACTAGAAATTCCACAGTAGCAGGCTGTTAGCTAACATTATGGTAAAAAGTAGCAGCCATGTGTTAAATTGTCCCGCTGTAGAATTTACGATTTCTCATTCCAGTTGTGAAAATGCCAACAGCTCTATCATTTATACTGTAGAAACAACGATTAGCATTAAAAACATGCTCTCCATTCAGTAGCGAAATATACCTTGGAATAATCTTAACACATTGGAATTTTAATAAAGAAGTTTTCAATTTCTGACAATTTACAGTGAATTCCGATTTTAAAGTTTGTTTTCATTTCAGGTGAAACGTGATCACATAAAATAAATGATTTTTATTCTTAATACTTCAGTCAACATATGTTGCAGCTTTATCTAAAACATATTCAATTATAAATGTATTAACTTTAATTTTGAATGCATACAGTATTTCTGTTAGTACATATCTTGCAAAACTTGTGATTTGCAAGTATATTGTAGATTTCATTTTGTGTTAAAATAAAAGTTCCTTTACGATCATTAGAATGTTTTTATATTACTATTTCTTTAACTGTATGCTATTTCTGCGTTATTTATTTGCACAGTATAATACGTATTGCAAAGGCATGCAAACATGTCATGTTGCTGTATTCCATTAAACACATATTTTAAAAGTATTTGCCAAAACAACAAAAGTTGCCTTGTTTAAAACCACAACTGTCATATGGTTCCTCTTTACAGACACGCACCACATTATTCAAAGAAGGCTACTTTGAAGGCATTGAGTGCAATGTGATAACAATTAACCATCCGAATGGGTGGCAATCAAAGGGAAGTTAAACCAATGAGGCCATGGTGGTAAAAAGGGGGTGGGGCCAAGTGGGTTGTCTCTGGAAAAAGAGAATGTCACAAGGCTGTCTTAATTCTGACGAAAGAAACCATCACAAGCAATCACAAGAGGAAAAGGTACTAATACACATATACTATTGCTACATATAGTCATCAGCTTTCTTTTACTAAATGATCACATATTGTATTGATAAATAGAACTTTGCAAGCTATTTATTTGTATACACACATTTTTTATTAATGCATCTATTAGCTATTGACTACATGTACTGTATACATGTCTTCCTGGTGCAAACTTTTAGTGAGATTGGACATTGCACCATGAGTTTTAAACACAAATACTGCTAATCAGAATAATGTGTATGAAATGATTGTCTGTGCTCTGTAAATCACCAAATATTTTGCTATTGTCACAAAAATTACAGCATATGTAACTAAGGGGTAGGTGTATGAAGCAGTGATAAGGGAGAAGTGATAAAGTGCCTGGCACTTTATCACCAACCAATCAGCTCCTAGCTGTCCTTTTTTAAACCCAGCCTGTAACTTAACAGTCAGGAGCTGATTGGCTGGTGATAAACTACCAGACACCTTATCACTTCTCCTCCCTATCACTGCTTCATACATCTATCCCTGAATTCATAATAACAGGGACAGCAATGTGCTATTTGTAACAGGTTATCTGCTATGGTTCTTCATGCTATGGGCTGGTAAGATACTGACATGTTTTATAACATTTATACAGGGAAAGAGAGAAGTAGATTATTTTGCTGGGGCATTCTGTATTAATGTACATATCTGACTCATGGGAGCACCATGAAAAAAGTTGGTTATTTGAGACATTATTTTCCTTGGCAGTGATGCATCTATAATGGGTGTGATGTGCACGGTGCACCCAGGCCCCTGGGTCCCTGGGGGGCCCACAGTGCACACACTGCCCTCATTTTTAATACTTACCCCTCCGGAGTCCCGCTATGAAGGCAGTTGTGCACCTGCACATTAGAGTCTGACCAGGGCCGGCGCCACCACTAGGCAGGTCTAGGCATTTGCCTAGGGCGCCGGCCACTGGAGGGCGGTAGTGAGCTGGAAAGCTCTACCACCGCAGCAGCAGCGGAGCAGAAGAGCCGGAGGGAGAAGCAGGTGTTCGGTGAGTGAACACTCCCCCCCCCCCCCCCAGCAGCATGGCGACCATATCGCACCCCCCCCCCCACACACACACAAACACACCGCGGAGCAGGAATGCTGGAGGGAGAAGCAGTGTTCTGTGAGTGAACACACTCTCTCCCCCCCCCCTCCGCAGCAAGACACACCGCGCACCGCCCCCGGCCGGGCAGAGACACCGTGAACCTCCCCCCGGTGGCCGGGCAGAGACCATGCGCACCCACCCCCCAGCAGTTGAGCGCCGGGGCACCCCACCCGCCTGGGGCGCTCCGGTGCCTAGCACCGGCCCTGAGTCTGACCCCTCTAGTGCCCAGACTCTACTGAGCTGTGCACTACAGCAGTGCTGGCCGGGAGAGAGGAGTGGGTCTGAATGGAGGAGGCTGCACCTGGGCCTCCTCCTCTCTTAAAGCACCTCTGCTCCTTGGGGTTTATTTATTAAGATGGAACTTCTATTTCAGATGGGTTGTTGCTATGGGCAACCAATCAGAGTGTATCTGTTATCTTCTAGAAGGTGTTAAATAAATAATAAGTAGACTCTGATTGGCTGCTGCAGGCAACATCCCATCTTCATTAGAACACCCATCTTAGTAAATAAACCCCCTTGTGTTCTCTATGATTTATAAAATGTCTCATGTTGATGTCTTTTGTAATCAGGGAAAGAAAGATAAATCTGCTGACAGTATACAGCAGTCTTTTGAAGGCATGCAGGAGTGTAAGGCCAAGGAAAGGACCTTTTGCAGTTCTATCAATTTGTGACATGTAACAAGTAGTGAGCGTTCATGCCATTGTCTTCACAAAAATTAAACTAAAAAAAGTCTTAGCTGCAAAGCTTCAATGTATTTAATCAAAACCTTCAGAACACATTTACCAGCAACATTAAAATAGAAAAGGGTAGCATTGCACATGAACACAGGTACAGATGTAGCGCCGCTCATCCAGTGCCATGGCTCACCAGACCACCCCCCGCTGGCATCCCACGCGGGCGTCCAAGTTTCCCGGATGGGAACCCTGCCCGTCTCCACTTCAGGGAGATGGGCAGGGTTAGGGGGGAGCATGGATGTGGGAGAATGCGGCGTGGGCCGGCGGTGAGGTGGCGGGGATCCTGGGGGAGCCCCGTTGCAAGGGGATGCACGCGCGTCCCTTTTTGAAGGCTGGCGGGGGCTGGCGCATGGCGGATCCACCACCAGCCCCTGCAAAGATGAGCGGTGCTACATCTGTAAATATTACAGTAAAATGTAAGTACATTTACCCCCATTGCGGGCAATTTACAGATATTTTTTAGTGAAACCAACCTTGAAAGATCGTCTGGCCATTTATACAAATAGGTACCAATACTTTTCTGATCCACATTGAGAAAACTTTTTTACTTACTGCATGTCGAGTTATTTTATGTACAGTAGTAGGTTATTTGGTACTTATGTAGTATCTGGGCATCCGATTTAGAAATCGGATCGGATCGCATCGCATCGCATCACATGCGACCAAATCGTATGCGATGGTCAAGATTTTTCCATAGGATTCAATGTTAAAATGGTCTGAGTCCATTTTAACATAAAATTCAATGGGAAAAAGGGGTCCTTTTCCTTTCCCCACTATCCAAGTGGGCATGGAGTTGGATATAAACCTGTGGCGAGCGTAGCGAGCCACCGAGCCCGAAGTGTGGCGAGCGTAGCGAGCCCCGCGAGGGGACACAGAATACTTTTTAAGAAATATGCGTCCCCTGGCGGGGCTCGCTTCGCTCGCCACGCTTCGGGCTCGGTGGCTCGCTGCGCTCGCCACTCTATATAAAATCAACTATATGCCCACTTGGATAGTGGGGAAATGAACAGGACCTTCTTAACATTGAATCCTATGCAAAATCGCATCGAATCGCATCGCATTGCATCTGATTGTATGCCTTAAGGTAAGGCATACAATCACAAAATCGGACGCCCAGATACTATATAAGTACCGGTTATTTTCATCAGAATGCAAAGTTTTCACCCAACAAATATCTGTTTATACTGTACATCTCTCATTTTATAACATTATGTAGTATAATTTATAATATATTACCATTTTAATGTATTGGAATGTGAGGGGACAGAATAAGGGGTGTGATATAATTACCCGACAGTCGGGATTCCGACAGTCATTACTCAGACGTCGGAATCCCGACTGCACAGCGGGGGGAGCACAATGAAGCCCCATGCGGGCTCACTGCGCTCGCCACGCTGTGGGCGCGCTGCGCTCACCACCTATTTTATTCTCCCTCTATGGGGGTCGTGGACCCCCACGAGGGAGCAGTCGGGATTCCGACGTTGGAGTAATGACTGTCGGAATCCCGACTGTCGGGGAGCCGTCCGGCACCCCAGAATAAGAAGATCTGTTCTGTGGTATAGATCCAGATAAAATCACAGGGGTAAATGTATGAAACAATGAAAAGAGTGGAGAAGTAGGCCATTGGAGAAGTTGGCCATGGCAACCAATCAGCTGCTCTGTATAATGTCATAGAAGGCATGTGATAAATGTTAGCTCAAAGCTGATTGGTTGCCATGGCCAACTACTCCACTGGCTCACTTCTACACTGTTTTCAATGCTTCATGAATAGACCCCATTGTAAGAATTTTAGAATGTATATTGTACTTTATATAGCTCTGTTTATTTTACTCCCTGTTTACACAATTTCTCCAGTGTTCTTTTAAAAAGTGTGCAGCTTACTACAGTGTGTGATCATTGTTTTACAAGAGATTAGCTACTGCTTTTTACTGCATGGAAACAACTTTATCAGATGAAGGCAGATGTAGAAACTGCAAGGGGAGAAGTACGTGAATGAAAAAGACATATAAATGTCTGTCCAAGATGTAAATACGGCATTTATCTTGCTTTTATGAAGGAAATTTAAGTTTGTTTCATTTATACAGAATAGACCATAATAGCTACCAGCATGGATACTGAGGTGTACACATACACCAATCGTCGAACAGTGCCAAACAGCCACACACTCTTCTACCAAATATGCATCTCATTTCCCTCACTAATGCATACCTCCCAACATTTCCAATGGTTTATTGGGATTCCTGACCGAAAAGAGGGCATGATCTCTGTAATAGTGTGCATGGCTTTACTGGAATGTTATGATTGAGAGCCATGCTTTCCATTTTCATAACTGTCAGGGATGCCCAGAGCTCAGTTAACTCCTGGCATGCCCCCAGACCCTTTGCATCATGTGAATAGACACTGTGCATATACGCACAATATTTATTCACAGCTGCTCAACTAAGAGTAGTGAGTGATCAGAGGACTCACAACTGCACCCAACCCCCCATGCCCCCACCCCCCCCCATGCGGGACACAGCAGCCCATGGGTTTGACAGTGAAAAAGTCTTAGAAGAACAAGACTGTCCTGCAAAAATCGGGACAGTTAGGAGGTATGCTAATGTGACAAAAGTGCAATGCGTGATAGCCTTGGACACTAGCCTTAGTGCGAGCATTGCATAAAGCTTGCTTGACAAAGAGCACATATACCCGAAACGTGTTGGACCACACTGCATGCTGTTATTAAGACCTTGGACTCACTGATCTACTGCCATTCAGCCTGGAAATAGGGAGAGACTGCAGACTGCCTATTTTGTTCACCATCCATTCCTACGCTCGCCACAACTTTTTGGTAGGATTCTCACTTTTTCATTTGTTATATTCTAAAGAATTTACTTTGGTGATATTGGACTATGATGACTGAGAAATAGAAATAGTCATTGGTTCCTTATATTTATTCTCACCATCGCTTTGACATTCACCACCATTCCCTGGTAGTATATCTCCCATGCTTTTTAATCTGTGCGATTCCATTTTTAAGTGTTTATTTCCTTTTTAATAAATTATTTGTGTGGTAGAATACGGTGCGCCAAAAGTTTTCTGTGCACATTTCCCTTGCTTGATCTATTAACCATTGGGTACTGAGAATACCCTAGCACTAATACTTGGGCTGCACTGATTTAGAGCGCGTCTATTTTTCACAATACCCACCTTTTGTTATTGTATAAAGCTGTTGTGTGTGATGCAGTTTTGTGTAGGCATGCCCATAAAACGCCAGGGGTCCATCCTGGTACGCCAGTCACCTGGTGCATGGCCAGTAAAGCCATACGCAAGGGGACCCCGCAAATGTGCACAGCGTAACGTCTGCATGCGCAGTTTATCGATGTTTAAAAAGGCTGCATATTCACAGCCCTCCGAACGAGCATGAATCAGGCCCATTGCAAAGCTCTATGCACTCAATGTACACATGAGATTCTGCTGCAAAACAGCGTTTTAGCCCTGTGTAATGTATACCTATGTTACTGTTACCAGTTACTACTATATTATTATTACCAGTGCTATTTTTCAGCAGGCTCCAGCAGGAACTGAGGGCCTTATTCTAGTTCACTCTTTCTGACAAACTCCTTCTTAGATGGACAAAACCATGTGCACTGCAGGTGGGGCAGATGTAACATGTGCAGAGAGAATTAGATTTGGGTGGGGGGTTTTACTTCAAAGTGAGATCTATATTGCAGTGTAAAAATAAAGCAGCCAGTATTTACCCTGCACAGAAACAAAATGACTCACCCAAATCTAATTCTCTCTGCACATTTTACATCTGCCCCCCTGCAGTGCACATGGTTTTGTCCATCTAAGAAGGATTTTGTCAGAAAGAGTGAACTAGAATAAGGGACTCAGTTCCTGCTGGAGCCTGCTGAAAAATAGCCCTGGTTATTACACATTCACTTTATGACCAAAGTGTTTTTTTTTCCAGTGACTGTCATAATGTCAGAGCCAAAAGCAACTAATGTGGACAAAAAGAAGTCTCCAGCTCCAGGCTATACAGGGCGTAGATCTATCCCGCCAAATGTTTCCAATGCTGAAGAAGATGAAATTCCCCTCAAGGATACCTTTGGTCTCATCCCAAGGGGTGTTGATACGACAGGTAAAAAGCATTGCCACTCTAAATCTACAGGGCAGGCTAAAGGTTTATCAATTCTAGACACAAAAAAAAGCTTAGCCATGCAATTTCTAACAAGTTGATATTTGGAAGGATTCCTGAATGACAGAATACCAATGCATTGAGTCATCATCCAGCTCACCACTAGCACTTCTGTTCATTTCAAAGAGCATCAGCATTTGTCTAATCTAGCAGTGACAATCATGATGCTGCAATCTTGGGGAAGGGAAAACAGAATGCTGCCATGTAAAGATACAGTTGTTATCTAAACGTAAGGTGGCGGGGATAATGCTTAGCTACATACATGTATTCTTTACTTGATGACAATCCAGTAAGATGGAAATGTTGAAAACCTGTTTGTGACTTCATTTTGCATTATTTTATGGTGTCTTAACCCTTCGAGTGCCAACATCATGTGAGAGATGCGCAAAATATCTCCTAAAAATGCCAGCATCTCTGTGAGAGATGTTCAAAATATCTGCTATAAATGCCAGTGTCGCTCACATTTGTTATATAAATTCAAATAAAAAATGTTGTTTAAAAAAAAGATTATATTTCCTATATAAGGTGAACATCACAGGTCATTAGGATGAATAAATATGTTTGCTTGGCAATTTTCACACCAGTTTTGATAAATTCACTTGGCTCACACACACAGGGGCAAACGCAGGATTTTCAGAAGGGGGTTTACAGAGGGGGCGGAGCAAAGCACGGAGATGGACACTTAGGTGCCCCAGTATATGCCGAGTCAGTTAAAGTATTATAGATAGACCAAATGTATATAAATAATAATATATATATATTTAACAGCAGTGTAGACCCCTGGGCATAGCAATGTATTGGGGCCCCTACCAATCCTCAAGCGGTAGGGGTGGGGGAAGCTTTGATGTCCCGCAGGTGGTAGGGGGTATTATATCAACCGCTCAGCATGTAGGGCCTGGATCAGTAATTTCCACTAATTACCCCTTTACTGCACAGATG
Source organism: Crinia signifera (assembly GCF_055691185.1). Taxonomy (NCBI): domain Eukaryota; kingdom Metazoa; phylum Chordata; class Amphibia; order Anura; family Myobatrachidae; genus Crinia; species Crinia signifera. Next base: position 124,264,288 of record NC_139221.1, read on the forward strand.
GTGGGAGATGGGGTGGGAGAAGGGGGCATTGGGCTGAATGAAGGGGCCATGATGCATAACTTCCAGGGTGATAGAGGATGTTTAATATGCAGAGGAGGGGTGTATAGTGGAGTGGGCTTATTATTCAGAATTTTCTGGTGGGAGGACAGCTTGCTTGACTGCAGATATCTCCAGTTCCTGGAACTAAATTTCTTAGCTTTTAATGGAATTAAAAACTAGAGAATCACACCTACAGTACCTACTGGGGAGTAGGGGATCAGATTTCAGGAGGCAAAGCAATCTGCCAACGAGTATATAAAACTACATACCAGGTATGTGGAGCTGGAGCAGTAACCAGCTGCTGGAAGGCTGATATCTCTGGTTCTGGGAATAGTAGAGACAAGCTTCTAGTATCTTTCAAAGGGGGAGAGTCCTAGCTTTTGGAATATACCCTCACAAAACTCTAAGCTAGACAGAACCTGAAATATCTGACTCGGAAGAGCAATTAACAGGCTTGGATGGGGACCACTCCTTTGAAGTCAGATATCTCCGGTTCCCCAGGGACGATTTTAAAATTCTGTACCCATGGAAAGAGGGGACCCTCAGCTTTCAGACTAGGGAACATAGATTACTGGGGGGTTTCTGGGTACTCATAACCCCCCCCCCCCCCTGCGTGCGCTACTGACACACATACATACACACATACATATATACAGTCACAAACATATACCTACACATTCACACTCATACATGGGGCTAGACTTTGGAATGAGGGCCCTATGAGAGGGAGGAGCATGTCAAATAAACCAAAACTTAGATCAATGAAAAAAGTCAGGGTGCCCATGACATGGCTGGTGCCTGAATGCGACTGCTTCCCATTGTCTCTTGTATTTACGCACCTGATACAAGCTACTCCTTGCTATTATAGTTATGGATCATGGCATTTAATAATGTAATAACCTATTAGGATACCTACAATAAATAGGATTATGGTCACTGAATCCTCACCTTCAATCCTATTTCAAAATAAATTCTTATCTAATATTCATCACAGACCTGAGTGGAAAAGTAAATGGGGGTCCATTTTGTTTAACTGGCGATGGGACTGGCTCACCTGTTATAGCTTGGCCAATCCGGCCTGGCATAACCTGGGTTTGGTTGTCACGTTTGCAAGTGGAAAACAACTTCAAATAAGTGGTCATTGCTATCTTCATTTATTTTTTGGTTAACAGCAGCAATGAAAATTGTATGTTAAGATGTGTGCAACCTTCGAATACAAATGAAATATTACATCAGCAATCAAAAAAATCAAACAATTAATCAATTCTGCATTTTTTAAATGATTCTCCAATACTCCATTATGCACCCAAACATTGCTGATTCTTTACAGTGGGCCGTAGATTTTTCATTCACAGACCACATCTGCAAATTATGAAAGTGCTTATTTTACTAATGATCTGCAAACTGGCTGATCGTTATTATACACTACCAACATTAAGCCTCAATTTCTGGGTGAAATCTGGACAACCTGCTTCACCTGCTCAGGTTTTGAATCAGCAATGGATTAACAGCATGCATTAGTGATTTGTTTACACAATCATCTATAAATTTCAGACCCTGTTGATTGCTGAAGTATGGACCCCATTAGTTAATGCTTATGTTTGGGCTGCACAAGTGCTATAAATGATTCCCTATATCGCATAGTCAGCCATTGCAGTGCTACACAGACAATGCTTTTTTTCCCAGTAACAGCTGTAGTGCTACAAAGTGCCCATGTATGACCTAGCAGCAGCAGAAATCTGTTGACAAAGTTACATTGTGTTTATTTGATTTGTACAGATTATCTGACAGTTGACAATGTCGAGCTGTACAAGCAACATCATGAGAAAAATAAGAAAGAGCATCATACCGATAGATTCTTCAACAACAAACTGATCATCCGCCGTGGACAGACTTTCGACATTAGGATCGACTTTAACCGTCCATATAATCCAGAAAAAGACCAATTCTGGGTGGAATATGTTATAGGTAAGGTTTAGAGAAATATAATGAAATAAAAGGATTACGATTTTTAAACTATAATGTTAAAATGAGAATTCTCATTGATCCAGTAAAACCTTTGGTGAAGTAAAGATGTCTTTAAAGGGTGTCAGATGACTGTCCAACAGTCGGGACTCCGACGGTCAGTACTCCAACATCAGAATCCCGACTGTTTAAATGCTCGACAGGGGGGATCCGGACTGACAAGGGCTATTCTCCCTTGTGGGGGTCCACGACCCTCATAGAGGGAGAATAGGAATGAAACGAGCCACCGAGCAAGCCAGCTTCTGCATGATCACCCCCATGTTGGAGCACCGGCAGTCGGGATTCCGATGTTGGGATTCTGACCGTCGGGATACATAGTGGCATATGCATGGAATGTTTACTGACTTAACAGAGAAATTAATTTTAAGAAACATGTCTGGCTTTGCAGAAGCTATCAACATCCTTTTAAAGCATTACACTTTACAAAATTATGATATAAACAAAATACAGTTTCCTCTCATCTATGAATCCTTTTTTAAACAGTGCCCACCAGCCAGGATTAGATCAGATAATTCCATCCAGAAAATAAAACAGTATAAATAAATAGAAGCATTTTCAGGACAATGTCCAAGTACGCAGTAAATGTTGTGGAAGTCACTGCACTAGTGAAGTAGCCCAAATTTGAAAGCCGAAAAAATCAAACTCAAAGACAGCTGGGCTTATGATAGTTAGCTTCTAATGTTTATGACATTCAAAAACATGCACAGGTTGTAAACAATTCCTTTATGTTTATTTATATTACAAGTCAGTCTGTTAGGTATCATTAAATTGGGACTGGAGCAAGGTAGCAGAAGAGTTCTTTATAACAAAAACAAAAAGAACAAAGAGAACAGAAGGGACATAGGAGCCAATTTATTATTGACTTATTAATTTTTGCTATTCACAGCAATTACAGATGTCTTAATGGGGCAATTTACTATTAGTCCTTTTGGACAATGTGTCTGATTGAGGCTGTGCCGGGGTTAATTTTGCCCAAGGTTTGCCTGGACCATAGTGGGCATCCAATGCAGTGTGTCCCCTGCCACTTAAAAAGAAGCAGATGACTTGTTATAAGGGTTGTGCAGTATGTGTCCAATGCAGGAAAGATCTATACTACCAGAATGGATTCCTCTCCAAATGATAAACAATGGACTGGCCTTGGCAGGCTTTTTCTCAATGACAGCACAGGTGGGCTGAGCTTAAGAGGTTTCTGATACTCAAATCATAAAGTACCATGTGGGTGCTGAAAACTGTCAAGAGTCATAGGACCAGATGTACTAAGCTTAAAAAGGAATAAAATGGAGAGTAATAATCTTCCATCCAATCAGCTCCTGTTATAGGCTGTGTTTGAAAAATAAGAGGAGCTGATTGGTTGGTCATTTTCCTTCACTTTATTACTTTTCAATGATTAGTACAGCTCACCCAATGGGCCTTATTCTGATCTGAGCTCAGTACAAATTTGTTTGGAAAATGGGCAAAACCATGTGCACTGCAGGTAGGGCAGATGTAACATCTGCAGAGAGAGTTAGATTTGGGTGATTTGTTTTGTTTCTGTGCAGGGTAAATACTGGCTGCATTATTTTTACACTGCAATTTAGATTTCAGTTTCAGCACACCCCACCCAAATTTAACTCTCTTTGCACAGGTTGCATATGCTCCACCTGCAGTGCACATGGTTTTGCCCATTTTCCGAACATATTTGTACTGAGCTTAGATCAGAATAAGGCCCAATGGGAGGTCAGAGAAGCAAGACAGGTGCATAAACAAGGAAGTGTTAAGAAAAAAAGACGAGAACAGGGATACGGTGGCAGATGTGTTAAGCCTTGAATCATATGAATGCACAAGACACAGAGACATATGAATGAATAAGACATAGGAAATGTATCACATAATCAACAGGATGGAGGATTGTGCAAGTGACAAATTTGATCATAGCAAATAATATACCTATCATTTTATAAAATATACTTTTTAACTGGTTGCTATGGGCAACTACTCCACTTGTGCAAATCTACACTTTTTGTTTGAAACATTACCCCCATAATGGCAGCTGGGTGCATGAAAGACAAACACTGGGAGGGATATCAGATATCACAGCAGGGCAGCATGGATGGTGTAATTGTTAGCATTACTGCCTCACAGCACTGAGGTCACGGGTTCAATTCCCATCATGGCCATAACTGTGTGGAGTTTGTATATTCTTCCTGTGCTTGTGTGGGTTTCCTCCAGGTACTCCGGTTTCCTCCCACAATCCAAAAATATACTGGTAGGCGCACAACTAAATTAACCCTAGAGCGAATGTGTGTGCGTGTACATGTGGTAGGGAACATAGATTGTAAGCTTCATTGGAACAGCGACTGAATGTTCAAATATTCTCTGTAAAGTGCTGCGGAATATGTGTGCGCTATATAAGAAACTCTTAATAAATAAAATAGTAATAATAAATAAATACCCTCCCTGTCTGATACCATGGTATTATCGACCTAAACCCGTTTGACCATTGGCAACCACTAGGGGTTAGATGCCTAAACTTGGTTGTCGGCGTTTAGATAGGCAGTGATGCCAGGTTCAAGGGAGGAAGGCATCGACTGGAAACTGGTCAACAGTAGAAAGGTTGACAGGGCTTTTAAATGCTGCTTTTAAATGCTGCCTGACACTGCCGGGGCTTCCAGAGAGCGCCTGCTGCCTCATGATGACTCATCCCATCTCTCAGCCTCAGAGGAACCATCTGCTAGCAAGTTGTGAAGACAGAATACAGCACTCGCCTCATTCCCCTTTCTGGCTGCCATTGTTGTAGGTGAGTGCAACATAAATGGGCAGTGCTGGGGACCACAGTGTGTGGGGTGGGGAATGGGATACACAGTGTGGGGGATGGGATACACAGTGTGTTGGGTGGGGTCAGGTGTACAGTTTGGGGGGATGGGGTCAGGTGTATACTGTGGGTGATTGGGTCAGATGTAGAGTGTGTGGGATAGAGTCAGGGGAACAGTGTGGGGAATGGGGTCAGGTGTCCAGGGTGGGGGATGGGATACACAGTGAGGGGGATGAGGTCAGGTGTACAGTGTGGGGGATGGGGGACAAGTGTACAGGGAGGGGGATCAGATACAGTGTGGGGGATAGGGTCAGGTGTGCAGTATGGGGGGTTGTAGCACACAATGGGGGATGGGATACATATATATATATATATATACAGATAAGGCAAGGCTCATCTTTGCAGGGGATGGCGATGGCGATGCCAGCCGCCATCCCCCGCCAGCCGCCATCTGTATAAAGAGAAGGGGACGCGCGCGCACGAGAGGCATGCGCGTCCCGCTTCCCCCGGGTCACCGCATCCCCTCGCATCGCTCGCCATGCATCGGGCACACTATTTTAATCTCCCACCATGCCCTAGTGGATGGTAGGGCATGAAATACTGCCTGTCGGCACATGTCGGCTCAAAAAATCAGTGAAAAACCCCATGTCGACCTTTTGACTGTCGACTTAGACAGGTTCATGTTACTCTGCCAACTCAACCGGGCGAAAAGTTGGCATCTTTTCCAATAACAATTCCATCAGTTATTCTTGTTTACAGTATATGATTACTCCCTTTTTAATGTATATTTAATAATTATTTTGATTATAATGGTGAGGCTAAATGGAGTTTACAATTCATTCTAGAGCTTTGCCAGTCTTTTCATTGGTGATTTGTGACCTTGAGTCTGGGATTGAAATCAACATAATTTAGCCGCAGTTATGTCTCCAAAATCTTTTGTCCTACTGATTGCTTCTAATTCCGCTCTCATTTTGGCAAGTGCTACACACTTCTGAGATCCCCAGGTCAGAGGTTCCCATTTGTGGTCATTTTGCTTATATATTACATGATGTTTTTTATTGCTTGCTGATATATGAATGCCTTCCCATAATGTGTGTCGGCATAGCCGGTAGATGAGAGCATCTGTATTAACAAGTACAGTTTTGTTTAATAAGTCACCCTGCCTGGAGTAAATAGATGTCATGTATTAAATTGCAAAATCTATAAATAAAATTATGTTTTGTACATTGCTTTTATCAAGCTGCAAATTTCCAAGTATTAAATCAAGTTATATAAGTGACTAATATTGTCAAATAATCTATTTCTACACAGCTAACGATTAGATATATTACATTGGATACCATAGTCTAATGATGATAATGATCAAACCGTGTGATTAGATCTGGTAATGTAGCCATTTATCTCTGTTCTGGTGACAGTATCCTCCAAATGCATATTAGTGATTCAACTGCTGAGTTCCTTTGCCATAGTCTTAAGCTAATGTTATATAGAGCATCTGCATAAATCTGCAGGACAGGTGAACACACCACACAGAATATAATTATTTTCTTAGCTACCAAAACCACTTACTCATTCGTACATTCCCATAATTCAATAGGCTTTTACAGAAGGAAAGATTCTCTGGAAGGTTTTATGTTTTGTTTTGTCTGCAGAACTGCTCTGTAATAGGATGCCAGTAGCCAGAGGAAGTGCAGTGCAATTGGAGCTCTAGCAAATTCCCTAAGTAATACTTTAAGACTTGTCCATCTCAACTGAATGCTGACCAGCTGTATGCAACAAAATGATCCCTACTCTGGCTTTCTGTAAACTAAGGCTAGCAAAAACCAGAGTGATACACCCACATTATACAATGGAAAGAGAGTGCTGCTCTGACACCTGCAATGTTTTATACCCCATTCAGAACATACGGCATGATTCAGAGAGGCTTTCTTCTTCATCTATCCTGGTGACGCAGCTAACCGTGGGATGTAGTAGGGTCCAATGAAGACGGTACGCTCCTCCCTCACTGCATCCTATCATGCCCCAGTTCATTTTAGGTGCCCACAGGAGTCCCCGCAGGGGGGGGGGATCGTAGGTGAAGGATCCCCCAAGATGGCGGCCGCCATTTGAGCTTATGGGCTGGACTCCTTCACGGAGGGCACAGCCTATTACAGGAGCCCGGACATGGGCAATCCCATGTGATCCCCAGCAGAGTGGGAGGCACTAGGGATAGGACCAGCAATAGTAGGACGGCTCTCAGTGGGTAGATAGCGCCAAATAGCCGCGGACCCCGCTGAAGCAGGGACAATGGTCTCTTCCTTGTCCTCTGTTTGGCGCCTTTGGGAGCACAGTACTGCAGAGCTGAAGACTGTATATACAGAGAGGCAAACTGATCCTGGGCATCGCTACCCCCACTGACCAGAGGGTCCACCTTCAGACCGCTAAGTGCACTGGCATACTTTATCTCAGTACTATTGCCTGACATTGTGTACTGTGATTTATTTATCATGACTGAAAAGTATTCTGCTGGTATGGGGGAGGAAGTGATGGCCTTCTTAAGTCCCTGCAGAGTTTGTGGGCTTGATTTAACACCAGACCAGATTTCTCAGGGCCGAGAAATTAAAGGCTGCTGCGGAATATACCTGCGAAGCTGGTGAAGAGGCAGTTAAGATGCTTTCTAAGGTATCAGCGGTGTCAGAACATGCTCGCAGAGTGTTGTGGCTTAATGCATGGGAAGCTGATATTGAGTCCAAGAAAGCCCTGGAGGCTTTAGCCTTTAAAGGGGAATTTCTGTTTGGATCTGAATTGGAAGAAATTATTAAGCAGGCAACAGGAGGTAAGAGTACCTTTCTTCATACTCCTGCAGCAAAACGAGGTTCATCCAGGTTTGCTGCTTTTCGTACCTTTAAGCCGTCCTTTCGAGGATGAGCCTCTTCAAGGGGCCAATCCAGTAGAGGACAATTTGCTACAGGAAAGGGGAAAGCTCCAACCTCCTGCTTCAGAGCCTTTACTAAGAAACAGGCGACAAAGGGGGAGGAGAAGCTCTCAGCATGACGGTTCGGTGACTCCTCAGCGTGAGGGGTCGCCTTTTGCAATATCGGGAAGCCTGGACCTTGTTGGGACAGGATACTTGAGTCCTCAGGGTTGTGTCCCATGGGTACAGGATAAACCTGAGGGGTGTTGCCCCAAGAATGTTTTTGCCCACTCCGTTGCCCAGAGAGCCTCGCTTAAGAACTGCCCTTTTGGGGGCGGCGAGATCTCTTTTGGAGAAGGGAGTGGTAATCCCGGTACCACAAGGGGAAAGGAAGAAGGGTTTTTACTCTATTCTTTTCCTGGTACCAAAGCCGGATGGGACATTCCATCCTATTCTGAATCTAAAGTCGCTGAACCTCCATTTATGGGTGGACCATTTCAGGATGGAGTCTCTGAAGTCGGTGTTGCTGAGCCTGGAACCAGGGGAATTTCTGGGGTCCATGGACATTCACGATGCGTATTTACACATTCCTATTCACGAAGATCATCAGTCTTTACTGCGTTTTGCAATCTGAGATTGTCACTTGCAGTTTCAAGCACTTCCTTTTGGACTGGCCATGGCACCACGTGTGTTCACAAAGATAATGGCAGTAATGGCAGCTGCCCTGTGGTTGCAGGGTATAGTGGTCATCCCATATTTGAACGATCTGTTATTCAAGGTAGAGTCAGCTGAGAAATTACATCAAAATTTATCAGTGGCAATTCAGTTTTTTACAGAACCACTGTTGGATTCTGAATCTCCAAAAGTCTCATTTGGAACCAACTCAGAGACTACAGTTTCTGGGAGTTATCCTGGATACTCACCTCCATCAGGTATTCCTCCCGGAGGTGAAAGCCAAAGACATCTGTCAGTTGGTTTGGTTGATTCTGAGGTCACCGGGCCCATCAGTTTGGCAGTGCCTGAAGTTATTTAGGAAGATGGTGGCATCTTTCGAGATGATGCAGTATGCAAGATTTCACTTGCGTCAGTTTCAATGGAACATTCTGGCCTGTTGGTTTGGAGACACGCAGACCATGAAATCAGAAAGTAATTTTGTCTGTGGAAACAAGAACGGAGTTACTTTGGTGGACAGATGTGGACTCTCTCCAGTGGGGTCGCTCTCTCTAGTTTTGGGATTGGCTGGTGGTAACCACCGACGCCAGTCTCAGGGGCTGGGGAGCAGTAGCTCTGGACTTGAGACTGCAAGGCTTATGGTCAGTAGCAGTCGGTACGTCCGATAAATGTGCTGGAGTTGAGGGCCATGTGGCAGACGCTGACACAGGCAGAAGAGAGACTGAGAGGTTTTCCGATTCGCATTCAGTCAGACAATGCCATGTCTGTAGCTTACTTGAACCACCAAAGGGGCATGCACAGTCAGTTAGCAATTATGAAGGTGTCAAGGATTTTTCAGTGGGCAGAGGTCAATGTTCCGGCCATTTCTGCTGTATTCATCCCAGGTGTCAGGAACATGGAGGCAGATTTCCTGAGCAGGGAGAAGCTCCTGAAAGGAGAATGGGCATTGCATCCCCAAGTTTTTCAGGAAATTGTGGCCCGGTGGGGGGCTCTCAGACTTGGATTTGATGGCATCCAGACACAATTTCCAGGTTCCCAAGTTTTGTGCTGTTCCCGGGGATCCTCTGGCTTGGGCAGAGATGCCATGACGATTCCTTGGAGGTTCAAACTGGCTTATGTGTTCCCCCCATTTTCAATGATCCCTCGTGTGGTAAGGAGAGTACGGTCACAGGGGATTACCGTGATACTGATAGCACCGGATTGGCCAAGGAGATCTTGGTTTTCCAGCATTTGGAGGTTGATGACACAGATCTCCTCCGTCAAGGTCCGTTTTATCATCAGGACCTTGCTCCGCTGAGTTTGACGGCTTGGCTTTTGAGTCCACTATCTTTAAGAAGAAAGGGTTTTCAGAGATGGTCATTGCAACCATGATTAGTGCCAGAAAACCAGTGTCATCAAGGAACTATCACAGGGTCTGGAAGATCTACATTAGATGGTGTGAACGCCAGAGGGTTCACATTTACCAGTTCAAAGTTTCTAGATTGTTGGAATTTTTGCAAGATGGATTTTCGGGTGGGCTGAGCCTTCAGTCTCTGAAGGTCCAAGTTTCGGCTTTGTCTATTTACTTTCAAAAGAAAGTGGCTCTGATTTCAGAGGTGCAGACATTTTTGCAAGGGGTTACTAGATTGAAACCTCCTTTTAAACAGCCGGTAGCACCTTGGGATTTGTCCTTGGTGTTGTCCGTCTTACAGAAACTTCCGTTTGAACCGTTGAGGTCGGCTGACCTTAAATTTCTCGTTTGGAAATTAACCTTTTTGTTGGCAATCGCCTCGGCCAGGCATGTTTTGGAGTTAGGAGCGTTGTCCTGTAAGGCTCCGTTTTTAAGTTTTCATGAAGACCGGGCTGTGCTTAGAACAGTTCCGAGATTTTTGCCTAAAGTTGTTTCTGCGTTTCACTTAAACCAAGAAATTGTTCTTCCGGTGTTTACTCCTCAGGAGGAAAGTAGGAAAAGGGACAGATTAAGAAATGTGGATGTGGTGCGCGAATTGTGCGTTTATGTGGGCAGAGTGAAGAGTATCAGGAAAATGGATTCTCTCTTGGTGTTGTTTGATGTGTACAAATTGGGCTGGCCTGCTTCTAAGCAGACCATTGCTAGGTGGTTGAGATCGGTTATTGCCTTTGCCTATACCAAAGTGGGCAGACCAGTGCCTTCAAGGATCAATGCTCATACCACCAGGTCGGTGGCTACCTCTTGGGCGGTGCGCCATGGGGCTACAGCTGAACAAGTATGCAGGGCTGCCACTTGGTCATCTGTTCACACATTTACCAAATTTTACAGGTTCCATGAGTTTGCGTCGGAGGACGCGTCATTCGGGCGAGCAGTGATGAAATCTGCCACCCTGAGCGTACCCTTCCAAAGGACCGGCTCTTGAACGTCCCAAGGTCAGCTGCATCACCAGGATAGATGAAGAAGAAAAAGGGATTTTTTAAGAACCGTTCGAATCCCTTTCTCTGATTCTATCCTGCTGATGCAGTGATCCCTCCCTTACGCTCAGTAAGTAATACCGTTTTCATGTACTGTCATGTTATAATGGTTTAATGAATTGATTGTGCATGTAATATGTTCAGGCATTGTGCTGAGTTATTGTATCCTAGTGTGCTCTGGAAGTTAAACTGAGGCATGATGGGATGCAGTGAGGGAGGAGCCTGCCATCTTCAAATATTTAGCATAGGTGCCTGGCTCCTTTTGGACCCTACTACATCCCAAGGTCAGCTGCATCTCAGCTGCGTCACCAGGATAGAATCAGAGAAAGGAATTAAAATGGTAAGTTCTTACAAAAATCCCTTTATCATCCCTCATCTCTATGGGTGGCTTAATTAACAAATATAGAAGGCAAACACTGAAAAGTAACATTCCTCATCGCTGTATATTGTGTTACTTTGTAATTAACTTTTGGGACTATTCAACATTGGCACACCAGGATATGAAAAAAGCCCGTACCAGCGAAGGCTAAAAAGTAAAGTTGCTTATCTGAACACTTTACTTCCAGGCTCAGACTCAGCTCATACTTACCTACTTTGTATTTCTCCTCTCTGGAAGAAGCCATGCACCTCAGGGGGCGGGGCTAAATGGTCTGGTCATTATGCCTTTCCCCCAACATATGGAATCATCTGTGATATGTGCGTTGGTGTTGAGGGTGCAGAGCTAAAAAAATGTCATCCAGTGGTCGGCCCTTTTTCAGCAGCTCCTGCAATTGCCGGTAAGTAATATAAAATCCTGCCCACTTCACTAGCTGCCTACTCTTCTATGGATGTGGGGGACTACCACAAAAATTGGTAGCCTACTGCAGCTTCTGGGAGAGTACGAAAGTATGACTCAGCCTGTACATATGTGCAGTAGCCGTGAATTCGGATCAGTCTCCCCCCAAAAAGTGCCCACATGTAGGCTGTATTGAGCTATCAACACTAAAGGCATGGCAGAATTGTCTTACAAATAATATAAATATATTAATAAGCCTAGGTGACGTTATTATTATTATGGGCAACTTTAACTACCCAGAAATAGATTGGAAAGATGGATCAAGTATTACACTAAAGGTAATAATTTATTGGATGCCCTGAATGACCAATATTTGTATCAAATTATTGAAAGTCCAATTAGAAATAATAATATCCTGGATCTCCTGATAAGCAATAATGGGGACATTCTGTGTAACATAAGAGAGACTCTGGGGAGCAGTGATCACAATATGGTCACGTTCAATTTAAATTTTAACAAAGATAATTATATTAGAGCAACTAAGTACTTATATTTCAGAAATGCAAACTTTGGTAAGTTTGAGGAATTATTTAGAGGTATGGATACTACAAAAATTTGACAAACTTCTAAGGAGGGCACTGATACATTTATTCCTAGTCAAATTCAAAATGGCTAAAAAAAGGAGGGCATTTAAAGAGTTTAAACAAGACACTCAAATCATTTACAGCATTTAAAGAATGTAATAAGAAATGTAAAAATACATTCAAGATGGCTAAATTAGAGACAGAATGAATAATAGCAGCAGATTGCAAATCTTATTCCAAAAAATTCTACAGATAAATGGGAAACAGTTAAGGAAGGAAAATATTGCCCCACTAAAAAATTAACAGGGTACCCTGGTTACAGAAGAAAAAGCGGAATTATTTAATTATTTTTTTAAGAATCTTCAGAGAATCTCCCACAGATTGAATGCTCAGCTCTAGATCGCTCCCAAACTGTTTGTTTGAGTGAGGAAATGGTCAAAAATAGATGACAGAACCTAAATAGGAACAAATCTCCCAGCCCGGATGAAATACACCCAATGATACTTAAATAATTGAGCTGTGTCATAGCACTACCATTATATCTGATATTCAATGAATCAATAAACGCAGGGACGGTACCAAGAAACTGGCGTATAGCTAATGTAGTACCAATATGGAAGAAATGTAGTAAAACTAACCCTGAAAATTATAGACTGGACAGCCTCACATTCATTGTGGCGAATATATTAGAAGGAATAACAAGATCATCATTTCTCATTATCCATCATTTCTTAAATCAGGAGAAGGTTATAAGTAAGGCTCAGCATGAGTTCATCAAAAATAGATCGTGCCAGACTAATTTAATTAGCTTCTATGAGGAAGTCTAAATGTGTGGATTTAGGGAAATCTATTGCTGTAATATTTCTTGATTTTGGTGCCTCATAAAAGGTTATTACTAAAATTAGGTAACTTAGGTGTAGGAGATAAAATTTGTAAATGGATTATAAACTGGTTGCATAATCTGATACAGAGAGAGGTATTAAATGACCTACATTACATCTTGGGTAAGCTCCAAAGTGGAGTCCCACAAGGTTCGATATTGGGACCCACCTTGTTTATTATATTCATTAATGATATAGGTAATGACACAGTGAGTTAGATTGCAATATTTGTGGACGACACGAAAGTGAGTAAAAAATTTACTCAGGAGAGGATATAGATACACTACAAAGTGACTTAATTAAACTGGAAATGTGGAAAATGCAGTTTAATGTTGAAAAATATAAAGTTATTCATTATGGGAACAAAAATGAACAAGCTACTTATAGGCTCAACAGAGTTAATATAGTAAATTCTGCAGTAGAGAAGGATTTAGGAGTCATCATAGATAATAAATTGAGTAATAGTGCACACTGTTCAAGTGCAGCAGCAAAAGCAAACAGTACACTGGCATGCATTAAAAGGTGAATAAATTCAAGGGATGCCAATGTGGTAGTGCCTCTTTACAAGGCATTGGTGAGACCACACTTGGAATACTGTGTTCAGTTCTGGGTACCGCAACTTAAAAAGGACATGAATGAATTGGAACAGGTATAGAGAAGGACGACTAAACTAGTAAAAGGTCTTGAATCAATAGAATACAAAGATAGGCTAACCAGGCTGAATATGTTTTCACTGGAGAAAGAAGGTTGAGAGGAGATATGATTAGTATGTTCAAATACAGAATCAGAAATCTTAAGGAACTGAGGGATGATTTGTTCACTAGCATGTCTATACTTAAGACACGTGGGCATGTACTGAGGCTGGAGGAAAATAAATTCCATACTGAATTAAGAAGAGGATTCTTCGCCATTAGAGCAGTACAATTCTGGAACTCATTACTGGTGGGGGTGATTACAGCGACTACTGTTAATTAATTTAAATCAAAACTAGATAAATTCTCCCCTACTGTATTGTTCTATGTATTGTATTGCAGCTAAGAACAATAGGCCTTGGTGAGCCATGGCTCTCCAGAGAAGGCTAGTTGAAGTAGGCTCCATCTATACGTGTGATCTCGATCTTGCTGATTGAAAGCTGCTCATATGCAGAACCCAAAAATTTGGATATGTACACAAATCATTGGCCAGTCATGGAACAGATGGCAATCTGTCTATGTTGGCTGCACAGATATGTGCTGTATGCTTCCTGATTTCACATTTCAATCATACAGTTACGAGAAAACATAACAGGCCACTCAGTGTTTAAATAGAACCAAATATATAATTGCCTATTATTCTTTTTTTAACTTCATAAAAATAATTCATTTTAATACTGACTTAACTTAGCACAAGTAAACAAAGTAGACCCTGCAGTATTGAACCAAAATTAATAATACTCCATCAATATTTTAGTTTGACTGTTTTTAGCATATTACATTAACACTGATGGGATTTTAGAATGGTTCACTGATTTTATCAGTCAGTTCAGCTTTGCTTTATGCTCAATAATAAATGAGAATGTTCTAAGGCCCACAGCTTTGCACAGTACTTATCTGAGTTTCATTCCCCAATATTCCAAGGTTTAAACTTTGATTCTTGGATTATGATGCAGTATGCTCAGTAAACAAATCATAAAAAGTGGTCTAGGATCTCTGTTCAGCTCAGAATATGAAATTGGGTCTTTTCTTAAATGCATAGAAAATGCAGCGTTTTTTCCCTTGCTGCTTTCAAAGTACCTGTCACAATCCAGTTACCTGCTGTTTTAGGCACATAGATGTTTTAAAGATTTAATTAGTTGCAGTGAACCACTGGGAAACAATAAAAATTTTTGTTTGCTATTGTTTCCTATTTTCTAAGCTCTTTAACAATTGTTTTACTTCTATCCAGAAAATATAGATTTTAAATAATGTAATGAAAATTATAAAGGCTCTAATTAAGACCCACTTGGTAAGCGGCAAATTCGCGGCGTGGACCGATGATGTGGATCTGCGCATGCGTATCATTGAATATACCCATGTGCATACTGTATGTGCAAATGCCTTCAGCGATGATCACAGTCATTGAGGCGGGCAAGGGGCATTGGGGATGCCAACTGTTTCCTGGGCAAGCCCACGAAAATGGTGGGTGCACCCAGAAAAACGCTAGGTGTCCCCATGCAAACGCAGGTGTGGAGAAGTCTGCATGGGGCAGGTGGCTGACGCACCGAGGCAAATAAATGTAATTCTTAGGAACGGGGAAAAAAATAATTCAATGACCGGCAACCATTGAATGATTTATCGCCTGTATGGCCGCATGCGAATGGATGTGTATGCGTACACATCCATTAAAATGAAACCACAGGCATTTGTGCGACGGCAATGGGGGGCATGCATTTGCTCGCCCCTGCGGGCAGAGTTTACCTGCTCGCTAAGCAGCAAAAGAATGCTGCTAAGTGAGCAGGCCTGAATTAGGCCCAAAGTGAGATTTAGTAAAATTGAGGTGACAGAAAGATAATGAGTAACAGAGGTTGTTATTTATGCTAATTGTTTATATTAAAATCAGGTACATTTTTGGATCATTCTTTCTGGACCAAGATTTCCATACTCATTTGAGACATCCAATATGCTTGAACTGTTGATAGATTGCATAATGGCACAGAAAAGGTTCAGCTGGGCATCAGTCGTAGGGAGTTGTGGCCATTTAGGAGTATGGCTTTTGCCTCACAGGTGTAGAAATCAATTATGTCTCCGCAGCAACCCTATTTGTCCCCTATTGCATGTCCTGGCCCAGTGGAGAAAACCAGACCTATCCCTAATTTTGGTGACTGACTATTTTCATTTTATAAATAATAAATAGAACTTGTCTGAAGATATTTGCCATTTGTGTCACCTCATGATTACTAGTGTTGGCATTCTCTCCAAAGCCAGTGTAGTAGTGAAAGCCTCTTGGTGGCGTGGTGTACTAGAGGCTAGAAATACATTACCATTAATCTTCTCATTCCTGTATCCTTAAGCATCCATTGCACATCCCCAGTTGATTCTTAGTAATAGCTGCAAAACCTTGAATGAAAATGCAAGTTCAAAGATCTCTCCTATTTCTCTGTAAGAAATGTGACTCAGAGTGACAGACTGCATCACATCAAACACACAGAAAACCATGTAGGCGTAATGTGTACATAGAACCTCAATACTATTATTTATCAAAACTGTAAAAGACGTTTCCATTCAACTATGTGTTTACAGTTACGAAGGAAACCTCATTATTAACTTTGAATTATTTTCCCCAAAATGAACAATATCTCTTATTACCATATATACTCGAGTATAAGCCTACATTTTCAGAACAGTTTTTATGCTGAAAAACCCCACCTTGGCTTATACTCGAGTGATGGTCCCACTTGAGTCAATACGTTTTCCCAGTTTTTCGTCGTAAAATTAGGTGCCTCGGCTTATAATTGGGTCGACTTATACTCGAGTATATACGGTAAATATTATTATCCATTGCTGTGCAATATAGGGTTCAAGCTAAAAGTTTACAATAAATTACATTGTGAAACATGAACTAGAGACTGTACTGCACAGGTAGGGTTCTATTCACTGAGCCTTAGGGAGAGAGATAAAGCGGACATAGACAAAGTACCAGTGAATTAGCTCATAACTGTCATTTTTTCAAGCACAGCCTTTAACATGACATTTTTGAGCAGATTGACTGGTACTTTATCTCTCCCACAATATCTCTCTCAAAGGCTTAGTAAATAGACACCGTAGTCTTACATACTGTAGTAAGGTTATGGATGGCTGTAAGCTTTCATTGTATGTTTAAGAATGGCATGACGGTACTCTTTACCTAGCACGGCACCCGCGATTACAATCGCGGGCGTCGGGGGTAAAAAATCGCGGGCATCGCGGGTAAATCAAAAACGGGTGCGACGCGATGCCCGCGATGCCCGCGATTTTCCCATAGGGATCAATGTTAAAAGACAGATTGGTCGCGATTTTAGCGTTAATTGGCTCAATGCCCGCGATTTTTACATAGGAAACAATGTTAAATGGGCCACAGAGCCCTAATAGTCCCCCTGAAGTGTGAAATGGCCCCCACAATTTTTAACGCCACCCCACGATCAACGTGAACCCGAAGCGTGGCGAGCGCAGCGAGCCCGCGAGGGGCGGCGGTACGCGTCCTCCGACCTTTTCATACCCCCACTATCCACGTCGGCGTGGAGTTGAGAATAGAATAGTGTGGCGAGCGCAGCGAGCCACCGAGCCCGAAGCGTGGCGAGCGCAGCGCGCCCCGCGAGGGGACGCGGATACCTTCACAGTTATACGCGTCCCCTCACGGGCTTCACAGGTGTCCGTGGCGACGCGGACACCTGTGAAGCCCGCGAGGGGACGCGTTTACCTGTGAAGGTATCCGCGTCCCCTCGCGGGGCTCGCTGCGCTCGCCACGCTTCGGGCTCGGTGGCTCGCTGCGCTCGCCACACTATTCTATTCTCAACTCCACGCCGACGTGGATAGTGGGGGTATGAAAAGGTCGGAGGACGCGTACCGCCGCCCCTCGCGGGCTCGCTGCGCTCGCCACGCTTCGGGTTCACGCTGATCGTGGGGTGGCGTTAAAAATTGTGGGGGCCATTTCACACTTCAGGGGGACTATTAGGGCTCTGTGGCCCATTTAACATTGATTCCTATGTAAAAATCGCGACCAATCTGACTTTTAACACTAAAATCGCGACCAATCTGATTTTTAACATTGGTCCCTATGGGAAATCGCGGCCATCGCGGGCATCGCATCGCACCCGTTTTTTAGTGCATGCGATGGTCGCGATGGTCGCGATGGGCGCCGTGCTAGGTAAAGAGTACCGGCATGACATCTACCTGTGATGTGCTGTCAAATTTAGGGATGTGCACCGGCCATTTTTCGCGTTTTGGGTTTTGGGTTCTGATTACCTTCAGGTTTTGGGTTCTAATGGGTTTTGCCAAAACACTCCCCTCAACGTTTTGGGTTCTGATTTTAAATTTTTTTTTGCTTCTACGCTATTATTAACCTCAATAACATTCATTTCTACTCATTTCCAGTCTATTCTGAACACTTCACAATATTGTTTTTAGGCCAAAAGGTTGCACCAAGGTAGCTGGATGACTATGATGAGGGGCACAAGTGGGTGGCACAAACACGGGAACTAGGCCCCAAAGAGCATATAATACAAAGCAAAAAAAGAGGTTCATGATGGAATTGTACTTGGGCCCTCCCACCCACCCTTATGTTTCGGAAATAGGACATGCACACTATCACAAACCAATAATTTCAGCGACAGGGTCTACAAAACTGTGGCTGAAATGATTTGTTCGTTTGGACCCCCATAAAACAAGCCGGCACAGAAAAAAAAGAGTTGCAAGATGGAAATGTCCTTGGGCCCTCCCACCCACCCTTAGGACATGAACACTTTAACAAACCAATCATTTCAGTGACAGGGCCTACAAAACTGTAGCTGAAATGATTGGCTTGTTTGAGCCCCCACACAAAAATACTAATTACCCAGGCCCGGGCTTGCTGGAGGGGCCCGCAGGAGGGGCCCTGGTCCGACCCCTCCCTTCCCCCTCCATCCCTCCCAGGCAGCAACAGCAGCACATACTTCTACAGCATGTGCTGTGCTGACAGCAGGCTCAGCATGAGCATCTCACTGACAGCGTGACAGCTCATGCTGAGCCTTCTGTCAGTGCAGCACATGCTGTAGGTGTGTGCTGCTGCTGCTGAGTTTAGAGTATTTAGAGTTTTGGGGTGTGACCTAAGCGAGGGAGGTGGCCACACCGCCCACACTTAGGCCACGACCCCAAAATTTTACCAGGGCCCGGCACAATGTGCTCTGTGCACAATCACAGGTCCCTCTTTAGTCTCTGGAGGCAATTGCTGGTCTTAATTGAATAATTGATAATTTATTTTATGAACATCATCTTCTCCACATTTTGCAGAAGCAACCTGCTTTGCCGCTCACTGACCAGGTTCGCCACTGCACTAAAAAGTCTTTCGAAGTACACACTGGAGGGGGGGACAACTCAGGTAAAATAGAGCCAGTTTGTAAAGGGCTTCCAAACTGCCTTTTATCCTGCCAGTACAGATGAGGACTGTCTGCCCTGTCTACTTGGATGCTGTCACCAAAAGAAATCCTCCACCATTTTTTCAATGGTGACAACATCCAATGCAGCGACAGTAGACACATCAGCAATCATTGGCAGGTCCCTTAGTCCTGACCATATGTCCAAATCCAAACTCCCTCCTGCCTGCCCTGCATCCCCGCCAGGGGGTTGTGTGGGAAATTGCAGCTGTTTCCTCGCTGCCCCAGGTGTGGGAGAAAATGAAGGAGGAGCTGTGGCCTTTTTTTTCTGCCAGTACACTTAAGGACTGTCTGACATGTCTACTTGGATCCTGTCACCAAAGTAATCCTCCAACATTCTTTCAATGGTGACAGCATCCAATGCAACAGGTCGTTTAGGAAATCTCAGCTGTTTCTTCGCAGCCAGAGGTGTAGGAGAAAATGAAGAAGGAGCTGTTGCCATGTCACGGTCCCTTTCAGATGATAATCTCCTGATCAGCAGGTCTTTGCACTTTTTTAGACTTGTGTCCGCTGGAATCAGA
The DNA here is from genome assembly GCF_055691185.1 of Crinia signifera. Lineage (NCBI taxonomy): Eukaryota > Metazoa > Chordata > Amphibia > Anura > Myobatrachidae > Crinia > Crinia signifera. The sequence goes on from NC_139221.1 coordinate 124,284,017, forward strand.
GACACAACATACGCTTTAAACCGAGGATCAAGCACAGTGGCCAGAATTTAGTCCTCTGACTTTAACAGACGGACCACCCTCGTATCCTGGCAAAGCGTATGGAGGACTTCATCCAAAAGAGCTAAATGCTTTGCTTCAGGGGAATCGCCTGACTCAAGCTGGCAGTGTCGGAACTGACTTTACGTGTGGCAAGTTCAAACAGCTGGAGTCAGGTGCATCCCCGCTCCTCTGCCTATGTCATTGGTGCATCCCAGCTCCTCTGCCTATGTCATAGGTGGCTATGTAGGCTTGAATGGCCTTTTGCTGCACCTCCATCATCTGCAGCATATAGAGTGTGGAGTTCCAGCACGTCACAACCTCTTGTTTAAGGTGATGGCAGGGCAGGTTGAGGAGTTTGTGCTGCCGCTCCAGCCTTCTGCAGGCAGTGGCAGAATGCCGAAAGTGTCTGGCAATTTTGCAGGCCACTGTAAGCATCTCCTGCATGCTCCTGTCACTTCTGATGAAATGCTGCACCACCAGTTTATTGCGTGGGCAAAACATGGCATGTGCTGGAAATTGCCCATGTGTAATGCCAGCACAATGTTACTGCCGTTGTCCGACACCACAAATCCCCAGGAGATTCTAAGTGGGGTAAGCCACTGCGAGATGATTTCCCTCAGTTTCTCTAAGAGGTTGTCGGCGTTGTGCCACTTACTAAAACCGGAGATACACAGCGTAGCCTGCCTTGGAAGGAGTTGGTGTGCAGGAGATGCTGCTGCTGCCGAAGGCAATGCATCTACCCAGTGGGCTGTCACAGTCATATAGTCCTTAGTTTGCCCTGAACCACTTGTCCACATGTCCATGGTTAAGTGGACAGTGGGTACACCCGTATCTTTCAGAGCACTGAGGACACTTTTTTGTACTTCTCTGTACAATTTATTCTATTTTGTACTTATCTGTCTAATTTGGGCCCCCTTCCTCCACCCCCCAACCCACGGCCGCAATTGACGGAGACCGTCAGGGAAGTGACAGGGACCGGCTGGGAGCTCCGTCGGAATTTGACACGCGAACAACTAATGGTTTACAGTAAATACTTCGACATGGTCAACATACCATAGGTAAACATTGACAAAAGGTCAACACAAGCTTAATGTCAACATGGACATGGTTGACACTCAAACTGTTGACACAAGAATTTCACGGGTTTTTGTTGTATATGTTGACATGTGTTGGTATGGACACCGTGTAACAGTACCGTGTCCTCTTGCATGGCTCGCTGCGCTCACCTTGCGTCAGGCATGGTGCCTCGCTGTGTTTGGCAAACTATTATTTTCTCATTCTATGCCCATTTGGATAGTAAAGTATAATCCAAGTCGGTCTACTACACAAAAAAAAACACATTAAAAACTCAAGTCAACCTTTTGAGTGTCGACATGTCTATTTTGACCTTAAGCGTGTGTCGACCTTCTGTCAATCCGACCTTTGGTATGTTGACTATTTTAAGTTGTCGACCTACTCACTGTTAAGTCTGTGAATTATATGACATCAAACCTACATGAAGGAGGACACAAGAAGTTCAGCATGCTTCTTTACTCATAAACTGCAGGGAAGGAACTTACAGATAGATACATAGATTACAGATATTCATACGCCAACTTACACACAAGAAAATAAGATCTGTTATATCCTTCCACCTGATACTTACACAGCAATAGGAACTATATACACCGCACTCACTGTCGATCATTAGTAGTCCACCTAGTGACTGTCGACCTAGACATTGTCAACCCATGGACCGAATACGAATTGGAAGCCACCAGCACTGGTTTTGCCTATCCCTTTGTTCCTAGACCACCATCCTGAGGCACCCCTGCAAGAGTCTCAAGGGTGCCAACACACGCAGTTTGGGAACCACTTTCCTAAGTATATTCTATATATAAAACTAATAATGTACAAATATAGACATTTCTGGATATTTTCCTTGCCCAATGATGCGATAATTCTCATTTCTATTTTCTGTTCTCTGTGATTCCCAATTCATTATCTTCTTGTAACACTGTTCTTGAATGCTAAAATAATACATTTAATAAGATGCATATTTTCTTTCTGTAGCCGCAGAATAAAATCTCGGTAAAATAACCTTCCTGGTATGCTTAGTATACAGGTAACACTGCCTGACACTACCAATTACATCTGGCAGATTTGTCATTCCTAAGCTATACCATGTTAAATGATCCCTGTTGTAAAACAAAAGAAAGAAATAAAACTGCAACATAAATAAGCATACTAAAAACATTTCTGCATTGTTAGTATTACATCAGACAACAAGATATACCACTCCCAACAGCATATATATCCCTGTCGGGATTCTCCATATCGGGATGCTGGGTTCAGTCTTTTTGAGTGCAGGACTCTTAACGAAAACTGAATAAGCTCCAGTTGACACGGCTGTCGGGTCAGCCTTGATGTATCTACTATTTACCAGCTGTAAACTTGAATATAAACGTTTTTTTCACCTTAACTACGAGTGCTGTTCTGTTCCAAAGGTTGGGTAATTGCTGCTATTATTTCTCTATTGACCTTGCACCGTTACGTAAGACTAATTCTAACTGAGTGCCGATTTGCTTCTCTGCTGCTATTATATATTATATAAATATAATAATGGCCTATCAAATGGCTAAAATGATATGTACTGCATCCAATTTTATTAAGTCAACTAGTTAAAGAAGACTCAATTAACATGAACAAAAGGCATCAAGGGTGCTTGGTAAAATAACAAAATACTGCATTGTATTATACCGAAGTATGATATCCAAACATTCTGTATAAACCTGACATATGTACATAACTTTGGGGCTTATTTATCGATGAGCTTTACCATGTTTTAAATCTAGTTGTGTATGATATATGGTGCTACAGTCATTGTGTTCCTAACTGTCATGTGTTTGAAAAATTACACTTAGGAGTTGATTGGCTGGAGCACCATTTATCATACTCAATCCCCACGATACAATGCAAGTGGTTGTGCATGCTTACATGCAGCCGCACAGGGGAAAAATCATTCGATAGTCGCTTACCATCGAATGATTTTTCCTCCCTTCGCAGAACTCAGACTTCTCAGGGGTATACCCAGCGTTTTTATGAGGGCGCTCACTGTTTCGTAGGCACGCCCATGAAATGCTGCCCCAGCCACCGTCCCCTGCTGGTCCATCTTTTTGCAAATGCCACGGCGAGTGTACAACTCGCCAAAGACGTTCACCCCTATGGTGTACACCTGCGCATGAGCGACTATGTGCATGCACACTCCCCCACCATCGAAATAGAGCCAAATTCGCTGCTCACCAAGCAGCACTGAATCGGCCCCATAAAAGTTTGTATGTTTGTCAGTTTAATATCTTGTAGTCTTCACAAAATCAGCCTGTTTCATGCAGCAATATCATATTTCTTTCCCATCCATCATCCACAAATTGTCTATTTAATCTAATTCATAATGATGGTTTTGGGAGGCGGTGTTATATATAAGGTAGTAAGCTATTTTTAGGTTACATTATGTATTATTATTGATCAGGGTCATGTACATTTGCTAATTTACCAAATCTAATGGCAAATGATATAGTGCAGTGCAGACCATGTAGAGTCACTGTGATGTGCTGCTAAAAATACTTTGAGTATTGAATGTAACCCAATACATTTTCCCTACACTTAAGTATGTACTGTTACATACAATCATAAATATGAAACTAGTGCCTGAAAATATAAAAAATGTCGCCAGGAGAAATACCTATTCGCATAGGTTCCTAAAGGTGAATGTATATATCTATGGCATAATTATTATTATTATTATTATTATTATTATTATTATCAATATTGCAATATTATTATATAATATAATAATAATATAATATAATATTGGTCACCTCTGAGCATGTTTAAAAAGTTAAAGTTTTAACTAGCTGTGTCTGACTAGTTGTTAATATTATTATTATTATTATTATTTATAATAAGAATATTAATTAGCCAGACACAGCTGGTAAAAACATTGCCTTTTTAAACATGCTCAGAGGTGACCGCTTTTGCAACCCAATTCTTCTTAAATAACCCCTAACAGTCCCAGGCTCGTTGTCCAAGGATCCTTATGAGCTAAAATGCTAAAATGTGATGCAGGGCTGGTGGAGACTTTAGATATGGAGTGAAGAAAAACAGCAAAGTGCTCCATTTGTGCCTAAATAAAGGAAAATGGAAATAAGCTTAGAAGCTTAGAGGTGGTGCTACTGTATGTGCCTTTTAGGTAACATGAGCTCCATCATCTCTGACTGACCCGGGTGGTGCTACTGTATGTGCCTTTTAGGCAACATGAGCTCCATCATCTCTGACTGACCCGGGTGGTGCTACTGTATGTGCCTTTTAGGCAACATAAGCTCCGTCATCTCTGGCTGACCCTTATTGAAGGGGATACTCGGGTATTATTTGTTTCTACATATATTGTAAGGGCCTAAGAGTGTTAGGGTTTTGGTCTTCCATTAGAGATCAAATAGCAAGTTATCTTAATATTAACAGATGTCTTATTTTCTTTGAAGCATTTTTTTCTTGCCACCCCGGTGCTCTACAGCCTTGTGCCATCATGATATCCTAATCAGACTGACTTACAGTATGTCTTTGGTTGGCACTAATCAGCTAGCGACAACTGAAACAACCAGTGACACCTTCTCCTTAGGTGGTCCTGAACATGCTCTGGCTCATTTATCAGGTGCAGCACACAATGGGGCAGATGTATTTAAAGCCTGGTGAAGAGATAAACTGGAGATAAAGTGGAAGGCGATAACGCACAATCAGCTGTGTTTGAAATATGACAGTTGGAAGTTGATTGGCCGGTGCATTATCTCCTTTCACTTTATCTCCAGTTTATCTCTTCGCCAGGCTTAATACATCTGCCCCAATGTATTTAATTAAATATTAAATAAACCATCAAACCATCAAAATCAAGAACCCTGGATGGCATGTTAAATATTATATCCTTCCCTACAGCTGATTGGATATAAGACTTCAGGCTCTTTGAAAACATGTCCACATCATTTTTCCATTCTGGAATTTAAATGTTTTATGATTTATTATGTACAGTAACTAACCTATTCCGATGCTACCTTTACTTGTTTGGAAGAGAGATGCAAACTTGTATGAACAAAAATACTGGGATCAAACAGATTAACACAATAACAATTGCAATGTCATATAAATATCCTATGGTTAAGCCAATGTGATATTTGCTAAGGTCATAGAGAAATTGAACAATAGATGTCAGGTTCAACTTTATTACTATATATTTTGAGTACATTTCCCATTTAACACATTATATAATACCTAATTGTTTTCATGCTTTTGTCCTGTTTAGGTCGCTACCCTCAACAAAGCAAAGGCACATACATACCAATCCCTATTGTGGAAAACCTAGAAGTTGGAAAATGGGGAGCAAAAGTCATTCTTGAAGAAGACAACTCTATTACTTTGTCTATATTATCTGCACCTGACTGCATCATAGGCAAATTCCGCATGTATATTGCTGTGTTAGCTTCTTATGAGATTCGGAGGACACCCAGGAACTCTAACACAGACACATATATTCTCTTTAATCCCTGGTGCAAAGGTAAGCAGCATTGGCCAGCACTCTTTACATTTAATATGAAGTAGTACTTTTACACAGAACAGCTTTAATATATATATATATATATGAATCAATTTACCGATCAACTGTTTATATTGCTATTTAAATTTATGTTTATTTCTAATTATTTGCTTTAATAAAGTTAAATTTACAGTAGAATTACTGGGTGAATCCTAACACAAATTTATTTTGACACTGAAAAGCATGCATTTCACATATTGCTTTTAGTGCCAATTGTAGTTGAACAATGTCCAGTGATGTATTAAGGCTTGCTAATAAAAATGAGGAATATGGAAAATTAATTAAGCCAGCCACAATAATTAGCCATATATTACAGTGCATGAAATCATTAATGTAATGGGAACATAAGTATCTCTCATAGCACCACCAAGTTTGGTTCCTTAAGGTTTGCTAAAAGACATATAAAGAGGCTGATACAGTTAGATGAAGTGGACACAAAAACTCATTATAGCCATTGACAACAAACAAAGCACCTTTCAGTGTCAGCAGTTTGCTACTTCTGGCATCACCATCATACCTGTCTACATCCTGTAAATTCACAATTGTGCAAACATGCCTCCATGTTGATCAACGGTTTGATCTTACCCGTGTACTTGATAGAGGATGTAAGACTGAAATGTTAAACGACTATACAGTCTTGTGAAATCTTTACTTAGAAGACCCGATTACAAAGTATATGTTTTGAGCTACTGTATTTCAGACAATGTATTACTTTATTGGGTCGTCAAAGATGGTTACCACAGATCTAACAAAGGAGCCATAAAAATCTTAATTTTTCAATGGAGATGCTGGCCTTGCCACTCCCTCACAATGGTGCCAACACTCCTCCATTTTTGCAAGCAAAGGCCATTGCCACCTCCTCCCTTCCCTCAAATGACAGCAGACTGTAAATCACTGCTGCTGCTGCTGATCTGCATCTTACATGCAAGACTCATACTCAAGACTCAACAAAGCAAAGGCACATACATACCAATCCCTATTGTGGAAAACCTAGAAGTTGGAAAATGGGGAGCAAAAGTCATTCTTGAAGAAGACAACTCTATTACTTTGTCTATATTATCTGCACCTGACTGCATCATAGGCAAATTCCGCATGTATATTGCTGTGTTAGCTTCTTATGAGATTCGGAGGACACCCAGGAACTCTAACACAGACACATATATTCTCTTTAATCCCTGGTGCAAAGGTAAGCAGCATTGGCCAGCACTCTTTACATTTAATATGAAGTAGTACTTTTACACAGAACAGCTTTAATATATATATATATATATGAATCAATTTACCGATCAACTGTTTATATTGCTATTTAAATTTATGTTTATTTCTAATTATTTGCTTTAATAAAGTTAAATTTACAGTAGAATTACTGGGTGAATCCTAACACAAATTTATTTTGACACTGAAAAGCATGCATTTCACATATTGCTTTTAGTGCCAATTGTAGTTGAACAATGTCCAGTGATGTATTAAGGCTTGCTAATAAAAATGAGGAATATGGAAAATTAATTAAGCCAGCCACAATAATTAGCCATATATTACAGTGCATGAAATCATTAATGTAATGGGAACATAAGTATCTCTCATAGCACCACCAAGTTTGGTTCCTTAAGGTTTGCTAAAAGACATATAAAGAGGCTGATACAGTTAGATGAAGTGGACACAAAAACTCATTATAGCCATTGACAACAAACAAAGCACCTTTCAGTGTCAGCAGTTTGCTACTTCTGGCATCACCATCATACCTGTCTACATCCTGTAAATTCACAATTGTGCAAACATGCCTCCATGTTGATCAACGGTTTGATCTTACCCGTGTACTTGATAGAGGATGTAAGACTGAAATGTTAAACGACTATACAGTCTTGTGAAATCTTTACTTAGAAGACCCGATTACAAAGTATATGTTTTGAGCTACTGTATTTCAGACAATGTATTACTTTATTGGGTCGTCAAAGATGGTTACCACAGATCTAACAAAGGAGCCATAAAAATCTTAATTTTTCAATGGAGATGCTGGCCTTGCCACTCCCTCACAATGGTGCCAACACTCCTCCATTTTTGCAAGCAAAGGCCATTGCCACCTCCTCCCTTCCCTCAAATGACAGCAGACTGTAAATCACTGCTGCTGCTGCTGATCTGCATCTTACATGCAAGACTCATACTGCACATTCGCAGTAAGGGTCCAGTGCATGGGCAAAATAGGGAACATCAAATCACATCTGAATTAGGCCCATTGTTAGTCCATAGATGTTTTTATGATGTAGAAGCCGTCCTTATTAGGTCAACATACAAGACTCTCTTTACTACTTACAGCTGCCATTTTTCACCTCCTCCGAGGGAGGCAGCTGAAAAGTCTATATAAATAAAAGGGAGTGAATTATAGTATAGTAGCAAAATGTAATGAAGTGGGTGGGAATTATTTATGCACATCACGGTGCACCCAATTTCCCACCTCAATTGTTTTTCTTTTTCTTTTTGCTGCACCGTTCATGCCCAGATGTGCTGGGTTTAGCAGCATTAAGTGGTTAAATCCAATTAAAGTTCTGGGCTTGAGGCAAAAAGTCCCGGGTCATGTTTTGTACATTTCTTCTTGCCATCATGGTGGGCGCCCATTAAACAAATGAATCCTCCCTATTTGTGAGTTCTACCTTGTATGTATTTTTTTAGTGATCTGCTAATTGCTTGTATTTTATAAAGCAACTGAAGGGTTCTGGTTAAGAATAGAAGCTGTGAAAAGCCTTCATCGCTCTGCAAATATATGTTTATGAATAGAAACGGCAAATGCTTTACACTAACACCTGTGTTAATATGAGTAGAAGATGCTGTTTACATGGATGACGAGAACGAAATAGAAGAATATGTCATGAATGATGTTGGCGTCATATTTAATGGAGAAATTACTAATATTAAGAAAAGAAGCTGGGAGTATGGACAGGTGAGAATTCTTAGTTTATAAGCAGATTATCCTGTATTAATAACCCCATCACTTCATCAAATGATCGTAAAAATTGTGATTTAAGAACACAAGCTCTGAGCTGGTACAAAATAAAATAATGAAAATGAAATAATGTATGCCACCCCAGGCAAAAAGGGCATGCCTGTATAAATGTGCCATATTTAGTTATAATCTCACAACAAGTACTGCCCTCTACACTGCACTGCCCACAACATGTGGTGCAGCCCTGTATCACTAGAATTGTTTCTAGAGATGGGTGGGATCGGAATTACTCAGTGGATCTCTGATCTCAAAAGGCATTTTATTGGCTTTCTGGCTGTCATGTGTTTTGGATAGCCAATAAGGAAAAGTACAATTATATCATGTTGCAGCACTTACAGGACTTTCGTTAATCAGTCTTTCATAAAGACGCACAGCGTCATCCACCAGGAGACATCCTTTAAAAGCAGTCAACATTTATTGAAAAATGTAAATGTATCTCACTATTGATTGGAGGAACCTGGGTATTAAACTTGGAGTTGGCAGTAAGTGCCAGCTACTGCTTTATATCTATCTATCTATATGGCAAAAAGGGACACAGCTTCCACTATATTAGTGTGCTCACCGACTAATGGGGCAGGGACACCTGTGTGCCTGTCATTTGCCGTCTCCTGGGAGAGGAGCAGGAACCAGTCCCCTTGCCCCCCCTAGCTGCGACTGAGGCATCAGGTGGTATCCTGACAGATGCCAAGCATAGGGAAATGTTAGTAAAGATTCAGCAGAATCAGTGGTCGGACACCGGTACCAAACCTGCTTTGCAGGAAGGGTGGGGAAAATGCACCTAGGTACCCACCAGGAAGATACAGGTCACGTAACACCCCTGGGACAGTCAGCAGGCAGTGGCACATTGGGGGTAGTACAGGTAACCAGGTGGGTGAGATGCAGAGCCTAGGGGTGGTACACGAGTCCTAAAGTTCATGGGTCACACCTGTAGCGCTTATCCTAACATGGGAACTGTGGCAGTCTGTCTCAGCAGGGAGACCACTGCTACCCATCCAAGCAATGTAGTGAATAGCGCACTGATGAGACGGTGACATGGGTCACCGCCCTTGTGTGCCAATTTGAAGGGGGAGGTGTCACGATCCGATCACACGATGGATCTAAAAAATCATGCCTCCTGTTATTATTATGTATTATGTTACCCTCTATGTATTATGTAACTCTCTCTCTAACTATTGTCCTATCTCTCAGCTCCCATGCTTCTCCAAGCTACTGGAGAGACTTGTCTACTCTCTCCTCACACACTTTTCTAACTCTTACACCCTATTAGACCCAATTCAGTCAGGCTTTCATTACCAACACTCCACTGAGACAGCACTGACTAAAGTGGTGAATGATCTGGTAACTGCCAAGTCTAAAGTCCATTACTCACTACTTATTCTTCTAGATTTTTCTGCTGCATTTGACACTGTTGATCATACTCTTCTCATACAAACACTGCACTCCCTAGGTCTTAATGATACAGCCCTTTCCTGGTTCACATCTTACCTATCTGATCACTCTTTCAGTGTTCGCTTCTCTGACTCTACTTCCTCTTCACTACCTCTGTCAGATGGAGTTCCGCAAGGCTCAGTCTTAGGTCCTCTGCTTTTCTCAATCTATACTTCCTCTCTTGGCAAACTCATCAGCTTTTTCGGATTTCAGTATCATTTATATGCGAATGATACTCAAATCTATCTATCAATCCCAGAGTTGTCACCAGTGGTTTTGGGCCGAGTCTCTGAATGCCTCTCTGCCATCTGATCTTGGATGTCTTCTCGCCACCTCAAACTCAATATTTCCAAAATGGAATTACTTATACTCCCACCAGCTAGGAACAGTTACCATCCTGATATCTCTATCACTGTTGATAACTCGACAATTTACCCTGCCCCACAAGCTCTGTGAACTTTCCTTTGATCCCCACATTCAATCTGTCACCAAATCATGTTACATGCATCTAAAAAACATATCCAAAATACGACCCTATCTCACACAAGACACAACTAAATCTCTTATCCATGCACTCATTATATCCCGCATTGATTATTGCAATAGTCTCCGAACTGGTCTTCCCAAGAACAGACTCTCATCACTGCAATCCATTCAAAATGCTGCTGCTATGCTGATCTTCCTAGCAAGATGCTCATCGTCTGCTGATCCGCTCTGCCAGTTCCTCCATTGGTTATCTGTGTTTTACCTTATTCAATATAAAACCCTTCTGCTAGCATATAAAGCTATTAACCATACTGCACCAGCTTATATCTCTTTACTTATCTCAATATATCTCCCATCTCGACCACTCCGCCCTACACAAGATCTGCATCTCTCTATTGCACAGATCACTAGCTCCCATTCACTATTACGGAACTTCCATTGGGCTGCTCCCACCCCATGCACAATAAGACTCTCCAATAGCCTCCAAACTTTAAAGCATTCCCTGAAAACTCACCTCTTCAGGCAAGCCTATCAAATTTAACTTCCATACGCATAACCCTCTAAGGCACTTATGTATTATATAGCTTCCCTTCTGGACCTACAAGCTATGCTATTACTGATGCCTGTCCTTGTGTTTCCCTCCTATATCCCTATAGATTGTACTTGCAGCAGGGCCCTCCTACCTCCAAGTCTGTCTGTTGTTACCCAGTTTGTTTTATCTCTTTTACAACGCAACGGAATCTGCTGCACTATATAAGAAACAATAAATAAATCTATCAAATGTGTACATATATAAAGATGTAACCAGAAATTCCAATAATGAGTCAAAGAGTCGCACAGCCTAAGGATGAAAAGAAGAGTCTTTACATTTTATTGTTTTTATGTGTTATTGCTGAATTTTACATACAATATGAAGTAAACAATTTCACGAAAACCTAATTAAGTGGCTAATGTTTTTTCTGGTGTTCTCTGAAGAACATTTCATTAAGGTCGTAGTCATTGATTCCTTTGGAAGGTGCTCCATGAACTTTCACTTATAACTATACTATTTGTGATCCATTCAGGAAAAGGACCGTAATGGAAATTTTTAAGCCCTAATCTGTCATTTTTCCTTTTAGATAAATATTGGTTGGTTAATTAATTAATAAATGCAGAATTGGTGGTTCTTCCTGCACCTTGATAAAGGGGCCACCGAGGCCCAGAAACTTTGTTTTAACTACCTGTGTGTGGTGTTTTGATATTCAAGTGCCGCCATCCCCCCGGACGCTATCTATCTATCTATCTATCTATCTATCTATATATATATATATATATATATATATATATATAAGAACATGCTGCGGCACTCAGCATTTTAATGTGATGAACTAGCAACCAGTTCAATGCCCCTCCCCAGAACAAGGCCCCAAAATTCCGCCTCAGTCACCTGTGGCTGACCATAGGTTCCAGCTTATTTATTTATGTATTAACAGTTTCTTATATAGTGCACACATATTCCGCAGCGCTTTACAGAGAATATTTGAACATTCACATCAGTCCCTGCCCCAGTGGAGCTTACAATCTATATTCCCTACCACATCTACATGTACACACATGTCGGATTGTCGGAGGAAACCAGAGTACTCGCAAGTACAGGGAGAATATACAAACGCAAGGGGTTGGGATCATTTGGTCTATTGAATTATGGTTGAAAGTCATTAGGTCGAATCCATTAGGTCGACATGCTAAAAGGTCGACATGACTCTAGGTCGACATGGGAAAAGGTCGACATATTTCTAGGTCGAAAGGTCATTAGTTCGACAGGTCATTAGTTCGACAAGGTCATTAGTTCGACATTGTCTATGTCGACATTCACAAGGTCGACATGGGGTTTTTCACTGTTTTTTTTACCTGAATGTCAACACAGTCGACATGGACACAGTTTAAAGTGCGCTCGCAATGCGTCGGGCACGGTGCCTCGCTACGCTCGGCACACTATTTTATTCTCCCACCACGCCCTAGTGGATGGTAGGGCATGAAATACCGCCTGTCGGCACATGTTGGCTCAAAAAACAGTGAAAAACTCCATGTCGACCTTGTGAATGTCGACATAGACAATGTCGAACTAATGACCTTGTCGAACTAATGACCTGTCGAACTAATGACCTTTCGAACTAGAATCATGTCGACCTTTTCCCATGTCGACCTAGAGTCATGTCGACCTTTTAGCATGTCGACCTAATGGATTCGACCTAATGACTGTCGACCATAATGCAGTAGACCAAATGACCGCATCCCAAACGCAAGTACGGGAAGAATATACAAACTCTGCACAGTTAGAGCCATGGTAGGAGTTGAACCCATGACCTCAGTGCTGTGAGGCAGTAATGCTAACCATTACACCATCCGTACTGCCCTATGGGAACCTATCAGATCATATGAAAGTTCAGGTAACTATCACCTTTTTGCAAATAAAGCAACCTTCCTTCACTGACAAAAATCTGCTCATTTCTTAATTTCTGTTACATTACATACATTGCAATAGGAGAGCACATAGTGGATTCTACCCTTATTTCCTGGTTAAGCTAACAAATGTGTCATCTAATAACACCACAAGCACTGCTTTATACTCAACAAGAATTGCAAGTATAAATCTGCTTAATCCAGTAGATTTTACCGGAATGTGGGTGGGAGAAAATATCTCCCTGTTCCAAAAATTGCATGTAGCGCAACCAAGGCACCGGTAGTTGCCTGTTTTTTTTAGTGAGGTAGTGGCTTGCTGGTTTTTCTTCTGGCTGCAGACTTTTAAGTCAAATAATCAGACCACCCGTTATGGTTTAGTGTCAGCAACGTTTCAATGTATTCACATTGTTGTCAAATTCTTGATAGTAAATTTGGAAGGAATTATACTGTTTATTAATTCAGGGTATCTAATAAGAATAACAAAATTCCTTGTAATGTAATTTTGTAATTTTTAGTTTGAAGAGAGGATACTTGACGCTTGCCTTTTTCTAATGGATAAAGCTGAACTTGATCTCTCTGGAAGAGGCAATCCAGTGAAAATCAGCCGTGTTGGATCTGCAATGGTATGTGCAATATGTTATTTGTTACAAGCAGTCTGTTACATCACCAGATTGAGGCTAGTGCGGGCCCAGGAAGGTATCGGGGGCTCCACACATAAAATGAACTCTACTGTTGCTTTCACTACGATATTCCTTTAGAGAGCAGGAAGAGAGTAAGGGAAGTGAGAGACAAAGAGGGTGTAAGGGAAAGAGAGTAAGAGACAGGGGTGCCATGAAGAGAGTGTAATAGGGAGGGATGATATTAGGAAGAGAGAGAGAGCGAGGACGTCAGGGAAAAAGAGAGAGGGATGAATTAGGTTGAGATAGAGAGAGGGTGTCAGGACAAGAGAAAGGGAGTTAGAAAGGGAGAGAGAGAGAGGGTGAAAGAGGGTGCCACGGAGAGAGCGTTTATCTGAAAGAGAATGAGAGAGAGGGTGTCATGGAGAGAATAAGAGAGAGGGAGGGTATCAGAGAAGAGAGGGGGAAAGAAGGGAGGAAGAGAAACAGGGAGAGAGTTTATTGGGAGAGAGACAAGGTATCAAGCAGAGAGAGAGAGAGAGAGACAGTATAGAAAGGAGAGAGATGGGAGAAAGAGAGAGAATATTTCAGGGCGAAAGATGGGAGAGAAAGACCGGAGGGTGAACAAGTAGGAGAGACAGAAAGCAATTGAGAGCAAGAGGGAGAGAGGGAGAGAGAGAGAAAGATGTCAAAGAGAGAGAGAAGCAGTTAAGGGAGTGTAGAGAGAGAGGGTGACTGGGAGGGAGACAGACACAGAGAGGAGAGGAAGAGAGATGGAGAGAGAGAGTGTGTGGTAAAGAGAGAAGGAGGGGGAGCAAGCAAAAGAGGAAAAGATGGTATCAGAGAGGGGGCGAGGGGTAGAGCTAGAGAGCAATTGTGAGAGTGACACTAGGATACAGAATACAGCACAGGTCTCTGATGGTGGCAATGCCCCTTATCCATTAACTGAATTGTGGCACTGCACTGCTGCTGGTAGCTGGCCAGGTAGGAACAGTATGTTTGCTGCAGTGTAGGGGCCCTGCCCACAACACCTATAATGTGGCCCTGCTAATTGTGCAGGTGTGAAAATAAGAATGGATTCATCTGTTTTCTTGTGATTTCAGAATCATTCCTAAACACTGAGTATCAAAAATGTGTATTATGTAATCAACATTTTTCTATTACACTATGCTACTGGGATTATCAGAGCCAGATAGAAATTATCTAAGAGGAGGATATAGGATCTATAGTCATTAACAAATAAGCTTTTATCTAAAAATGTTTTCTTATCTAAAAACAGGTTCTAGAATTATCCTCTCACATTTTACAGTTTAAGTTTCTCATATCCAAATATCCAATATACACGATATTCAGAAATCCCCAAAATATTTCATGCCAAATGATATCCAAATCTTCCAAAATACGGAAAAATAAAAAATACTTCTAGTCTGAAGCATTTGGGATACTCAACCTGTATTGTTTTTTAGTAAAGAAAATAGCTTGAAGTTTTCTCCAGTACTTTCCCTAGATATTGTGGAACAGAAAACTGCACAGCATGTAGAAAATTATGAGTTTCAAAGAACTCCTTTCCTTATGAGAAGAACCATGTTATTATGCTTTTAATCCGGTGTGATGGAAACTGGCAGGTCAATATCTCATGTTCAGCAATAAGGCATTTATAGTCATTGACTGAACAATAACAAAGTGTAATTGCCCATGGCATCAAAGCCACAGAGCAGCTCTAGGGATGCCGGCAAACTTGACTTGAGACCTAATTGAAGGTAACATTTTAACATTGTTTCAAAAGCATGTAAAATGGTAGAATATAATAGTAGTAGATAGCATAAAAAAATTAAACTGATTGGGAGGAACTATGACTGTCATAGAATAAGAGAAGAGTTATATAGTCAACTACAATGTTAACATAATCATTCACAGTTATCTTTGACATCCATCTACACAATAGGCCTTTTGTGTTTTACATTCTTTATCATATCTAGTACTTTGTATAATAAAGGTCACTTACTGTATACCAACTAAAGAGTAACCGAAATATATCTAGTAAAGAGTGTATACTATACCTTCCTCAGTCTTTATGTGAACTCTCAATTACAGAAAACTGGGGTAGATGTTTGAAGCATTGATAAGGGAGCCGAGGGAGAAGTGGCCCATGGCAGCCAATTAGCTGCTCTGTATAATGTTATATTATGTAAATCATAGATGTTACTTCAGTGCTGATTGGTTTCCATTGGGCACTTCTCCTCCCTTGTCAATGCTTCATACATCTACCTCACTATTACTTCTCTGTTGGTAAAAAAGATGGGTCACACAACATGCTCGCTAAATTCTAAACTTTATTAATAAACTAGAAAATATATAAGGGGTGAGTGAGGTCTCCTAAAATCTTGCTAGAAAATATATAAGGGGTGAGTTAGTTCTCCTAAAATCTTGCTATTATAGTATAACTATGGAGCTGACAGGCAATCCAATAGCATTTTGGTAACAGGTAAAATATCTTCAAACGCTGTACTGTATATATGTGTTTAGATGTGTAATAAATTGCAAGTTCACAGAAATAGAAATAAACAAGACATTTCCAAATGTGACAGGTTTGGGATATAAGTCCTGTCAGAATGTATATGCAGGAAGCCAGCAATTAGGATATAAAAATTATACTATGTTCTTCTGTTGTTTAGTTAAATGCCAAAGATGACAATGGTGTGATTGTCGGAAGCTGGGGTAAGGATTATTCTTTTGGAGTATCTCCGTCTGCCTGGACTGGAAGTGTGGAAATCCTACTGGAATACTTCAGCTCTGGATTACCAGTGAAATATGGACAGTGCTGGGTCTTTGCTGGTGTATTTACTACATGTAAGCATTGAAAACGAATCAAGCTTTATGTCACCACAGGATTTTCAGTGTTTTAATCCATTTTGTATTTGTTTCATGGGAATAATCTAGCTGAATAAAACTGGATAGCAGATACATTATTTAAACTATTATTATACCTGGTGTGGTACACACATTTTAGGGGTCCTAGTGAATGTGACTGTCTTACTGAATATCAGTGTGGCCTGGACACTGCAGCTCCAACGCTTGATGCTCCCAAGAAGGTTGTTAAATTCTACCATACAGCTATGACAAACTGGCATTACAGAATAGAGGAAATGACAGATTAAACTAATTGAGGTCATTTGGAAACATTGTTAGGCTGTCACACAAGGAAGACTTTTGCAGCCAAATGTAATAGCCTCCGAGTAAGGGCGCTTTCACACACTCCGGCTGATACAGGGCAGCAAAACCCTGTCAAGTAGCCGTGCACAGAAGTTTACAATGGTTCGGATGGCCACAGCCCGGCAGCCCTCCTTTCCAGTGGTGACATCCGGCTGTAACCAGGCGGCTGGGCCGTGGCCGTCCCTTGTGAATGGACACGATCCTGTCCATTATTAACTACTGTGTACGTCACGGCTTTTGTCCATGCGGTGTTTTGCCTCCCGGCAGGAGCATGTGAAGCAGCCCTTAGGCGGCTGTGCGTCTCAGAAGTTTTTCTGAGGGGGCAATCACTTACAAGGCATGGTTTTGCCTTGAAAGTGATTGTGGGGGAGATACTCTAAGCGAAAAATGTGGTAAAAACCCCGTTATCGGGGTTTTTACCACATTTTGGGATGCTGTAAGCAAGGTTACCGCGGCGGGGGGCATCGCCAGAAAAATCTGGCGATGCCCCATAGAAGCCAATGGGCTTCTACCGCAACCCTCCGCCGCCCCGCGCCGACCCCCCGCCGCCCCGCATCGCCCCCTGACCTGTGTCCGGGCAGCACAGAGCTCTGCTGCCCGGACCTGTGACCTCCTCCCTGCACTGATCCTCTTCCGGTTGCAGGGAGGAGGAGAGCCCGGCGCAGCAGCAGCGCCGGGTGTGTGAGGGAGGGGGGAGCCGCCGGGACCTGCTGGGACCCGGCGACTCTCACCGCAAAGGACAGCTCTTAACGCAAGAGTTTTCCTTTGCCTTAATTATCGCATATGTTACAACATATGCGATAATTAAATATGCAATGGGCGGCGAAGGTAGGCGGAGATTCTTAGAGAATCTCCCCCAGACTCTTTAAAAAAAAGTCTAAGATCGTCGGGCATCCTGCTCAGCTGCCGAACCCTTGCACATATCACCCACATTATTAAATGTCCTTATACACATAATGACACACATAACGCTAATTACGCATGTCCCACATTATTAAATGCACTTTCCCCACTTTATTAAATTCCCTTATACATATTGACACACATAATGGCCGAGTTTTACTAAGCCTTGAAAAGTGATAAAATGGAGAGTGATAAACCACCAACCAATCAGCTCCTATCTGTCATTTTTTAAGCACAGCATGTGGCATGACAGTTAGGAGATGATTGGCTGGTGATTTATCACTCTCCATTTTATCACTTTTTAAGCTTAATACATCTGGCCCAATGCCTCTTACATATGCCCCACATTAATCAATGCCTGTATACACATATGCCCCCCCAATTCTCTGCACAGAACTTGCCTAGCAGGATGTAACAGGTACCAGTCAGGTTGAGCAGTAGGAGGAGTGTGGGTGAACCCGGACCTCACACCGTCACTCCTAGGTCTGGCTCTCCTCCCTGCTATTCTGCACACACACATATGTACTTCCCGCTGAGGGATAACTTCAGGTAATGAATGAATAACGAACAGTGGGGTTTATTTAATAAGATGGGAGTCTTATTGAAAATGGGATGTTGACTATAGCAACCAATCAGATTATACTTCTTATTTATTAAGAACCTTCTAGAAGATAAAAGATTGAATGTGATTGGTTGCCTAAAGCAACATCCCATCTTCAATAGAACTCCCTCTCTTAGTAAATAAACCCCAATGTGTGCTGCCGTGGGTTGTTAAATCACCCCGTCATCTATGAATGCGACTCCATTTGGCAAATCGTCAAATGACTGCATGTACAAAGTGGGACTGAGGGACGTCACTCAACAATATAGCAGCAATATCGTTAAGTGTGTATATCATTCGCCAGGAGTTTCACGGGAAATAGTTGATGACATTGCTCATGGGGCCTAATTCAGCATGAATCGCTAATCATAGAATTCCTAATCAACTCTAAAATTTTTCAAGGACCATTCATTTTCTCTGGCCGGCAACTTTTTGATCGTTGTCAACTGCTTCTTCTATATCCAGTGATCCACGCTAAATTAGGCCCATGGAGAGAATTGTCAAGTGTTCATGCACCTTTAAGGGGTGACTCTAGTTGACTCGTAAAGCTGAGAATTTTGCAGCTTTGCAAGTCATTCAAATGCCGCATGTACCGCAAATCTCTCCACATGCATGCACATGGATGTTTTGCATAAACATCCATTCGCAGATTGCTTGCGGCGGCAAAATCATTTGATGGTCGCCGACCATCTAATGATTTCACCAGCCCTCGCAGATCTAAGTCAATCTCTGCTGGCCTAAGATCTGCTGCACACTGTATGGAAAGAGGGCGGACCGACATCAGATGACCACCCCGCACCCCCACCCGCATCACTGGTGAAATATCATGAGAACGCCCAGCGTTTTTATGGGAACGCCCATGAAACGTTGGGCGTTTGCATGGCGCGACCACGGCCTGCTGTCCCACACCCTCCACCTGCACTGTTGTGTGTGAGCAGATGGAGAATTATCAATTCGCCATACCCGTTCGTACACAGAGGCTTCACATGCACCTAAATACTTATGCGTAGTCTCTAAAAATCGCTCCCCTGTGCGAACGTACAGGGGAGCGAACAAATTAGAATCAGGGCCTTAGTGTGCCTTTGGGACCACGGTTCAGAAAGCTTGATCTAGGTGGTTGCCGTAAATCAAGAATTGTTCCTGTGCAAAGCCAGGGCGAGGCTAGTATAATATAAAAGAAATTACAATAGAAGACACAAATTAGTTTTTAATATACCGGTAATAATAATTATTATTACTCTATTTATATAGCGCTTTTCTCCCATAGTACTCAAAGTCGCTTAAAATACATCAAAACCATGGTACATTGAACAAAGGCATTAGAATTGCAGTTGAAAAACAGAGATAGTTAATGACGTAACATAGAGAGCAGAATAAGCATACAGTACTGTGGGGTTGGTGCAGACATTTTGAGTAATACACTTCTACGGGTTATATATTCCAACCATAAAAGGTTCCAGATGCGCACCAGCAGCGGTCTTGGGCGTACTACACAAAATGACAGATTAACATAATTATTTAATCCTAATAATTTCTGGATCACATGGAGGAGACCACAGAGGAGAGGTCCCAGCTCATGAGAGTTTATAATCTCGCAATAATATAGTAGGACACAAGGAAGGAGAGGGGAGCAGCAGTGTGCGGTACAGACACTGGAGAATTAGGAAGAAGGGGTAGTGTGATTGAAAGGAAAAATGCAATATTAAAAGCACAATAGATCGCTTGGAGCTTAGGCAAAAGTTTGATGGAGGGCGTTACAGATTGAAAAAAGTACGGGAGAAAACCTGAAGCTAGATTGGGAAATAAATGTTAGTGAGGAAGAGTGGAGGGAGGGTGTGTGGCAATGTTGTTGTATATGGAAGATGGAGGAGGTGTAAGACTATAACAATTTCAGTAACATACTGTAGTTAATAGCATTCAGAATATTTTAGGAGAATTAGGGCTGTTGGTTTTGAAACCTAAAGATCCTACATCGTTCTGCTATTAGAGGGGTATGAGGAGCCGATTCAGACAAGTTTTGCCGGGTCAGAATTCCTCCCCGTTCCGATGGTGGGGGGTATGGGCATATTTTGCACATGTGCAGACCCCTTGTGCAAACGGCTTTGGCGAGTATCAGACTCGCTGAGGCATTCATACACTTAGGGGTGGGCAGGGGGTGGCTGCAGGGGAATGCCCAGCATTTTATGGTTGTCCCTGTGAAAACACTGGGCAATCCCCTGGGAATGCAGGTGGGCCAGTGCCTATGTGGTGCGGACGGCTGATGTAATATGACATCAGCACCACCCCCTTTTTACTCTGACTTTTATTACCAAAGGCAGGAAAAATCATTCGATGGTCGGCGACCATCAAATAATTTCTCCTGCTAGCGCCCACATGTGAGTGGATGTGATAGCGAACACATCCTGTTGCATGCTAGTGAAGGGATTCAGGCGTCGGGGTTGGGGGCGTGGGCGGCCATTCAGCAGGACAGTATATATATATATATATATATACATATATGCTGCCTATCAAGCCAACCTGAATCAGGCACTGAAACACGGTAAATAAGAGCATTTCAGTGATTAATAGGTAGTTAAAACAGAGCATGCTTATTTGTAGATTGTTTAATATTTTTGGTTTAGTCATGGTACCTTGTGTAATTCGAACAGTCAGAGCCTATATTGTGGGTGACAGAACTAATAGGCCAAATTTATTTATTTCATTGCGTTGCATGTGGTTGCTCTTTATAGTAGCATTGGCCGCAGGTTCTGCACCAGTCATTGGCGATTGCCCCCATTGGGGTAATTTTCCTTATGGTACATTCTGTACCTTTGTTTGTTGTTTGCAGTGTTTTGTTGTGTGGTGTTTATAGTGTTTTTTGTGTGACGCATTCTTCTTGTTTACGACTAGGTCGTCCTAGGTTTGCAACTAGGTCGCGTAGGTACTTTGTTTTGTTTTCCCTGGTATTGGCTCAGGAGCCGATAGTGTAATCCCCAGTCAGGCCCTGTTAGCCAGTTTTTCCTTTTAGTTTCCCAGTGCTTTGTCCAGCCGTAAGACCTGGTTGCACCGGAGTTGGGGTGGACTTAATTCGCCCTTACAAATGTGGTTATTATAGGTGAAACCTTAGCTTCTGCAGGTACTGCCCATTCTTCGGGCAAATCAACAGAGGTAGTGTAGGGTTCGCTGTGGCCATCCTAAACAGCGGTCACTGCTGCTGGGTAACACTCTGAATCATAACACAATTGCGGCTGACCACACCTTCTCAATACTGGCTACAACCCTATGCATGGGCCCAAACCTCTGCATTTCCCTGGAGGGCCCCTCCCAGTCTGATACAGTACAAAACTTAACTCAAAACATTAGCATTAAAATAGAATAAACTATTCCAATAAATAACATCTAATAACTAACTTTTCTGATATGCAAGTAGAATAAGGTCACATCTCTGAAGATCTCATTTATAGTAAAATAATAAAAAAAAAAGTTTTATATTTTTCTGCTTGCAGTTTTGCGATGTCTTGGAATTCCTGCACGACTTGTTACCAATTATTTTTCTGCCCATGACAATGATGCCAATCTACAAACTGATTTCTTTCTGGATGATGATGATACAATTAACACCACACTCACTAAGGACTCCATCTGGTACGTTATGGATTAATTATGCTTCTTTTCTTATATTTCTTTCATGTGAGAATTTGTCAAATAGTTATCACATAAAATACGTGTTTTGAATCTGAGAACTGGTCAGACAACAGTGTACATTGTTAGACTCATACAGGTTATGAGCTGTATTGGTGCATTGATTTTCATTCTGATATATGCAGAAATGTCCTGTTACGCTAATGCTTGGCTGGCAATGCACATACTGAACATCAGAAAAAAAACTGTTTAGCAATAGAGAGGATTATTTATTACTAGTAAGAAGGTCAGAGACTAACAAGTACTTAAGCCCCATACACACTAGTCGATAACGATATAAATTATAATGCAATGACAAACACACAGCATACATACATACATACATACATACATGCACAAACAGTATACATGTGTACAGCATACATACAGCACATGCATACAGTATACATGTAGTAAACATGTACACAGCATAGACACACACAGTATACATGCACACGATATAAAAACACAGACAGTATACATGCCCATAGCATACATACACACACAAATATAAATACACACACAGTATACATGCATACAGCATACATGCACACTCAGCATCTGGGCTGCCATCAGAAATTGTGGGGCCCAGAACTGATAAAATAGGAAGCCCCCCCTCCCTCCTCTCCTGACAGCTGAGGTGGAAATCTGAGCAGGGGCACAGGGATCGCAACCTGAATGGTACAGAAGTAGGCACTAAATGATGATGGTGAAGGTTCTCCATGTCAAGCTCCAAGAATTTAGCATTTTTGCAGCTTCACGAATCAAGGGTGCCATATTATTGTATGTTGATAGGGTGCCTGATTCAGATCTGATCACTCATTTGCACAGTTGCAGATGAATGTGAGTGGCTAGCCACCGCACAAACAAAAAGAAAATCCGCCATGTGCTTTTAATGATTTTCCTAGTCTGTGCAAATGTTAGTAAAGGCCCCCATACACCTGAAAGACCTTGCACCCAATCATACAATCTTGAGGGCTTGTATGATGAACTGTATGCAGATTGTGTGCACATTGTGTGCACACAATTGCGCAATGCACGGTCCCGCAGGTTGGAGGATTGGTCCTATGATCAGACGTGCTGCATCAGTTGATCAGTTGGGATTGGGAGACGATTGCACATGCAATTGGTCGTTTGATTGCTTATACAACCGGTGTCATTTCAGTGGCAGTTTTCAGGCAGTTTAGGTGCATACAATCGATTGTGAGGCGACTGGTCTTATGCAGCAGCTGGATTGTACACTGGATTGTATGACGGCTTGTGAGTAAATTATGTGTCCAAACACCAACAAGGACTGCCGGGGAGTTGAAGGGAGAGTTGGACACAATCATGATTGTAAACAGGTCTTTCTGATGCATGGCCACCTTAAGTCTGAAGGCCTCTATACACCTGAAAGACTTTGCACCCAATCATACAATCTTGAGGGATTGTATGATGGATTGTACTCAGATTGTGCGCACATTGTGTGCACTATCGTACAATGTGTGGTCCCGCAGGTTGGAGGATTAGTCCTCTGATCAGACGTGCTGCATCAGACGATCAGTTGGGATTAGGAGCTGATTGAATGTGCTTTTACACACATGCAATGTGTGGTAATTGATGGCACATACAACCGGCGTTATTTGAGTGGCAGTTTACAGGTAGTTTAGGTTTATACAATCGATTGTGACACAACCGGTCGTATGAAGCAGCTGGATTGTACAATGGATTGTATGATTGTGAGACATTGTGTGTCCAAAAACTACCAAGGACTGGCGGGGAGTTGAAGGGAAAGTTGGACACAATCATGATTGTAAGCAGGTCTTTCTGATGTATGGCCACCTTAACCCTTCCACAAACCTGCTAAGCATGTGCAGGGGCCTTCTTAACTGTGCAGAGTGACGTGGAGGGAGATAGTGGTCTTCTACTTAGGCAGGGCTGGCGCTACCACTAGGTAGCCTTAGGCAATTGCCTTTGGGTGCTGACCACTGGAGGGCGGCATTGCACGCTGCCACAACATTGTTCTGTTATTCTGTCAGTTCATCTCCTCCTCTTCCTTAAGAGACGAGGAGCAGTGATGAAGCAGCCAACCAGTGTAACCAGCCCAGCTGGCACTCAGGTATTGTGATAGACATAATTTAAAGTAAGCAGTGCTGGTACGCACAGAACTGACAGTGTGCACCGTTCAGTGAAAAAAACCCTCACCATAGCACACAGCAGGAGAGCGCCACATATTTCCCTGCCCCCTCCATGATTGTTTATTGAATAGCAAACCCCCCGCCCCAGTGTGCCACTAGCTTCACTACAGCCTCCATGGGATCTGTATTAGCAGTCACATCGACGGCACTGCTTCCTCATCACAGCCGCCAGCACTACAAAAGCCGGTACGGGCTGTGACGGCTGTGTTTGTAAAGCTCCACTGAAGGAGGCGGAGACACAGCCACAGTAGCTACGTGGGAGAGAAGGCAAGAGGTGTATTTCCCTTCCATGCCTGACTGCCACAATGCCTGCCACCCACTGCACCACTAAGCCACCTGCTGTCTGTTGCCCGTCTGGCTGATTAATGTCTGCTGTACGCATGGCCGCCCAGCTGCTGTATGCCCACCGCCCAGTTAGGAAAGCTGACTAAGCATTGTGGAGCATTTGTTATGTTTTTAGGTAGTGAAAGGTGCATAAGCAAGCTAAGAATAAAAAAACTAAAACCGGTTATGTATTGGCAAATAGGACATGGTTTTAGCTCTGCACTGGCATGTGGATTTGTTACCTTACATATAATATAAGGTTATGGCTTGCCAAGGATTTTCTCTGTGTTCCCAGGACAGCTTTAAATATTGCTTACTCGCATTACTACTTTATTATGTTTCAGTATTACTACTTCTATGATGTGTTTTTTTAAATATAGTTTTATTTTTTGTGTCTGTGTATATTAATGTCAGCCCTTTAAGAGTCAAATAAAGTATTCACTGGGGACTCAGCCAGGGCCAGCTCTACCATGAGGCATTCTGTATTTGGGCAGGATCTGGGGGGGAGCCACCAAGTCTGCCTATCACAAAATTTCAAATATATCACAGGAGTTTTCAAAAGAAAATAAGTATGAGAACACAGGACATGCACTGAAACTGGAGGGAGGGAGGTTCATGGGAAACCTGAGGATAAATGACATCACGAAAATGGTAGTGGGCAAGTGTATTAGCCTCCCATCAGAGGTGGTAAAGGCTGAGACAGTAGAGCAGGCATGTTCAAACTATGGCCCTCCAGCTGTTGTGAAACTACAAGTCCCATCATGCCTCGCCACAGTTTTACTATTAGTGTATGTATGTAGTTTCACAACAGCTGGAGGGCCATAGTTTGGACATGCCTGCAGTAGAGCAATTGAAACAAACATGGGATACACATAAGGATATCCTTATTAAGAACTAAGGATCAAATAGGGTTTGAGGTAACAATTATTTTAAAAACAAAGTGGAGTCTAGATGGGCCAGGTGGTTCTAATCTGTCCATAAATTCGATGTAGGCTGTAAGGCACCCCTACACCACTACCCATATTCAGTATACAATCACCGGCTAGTAAACCTTATGAAACCACACTTTGCTTCATCGGGTGTGGTATAGGGTTCCGACAGTCGGGATCCCGACAGTCATTAGCCCGACGTCGGGATCCCGACTGCCTGGACTCAGACAGCATGGTGAGCGCAACAAAGCCCCTTGTGGGCACGGTGGCTCGCTACACTCGCCACCTATTCTATTCTCCCTCTATGGGGGTCGTGGATCCCCACGAGGGAAAATAGCGGGTGGCCGTCGGGCACCTGTCTGTCGGCGTTTTGACAGTCAGGATCCCGACGTTGGGTAAATACTGTCGGGATCCCGACTGTTGGGACCGCGTCTGGCACCCTCTTCATCACCTGTGTACATGTAACAGTGAGGATGGCCAGGGCAGCCGAAAGGTATGCCGGGCCGGATAAAATGCTGGGGCGTGGCCTAATCATGGGAGGCGTGACCACCCCCAAAATGTTTAAGGTGGGTCAAGCATGAATTCTCACGCTGTCAATGAGACGCTCATGCTGAGCCTGCTGTCAGCACATCACATGCTGTAGGTGTGTGCTGCTGCTGCTGCTGCCTGGGTGGGACGGAGGGGGAAGGTATGGGGGGGTTGGACCAGGGCCCCAGCTGGGCCCCTCCAGCAAGCCTGGACCTGGGTAATTAGTACCCACTCCCCCTTCTCTTGATGGCCCTGAGGATGACTGTACCTGCTATTTATCAATCATAGTTTGAGTCATTGAGTCATCCATTGGTTTGCGCCTACATAGATCTGCAATATAAGCACATGTACACACATCATTTCCAAAAGTAAATACACCTAGAATCATATTAATCACACTTATAAATACAATGATTTTTTAATGCTTTAAAAAATTTAATTGTGTACATAGTTTTAACATTTTACCTGCAATAAAATATGATTCTACACCTCAGTGAGTAACATCCTTTCGTATTTTATCATGCCTGCCCAAGAGTCATCTCTGGATAATGCATTCTTGCACTGTTTAAAAAATTCAAGATTTGTAGATAGGCTTCCTTGAATAAATCTCTTCATATTCTTGTGCCTCATTATATTTCTCCATTGACAAGTTTTCCTTGATCCAAAATGTTATTCTTACTTTGAAATGACTTGTTAGACAAGCTTTAGATCCTCCCAGCCTCTTCTGCTTTCTGTTTTTACCCATTATTAATGAAATGGTCAGAGTTTAACTATTCCGTTTTTTTTCTTACTGACATTTTTATTACTGATACAATCTTACAGATGAGGAATACATAAGTGGGTACTTGAATTAAATCAGTTTCGTAACACTTGGCTGGGTGCAGATCATTTAAAAAGCAAAATGAACCAGATACTTGTAATGGAATATTGCAGACATTTGATGTATTCTGAATGAAGACATTTAGGTGACAAACTTTAAAAAATGAGTTTCATCAACTTTTTATTACAGCTATTAATATTCCTCATACTAATGTTGAGGTATCACATTGTTATTTTTTCAAAATGTTTAAGTTGCAATATAACAAACAAGAAATGATATCCTTCCCACTACTAGCTAACCCATAAAATACAAAAGTAAGTAAACAGAATGCAGTCAATACAATGTCAAGAAAACAATACAATTTATACTGAAAAAATCAAGAACAAAGGTCCAAGAGAATGTAAACTACCTTCCAATTATAAATGTGAGGATCAGCATCAATCATAGAACAATTGTACTCATTGCCGCGCCGCCTTGCTGGGTGGCAGGAGTTACGTTTATTTTTAAATAATTGAAATGGAACTGTCTGTTTTTTATTCATTTATTTAATAATATTCTTATACCTTCTGAAAATATATAGTTATTTTGGATTATTATAACTTTGTATAAGAACTCGTTCCATGTTAGCTCTCTGGGGGATTTCCCATTAGCATTGGTAATTTATGATGCTGGATGACTCTTTCCCTGATGGTGGAATTATTATCCGGGATTATACTGTACATCAGGAGCATAATCCCAGCCCTTCTGAGCTAAAACAAAAACAACATGGGTCCAGGAACTTATACTTGATCCCTTCTGTTATTTCTCACAAAGAAGCAATTTTTCAACCTAAAAAATACCCCCTGATTTTTAAAGTAATACTTTATTTCAGTCTAAAATATCCCAGTGGGTGAAGGAGGATGAAAGAGAAAGACACAGAATGTTTTTTTTTTTTTTTGGTGGGGGGGGGGGGGGGGGGGGAGATAAAATTGAGGAACAGAAAGAAAGAGACTGGGGAAGACAGAGGATTAAGACAGAGGAGGAAAAATATCTGCATAAAACATAGCAATCCAATAAATAATGGGTCCAATATACCATATGATCAATATAATAAAACATTAAACCTTGGATAAAACTTGAGTATGATGAATTCAATGTACTGTATGATGTAACCAACACAGTGGGGACAATGCACTGGTGCTAAATAAGGCCTACAGATACTAACAAAAGCAATGGTGGAATTGGTAAAACAAGCGAGGGCAAGGGTAAGACAGCAACACACAAAGGGAAGAAACACAAAATGGACAATCTAAGGTGCTGGACAATTTAGAACTAATGACATATTTTTTATAAATATATATATATATATATATATATATATATATATATATATATATATATATATATATACACTATGTTTAAAAGCAACACTTTTTAAGTGAACACTTTGTTCTTGTAACAAGGAACTATCATTGCTGGAATGAAGCCTGGATGAGCCGACCAGACCTTCCAGTTGGTTTTGGAGGATGGCAGGCAGTTGATTCAACACCTCAGGAGACCAGCGATGGTGAGAACTTCATTAGTTTTTTTCAGGTCTTCTTGATGTGTTATATCCTTCCACAACAGAACTATCACAAGTATCATACAATGAGGCAGATGTATTAAGCCTTAACAAGAGATACATGCAAGGGTGATAAGGAGAGATAAACGTCCAGCCAATCAGCTCCTTACTGACTTTTTTCAAACACAGCCTGTATCATGGCAGTTAGGATGTGATTGGCTGGACGTTTATCTCTCTTTATCGCCCTTGGATTTATATCTTGTTAAGACTTAATACATCTGCCCCAAAATGACCATTATTATTTAACAGTTATGAAGCAGTTCCATATAATTATTTATTTGTTGTGCTATGGATTAGTGAAGACCATTTGTGTATTTTCACCGGCAGTATTAACATTACCAGAAATGTCATTAGGCTTCCCTTTAAACTGTGTGAATTACACAGGTTCTGTGACTGGCTGACTTCATGCTTACATTTCAGATGACTTTAATCAGCAATAGAACCTATGTAATCCATGAGTTTAT
This sequence comes from Crinia signifera, assembly GCF_055691185.1. Lineage (NCBI taxonomy): Eukaryota > Metazoa > Chordata > Amphibia > Anura > Myobatrachidae > Crinia > Crinia signifera. The sequence continues at coordinate 124,312,866 of NC_139221.1, forward strand.
TGGTGCAAAGGAATGGTATGGGAAGCCGGTACTTGTGTAGTTTCACTGCGGCACTTCCCTGTAAATCGCATTGTAAGCAAAGGTACTTATGTAGTATCTGGGCTGCCGATTTTTTGATTGTATGCCTTAAGTTAAGGCATACAATCAGATGCGATGCGATGCGATATCGCATCGCATCGCATACGACCATGCGATGCGATGCGATGCGATGACCCGATTTATCCATAGGATTCAATGTTAAAATGGACTGAGTCCATTTTAACATGGAATTCAATGGGAAAAAGGGGTCCTTTTCATACCCCTACTATCCAAGTGGGCATGGAGTTGGATATAAACCTGTGGCGAGCGTAGCGAGCCACCGAGCCCGAAGCGTGGCGAGCGAAGCGAGCCCCACGAGGGGACGGTATTCTGTGTCCCCTCGCGGGGCTCGCTACGCTCGCCACGCTTCGGGCTCGGTGGCTCGCTACGCTCGCCACAGGTTTATACCCAACTCCATGCCCACTTGGATAGTAGGGGTATGAAAAGGACCCCTTTTCCCATTGAATTCTATGTTAAAATGGACTCAGTCCATTTTAACATTGAATCCTATGGAAAAATCGGGTCCATCGCATCGCATCGCATCGCATGCGATATGGTCGGGTGCGATGCGATGCGATGGACCCGATTTCAAAATCGGCAGCCCAGTTACTACATAAGTACCTAAGCAAATCATATGAAAATCGCATGTAATATTTGCATACGATTTGCATACGATTCATTCCACGATGCGATTTAGCACACCTCCACTACACACATTAGCCCGAAGCGTGGTGAGCGTTGCATGCGCAACCTGGTCATACCTCCATTATCCACGTTGGTGTGGAGTAGGTTTTATAAAGTGTGGCGAGCGCAGCGAGCCACCGAACCAGAAGGGTGGCAGGCCCTGCGAGGGGACGAGGAAAACTAGCCCAGAGCTTTTTTTTAAAGGGCAAGCAGACGCTTTTACATCACACCAAAAATGTACCCAGCATTCTTGTTTATTCCAATATAGGAAAACTGTTGCATAAAACAAAGATTTTAAATAAAGAAGAAACATTAACCCACTACAAATAGGTTGAACTAGATGGATGCAAGTCTTTATTCAGCCTCGCCCACTATGTAACTATGTAACTATGTAAATTTTAGGGGTTATTCTGGTTGATTTGCAAGGCTGCGGATTCACAGCCTTGCAAGTCTACCAAACCCTGCCCGGCGAATGATGGGTCGCCCTCGCAGCACGGGTTCGCCGGTTAGGGGTAACCACCCCTATAATTCGATGGTTACCAACCATTGAATGATGGTGAAGGTTCACACATATCTAAAGTGACTCTATAGTCACTTAAATATGTGTGCACCCTTGGGAGGAAGTGGGGCAGGCAGCTGACATCTGGTCAGTTGCCCGCCCCCCCCATCCACATCACCAGGCAATTTGCATAGGAATGCCCATCGAGGGTGCTGTTCGCCCTGGCCACACGCACCTTGCGTCTGCATGAAGGGGTCTGAACAAACGGACCTGAATAAGGTTCCTTGTTAGAACAGTGGAACCCAAACTCTGTCCTTAAGGCACCTTAACAGTCCATGTTTTAAGGATATCCAAGCATGAGAACAGATGGTTTAATCAAATTGACTGAGGTACTAAAGAAGCCACCTGTGCTCAAGTATGGGTATCCTTAAAACCTGGACTGTTAGGGTGCCCTAATCATCCAGTTTGGGAAACACTGAGTTAGAAGGAATCAGAGAACCATTAACTCCTATGAAAAGGTTGCTAAAGTGAGTTTTAGCAAACCACCGGTTTTTATCTGACTTATAGGTAATTCATAAATCATGTGATTTATTAAAGATCTGCACATAAAAGTGCATTCATCAGATTGACCGAAGACTTGGCATTAACATTGGACTTTCATAAAGGAGTGAAAAATAAAAGAAATGTTACAGTATATTGAAAAGTGTCCTCTTTTAATGCACAGACAGGTGATTTCTGGAGAGTTCATAGAACTCAGAAAGAGGGCGGGATGTAATAAAGGGGGTGATTCTAAATCTTTCAGTACCCGGAGACTTCACAATCGGGACCGATGTTTATATGCTGCGCATGCACATAAAAGCATATGCGCATGAGCAGGATTTCTGCGCGGGCACCTTCGATGACTTGCATAGTTGCTGTGGCGCTCGCACAAGGGGGGCGGGATGGAGGCGGCCAGGTGGCTGGCACATAGGGACACACAGCGTTTCTTGGGCATTCCCACAAAAACGTTGGGTGTCCCCAGGAAAACGTTGAGTGTCTCCATGCAAGTGCAGGTGGGCAGCTGCCTTCAGTTCTTGTACCCAGATGGTGCAAATCTAAGTCAGTAAAGACTGACCTAGATTTGCGAGCAGGGGAAAACTCATTTGATGGTCAGCGACCATCGAATGAATGGCTGTATATGTACAACATCCATTCACAACTAGGCTGCACAACCAGGGGGCAGCTGGTAATGTGCAAGTCCTTTGCTGTGTAGCAAAGTGCTCACACTTTAGCGATGCTCACACTTTGTGGGCACATCGTGGGGAGGGACCCAGTGATTGGTGAGGCCTTGCCCTGTGCTGGGTAGCACCTCACAGCCTAGCATTGGCAGTTGTAGTTTAGTGAATCCTCGCTAAACTACAACTGACTCTGAATCAGACCCATAGATTGGAAACTACATGTTATATTGAAGTTAGGTACTTTTACCTCCATGCTTTGAGACAATCCACTCTTATTTAATAGTTAGGAGTAAATATTCCAAGTTCATAGGAAGTTCTATCATCATCTTGTTTCAACTATACACTATTAATATAAATGAAAAAAGCACAAATAATACTATTTAGGTGGTTAATAAACCAAGATATCCTTAAATGGTTAGTTATATAATTTCACTAGACCATGTGTCCAAAAATAAAAAAGCATTTTACAAATTGTTCAAATAATATCACAAGGAATTGAGGTGTTTTCTGAATACAGTATGTATATATTCAAGGGTAAAAAGCTATCCAATGAAATTAAAAGAAAGGCCGGAAGGCCATCTACAAGGTCATCCAGTGAATTTATAGGCAAAGTCAGTAATGGAACTGTTTGAGGGACTCTACATCAGTGCTTCTCAACCTCAGTCCTCCAGTACCCCCAACAGTGCACGTGTTCCAGGTCTTCTGGCAGGTACACGGGTGCACTCATTATTCACTGACACATTTTAAAAGATCACAGGTGGAGATAATTATTCCACCTGTGATTCTGTGTGGAGACCTGGAAAACGTGAACTGTGTGGGGTCCTGAGGGCCGAAGTTGAGAACCGCTGCTCTACATCATACTTGCCTTCCTGACCCTCTCCTTCAGTGAGAAAATCTTCTGTCCTGGACTTCCCTGGTAAGGTATGATTGCCATCACCTGTGGTGAAATGCCTTTCTGATCAATTAACCAGCTCAACACAGGTGATGACAATCCTACATTACCAGGGAAGTCCAGGAACAGAGCATTTTCTCCCTCATGGAGAGGGTCAGGTAGGCAAGTATGCTCTACATGTAAAAATTATAGCCCTATTTTTTATTGCAAATGTTGCTTGTGATGGTATTTGTAACAAGTGGGATAAGCAGTTGCATCATTTCAGTGACTTTAGCTTCCTTGGGTGCTTTGATGTCATTCATTAATTTTACTGCATCTGGCATTTTCTCCTCATCATTATGACAATAAACAAAAGTTGTACATCATTAAATAAATTGCTTGGAGCAGATGCAGTTGAGTAGAGTTTCCTTTAGTATAGACGGTGTGTATGATCCTGCAGTGTACACAGCTGTACGTCTACTAATGGGACTAGCTACACAAGTACACAGATGAAGCCCTTTCTGAGTTAGCGCTGGGGTGCATGCATTTGACTAGTTATTGCACCGACTTTCTGCCATGTTAATATACATGTGTGCAGAAGTTACATTTAGTCATAAAAAGTTGATTTTCTCGGGGCAATTTCTTAAACCAAGACATTACATATTTATATGAATGGACTAAGCAGACACATTTCTTTACATTTAAAATCTTTTCCACTTGAATTAGGGTGTACACACAGTACAATTTTGTAAATGAAACAGAATCGGGCACATACAATTTAGATTTGATCCTGATGCGTGGCCCTGCGGCGTTGAAATCGAATAGAGAAATAGAAGAAAAATTAATAGGGTGATAGATTCAGGAAGTGAGAGTTTTGGTAAGAAATCTCCAGTTTTATTAAATCATCAATCATTTACACATAAAAATTAAACTGGTTTTGCAGTGTAAATGATTGCCGCTTTAAATAAACTGGAGATTTCTTACCAAATCTCTCACTTTCTGAATCACTCATCCTATATAATTTTACCCATAGACTATGCAGGTGTGACTATACAGATCTGTACTATATAGTCCAAATCTAATGTGTACACAATGCTGTGCAATTCGATCCCAATTCGATCAGGCTTGAATCGGGATTGAATAGAAAGAACACTGCACCATGTGTACACCCTTATGTTTTGCTGGGAAAGTATTAATATCAACTGGTATAATTTACAAATACGTACTTCATAAATATTATCCCCCTGTGCAAAATAATGGGCCCCATACATCAGCAATTAATTGTGACAATCCTCCTTGTTTAAAAATCTGATTCAGCAATCGATTGGCGATCCCTATTCATTTTTGATTGGGATTGCCAAAAGGGGGAGCCCACACATTAAAGATTAATTGTGGCAATCATCTCCAGAACGGAGGATTGTCACAATTAATTGCTGATGTATGGGGCCCATAACTGTACATTTGTTGATTAGTCTGCAATATGTTTGACTACAATCTGGAAACCTTTTCAGATGGCATTTGGCTTCATACATAATTACTGCATTTCATTAATTATGCTATTATATTGCAATATAAATTATTGATATAAAAATGATGCACTTTATTAATAATAAGTTACAGCTAATAGCAATAGTATATAGCAGCAGCCAGACTATGCGTCATTGAAGAATAACCTTTTTTTTTTACAAATACAGTGTTGGCATTTATCCTCAGCTAATGTATAATATTGACCATATTTTTCAGGTATGTATAGATGTGGGCCTGCATCTGTTCAAGCCATTAAGCATGGTCATGTCTGCTTCCAGTTTGATACACCCTTCCTATTCTCTGAGGTATGAATTTACTTTCATCTCATCATAAGTGTAAAATCTAAAGCCACAATGCTAAGACAAAGATATTTGCATGGTACTCCTTTATTCTATCATTAATATCTACAGTAGCAAGTCTTCAAGAAACATTGCTGTTGAAATATATGAATACAATTACTGAGCCTCTATCATGTCATACATGAAATTTGCCGTTGGCAGGGCCAGCTCTACCATTAGGCAGCTTTAGGCAGTCACCTAGGGTACCGGGATCTGGGGGGCACCACCAAGTCTGTCTATCAAAAAAATCAATGATATCTATGCGGATCCTTGTTGTACTTAAAGCAGGTGGCGGCTGTGGAACTTCTAAAATCTCACTTCCATACTTTCCCTTGGGGCATATTTCCATACTTTGCTGTCCCCTCCTCCTTGTACTCTGTTGTGGGTGGCAAAGGGGGGGCCCCCAGGGAAACCAGGGGACTTGCCCACCTTCCCGAGGGACTGGGAGGACCTCCCGTTTCAAGGTAGCCTCCCTGCCATTCCAGAATGTTAGTATGCCTTAAGGGGTTGGAAAGTGGGTATTGGTGGCAGTATGGGGGGGGCAGTAGGTTGAAATTTTGCCTAGGGTGCTGAGAAGCCTTACACTGGCCCTGGCTGTTGGGTATACGTGGCATCCACAAAATATTTGGTACTTGTTTCCTAGAACGGTGCCCACGATATTGATCTTAGGCATCGCAAGGAAAAAAATCACGTCGGTCGCATCGCATGCGGCCAAAAAATCGCATGTGATGCGACCGACGCAATTACAGCAATTTTACATAGGGAACAATGTTAAATGGCCCAATTGACCCGATTTCACATAGGGAACAATGTTAAATAGCCCACAGACCCCAAATACCCACCCTGAAGTGTGAAATGGCCCCCCCAATTGTTAACGCCACCCCACGATCAACGTCAACCCGAAGCATGGCAAGCGCAGCGAGCCCACGAGGGGCGGCGGTACGCGTCCTCTGACCTTTTCATACCCCCACTATCCACGTTGGCGTGGAGTTGAGAATAGAAAGTGTGGCGAGCGCAGCGAGGGGACGCGGATACCTTCACAGCTATACTCGTCCCCTTGCGGGCTTCACTGGTATCCGCATCCCCTTGCGGGGCTCGCTGTGCTTGCCACGCTTCGGGCTCGGTGGCTTGCTGCGCTCGCCACACTTTCTATTCTCCCCACTGGACAGTGGGGGAATGAAAAGGTCGGAGGACGCGTACCGCCGCCCCTCGCGGGCTCGCCACGCTTCGGGTTGACGTTGATCGTGGGGTGGCGTTAACAATTGGGGGGGCCATTTCACACTTCAGGGTGGCTATTTCGGGTCTGTGGGCCATTTAACATTGTTCCCTATGTGAAATCGGGTCAATTGGGCCATTTAACATTGTTCCCTATGTAAAATCGCGGTAATAGCGTCGGTCGCATCGCATGCGATTTTTTGGCCGCATGCGATGCGACTGACGCAATTTACATTTTACCATGCATTTCTATGTAAAATCGCAGACATCGCATCGGTCGCATCGCATGCCATTATAATGGCGTGCGATGTACATGCGATGCCCGCGATGGGCGCCGTTCTAGGAAATAAGTACCAAATATTCATGATTGCAGAAAAGATGAGTGAGTTTTACATCTCGCAACTGAGATTGTGTTACCTCTGAGAAGCCTGCAGTTAAAAGTAAATCGTGCTGTATGTAACAGTACATAAACTTTCTACAGGACCCTCTGCAGTATCCATGGACCTTTATCCCGCAAATCCCAGCACCAACTCCCTTAGGGGCAGATTTATTAAGCTTGGAGAAGAGATAAACTGGAGATAAAGCGGAGAAAAGTTAAAAGGAGATAAAGCACCAGCCAATCAACTCCCAACTGTCTTTTTCAAACACAGCTGATTGGCTGGTGCTTTATCTCCTTTTACCTTTTCTCCACTTTATCTCCAGTTTATCTCTTCTCCAAGCTTAATAAATCTGCCCCTCAATCTTAAAAAGCCTATATAACATTACTTTATTCATTTTTTACAGGTATATGTTTGATCAACCACTTTTTTGGTACAACTTACACACCACATAATTTTCAATCGCTCTTTTATATATTTCTATTTTACCTGAATTAATTAGAGCAGCTCAAACAAAAGCACAGTCACACCTATTCCTAATTTGCATCGTTAACAAGGGTCATGCTACAGAATGCAGCATTGCCCCTGCTCTGCCCACCACTCCACCCTCCATCGCTCCCTCTCTCCATAATTGGCAAGTGTGTCCCCGATGCCGCAAATATCACCTGGTACACACATTGCGTATCGTGTACCTAGATTCTGATTTAAAATTGTTGGTTGTGTGTATATATGTACAATCCAATTCTCCGCTTTCCCCATTCCATCACCAAGGCTCCACCCCCATCGTGGTTTGGCATACATTATTAATTATTCACACCGTTTTCCACATGTAACTGTGGGGCAGATTTATTAAGCTCGGTGAAATTATAAAGTGTCTGGTTTTTATCACCGGCCAATCAGCTCCTACCTTTCATTTTTCAAACCAAGCCTGTAACTTCACAGGTAAGAGCTGATTGGCCGGTGATAAAAACCAGACACTTCGGGGGACATTTACTAAGATTACAATAGAAAAAACTCGTATTCGTATTTCGTATTCGTACTTGTACGAATGAATACGACTTCTGCTGTTGTAGAAAAAGTTGTGTTCCGGAGGGTCATTTATTATGTTGTCGTATTTTTAAAAATCGTAATCTTCGATGGTGTATTTTTTCGTAGAATCATGTTTCCGTTTAGTCGTATTGTCGTATTTCATCCTGGCCCTTTGTCCATATATTCGTGAAGTCGTGGCAAAAATACGAAAAATCGTAAATTATTTCACATGCGTCACTACGAAAATGAAAGTACTTCACTGATTGGTGTTTGGTCAGTTGGGAGGGTTCACACACCCATATATAATTCGTGAACGCGCCCAAAATCATTGTGGGTGTAGTTTGGAGTGTGGAGGAGAGATTTGGAGTTGGTCTGGAGAGTGGTTTGTGGAGGAGAGATTTTTGGAGATTGCTGAGTGTGTATTGTGAGTGTAAGTAGTCTTGTGTTTCTGTGAGTCTTGTCCATTTCTAAGTTTGTCTCATTATAGTCTTGTGTTTTTTTGGTTTTGTCCCAAAGTCTATATTTGTGTGTGCTTGTGTGTGTGTGTGTGTGTGAGGGAAGGAGTAGGAGTGTGTTTTGTGTTGTTTGTTTAATTTCTTTGTTGTGTTGTTAGTGTTTAGTGATGTCTGAGAGTGGTGGGAGTGTTGTGGAGATGGGTGAGGTTGAGGAGGTGGCTCATGTGATGATGGGTGAGGAGGAGGAGGAGGAATATGTGGCTGAGGGTGTTGCGGGTGAGCTTGATGATGGTGAGGATGTGGATGTTGCAGCCTCTAAGAAGGGGTTAAAAACCCTTTCAAATAAGAAGCCAAAGAAGATGGCGATGTTTAACCATGCTGAGAGCTGTGCCCTTGTGCGGTGTATTCTGAAGTACAGGGACCAGCTATTTTTTCGTCCTGTCTCGGCATCACGCAAGTTGGCAATCTGGAAGCGGGCAGTGGAAGCGGTGAATGCGGAGGGCATCCTTGTCCGGGATCTGGCTAACTGTCACAAACGATTTTATGACATTCGCCGGCTGGTTAAGGAGAAGATGGCAAAGGAGGCCAAACATCAGCGCAAGTGTAAAGGCAAAGTGCCCTCCCGTGTTAACTGGAAGAGCTACGAGCGGGACGTGGCCAGGCTCATTCCGGACGAAGTCATTAACCCTCCTGGAGTGATGGATACAGATGGCCGACATGTTGGTGAGTTGTATTATGTATTTATTTTACATAGTGCACACAAATGTTTTGCATAATTATGAAGATCTTCCATTTATAACTCACAAATAAGGCACACAATCATTTGATGGTCATTCTAATGTGCACATGCAGTAAATGACAGCTTTTTATGCTTTATGGTGACCATATTGTATCTTAACATTTAGTAGACACAAGCATTATGTTGACATTTTAAGGGAGTCACATGTAATGGCACCATGTGTAGTGGATTTGGTGATTGTGCAGCACACACTTGAACCATTAGCGAACAGTAACACATGTTTTGTGTGCATAAACACTGTAAACCCCCCATGTCACTATCATGCCATTGCACCTTCAACTGTTGACATCATGCTTGTCGACATAGGTGTCTGCAACACACATCTTGCGTAATGCTTTCCTAAAAACTGTTTACTTCACCATGTTCAAGTACAAACTTAGCAGGTTCTGTGGCCTATGTAGTCATGTTCACAAAGAGAATAAAAATGGTGAGAGATAAAGTAATCAAAATGTGGGTTTAACATTGTTGTTTGTTATAAACATCTACCAGTTTGTTTCTAATGTGTATGTGAGTCTCCAAATGTTTTATGTAAAAAAGGAATATACCTGGCTTATGAGAAGGGTACAGATGTTGGGGATTACTACTTGTAATGTGAAGCATGTAATGGTATCACCTAATCATATTTCCTGTGTAGGGTGTGGCACTGTGAAACCATTTGGATGAATGCTTCAATGTCATTTTGATTCTAAACTGTTATGGGTGCTTCATACACTATTTTTCAAATGAGTCTTACATTGTATGCAGCACTCCATCAAAATTGTAGGATAGTGCATGTGTGAATAATGTATTTATGTCACCCAATGGTGGTTGTATCCCATAGCAACAACAGTGTTTTGTTGAGAAACGACATATACCAATGTTAAGGAGGGACTTTTGGTTGATACTATCATGACGCAGATCTAGAAGTGTGTGTTGTAATCATTTCTGTGTGTTTTAATTGTTAATAGAGCATATATTACAATAAATTCATGACTGATTGAATGCGGTAGATGTCTGAAGCATTAACAACACATACATGCAAGGATTATAAAGTGCAAGTAAATTCAAGCCAATCACCTGCTAACTGCCATGTCATAGATTGTGTAAAATGTCAGGCTGGAGCTGATTGGCTGCCTGTTTATCACTCTCCATTTTATCACATGTGAAGCTTACACAATGTGGCCCCCTATCACCCTTGCATGTATCTCTTGTTTAAGCCGTAACCAACCTGACCAATATATCTGATTCACAATATTTGGGACAGGTATTGGTGTGCTTTATAAATGAAGGTGTCATCTTGTCATGATGTTTACTGCATTATATGTTAATTGAGTGCTGCACATTGGAATGCAAGTGTTTTTAAATATGTTTTGTGTTTTTTATGATTACAGCCGCACGTGAAGGAGAGGATTTGAGTTCGTCACCTACACCAAGGTCCCAGCGGCAGCAAAAGCAAATATGCTATGATGGTGAAAGTGTCCCTGGCCGCAAAGGCCGTCCCTCGGCTACTGTTTTGGATGCCGCTCCTGAATCTGAGTTGTTACATGTTCAGACAGGTACATGTTTGTGTCCTCATGTGTGTTTACACACACTCTATATTGTTTGTTGGTTGGTAAATAAATTGCATAAATTTTTTCATTTTTCTTCCCCCCTTACAGAATCACATTCTGTGGGCAAAAGTGCTCCTGCCCCCAAAGGGCGTCCGTCATCAACTGCTCCTGCCCCCAAAGGGCGTCCTTCATCACCTGTTCCTGCCCCCAAAGGGCGTCCGTCATCAACTGCTCCTGCCCCCAAAGGGCGTCCTTCATCACCTGTTCCTGCCCCCAAAGGGCGTCTGTCATCAACTGCTCCTGCCCCCAAAGGGCGTCCGTCATCAACTGCTCCTGCCTCCAAAGGCCGTGTGACCTCATCCGCTCCTGTTGCTTCTGACAGTTTCAGCTTCTTTGATATTGACACAGGTACTTTGCTATTTCCTTATGTGTCTTTGTCAAAACAGTGTGTGTATGTATGTATGTATGTATGTATGTATCTATGTATATATATGTATATATATATATATACATATATATATATATACATACATATATACATACATACATACATACATACAGATATATATATATATAACATGAAATATGTGTTATTCATTATCCATACATCTTAACAGCATCACGTTCTGCTGCTCAAGCTGTCCCTGTGCGGAGAACACGGGCATCAGCAACAATTTCTGTGCCACCACCTGAGACTGATGTGGACATTGATACAGGTAAATCTTTCTGAACACATTTGTGCAAGTAATGTTGAATAAGTGCACGTATTCTTACTGAAACTTAGTTTAATCGTTGTTACATTTCAAAATCATTTAGCACCTGCATGTGCCCCTCATTCTCCACCTCCATTGGTTCCCATGCGAATTCGGCCACCAGTGCTGACCCCACCTCGTCCCCTTCCACATCAGGCTCAACCAGAAAAAGGTGAGAATTAATACAAATTTGTCATTTCACACATTCCATACAACATTGTGCGCTCCAGGAGGGTCACAATTAGGGATGCCAATCCCGGGGCATTTTTTCAATCCCGGGAATCGGGATTGAAAAATGCTCAATCCCGGGATTCCCGGGATCCCGGGATTGGCATCTCTAAGTCAGTTTTGGCCAAAAAACACGCTACAATAAAGCAAGAACCCCAGTCCCAGTCGTCCCCCCGTGCTCCAGCCGCCCCTCACATTCATTTACTTACACCGGCGGCCGGGAGCAGGGCAGACAGGAGCGGGAGGCGTCGGCGGCGGTAGCAGCAGCAGCAGAGCCGACGGCTGATGCTGCCAGGTCCGGTCCAGCGGGCGGGCAGCAGAGCGAGTGGCCGACGCTGTCCAGGTCAGAGATGATTCTGGAGTGGGTATGGGCAGTCCGACCTGTGCAGCGTGATGGTCAGAGGTCACGCTGCGCAGGTCGGACAGCCCATACCAGCTCCAGACTGCAGTCTGGGAATCAGGAACTCCTGGGTAGTGTCCGAGCACTCGCTCAGCCGCTGCCCGGCATTAGATATAATCCCGAAATCCCGGGATTGGAAGATCCAATCCCGGGATTCAAATCCCAGCGTTTTTTAGCCCAAATCCCGGGATCCCGCCGATCCCGATCCCGGGATTGGCCACCCTAGTCACAATGCTGACAGTCAGCAATTCCGAATCATGTAGAATTATCATCACCTGTGTTGAAGAGTTCAATTATTGAGTTAGCACATTCCACACACATGAACCACAGGTAACACAATTATATTACTTCAAACATCATAGCAACTTGGACCAAAACTCAATATACCCTGCCCTTGAATAGCGTAAGTGCATTGGCCATGCAGACTGTACATATGTTTGCATTGTTGGAATATTGGATGGATGCCAAGGCATCCAGGTATGTGATCTATGACATCACCTGGAGGTGCAAAGGTTGCACGTTGTTGGTAAATAATATAGTACACGCTATGGGTGTGTCACATTGGCAACTTCATCCAAAATAACAGCAGATTGGTATTACTAAGGGACCAATGGAATGGTTAAATATGCAGTTGTGTCCAAATCAATATAACTAATGTTTCTGTCATCTCTTACTATTGTAGGTGCTGACATGCCAGAGGATGGTGACACTGCCACTCTTGGTGACTGGCCCCCTTTCAGCCAGTATCATTCACCCCAGCCACTAATAGAGCACACCCCACCGGCACATTTCAGCCCCAATCCAAAGGAACTTGGGGCTGCCGATTTCTTCACTAATTGGGCAGCTCACCAAGCACGCTGCGAGGAGGCATTCAAGCAGCAGGCCGAACAGTTGAAAGAGGTGACCAAGGAGATGTCCCGAGCAAACCATACCATGTCCCTCATGTACAAGGAGAGCCGTACATTAACAAAGTTAATTGTGGAGAGTCGGGTGGAACGACTCCACTATGAAACCCGGATGATGTCAATCATGGAGGGGTTGTGCCAACATCATGGTGCACTTACCAGATTTGTGGAGGACATTTCGTTGTCTCAAAAGGAGCGCAATATTTTAGCTGCAAGAGCCAACACACCCTCACAAGGCAGCACAGCAACACCACTATCCACACCCATACCATCCCCCCACGGCGATCTCATCGTCAAAAATCAAGTCACTCCGACAATGGCAGCGTGAAGGAGTCTACAGGCACCAAGCGTGGTCGCCATAATTAATCTTTACCACTGTTTGGCAACCATTGTTATTTTTTCAGTTCAAAGAAAATTAAAACATTTAGCCAAAAGCATGTGTCACGTGTCACAGTACTACATACTTACCCACTAGCCAGCCCTCTGGCAATAACACCTTGAGTGTTGGGTTTTGGTGAGGCACGACAAACCGACCAGGCCAGGTTTATCCTGCCCCAGCAAAACAACCCCTCCCCTCCGGCTTTAGTACACCAGACCTTCCCTGCTGCTGCTCTCACCGCTCTACTCAGCCACCTGTCACATTCTGCAGTGACGTTGGTACCAGCCTGGGGGATGTTTGGGGCTTGGCCAGACTTGGGTTACTGAACTGTCCCAAGACCCCCCAAGCCACCCAAAACATCCCCAAGCCTGGCGCCTACATCACTACAGGTCACATGATTGCCGCCTGCCAGGGGCCAGCTCCGGTGTACGATCAGCGTATACGCCGGAGCAGACAGACCCGGGGGGGGGGGAGTGAGGAGGGTACCCCTAAGGTACTGTGCCAGTGGTGCTCCAATGGAGACCCCACTGTCTCACACCTACATAGTGGTATGACTGGAAATTGTCAGGGACAGCCCACTGCACCAGCAGTTTAGCTTAGGCAGGACAAATACGACCCATAGCACTTAAGTGGTTAATGTGCCTTGGAAGTCACCAAACAGGACTGAGTGGCAGAGAATATAGTAGTCATGACATGAGCCCGTGTAGGCTGCAAACACACTCATGATATCAAAGTGACATCACTAGTCACATGGCCACTGGAACTTCAACTTCCATGTTAGTTATAATAGTAACAACCAGTATTGGAAGGTCGTGTGTCCAGAATGTTGATGCAGCTTTTTGGTACGAGAACATTGGCCATGCATGCAGGGCCATGCAATGGTAGCCGAACATGATGGCACTCTGTCTCCTGGATTGGGAAAAATATTGTTAGATCTATATGTGGCACAAGGACTTGATGCAGCTGGGTGAGGTACATGGACAGTGTGGCATGACATATGGCACTGTCTCTGGCAGTTATGTGTTGACAAGTGCGGTACAGCAGAAACTACAACACACACAAAAGTTTGTGCAAGTGTGAAACTGCACATGAGTGTACAGTTGCAGGATCTAGATCCAGTGTAATGACATTATAGAGAGGGAGAATGTTTAAACAATTAAGGCAGATCATCTATCTAACCACATCATCCAGCTATGTGTCTATGCAGAAACACACAATACCAAATCAAGACATAAGCACCTTCGGGGATACCTGCTGTACCTGGTGAACATGCTTAGATTATTGATGGCAGCATCTTATTTGTTTCCAGTGACAGGGCATAGGTGTCTGAAAGGACACATTGCAAGACTGTGATATGGTTAAAAACCTGAAATGCTAAAGTGTGTCATGTTTTTAGGTGCAGATTGTAAGTGTAAGGCACACATTAGAGTTTACTATTGTTTGTGCTGTACTTTTACACTGTACACACATGTGTTCCACTTAATTTTGTGTAATGAACATCAAAATACACCTTAAAATTAAAGTGTATTTTTTTTTACACTATTTGGTACGAATCGTAACTTTTTACGACTCGTAAATGCCTATTGTACGAATACGACTTTTTCATAAATAGAGAAAATACGGCTTAGCAATGAAAAAATCACATGATTTCTATCGATGGTGTAGACATTCGTAGAGAGTCGGATATTGGTGAAAAAATACGAAAAACACAACGAAAACAGAATATTACGACTATACGCCAAACACGAAAACACGAATTTGATCATTAGTGAATCATGAAAATACGAATACGACACAAAAATACACATTTCTCGTGAAAAATACGACTTTTGTGTACAACATCATCTTAGTAAATTTCCCCCTTCATCTCTTCATTGAGCTTAATAAATCTGCCCCTGTGCTATTTTTACAAACTCTTACACCAATCCATGTTACCATTTATTAACACAAAATCCTTGCAGCTATACATACAGTAATACTGTAAGCAGTCTATTACTGTAGTTACTGCTTGATGACATCGTACTACACCCACACAAACATAAAGTAATTGTAACTTTACCAAATTATTAAAAATATACTTCACCAAATGAATACACCACTGTTGTTAACAGCGTCTATTCAAAGACACAGAGGGACTGGGGGCATGGCCAGCAGCTCACAGAGTGCTGGCCATGACCTCCACAGCTGGGAATACAGGGAATGGTCTTGCAAGAGTACTGCGATCATAGGCCACACCCCCAGAATGCAGGAATGCGCATATGTCTCACTGTAACTAATGACATTGTTGGGAAGTATACATATCTGCACTGATCTTGGTGGCGGTGGTGTGCCAATAAGAGAAAGTTAGAGGGAAGCCAGGCTTACTCTTGTTCTGACAGTCTGTCATGCTCCTCTTATGCCTAGTTCTCCTGTCTCCCCTTATGTCTTATGTATCGAGACAGAGTTGGCAGGAGTCCTGAGTGCTTTTGCCTGCAGCATCTGCTTGGGGAGTTCTACGCTTCCACTTTCGCATGGAGGTCCCCCCCCCCCCCCCCAGTACAGTCTCCAGCAATACTCCTGAAGCACACACCACCTGTCTAACTACAGCTAGTGCTTAAAATATAATTAAAGCCTACCAAATTTTGCAGAATGGTCCTGTTTTTTTGGTGACTGTCCTACCTGCATCCCACCCAGGGCCAGCAGTGTCCCGCAGTGGGTGGGCAGTTGGGAGTCACTCCCTGTCACCCGAGAGCAGTGGGTAATAGACACTGTGTGCATGTGCACAGCGTCTAGTCACTGAAGAGAGGGACGGGGGCATGGTCAGCGCCTCTTACAGAGTTGCTTATGCCCCCAACATTGGTGAAAACAGGGGGGGTGGCCCTACCCCCTAATTTTGTGCACACGCCAAAGGCGCACTCATATGTCCCTCCTCCTGACAGCTAAATGTTCGGAGGTATGATTAAGGTGATTATTTTTTTTTTTTTTTTTTGGGGGGGGGGCAGTTATAGGCTGATTTAAAAATAATCCCCCACCACACACACACACACACACACACACACACACACACCTAACAAACAAACACACACTGAGTTTTTGCTGTAAAAATGGATACCATTTTTTTATATTGGATACTGCAGGAATTGGGACTCAATGATGTAGAAATTGATGTAAAATTGCTTGCTGAACTGAAAAAAACCTTAAGGCCCCAATACACTGGACCAATTTCGTCCAATTCCGATGAATCGGGCTGTCAAATTGGCCCAAATTGGGTCAGTTTGCTGTCCTCTCAGGTGCGATTAGGGTGACCAATCCCGGGATCGGGATCGGCGGGATCCCGGGATTTGGCACCCAAAACGCCGGGATTTCAATCCCGGGATTTCGGGATTAGACTGCGCATGCATCACTCAGACGTTGCCCGACTTCTCCCGGCAGCACTGCGCAGCGTGACGAGATCAGAGGTCACGCTGCGCAGGCAGAGGTCGCGTCCGGCAGTGTGATGCCGCGCCTCCCGCCCAGCCAGCAAGGAACCCGCCCGCCCTGCAAGCCCACACGCCCCCCGCCCAGCAAGCCCACCCGCCCAGCCAGCAAATCCACCCGCCCACCTAGCCAGCGCGCCAGCACGCCAGCCCGCACCCAGCAAGGAGCATGGACGACCCATCCCCCCACCCAGCAACCGGGCTCCTGGCAACCCTGCTGCACCCTCAAATGAAGGTAAATGTGGGGCAGGCAGGGTGTTTTTTTATTAGGAAAGCCAATCCCAGGAATCCCGGGATTGAGCATTTTTCAATCCCGAATCCCGGGATTAAAAAATGCCCTGGGATTGGCTTCCCTAGGTGCGATGCATGGCCCCGTGCACGAGTCAGTGGTCGGACCTGCTGGCTGTCCGACCACCCGACCTCCCTCCCGGCAGCGGGACGGGCAGGGAGCAGGGTCGCATGTGATCCATCACAACAAATTGTGATGGATTACCTTGGATTCCCTGCCACCCGAGAAGGTCCTGGGTGGCTCGCGGGGTATCAGCTGGCCGTACACTGCTGTGAGACATCACAGCAGCGTATGGCCACCCTTACTGTACCTCATCTGCTCTTGATTTTGCATGTATATTTCACACAAACACAAGAAAAGTTCAGTTATAAATAAGCCAGTGGGTTATACAGTTGGTTTTCTTAGCTTATTGCTAGATATCGCTGAATAATCATAAGGCTC
Source organism: Crinia signifera (assembly GCF_055691185.1). Lineage (NCBI taxonomy): Eukaryota > Metazoa > Chordata > Amphibia > Anura > Myobatrachidae > Crinia > Crinia signifera. Next base: position 124,330,333 of record NC_139221.1, read on the forward strand.
CCATACATCGGGAACCTGTTTCCTCAATTTGCCATCAATAATCACAATAAGTTTTCATTCAGGATCAGGGAATTGAGGTTTTTAAACATTTCTAATGTTCCCAATAGTCCCAATATATATTAGCCCCCTTACATTACCAGTATTTAGGTATATATACTGTATGTCCAGTGTCCGTGAGTCTCCGAAATACTGCCATCTGCTGGTAGAGAGCGAAACTACATCCCTTTCTCGCACATGCACAAACACAGAAGGTAGGAGACCAGCTTTCTAAACTTATTCTTTGATCGGGCTTACTAGTATATATTTTTGCAATGCTGGCACTTGCAGGGCGTTCCCAACAAAATATATGATATGTCAGTGGCACTCCGGAATGACACACTGGTTTGAATGCACTCAAACCAGTGTGTCATCTGCTTCATTATATATATATATATATATATATATATATATATATACAAAAATAAAGAAAAAAAAAGAAAAAATAAAGAATATAGATATATAGGCAGTGTATGAGGGCCTTTAGCTTGATATCAGTCAGTTCTGAGGTATATTTTAGAGAGCATGTGTGGATCTGTAAAGGTCCAGGATGGTGAAAGAAAAAGGCTGAAATATTGTGCCACGACTTTTAAAAGTTATGCCCATCTTGTGGTGGGCAATGTGTGTGCAATTGCAACACAACAAATCATGATTGTTTATGATGTTATTCAATGCAACTGTTGCACTTGCTTGTGATAATAGTTAGTCGACTTGGATCTCTAGCACAGTCTAGCTAGGGATGGCCATCAATGAGTTAAACATCATTGGGTGTTGTTTTACCCCATTTGGGCCTACCCATGTGCATAGGACCAGGGTTTGCAGCCTTGCATCTGCAGTAGTGTAGTGATGCTATTTTGCCATTAGAGTTTCCCATTGATCATTAAAAAAAAAAAAATTTTGAGAGGAAGCTATTGGTAATTACATGACAGCATCATCTTATGTGGACCCGGGTATCCAAGGACTTATTACAATCTGTCCCTTTCATATTGGAATTTTAAGGAGGAATTGTCTGTGAAAACTGCTAGTCATTAAGAGAACCTTTCAAATCTTAAATCTATATTAGAAATAAAAAATGGATTTTGAAGGAATCACAACCTGCTGATGATTTGTTGTTACAGGTGAACAGCGACATCGTTTATTACAACGTAAAGAAAGATGGATCAAAAGTGATTCGGAATGTTGATAAATCCCACGTCGGACAAAAAATATTAACTAAGGAAATAGGAGGGGATGGGCGACATGACATAACTGACCTTTACAAGTTCTCAGAAGGTAATTTATTATGCTGCGCTCTGAAGTACCGTTGCCTGTGCATTTCATAATTTACAAAAGATTTAAGTACAATGTATGCATTTGTAAGTGCGACTTCTGGGGGAAGTTGTACTTGGTAGCCTAGATTATATTCAGTTGTTATTATTACTGGTATCTATATAGTTTTAACATTTTCAGCTCTAATAAACATACACAGGGGCTTACAGTAGAAAAAGCCAGTGACTTGTACTTTAACTAGAAAAAGATGCATCTCTTATACTGTAGCTCAGTCTTCATGGTCCGACACCTCAGCCATTGTCCCCTTCATGGATTATTACAGTGCTTACTATGATCCCTATTTCTGGACCTTTCTAATGATGGCCACCAAACCTAATGTCTCTCTGAAGACACAGCATGAGTATCTAATCTTATACAAAGCCTGACCACAGTTGTGGTTGGCTTTACAGAAAAGCACCACCCACTGCTAAGAAGAGTCTCTGTGTATGGCTAATTGAAGGTTGCTTGAATCGATTAGAGTAGGTTTCTTTGCTGTGTAGGTTGGGGAACAGGATCTGCACTTACAGGAGGGACACATGTGCATTACAAACCCTGGATGACTGTAGGGTATGGAATATAAGGACAAGCAGGTACGCTGTATGTGTTCAACTAAATCTATACAGAGATCGGATCGAGCAGAGTTCAGGAGCTTCCTGCCTAAATCGGACCCGCGCGCACGGGCAAAACGTCATCGCCCGACGCCAGATCCGAATATACATAAATACCGCGCCCCGCACCGCCATCTTCATTCCACTCTTGGAAATTGGGTGGGATGGTTGTGTTGTGTGTGTCTCTCCTCCTCTGCAAGTTGGGGCCTACCTCTGCTGTATAGTCCACTGGTGAACTGCCTACCTCTGCTGTATATCTGCTGGTGCCCACTGCCTAGCTCTGCTGTATATATTCTGCTGTGCCAGTAGTGCCACACACTGCACTCAGTGTGTGGCAGTAACACTTGTAGTCAGCTGGGGCATACCTGTGCTGTATAGACCGCTGGTGCCCACTGCCTAGCTCTGCTGTATATATATATATATATATATATTTATGTTCTGTTGGTGCCAGTAGTGCCACACACTGCACTCAGTGTGTGACAGTAACACTTGCAGTCTGATGGGGCATACCTGTGCTGTATAGACCACTGGTGACCACTGCCTAGCTCTGCTGTATATTCTGCTGGTGCCAGTCTTGCCACACACTGCACTCAGTCCATATTCTTAATTAAACAATAACATTTGCTGTCTGCTGGGGCCTACCTGTGCTGTATAGTCTGCTGGTTCCACTTCCCACTGCCTGCCTCTGCTGTATATTCTGCTGGTACCAGTCGTGCCACACACTGCACTCATTCCATATTCTTAAACAGTAACACTTGTAGTCTGCTGGGGCATACCTGTGCTGTATAGACCGCTGGTGCCCACTGCCTAGCTCTGCTGTATAGTCTGCTGGTGCTAGTCGTGCCACACACTGCACTCAGTCCATATTCTTAATTAAACAATAACACTTGCTGTCTGCTGGGGCCTACCTGTGCTGTATAGTCCGCTGGTTCCACTTCCCACTGCCTGCCTCTGCTGTATATTCTGCTGGTACCAGTCATGCCACACACTGCACTTAGTCCATATTCTTAATTAAACAGTAACACTTGCAGTCTTCTGGGGCCTACCTGTGCTATATAGACCGCTGGTGCCAACTGCCTACCTCTACTGTATAGTCTGCTGGTGCCAGTCGTGCCATACACTGCACTCAGTGCATACTCAAATTAATAATTTTATTATTAATCAGTAACACTTGTAGTCTGCTGGGGCCTATCTATGCTGTATAGACCGCTGGTACCCACTGCCTTCCTCTGCTGTATAGTCCACTGGTGGACTATACAGCCTACACTGCCTACCTCTGCTGTATATTCTGCTTGGAACCAGTCGTGCCACACACTGAACTTAGTGCATAATCAAATTAATCATATTAAAAATTAATCAGTAACACTTGCTGTCTGCTGGAGCCTACCTACTGACATGTATAATAGCAGTCTGCTAGTGCCTACCTTGCCTACTGACATATAATTCCTGTCTGCTGGGGCCTACCTACCGACGTATATAATTGCACTCCAGTGGTGCTGTCCTGTGGCATAACTCCACAAATATAATGGATATCCAAAATATGGAGGATAAAATAAATAGGGAAAGATGAGGGATCGCTTCCTCCTAGTTGTGAAGCTGCAGCCACTAGTCATGATGACATAGACAATGAAATTCCATCAACGTCATCTGCCAAGGCCGATGCCCAGGGTCAAAGTAGAGGGCCTGTTATATCCAAAAAGCCAAAGTTCACTAAAAGGACCATAAATAATAAATGTAAATCGTTGGAGGAGAAACGTAAACTTGCCAATGTGCCATTTACGACACAGAGTGGCAAGGAATGGCTCACCTCATCACGTGGTTCACCTTCACGTGATGATCACGTCCCCCCCCCCCCCCTAGAAAATTTAGGCTGTCTTCGACAAAAACACAGCAATCAACTCTGCCTTCTAAAGTCATGTTATCACAAATCCCCAAGGAGACTCCATGGGTGTTTGCAATGCCTGACCTTCCCATCACTCTTCCCATCACTGTACAGGAAGAGGTGGCTCCTTCCACCATTTGCAGGACGCCCTCTGCATATGCTGGAAGGATCACCGACAGTCCAGTTCAAGATTTTTATAATGAATGTGTCAATGTTGTACACTAGGAGGAGGATATTGATGTAGCTGGCATTGAGGAGGAAGTTGACGAGGAGCATGCTGATGTGGTTTGCTTAAATGAGGCACCAGGGGGGAAACAGTTATTGTCCATGGGATGAAAAATCCCATCGTCATGCTGGGGCAGAGGACCAATAAATCCACCTCTTTGGTCTGGAATATTTTCCAGACAACAAATGTATTGCCATATGTAGCTTATGTAAATCTGCAATAAGCAGGGGTAAGGATGTTAGCCACCTAGGGACATCATCCCTTTTACGTCACCTGAAGATCCTTCATAAATCAGTGTTTACTTCAGAAACTGTGGCTAAGACCCTCAACAGTCCAGGGACACTGGAATACCTTGGTCCAGATGTATCCAAGTGCCTGAAAAAACCACACCAGCAACTCCCTCCTCGTCAATTTCCTCCTCGATCTGTATGGGAGGTAGTCCTGCAGGCCATGTCACCGGCATTACTGACACCTCTTCTATCCGGGATTCTTCCGGAGGATCTTGCAGCACTACTCCTACTGCTGCCACTGCTGCTATTGCTGCTGGGAGCTGGTCATCTTCCCAGAAGGGAAGCCGTAAGACCACTAAGCAATTGACCATTGCAAAGCGGATAACTGTGGCCTTGACAGCTATGTTGGTGTTAGATGTGATCCGGTGTACACCATCAGTAGAGTGGGATATAGATGGTTGATGGATGTATTGTGTCCCCGGTACCAAATCCCTTTTAGATTCCACTTCACTAGGCATGCGATACCCGGGATGTACAGAGAAGTACGAAAAAGTGTCCTCAGTGCCCTGAAAAATGTGGTTGTACCCACTGTCCACCTAACCATGAACATGTGGACAAGTGATTCAGGGCAAACTAAGGACTACTGTATATGACTGTGACAGCCCACTGGGTTGATGCATCGCCTTCCACAGCAACAGCAGCAGCATCTCTGAAATGCCAGCTCCTTCCAAGGCAGGCTAAGCTGTGTATCACCGGTTTCAGTAAGAGGCACAACGCAGATAACCGCTTAGAGAAACTGAGGGAAATCATCTTGCAGTGGCTTACCCCACTTAGACTCTCCAGGGGATTTGTGGTGTCGGACAATGCCAGTAGCATTGTGCGGGCATTACATATGGGCAATTTCCAGCATGTGCCATGTTTTGCCCACACAATAAATTTGGTGGTGCAGAATTTCATCAGAAGTGACAGGAGCATGCAGGAGATACTTGCGGTGGCCCGCAAAATTTCCTGACACATTCAGCATTCTGCCACTGCTTGCCGAAGGCTGTAGCAAAAGAAAAAACTCCTCAACCTGCCCTGGCATCTCCTCAAACAAGAGGTTGTGAGGCACTGGAACTCCACTCTCTACAGTATATGCTGCAGAGGATGGAGGAGCAGCAAAAGGCCATTCAAACCTACACAGCCACCTACAACATAGGCAGAGGAGTGGGGATGCACCTGACTCAAGCGCAGTGGATGCTGATTTGTGCAAGGTTCTCCACCCGTTTGAACTTGCCACACGTGAAGTCAGCTTTGATACTGCCAGCTTTAGTCAGGTGATTCCCCTGATGCAATCTATAACCAGCTACAACAAGAAAACACCCAAACCCACCGCCATGTACCAAGACCTAGCTGATGAGCTGAACAACTTCTATTGCAGGTTTGAAAAAGTAGTCCACTATGAACCAAACCATACCCTCTGTGCTGCCCCAAATGTTGACAGCCAACTCCAGTCACTCCAGGTCACCCAAGTAGAGGTGGAGGAGATGTTTAAGAGGGCCAAACCAAGGAAAGCACCAGGTCCTTACAGGGTGTCACCATCTGCCCTCAGAGTATGCGCGGGTCAACTTGCCCTCATATTAACCAGGATCTTTAACAAATCACTGGAGCTACGCAAGGTTCCCTACTGCCTCAAAAGCTCCACTATTGTTCCAGTCCCCAAGAAATCAACTATTACAAATTTGAATGACTACCGGACGATAGCTCTGAAGTCTGTGATCATGAAAACATTCGAGCGCCTGGTACTGAACCACCTGAAAGCTGTGACTGGCCACCAGCTTGACCCCCTCTAGTTCGCCTACCGATCTAATCGATGCGTTGAGGACGCAGTCAACCTGGGCCTGCACTACATTTTGTAGCACCTGGATATGCCTGGTACCTATGCAAGGGTCCTGTTTGTCTACTTCAGCTCGGCATTCAACACAATCATCCTCCACCCCAAACTACTCCGCCTAGGAGTCCCTGAAGCTACGTGTTCTTGGATTGTGGTCTTTCTGAATGATAGAAAACAAGTTGTGAAAGCGGGGGAATTCACCTCCCAAGTGCAGTCCATCAGCACAGGAGCCTCCCAGGGCTGTCTACTCTCACCCCTGTACACCATTGACTGCACCTCAGAGGTGCAATTAGTAAAGATAATCAAATTTGTCTTATCAAGGATGGGGACGAATCGGTCTACAGACAAGAAGTGGACGGATTGGCCCGGTGGTGCAGCAGCAACCCTCTAGAACTCAACCCTCTCAAAACCGTTGAGATGGTAGTGGACTTTAGGAAGAAGGCTGTTGGTGTTCCTCCGCTAACAATTGCTGACAGTGTGGTGTCGCTAGTGGACTCTTTCAAGTTCCTAGGAACCACAATCTCCCAGGACCTTAAATAAGGGCCCAACACTGATACTATTGTTGGAAAAGTGCAGCAGAGGCTATTCTTTCTTAGGCCACTGAGGAAGTTCAACATCCCACAGAAGCTTCTGCTCCTCTTCTACTCCACAATTGCGGAGTCTGTACTGTGCTCCTCAACACTGGTCTGGTACGGCTCTGCCAGTGAGAGAGACAAATGCAGACTCCAAAAGGCAGTCAGAACTGCAGAGAAGATAATCGGGACAGACCTTCCCTCTGTCCAGGACCTGTACCTGTCCAGAGCAAAAAAGCGGGCAACGAAGATAGTCAAGGACCAACTACATCCTGGCCATGGCTTGTTTAACCTGCTGCCATCAGGCAGACGCTACAGGGCTATTCCCACCAGGTCCACCAGAAGCCTAAAAAGTTTCTTTCCTTTTCTTAAGCAGTTCACCTGTTGACACATGAACTCATGAACTCCTCACTGTCTAGTCGCGCCATAACCCTTTGCACATAATCTAACACTGTGCCCCCTCGGAATAACTTTCTATATGACTGTACATGTTCCTCCACCTGTTTATATTGTTTATTGTTTATACTGTATGCTGTTAACTTGTTACCCACCTGGCTGCTGCACAGTGAACCGAAAACAAATTCCTAGTATACCCAAGTATACCTGGCCAATAAAGCTGATTCTGATCAGGCTGTTGCAGAAGCAGCTGGAGAAAGAGAAGGAGGAGCTAAAGCGTTGCGATTCCACAAAGCATGTAGCTATTGTGGATGAAGCCCTCCATACGCTTTGCCAGGATACGAGGGTGGTCAGTCTGTTAAAGTCATAGGAATACATTCTGGCCACCGTGCTCGATCCTCGGTTTAAAGCATATGTTGTCTCTCTATTTCCGGCGGACACAAGTCTACAAAGGTGCAAAGACCTGCTGGTCAGAAGATTGTCAACTGAAGGGGACTGTGACACGGCCACAGCTCCTTCTTTATTTTCTCCTACACCTCTGACTGCGAAGAAACAGCTGAGATTTCCTAAACGACCCGCTGCATTGCATGCTGTCACCATTGAAAGAATGGTGGAGGATTACTTTGGTGACAGCATCCAAGTAGACCTGTCAGACAGTCCTTACGTGTACTGGCAGAAAAAAAAGGAAGTTTGGAGGCCCCTGTACAAACTGGCTCTATTTTACCTGAGTTTTTCCCCCTCCAGTGTGTACTCTGAAAAGAGTTATTAGTGCAGCAGGGAACCTGGTCAGTGAGCGGTGAAGGAGGTTGCTTCCAAAAAATGTGAAGAAGATGATGTTCATCAAAATGAATGATTAATTCTTCCACGAAGACCAGCAATTGCCTCCAGAGAGTACAAATTGATAATCTGTGAAGATAAGGAAGTACACACTGAAGGGAGCGAGGAATCAGTGGAAGAGGACATCTTGCCTCTGTAGAGGTAGTTTGTACAGGGAGAGATGACTTGCTTTTTTTGTGTGGGGTCCAAACAAAACAATTATTTCAGCCACAGTTCTAGGCCCTGTCGCTGAAATGATTGGTTTGTTAAAGTGTGCATGTTCAATTCCCGCAACATAAGGGTGGGTGGGAGGGCCCAAGGACAATTCCATATTTCACCTCTTTTTTTTTGGAAGCCCTGAGCAGATCTCAGTGCTGCCCAAATAATCTGCTGCAACTTGGCTATACATACTATTTTAAATACCCATCAACCATTGATGTAAAATCAGCTAACATGGCATCCAACATTGCTAGGCGCAGAGCCAAGCAGTGTAAGACTTTCAGAGCCAAATCTGTCAGCAAATGTGTAGACATTGGACAATCAAGCCACATAGTGGGGTTATCGTTTGTTAAACTTTGTTTGTAAATCAGGAATGAAACTTGTGAAGACGGCATGTTGAGATGTTGAGTCAAACATTCCTTAAGTGAACACAATTAGGAAGGAAGCCCCCAGTTTCCATGAACAACAGGTATACAAACCTGTGTATCCAAGACATTGCTAAGAACCACCCCATATTGTTGGGAAAAGACATCCCCCAGCCAACGACAGTCATGGACCACCTTTAGAATGCTTTGGTCAAGCACCATTTGTAGCCCGTTTCTGAAAACTCCAGGCCCCAAGAGAAGGACATCAAAAAGATAAATGCATCTTTTCGTAGCCACCTGCAGCCAGCACAACTTTCCATGGCATCACAAGTTCAGTCCCACTCAGTGTTGCAAGTAAGGGGGTACGGCGTGGTACGGAGTACCTGTAAGAAATATGTTGCAGGTACGCAGTACCACTTACCCCTGATCCACTATCATTTCTATTTTCATTTTAAGTCTAAATATAATGCATCCGCAGCCCGCCCACCCAGCGTTATGATTGGTGCTGTATGCAGCTACCGGCTACTGCTGATTTAGCCTGTCACACTGAGAGGCATCAGCAGCGCCGACAGCATGAAGAGCAGGCTCCACCATTGTTAGCACAAGCTGCCTGGCTCTCCCCCAAGCAAGAGCCAACCCACCCCCAGTCATTCCCTGTTTCTCATTCCCTGTCTCCTGATGCCACGCCACTATTGTCATTTAGTCACTCCTCTAGCTTTGTGTGACCACGCCCCCTGATGACACATGACCATGCCCATTTTTGGTGGAGGCTATCAGTACCACCAAGAAAAAAATTCTACTTGCACCACTGGTCCCACTGCACCTAAGCTCAGGACTTTCTGGCTCAGTAGATGTTGAATTGCAGGACCAAGCATAGGCTGAAACTATGACAGACCAAGCATAGGCTGAAACTATGACAACATAGTCTGTGTCTTCATCCTCAACTGCCCGTTTAATGGCCTGTAGGGTACTGTCATGCATCCCATGTGGTGCATGTAGATCAGGCTCTCTCATTTCCCTGGCAGGTTTCGTAAGGGTGGGTAGGAGGGTCCATGGACAATTCCATCTTGCACCTCTTTTTTTTCTTTGCATTATGTGCTCTTTGGGGGCCTAGTTTTTCAAACTGACATCCTGTCTGCCACTGCAGTGCCACTCCTAGATGGGCCACGTGTTTATGCCACCCACTTGTGTCATTTATCATAGTTATCCAGCTACCTCAGTGCAACCTTTTGGCCTAAAAACAATATTGTGAGGTGTTCAGAATAGACTGGAAATGAGTGGAAATGAATGTTATTGAGGTCAATAATAACATAGGGCCTTATTTTGGTTCACTCTTTCTGACAAAATCCTTCTTAGATGGACAAAACCATGTGCACTGCAGGGGGGCAGATGTACCGTAACATGTGCAGAGAGAATTAGATTTGGGTGAGTCATTTTGTTTCTGTGCAGGGTATAATACTGACTGCTTTATTTTTACACTGCAATAAAGATCTCACTTTGAAGTAAAACCCCACCCAAATCTAATTCTCTCTGCACATGTTACATCTGCCCCACCTGCAGTGCACATGGTTTTGCCCATCTAAGAAGGATTTTGTCAGAAAGAATGAACCAAAATAAGGCCCATAGTTTTTATGCTTTTAAAAAAAAAAAAAACCTTGAGGGGGTGTTTTGGCAAAACCCATTAGAACCCCAAACCCCAAGGTTTGTAGAACCCAAAACCCATAACATGAAAAGTGGCCGGTGCACATCCCTAATTGGTTGCACTATTGCATAGCTTTATGACCTAGGGCTTGATTGACTATGGATTGTATATGCTAAGCTGCTCTCAGCAGCTTAGTATATGCAATACTTACCAATACAAATACAGGAGGAGGTCCATACCACCTACTGCCTCCATTTGTGATTACTAATGCTGCAATGTGACCACATTTCTAGATGAACATTGCGACCATCAATCACAATGTGCTTCTGCAACTGCAAACTTGGATATGTCTGACCTTACTCAGACTTGCAGTCACAGGGGGCATTGTGAGGCAATGGAAACTGAATAAGCGATGCAGTCTTTGGCCTCACCACTCTCTGGAAAATGGGGGTGTGACACCCTCCTTCTCTGCTTTTTATTCAGACAGAAGCACTCACATTTTTGAGATGCGATGGCAAGACCCGTTCTGAACATGCGCAGAATGGTTCCTGCTTTTGTGAACAGTACTGAATTAGGCCCCCAGAAAGAAACAGTTATATATTATCTTGATGTGACATCATGGAGAGGAAAAGTTTTATTGTTCCTCAGTGAGAAAAACAAAATAGCAATCTAGTAAATATGATACATTTTAATGGCTAACAAAAATAAATGTTGTTAAAATGCAAGCTTTCGAGACTTCTTAGGTCTCTTCCTCAGGCATGGTATAACAAGGTGTGTGAAGAACCACATATATATACACAGCAGAGTAGGAACAAGATGTGATAGATGGACATTCTTAAGATCAAAACAAAACAAAATAACAGAATGAGCTTGTAAATTGAGTCCTTAATTAGTTTGTAGATAAGTAGTGTGAAAGTTTTATTGTCTCTAAGTTGATGACAGACCAGAGTTAGAGCTCCAATGCCCTCACTCTCTCTGGGCCAGATTCCTCAGATGTTGTAGTGGGCCATAAATCCCTCGGATAGATTCAGTCCTGTGTTAAGGGTGTCAAACGTTGTCATTAATTTGTATTCCCAGACCCTCCTGTCTCTTTGTGATTTGAAATTTCCTTTTAGTATAATCACTTTCATATGATCCTGATTGTGTCCTGGGCTGCAGAAATGTTTGGCCACAGGAAAGTGTGTCTTTTTTTCCTTTATTGTGTGGCGATGGGACCTCATCCTTGCCTTAAGTTTTTGTCCTGTTTCTCCAACATATGAGGTATGAAGGCCGATCCACGGGTTTTCGGTATAGGGTTGTCTGTATTGCGTTGTTTTGAATTGTTATAGTGGTGTCAAGGAAGTTTATCTCGGTATATGAGTAATTCATTGTCAGGTTTATTGTTGGATGAAATCTGTTAAATTTTTCATGGAAATGTATGAGTTCTTGTTCAGAATCAGTCCAGATGATCAGGATATCATCGATGTAGCGGAAGTAAGCCAAGGGTTTGATTGAGCAGGATGCCAAGAAGTCACTCTCGAGTTTTGCCATGAACAGATTGGCGTATTGCGGTGCCATTTTACTGCCCATGGCGGTCCCGGTGCGCTGTAGAAATATTTCTTTGCCAAAGGAAAAATAATTGTGTGTAAGGATGAATTTTGTAAGCTGTATTGCAGGACCAGGAGCAATCCCATTGGACTCAAGATATATCTGGCATGCTGTCAGTCCATCTTCATGGGGGATATTGGAATATAAGGATTCCACATCCATGGTGGCAAGGATGGCTCCATTAGGGAGGGGACCTAGGGTTGATAATTTATTAAGTAGGACATCATGGAGAGGAGTAATGAATATAAAAACAGCGACTTTACACTTGGCATATCATGATAGTTCCACCGATACAGACATTTACATGAGCAAAGCCACAGTTAAATGCTAGTATCAAATAATACCGCCCCCATGGCACATTCATGGCAGCTCCTCACACGACTTCCTTTCCTGTTAGGGCCTACTATATACCTCATATAGATATTACACATCTCTCAGATACATACCACCCAACAGTCCTGACTACCGTGGGAATGTCCCGTTTTTTGGGGACATTCCCGCATCCCTCCCGAGGCCGGCAGTGTCCAGTGGCGAGGGGAGGGCTGTTGGGAGTCCCCCGCTGTCGGCTGCTGAGCAGCAGTTAATAAACGCTGTGCACACGCACAGCATCTATTCCCGCAGCCAGGGGGCTGGGGGCATGGCTAGAGGCTCACAGAGCCTCTGGGTCATGCCCCCATAGCGTCAAAACGGCCTACAGCGCGCATCTCTCTGACCCTCCTCCGTCTCCCAAGAAATTGGGAGGTATGCAGATATGACAAGGAAATAAACCTACAGTAATCACATGTGCACAGTGCTTATTAACAGAAGCCAGCAGGTCAAAGTGTTATGTTCTTGTTTTGAAGGACGTTGAAAACTATGCCAATTTCATGATCTGATGCTTTAATGACAAAATGTAGCTACACTTTTTAACTCTCAAGCTGTATTATGCGTGCTCATGTTCTTCAGAGGGGAGGCCTTAGAATGGGCTGAGCTGTTTATTACGTCTGGAATCATATACTTCTAAATATGCAGGCCTTCAGTGTTAAGCCATCTTAACTGGGATCAATGTGCAGCTGCCCAAGGGCCCCCTAATTCTAGAAGCCTTTGAGCTAGGGAGGATTGAGTTGTGGGCATCTGCCCCCCTGAGCTTCATGAGAAGCAGTAGGGAATGCTGCCAGGGTTCATCATTCACTACCTGCCTCCTTGCCTGAAGCCATACAGTGAATGGTAGATTGCTGGAGCTATCCACCAATCAGAGTGCTGACAGTCATGCAATATGTGGAAGCAAGTGGAGAAATTTTTCAATTTTTTTTGTCATGAATGGGTGTGGAGGGGCCCCAAATGCATTGCTTTGCCAGAGCCTAGAATGTTGTTAAGATGGCCCTGCTTCAGTGAAGCAATTGTTAAAATATTTGATGATGCAGGGACAATTATATTGGGATCTCCAGTGTGTCCTACCCTGTTGGCCAAGAAATCTCCTATTGCTGAGGACAGCCAAGATTTGATTAACCAAAACACTATGGATTTCAAATCCCACAATACTGCATCAATTCAAAATCAAGCCTGAAAGCAACACACCAGGAAAACAATAGTTGGCTATATTGCCACGGTCTTCCCCATGCCACTGTGGGGTTGGGATCATTTGGTCTACAGCATGATGGTCGACAGTCATTAGGTCGACACCATTAGGTCGACATAGGAAAAGGTCGACATGGTTCTAGGTCGACATGGTTCTAGGTCGAAAGGTCGTTGGTTCAACAGGTCATTATTTCGACTGTGTAGGTCAACAGTCAAAAGGTCGACATGGGGGTTTTCACTGTTTTTTTACACGAATGTCAACACAGTCAACATGGGCACAGTTTAAAGTGCGCCACATCCCCTTGTATCGCTCGCTGTGCTCGCAATGCATCGGGCACACTATTTTATTCTCAAACCACGCCCTAGTGGATAATAGGGCAAGAAATACCACCTGTATGTCGGTTCAAAAAACAGTGAAAACCCCCATGTCGACCTTTTGACTGTTGACCTAGACACTGTCGAACTAATGACCTTTTGACCTTTTTCCCATGTCCCGCTAGACCCATGTCGACCTTTCCCCATGTCAACCTAAAGGTGTCGACCTAATGACTGTCGACCATCATGCTGTAGACCAAATGACCGCATCCCGCCACTGTGTTCTCCATACAACAGACCCTGAAGATTCTGGTCCTCTGAAATCATTGTCCGCCCAGCCTGCCAAGTGTTCTATCAATACTCAGTCTTCTAGTTCTTCCTGTCCTATGATGTGTTTCTTTTATGCTTCACATTATTTCCTATTTCCTTTGAAATGTTCTAGTCTACAAAGAAAGCTGTGAAGCTCCATTGCTTGATTGTCTGACACTGTATTTTTACTTCCTTTAGTTGAATCAAGATCTCTTAAAAAGAAGAGGCACCCAGTGATTTTATATTTGATTTTTTTTCTTTAAGTTCACCTCAGATATGTTTGGGTGTCGGGATTCCACTCTGAATGGGAAATGGGATTATTGTTAAGAGCCACGAATGTGGCTCACCCTCAGCACAAGGCCTGATCGTTGTCAGGCGACTAATACCTTTTTTACACCAAAATCCCTGGTTGGACCCTGGTATTGAAAACTGGAGTTTCCAGGGTCGGACCCAGCTTCATACCCCATTTATACCCCTTTTACACCAAAACGCCAGGTAGCACCCGGATTTTTGGACCCTACTTCAACCAGGTTGCGACCGGCAGCGACTGCCCCTCCTGCATGCGACCCCCTCCCGTCAGAAGCGGTTCCCACGGCGCTTGGAGATGACAAGTGCCGGGACCGCCGAACTCTGCGTCGGGCCCTGGATCATCGCGCTGGGGGCAAGCCCAGCACCAAGGTAAGCTGCTGGGCAGCCCCCGTGCACCGTCCAACTCCCATCCGCGAGGTGAATGGATGCAGCACATAGGCATCCTTTCACCTCCTCTGCTGCTGCCTGCAGAGTACAGCAGACAGCAGTCCAAGTGCTATGTAATACTCCTTTTACACCACCGTAAAAACCCGAGTCATCGGGGTGTAAATGGGTCACGCCGTGTACCTTTACACGGAACTTCTACCCAGATGCTGACCTGGGTTGAACACGGCTAGGACCTGGGTAGAGGGCAGTGAAAACGGGTACGCCGGGTCATCCGACCTGGCTCCTGTTTACACCAATGGGGGGAATCCGAACCTGCGGACCGCCAAGGGGGAGAAATTGCTCATTGCCATGGGGGGGATTGCTTGTTGCCAAGGGAGGGGATTGCTCGTTGCCAAGGGGGTAAAATTGCTTGTCGCCAATAGGAGGGGATTGCTCGTTGCCAAGTGGGGGGATTGCTTGTTGCCAAGGGGGAGATTGCTCGTTGCCAAGGGGGGTGAAATTGCGCGTTGCCATGGGGGTGAAATTGCTCATTGCCAAGGGGGTGGGATTGCTTGTTGCCAAGTGAGGGAATTGCTCAATGCCAAGGGGGGTGAAATTGCTCGTTGCCAAGGGATGTGAAATTGCTCATTGCCAAGGGGGGGGGGTTGCTTGTTGCCAAGCGAGGGGATTGCTCAATGCCAATGGGGATCAAATTGCCAAGGGGGGTATTGCTTGTTGCTGGGGGGGGTGTTTGCTTCATTGCCAAGGGGGGTGAAAATGTTCGGGGGGATTGCTGGTTGCCAAGGGGGGTGAAATTGCTCATTGCCAGGGGGGGGGGGTTGCTTGTTGCCAAGTGAGGGGATTGCTCAATGCCAAGGGGGGTGAAATTGCCAAGGGGGGATTGCTTGTTGCCAGGGGGGTGTTGCTTCATTGCCAAGGGGGGTGAAAATGTTCACGGGGATTGCTGGTTGCCATGGGGGGGCGTAATTGCTCATTGCCAAGGGGGGTGAAATTGCTCATTGCCAGGGGGGGATTGCTTGTTTCCAAGGGGGGGATTGCTCATAGCCAAGGGGGGTGAAATTGCTCGTTGCCAAGGGGGGTGAAATTGCTCATTGCCAAGGGGGGGTTGCTTGTTGCCAAGTGAGGGGATTGCTCAATGCCAAGGGGGGTGAAATTGCCAGGGGGGGATGGCTTGTTGCCGGGGGGTTTGCTTCATTGCCAAGGGGAGGGGGTGAAAATGTTTGGGGGGGGATTGCTGGTTGCCATGGGGGGTGAAATTGCTTATTGCCGGGGGGGCATTGTTCGTTGTCAAGGGGAGGCTGTTAGACACACACAAAGGTGTAACTCCCCCCTGCAGTCACGGGGTCCCTGCGGCAGATGGGCAGTCAGCGGCGGGGTCACTGTGGCGGATGGGAAGCGCTACTAGTTCCCATCCACAACAGGGACCCCGCTGCTTACTGCCCATCCGCCGCAGAGACACAGCGATGCACGCCGTTCACAGACCTCCTTCAGCTATACCCCTATTTATGCTTTATTTTATCAACACACCCTGTACGTTACCTTGTAATTTGTTTTTTTGTTTGCTATGTATGGTGCTGCGGACACTTTGTGGCGCCTTATAAATAAACAAACAACTACTACTACTATTGTGTAGGGCTGGCCTGGGCTTTTCTGTCCTTCTTATTGGTTGTTATAGGGTAGTCAGCCCTATGTTCCTGTGCTGGTTATAGTGTAATTTTGGAGTCTTGTCATTTAGTCCCTGTTCCTAGTATATTTAAGAGATATGTGCACTAACTGCTGTTAATTCCACTTGTGCTTTGCTGGAGTCCCTGTTTTTTTACCACTTTGCTCTCTACATTAGATTTCTTTGCAAACTGGACATACTGTATCGCTCAACCGTGGATCTCACGTTTGATACTTTATTGTTTCTGCTGCTCTAATAATTAGTAGCTGTAAAAATCTCCTTTGCTTGGATATGTATTGTAAACAGCAGAGGAGCTATTGTGTTCAACCATTGCCTGTGTATTCTAGCTTAGGTGCAGACCTGCGTAGTCTCTCTCTATTTGAATAAAGGGTCAGGGGCAAATTTAGGAATTTTATGGGGATTTATGTATGTATGTGTAAGGATAAATGTGTAGCCCCTCGACCTGGTGGCCCCTTAGGTACCCGTGAGAATGTGATTTAACCCTACACACCAAACACACGGTGGCGAGTCAAGAAACATTCTGGTTTATTAAGAGTTTAACAGTAGGTTAAAAGACATGATACATGGGTGTGGACAAATGTATGGTACTTTGTTATTGGCTGTTTAACAGTTGCTGGGCAGATTAAACAGGAGACATACAAGATATTATACACAAGAGAATGGGTGAGAGAGGGGGGTTTTCATTATAAGGGAGTTTATGCAGGTGCACGCTGCATACGAAACCACAAAAGGGGGAGTAGTAGAAACTTAGATAAGACACGCTTAGGCTTACAGTATGACCTTGTAATGTAGCCATAGAAAAACCATAATGAGAACAGTTCTACGTGCAAATTCTTATATGCTACATGGGTTCAAAATTTTAACCCTTCAATCCCCTCTTAGAATCATGAATTTAGATGATATGATTCTTCTTACGGAATTCCTTATTTCTGTGCTTAGCAAGATATTGTTTGTAGCCTTCAGGGGAATTTGCGTGTGCAGGGGCAATGGATTCATACATAAGAGTATTTTCAATACCTTTGGTAGCAAGTTTTCTACAACATGGTATAATGCAAAATACAACAATACAGATAATAGTAAGAATAATCAATATATAGATTGCTAATTGAACAAGGGCCTGTTCTATACCATTTGGGTGACCATTCTTATTACATCCCTATGTCCATCGTTTGGAGACACAGGGGTTAATGGTGCAAAAGTCTATCTGGTAGGCGGCTACCTCGGTGCTGAAAGAATTGTACCAGAAAATGTATACGCCTGCCTTTTCAGTCATGTCCACTTCAGTTTTTGTGCAAAGGTATCTGGCAAACAAGAATCAATAGAATAATATACGTTATCCACCATCGTCCAGAATTCTAGAATGACCTCATCTGCTGGTGAGTCGTCTTCTCCATCATGTAGGAGGTTAGGGCTGTCTGCCCCCATTAGTACCTCGCCTTGTTGGGGGTCAGAGTTGTCTACTCTCGTTAGCACCCCTTCCTCGATCTGTTCTCTATCCGGGACGTTACTTGGGATTCTCTTTACCCTGGATGCGTGTATCCACACTGGACTCTCTTCTGTAAGGACAGCCGTCCTGGTTACTGCTACGATCTCTGTTTCTGGACCATAGGTGAAATCTCCTGGACCTTTATTCCTGGGGAGAACCTTCACAACGACCTTGTCTCCGACCTGGAAAGGATGTGTTGATTCCTGTGGATTAAAAAGATTTTTACAAATAACACTATGTTCAATTTCACTAAGTCTGGTGATGAGGGACCTAACATACTCTTCTCTAATCTGTTCTAGGTCTCCCTCCTGGACTACTAATGGTTTCTTAGCCCAGGGCGTGGGGAAAGGTCTTCCTATTAAAATTTCAAAGGGTGAATAACCCAGAGTCTGTTGGGGGGGTCATTCTAATTTCTGCTAGGACTATGGGGAGGGTTTGTTTCCATTTATTAAATGTTCCTCCTGTTGCTTTCCTAAGTTTATCCTTTTCTCCACTATCCCTGAACTTTGAGAATGATAGGGAATGTGAAATTTCCTCTCTATTTGAAATGCTCTCACTAAAGCTTGTGTGATTTTTTGCTGTAAAGGCAGTGCCTTTGTCGCTATCTATTTGGAGCGGGCATCCCCATCTAGGGATGATTTCTTGTGTCAGTATGCGTGCAACTGTTTTTGCATCTTCTGCTTTTGTGGGAAATGCCTCTGGCCATCTGGAAAACATATCTACTATGACCAGAGCATACTCCTGTTTTGTACCTTGAAATGTATGTGTGTAAAATCAATTTGCAAATGTGTGAAAGGAGTAGTTGGGTACTCCGGGTGTTGATGCTTTGCTTTCATTGGGTTATTAGGGTTGTTGCGCAGACAGGTAATACATCTGCTAATGTACTAATCTACCAATGTTTTAGCATCTGTGATGTAAAAGTCTTTGTTTAAAAGTATAGCTGTGGTGATTTTGCTATAATGTCCTACCCCATGGTAGTGAGCAATGAACAATGGGGCGCTTGATTGTGGTATGCATGGTCTCCCCTCTTTGCAGATCAATCCTGTTATAGGATTTTTCTGCAATATTGGAAATAACCGGTCATCCAAGTCTTTTTGTGATGCTGAGCTTTGTAGTTCAGTGATCAGGTTTATCTTTCTACATTTGGCAAGCTCTTGTGAGCGCTATGAGTTCTGCAGCTTGTGCTGATTGATATGGAATGGGTCTCGCTTCTAAAATGTCATTTGGGAGGCGTACCACTGCGTAGCCTGCCTGATATGTCGAGTCATTGGGTCTACTACAAGAACCATCCACAAATACATGGTCAGAAACCTGGTATTGGTACAGGGGAAATGTCAAGTCTAGGGGAGGTCTCTGACTCTATTGATGCAGAACAGTCATGATCGTCAGGAATGTCATCCTGGGGGCCCTAAAAGTGCATTTAGAATGGGTGCGGGGCCTGAGGATGCGTTTGCATACTTAATGGTGAGTGAGGGGCTTCCTAGCAACAGAACCTTATCTCCACTAAGACGCTGGGCTGACATGTTGTGTGTGTAGCCCTTTAAGTAATGCTACAACATTATGTGTGGTATGGAGAACAGTGGGTGAGCCTAGGGTGAGTGTGGTTGCCATCTCAGCTACCATTGCACAGGCCGCCAGTGCCCGAAGACAGGCAGGCATACCTTGGACCGACACCGGCATCACTTTGGAAAAGAATGCCACGGGGCGCAGCTTACCTCCATGTTTTTGTGTCAGCACACCCGCCATGGTTTTACATTTTGTCCCTTGCATATAAATGAAATGGTTGTACATAGTTTGGGAGGGTCAATGCCAGACTTTTCATCAACATACATTTTTAAGGCTTTCATATGCATTTAACATTTCTTGTGACCATTGTATCTGTTTAGGTTTGTCATTGAGTGTGGCTTGTCTCAAAATGTTATCATAGTAGGAACAGTCAGAAATCCACTGTCTGCAATAATAGTGTTTGGGCGGACCAGACCCAGTACAGACTGTATGCGTTGTGGGCTGACTTTCCTTTCCCCTTTTGTCAAGACAAAACCTAAATAATTAACATTCTTTTTGCACCATTGCATTTTTGCTTTTTGACACTTTGTGCCCACATTCACAGAGCCAGTTTAACAGTGATATACCATCCTCTCGGCATGCCTCCTTTGTTGAACTACAGATAAGCAGATCATCTGCATACTGTAGCAGGACTGAACCATAGGGGGGGGTGCCAGGGAATGTGGCTTGGAGCACGATGCTGCACACAACAGGGGAGTCAATATACTCCTGTGGCAGCCTGCATCATGTTAACTGCTGGCCTCAAAGAAAATGCAAATAACAGTTGTGTCTGGGTGTCCACAGGTATGCTAAAAAATATATTTTTTTCAAATCAGTTACTGAGAAGTAGGCGGCATCTACAGGGATGGCTGAGATGAGTGAGTTTATATCAGGTACAGTGGGTGCAATGGGAACAATTAATTGGTTTATTGCTCTGAGGTCCTGTTGACCATATCTGAGGATTTACAGTGTCTAATTCTGTGTTTGGGTCAGAACTGTCAGTCATGAGCAAGTGTGGTGATGAAACATCAATTCCCTTTCCTGCTTCTGATGGACTAATTGTGATTTCTAGCACAGAGAGAAGATCTCTGCCTAGCAAATTGATTGGGCAGTCAGGTATTACAGTAAATTCATGTTTTCCTATGTCATGGCCCTTTAAGGTCTGTCCCTGCCAGTCAATCTGAAATCTGGGGTTGTCTCTAGGTCTGGGTTGGCTGGGCTGCATGGGGTTACTGACCTGTCGGGGTTTGTTTGAAGGGAACGGACAGTCTCTAGCCCAATGGCTATCCCTTTCACAGTTATAGCAGCTTGTCTGCCTGTTGGGTGGGGGTCCCGCAGGAGCCCTCTGAGGTAGTCTGTCTCTAGGAGGACGGAATGGTTTATTCTGTCTCCTAGGATTGTTTTGATTTTGCAAGCGTGTGAACGGGGTATGTGATGGTGTGACAGTGTTTCTTTTAACTTCAAAACAACCTGCTGCTTCCTTTTTTTTATACAAATGTTTTTCAAAATCCTTCACTGTGTCAGAGGTCCAAGTTGAAACAGTCGGCAGCAGATTATTAATGAAAGTAGAAACAAGTAAATTATCATTATGCAGAAGCGGCAGACCTGCTTCCTCGGTCCAGCACTTCTTGAATCTGTTCCAGAAATTTGTAGCCTGTCTCTGTTTACAACTTACAGCTATGGGGAGAGATGAGCGTGCTTTAAACACTTCATTCATATGTGCAGCAAGTTGATCCCACATAGCATCTATGCCTTCTTGTGTGTTAAGTGGGTAACCTACAGCTGTTTGTGTGACTGAGGGTACACTGATAAGTGGAACTTTTTCCCAGTCTCATTTATTGTAATGGTCAATTATATCATTAACAATGAGTCTCATATCTCCTTGGGTAAAACTGCGTCCTTTGCATGCTTTCTTTAAATATATTATACATCCTATTGGTGTTATTATTGGTTTGGGACAATTTTTTTTAATTATCCTATCTATCCCGCTAAATTGTCTACCCAAGGGTTAATAAAATAGTAATTTGTGGGGGAGACACGGGCAACATATTCTTTACATGTCTCTCCTGGTAAAAGCGGGGAATATTCTGTTTCTTTACTCTAATATAATCCCATAATATAACAGTATGTCAGTCAATATGGTCACAATAATATCTGTCACAAGTCAAGTCGCAATTGTACTTAAAATTACTTTAAACAAAATGACATTCAGTAGCCAAATCACTTTGCAAATCTACTTAGGATCACTTTAAACAGCAATAACACTCAGTGGCCGTACACTTACCACCCGTTCACTGAGTATCCTTAATACAAAATATACAACACAATTGTATATAAGACAGACAGAACACTTCAGCGTACGTGCACTTACCACCCGTCCACTGAGTGTCCCAAACAAATACACAGTTGCAACATTAACAGACAAACATGTACATACATATATTTAGGCGATCAGATCGAGGAGGCTTTCTCTGTGAACCCCTGGTTCAATTGCGGTATCCCGGATACCTGTTTCGTAATCTCAAGTCCCGGACTTGAATTACCTTTACGTGGACCCCAGGTCCTTTTTTATGACGTGGACCCCTGGTCCTTGTATCCCTGATACATTTATGGCGTCATAAATTTCCTTACATACAATTACGTAATATTAAGTCCCGGACTTAAATATTACCTTGTCACGTGTTCCCGGAACACGGAGTGAGTTCAGATTCTCAAATTCAGCAGGTGGCCGCAATCCCGTGGAGGGGACGGCCGGCTGAATCCCAGACGAAGCCCTCAAATTGTAAGGATAAATGTGTAGCCCCTCGACCTGGTGGCCCCTTAGGTACCCGTGAGAATGTGATTTAACCCTACACACCAAACACACGGTGGCGAGTCAAGAAACATTCTGGTTTATTAAGAGTTTAACAGTAGGTTAAAAGACATGATACATGGGTGTGGACAAATGTATGGTACTTTGTTATTGGCTGTTTAACAGTTGCTGGGCAGATTAAACAGGAGACATACAAGATATTATACACAAGAGAATGGGTGAGAGAGGGGGGTTTTCATTATAAGGGAGTTTATGCAGGTGCACGCTGCATACGAAACCACAAAAGGGGGAGTAGTAGAAACTTAGATAAGACACGCTTAGGCTTACAGTATGACCTTGTAATGTAGCCATAGAAAAACCATAATGAGAACAGTTCTACGTGCAAATTCTTATATGCTACATGGGTTCAAAATTTTAACCCTTCAGTATGTATGTATGAAGTATATATATATATATATATATATAGATTGTATGCTTTGTTCGGCACTCCGGACAAGGAGATAATTACCACGGTGCCATCCACGGTATAGTATAGCAGGGTTTTCTTATACAAATTCATGTACAAGAAGGAGGCGGCACTCGATTGGATTTGAAAAAGTGCTTTTAAATATTCAGGTTAGATGCATATGACGACAACGTTTCAAGACATTTACAGTCTTTTCATCAGGTCATTTCATAATCGCAATGAAAGTGCAATGTGCAAAAGCATAAACAGTGTCTTACCTTCTCTTGAGACAATATATAGGTGTATATGCAGCGTGAGACAGTGATGCCGGGTTGTCAGGACTTCCGGGAGGCCGGTCTCTCAGGGACGCCCCCTGGGAGTTACCTCGAGTACGTCACCACACGCCGGGCATCACGCTCTAAAAGTACAACAAATAGTGATGAATACAGTGCAAAATATCAACATCGAAAACAAGTGTCATGAACAGTGTAAAAAACTAGTACTAGTGCTGAAAACAAAGATATAAATGGATTAAAACGCTAACAGGATCAGGGATCGTGTGTGATGTATTACTGACAGGATCAGGGATCGTGTGTGATGTATTACTGCCGCGCTGCACTCCACAGACCCGCTGTGGAGCGTCAGACTGTCGGCGTTACGGGAATCCAAGTGTCAGCATGTGTCACATGTCGACTACTTGGAATTGCCTTTTTATAAATATATATGTGGGTCCACGCTGGCTAATGGATAACTCCATGTATCTGGAGGGGATTCAAGGTGAATACTGTGTCGCTTATGGTGATAGCAATGTATCTATATGTACATATTTGTCAAAACGACATAGAGTGGTATATACCACAACATAATATTAACAATGAATATGCGACATCTGGGTGTATGTAATATTCTAAATCACAACAAATGAATTCAGAGGAAAATGTTCCAAGTAAATTTATCGTTCAGTCCATTGGGGACTAGGGTATTTAAAGTGTGAATCCACTTGGATTCACACTGTGATAATTTCTTTTGTCGGTCTCCACCGCGGACAGGCTGTGGAATGTGGTCTATTACTTTACAACGCAGGCTTGCTAGAGAATGTCCTGCGAGTCTGAAATGTTTTGCAACGGGTTGCTCAATTCCCTTTGGGTCCTTTCCCTCCAGCGATGCCCGAATGGATGATCGATGTTGCGCCATTCTTGTTCTTAGATCGCGAGATGTTTGGCCCACGTATACTAGCCCACACGGACATGTAATGGTGTAAATTATGAACGTGGTAGTACAGGTCAAGGTCTGTTTGATCTTATACTTCTCACCGGAGTGAGGGTTCTTCACATATGTGCCGGGTTCCATGTAGCTACATGTAGTACATGTCGGGCATCTCACACATCCGCGGTTACGAATTGGTAGGAATGTTTCTTTTATGATTGGGGTCAAGTTCGTTTTTACCAGTATGTCTCTAATGCTTCGGCCACAGCGATATGCTGGCATCAGGCGTTTGTCTTTCAGACATGGTAATTCCTTGTCACTGGTGACAATCGGCCATAATTTTTTTGTTTGTTGCGACAATGTATCGCATATAGGCGTATATTTTGTGACAAAAGGAATTCTGTGGCCGGTTGCATCCCGTGTAGATTTCTGCAGCAATGATTCCCTGGGTATTTGCATTATCTCATATTTCTGTTGGATTCGATCTTTGTATGCATATCCACGGATGACAAACTTGTTGATCATGTCATCCAAGGAAGTTGATAAAGATGTATGATTGCTGGAGATACGGGCTGCCCGTAGCATTTGAGATCTGGGTAGACCACGGATTAGTGCCGGTGGATGGCAACTGGACTTTAACAGGAACGTGTTCCTGTCTGTAGGTTTATTATATACAGACGTATGGATGCGGTTATCTTCCAAGCTGATTAGTACATCCAAATAATTTATGACCTTAAGGTCCATTTGATGGGTGAATTTTATTGGAGTATCTTGCATATTAATAGACGTGATGACGGCCATTAATTGCTCTGTCGTATCAGTCCAAAAGATGATCAAGTCATCTATATACCGTGTATATAGGAAGATTTTGTCAGATATTATCGCATCGTTAAAAAAGAATGTCTGTTCCTGTTCGAACATATATATGTTCGCCAGTGCCGGGGCCACCGGGGATCCCATTGCACACCCGGTCATTTGTATGAAGAACTGTCCGTTGTGCATAAAGTAGTTGTGGGACAGGGTATACTGTAATAGTTCCATGAAGAGAGGGATAGGAATTGCATCAAACTTTTTTCTGTATAAAAACGTCTCAACCGCTTTCAACCCACTAGCATGGGGTATAACTGAATATAAATTTTTCACATCCAGTGTGCACATCACAAGACCAGTTGGTATCGCTGGTAGGGCTCCCAATTTACTCAATAAGTGAGTCGTGTCCTTCAAGAAGGTTTTTTCCTGGATCAATAATGGCTGTAAAAATGCATCAAGCCATTGCGCAACCGGGTGGGATCCTGTTAGCGTTTTAATCCATTTATATCTTTGTTTTCAGCACTAGTACTAGTTTTTTACACTGTTCATGACACTTGTTTTCGATGTTGATATTTTGCACTGTATTCATCACTATTTGTTGTACTTTTAGAGCGTGATGCCCGGCGTGTGGTGACGTACTCGAGGTAACTCCCAGGGGGCGTCCCTGAGAGACCGGCCTCCCGGAAGTCCTGACAACCCGGCATCACTGTCTCACGCTGCATATACACCTATATATTGTCTCAAGAGAAGGTAAGACACTGTTTATGCTTTTGCACATTGCACTTTCATTGCGATTATGAAATGACCTGATGAAAAGACTGTAAATGTCTTGAAACGTTGTCGTCATATGCATCTAACCTGAATATTTAAAAGCACTTTTTCAAATCCAATCGAGTGCCGCCTCCTTCTTGTACATGAATTTGTATAAGAAAACCCTGCTATATATATATATATATATATATATATATATATATATATATATAACAGAATTGTCGGCGGCACTCAGGAAAAGAAATACACAACACACAGCCTGGTCTTTGCCAACGTTTCAATGCTGGTGCATCGCCCTGACGAAAATGCACCAGCATTGAAACGTTGGCAAAGACCAGGCTGTGTGTCGTGTATTTCTTTTCCTGAGTGCCTCCGACAATTCTGTTTTGTATGAGGAGACACGGTTCGTGTAGTCCCACTTTGCGGATGGCAACAGGAGCAGTTACCTGCTGATTTTAGAGAGTGCCAGAACATTTGGATATATATATATATATATATATATATATATATATATAGCAGTCGTACGGTCCGGCACTCACCCTGTGTGGGCAGCCGCCCCGGTGCCCTTCCTATTGATGCAGATAGTTGAAAAAATAGGCTGGCACTCAGGGGTCTGGTTAACAATGTGTATTAAACAGTGGAACAAACCATCCAATGTTTCGGGGCTGCGCCCCTTTGTCAAGGTGTAGGATCTATCCCCGAAACATGTTGGAATAAAGTCGCTGTCGTTTCTACTTGTCCAATGTCAAGTGAAGCCAACAACGTATATTCATCCAGAACTTGTTTATTAATCTTCAAGTTGTCACTGGAAACATGTGTTATACATCCCAACGCGTTTCGTCAATCAAGACTTCATCAGGGGAAACAATGTATAAGTCTTCAATGGGTAAATTGTGTGTGCCAGATGCTTCTGGACAAAAGGTTGGTGTCTCCTATTGATTATTAGGAGATGATCCAATATCGTGTGTAGTGAATTATTTTGTGTAGTAGTCGATGTGCATTCGATCATATGTCGTTGCGATACCAATAAAAAATTAGGGAAAGCTTATCCTCCCCCGTAGTCCTGGTATTGCATCAACATATGATCGAATGCACATCGACTACTACACAAAATAATTCACTACACACGATATTGCAGGGCTGGGCAATTGCGGCCCTCCAGATGTTGATGAACTACACATACCAGCATGCCTTGCATCAGTTTCAGCATGGCCACATAGCAAAACTAATGCAAAGCATCCTGGGATGTGTAGTTCATCAACATCTGGAGGGCCGCAATTGCCCAGCCCTGTGATATTGGATCATCTCCTAATAATCAATAGGAGACACCAACCTTTTGTCCAGAAGCATCTGGCACACACAATTTACCCATTGAAGACTTATACATTGTTTCCCCTGATGAAACACATGTTTCCATTGACAACTTGAAGATTAATAAATAAGTTCGGGATGAATATACGTTGTTGGCTTCACTGTTTTCCGTTTTTAATAGGGCCATACCATAAGTGGGGGATATATATCACCCAGGAGCGCACAAATGAGCAAAGAGATGACCAGTATTCACTAAAAAAGTGTAGGCTCACATACAATTCAATATACTGTAGTCGGGATGGGGAGTATTCACCGCTTGCTTGACCAGCCTGTAGCATGGGAACCAGAGGACATCCAACAGAACCGGCACAGATGGATCGGTGGCGGCAGCGGTGTTCTCCACACTCAGACCATGGACGGACTGGAAGCAGGGATCTGATACGTCAGGTGACCACACCCCAACGCGTTTCGTCACACGACTTATATATATATATATATATAAATAAAACAGCATACATATAGTACATACAACAAGCATTACGCCAACCCGGGAGTGACCCGGCTTCTGACCCTTTCCTCTCCTAAATGGACACCCCACAACTGCATATGTGCAGCTTCCAAAACCAACCACTCGTGTTTTTGGGAAACTGATCTGCTCTTTTCCCTAGTAAATTGGTAACCTTTACTCTACGCATGTGCAAAGGGACTCCCAGGTCTCAGACCTAGAAGACCAGGGACGACACCGCATCGCAAGGGACAGCTCTTATCGCAAGTGTTGTCCTTTGCCTTACTAATCAGAATCGCATATGTGATAATATCGATGCAGTAGTCGGCGGAGGGGGGGAGGGTGAAAACAGGTGGCAGATGTTAGAACATCCCACTCATAGCCTGCAACATGAGTTAGGAGCTGACTGGTTGGTACATTGGGGTCCAATTGCTATGGGGAAAAGCTGCACCTGTATTGACTACAGTAGATAGATACAGTTGATGATAAGTGATCTCTCCTCAAAGTAACATGTCAGTATTAGTGACCCAGGTGCAGTGAAATATTGTAGCCTGCACTGAGCACTAGTAGGCTGCAGAGATATTGCCTTTATAAGACACGGTATGCAATGAGAGTTTCTCTGCCTCTTCCCCCCTTTTCACCCCTTAGCACATAGACCCCATTATCTCTCTTCACTTTAGCTCTCCAAAATGTGATAATCCTCCCCCATAGTCTCATAAAAATGGACTATATTTTTACTTTTACATATCTCCCGACTTTTGTCCTGTAGTAATCAGGACTTGAGGTAGTTGGCCCAAGAAGGGGGTGGAGCTACATGTGAGGTGGGAGTAGCCCCTGGCAGAGGGGCAAGGCCCAATGTTGCAACCCCCATTTTTGTCACTAATTGAAAAAACTAATTTTTTTGTGCTGTGAATCCAAGTGAGCTGAAAAACAAAGTGTTAAGTCAGGGCTAAGCAACCTGTGGCTCTCCAAACTAAACATCCAGGAAGCCCTGACACAGTTTTAGCATACCCTAAGATCAAAACTGTGGCAGGGCTTTTTTGTATATGTAGTTCCAAACAGCTGTCTACCGCTGTTTGTAAAACTTCATGTCAAACCGCCTAAAAAAACACCTAAAAGGTGGCAAAAAATTTGAATATGATGTGTATTTAAAAACCTCCTGCATTGCATATCTCTAAACATAGGTAGGTGGAGACTTAAATACTATATATGTATTCATATTTTATGAATACATCTTTATGCCATGGCTCCTTTGCAGGACACCTTACTTTATCAAACCTATTTTGTATGCACTTGGTAAAACACTGCACAGATTCCTTCCATGAACTGCAGTGTTCTGCTGATTGTGAACTACTCCCTGCTTGTTGCTGCTGATTCATCTCTAGCTGCTATATAAGTCCACTTAGCTTGCCTATAAAAATTGTACATAAATTATGGATATTAAGTTAAAACCAGAGTTAGAAGCTGGGTTAGGTACAAACCTCGGGCCTAATTCAAACCCTTTAGTATGGCTGCAATTTTTGCAGATGGGTAAAACCATGCTGCACTAAAGGCCGGGTGTGTTCAAACTGAAATCTAAATTGCAGTGTAAGAATAAAGCAGCCAGCATTTACCCTACACAGAAACAAAATAACTCACCCAAATCTAAAGGCTCGCATACACTATTTCGATTCGGCCAGATTTGAACCGCTTCCGATGGATCAAGCTGAGAAATCGGGTGAAAACTGGAAAAATCGGATGTGTTTGACATCCAATCTGAAGTGAGTTCCCGTATACATCGGAGTTGGAGTTGGACCTGCTGCAGGTCCAACCTCTGACTAGGACCCCTTCCGGGACCCCCTAAACCGACCAAATCTGTCCTCTCTATACAAGTATGACCCTTTGCCAGTTGATACATGTGCACTACTCTGGAATAAGAGTTTCAGGTTCAATGAAGGAATTATCAAAAAATATATTTACTATATTCTGCTATAATATTATTTTTAATAATAAATCATTAGTTCTTGTCATAAACCTTGTCAAAGTTACACTATGGGGGGTATTCTATCTCCTGCTGCTATTTCCGATCGGGGAAATAGCAGCAGGACACTATTCAATGCTGTCTTTCCCGACAGCATTGAACAGGGATCTTGGCAGAATGGGCCCGACTTTAGAAGCATTCAGGCCCATACAGCCATGGATTATCGAGCGCCTGGCCACACCTCGATGATCCACGGCCGTATCTTACAGCCATGCCCCCTTTTTGACTTTCAGCCGGCAGGATATTGATTCCCGTCTGCAGATTACTAGTCGAGTCGGCCGATAACAGGACAGCATCACGGCTGTCAGGCCAGCCCGACAGTCGTGATCCGGGATTGAATATCCCCTATCATGGAGTTGTCTTATTTTTCTATAGCAATCTTTGAAATCTTGTAGGACAATTGCACCTCCTTTATCGACATTACAAATTACTATCAAGCTATCTTAAACAGGGAAAAGAAAGTGAAATAGTCCCAAGGCGCAGCCAATCCGTGCAGCCACATTCAGATAAAGGACCACAAAGGCGTCCCCACTGGTGGAGTATTCTAGATATCAAGCTATCTGCCTGTAGTGTCTGCAATGCCACTCTATCATAGTAAATTAAATGATCATACATCTTATGTGAGTGCTCCATGCTCCATGCTATCACTCTCAAAAATTTAGATAGGGTAAAAATTAAAAGATTTTACAATTTGTGATTTTATCTTGTCATCAAAGTATTCTTTCAACCTCAATTTCCTACCAATTTTTAAGTATTCTAGTGACCACTGGAAGGTGTCAAAATAATTAGCGGGAGTAAATGACAAGCTGTGCATTTGAAACATTACCATAAGAATGTCATTAATATCATATTACTTAAACAATTTGTACACATATTAATTCAGTCAATATAAGATATTAATCAAAATGCAAAAGCCAATGGTGTAGTAGTGTGGGCAGCAAGGCCAAATGAAGGGTTTTAGCTTAAGTGTTGTCATCCCTTATTGTTCTCCATATAATCTAGTCCTGGAGAGAACCTCAGCTAAATTCAAGCACCTTCCTCCTCAAAAGCAGATTACCAAAGTGGTATATCTCATCATAACTGCCCTTAGGACTGACCCAATCAACACCTGAATATGTGCAATACAATTCACATCTAAATACTGCATTGTTAACTACCTGTCTTAGTTCAGTTGCTGAAGTTGGGAAGCTGGATGAAAAATAAATAAATGCTATTTTTATTGTGGAAAGCCAACAATAGCTGCCACAACACTAGAGGCTCCATATTAAACCAATGGCACCCACATGCTACTGAAATGCATCAAGGGCACCCAAAAGATCCTAAATTATATTGGTATCCACACTGCAATAAAGCAGGAATTTTGACATTTACATTTTTCCACTTAGGATACGTTAGCCACTAGATTGTACCTTTGTACCAGAGGTTTCCACTAATGCCAGCTAACTAATCATTTAAAAAGTGGAAAAACTAAACCACAAACAAACAGAGAGGTGCAGCATGTACTGATGGGTCTCCTCTGTTAGTGGGGCAAAAACAGCAGGATCTGATTTTCCAGTGACCCCAGGCAACTACTCTCTATTATAATCCATCAGTATTTTTATTCATGGTAGTTATGAAATTATTTATGCTTCTGAGGCCTTTGCCACTCTTTGCTGCCCTTTTGGTTCATACCTCTTGCCCTCACCGCATTGTTACTGTGTGTTACTTTTGACTGGTGTAACCTTATATCCAAGAATGTAACCATATGCTCATTGTTACATAGAGATAAAGTGTTGTATGATTTTGTTGGCCATGTAATGTAATATGTAACGTGCTTATGGGCGAGATGATAGACATTGGAGCTAGTTGCACAGTATTAATGCACGAGTCAGGGATGATGCTGATACTGGCTGAGAGGATGCCGTTAAGGTCGCACGGGAAGATACTGGACACAGCGGAGAAGGGTTGGTGGTTGGACATACCTCACCGGGTTTTTGGAGCAGCGACAGCGGACAGCGGGGTAGCGGTGATAGCAGGAGTGACGAGAGGCAACGCAGCGGTGGCACGGAGAGAGTGACCTGCAGCAGCGGCAGCGGCGATAGCAGCCAGGTCTCTAGCGGAACATCCCTATAGGCGAGGGACTGGGAGCCGCTTAGACCTGAGGCTGGTAGCTTACCCTCCCATCGTGGGGGAAGCGGAGTCCAGCTTTGCCGCCACCTCACGTGCCCAGAGCCAGATAAAGACCCGACAGCGCACCTGTAAGCTAGAAGTCAGAGTGTGGTCCCAGAGCCCAAGCCGCCGAAAGTAACTCAGACGCTGCTCTGCCACTGTAAAGACCCGACAGCGCACCTGTAAGCTAGAAGCCAGAGTGTGGTCCCTGAGCCCAAGCCGCGAGGAAAGTAACTCAGACGCTGCTCTGCCACTGTGACTGCTACTAGCGGACATGAGTGTACCAATCACGAGGCAGCATTGAGAAACCCTGCTGGATAGCATAGCTAACCGTTAACCCCTCACAGCCCGGATAGAGACAGCCCGGATAGAGACTGGACAACTAACCGGTGAGAGCTAATGTAGTGCATAACTTTACATCCTACTATTTTATACGCCCACACGGATAGACTCCTATACACCATTTACTGTAGAGGCGATCACTCTGGGACTATCCAAGCTATCTACATTGACAATTTAACTGGATCAGAGTAATCGCTCACTATAAATACTGGACACGGGCCCCAACGCGCGCCAACATATGAGCTCACACTTAAGACTGTGTATCAGAATGATATATGTATCAGAGTGTTATATATCTGGCCAGATATAAGGTATAGAGAATAAGATATTAGCTTACTTGAATAAGGCTATGTTATGGGGAATTGGGTATTATAGTTATAATGACTAGGAAGGGAAGGGGACTTTAGGTGTCTGCAATAGGAAGGTGAATAGTTAGGGTATAATTAGAGTGTAAGAAGGTGATTGTATTGTATATGAAACTAATGTTATCAGAATCCTTGAAATGCTATTAATGTGTTTGTAGAATATATGATGTTGTGTATAGGAACTATAGAATATGTGTATATGAATTTAAATGATTAAACCTTGTTAGCATACTTACTTTCACACTGCATCCGTATCCGTGGAATCTAAGTCCTATAAAGCTGTAAAAGAAGAGAGAGGTAGGGTAGTCAGTCTGATTACTAAAATAAGTTAACAGTGATTTCCTAAGCTACACTATAAACAAGTTTAGGTGGAGGCACTTCGCTACTAGTATATAATTACCCATTACTGAGGGTTACAAGTGGAGGCACTGCTGAGATGGAGCATAGGGGTATTTTGTCGGAAAAGGATATATATGAATGGTGCATCAGGAAGGGGAGGAGCGTGAAGAGGTGTTTAGCTGTAGGGGGAAACTTCACAGAATTCTCAGATCGAGATGTCATCACGTGCATCGATAAGTTGTATGGGATAGTGCGACCTAAGATTATAGATAGATGGAGAGGAGACATGGGGAAGGTAGTCGCTTTCCTCATTGAGAATGAAAAAGACCTTGATAGCTGTTTGCTCCCGTCCATGGTGGTAGCTGATGAGGAGACAGGGAGACGATGGCAGGTCATATGGCCGATAAATGACGGAGAGACGGCAAGTTTCCCTGTATTTACTGAAGACAGTAATGATAAGGGAGATAGAGACGGTGATGCCGCTGAAGACGCTGAAGCTAGTACAAAGGGAGCTAAGTTCGAGACCATCATAGATAGAGTAGTTTCCCAGTTGGAGAGATGGCATTATGAGGGGAGTTATAGGAGACTGAGGTTATTCTCTGGTATAAGCCCTGTTCCTATTGGGGAAGAAACATACGAGGCTTGGAAGGAGGCCGCAGTACAGCAGGCAGAAGAATGGCAGTGCCCGATAAGATTAAACGGCAGAGAATAGTCGAAAGTCTAAGGGGGCCAGCGATGGGGGTGGTACAAGCCGCTAGGAGAAGCAACCCACAAGCCACACTTGAGACATATTTAGAGGCTCTAGATTACGCATATGGGACACTAGAAGACGTGGGGGAACTACTGGCTAGGTTCCAACATACTTTTCAAGAAGTGGGGGAAAAACTCAGTACTTATGTAATACGGTTAGATAAGCTGTTATATAAGATAGTTGAAAAGAGTGGGATAGAGAGAGGAGACGTAGATAAGAGCAGAATAAGACAACTGCTTCGAGGGGCTCAGACAACTGACTTTGTAGCACAGAAATTAAGGTGTTCAGTATTGAGAGATACTCCACCCACGTTCAACGAATTGCTCAAAGAAATTAAACAGGAAGAAGTATTGATAGAAATGAGAGACAGGACGGTTAAGAAGGTGAAAGTGGTAAAGCCCATCATTGAGAAAGATGCTTTTGAGGATAAAATATTGAAGTTAATAGAAGAGCAAAACAAAAAGATAGAACAAGTATTGACTGTACAAAATAACCATGCTAAGCGGGACTCTGAATTGACCGTCCGAGGCATGGGGAGAGGTTATAGAGGTGTGAATAGGAGATGTTTTGAATGTGGCAGACTAGGGCATCGGGCATTTGAGTGTATCAATGGTCAGTTTAACAGGAACAGGAATAATCTTCCAACTCCCACAGACTACGATAATGGCGGCCAGGCCAGCCCTGAATCTGATCAGGGAAACGAGTAGGGGAGAACTGTGAGCCCCTCTCAGTTCCCCCCAGGAATGAAGTAGAGGTAATGGGGAAAATTTGGTGGAATGGAAATGGTTCGATCCCGGAAGGACTTTTAGGACCCATACCATCGGTAACCGCAGAAATAAATGGAATGAGATGTATGGTACTGTTGGATAGTGGATCGCAGGTATCCATTATATTTGAGCCATGGTATCAGAAGTACATACCCGAGGTTCCTATAAGACCCTTAAATGGATTAGTTATATGGGGACTAAGTGTAGAAAAATACCCATACTTAGGATATGTGGAGGTGGAGATAAGGCTGGGAGGAGACGGAGAGAGTGGTTTAACAGTCCCTGTTGTCGCCCTTATATGTCCCGAGATGGGAAGAGATGCCAACGAACTGCCTATTATTATAGGTACCAATACCAGATTGTATAGGGAATTGTCTAAGTGGTGTTTAGCAGAGGAGGGTAATGAGACACAGACACAGACTTGTAGAGACGATAGTTATGAATATGGTAGGTCACTCAATGTGACTGTAGGACAAAGCCAATTCGAGTCGTGCTTCACCGGAAGTGACATTACTGGGGAAGAAAAGAAAGAACTCATAGAAGCATTAAAAGAAAAGGAGTCTGGTTTCTCAAAAGGGGAGTGGGACCTGGGGGTAGCCGTAGGGGTGGAGCATCAAATAAATCTCACCAACGATAGTCCATTTAGGGAACGCTCTCGCAGAATAGCCCCTGCTGATTTCGAAGACGTTAGGTTACACCTTAAAGGGTTATTAGAAAATCAAATGATTGTTGAGTCCAGAAGTCCGTACGCCTCTCCCATAGTGGTAGCCAGAAAAAAGACGGGAAAGATAAGGATGTGCGTAGATTATAGAACCTTAAATTCTCGCACCGTACCTGACCAATACACCGTGCCTCGGATTGATGAAGCCTTAGACTGTTTACAAGGGAGTGGTTGGTTTTCTGTTCTAGATTTAAGGAATGGGTTTTATCAGATCCCTATGAGGAAGGAGGATCAAGAAAAAACGGCGTTCATATGTCCTTTGGGTTTTTTCGAATTTTTGAAGATGCCTCAGGGGATTAAAGGGGCACCAGCCACGTTCCAAAGGACTATGGAGAAGGCTATAGGCGACATGAACTATCGGGAGGTACTAGTGTATCTTGACGATATAATTGTTTTTGGGAAAACATTAACAGAGCACAATGACCGTCTTTTGAAAGTGATTGACCGGCTTATTGAGTGGGGCCTGAAATTATCAATAGATAAATGTATTCTGTGTCAAGCATCGGTAAAATACCTAGGTCATGTGGTGAGTCGGGAAGGGATAGCCACCGATCCGGAAAAGGTGGAGGCTGTTAGAGCCTGGCCAAGACCCACCAAGCTCAAAGAGCTGAGGTCTTTTCTGGGGTTTTGCGGATACTACCGGCGATTCGTCCCAAATTATTCGCAAATAGCGAAGCCCCTTACTGAATTAACTAAGGGATATCCACCTCCTAACAAAAAAAAGAACCCTAATCGGAACAATAACAATAAAGAACAGAAGTTGTATAGGCCTGAGGAGTTATTTGGGGAAAGGTGGACCCCGCCGTGCGAGGTATCCTTTATTCGGCTGAAAGAGGAACTCACCCACACCCCTGTGCTCGCTTATGCGAACCCTAATGACCCATATATACTTCATGTTGATGCTTCTCAAGAAGGAATAGGGGGAGTATTATACCAGGCTTGCCCAACCAGTAAAAAGAATAGACCTGTTTCTTTCGCCAGTAGGGGGTTAACCAGCAGTGAAAAGAATTACCCAACCCACAAATTGGAATTTCTAGCTTTAAAATGGTGTGTGGTAGAGAAGTTCCATGAGTATTTATATGGGGTGCAATTTGAAATTCACACTGACAACAACCCCCTAACATATATCCTCACCACTGCAAAGTTAGACGCGACCGGACATAGGTGGCTGGCAGCCTTAGCACTGTACAACTTTTCTATTAAATACAGACCGGGAGTGAGTAATATTGATGCCGATGCACTGTCTAGAATACCAGGGCGTCCAGAGCCGACAAGTGAGGATGAAGACTGGGTGGAGATTCCAATGGGAGATATAAAAGGAATGTGTCGGCAAATAAGAAATCAAAAGGATACATTACTCGTGAGTGAGTACTTGAGTGGTACTGGTGCTATAGGCTCCCTAGGTGCCACCCCAAAGGCTTTACCCCTGTCTTATTGTTGGTTGGGACGGTTAGAGATGGAGGGGTTGCCCATGATTCGGCCAGTGCAAATGAAGAGGGCGCAACTGGCTGACCGTAACATTAGAGACGTATATTATCTAATACTAGAAAAAAAACGCTCACCTGGAAGAACAACCTCGCTATCACTCTCAGAAAAGGCCAAACTCTTGAAGAGACAAGAGAAGTGGCTAGAGATAAGAGACGGGGTACTTTATAAAAAGATAGAGAGGACCAATGGAGAAACTAGCTACCAATTGGTCTTACCAGAAAGATTTAGACCCATAGCACTGCAGACTCTACATGACGATCATGGGCATCTGGGTGTCGAAAAGACTGTAGGACTGATGTCCCAGAGATTTTACTGGCCTGGAATGAGAAGGGATGTAGAAGATTACTGCCGCAACTGTGGAAGTTGTGTAGTAAGAAAAACAGTGGCTACCCAACATGCCCCCATGGTGTCTTTCAAAAGTAGTGGACCCATGGATATTGTGTGTATGGATTTCTTGACACTAGATGTAGGAGATGGGAAGAAATGTCACATATTAGTGGTGACTGACCACTTTACTCGTTACGCTCAGGCATACGTGACCCCTAATCAAAAAGCAATGACCGTAGCCAATACTTTATGGAATAAGTTTTTTGTCCATTATGGTCTACCCAATAGACTACATTCAGACCGAGGTAGGGAATTCGAAAGCCGACTGATTAGAGAAATCTGTTTATTGTGTGGGATTGTGAAATCCAAGACTACCCCATATCACCCTCAAGGGGACCCACAACCAGAACGGTTTAATAGGACTTTGTTGAATATGCTGGGGACACTCAACCCGCTAGATAAGAAACATTGGAAGAGACATGTAGAGCGATTAGTACATGCTTACAATTGCACTATGAATGAATCGACTAGATATTCCCCCTACTTTCTCATGTTTGGAAGGGAAGCTAAGCTCCCTATAGATGTTAGCCTGAATGTAAAACCAGAAAGTAAGAATAGCTCAGCGTTACCACACAGCAAGTATATAGAGAGGTTAAGGGAAGAATTGCAGGAGGCGTACCAATTGGCCTCAGAAACTGCAAGAAAATTGGGGTTAAAAAATAAGAGGATGTATGATAGTAAAGTAAGGGAACAGGAGCTTAGCCCTGGAGACAGGGTGTTGCTGAGGAAATTTGGGACCAGAGGTGTGAAAATCTCCAATAGATGGAGAGAAGATCCGTTTATAATAGTCGAAAAGTTATATGATCTGCCAGTATATAAGATAAAACCTGAGGAGGGGGGAGAAAAAATGTTAACTTACCATAGACAGCACCTGTTACCTATTGGTAAAGAAGTTAGAATGGAAGGGCTTCACCTGGGGAGGAATACCCAGGAAAAGCAAGACAGACATCTAACTGATTATAATAATTTGACTCATGCTGTTGATGGGGAAAGAGAGGAAGAAATGTTTGATGAATGTTGTCCTGGACATTATTATAAAGACGAGGTTAGTTCTGATACTGACAGTAACGTCAACAAGTCCTGGGAGAATACCTCGGGATATGCAGATTTGGAAGAGGGTGGTAGCGATGTGGTCAGAGAACAACGATTTAGAGATGATATGGGTGAACAAGGTAGTCCTGCTAGTGCCACCATAAATATGAGACCACAGAGGATGCGCATGCCGCCCTCAATTCTAACATATGATAAATTGGGAGAACCTAGTGTGATACCCGCCGTAATATACCCTTTGGCCATTTATGCATGGCCTTATTTCCTATCTGCATAGAATAAATAAATGAAGATGGTGATTTGGAAGCAAGCTCTTTCCTAATCACCAGGGGAAGAGAATGTAACCTTATATCCAAG
Organism: Crinia signifera; assembly: GCF_055691185.1. Taxonomy (NCBI): domain Eukaryota; kingdom Metazoa; phylum Chordata; class Amphibia; order Anura; family Myobatrachidae; genus Crinia; species Crinia signifera. The sequence continues at coordinate 124,368,280 of NC_139221.1, forward strand.
AATGTAACCATATGCTCATTGTTACATAGAGATAAAGTGTTGTATGATTTTGTTGGCCATGTAATGTAATATGTAACGTGCTTATGGGCGAGATGATAGACATTGGAGCTAGTTGCACAGTATTAATGCACGAGTCAGGGATGATGCTGATACTGGCTGAGAGGATGCCGTTAAGGTCGCACGGGAAGATACTGGACACAGCGGAGAAGGGTTGGTGGTTGGACATACCTCACCGGGTTTTTGGAGCAGCGACAGCGGACAGCGGGGTAGCGGTGATAGCAGGAGTGACGAGAGGCAACGCAGCGGTGGCACGGAGAGAGTGACCTGCAGCAGCGGCAGCGGCGATAGCAGCCAGGTCTCTAGCGGAACATCCCTATAGGCGAGGGACTGGGAGCCGCTTAGACCTGAGGCTGGTAGCTTACCCTCCCATCGTGGGGGAAGCGGAGTCCAGCTTTGCCGCCACCTCACGTGCCCAGAGCCAGATAAAGACCCGACAGCGCACCTGTAAGCTAGAAGTCAGAGTGTGGTCCCAGAGCCCAAGCCGCCGAAAGTAACTCAGACGCTGCTCTGCCACTGTAAAGACCCGACAGCGCACCTGTAAGCTAGAAGCCAGAGTGTGGTCCCTGAGCCCAAGCCGCGAGGAAAGTAACTCAGACGCTGCTCTGCCACTGTGACTGCTACTAGCGGACATGAGTGTACCAATCACGAGGCAGCATTGAGAAACCCTGCTGGATAGCATAGCTAACCGTTAACCCCTCACAGCCCGGATAGAGACAGCCCGGATAGAGACTGGACAACTAACCGGTGAGAGCTAATGTAGTGCATAACTTTACATCCTACTATTTTATACGCCCACACGGATAGACTCCTATACACCATTTACTGTAGAGGCGATCACTCTGGGACTATCCAAGCTATCTACATTGACAATTTAACTGGATCAGAGTAATCGCTCACTATAAATACTGGACACGGGCCCCAACGCGCGCCAACATATGAGCTCACACTTAAGACTGTGTATCAGAATGATATATGTATCAGAGTGTTATATATCTGGCCAGATATAAGGTATAGAGAATAAGATATTAGCTTACTTGAATAAGGCTATGTTATGGGGAATTGGGTATTATAGTTATAATGACTAGGAAGGGAAGGGGACTTTAGGTGTCTGCAATAGGAAGGTGAATAGTTAGGGTATAATTAGAGTGTAAGAAGGTGATTGTATTGTATATGAAACTAATGTTATCAGAATCCTTGAAATGCTATTAATGTGTTTGTAGAATATATGATGTTGTGTATAGGAACTATAGAATATGTGTATATGAATTTAAATGATTAAACCTTGTTAGCATACTTACTTTCACACTGCATCCGTATCCGTGGAATCTAAGTCCTATAAAGCTGTAAAAGAAGAGAGAGGTAGGGTAGTCAGTCTGATTACTAAAATAAGTTAACAGTGATTTCCTAAGCTACACTATAAACAAGTTTAGGTGGAGGCACTTCGCTACTAGTATATAATTACCCATTACTGAGGGTTACACTGGGTCTGCTCGCTCACTGCACGTATATGCACACCATGAACCCTCATCTGCCTGTCCATGTTAGCTCAATCCTGGCCTATTGGTATTGTCACCAATCGAGGCATACTGTATACCAGCTGCAGAAGACAAATGCCACACTCTGCAGCATGATACACCATTTCCATCCACCAGGAATATTATTTACCATCATTTTTTTTTACCTTGAGGGTTTCAGCTGCGGCAGTGGTCCTGTATCTTAGTCACATGTGAAAATATACCCACATGCATTAAAAAAATAACAACACAATTTATGGCTGCGAATCACTTTTTTCCCCTCATATGAGTAAGCCCTGAGGTTGCACACCTTCCCAAGTTATTAATAATATAGGGCTAGATGTATCAAGCTTCAAAAGTGATAATGTGGAGAGTGATAAACAACCAACCAGTCAGCTCCTACCTGTCATTTTTCAAACCCAGCCTGTAACATGGCAGTTAGAAGCTGAGTGTCAGTTCACTAATGTTAGTTAGGGCCAGAATTTAACTTAATATACTTATATTTATCCAGCTGCAGGGTGGATAAATGTAACTGCAGTTTCCCAAATGAATCAAGTTGGTAAGCAATTGCTATAAATACTAAACTAGACATAAAAAGGTTGCTTATCAAAACCAAAGGAAAGCTGTGTAAATCTATTTGTTACTGGGAATGTTTTACTTGTATGAAAGTTCCATTGTGTTGTCTATGCGGCAGAAATCTGTTTTAATGACTAGCAAAGTGTATTATTTTAGCTAAAAGACTGCAGGCTTTGCATCTCAAAATATACAGATCTATCATAACACATCTGTTCTTATATTGCTAAAAATAATTCAGAACAAACAAGCTTCTGTAAAACGATGGTTTAGTAAATATTTTAGCATTTATTGCAATTTTGAAATGAAAGGAAAAGGAAAAGGAAATTGGAAAAATTGGAAAAGAAAGCATGTCAGTATTCACCATTAGAGTTTTTCAATATTTAATGGGAGGTCTATTTGCCATGCAATCCCTGGGAGATTTGTAGTGTGAGTACTGTGTGGTTGCTTAGCTACTGGGTCCCAAGAGGATGGATGTGAGGAAAGGTTGTAGAATGAAAGCAGTTAACAAGAGAGTAGAGCAATGACATCCAACAAGAAAGCAGCAACTGTCATAGAAAATCCCAGTTCATAATAAATACTGTGCCATGTAATGTGGAATATTAATATTGTGTCTGGTCAGAGGGAAAAAGGAAATATATTGAGAGCATGTGGAAATGGTAGAGAATGATAATTGCATCCAAATTCCTTCCTTTTGTTACATGTATGACATAAGTGGCAAAGACTTCATTTTCCATAATATTTTTTTATACTGTTTATGTCAGCGTTTAGATACTTTATTTAAGAGGTTTTTTTGTTTATGTTGGGACTAGGTCTTACATGTTTCATGGATTTTCTTTTTAGGCCTAAAGCTGTGTACACACGGTGCAATATCGCTGGCAATATGGTCGCTGAGTGACCATATTGCCAGCGATTTGTTTGTGCTGCAGCCAGGTGCGCGCTCCCATGTTCTGCCTCCTAATGGTCGCAGGAGCTTAGCTGTTTCCCTCTGCAGCTCCCCCGGCAGAGTCTCCTGCTGGACACTGAGCAATATATTGCACCGTGTGTACACAGCTTAAGGGGGATATTCAATTACTGGCGAGCATCTCCCGTCGGGGAGATGCCCGCCTGGCCCTATTCAATGCTGTCTTCCCCAACAGCATTGAGCAGGGTATCTCAGCAGAATGAGACCGACATCACTAGCTGTCGGGTTCGTTCTGCCGAGAAGGGCCAGGAAGTGATGAGCTGTTGGCTGTAGCTCGCCTCTTCACGACCGCAACTCGCGGCCACGCCCCCTTCTCGCTCCCCGGCTGGCGGGACGCTGAATCCAAAACGATGATCACTGGGCTGCAAATTCACAGGCCGGATGATTATCGAATGACTGTGCTTGCATAGAGATCGTAGCATCTATACATGAGTCCATCAAGATCCATCAAGATTCTAATTGATTAACAAAACAGAGTGTTTGTGAATATCACATGGCCAGATGCCCAAGTGTTTTCAATGAGGGTGTGTGATGTCAGCTCTGGACCCGATCAGCCTGTTTCGATTGCACTAGTCGAGTAGCTTCTGGGTTACGCGCAGACTACACACACTGGAAAAATCATTCAATTTGGGAATGGATTTGCAGCTGTATGAGGATTGGCAATATTTTTGCATGCTATTCGCAGCCTTGCACAGGGTGGTATTTCAGTCTGGTGGGGCAGCAGCTATCTGATCGCAGGGCCCTGCAACTTAGCAGAGAAGCAATCAAGTGTGAATATCCCCCTTCATGCTAGCGAGGGGTTGCCTTACTGACCACTTTACAAAACATTATGCTTTCACAGATTATCGGAATATGCCAAAGACTTTGTTAAATGCCAATTGTTTCAAATCATTTTGACCTGAGACATTTCTTAATGGAAACAATGGCATGACGAAACGTATTCACAATGGTAACTACATTTTAAAACATAACATAAACTGACCAATGTGACTAGTTGGAACAAAAATCTGGTAGTATATGGGTGAAAATGACAATTTACCATATATTTTTAACCTGGTCCAGTCCTGCACACTGTACAGGTTGAGTATCTCGTATCCGAGTATCCATTATCCGAATTATTCTGAAAACCATACATTCCAGAAAGTGAAAAAAATATATATTTTTTGCTAAAAATTCACTGGGGACATTTGTAACAGCACTACTGGTGACATGATATGTAACTGGCACTATGCAAGAAAATGATTGCTTGGCATTCAAATTCAATATCTGAGATAGTACACAAACTTTGTTTCATGTTTTGAAACCTTGTTTTTTGAACAAATAAAATATATTTGTGTGTATTTTATGTGGTAATAAAATAGATTTGTGTGTATTTTATGTGTTTATACAGCATACATGCAAGATACTTTAAAATACATAATTGAAATATTAAAATATTCCGAAATACGGAATAATCCGTTATCCAAAATTCTTCTGGTCCCGAGCATTTTGGATACGGGATACTCAACCTGTACTAAATCCAACTACACCCAACAAGCATACCGTCACAAGTCAGCTTGTAGCTCTGGTTGAATTTGAATAATTTTCTTTATACTGTAACTCTTCTTAATATTGCAGCTAAATTATTATGTATACATTTTCTAGACATAATAGTTTTGACCTGAAAATGTGTTTGTACTTCTGTTTTGTGACAGGCACTGAGGAAGAGAGACTGGCGCTCGAGGCTGCTCTTATGTATGGTGTCAAAAAGGAAATCCGAGAAGAGGAACAGCTACCATCTTCGATTGACACTACAATGGAATTTCAGGAAGATAATGCAGTATTTGGCAGTGACTTCAAAGTCACTTTAACATTCAAGAACCAAAGCTCAAATCTTTATACAGTGTCAGCCTTTCTAACTGGACATGTAGTATTCTATACTGGGGTACTGAAAGCAGAGTTCAAAAGCAAAAAACTTGAAGTTAATTTGGCTCCATCATCCAGTAAGTTGTACAAAAATGGTATAAATATATAGTGTAATATTGAATAACTTGTTTTATTATGCATAGAAATAATGTAATATGATTAGTTAGAAATCAATATTATGTGCAATGGTTCTAATTGTTTGCTGGTTTATTTTTCAATGCTTCAGGCAATCATTAGATGATAGATCTACTTCTATGCTCACGTCATTTAGTCATTTAAGGAAGCCATGCAAGAATAGAATTAAGGTTTACGAAGGAAACATTGACCTCCTTCTAGAGTATAGTGTGCTGCCTTCCTCAAAGCACAACATGTAGGCATGCTTCAGATATAGTAAATAGTACTCTCTCGTCATGACCATCAATGTCTGTCATACAAAATCCCTTTTCTGATTACCTTAGGGACACAGGGTTAGTGGCAGGTATTTCAGGGTTTATAGCAAATCCTGGCATGTTTCATTCATTCAGTTTCACCAAGCTACTATATATGTTGTAAATTATCGATGACATGCCAAGGAAGTGTGAGAACTGAATGTAGCAGAATTCAAGAAATGCGGAGTCATTTACAAAATGGCAAAACATGCCGACACTTTATGCTTTATTTATGCCAGCAGGTGTGCCTACCTTTCCATCTAGCTTATTTCAAGGCATTCAGTTCACAAGCTAAGGGCCTTAGGAGGGCCCAGTGGTCTTAAGTCAAGGGGGGCTCTCCACCCTTTTTTTAAATGCAGTACTTTTTTATTTGTTAATACAAAAACAAATACCATAAAGATAAAGAAAATCAAAATAAATTTCATTAGCTGACACATGCAAGAAGGAATCATATGGCATAACAAGACAAGGAGATAAGAAGGTACAAATGCGCACATAAAGTACATATGGTTAGAGTCCCTCCTCGGATTTGCTAAATACCTCCAATCTATACCTGTGCCATCTCAGTCATCCGAAGGCGCCATTCGGGATTGAGAGAATCATCCAGTAACATATTGCAAGATATTATATGTCCAGGAGTATAAACATATCTTGTTGTATTAGTATAGAGGTAGAGTTCATTGTGTTGATATATCAAATGAAAACATATTGATCATATAGATTTCACAAATATATCGAGCTGTGGGCTCTCCCCCTTTATCGGCACTGCCCACTGTGCCTGCTGTCCATGAGCCTCCTACACCTGTACCTCCGTTACAATAGGAAACATATGGTCAGTTTGTGGTGCAATAATTCACACACAAATGTAGATACAGCTTAAATTATCTTTATAACTTTTACTGGCAGTATCACTGCTATTTTATCTCTTTATATTCATATATGTAGGATGTGCTAGAACAGGGATGGGGAACTTTTGGCTACCAGCTGTTGTTGAACTACACATCCCAGCATGTCCTGCTACAGTTTTATTATATGGCCATATTAAACCTGTGTAGTTCAACAACAGTTGGGAGCCAAAGGTTCCCCATTCCTGTGCTAGAAGAACAACCCATTAGGCAGCCCCTTGAATCCAAGATGGCAACTAGTTTAATACTGGCTATCTTGGAGTGAAAACAAGGTTGTCTTTTTTTCTGGTAGCCTGCACCAGCAATGAGTAGACAAACATGAGCTTCAAGTGAGTGTATGACTGGAAGTGGGGTTGGCGGGTAGTTTATCCAGAGTTAGGCTAGTTTAGGTATGTTGGTGTGGGGTGAGTGGAGATATTGCAAATCCCAGTAGGGGTATAGACAGGGAGAATAGATAGTACATGTCCCATGAGTGGGTTAGCCCACAGTGTGTCTGTGAGCCTGCAGGGCTACTTAACTGCCATAGCAAACACTTTCCAGAGTCATGTGGTTACTTGTCTTTGTGGTAATCCTATTTTAGGTTCCTGCTAGGGATGCCAATCCCGGGGCTATTTTTCAATCCCTGGAATTCGGGATTGAAAAATGCCTAATCCCGGGATTCCCGGGATACCTGGGATTGAGTTTGTCAATATAATGACAAACTTTAGTCCCCCCCAAACCCAGTCTAACTCACCCGGCCATTGCTGCGGGAGCCGGGCAGTGATGTTCAGAGGCCGGTGGCTTTGATTGGGGGCCGTGTGCGGGTGGTCTGGAGGCGGGCAGATGTGCGGGAGCCGGGCAGCGGTGGTCTGGAGGCGGACGTTGGAGTAGCCGGGCGGCAGTGATGGCACGGGTACCGAGTGGTGGGCGGGCACGGAGCTGCCGCCAGGCTGCGCAGCATGACCTCTGACATCAGGTCACGCTGCACACAGCCGCAGAGCAGCGCGCTGGGGTTTGGGAGAAGCCGGGCAGCGCCTGAGCTGGTCTCAGCGCTGCCCGACATTAGATTTGCGCATGCGCAGGCCAATCCCGGAATCCTGGGATTGGATTCAAATCCCAGCGTTTTTAGGGCCAAATCTCGGGATCCCGACGATCCCAATCCCGGGATTGGCCACCCTAGTTCCGGCGCATGCATGGAACTGTAAACTTGTTTTCTATTTCCAGTTCCTCTACTAAAGCATGATTTATATAATAGCACGTTTTATATAAAGCACACATGGTTTGCAATGCTTTCACAGAGTATATTTTGAGATTCACATCAGTCCCTGCCCCAGTGGAGTCTTTAATCTAAATTCCCGGTACTTGTTTCCTAGCATGGCCACCACGATTTCTATCGTGGTGGTCGTGTCGGAAAAAATCGTGTCGGTCGCGTCGGGTGCATACCAAAACGCACACGACGCGACCAACGCGCTGTACCCGATTTCTCCATAGGCTTCAATGTTAAAATAATTTAACATTGAAGCCTATGGAGAAATCGGGTACATCGTGTCCATAGGCTTCAATGTTAAATTATTTTAACATTGAAGCCTATGGAGAAATTGGGTCCATCGTGTCCATAGGCTTCAATGTTAAATTTTTTTAACATTGAAACTGAGTCCATTTAACATAGTAAAAAATGGTAAAAGGGCCAATATGGGCCATTTCTCATTGGGTATGGCCCCGTCATGTGTGTAAAAAATAATGGCCCCCCATTGTGGCCGCCACCCCCACGATTGACGCGAACCCGAAGCGTGGTGAGCGCAGCGAGCCCGCGAGGGGCGGCGGTGCGCATCCTCCAACCTTTTCATTCCCCTACTATCCACGTCGGCGCTGATCCCTGCGTCCCCTCGCGGGCTTCACAGGTATCAGCGTCCCCTCACGGGGCTCGCTGCGCTCGCCACGCTTCGGGCTCGGTGGCTCGCTGCGCTCGCCACACTAATCTATTCTCAACTCCACGCCGACGTGGATAGTAGGGGAATGAAAAGGTCGGAGGACGCGCACCGCCGCCCCTCACAGGCTCGCTGCGCTCGCCACGCTTCGGGTTCTCGTTAATCGTGGGGGTGGCGGCCACAATGGGGGGCCATTATTTTTTACACACATGACGGGGCCATAGCCAATGAGAAATGGCCCTTATTCGGCCTTTTCCCATTTTTTACTATGTTAAATGGACTCAGTTTCAATGTTAAAATAATTTAACATTGAAGCCTATGGACAAATCGGGTCCATCGCATAGGCTTCAATGTTAAATATTTTAACATTGAAGCCTATGGGGAAATCGTGGGCTATCGCACACGACCGACGCGATGTACCCGAGTACTGTTTTTTTCAAAGGAAATCGCGGGCATCGTGTGCCTTAAAGTTAAGGGACAGGATGCCCGCGATTGTGGCTGTGATAAGAAACAAGTACCAAATTCCCTACCTGTGTACACACACATATTACCTAGTATTACTGTTTGACTGGAGTCAGTTTACCTACCAATCAATTTTTTGCATTTAACCCTTTGATTGCCAACATCTCTGTAAGAGATCAAAATATCCGTAAAAAATTCTGGCATCACTGACATTTGTTACATAAATTTAAATTAAAAATTCTGTGCAAAAGAAGATTATATTTCCTATACAAGGTAAATATTACAGGTCATTATGATGAATAAAAATGCTTGCTTTGCAATATTCACACCTATTTTGCAAATTCACTTGGCACTCAAAAGGCTAAATAAAAATATAAATACAATGTGAAATGTTAACCGTAAGAAAAATATTTATATATTAAAATATACATTAGATTATTTAGTTTTTTTAAGTTTTTTTATATTCACCTTGTAAACCCCAGAAAATATATGTTTGCATTCATGACATTATCAGAAAAGATAATGTTTCAAATACTGCTGCAATACTTAGAGTAAAAAGTCTGATAAATGCAATATTATGGGGACATCTTTATTGACATGCTGAATACTATTGGTATAGTGACTGTTTATAATTATATAATTGCTCTCCCTAACACCTACTAATATGCAACAACAAAAACGGGAGTAAAAATACCCACCTTCACCAGAAAAACAGATTTTCGTGCTCTAAATTATCAATAACTATTTCTGTAATAATTATCTTGTCAAGAATAATAAAGAAAAACAGCAGAAAAATATTCCAAAATGTATTTGTCAATTTAGGAGTAGTGTATAAAGAGGCCACATGATAGGAAACAGTTGTATTAAATTTGCATTCAAATACTCACAAAGAGTGAAAACTTTACCATAGTTTTGAAAGTTTTTTTTCAATTTTAGTTTTAAAATATCTGCTATAAATGCCAGCATCGCTTAAAGCGACTGTTCTTTTTTTGGGTGCAATATTTAACTAAACTTCAATGAAGTGACTTGGCTGAATTTTAATTTTATATGCTAAAAGAGTGATAGAGTTTATCTTACTCAACATTATATTACTTATACCATAGCATAATTCTTGTCAGTACAGAGTATTATAAAGACCCATATGTACTAGCATTATATATACTTATCTTGTGTACAGGAAGCTGAATGGGTTAAAAGATATATTCCTTCTGAGTTTCAGCTTCTGTAGATAATTCAAGGTTACTAATGACACCCATATGGGGAAATACACTCTGCTATGTCATCGGAGATGGCATAGTGAAGTTACGTCAAACCAATTATAGACTTTGTAACTCCACACTAGGGGAGTGTTGCATGTGAATATGTATGTATTTGGTAATATCCCCTCCCATAAGGGGGAGGAATTATTTGTGTTTCATGGTATAAGTATATGACCAACGAGCTAAGGAGGTTGTGTGAATAAACCTGTTTGAAAGAGACCGTCTGCAGTCATTTCTAAAGCTCTGAGATATCTGCGTGCTCTTGAAAGGAAGGTCGCATTCCGAAAGCCATCAAGAGCGATGCTGGCATTTTTAGCTGATATTTTAAGGATCACTCACAGCAATTTTGGCACTTAAAGGGTTAATATAATCAATATTTTCGTGTTGTCAGACACAGTTCTCTTCATACTGTATATAACTGCAGTTAACAATTGTTTAATTTTCCAATTGAAAAATACAGACCTAATACAGACTTGATCGCAGGACAAATTTGTTTTCAAAATGGGCAAAACCATGTGCACTGCAGGTGGGGAAGATGTAACATGTGCAGAGAGTTACTGTAAATTTGCAGTGTAAAAATAAAGCAGCCAATTTTACCCTGCATGAAAACATATGAATTCACCCAAATCGAACTCTCTCTGCACATATGCCCTGAGGAAGACCTCCCAGTTGAAACACGTTGGCAGAGAGAGAGACAGCGACTTGTGGATGGATATCAGGACATGTGATACCTATAAGGCCTACAATCCACCTTGTATACGAGAGACACCGATCCCCCTAAAGAAACCCCATATGAAATGTACCATTGAGAGCTGTGTAAGTTAGTTATGCCTCATGGTTGGAGTTATCATGTGTGGTTGGAGTTATCATGTGTGGATGATTGATGACAAGAATATTCACAGCATATATATATCACCACAAAAGATACCTTCATGAACATTACACTATACACTTAGGTGTGAGTACGATACCCCAGTGAGCACTAATTGTGTTGTGTCCCTTATTATCTCATATATATAAAATCCTTCCAGATTTGTTTATTTCTGGGGCTGATATACTCACGAGAAAACCACCACAGAGGAATTTACTGGGGTCTGACGAAAAAGAAACCTTTATGTGAATCACACAGCTACTATAACTGTAAGTTAGGTCTTATCATTTTCACTAAGGGTGGGAGAACAGTGTACCATATAGGATAACCCACTCCCACTTCACACTATAAAGATACCTTTAGGCATGTGACACTCCACACTTGGGTGTGAGTATGGTACACGGATACTAACTCAAAAATTCCTCCAGTGAGAATATTGGAGACAGAGGGTGACATTCTATGGGATGCGCTAAATGCGCATGTTTTATTCGCGCACCACATCGCCGCAAATCGCACTTTTACAAATCGCACTTTTCAGTCAAAATGCGCATATTTAATGTGATGCGCATTGGAGGCTGAAAAGTGCGAAGAGGGGCGATTTGCGGCGAAGTGGTGCGCTGTATTTAGTCCTGAAAATGTGCGATTTTCATGTCTGAAAATCGCACATTTGCAGGACAGCGCAAAGTTAAAAAAAAAAAAACGAGCGCGGGGTCCCCCGCCCGAGCATAACCAGCCCCGGGCTCACTGAGCCGGTGCTGGTGACATAAAATCAGGGTCCCCGACAAATAGGGGTCCCCTTGATTTCATGAAACCAGCACCAGGCTCAAGGTCCGGCGCTGGTTCCCAAAATACGGGGGACAAAATGACTAGGGGTCCCCCGTATTTTAAGAACCAGCACCGGACACAACCAGCCAGCAGGGTAATGCCACAGCCGGGGGAAACTTATTATATAAGCTCCCGCGGCAAAAGCATTAACCCCCTGGCTGGTCAGCATGGGCAGGGGTCCTGGGGAAGTGGGGACCCCCCCAATGAAGGGGTCCCCCCCCCTCCAGGACTTACCAGCCCATGCTGATAGTCCGGGGCTGTCCCCGATGCCCCTGGGCGGTGGGCATCGGGCTGATGGCTTGTGTAAAAAAAAGAAGTACAACTATTGTTTTATACTGGCGAACTATGAGTCCCAGCAAGCCTACCCCGCATGCTGGGACTTGGAGAACCACAAGTCCAAGCATGCGGGGCATTAAAGGGCCCGCTGGCACTTGTAGTTCTGCAGTACAAAAAATAGTTAACAAAATCACACTGACACACTGAAAAATAAAAGTTTAATACACACAAAACACACACACACTGATACTTACCTACCTTGAGCCCGTAGGTCGGTCCCTGGATCCTGGGTCCGTCCTCCGGGGCTCCAGGGCAGAAGAGTCCGGTTCCGGGGCCTTGGTCCTGGTTCCGGGGCTGGTCCTGGGGTTCCGGGGCTCCTGGGCTGCAGAATCCGGGGTCCGGGATCCGAGGTAGTCCCCAGGGGTACCTAAGGAAGCAAATCCAACTCACCTGGTCCCCGGCGACGACCTCGGAATCCTCTCCGGTGACAGCGCTGCTCCCATCTGGTAGCCGGCTCGCAGGACTTTGACAGGCGCAGAGATGTTTCCTCCTCGGCATCTCTGCACAGAATGATTTCTTGGCCAATCAGGAGCCAAGAAAGTCGGCTCCTGATTGGCCAGAAATCATTCTGAATACAGACGCAGAGGAAGTAACATCTCAGCGCATCTAGAGCAGAGATGTTTCCTCCTCGGCGTCTCTAGTTAGAATGATTTCTGGCCAATCAGGAGCCGACTTTCTCGGCTCCTGATTGGCCAAGAAATCATTCTGTGCAGAGATGCCGAGGAGGAAACATCTTTGCGCCTGTCAAAGTCCTGCGAGCCGGCTACCAGATGGGAGCAGCGCTGTCACCGGAGAGGATTCCGAGGTCGTCGCCGGGGACCAGGTGAGTTGGATTTTCTTCCTTAGGTACCCCTGGGGACTACCTCGGATCCCGGACCCCGGATTCTGCAGCCCAGGAGCCCCGGAACCCCAGGTCCAGCCCCGGAACCAGGACCAAGGCCCCGGAACCGGACTCTTCTGCCCTGGAGCCCCGGAGGACGGACCCAGGATCCAGGGACCGACCTACGGGCTCAAGGTAGGTAAGTATCAGTGTGTGTGTGTTTTGTGTGTATTAAACTTTTATTTTACAGTGTGTCAGTGTGATTTTGTTAACTATTTTTTGTACTGCAGAACTACAAGTGCCAGCAGGCCCTTTAATGCCCCGCATGCTGGGACTTGTGGTTCTCCAAGTCCCAGCATGCGGGGTAGGCTTGCTGGGACTCATAGTTCGCCAGTATAAAACAATAGTTGTACTTCTTTTTTTTACACAAGCCATCAGCCCGATGCCCACCGCCCAGGGGCATCGGGGACAGCCCCGGACTATCAGCATGGGCTGGTAAGTCCTGGAGGGGGGGGACCCCTTCATTGGGGGGGTCCCCACTTCCCCAGGACCCCTGCCCATGCTGACCAGCCTGGGGGTTAATGCTTTGGCCGCGGGAGCTTATATAATAAGTTTCCCCCGGCTGTGGCATTACCCTGCTGGCTGGTTGTGTCCGGTGCTGGTTCTTAAAATACGGGGGACCCCTAGTCATTTTGTCCCCCGTATTTTGGGAACCAGCGCCGGACCTTGAGCCTGGTGCTGGTTTCATGAAATCAAGGGGACCCCTATTTGTCGGGGACCCTGATTTTATGTCACCAGCACCGGCTCAGTGAGCCCGGGGCTGGTTATACTCTGGCGGGGGACCCCGCGCTCGTTTTTTTTTTATTTTAACCCTTTATTTTATTTTTTACAGCAGAACCCTGCACAGAACATTGCGATCTGTGCAGGGTTCTGGCTAATTCGCCAAACAGACCCTGGTCTGAAATTAGTGCGAAAATTAGGCACCTAAATAATGCGATGTGCAAATGCGCATTGCATTAAATAAGCGACTTGTATACTTTTCTATACGAAAACATCTGGATGCGATAAAAATGCGAATTAATCTCGCAATTTTATTCAGCATACCTTAACGCACATAATATGCGATTTCAGTCCCTTAGCGCATCCCATTAAATTAACGATTTAATGGGAAAATGCAATATCGCCATTTTGTGGTCTAATTACCGCAAAAAAAGCCAAATCGCATCCCATAGAATGTCATCCAGAGTGTCTCATAGTATAAGACTATCTATACCATTATCGTTTATCTTTTCCCCTTTAATGTGTGTCCGAACACAATACATTTCAAGGAAAGAGAACACTACAGCCATTTCTGAGGGGTGGATGTAAAGAAGGTTTCAACATAACTTAGATGGAAAAAAAGGATACCCCTTCAATGCGCTGATTTAGGACGTGTTTGTTGTGAGCACTTTCCTGACTATGTAAAATAAAGTTTGTTGAATTGTCTAGAGAAGTGTATATTGGGTATATACCAGTTACCCAGTTAGGATTGAAGCTCCGAGTGTTTTCACATAATACATTTAACTCACATGCAGTGCACATGGTTTTGCCCATTTTGAGAACAAATGTGTCCTGCGATCATGTCTGAATTAGGCCCATTGTAAGTTAGACAAAAAAACAAGAGCTAAAATATGTTTCTGACATGCTTAACCATAGGATCAACTCTTATAATTTAAACCTGGAAAGATTTACAGTATGGTAAGTCAGCATAATCTGCCATATCAGATGATGATCTTGGATAAAATTATAGCATGCCTTGTCAATCATTCTGTAACTTGTGTCAGCGTCCTACTTAATTACTCCCAGAGTCATCCTACAGTAGGTGAACTTTGCAGTTCTACCAACTGATAGTTTATATTACTGTACATGAATTCTATTTGTTCAGCTTTTGCCAACTGGGTGCTGCCATAATGATTGAGTGGTATTTGAAATGCTGGCGACACAGTGAGGGAGTGAAAGTACTTTGCTTTAATAGTCTGTTCCTAGAAAAGAAATGTGTCAAATGAAGAAAAAACTCAGATGTCACATATAGGGCCTTATTCCTAATTTTCCGAATTCTTTCGGATGGCGTTTTTTAGCCGTCTGCGCATGCGTGGGCAACGCTATGCGCATGTGCCACGAACGGTCTCCGTACTCGTTCTTACTAATACCATACAGAAATGTGCACCGCATTCACTCGGGAGATATGGGCGAGGGGACTCAGACGCACGGCGCCATGCTGGCGCCGTGAAACTACACAAGTACCTAAAATTTTAAGAGCATGTTCTTTGGCACATGCCAAAAATTAAAGTTACCATAACAGGGGTGACAATGAATAAATAGCACTTCACATGATGTAAGGGTTAATGTCTGTAATGAATGTGGTAGTAATGTGTTTAAGTATCTATTAGGATTTAATTCATTCCAATTCCAAACAAACACTTTTTAATGAGGTTGCCTAATTGCATAAGTGGGTCATGTGACCGATTTCTGAGTTCAGATAATAGTGGTGAGTTTTGCGATACTTACACCGCATCGGTGCGTACGGGCAGGTTCCCGTCCGTTCTGACGCGGTAAGACCGTGCAGACGCTGTAAGACCGTGCAGAATATGTGTGTGTCCACCGCACACGCAAGGTTTGGATGTCGTCCGTAAACATGCCCTGTTCTTAAAGTGTGAGTCCGTCCGAATGCGGAGGACAGTGTGGCGTGCGGTCCTCTCCGAAAGAATTCTGAACGGACCGCACCAACCAGAATAACCTCCATATTGCTGTAAATATTTAAGGAACAGAGGGGGGAATTTAATAGGATGAGAGATTCAGAAAGTGAGAGATTTGGTAACAAATCTCGTTTTTTTAAAGCGGCAATCATTTACACGGCAAAACCAGTTTGATTTTGAAGTGTAAATGATTGCCGCTTTAAAAAAAAACTGGAAATGTCACCAACTCTCTCACTTTCTGATTCTCTCATCCTATTAAATTTCACCTTAAAGTTAAACAGTTGGCGGCCCCTGTACTTTATGTCTAGCCCATAGGAGACATTGGGGTGGATGTATTAAGCCTGGTAAAGTGATAAAATGGTGATAAAGCAGTTATAAGGCGGAAGGTGATAATGAACCGCTTTATCATTTTACCAGGCTTAATACATCAGCCCCATTATAACTAAATATATCTACAAACTACAAAGAAAAGCCATTGATACTACTAGATTACGTACAGTGACATTGAATAATAGAATAACAAAATATGGGCATTCAGTGAATAAAACAAATGGGCCCTTGACTAATAATACAACTTTGTATAAAGAAAATGCTCAGTGTTTGAAGGTGCCCATACACTTGTCCAATATGAGACGATTTCAACTGATCCTGATGGATTGGGCCCAAAAAATTGTGCCAAATCGGAGGTGTTTGATGTCCCCCTCGGGTCCGATGCGAGGTCCTGTGCGCATTGGACCTGAGCCGGAGGTTGGACCTGTTCTACGTCCGACCTCTGATTTGGCCCCCCTCCCTGCAGCAGGGGATGGGGTTGCATGTGAAAGGACAGCACGCGATGTATCACATGCGATCCTGCCACCCTGGGAGGGGGTCTGGCAGCCACATACTGCTACGATACATTGCAGTAGTGTATGGGCACATTAAGATTTATTTGTAAGAAAAATCTAGAATTGCAGACTTGATGTAAAACTGCTAAAGAGCAAATGTAAAATAATACAATTTATATTATGTGTGTAATATAATAAAATACAAATTGGAAATTGGATTTCCATCATGGAGAAGCCATATCCTCTTATATAGTCCTTTCAACTACTCCACAATGTTTCCAACACAGCCTTCAAGTGATTTACATTAAAGTCTATTTATTAACTGCAGATTGCGTGAATGAATGCTGCAAAGAGCTACAGACAAGAGATGCTTAAATCCAGAACAGATAACCTTGTCTGTGTATTGAGTAGGTGGAATTGTCCAAATTACCATTTACTTACTTGCAACAAACATGATGAGTGATGTATAGTATGTGATACTCAGGAATATCTTTCCAGTGACCACTTCAGAATGTAAATTGCATGTTCTCTCTTTCATTTCATTTTTCTATTAGCTAAAATGGCAGAAGTTCAAATAAAAGCCAGTGAGTACATGAGCCATCTTGTGGAACAGGCATCTCTACATTTCTTTGTCACTGCTCGGGTCAATGAAACAAAGAAGATAATGGCCAAACAGAAGATTGTTGTATTGCATGTTCCTGAGCTGTCTATTAAGGTCAGAGCCATATCAAACAGAAAACAAATGTACAGTTAGAGACACTGCGGGATTCTGATTGGTTGCCCATAGCAACATCCCATGTGAAACAGTAAATTTACCCCACTGTATCCTAAACCCTTCCATACTAATTGATACCTAAGTATTCATTTTAAGTAACGCCAAATTTTGAAATTAATATTTATCAAGGGCTGTATAGTAATGAGATAAATAATACTAGTTAAAAGACAATATATGTTCATTTTGAGCTGTAACAGATTTTAATTTCACTTTAACAGTTTTAAGCCCACAAACTCTCCACCCCACCCCAGTCCCTATCTTGTCCTATCTCCAATCTCTGTCTGCACAGCTCCCTCTCACTATATCCAGCAAGCTTGAAACAGATCAGTGTCCCTGCAAAAATTGCTTTCACTTTCTCTTATGACATCTTTTAGTGCATAAGGAGTGATTTCATCCATCGAGTGGCCTCTAGTGGTCACTGGTAGTACTTCACCTCATAGAGGTGAGGAGTTGTTAGCCTACTGTGTGTGTGTATATATATATATAATATATATATATATATATATATATATATGTGTATATATATACTGTATATATATATATATATATATATATATACTAGATAGATAGCTACATAGATAGATAGATAGATAGATAGATAGATAGATAGATAGATAGATAGATAGATAGATAGATAGATAGATAGATAGATAGATAGATAGATAGATAGACTTGCCTTGCAAAAATAAACTGTGTTGGGTTGGTGAATTTATACACAGAGGTGAGCCAGTAATAAAAGGTGAACTCATATTCTCAGCTGTTATTTACCTGTATGCACACACATCACATACTGTATAGGACAATATTCAATTGTTTTTCACCAGATTTTCAGCTTGCTATCCCCAGGGTGGTGAACAGAAATGCGCGATTGCATGGCTAAACCTGACTTTAATGAGTGCAATATGGGAGGGAAAAAAATCAATTGAATAACGCCTTATGATTTCCAATAATTTTAGACGGGAGATTGGGAGCCACATAACAACTGAATACCACCCATAGGGTGACATTTATTAGGATGAGAGATTCAGAAAGTGGGTTTTTTGGTACTTGTTTCCTAGCACGGCGCCCGTCGTAGGTGATCGCATCCTTTAACTTAAGGTATGCGATGGACGCGACCGACGCGATTTTAGGGCTATTTTTAGCCTTTTCCCCCGACAATGAAAAAAACGCGTCCATCGCATGCCTTAAGTTAAGGCATGCAATGCGACCGATGCGATGGACCCGATTTTACATAGGGAACAATATTAAATGGCCAATGGACCTGATTTTTCATTGTATACCCACCCTTATGGGTATTTTACATGACAAATGCCCCCCCATTGTTAACGCCACCCCACGATGAACGCCAACCCGAAGCGTGGCGAGCGCAGCGAGCCCGCGAGGGTTGGCGGTACGCGTCCTCCGACCTTTTCATACCCCCACTATCCACGTCGGCGTGGATTTGATATTATATAGTGTGGCAAGCGCAGTGAGCCACCGAGCCCGAAGCGTGGCGAGCGGACACGTAATATCTGTGAAGTGATGCGCTCCCCATGCTTCGGGCTCGGTGGCTCGCTGCGCTCACCACACTATATGAAATCAACTCCACGCCGACGTGGATAGTGGGGGTATCAAAAGGTCGGAGGATGCGTACCTCCATCCCTCGCGGGCTCGCTGCACTCGCCACTCTTCGGGTTGGCGTTCATCGTGGGGTGGCGTTAACAATGGGGGGCATTGACCGATCAGGGTTGGGAAACAATGAAAATTGGGGTCTGGGGGGCATTTAACATTGGGGCCAATGTAAAATCGGGTCTCAGGGACCATTTTACATTGATTCCAATTAAAAAATCGCGTTGATCGCATCGCATGCGATTTGGTTGCATGCGATGTGGTCAACGCGATTTTTGGGGTCCCGATGGATACAATTTTTATCGCTGGCACCGTGCTAGGAAACAAGTACCGTTTTTTTAAGCGCCAATCATTTACACTGCAAAACCAGTTCGGTTTTGCAGTGTAAATGATTGTTGCTTTAAAAAAACTGGAGATTTCTTACCAAATGTCCCACTTTTTGATTCTCTCATCCTAATAAATTACACCCATTGTGTTCAATGATTTGTTTTCACCCACCACTCTATTACATGTGCATTAGAAATACAATACTACATGTAGTTATATATATATATACAATATCAATCTATTTATGTGTATAAATTATTACGCACATCTTGGACTGGATTGACAAGAAAATGTGTTTTCTGATATTTCATAGACACATGACCCAACTGTTGCAGGATTTCATCATTTTACATTGACTTTGGAAAAAATACCCATAGGTAACATAATGCAGCTAAAACTGTAAGACTGATGGACGCAGCTGTCATTCAATAGGAGCAGGACATTAGCTGCCTGCTAGTAATGATCTAATGCATCTGAGTGTAGTAGGATGCAAACAGTGAAGCAGATGCATATTCTTATTGTAGTAATTATAGTTGAAATGATTATTTCATTCTTTGCTGTGCACTAGAGTCCTATATTATACATTTTGCAGACCTAATGGAACACAATTTAGTAAAGACACCATTACTGTACATGCAATTAGCATTGATATTACAGAAAGTAATTATCTTAATACTGTACAAATAAGGAAATAAAAGTTATCCTTTGTAATGCAAGGAGAGACCTACAGTATGCTCATAAGTGTCATCAGCTTACAACCTAAAGCTGGGTACACTTTAGACGACACCGCAAACGTTGCCATGTCATCAATGATTTCCCTTGAACTGGCTGTTTTCCTTGACAAACAATATCACAATAGCATAAACATTAAACGATATCACAAATGATATGGTCGGTGTCGGTGTGGCATCCAGGAACATGTTGTCGTTGACGATATAGTCAGGATTCTACAGCATGCACAGACGACAGAGGACATCTATAACGACACATGGGAGTGTCGTCATACACATTAGATGATATGCACAAGAATATCGTTAACAATATCGTTATTAAGCATATCATTTAAAAATCGTGCCCAATGTGTACACGCCACACGACACAATTTGCTCCATAAGCAACATCATTAATAATATCATCAGAGCTCCCAATCTAGTGCAGCGGTTCTCAATCTGTGGGTCCTGACCCCAAAGTGGGTCCCGGCCTCCTCAGCATGGGGTTTCGACTCCATGTTGCTGACCATCAGGCTGATGACTTTTCTAGTTTCAGTCAGTGATTGAAGGAGTCTGAAATATCTGTTGAATTGTCTGTTATTTAGCCTCCTCCCATCAGGTTGTGCCTCCACAATGCTGCCATATGTGCTGTCTGCTGACTACACATGTGATGTGATGACCTTCTGCAGTAACTTGTTGGGGTCCCGTAATTATTTTTATTGTCTAATGGGATCCCAGAGCAAAAAAGTTTAAGGACCCCTGATCTAGTGCATACAATTATAGCTAACAATATCGTCCAGTCGCATTACCCCCCCCCCCCCTCCTTGCTGAACATGCTGTCGTTAGCGATATAATCATAATCAAAGTTTGTCAATGAGGGCGCATCCCCAATGATGTAGTGCATACACACTAGATGATATGCAGGATAGTATCATTAACAATATTGTTATCATGCATATTGTTTAAAAATATTGCATAGCGTGTACACACCTTAAATCTCCCAGTAATACAGAAAAATTGCACAAATACAACAGTCCATTAATTTTAGATTTTGGGGTAAATTTACTAAAATGGGAGTTCAATTGAAAATTGGGTGTTGCCCATAGCAACCAATCATAATCTGTCTAATCTCTTCTGGAATTTGCTACATAAATAAGTAGAATCTGATTGGTTGCTATGGGCAACATCACATCTCCAATAGAACTCCCATCCAAATTTACCCCTTTGTCTCTTAACTGCAGTGCTTTTATTTATGACCCTCACTGTAGACTGTTTATCATACACAGGGGTAGATGTACAGATGAAGCCAGCTTCATCTTTGCAGGGGCTGGCGATACTTTCGTGCCCTGTGTCAACGGAGCTTGCCCCGGGTCCTGGCCGCCGCTGGTCCCCCTCGCCGCCCGACCCACCCCCTAACCCTGCCCTTCTCCCTGAACCGGAGACGGGCAGGATGCTGCTGCCCCGCCGTTGAAGACTGGGATGCTCGTGAGAGGCACACGCGTCCCAGTTTTAATGGAGTCCCTCTCCGCCGGAGCTCGCCAGAGGGTAAGTGCTGGTGAGCGCCGGCACTGAACGAGAGGGGCTCCATCGGTATGAAGCAGTGATAAGGGAGGAGAAGTGATAAAGGGCCTGGTACTTTATCACCAGCCAATCAGCTCCTGACTACTAAGTTACAGGCTGGGTTTAAAAATGGACAAATATCTACCCCTCAGTGTAGACTGCACACTGCTACAGCAGTAGTCTGAATTGTTTTAGCTGTGTAGACTTTACAATTTATTTCATTTGTCAAAAACGTACTTATTCAGTTCTCACTTACGAGAGATGTAGCGGCTATTAATGTGTAGGTGTTTGCATTGCTTTCTTCCAGTTTACATTTTATGAGTCTCTGAGCTGTCCCCCATCTACATACAGACAATTATGGGTATAGGTTCATCCAGTCACCTGGAGGCAAGATTGAATTTGGTGTGTTCCTTGCCATTGAATAAAATGGAAGACAAATATGGTATACAGCTAAATTAACTCACCACAGGTGTTAATATTTTTGTTTTATTTTTTAAAATACAGTTAGCCTTAATTGTCAACCTGACTGGGGCATGCGACATATCTGAGAGTTGAAATGTACACATTGAAAACATGCTTTAAGCCATGCCAAACACATGTACACAATATTATCCCTAATTATGTCCTAGAATATGGAAGCATATGCACTGTAGTTTTGTACAACACAGTCTGTTGCCAACAAAGAGAGTTTCTCTGACTTTATACTGTGTATGGTAAGCCATATAAGCTAAGCATATTTACCCTAAAGTAAAAACTTAGAGGGAAATTTACTAAGATGTGAATTCTACTTCACATGTGATGTTGCTATGGGCAACCAATCAGATCCTTTCTACTATCTTGTAGAGTAAATTCGGAAGTAGATTCTGATTGGTTGCCCATTGCAACATCACATGTGAAGTAGAATTCACATCTTAGTAAATTTCCCCAATAATGTCATAAAAGATCATTTGCCCTTTTGTACCACACAAATTACTTTCAGAATGTATATAATAATTTGAGATTATTGGTATATTTACAAGAGATGAGCGGGTTCGGATCCGAACCCCCACGAACTTACCTGATCCGTGGCCGGATCCGAGGAGTTTGCCGGTTCCCGCCATCTTTCCGAGTCCAAATCGAGGCTAAAACGTCATCATCCCGAGTCGTATTCTCGCGAGACCTGGGGATATATAGTTACTATATATAGGTCGGCGCCATTTTCAAACAGGCTGGTGATTTCAGACAGCACGGATGTGTCTGTGCTGTCTGCTGAGGGGTGTGAGGGGGAAACCTGCTGGGGGAGGGGGATGATTAATGCATAGAGGGGGCTGCTAGTGCTACAGAGGGGGCTGCATTATTTTAATAAAAAAAAAATTCAAAGCAACATTTTTGTTTTTAAATTACTGCTGCCAGTGCCCAGGGTGCCCGCATGTGTGCTGCATCAGTCCAGGGGTGCCCACACGTGTACTATATCCATCCAGGGGTGCCCACATGTGTGCTGTATCAGTCCAGGGGTGCCCACATGTGTGCCATATAATTCTATGGGTGCCCCCATGTGTCCCCTATCAGTCCAGGGGTGCCCGCATGTGTGTCATATAATTCCAGGGGTGCCCCCATGTGTCCCGTATCAGACCAGGGGAGCTGCCCTTTTTTTAATGAAAATAAAAATCAGGGGCGAAATGTAATAGGGTGCGATTTTTAGACATGTGTGATTTTTGGTCAAAATAGGCCATTTTCCAAAAATCGCACATGTAATAGGGTGCGATTTGCGGGGAAAAAAGCGCACTTTAAAAAATAAAAAATTGAAAAAAAAATGCGTGGGGTCCCCCCTCCTGAGCATAACCAGCCCCGGGCTGAAAGAGGTTTCATAAAATCACAGAAACAAGCAAGTCGGGGTTCTGTGGATTTTATAAAACCAGCACCAGGCTCAAGGGCCGGTCCTGGTTCCCAAAATATGGGGGACAGAATGACTAGGGGTCCCCCGTATTTCAAGAAACAGCACCGGGCCCAACCAGCCAGCAGGGTAATGCCACAGCCGGGGGGAGACTTTTTATACAAGTCCCCCCGGCCAAAGCATTCACCCCCTGACCGGTCAGCATGGGCAGGGGTCCTGGGGAAGTGGGGAGCCCCCCAAAGAAGGGGTCCCCCTCCTCCAGAACTTACCTGCCCATGCTGAAGCCCGGGGCTGTCCTTGATGCCCCTGGGCTGTGGGCATCGAGCTGATGATTGTGTAAAAAATAGAACAACTATTGTATACTGCTGTGGCACTATGAGTCCCAGCAAGCCTGCACCACATGCAGGGACTTGGAGAACCACAAGTCCCAGCATGTGGGGCAATAAAGGGCCCGCTGGGACTTGTAGTCCCACAGTAGCACAAATAGTTAAATAAATACACAAACACACGTACAGTACAACTTTATTACACACGGAGCCCATTCATCCATACTCACCATACTCACTGACCGCCGTCTGACCTCTCACCTAATCACCTCCTCCCACTCCCGTGTCCAAGACTTCTTTCGCGCTGCCCCCCTGCACTGGAACAACCTCCCGCCACCCATCAGGCTTTCTGATTCCCTTACCTCCTTCAAGCGCTCCCTCAAAACCCACTTTTTTAGACTAGCCTATCCCTCCTCCTAAACCTCTTTTGATCCTCCTATCCTGCCTCCGTTCCCCTCCGTTCCTACTTATCCTGTTGTTTTTCGTTCGTCCACACACCTATTTTTAGTATGTTAACTCTTATGAGTAGGGTCCTCCTGCCTCACGTACTCACCCTACCTCTTTACCTCACCTGTCCTCCTGTCCTGTTCTTCCCTTCCTCTACTTCATCTTCAGTCTCCTCGACAATTTTGACACCTACTTCTGAACTGATGCTGATTTTATTTCTACCAGCTATACCCCTATTTATACTGTATTTTTCAACACACCCTGTACGTTACCCTGTCATTTGTTTTTTGTTTGCTATGTACAGTGCTGCGGACACTTTGCGGCGCCTTATAAATAAACATACTACTACTACTACTACTACCTACTGTATGTTGCCACGAAGGATCGGTCCCCTTCTCCAGTAGAATCCACTGGGGTACCTGTGGAGAGAAAACATACTCACCGGACATCTTCAGCGCTTCTCCGGGTGCCCTGCAGCACTTTAATCACGGCCCGGTGTTGTGTTTACATCTGGGGCTCCGCATCCAGACCGGGACTTAGCCCCGCCCACCAGCCAATCATGGTCCAGGAAAACCCCCATGCTGGACCATGATTGGCTGGTGGGCGGGGCTAAGTCCCGGTCTGGAGGCGGAGCCCCAGATGTAAACAAGACCGGACCGTGATTACAGTGCTGCAGGGCACCCGGAGAAGCGCTGAAGACGTCCGGTGAGTATGTTTTCTCTCCACAGGTACCCCGTTTTTTGGGGGTTTTTTTAACACAAAATCGCATGTTTGAAAATGCGCACATTTTCATGACTGAAAATGCGCGCATTTTCATGACTAAAATTCGCCCGAAAATGCACTATATCGCATTTTCTGCCGCAAATTCGCATCTCATTACATAATTCGCGGCAAAAACCACGATTTTTAAAGGTGCGATTTGGTGCGATTTTTTCTGACGGAAAAAATGCACCCTGTTACATTTCGCCCAAGGTGTTTTTTTTTTTTTACTGCAAGGGCTGTTAAATGCGCTGTAGTCCAGGGGTGAGCCAAGAGTGCTGTATAATTCATGGGGTGTTGCTAAGTCTGCCGTATAATTCCAGGTGTGCTGCTCTTTTTTATAATTAAAAAAATACAAATTTTTAGTTTTACTGCAGGAATTTGTCTGCCATATAATTCCATGCCTGCCACCATGTGTGCAGTATCAGTCCAGGGGTGCCGCCATCTGTGCCGTATAATTCCATGTGTGCTGTATCAGGTCAGGGATGCCCATGTGTGACGCATAATTCCTGGGGTGAGCCAAGTGTGTCATATAATTCATGTGTTGCTGCAAAGTCTGCTGTATAATTCATGGGGTGCTGCTAAAAGTGCCGTCACAGTCCAGGGGTGATGCTAAGTGTGCCGTATCAGTCCAGGGGTGAGCCAAGTGTGCTGTATAATTTATGGGGTGCATCTAAGTCTGCTATATCAATCCGGGGGTGCTGCCATTTTTTTATTAAAATAATAAATCTTTTTACTGCAGGAGTGTCACTATTTGTGCCGTATAATTCCATGTGTGCTGTGTCAGTCCAGGGGTTCCGCCATCTGTGCCGTATAATACTATGTGTGCCATCATGTGTGCTGTATCAGGTCAGGGGTGTATAATTCCTGGGGTAAGTCAAGTCTGCCGTATAATTCATGGGGTGCTGCCAAGTGTGCTGTATTAGTCTAGGGGTGATGCTAAGTGTGCCATATCAGTCCAGGGGTGAGCCAAGTCTGCCAAATCATTCCTGGGGTGAGCCAAGTCTGCCGTATAATTCATGGGGTGCTGCCAAGTGTGCTGTATTAGTCCAGGGGTGATGCTAAGTGTGCCATATCAGTCCGGGGGTGATGCTAAGTGTGCCATATCAGTCTAGGGGTGCTATTAAGTGTGCCGTATCAGTCTAGTGTTGTGCCGCCCACTTGTGTCGCTATCCAACTACTTCCGTGCAACCTTTTGGCCTAAAAATAATATTGTGATGTGTGAGGAGTTCAGGATAGACTGGAAATGAGTGGCTATGAATTCTATTGAGGTTAATAATAGCGTAGGAGCAAAAAAAAAAATTCTGCGATTTTCGCAGTTTTTATGCTTTTTTTTGTTTTTTTTAATCAGAACCCAAAACCCAAAAATCCAACAAAACGTTTAGGGGGTGTTTTGACAAAACCCATTAGAACCCAAAACCTGAAGGTGATCAGAACCAAAACACAAAACATGAAAAGTGGCCGATGCACATCCCTAATATTTACTAAAGCTTCTGAAAATAGAAAGGGGTGATGTTGCCCTTAGCAACCAACCAGATTCTGTCTATCATTTCTCTATTGCATCTAAGAAAATCACATACGAAATACGGTTGTTCTTTTCATTTTTAGAAACTTTAGTAAATGTACCCATATATGTTGAAGACTGAACACACCCTAGCTTTGGGGATCCAAGTAGACCAAATCTTCCTTTGAGTTCGGAACTCAGGACAGTGTATGGGACATCATCAAAATTGACTGGAAACTAATATAAGTTAATATAATTACATATACCAACAGTTCCAAATTACATGGTTTTAGCTGTTTTTTATCGATTTTTATCAATTGTTTAAACCAAAACAAAGGCGCCTGTGCACACATTAATGACATGGTCAGCATGAGGCCAGATGGTATTCAGTGTAGAGACTTAAATGTCAGTATCCTACATTTATCAGAAGCAAGTTATGAGAAAAGATAATTAGAAAATTCCAAGCAAGATCAGCTTAATGTGATGAATAATTAAAATGCTAATAAGTACGGCTACAATATTCTGAACTGGTACAGTTATAGTGTACTTAAATCACTCATTTCATTTGGATTCTTAAGGGCAAAATACTTAATATTTGTATTTTAATATGATTAGATACATGGATGATAAAAAAAAAATGTGTGTTTTTTTCAAATAAATACTTTAGACTATTGGGGAGAAGATGGTGGGAAAGGAAATGACCATCGTAGTGGAATTCACTAATCCGCTTAAGAAGAAACTCCAGAATGTTATCCTGCGACTTGGTGGGCCAGGTGTTATGAAAACCAAAACTCAAATTTTCAGGTAAGGACGTTACTGTATAGATCGATTTTAACGTTTAAGTCTAGTATACAGTATATGGAATTGCATATTACTTTAAGTTTCTATTTATGCCATCATTGCTCATATGACTTGTTGGCTGAACTCTAGTTGGTCTCGTATATTATAACTAAGAACTATAGATAAGAATAAGGAGATTATACCTAATGGATAAAAATGGGTCAGACTAGATGGGGCAAGTGGTTTTTATCTGCCGTCAAATTCTAAGTCTATAATTACTTTAGAAGGATCCATACTACACTTGCTAATAAGGTCTCTCATACAGTATGCTAAACATAATACAACCCACCAATCAGCCCAGTTTCTGGTTGCTGATTACTGTTGACATATCTCTGAAAGCTCATCCTACTAGGATCCTTCCTTTTATGTAAAAACATATGTTTACCATGAAACTCTCACATCTAGTTCTTCCAAAAAAAGGAATGTTAAATGTAAGGCCGAACACCATTTCAGGGTACTGAGACACAATTATCATTTCAAGTTTGTATTTTTCTTGTCCTCAGGCTATGCTATCACTGTATATTGGCACAGTGTGCTAGTGTCCACCCTAGCCTTTTCCATCCCACAATTGTGTTTAAGAAATGAGGGGTTCACAATGAGCCCCAAGACACGCACCTCTTAAGCTGGTGGCTCAGCTACTCCATTGCCCTATCATTCATAATCCTCATCCTTCCACTTCACACACCGTACTCACTGACTGGCACAGTGACTACTGGGAGGAGAAACACAGTCTCACCTGTGCTCAACATCATGTGTCAGGTGCTGGAAAGTGGCCTAGCATACCCCATGGTCCTAGGGACAGTCACTGAAGATTCAAGCTTACTCACATAAGTAAGAGGAGTGTCTACAAACATTCTGCATTTAAATGCAATAACATCACATGGTAACCATAACCCAATGGACATATGTTGTGTACACAGGGCCGGTCCGGCATCTGCTGGCAGGGAGAGAGGGATGGCATCGAGGGAGGGGGAGCGGCGGCCATGCTGGATTGAGCAGCATGGCTATCGTTCCGAGATAGTAGACATAGACTGTGTTGCACAGTCTATTTCTCCTTTCAATTCTGATGCGGTGGGGTCACACATTAGGATCGAATCACGATCGGGTACAGGTATGATTTTGACTATTTGCTATGAGATTTTGACTATATACTCAAAAATTGCTAATCAAAATCTCACCAAGTGTATACAGCATAACAATAGTTACCCACCTGCACATAGCCACTTAGCTTCACTTGTAGAACTATCAAATTCCATTCACATACATTTTTCCCCACCAATACTTGCAAACTTCTTGTGTGTGTAATAACTTTGTAATAATTCATAAGCGTATTTTTGTATTGTATAACATAATAGTTAAAAAAAACAATATATATATATATATATATATATATATATTAATACAGAGAAGCTAAACATGTATATGTGTATATATATATATATATATAATAAACTACAATATTAAAATAATGAGATGAGTTGCTGTACTAAGCTTTGACATATGACCATAGTAGCTCAGTATGTTGGCAAGGAATTTGGGTAATGTCTCTGATGTATCCTCCTCGCTGTGTCTCAATTCACTTAAAATCTGTTGAATCTATAGTTCAGGATCCGTTTGATGTTCTCTAGTTTACATAAAGCTGCAGGCCTTTCAATGCAATGGAAGAAGCAAAGGATAGTAGTTAAATCATAATCCCATTTGTGAGTAGGTATTCAAGATGATAAATAACATCTGTCTTCTGATGGCTCAGCATATTATTTAGAAGCATGCGTCACCATATTTTCTCCCAGGGAAAAAAGAATTATTTTAAGTTAATCCACTTTCTTAAAAAATGAAAATAATTTATTATATTTTTCCTCTTATCTTCAGCTTACTTTTTGTTACTTATTTCAGTTCATCTTTACTGATGCCTCCTCTGTATTTCAGGGATGCTTGAGTGCTGGTTAGAACTGAAGTTCAAAGTGCAGTAGCAGCAAGTCCTGACAGTGTATCAGTGTTAAGGCCCCCATACACTAGGGCGACTTGTCCTAAGGACAAGTCAGCCCCGATTTCCCCTGAGCTTCCCTGGCAGCTCCCCGGGGGAGCTTGATAAGATTTGGCACTTGATGTGCCATTTTTTTACATGTGAATTACTTGGACAGATTAGTATCCCCCAGGAACGCAGTAGTAGTGGCCCACACTTAGGGAGAGTGAATCATCAAGTCCATTATCTGCATGTAGTGCGTACAGTTGCTCTCATAACTGTGAAGAGAGTCTTGCTCTCAGCTTCATGAAGGTGGTCATGGAGGACAACAGCCTCATTGGACTTTAGTCCTGCTGAATCCTCCGCCTGTTGCTGTCTGAGCTCAAACCAGCCATTGGTACTTCCAGGAAATGGGCCTACTTAAAATTGTCATTTTTTTTAGAGCTATTCTAATTGACAAAGAAAATAAAGAAAAATTACCATAGTCAGACCCTATTGCCATCTAACACTAAATAGTCAAGCAGGTTGCCCCCAGAAATCCCATTGCTGATAGACTAGTGAAATCTATATTGATTTGGGAAAAATGCATTTATCATTTGCATGTGCTAATGGGGGGTGATCGTCATTTAGAATTATAGGAAGGTACACATACTTTTTCTCCTCAGGAAGCCCTTGAGTTCTCTTGGTGTGCTAGGAGCCAATCCATAGCCTTGTACTTTCAATGAGAAGCATTTTGCTCCTTCTAATTGCAATTTTTGCAGCAAAGTGCCCTTGCGGGCTTTGTTTATTTCATGATCGGCCCAGGAAGCTAGCGTACATCATGAAAACTCGTTGATGAGTGGGCTTTAGCTACGCTTTTGGCCCTGTATTTTAACCTTAGTGAACTTATTTTGTCATAGTAATTAATGCTGGAAATACAGTTTTGAACATTAATGTGGCAATGAAGGAACGTTGGTGTTGGTACTGTGGGCTCTCTTACAGAGCCATTTTGTTCACATATTTGTATGACCATGGGGTAACTTTCATGAGTGTGATTTATTTTTCAGAGAAATCCCTGGAAACCAGTCAGTGAGCTGGGAGGAGAAGTGCACCCCGAGCAGAGCAGGTTCAAGAAAAGTGATAGCAACTCTCGACTCGGAGACCCTTCGCCATGTGTATGGAGAGCTGAACATAGAAATATTGAGTGCAGACTATTAATGAAGAAGTTCTGCTATTAGGGTTTTACTTAGAAACTCATTACTACTATTACTGTTATAACACATCTATATACAATTACAGGGTCTGAAATCCTCAATGAATTATGAATTCATAATATTATACATTTATATTATGAAGCATATTTCCACTGGGAATATGTCCCTGTTCCTCTAACTTTTTATTACTAAAACAACTTGGGGACGAAGTACTGCTGGGCATGGTCAAGTCCCATTGCCAATACTGGAATTCTCTGTACATTTGTTGGGATCACTGCCATGCCATTTAGGTTAAAACTGCACTGGGCATCATTGACAGATGGAGGTCCTACTGGCTAGTTTGTATGTACAGGCTAGTGTAGGCCATCCATACAGTGGTGGGTTTCCCACTAGGCATGTGAGGTATGTGTCTGTAAACAGTTAAATCAAATTTTTCCTAAAAATTACTTTTGTAGGAAAACCTTGCAACCTAGACACACAGGAGTAACAGTGAGTTCAGAAATACCGTTCTAGAATATTGTTTCATTGTACAATGTATAACGTCATAGGATGTGAGAACAGATAAATAAACAGCACATTAAACTTTATGCTCATTGGGAGTAAGGGACAAAATATGCACGGGTGAGGTATAGCGTGCTAATAGTCAGGATTCCAACATTTATTAGTCCGATTTAGACAGCAGGGCGAGCGCAACAAAGCCTCTTGCAGGCTTGCTGAGCTCACCATGCTGCGGGCTCGGTGCTCACTACGCTCGCCACCTATTCTATTCTCTCTCTATAAGGGTCGTGAGGGAGAATAGTAGATGTCAGTCGGGATCCTAACTGTCAGGGTTTAAACTGTCGGGATTCATACGCCGGTGTAATTACTGTTGGAATCCCGACTGTCAGGAGTCATCCAGCACCCAAATGCACCTATCACTCTTAAAGTCATGTGGAAATGGGAATACGATATGTTCCCCATGCAGCAAGCCTCATTTATGCCAAAATGCAAGTATCTAGCAGTGGGTCAGCTTTCTGTTAATCAGTGAATTAATAATGAATTCTTCTTCAAATACAGTAGTCTAAAATATTTTTCTGAAAACTTTTATGTAACCTTTAGCAGTTTTTATATTCATGCATTAGTGACAGTGCTCTGGGTTTTTATTGGAAATAGTAACTTTTTCATTTGCTTTTAACTATTTTATATGCCTTTTAACAGCACTAATAAAGAATACTTCAGTACACTTACTTGGTACAGTTTGATTTTTCTTTATGAATGCTATTGCTCTTTAGTTTTGTCAATGGAAAATACTATCACAAAATCAAATCATCTATATAAATGTCAAGTATCCCTTTGCCTGTCTCCGAAACACTGCCATCTGTTGGCAGCGGTGAAACTTCATCTCTTTCTCTCTCACACATGCACAAACACAGAGGCAATCACAAGGGAACAGATTAGCTTTCAGATTAGCTTTCATAGAAGAGAGTGTCCTTATGGGGGTGCACCTCCGAAAGAATAATAAAATATAACCTTTATTAGTACATTCTAAAAGGCTGCAAAAATATTAAAAAGTACATTAAACATACAAAGGTGGGGTTACACACATTAAAACAAAGGTGGCAGGCAGATGTTGCTTTAATAATGATTAATTGTTCACGTATTGTGATTGTAGTGTGTGGCTACACGGATCTGTTGCGGTAGATCGTGATCTGCAAGAGATCCAATCTGTCCCTGCTAGCAGAACCTTATAGTGGGTGCCATGAGGGACTGGGTCAGCAGACCTCTAGTCGCTCAGAATGTCAAAAAAACCCAGAGCGTGACAGAATGTATAATCTCTGGCGGTGTAAATAACACTGGCACTTGATTATGGGGCACTGTGCATAATAAATCACAGTCACCAAGTAGCTTATGACAGGTCTTACTATTACGGGGTGTCTTCTCTGTGTATATACCAGAGGGACCTCAACCCTGAAAAACCAATGAACAGTGATAATAAAATCTGCTACTGGTGGAGTCACTGGAGTAGGTTGTCTCCCTGTATAGAAATAAGAGAGACCACAACCCCCAGAGATCACCAAAAAGGTGGGGTGTCAGTAGGTGTAAGAGACCCAGGTACAGGGTGTTCTTACTGGAGCACGCATGTGAGTTCGAGCCCTTATAAGGGCTTCCAAGACATCACACTGTAGATACACATAATCAAAATGCAGTATAAGAAAAATAACAAAACAGCAACAAACTGCCTGCGCACCGCTAGCCGGCATGCGCTTTGCAGTTAAGCTTTTTTAGGGCCAGGGCCCCCCTTGTGTACATGTAGCACACAAATTCTGGGCAGTTTATTTGTAACTGCAATTTTGAGATGTCCGACTAATGCATTCTAATAATGAACATTGACATTGTAGAAGTGCAATTGAATAAACTAAGCATTGACTACACAATGTGCATGCTGAAACAACAATATCTAGTGCTTAGATTTGTATTGACCCCATGAATATCAAATTGTAAATTTAAATGTAATTTAAAAATGTACAGTATGTGCTTAATGTCACACAGAAGGTGTGATAATTGAGCACTCAGATCCACATATGTACTGTAGGACTTAGTAGGAAAATCTGCTGCCAATGGACATGTGCAGCAGCTCCATTCTACCCTTTATACTGTGTGTAGTGGCCACTGGCCAGGCTGTGGGGAAGGGGTTATCAAGCAACTGGACCCCCCCTTCTCCCTGCAGCATTACCTGCATTCTGCAGGAGACTCCCTGAAATAGCAGCAATCTCCCTCTCTCCCTCATTAGTCTAGCAATCTCCCTCATTTCACATAGCCCACATTACACTGTTAAATTTTTGGGGAATTTACCTTTACATTAAATAATCAGGGCCATTTCCAAGCACTTTAGAGAGTATAGTATCTCTTCCTATCTGCTTTGGGACTCATCTACCTTTGTATATAATTTATTTTAAAAGATTTCTCTCAGATGTAGCAATACACACCAATGATTCTAGGTGCCACGTTTACAATCTCTTTCCATATTTCCACCATATATGGAACTCAACACGGCCTTTGGGTGGAGCATGACGTGCCCCCTCAGTGGGCCACTGTGGCAAAATTCTACTACCAACTATAATGACCCTGAAATTAGTTTTCAAAAGTACGCAAGTATGATTTACATATGACCAATTTAAAAGCATGATACTACTTATAACAGATTGAATAAAGAAAATGATTGACAAAACATAGGGCCTTATTCTGTTTGGTTCTTTGGGATGCGCGTTCTTTCGGAAATGACCGAACGCCACGCACGGCGGACATTCTAAGAACACACGCCCACAGGTCGTCCGCATCCGTTCGGACGGATTCTCTAAGAAGAGGGAGTGTTCAGACTGCATCCAAATGTGCGTGGGCGGTAGGAACTCAAAGAATCTGCACTGTCTTACTGCGTCCGAACGGACGGGAAGCTGACCGTACGCATCGAGTTGGTGTATTTCCGCAAACCTCTCTCTTTGGTTAACAGAGTTATGTCCATTGCTTGCAGTTTAAATGTGGGTCAGATAGCAACAATCCAGTTGTGTTTTCAACATATATTCTAGTATTTTTTAATGGCCCATTTAGCCAGCAATGCTTCCAATTGAACCTGTGAAAAGAGTGTAATTAATCACTAATGAGTAGAGGAGTGGATTGTATTGTGCTCAGCTGCGAGTGTTTAAGGTGCGGGCGTACTAATTGGGCCATCCTAATGCCTAGCGCATGAACGAGTGCTCTCCGAGAACTGATACTTGCTTATGGACTGGCAAATTTCTGCCGTGTTGGTTCGCTCGCACTGGGTGTCCGGTCCAAATGCACACCTACCACTGTTCGTGCACTCCCATGTGTACGCCCAGATTTACACCCAGTTTTGCCCACTTTGAAACCGCGCCCTTGTGTACGCCCACATGAGGACCATATTATGCCCATATTTCCTGAGGGAGTCCGGTGCACATTTGTAGACGGTATTGCTGAGAACGAGTGCGAAGACACTGCATTGCACATGCGCATTGCTTTGCCTACACATGCGTAGATAGCTAAAAAGCGCCCTCCAAAAGAATTCTGTACGGACCGCACCAAACAGAATAACGCCCATAGTTATCTTACCGCAACTTCAAAACACCATTTTTTTAAATGAAATTATCTTTGAAGAGGTTTCTTTGGTCTTTTTCAGTTGTTCTACAGAAAGGTGTATGCATGTAGATTTATCAATGATTGAAGATAAGACAACTGTTATTTAGACCTTTTTTTTTAAATTCTATTTGTTCTTACATTCCCGAGTTCCCAAAAGGTTGACATATGGTTCTGAATATCGATAATAGGTTCTGAATATCGATAATAGCATGGTGTACTATGAGGCCCTACTCAAACCAGATCATGAGCATTCTTAGGGGGGTATGCAATACCCCCCTAAGAATGCTCATTGAAGAAGCAGATCGACAGAATGGCTCCCGTTTTGCATTGAAGAAGCAGATCGAAGCAGATCGACAGAATGGCTCCCGTTTTGCCGAGAACAGTCGGGAATTGTCACGATCTTGACAATCCGACAATCTTGACAATCCAAGGCCATTTATGTGGACCTGCCCTTTTTTCACCAATCGGCAGGTGGGACATTGAATCCCTCCTGGCGATTTGTGGTTGAGCAAAACAAAAATGGGCCAGGGTCATGGCTGTCGGGGCGTAACGACAGTCGTGACCCGGGATTGAATACCCCCTTAAGTCTCATGCTTAACCATTTAATTGTTGATTGTAAAACCTAGAAATACGAGGGTGGATCAATAAGTACCTGTGTTTGAAGACAGGTGGCGTAGTTACAGAAACAATTTGGAAGAGCAAAACTCAACTCAAAAATGAAAACTGGGAAATGGTTTTGGTACCAACACATGCAGGAAATCAGATCTGATATCATTGACAACTAGAGGGCCTAAAATAAATGGACGAGACTTACAGTTTTGGACCTGATGGGCAGAAATTCTTTGTTTTTGCTTATCATATGTCACAACTCACAGATGGATTGTGGATGCTTGCCCATACTTTAGGAGGGCTAAGACCCAGAACAGAGGCATAGAGTAAAACTTGCTGTTGGTATTCATGAGGGAGGATTGTGCTTAAAGCTGTGTACGTACGGAGGCGATATATTGCTCAGTGTCTCCTTTTCATCAGCGACCAGAGATGGTTGCTATGAAAGGGAACCTCTGCCAGGGGAGCCATAATTCAGGTGGGTCCTCAATCACCAGAAAATGTATATCTTAGCCTACAGGTAAACGTGAAATCAGTAATTTCAGTGTCAGTAAAATCATAAAGCAGGTAAGCCATATTACAAGTAATTTGGTATACAGTGGCTAGAAAAAAGTTATTTATTAATATGTGTAATATGAATTGTCTGATTCTCACACCACATCCCAGAGTAACAACCTGACTTACTAAGATGTCTAATCTTCCTCAATGCTGGAGTCTGAAGCAATTGTCACTGCCTGTTTATTTCATCCACCCTCACTCATTCACCAGAAGCGCATGGAGAACTCTATGGGGGTGGTAGGAGTAGGGGAGGGTTTGTAGTGCCAGAAGGTACCAAAGAGACCATGCAATTGGGGTAATAGTCATGGCTAATGCATTTGGACTGATGATTTAAGTAGCAGTGGTGTCAGTATAAGAACAAGTCACGGGCCCACCCTTTTCTCATTTTTTTTTCATTTCCTGGTATAAATGGATTTGCATGCAATTTGGCTGCAGTTGTACTAACAATAAATGTATGTATCTATGTACAGATATTTACCCATACTGAGTTGTGGTCATCCATTCATTTCCATGCGTCATGATTAGCAGTAGGCATCTACACCAGCCCTATACCTGAAGCAAGACATATTAATGTACAAGCAACTCGGCACTGCCCAGAAATATGACCACTACACATATATTAGACATGTTCGGTTCAGTTTTCCTGAAATATGCAAACCATTGTATGTGCTATGTGCTTATCAAAGGGTATTTACACAACAGGAAGATTGTCTCCCAAGCATCCAAGGGTTAACTGGAACCTCTGTCTGATCGCTTCCTATCTTAGTAGTCACCCATCCAATGTTTATTTGTCTTGTGGGTACATAAAGTATTCACTCCTCTAGTGTAATGGCTCTGAATTTTAAATGTACACAAACCACATATAAGACAAAAACAATAGTAAAAAAGTAATTACTTTTATCCGCAGAGCAAAACAGAGAAAGTGCCGGTGCAGTGCAATGTGTTGTGTCACTTATACCCACTAATATGGAGCTGGACTTCATCAGGAGGATACAGCCTATTGGACAGAACCAATATTTATAGCACAAAAAACGAATTGCTATTGCCTGCTATGGCATGTATGGTATTCTTTACGTAGGTATCAATAGTTATTGATTTGAAAATAATCCAAATCAGAACCAAAAACTGAATCCAAACCAAAACTTGAGGGTGGTTTTGCCATACCTTGATTAAATAGACCCAAAACATGGGGGTCACATATAGCTTTAAAATAAATGACAAGCCCTCACTAACCCTAACATACAGATGGAGCCACTCCATGCGATATGTCCGCTGTGCACCAAGAATGAGGCCCGCGCGCACGAGATGCACACGTTCCCCATTTGCGGCAATGGGGCGCACAAGTGTGTGAGATGCTCGCGCATCCCAGGCCCCGCTGTCCGACAGCTTTTTGTGATATGGCCAGCTGGCGGACTGAAGGAGAACAGCTCAATCTGTACATGTGGACGCCCCATTACCACACATCTATGGCCACTCAGCTGCACAAATCCAAAAATGGACTGTGATCTAATTTTCTTACACAAGTACCACGCTTGGAGAGCCGAGGGACCTTTGCTGTAAAGCAAAATGGCCAGATTAGCTCTCAGTTCCTATTAAAGTGAAGCTTTCAGGCTTCCTTTTGGGACCTTACTGCCAACATACCACTTCTACCTGCATGAGCAGGAGTACTAATGGAGTAGAACAAGAAGAAGAAACATTTATTGTCATTAACAATACACTACAACAATGCACTGTCAACGAAAATGACATACAAGTACTTGCACAAGAAAAGAAGCACCAAAAAAAACATTACCCATTTCAGTGTTTGTTGTTTAGCATACGAACAGCAGTTGGAAAAAACTGTTTAGCATGTGCTTTGTACGTGTTGGGACACTACGGAGCCATTTTTTCGATGGCAAAATATCAAAAACCTCATAATTTGGATTACTTGGGTCTTGTAAAATACAATTAGCTTTCTTCAACACTCTATTGTTATACAATTCTCGGGTGCGTGGCAAAGACACCCCAATAATTTTTTCTTAAGAAGAAGAGGTGTTGTTGGGCCTTCATAATCATAGAGCTGCAATTTAGAGACCAGGTTAAGTCATCAGAGATGTATAAACCTAAAAATTAAAAAAAAAACACCCCCTCAATAGGCATACCTTCCATGAATATGGGAAGTACTGGCCTACCACAAAGTCGCCTAAAATCTATTATCATCTCCTTGGTTTTATTTGTGTTTAGGAGCAAGCCATTTTGTTTACTCCATACAAGTAGTCTAGAGACCTCAAACCTATATGCTGCCTCATCGTTTTCGGTTATCAGGCCAACCACAACGGAATCGTCCGCAAACTTCACTATGGGCAGTATTCAATGAGAAAAGTTCTCCGTGTTTTATGGAGAATTTGTGCTTTGTTCGCCTTGGACGGAGCATTTTGCTCTCCAAAAGCGAGCAACCCTATTCAATGTGAAATATTCTCCGTCTTTCTAAGTGATTTTCTCTGTCTCTCTCCGTCTCTCTCCGTGTAGCAATTCTCCATCTTTTGATGGAGATCTGGAATGTGAACTTTTAAACTAAAAGGGTTTTTTTTTTAATTTTGGTGTAAAGAAATCAGGTTTTTTTTTCTGTGAAGGGGCATGTTATTTTTATTCATGTGCTTATAGCACATGAATATATATTTAATTTAAAAAAAAAAAAAAATTTTTAATTTTTTTTTTTTTTTTTTTTAAATAAGGGAAGCCAGCAGGGGGCCGGAGCGCTCGAGCCGCTCATTAGATATTCATATATTCACTGCACCCGATCGTTAATATGCACGATCGGGTGCAGGGAATACTGGGTCCCCCGCTGGCTATAGGGGGGGGGCAGCCTGTGCTGCCTGGGTCCAGGGGAGCCCCCCTACCCTCCACATTCCTCTGGAGCAGCCAGGGAGACTTTAATCTCTCTTCCGTCCCCCGGCTCCCTGAAAGCTCCCTGCTGCGGACTCTCGTCCGCTACAGGGGTTAAGACTCGCCGCGAGTGGCGGCGAGCATCAGCCACATTGAATAGTGGGAGCAGGAGGCTCCGGAACACGGAGAATCTCCGCTAAAACACGGAGAGTGCATGGAGAGCGAAATAAAACGCTCTCCATGCACGGAGAACTTTCACATTGAATACTGCCCTATCTTTACAGATTTTGAAACACATAATCATATGTAAACAAGGAATATAACAGCGGACTCAAAATGCATCCCTGTGGCACGCCTGTACTAAACATAACCTCACCCGAGGTGAGTTTACCAAGTTTTACTACTTGTGGTCTATCAGCAGAACTAAAATCCACAAATAAAATCCTAACATATGAATGAGTAGCTGCTTTGGTTTGCCCTCACCACTTTTATGGAGGGAGGAGCTTCAATCAGGGAGGGTCTGCAACCTGCATATTGGGCACAGCAAAGCCCAAACCCCCTTGAGGGTTGAAAACCACCCTGCATTAGGGCATGGGTCTTCAAACTGCGGCCCTCCAGATGTTGTGAAACTACAAATCCTAGCATGCCTTGCCATAGTTTTAACACGCCCTTATAGCAAAACTGTGGCAAGGCATGCTGGGATTTGTAGTTTCACAACATCTGGAGGGCCGCAGTTTGAAGACCCATGTCTTAGGGTATTAGCAAATCCTATAAGTATAGTCAACATCAATACCATTCCTGCAAGAGATGTGATAGGTCAGACCTAAGTCTCATTGTGAATCAGGATTGGAGGATTGTTTTCATTAACCGTCTCTATCTAATGTCCAACCTGATGGAAGTTGATCAATAATATCAAAGAAGAATGGATGTTTTACTCTTGAATTTATAAATATATTACAATTTAGGTGTAAGATCCGGTATCTCTAGATAATATTAATGATATAGGTGTGTGTAATACTTTTGAAAAATGTAAAAGAGTCTTCTAATGTGGTCAGGATCATTACTGCTGTGCCTGCGAGTAAATTGTATTACATATTGGGGAAACTTCTATAACAAATTAAAAAGTCCATCACAATAAGGACCAGTGTCAGATCCAGAGGGGGGTTTGCTGCAGAACAGTTCAAAATTCAAATAGGGGAGCCACACCCACTGCCACCAACTGCCATCCAAAACTGTATCACTGGCAGTTGGTTTGGTTCTCCTTTTTGAATTTTGAACTGTGCTGCAGCTCCTCTGGAGTCGCCACTGGTAAGGACTGATAATGATCATTGCATGTAATACATACAGTAGGCCGCTTACATTTGAGAGGAGCATAGGAGCTTGTACTAACTCAAAACTAAATCACAGAGTAAAAATAAAGTCATCCAGCATTTGTGGGCTACATGCAAAAGTAGCTGGTATCTATCTTGTATTACTGTTCGTGATGATGTTAACAATCACAAATTTTGACACGGCCAAAACATCAAACTCGGACATTATCCCATATGCCCAAGTATGTATGTATAATTTACAAATTACTTAAATGCTTTGTGTAATGCAAATATTGTTAGTATGTTCTGTGCTAGCCATACAAGAAAATCCCGTTTATCCTGAGACACAGGATCAGTACCCGAGGATGCACAAAGCCCATCTGCTCAGCATGTACTGCGGGATCTCTCCCGGTTCACATCAGGATGTATATGTGCACTTACAGCCCAATAACAACCCAATGGATTTTGGCTGGGTAATAATTCAGTACCAGGCGTTTGTGAAATCAGGTTAATTGCCTGATCTTGCTGCTAATATTGCAGAGTGTGTTGCCAGGTTTACTGGCACTCAGATATGCCTAAATTGGGGCCCTGACACTTCCCTTCTGAAATTTTTCATGGCTCCATGCTACTGTATTACCAGCTGCAATCTAAGACTGGAGAGAAAGCTTCCTAATTGACATGAGCAGTTGCAGCCGACTGGCCAGCAGGGATTAGGTGAAGTTCTAATACACACACAGGTTAAAACGGTTACATTTGTTTTCCACTTTATCTGTCTGCTAGTCAGCAAGGATGAGGAGTTACAGTGTACCAGTGCTGTGGGCTCTGGAGAAAGCTGAATAGGAAATCAATGAAATTTCTCTGTTCAATTAGGTTCATTGTGATGCAGAACCACCTCTTCACCTTACTGGGCCTGCAAAAGATCAGTGTGGAAATTACTATCTTTCATTAGCACCAGCATTTTGTGTGGTCAAATGAGACTATGAGATAGTGGAACTATTCAACTGAAAAAATGTGAATGATCCTAAGTAATGGTATCCATTCATTGAGATGATTAGCATAACATAGATATATATTCAAGGACATTTTCCAGTATTTTTGTTTTTTGTTCTTTTAACATTTATTCCTGTAAATACTTATATACTAGTGTAGTGGTGGTGTGTGAATTATCCCACTGGCAATAGGGGGGATTCAGGTTGACATGTAGCGCTGCAAAGTTTGCAGCGCTGCATGTTATTTTAAGCCCTCCTGCCATTTGCACATGCTGCTGCCCCCCCCCCCTTTGCAGGGTGAATTTGCATAAACATCCATTCACAGCCTATGAGGAAACACCTACATCATTCGATGATTGCCGACCATTGAATGATATGGTGCGCACACGCAAATCTAAGAGAATGCCCAGCGTTTCATGGGAACACCCATGAAATGCTGGGAATTCCCATGGGCACGACTACCCCCCATCTCCCCATTCCCCCCCCCCCTTCCCCCACCCCACCCACCCACACTGTTGGGTGCAACTGGCCAGCGAATACTCTATTCGCAGTAAAGAAACATTACGCACCCATGCACATTGACCAGAATAAGGTCCAATGTCTAGGTAGACAGTCAATAGATCGACACCAAAAGTTCAACATGCACTAAGTTGACATTGACAAAAGGTCAACACAAACAAAAACTCATCATGACAATGATTGCCGCATGAAAAGGTTGACGTTTTATGTAAATCAAAATATTATAGATATAGTCAAAGTACTTACATGGATATGTAATAGGAAATATCACAGCTAGGATGAGAGTTTTTACGATGACAAAGTCTCACACATAGAACATTTGTAACTCAGTCATAGAGACTTATGGTACATACACAGGGGCAATTAAAGCCCCATTTCAAATCGATCTGACTAGATTGTTTACAACCGAAGCATGGATCACTGGCAGCGGCGTTTCGCAGTCCTGCACGTTGCTACCGCCTCACTAGATATAGATAGATATAGATACTGAGTGCCAATGTTCTCTCTAAAGAGAACACTGGCTGTGACAGATCACTCAGCACACATTGCTGGTGCATCGCTCTGTGCTGAGCAATCTGTGCTGAGCTGCATCACTACACAGATGCTCAGTCACCCCGATGCATTACAGATATATACTATACATGGCTATACTACAGTCACACATGTCAACCATATCAACAATATCAATAATATTAAGAAATATTAATATTAATATTAAGAAATGAATGGTTAACGAGGTGGTTTGCGCACAGCGAAAGCACAGACTGAGTTGAACTTGTCAAAACAAAAAAGTTTAGAATGGAAAAAAAGTATAAAAAAAATGTTAAAACTTTAGGCACTAATAATAAAAAACATATACATTGTTTTGCAATAATTTTCCTTTCTTAATACCGTCCTCAGCAGGTGACAACAGAACAAGTAGGTGACAACAGAACAAGTAGGTGACAACAGAACAAGTAGGTGATAACAGAATAAGTTGTGCTGCAGTACAAATGCTACCACATAACTTGTTAATTAGCTTCCTGTGATAGCACTTCTGGAACCCATTGATGTGTAGAGCAAAGCTATAGGCTGGATGTGGTCATGAGCGGCAGTAAAAGGCCCCCATCCACTACTGCAAGCTATTGCATGCGTACCTTGCATGGGCTAACCCAGCCAATATCCTGTCAGGGAGCCACCAGGCTCCCGGGAGGCAGGATCACAAATGATACACCGTCTGTGCTCCTTTTGCATATGATGTATCATATATGATGCCATTGACTGCTACAGGATACAACAAATCCATGTGGCAGCCATGGCGATATCTGGATCCAAACCAATGCCATAAGAGTGGGCATCAGTTCGGATTCAAAGGTAAAACACATACGATATGGCACTTTTTACAGGATTATGGATCCCAATGGGTCAAAATAATGTAAAAAAGGGCCAAATCATATAAGAACAACAAAAAAAAGAAATATAGAAAACAGCGATCTTTGGAGATGAATTTTTGTTTAATTTTTATATATACAGTCTTGGGGGATGGCGGCACTCCAATAAAATATGTCCACACTCTGGTAGAAAACCAACGTTTCTGGGCTATTGCAGCCCCTTTATCAAGGTGCAACGAAGAACGTGCAATAGCCCAGAAACGTTGGTTTCCTACCAGAGTGTGGACAGTTTTTATTGGAGTGCCACCATCCCCCAAGACTGTATGTACAGCAGCGTCAGTGCTGCATATTGGAGGGCACCCATTTACCACCATACACGAATATTGACGAGTTAGCCACAGTGGGAGTGCCACTCACGAACTGTATATATGCTGCTCTCCTTAGGTGTGAGGCCAAATGGATACACCGTTTAAATGTGATCCATCCTAAAGGCCTGAACGAGATGGTACCCCTGTCATGCTTTTCCTA
Organism: Crinia signifera; assembly: GCF_055691185.1. Lineage (NCBI taxonomy): Eukaryota > Metazoa > Chordata > Amphibia > Anura > Myobatrachidae > Crinia > Crinia signifera. Next base: position 124,411,429 of record NC_139221.1, read on the forward strand.
AATGCCTGCTAGTAATCTATCTGTGTCATACTTTAGTGTAACTGTTTTATTCTTGGATAATTTGTTTATTTATGTATGTGTGGTCTTTACGTGCAGCATGTGTTTATTTACATGTGTCTTGTACATATTTCTGTTCATAATATATATTTTTATGTCTTATTTACAGTATAATCATGATATATTGTTTGTGCTGCGCTTTTTTGTGATTTAAATATTCTATGCACTGTTTATCTGGTGTTAATTGTTTGTATTATTGTTGTCATGGTTACAGGACGCGTACGCCCCGACTGGTGCCCCGTCAGCGCAGAGTGGACGGACGCACTGACGCGATGACGTCATCACAGCATGCCGGCTGCGTGATGACGCCGCAGATGAGCGACGCATGACGATGGCGCGACGGAGGACGCTGCGGGACGCAACAGCACCTGTCTAATCAACTAGGTATAAAGGTAAGCTTCTGTCTCTGTATTTTTGTATCCTGACGAAAATTCGAATAAGAATTGAAACGTTGATGTGACCACTGCCTCTGTGTGCTTATTGGGGGAACCGAGTGCCACCTGTTGGAATTTATATATATATATATATATATATATATATATATATATATATATATATATATATATGTATATATATATTGAATTCACAATAATGTATTAAATCCAGCCATTCTGTACATAAAAAATGCACAGAAAGATCCTTAGTTACTGCAATAATCAGATTGGCATTGCTATACTGCTTCCTTGTTGTCAAACCTAATAGATTAAGATATCAGACAAGACTGACATTTTTCTCCCGGCTCTTTCCCAGCTGAAATATTTAGATTACTACTATTTGCAATGATTAGTACAGTACAGTTCACGTACTTACACTGTCTGCCAACAGATTGCAGAGTTTCGGAGACTCAAAGACACTAGACACACACACACACACACACAAATACTATATATACAGCTTTTCAATTGGTATTTAAAACATTGGGCAGACTTGCTGGAATCTCACCAATGGCTGCATTTTTCAGGCTGTTATGTTCCCGCCCCAGTACATCGAATGAATTAGGATTCATTTTCCAATTTGATTGATTTTCTCATTCTCATTCCCATATACAGTATGTTACATTGAGTCACTAAATGCGATTTTGCACATGGAAAGCAGCAGTCAGCATCTCCCTCCCTATCTCAGCAAGCCAACGTGTAGATCATATTATGAAAGCCTACAATACTATACATGTATACTTCACCTTCAGGAGTTGACTGATGCAATGTACCTCTGGGATATGTGTCATATGGAAACACCATTCTACTTCCCCATCTGCTCCTATAGCTACTGTGTGTATCCTATGTCTTTCTGCCAAAGCTGGGATTTGTCTCTGTGTGCTAGTTAAACTGGTCCCCTTGGCATAATGTAGGATTGCAGTTTTTGCCAATGTTTCCTTCAAAGTTTATAACAATGCAACAATGTGGGTAGAGCCTGAAAGATGTAGGATGTATGAAACGCATTGTATCTCATACCACTTTCACATTGCAAAAACCTGCTTTCAACCCGTTTTTCTAAACGTGTCTTAAAACTGGTCAAAAGCCAGTTAAACCCCTTTCATATTGCATGGTGTAAAGGTATATTGCAGTTTAAATACCGTTTTGTACCTTTCAGATTCAACCCGTTTCACCCATAGAAAGCCATACAATGTCATTTTAAATGTTCTTTTCCTGCTTGTGGGCGGGGATCAAGTGTTGTTATCATTTGTAGCAAATACCGTTTCTGAGCTGTTCAGACTGCAGGGAAAACGGCTCAGAAACGTGTAGGATCCTGCTTTTAACACGTGTCAAAATACCGGTTTTCTGTAACCGGTAAATTGACAATGTAGCTTTCACATTGCAGCTGGAACCATTTTAAAGCACTAAAAAAACGGCAATATACCGTGTTAGAGCTGCAATGTGAAAGGGGTATTAGATACATACATGGATAGGAGTTTTCATAATAGGGACAGGATCCCCACACTACCAGTAGGGGGACTCTGGGCCTGTTTCAGACATGGGCGCTGGGCTGTGAATCTTCGCAGCCCAGAAATCAGGTAAATGCCGCCCTGCCAGATACCACCCCCTTGCAGCCGTGCAAATGCATTCTGTTTATAGTGTACACACCATTTTATTTATTTATTTATCAAACAGATTTCCCCTTGATCGCAGTTTTCCGGGGCACTTCTAGAAAACACTAGGGTGCTGTCCACAAACAGCCGCTGTCAATCACCTTGCTGGCTTCATTCGCAGGAGGACCCTGCGCATGTACACTGCATACTGTGGACATGTGTGGTCGTTCGATAATTGCTTGAGGTGCAAATGCAAAACCCAGCAACTGGGTCTGGATCAGGCTGAGCAGCGGCAGTCTCCTTTTTCTCCTCGTCCTTGTTGCTGCACTGCTATATAGAGCCTGCTGATTGCCACCCCCTCCCTCCTTTACTGCTACCACCCTTCTGCACACTGGGCCCTAAGGTGTTAATATGCCCATACCTAGATATACACAGAAATACAGTGCGCAGTGCACCATGACTTCACAAAAGCGTCTGGCATCTATTTTCACTCTTCAGTGAAGGATATTTGTGATTTGTAAACATTATTAAGACAAGATTTATTGTAGTCATATGTATCTTTATTTGTATCTAAATAATGGATCTGTAACTGTTTGCAATTAATCTTTAACTTGTCTGTTGCTATCTGCTGCAGAAATGGCATATATTTATGAGCTGAAAACTGCAGCTGACTGTTATCAGAGGAGTTGTAGTGGTCTGAACACTTCTAACCATACACTTTGGCCCTGATTCTAATTACATCGGTCCCCCGCGTGTTTGCACAGGGGACCGATGTTTCTGCCCTGCACATGGGCATATCTTTATATGCACATTTGCAGGGCTTCTGTGTGGGTGCCTCCGCTGACCTGCACTGTCGGCTTGACACTCGCACAGGGAGGGGGTGGGGTTGGCAGCGCTCCGACATGGGAAGACCCGGCATTTCAAGGGCGTCCCCATGTTAATGCAGCCGTGACAATATAGTCAGGATTTTACTGTATGAGAAGCAAATGAGGGGGGGCATTAACGGCATGTGAGAGCGTGCATCGTTAATGATATAGTGCGTACACATTAGCCGATATGCAAAATAATATCCTTAATGATATCGTTATGCAGATTGTTAATGATTATCACATAATGTGTGCGTACCTTAATGGAATAAAGAGTTTTAACACTTTGTTACATTAGTGTTACAGTGTTGGTTTGCCTTTTAAATGGTTGCCACTGTAAAACACTGGCCAGACCCGCCAGGATCTCACAATGGGAACGATTCAGGATCACTCGCAGTTATCTGAATTCGGCCATTTCTGGGCATGTGCAAACACCGACAGCAACACACTCACGGGCTGTTTGCAGTGGGGAAGGAGGACCAGAGGTGGACTGGGAGTGGTGACGTTTCTGGACCATGAGAATGCCCAGCATTTTATGGATGCCCCCATGAACATGTTGGGCATTCCCATGGGTACACAGATGGGCCAATGCCACCCGCCTGCCGCGTCTTCATCCCGGCGCTTGCAAATAAAAGTCAGTTGAAACTGACTTCTATTTGCGAAGGCAGGAGAAATCATTAGATGGTCAGCAACCATGAAATGGTATCACCCTCTAGCGGGTCATGCAAGGTAATGTGTTCTCATACACATTCTCCTCGCATGTTTCCAAGGAGATTCGGCGGCGGGGGGCGGTTGTTCGGCCAGGCAGTAGGCAGCATCTCAGGTGCTCAGTAAGCTGTGATGTTCGCAGCTTACCGAGCCACCCTGAATGAGGGCCAATATCTGCAAGTTGCAATCTATTACATTTACACACTGGTATTTTAATTTCAATTGCACAGCATAGAAATAGATAAATGCACTCCAACCTGCCTGGAAAGGTTAGGAAATTGTGGGGAGATTAATAGCTCCACACTGCAGTCCCTGCTGAGAATTACGGGAGGTTCAGCATGCTGTATTACATAGCTGAACATAGAACTCATCTCTGGTATCTCCTGTATTGATTCTTTCTCCTCTATACTAAAATATATGCAATTATGCCTGATCCACACATAGTTTAAGGCTTAATAAATAGTAAAAAAAAAAAAATGATGCTCTCATCGTAGTTCTATTCACAAAGTCTGCAACATGTTGTTTATAAGAATTACAATTACAGGGTGGAAATCCATCTCACAAAATATTGAAGCTAAAACTCAAAAATGGTAATTCATTGCTTCGCAGAAAAGTTTCCTGTTGCACCACAAAATGTGATTGTCCAATATTCCACTGCAGATCTGCTGATCACTTCATAAATTAAAAGCTGGCTCTTGGATTTAAAAGTAAAATGCAATCAGAATAATATTATTAAGAAAAACATGACATCACTATTATCTAGGTCATTGTTTTGCTGCTATTATTAAGAATAATCATTATAAACATCTGTTTAATTAATTTAATGTCCACATATCAAATTGCAGGCAGCATATGCTGCTAAGTACACGAGATGCCGTCACATCAGAAAACAGTGCCAATGTTTTGTGCCTTTTACCTATCTAGCTAACTAATGCACAAAACATTGTTAATGTAGATTAAATATGACCAGAGAGACAATAAGTGAAAAGCGCTGGTTACGTAATAAGTCCGCAACCAACGTACCCTTTATATGTAACTACGTGCGAACAAAGCGTAGCGCAGCGTAGCGTACCTTTTATTGTATTATGTATACCAAGAACCAATACCTTAATCAGAGATTCCTTCGCAGGACTTTGTCTCTAATCTGCGAATATACCTTAAAGGACAGTGTCCGTAATATACCTTATCGCTATTATGCGAATAAACAGACACGACCACTGTATAGAAATAAGGAGATAAGAACTCCGTAAAAAGGTTGTATTTAAGTCCCTAATGGACAAAAGGGGGTTACAGAAATAAGAATAAACAGGTATAACAAGTGATACAATATACTAACAATGAATACTAAACAGACTCTGCTAGGGGGAAAGAAAACAGATACAAGACACAATCAGCCAATCAATACAATAAGGATAAATACCGTTAATGCAACCGTTACCGTTCTCATCAAATATGCGAAGCGCAGTCCGGTCAGAGCTCACTATCGTTCAGGGATGAACTATAGTCCGGTGGTAAGTCAGGGAAAGGCAGATGTGCCGAAGAGACTTTGGCTGCTCTGGGTCGCCTCTCTTATAGGGTCAGAAAGGGTAGGTCAAAGGCCGTTCTCATTGGTCAGAGGTCGAATGTCAGGTCAGCTGTGATTGGGGGGTAAGATGATACACCTGGTTTGGCTAGGTCCAGGGGAGTGAACTTTAAGAGTCCTTTGTTTGGTGGTTTCGGCGTCAGCAGTGATAAGAACCGGTTTCATCTAGATTCCTTTGTTACATTCTTTTAACAGAAACTGTCCCTGGAATATGGATTATGTCCATAACTATCGAGCCGTGTATATTGCGAAATATTCGCAATGACCGGAATACTTTGCACAATGAACGGAACGGAACGGTACTAAACATGATACAGACAGATGTATGCAGGGCTAACTAAGCTATGTGTGGCGTTCTAAACCTTTAACTACATTTTACTTAGTGTCAGTATGTATTTATGAATTTATGTGTGATAGTATGGCTACTCTTCTGGTCCACTTTGTCACACATACTCGGGTATGGAAACTTTATTTGCGCAACTCTGCGAACCAAAATGGCGGCCATACTATCCTAAAATGGCGTGTGTGTAACTCGACTTCCATAGTCCACCCTTTAACAGTAAATATAAAACTGTTACAATACAAAACATTTCACACGATAATACAGAAATTCATAATCCTAACAAAGAAATTGGGATCCATGAATTAAACATATAAGGGGAGTAAACCATCTGCTCTTGGCCGATCCGGGATCACGGATAAACGATGGGCCGCATTTATCGAACAATCTACTCAGGGTCACGAAGGATAATGTACAATTTTGGGATAAAAATAAAAACAAGGGTGGTTACAACATATACACGTTCACAAATATGGTTTCTTCAAAGGGAGGTGGTTTCGATTCTAGGGTCATATACCAAACCCTGGTCTTCCTCTGTATCTCTCGTTCTTACACTCATGATTTCGGTACGTTTTGTCTTTCCCCGGGTCACCACCTTTAAACATTTGAACAATAACACAAAGACTAGGATGGCACCACCGATACAGAGAAGGAGTTTTCCTATGCTAGCTATAATCCCTTGCGCCCATTCTCCTAAACCAGAGAACCAGTGCATTGGATTCAACCAGGAGGTCCATTCGCTAACTTTGTTACCTATTTCTGCCAGGCTGATATTATGTTCCCTTCTAAATTCCCATTTAAGCTGAAGAATCTCATCCATCCGATGATCGATGATTTCTTCTGGGTCTTCAGTATTGTTGGTGATATATGTACAACATTTCACCCCAAACTGTGTAGAGAGGGTGACACAATATCCTCCTGTCATAGCTGTCAGATAGTTCAGCACCATCCGATGTTGGACTAGCTCTCTTTTATATGCTTGCAACTCCTTCCCAGTGTATCTAAAGGTGTCATCATAAATCTCAGTGATGTTATCTACCAAGCTGGCTAATGCCTGTATATATTTAAAATTTATGACTCCTCTGGCGGTATGGGTGATATCTAATGCAATGAGAAGTTGGATACCGAATGACTCGTGTATTTCAGAAGCTAGGGGTTCTTTCCTGATTGTTAAATCCCTTTTATGGATTTGATCATAATGGGTATGAGTGTAAGGAGGAGGTATGCCTCTGTGTATGCTCACCATCTCATCATGGGTGAGGGTCATCACTTCAGGTAACACTCTACCTAGGTAACAAATTCCAACGTAGTTCATGGAGAGCTATTTGTACGCCCTTCTACCACAGATATAATAAACATCGTCATGGAGAAAATAAGGGACAGAGTATTTCATAATCTTGTCACACATTATCCATAAGAACATTCCCGTCCCCTGCTCCCTGACTTGTTCCTCACAAGTTTCTGGCTGTAGGGTCATATTACAGTAGCCGGCTGATACTCTGCCGGCCATCATTTTACTTTTCTTCACCGTGTAGACATATTTATAGTGTCTCCCACTGGTTCGGATTTTTAACAACAATTCTTTATCAATAGGCTCTCCATCTGGACGCTGGGAGTAAGTTATTGTCTGGTTATGCCATGTCACTTCCCAAGTACCAATCGCTCTGGAACTCGAGAAGTTCATACATACCAGGGATTTATCCACTTGGTATGGGTGTAATTTAAGACTAGGGGACCTGGTATACAGGTATCTCTTATCCAATGGCCTCCCCTTATTTAATACGCTTATCTCTGAAATATTAAGCGGGTATGGGACTAGGCCTACACTACTCCTTTTATGTAACACTTGTGAACACACCCAGCATTCTGTTTGGTTTAAGACCTTACCCACTAGTGAGTGGTAATCACTCAAAGGATGTCGGCCTGTATTTGCCTTCCTTGTCGACTGACATCGCTGGATGCATTCTTCTTCCATTTTAGGTTGACAATATCTACAGACACAGTACTCACCAGACAATAACTCATCACATAGCCCTTGAACTACGTTTCCCTCATACCTTTTACCTTCTCCTGTCATGGGCAAAGTGTCAAGCTGGTTTAGGGATTCTACCTCACTCATATCTGGATCCATTATTACACTGTCAGAACTCCGCTCCGATCGCTCTAGAATGTGGCAGCCACCGAGTATCTTTGGATGAAGAAATGAACACAGAAAGAAAACAAAGACATATATGCATAACTGTGAACCTGTTGCTTGGAGTCCTTCCATCATCTCTACCAGGGGACTTTTATTTTGCTCTGCTCTTAGACCTTTGTTCGCTCAGGTTGCTCGACCTTGGCTGCTTCTCAGTGTTCCCGAAACAATGCTTCTAGCGACGTTTCTTCTCTTTCGCTCTCTGCACACTGGGACTCTGGGTTACTGGCTTTCTTGCAGTGGGACGAATGTATCCAAGTCTCTCTCTCTGCGACTTTAATCGATGTAGTGCTGGTCAACAAAACTTGGTACGGTCCTTCCCAACGGTCTATCAAACAACCTGAGCGTAAAAAATTTCGGATCATAACAACGTCTCCTGGTTTAAGATTATGACAATTCTCGGTAGGCATATCAGGGTTCAGTAAATTCAGCTGCTTTTGTTGCTCCCTTAGCTGTTTGTTTAGCTTTAGGATATACTGTACAGTTAGCTCATTGTTACATTTGAGATCATCCTGTGGGTCTATCATGATGTGTGGCTGCCGACCAAACAATATCTCGAAGGGGGACAAGTTGAGCGGAGTCCTGGGAGTGGTCCTAATGCTATACAACACAATAGGCAGTGCCTCTGGCCATAACAACCCTGTTTCAGCCATAACTTTACCCAATTTGTTCTTAATAGTACCATTCATTCTCTCAACTTTGGCGCTCGCCTGGGGACGATATGGAGTATGAAGTTTACTATTAATCCCCAGGAGTTTACACATGATTTGGAAGACCTCTCCTGTGAAATGAGTGCCTCTGTCACTCTCAATGACCTTTGGGATACCATATCTACAGACAAACTCCTGACATATTTTCTTTGCTGTAAATGTAGCAGTGTTGGAGGCAGCGGGGAAAGCCTCCACCCAGCTGGAAAACATGTCAACACAAACTAATACATATTTCAAATTTCTACAGGGTGGTAACTGTATGAAGTCGATTTGTATTACCTGGAAAGGGCCTTCTGTAGGAGGGATGTGGGATGGCTCTGTTGGGATGGCTTTTCCAACGTTCTTCCTCAAACAGGTGAGGCATGACATTGCCACTCTACCTGCTTGAGAAGCGAACCCTGGTGCACACCAGTAGGCCTTTACCAGCTTGCACATACCTTCCTTCCCAAGATGTGTCAGCCCATGGGCCGCCTCGGCTAGACTAGGAAGGTATGCCCTGGGGGCCACTGGTTTCCCGTGTCCATCTCTCCAAAGTCCGGTAGACTCTTGGCCACATCCCTTCGACTTCCATACTGCTCTTTCCTGTGGGGAACACAAATTCTGCATGTCTATCAGTTTGGATGTGGATACCATGTTCAGTGTACAAAGGTTGGTAGGATGGGTGAAAATATTTACAGGGCATGCAGCCCTTTTCGCTGCCTCATCAGCGCGGCTGTTACCAAGTGACACTGGGTCCTTCTCTGATGTGTGAGCTTTGCACTTGATAACAGCCACTCTGTCTGGAAGCTGAATAGCTCCCAGAAGTCTCCTAATGTATGTCGCATGCGCCACTGGTGTGCCAGCCGCCGTCATGAAATTTCGGAGGCGCCATAGGGCTCCAAAATCATGCACTACTCCGAAAGCATATCTGGAGTCGGTATATATGTTAACTGCTTTTCCCTGGGCCAGTTCACATGCTCTGGTCAGTGCCACCAGTTCCGCTACTTGTGCTGAGTGAGGTGGTCCCAAGGGTTCAGCTTCCACAATACCTTCTCCATCTACTACCGCGTAGCCTGTGCACAGCTCTCCCGTGTCCGTCTGTCTATGACAGCTACCATCTGTGAATAAGGTTATGTCTACCTCACTTAATGGGCTGTCGCTTATGTCAGGACGTGCTGTGAAAGTCTGATTCAGATAGGTCATGCAATCATGTTTGTCCTCACTCTCACTAAACTCTGCTTTACCATATTCAGCAACATTCCCATCACCCTCCACCCTTTGTGCCTTGGAGGGCACATGAGGAAGGAATGTGGCTGGGTTTAGTGTGTTGCATCTTTTGATGGTAATATTTACTGGGGCCATCAGCGCCAGTTCCCACTTAGTGAACCGTGCTGAGGACACATGACGTGTTTGGGCAGAATTTAGGAGGGCAGAGACAGCATGGGGAGCATGAACAGTTAAATCGTGTCCTAACACTACGTCCTCACTCTTACTTACTAGTTGTGCTATTGCAGCCACACTTCGTAAGCAAGTTGGGAGTGAGCGTGCTACTGTGTCCAGCTGGCCACTGTAGTACGCTATTGGTCGGTTGGCATCACCATGTTTTTGTACAAGTACTCCTGCCGCACACCCACCTGATTCAGTTCTGTACAGTTCAAAGGGTTTCCCATAATCTGGCATTCCCAGTGCTGGGGCCTTTGTTAGGCTCACCTTTAGTTCCTCGAAAGCCAGCTCAGATTCCTCAGTATGAGAGACCCGATCTGGCTTAGTTGAGGAAACCATCTCTTGTAGTAGTAATGCCAGAATAGAGAATCCTGGGATCCAATTGCGACAGTATCCACACATGCCTAGGAACGTACGGATCTGATGCTGGGTCTGTGGCAGTACCATGTTCTGAATCGCTTGGATTCTGTCGTCGGTGAGGTGTCTCAGCCCTTGGGTAAGGCAGTGGCCCAGATACTTAACCCTGGTCTGGCATAATTGTAGCTTATCCTTTGATACTTTATGTCCTGTCTCTGAGAGATGCATCAGCAGCTGTCTAGTGTCATCCACTGATGACTCCAGTGACTCAGAACACAGCAACAAGTCATCGACATATTGTATCAGTATCGAACCACTCATGGGTTGAAAGGATTGTAAACAATCATGCAAGGCCTGGGAGAAGATGCTGGGGCTGTCTATGAATCCTTGGGGGAGTCGTGTCCAGGTATACTGTACTCCTCTGTAAGTAAAGGCGAACAGGTACTGGCTGTCAGGGTGCAAAGGGACGGAGAAGAACGCTGAACACAAATCAATGACTGTGAAATGAGTACAGTGAGGTGGGATTTGCATTAGGATGACAGCTGGGTTTGGCACTACGGGGAATTGGCTCTCAACTACTTTGTTTACCCCTCTTAAATCCTGCACTAGTCTGTAGCCCCTCCCCCCGCTCTTTTTCACAGGAAAGATGGGACTATTGGCCGTGCTGGAAGTTCTAACTAGGATTTCCTGTTGGAGCAATCGTTGGATCACTGGGAATACTCCTAGCTCAACTTCAGGTTTTAAAGGGTACTGCGGTATTTTTGGGGCTATCCTGCCTTCTTTTAAGCGGATTTCTACTGGAGCTACATTTGCCATTAGCCCAGCGTCCTGTCCATCTTTAGTCCAAAGGGAACTCGGTATTTGTGCTGTAATTTCAGCTACCCTAGATGGATTTGATTCTACAACAGTGGAATACAACATTAGCCTCTGAGGACTGTCCAGCATATCTTGCACTTCTTGTGTAAGATTTCTAGGAGTGTCCAGAAATACCCCATCGGGGGTGCAATAGATGACACATCCCATTTTGCATAGTAAATCTCTACCCAGGAGGTTAGTCGGGGCCGCTGCAGCCAACAGGAAAGAATGTTTGGTATGCAAAGGCCCGATTGTAACCTCCGCTGGTTTCGTCAGTGAGTAATGTTGTATTTTTCCTGTTACCCCAATTGCTGCTACTGATTTGTCAGTGAAACCCAAGTGAAGAGGAGTGTTGAGAACAGATCTGGCCGCCCCTGTATCAACCAAAAAGGTTTGCCTTACTCCAGCTATATCAACCTTCACCTGAGGTTCCTCTCTAAGGTGTTGAGTTAATCTAACTGGCTGTAGGATACAGGTATGACCTGTTTCCTATTGTCTGACCTGGGTTGCCCTTAGCACAGTGTCAGCCATCAGATGGGGAGAAGGCATGTTGCGTGACCTGTCTGTCTCCTCCCATTGTCTAGGGGCTGGGTATCTCCGTGTCTCACCTTTGTGAGATTCCCATTCTCGCTTATGTGTCTGATAATTCCTGGGGTTTCCTAACCTACAATGAGCTGAGTAGTGACCTTCCCCATTGCAGTTGTAACAGATAATTTGTTTTCTACCTGTGTCCCTGGTGTTTCGTTGGTTTGCAGTTTTGTTTGGGGCATTAGTAAGGGCTTGGATGCTAACCATCATCAGTTTGTCAGTTTGCAGTTCCCTGTGCTTCTTAATGTTGCGGTCGTGGTCCACAGCAGATTCCCGTAGGGCATCCACTGTCATTCCACGCCAGTTTGGGAAAGAAGTTTGGACTCTGGCTCTAAGCCCTTCCACCAGCACAGAGACAATCATCTCCCTCAGGTGGGGGTCGTCCTTAGGCTGGGAGACACCAGTGTATTTTGATACCTCCAGTAAGGCCTTAGTGAAATAATCAGCAGCAGTTTCGCCATCCTTTTGTTTGATGGTGAAAATCTTGCTATATTCCACTGCCGCAGGAAAATATACTCCCAATTGTAAGTTGATTAGGCGTATATTTTCCTGGTTGATCTCATCATTTATCTCCTTGTCCACTTTCAGTCCACTATCCTGAATGAATTTCGGGATGTCTATGTGAGTGGGGAGACAGGCCCTCAACATGATTCTCCAATCCTTGTTGGTGGGCTCATCAGAGTTTCCCAGATCCCTTACAAATTTCCGGCACAATGCTAGATCTTTCCTAGGATCAGGGAAATCTGAAATGATGGACCGCAGCTCTAACCGTGTCCATGGGTTTAGCATGGTCATCTTTCTGGTAGGTATCACACCCTCTCTGTCTGCCTTACCATAGGGAACCTCCAGTGTGCGCATAGGATATGTTTGTACCACATTCGCATTACTGGGACCTGCTTGGGAGTCGTCCGTGTCTGTGCTGTGTGGTGCATCATTACCTGAGTCCAATACTATGCTGTTGGCATCAGCCGTCTCCTCCTCCTGTGCTGGGGCCTCAACAGCGGGTTGAGCTTTTCCCTCAATCATATTAATTGCATGAGAGACGGCCAGTGCCAACAGCTGCTCGTTTTCCTCTCGGGTTTCCTTGTAAGGGGATAAGACAGGGTACAGGTTAGCAACGGATACATTATTACTTATGCCTTTCTTATGAGTCATTAACCCCTTCGGCACATATGGGGGTGGGGGAGCTGATTCTATTGTGGCAGCGGTTGCATTTATATTGTGGCTGATTGCGTCTGGTATTGCCAGACCTCTGATTCCCCATTGTTCCTGTCCTTCCTTCTGCCACAATTTAAGAATATCTATATGCTTCACTCTCTCCTTACGACTGGAGAGTAGGCATATTTCATCTTTTACTGCCGATAAGATTTCCGGATCGAAGCTACCAACACTGGGAACTTCTAACTTGCTGCCTTGTGTCATTTTTCTCCATTTATTTTGGTAAACAACTGCGCGTTCACCGTGCTTCCTGCACATAATAAAAGCAGCCGATCCTTTTGGCTGGCTTGCTTCCTCCCTAACATGCACGTTATCACAGCGTGACCCGTTATTACCCATAATTACAGGAATAAACGTTCACAGCTTAATAGATATCGGTGGGTTATTAATTGTCTGAGAGCTCCCCAAACACTCACTTCTACAGCTTCCTAGAACATCCCACAGTCAAGCAGGTGCGAAGGATACGAGGTACGATACTCAATCACCAAGTCTTTCAACTAGCAGCGAACTTCTAGCCAACTTGCTTGGTGCGGCACAATTTTTCCAGGGTATAACAAACTTGTTTTCCTATACCCCCAAAAATTGGATTTCTAAAGTAGCTAATCGGAAACAAGTGCGTTCCGATGTATCTTCTTGTACCCTCCTAGCGGAATCAATTCCACTGAAGGGGCAGTTCCTATGGGCACGTCGTCACGTACACCCTGTCCTAACTGGACTGTCCTACACTGGACTACACTGCGCTTGAGTCGTGCCGTCACACACCCGTTCGCCTCAGTTATTTTTCACACTGGGCGCTGGTTACACCTTGGTCTTATGCATATATTTGAAATATTTCTGTACAGAAAATCTTCCCAGGCTGGTAGCTTTTCACTAGATACTTATGCAGGTATAAATCCCTTATAATACGCTATAGGAATCTATTAAAATAATGCTTGAGTTGCTTGCTTATGAGAAAATGAACAAAAGAAAAAAACTTATTTTCTCTTTATTAAATCACCGCCCCATCCACAGTATATTACTATACTGTTTTAAATAAGGCTAGTGGTTTAATACAGTTCACCTTTGAGTTCCTATGTGTGCTGCATGTGCAGTACCAATGAACAGCCACTTGTGTACGTGCGTTGCTCACAGGCCGCCGATGAATCGGCCACCCACGTGTTCTATAGTGTATTTGCAAGGTTGCGCTCGGGTTTCGCTATACGCAGTAATTGCGCCTAAATGTGGAATAAATCCCTTAACTCCGTCCGAAAGTTACGTATCAAGATGCGAAATAAATCCCGCACTTAATCCGTAAATCACGTACAAAGATGCGAAACTTTCCCGATATGGGCACGTGCACGCGCACCTTGCGTAATATACAATAGACGCTTTACGTTACTGCAAAAGGCCCAGGGCTTGTCGCCACGTGGCGGAGTCTTTGGTTTTGCAGTAACTAACAATAAAAGTTATAGTTTTGCACAGAGGGGATCCTCTATGTACTATAATAAACACAGACTCCACGTGTGCGAACCTTATCGCACGTGGTACATATACTATAATGAACAAGCAACTCAAAACACTATACCCCGTTTAACTACTTGCGGCAGGCAGAAGTACAGTTTACTAAACACTTAATATATGTTTTAAAACACGTGGCTTTCACTTATTGTACTCCGGGTTCAGCGCTAGCACTTCCCGAACCCCGCACCGCCGCGGACTCGGCCTATCCAGCAATGGAAACAAATAAATACTTCCACCCTTTTGCTGGTATAGGTCGGGTCGCACGCCTGGTACTGAGTTCCGGAATGTGGAGCGGACGGACGAGCCCTCAATTGTTAATGTAGATTAAATATGACCAGAGAGACAATAAGTGAAAAGCGCTGGTTACGTAATAAGTCCGCAACCAACGTACCCTTTATACCTAACTACGTGCGAACAAAGCGTAGCGTACCTTTTATTGTATTATGTATACCAAGAACCAATACCTTAATCAGAGATTCCTTCGCAGGACTTTGTCTCTAATCTGCGAATATACCTTAAAGGACAGTGTCCGTAATATACCTTATCGCTATTATGCGAATAAACAGACACGACCACTGTATAGAAATAAGGAGATAAGAACTCCGTAAAAAGGTTGTATTTAAGTCCCTAATGGACAAAAGGGGGTTACAGAAATAAGAATAAACAGGTATAACAAGTGATACAATATACTAACAATGAATACTAAACAGACTCTGCTAGGGGGAAAGAAAACAGATACAAGACACAATCAGCCAATCAATACAATAAGGATAAATACCGTTAATGCAACCGTTACCGTTCTCATCAAATATGCGAAGCGCAGTCCGGTCAGAGCTCACTATCGTTCAGGGATGAACTATAGTCCGGTGGTAAGTCAGGGAAAGGTAGATGTGCCGAAGAGACTTTGGCTGCTCTGGGTCGCCTCTCTTATAGGGTCAGAAAGGGGAGGTCAAAGGCCGTTCTCATTGGTCAGAGGTCGAATGTCAGGTCAGCTGTGATTGGGGGGTAAGATGATACACCTGGTTTGGCTAGGTCCAGGGGAGTGAACTTTAAGAGTCCTTTGTTTGGTGGTTTCGGCGTCAGCAGTGATAAGAACCGGTTTCATCTAGATTCCTTTGTTACATTCTTTTAACAGAAACTGTCCCTGGAATATGGATTATGTCCATAACTATCGAGCCGTGTATATTGCGAAATATTCGCAATGACCGGAATACTTTGCACAATGAACGGAACGGAACGGTACTAAACATGATACAGACAGATGTATGCAGGGCTAACTAAGCTATGTGTGGCATTCTAAACCTTTAACTACATTTTACTTAGTGTCAGTATGTATTTATGAATTTATGTGTGATAGTATGGCTACTCTTCTGGTCCACTTTGTCACACATACTCAGGTATGGAAACTTTATTTGCGCAACTCTGCGAACCAAAATGGCGGCCATACTATCCTAAAATGGCGTGCGTGTAACTCGACTTCCATAACATATATATATATATATATATATATATATATATATATATATACCAAACATATGCAGTGGCACTCGGGTCTCCAACAATAATGACACAAGTCAGGAATGGTCTAACGACGTTTCATTTCACAAACGGAAATTTCTTCAGGTTACAAACAAACAGACGTAGAAGTGCTCACCTTATACCCCTCCGGCGGTCCCAGGGCAGCGTCATCCAGGGGCGTCATCCCGTCCGTCTGGCAGCGTGCGTCGCTGGTCTCTGACGTCACCACGCACTATGCGCTGTGTAGTGGTGTCGATCACATGACCTCACCACGTTCTCAGCGCTGTCTGATGGCGTCACCGCGCTAGGCAACTGCTCCTTGATGTTGATTGGATCCTGCGCCTGGTCTGCTGTTTTCCTGTAACCATGGAGACAAAAATAAATACATAAATACAAATACAGACAGACTACAGTTATACAGAAAATTTAAAATAATTCTGCTGAATAATTACGTATCAATAAAGGCATCAATACTCAGCATATTAGTCAATCACTATTTCTGGCATATACATGTATATGATGCATCAATAAGAACACATAATGGGGGAAATTTACCAATATGAAAAACCTAGTTTTTCGTATTGGTATTTCCCCTACGGCTGCATACGACTGTTTTAGTCGTATGCAAAGTCGTGTTCCGGAGTCATGTACGACTGCTTTGTAACCCTCCGATGGTGTAACAATTCGTATTAGCTGGCCATATATACGGCCGCTAATACGAATTTTTCTAGCAGTCTGCACGGATCAGTCAGATCCGTGCAGGCTGCAGAGTGTAAAAAAAAATATGTAAAAAGAGTAGGGATAGATCCTCAACCAGCGCTAATATAATAAATAGAAAACACTTCCCTTATCGGGGTTATCCTTGAATAATTTTTCACCCTTGATAGTCACAGGGGCGTCTCCACATCAGATGAGAATATATGTGAAAATATAAGTATAGAAAAATATCATCGCATAAAACTGTATTTAATTTTCACAATTCTTTAAAACATGGGAATACAATATTTCAAAAAAAGGGGGGGTTCTTTCACGACATCTGGATTAAGCATACAAAGTGCACTGGGTCACAGACTTAGGCCTGGAAAGGTAATTACCAGATGGATAGGAACTGTTTAGCGAAAAAAACAGTTCAAATGGACATATGATAGATCACATACGGATCCCGGGTCACGCAGGTGCTCTCAGTCAGGGGTAATCTCCTCTCCTGGGCGTCTGTCTGGCCCTGTGTCCACCAACACGTTTCAGATCCCACTGGATCCTTTGTCAAGGTGTATGCTTACTAGTGTATCAGCGTCTCTATTTATACCATAAACAGCCTATGAAAAACGTCCGTTTTCCCGCTCTTTTGCGGGTGTAATTGAGGCCGGCTTCCGGGTGTAGATCCTCTACAGTGACGCTCGCGTCACTTCCGGGTACAAGCAACCTGGAGTGACGTTCGCGTCACTTCCGGTTTCGTCTAGGACCAAAAGAATATAGTACACGCTGCGGGGAGCTGGATAAGCGCGGCGCGCACTTCCGTTTCCTGTCTTTAGTCCTGTTAGGTGTAGATGAAGCCAGGCAAAAGGTGTATGTAGCGTTCATGCTACTTCCGGTAACGAGTCCAAACCTGATGCGCTCACGTGATCAGCGCTTCTAAGGGCAACAGATTTTGCCCACACATCTGTCCTTTAAAAGTCCATACATAGCCAATAGGAATCCAGCATCTCTATAAATAAGTATATATAACAGTGAGAAAAACACAGTAAAAGACACAAATAAAAAATAGCAGCAAATATGGGTATATATAATGTACACAAGCAGAAGGTTAAAACATCATAAAATCTTTATAAAAACCATTTTAGCTCAAAATCTGCATTAATGCCGTTTGGTTTGAGCGTATTAAAATTATAGATCATTTGCATTTCTGTTTTTGCAAGTTGCGTGCTCAGATCTCTTCTTCTGCTATTTCCCTCCACATATTTGATACCCATGAATAATTTGATATGTTTGATGGAGCACGCATGAGTGGTTTTAAAATGTTGTGAAAGGGAGTGTGTTTCCACACCCTTTTCAATATTACGTAAATGTTCACTCATGCGCACTTTTAATGGGCGTGATGTCCTGCCAATGTAATACTTCTCACATGAGCATCCGATCAAATAGATGACGTTTTTAACATTACAAGTTATGAATTCTTCTATTTTTTGTTCTTTGCCGTTAATGTTCACTTTTTCTACCTTTTTCTCACCCTTAATGTTGATGCACGCTTTACATGCTCCGCATCTATGAAAGCCTCTTGTGCGGATTCCCCTCCTTAGGGTATTATTAGGATGCATGCTCCGGGTCAACTTATTAGCTAAGTTAGGTGCTTTTCTATAAATAAATGAAGGATTTGTTGGTATCTCACTTCCAATCAAAGGGTCCTTCTTTAAAAGGTGCCAATGTTTTTTTATTGAGCATTCAATTTTTTTATGTTGGCTGTTATAATCTGTAATGAAGGCCCATTTCTTATCGTCCTTTTTCTCTATTGTAGGATTATCACTTTTATTTTTGAGTAGATTAGATCTTTCTATGATGTCTACTTTCTCCATTTCTTTTTTCACAATATCCTTTGTATATCCACTCTCCACAAATTTCTCGGCCATTATCTTCGCCTGTTCTTTGTAAATATTTTCGTCTGTACAATTTCGTTTCAGGCGTTTGAATTGTCCTTGAGGGATGCAATTAAGCCAGTTTTTGTGATGGCAACTGTTTAAGTGGATATAGCTTTGTGAGTCTGTGGGTTTATTAAAAGTTTTTGTTTTTAAAACACCTCCTTCTTCATAAATAGTTATGTCTAAAAAATCCACAGACGTATTGCTTATATTAAAACTGAATTCAATATTAAAAGGGTTGTCGTTAAGAAAAATACAAAAATCGTCTAAAAGGGCACGGCTTCCTTTCCATAAAAACAAAACGTCATCTATGTAACGGGCCCAGGACACCAGGTTCGCTCCGAATGGGGTATCCGACCATATATAGTCGGACTCCCATTGTCCCATAAATAAATTAGCGTAGCTCGGAGCGAACCTGGTGCCCATTGCAGTCCCGACCCGCTGCAAATAAAAGTCTCCTTTAAACATAAAATAATTATTATTAAGGATAAAATGGACTCCTTTGATTAAAAATTCCTGTAGAGTAGAGTTTAAAGTGCTGTTCTTAAGTGCATTAGTGATAGCTTCAGTTCCATGTTGATGGTAATTCACAGTATATAATGATTTGACGTCCGCCGTCACTAAAAAATACCCCTCTTCCCAATCATAGTGGGGAATCTTTTGGAGTAAGTCTTTTGTGTCCTTTAAATGTGATTTATTTAAAAGGACCAGGGGCTGTAAGTAAAAATCTATAAACTCTGATAGGTTTGATGTGATTGACTCTATCCCGGATACAATCGGACGCCCCGGTGGTACCAGGGGGTCCTTATGTATTTTAGGTAATACATAAAATACTGGAGTCATGGGTTCCGCTATCCATAAAAAACTAGCTTCTTTCTCTGTTAAAGTGCCATTTCTTTGGAAGATGTCTAAGAGAATCTTTAAATTTTCCATTGTCTTTTTAGTGGGGTCTGATCTCAATTTCTGATACGTCTCAGTATCCCCTAGCTGCCTATACACTTCTATCTCATATTTTTCTGTGTCCATCACCACCACCCCCCCCCCTTGTCGGCGGGTTTGATGGTGATGGTGCTATTCTCTTTTAGAATTTTTAGACTATCTCTCTCCTTCCGTGTTAGGTTGTATTTAGTTCCTGTAGTTTCCATCCTTCTTATGTCTTCCTGTACGGAGATGCTGAACGTTTCCACCCAGCTCCCCTTTACATGGGACGGGAAAAAAATGGACTTTGGTTTAAAATGTGATTTTTGGTCTGTTTGGACTTCTTCTGTATTAGATGATTCTTGTCCTAAGAAGAATTTTTTTAAACATATTTTACGGACAAATTTGTTTATATCTACAAATGTTTGAAATTTGTTAATATTGGCCGTTGGTGCATATTTTAGTCCTTTCTCTAGAATGCTGATTTCTTCCTTTGACAAAATGTGGCTGCTAAGATTAAAAATTTTGACCTTGCTAATAATTTTTGGTGTTTGATTTGGCTCCTTCCTTTCTTTTTGCTTCTTTTTCTTGTTTCTATTTTTGCGTTTAGTCTCTATTTTTCTTTTACCTCCCCGTGTGCCCCTATGTGTAATTTTTTTACTATTTATCTGAGGCGATATCCATCTCGTTTCTCTAAAAAATGAGTGGATTCCTGATTTCTGAGGGGGGAATATCTATTTGTATTTCCCTTTCTCCACTCTGAATGATTGTATCTATCTCTCTGATGCGGTCTCTCATCTCGCCATGTTTGACGATTTCTATTTTCTCGTTGATGGGTATTATTACTAAAATAATCGTCCTTTTTAAAGTGATCATAGTTCTCATATCTCACCCTATGATTATCAAATTTTTGATTGCTGACATGCACTTTTCTTATTTTGGCGCTCTCTCTCCTAAAATGCACTTTTTGTGGGGTGGTATTTTTAATTATTTCTCTACGTTTAGGGTAATGCCTTTCAATGGAAGTATATTCTGGCCTTCTCCTATCTTTTTCTATTATTTTTGAAATATTGTATTCCCATGTTTTAAAGAATTGTGAAAATTAAATACAGTTTTATGCGATGATATTTTTCTATACTTATATTTTCACATATATTCTCATCTGATGTGGAGACGCCCCTGTGACTATCAAGGGTGAAAAATTATTCAAGGATAACCCCGATAAGGGAAGTGTTTTCTATTTATTATATTAGCGCTGGTTGAGGATCTATCCCTACTCTTTTTACATATTATGGTCTTTTTTGGGTAAAGAAGGAATACCCGTGAGATAGAACCATCCCAGCAGCTTTTGTGCGCACTGTGGTGTATACCGATTGTGTTACATTTGTATTGTAAAAAAAAATAGAAAAATAAATAAATATTAAAAAAAAATGGCGTGGGGTCCCCCCCACAGCCGAAACCAGCACCAGGCTGAAGGAGCCGGGGCCGGTAATTAAAAATCAGGGAACCCGACAAATAGGGGTTCCCCGATTTTTAACAACCAGCCCCAGGCTCCTGCTCTGGGGCTGGTTCCCAAAATTCGGGGGACAAAATGACTAGGGGTCCCCCGTATTTTAAGAACCAGCCCCAGGCAAAACCAGCCAGCAGGGTAATGCCACAGCCGGGGGGAGACTTTTTATACAAGTCCCCCCGGCCAAAGCATTAACCCTACCGACCAGTCAGCCTGGCCAGGGGCCCTGGGGGAGTGGGGACCCCCCCAATGAAGGGGTCCCCCCCCTCCAGGACTTACCTGACCAGGCTGAAGCCTGGTACTGTCCCCGATGCCCCTGGGCGGTGGGCATCGGGCTGATTAAGTGTAAAAAAAAAGATTAAACTATTGTTTTTTACTGTGGCACTACAAGTGCCAGCAAGCCTCCCCAGCAAGCTGGGACTTGGAGAACCACAAGTCCCAGCCTGCTGGGCATTAAAGGGCCCGCTGGCACTTGTAGTTCCACAGTTAAAAAAATAGTACAATAAACACACTGACACAATGAAAATAAAAGTTTAATACATACATTACACACATACTGATACTTACCTTTCTTGATCCCGTAGGTAGCCCTGGTCCTGATGTCCTGTGTCGTCCTCCAGGTCCATGTCGGCGGTCATGTCGTCCTCCAGGTCCATGTCGGCGGTCCGTGTCGTCCTCCAGGTCCATGGCGGTGTCCGGGTCCGAAGAAATCCATGTTGGAGCTGTGGAAGGAAATCCTACTCACCTGGTCCTGTGCTGAAGAAGTCTTCTCTTGGTCCGCCGTAATCCAGGTAATGTTCATGCTGTCGCCGGTCCCCGCTGTCTCCGCATCGCACTGAGGAGAGATGTTTCCTCCTCGGCGTCTGCACTAAGAATGAATTCTGGCCAATCAGGAGCCGCCTAGCGGCCAAACAGGAGCCGGTTTTAGATAGGGCTTTGGCTTTGGTATTCAGAAGGTCACGCCAGTAGTAACCACGCTCGATAAAACGGGCAATTAAATCATCGATTTGTTGTGTTGCTGTTATTATATTGGTGTTAATACGAAGTATCCTCAGCATCTGGGAATATGGCAGACTCGATTTGAATTTTGTTGGGTGAAAGCTGCGATTATGCAGGAAGGTGTTCCGGTCAGTGTCCTTAGAGAACACAGTTGTCTCGATGCCTCCTATACCAATCGATATTCTTACGTCCAAGAAGTCTATAAATTGTTGGTGCATCTGGAAAGTAAATTTAACCGGACTGGTGCTGTTATTGTGGGTCTCCATAATCCTTTTAAATTACTCTCTTGTACCACTCCAGAAGATCAATAAGTTGTCAATATAACGTGTGAAAAATTTAATATTATTTGAGATATTACTATCAAAAAGAGGTCCTCCTCTACCCCGAACATGAAGATGTTTGCATATGTGGGTGCTACTGATGACCCCATAGCACAACCCCGAGATTGGAGGAAGAATTCATCTTTAAAGAGAAAATAAATGTAAAATGATATTGATGGATTCTGTGTCAAAGCCACTGGATGAGATCAGTAATCTGCGTACTGCTGATAAACCCTCTACATGATTGATTATTGTGTAGAGGCTTGATACATCAGCGGTAATTAGCCATAGGTCACTTGGTAGATTAGTGAGATTTTGTAGTTTCAACAGCAGTGATGTGGTGTCCAATAGAAAGTTCGGATGGGTTTCAATTAGCGGTTGTAATATGGAATCCAAAAAAACAGAGGATGGTTGGAAGAGGGATCCACGTGCTGATATTATTGGCCTGCCCGGAGGTGGTAGGCCCTTGTGGACCTTTGGTAAGGTGTATATCAATGGTACCAGAGGGAACTGTGGGATTAACACATCAAAAATGTCATCACTGATAACAGATGCATCTCTAGCCAGAATCAGGATTTCTCTAAGTTCTTTGGTGAAACTAGGTGTTGGATCACCCTTTAGCTTCACATACACCCCAGGTTCAGCGAGTTGCCTTTGAATTTCTCTTCTATAATCTGTGACATTTTGTAGCACAATGGCTCCTCCCTTGTCCGCCGGGCGGATGATCAGGGAGGTATTTTTACAAAGAGCAGTCAGAGCTTTACGTTCTGCTAGCGATAAATTGTGATGGTATTCCACATTTGTTTCTTGGATCTCCTTGGTTTCTTTATCGATCTACCTCATGTATGTTTTGATACTGGCGTTATTTGATAAGGGATCGAAATACGATGGAGATTTAAATTGTTTTAACTTCTCTGGTATCTGTGGTTTTGGTAAATTGGTTTCAACTTTATTATTAAAATATTCTTTTAATTTTAGCTTCCGTTGTAACTGATTTTTCTCCACCTGCCAGCGTAGGTCATCAAATGCATGTGTCGGTATAAACGACAGACCTTTAGACAACAAAGATTTTTCTGGTGCTGACAGTTCATGGCTAGACAAGTTGAATATCAATTATTCTTGCTTGAGATTGGTGTTTTTTTGTATTGCCTTTGACGCCTCCACTGGCCACCCCTTCTGGTTGATCGTTTTTTGGGGGACCGCGGGTTCCATTATCATGTTTTTGCTAATGACATAAACATTATTATAGGTGTTTAAAACTGTTTAAAAACTGTCATTTAAAAAATTGTGTGTTGGATACAGCAGCATCGGTGTGACACATTGGGTGACATTCTATGTGATGAGATAAAATCGCTTTTTTTTATCGCACCACTTCGCACTTTTGCAAATCGCAAGATTGGCCCGTTTTTCGCATATTTAATGAGATGCGAAAAACGGGCCAAATAGTGGGAATAGGTGCGAGGTGGTGCGATGTCTGAAATCGCACGTTTG
The DNA here is from genome assembly GCF_055691185.1 of Crinia signifera. Classification (NCBI taxonomy): domain Eukaryota; kingdom Metazoa; phylum Chordata; class Amphibia; order Anura; family Myobatrachidae; genus Crinia; species Crinia signifera. The sequence goes on from NC_139221.1 coordinate 124,435,241, forward strand.
CAGGAAAGCGCAAATTAAAAAAAAAACGAGCGCGGGGTCCCCCGCCAGAGCATAACCAGCCCCGGGCTCATTGAGCCGGTGCTGGTGACATAAAATCAGGGTCCCAGACAAATAGGGGTCTCCTTGATTTAATGAAACCGGCACCAGGCTCAAGGTCCGGCGCTGGTTCCCAAAATACGGGGGACATAATGACTAGGGGTCCCCCGTATTTTAAGAACCAGCACCAGACCCAACCAGCCAGCAGGGTAATGCCACAGCCGGGGGTGGTCAGCATGGGCAGGGGTCCTGGGGAAGTGGGGACCCCCCCAATGAAGGGGTCTCCCCACTCCAGGACTTACCAGCCCATGCTGAAAGTCCGGGGCTGTCCCCGATGCCCCTGGGCGGTGGGCATCGGGCTGATGGATTGTGTAAAAAAAAGATGATTCTTTGGCAGAGTGGAGGAACTTGGAAGGAGTGCAGGATAAGTGGGAAAAATTAAAAAGTGCAATTCTAAAAGCAACAGAACTTTGTGTCAAAAGAGTTAGGAAAAACACACCAAAAAGGAAGCCATTGTGGTTTGCAAAAGAAGTAGCAAGTATTGTGAAAGCAAAAAAGTTGGCCTTTAAGAAATTTAAGAAGACGCAGAAGAATGAGGACAAAGAGGTGTATCTTGTTAGACAGAAGGAGGCTAAGAAGGTAATCAGATGTGCAAAAGCACAGGCTGAAGAGAAATTGGCCCAATCAGTGGGTAAAGGGGGGAAAACTTTTTTTAGGTATATAAGTGAAAGGAGAAAAACAAAAAGTGGAATAATAAGACTAAAGACAGAGAGTGGAAGTTTTCTTGAGGGGGACAATGTAATAGCAGATAATATTATTAATTATTTCTGCTCAGTATTCACTGCTGAAAGAGAGGGGAAGGGGCCACAATTTAGTTGCAAGTATAGTCAGAAAACTGAGGAAGAAACAAGTACATTTACAGAGGAGAAAGTCCTCACAGAACTCTCAAAACTGAAAGTGGATAAATCAATGGGGCCAGATGGGATACATCCAAGGATACTAAAAGAGCTCAAAGGGGAGCTGGTAAAACCAATAACAGAATTATTCAACCAGTCACTAGCTACTGGAGTAATCCCAGAGGACTGGAAAACAGCGAATGTAGTCCCACTGCACAAAAGTGGAAGCAAAGAAGAGGTAAGCAACTATCGACCAGTGAGCCTTATATCAGTAGTAGGGAAATTGATGGAAACACTCTTAAAAAAAAGAGTTGTAGAATATCTCAAAACCAGCAATTTACAGGATCCAAAACAGCATGTCAAACAAATCTTATTGACTTTTTTGACCTGGTGACTAAAGTAATAGATCAAGGTGGAACTGTAGATGTAGCTTATCTTGACTTTAGTAAGGCTTTTGACACTGTCCCACATCGCAGACTGTTAAATAAACTTGAAAGCTTGGGATTGGATTCTAAGATAGTTGAATGGATAAAAGCATGGTTGCAGGACAGAAAACAGAGAGTTGTAGTAAACGGAGTACAGTCAAAGGAGGGAAAGGTTACAAGTGGAGTACCCCAGGGATCTGTACTTGGACCAGTGCTTTTTAATATCTTTATTGGTGATATTGCAAATGGAATTGAGGGTAAAATGTGCCTTTTTGCAGATGACACAAAGGTATGCAACAGGGTAGACACACCAGGAGGGGTAAAACAAATGATTGATGATCTAGGTAGATTAGAGGAATGGTCAAGAGCATGGCAACTACAGTTTAATGCCAAAAAATGCAAAATCATGCACTTGGGTTGCAAAAATCCAAAGACTAAATATAGTATAAATGGCACTATAATGGAAACTACTGAGGAAGAGAGGGATCTAGGTGTCACTATTTCAGGGGACTTAAAGGCAGGTAGGCAATGTAACAAAGCAATGAAGAAGGCAAGTCAGATGCTTGGTTGCATAGGGAGAGGTATCAGCAGTAGAAAGAAAGAAGTAATAATGCCACTGTATAGGTCATTGGTACGACCTCATCTAGAGTATTGTGTTCAGTTCTGGAGGCCATATCTCCAGAAGGATATAAATACATTAGAGACTGTACAAAGAAGGGCAACTAAAATGGTGCATGGCCTACATCACAAAACGTACCAGGAAAGACTAAAAGATCTTAATATGTATACTTTAGAGCAGAGAAGGGAAAGGGGGGACATGATAGAAACTTTAAAATATATCAAGGGTTTTAACAAGGTACAGGTGAGAGACATTCTTCACAGGAAGAGGAGCAGCAGAACACGAGGACATGCACTGAAACTAGAGGGAGGAAGATTCAGGGGAAATTTGAGGAAGAATTACTTCACAGAAAGAGTAGTAGATAAGTGGAATAGCCTCCCATCAGAGGTGGTAGAGGCAAATACAGTAGTACAATTTAAACATGCTTGGGATAGGCATATTAATATCCTTACAAAAAAATAAGGATCAAATATGGTTTGAGGTAACATGTTTAAAAAAGGGGCAGACTAGATGGGCCAAGTGGTTCTTATCTGCCGTCAAATTCTATGTTTCTATGTTTCTATTGTTTTCTACTGGCGAACTATGAGTCCCAGCAAGCCTACCCCGCATGCTGGGACTTGGAGAACCGGACTCTTCAGCCCTGGAGCCCCGGAGCCCGGACCCAGGATCCAGGGACCGACCTACGGGCTCAAGGTAGGTAAGTATGTGTGTGTTATGTGTGTATTAAACTTTTATTTTTCAGGGTGTCAGTGTGTTTTATTTAACTATTTTTTGTACTGTAGAACTACAAGTGCCAGCGGGCCCTTTAATGCCCCGCATGCTGGGACTTGTGGTTCTCCAAGTCCCAGCATGCGGGGTAGGCTTGCTGGGACTCATAGTTCGCCAGTAGAAAACAATAATTTATCTTCTTTTTTTTACACAATCCATCAGCCCGATGCCCACCGCCCAGGGGCATCGGGGACAGCCCCGGACTTTCAGCATGGGCTGGTAAGTCCTGGAGGGGGGGACCCCTTCATTGGGGGGTCCCCACTTCCCCAGGACCCCTGCATATGCTGACCAGCCACGGGGATAATGCTTTGGCCGCGGGACCTTATATAATAAGTGTCCCCCGGCTGTGGCATTACCCTGCTGGCTGGTTGGGTCCGGTGCTGGTTCTTAAAATACGGGGGACCCCTAGTCATTTTGTCCCCTGTATTTTGGAAACCAGCGCCGGACCTTGAGCCTGGTGCTGGTTTCATTAAATCAAGGGGACCCCTATTTGTCGGGGACCCTGATTTTATGTCACCAGCACCGGCTCAATGAGCCCGGGGCTGGTTATGCTCTGGCGGGGGACCCCGCGCTCGTTTTTTTTTATTTTAACTGTTTATTTATTTTTTTACAACAGAACCCTGCACAGAACATTGCGATCTGTGCAGGGTTCTGGCTAATTCGCCCATCAGAACCTGGTCTGAATTTTGGGCGAATTATAGACACACTTTATACAAATCGCATACCATTAAATATGCGATTTGTATACTTTTCCATGTGAAAACATCTGGATGCGATGTGCTGCGAAAAGCAGCCATCGCATTTCCAGTGTGTCCAACTTGTTGGCAAAAATCATACTTTTTTTACATTTTCGGAGCTCATTAAATATGCGAAAATGGAAAAAAATGCGATTTCAGCTGTTTTTGCGAAAAAATTCGCAAAAGTCTATTTATCTCACCCCATAGAATGTCACCCATTATGTGTTCTTATTGATGCATCATATGCATGTATATGCCAGAAATAGTGATTGACTAATATGCTGAGTATTGATGCCTTTATTGATACGTAATTATTTAGCAGGATTATTTGCAATTTTCTGTATAACTGTAGTCTGTCTGTATTTGTATTTATGTATTTATTTTTGTCTCCATGGTTACAGGAAAACAGCACGCCAGGCGCAGGATCCAATCAACATCAAGGAGCGGTTGCCTAGCGCGGTGACGCCATCAGACAGCGCTGAGAACGTGGTGAGGTCATGTGATCGACACCACTACACAGCGCATAGTGCTTGGTGACGTCAGAGACCGGCGACGCACGCTGCCGGACGGACGGGATGACGCCCCTGGATGACGCTGCCCTGGGACCGCCGGAGGGGTATAAGGTGAGCACTTCTACTTCTGTTTGTTTGTAACCTGAAGAAATTTCCGTTTGTGAAATGAAACATCGTTAGACCATTCCTGACTTGTGTCATTATTGTTGAAGACCCGAGTGCCACTGCATATGTTTGGTATAGTTGATCCCTAGCGCTGCAGGGATTCGTAGGTACCGGGGCCAAGTTGTCTCTATTGGAAGAGTGCCAGCTCTACCATCGTGTATATATATATATATATATATATATATATATATATATATATATATATATATATATATATATAAGGAATTCATTTGGCTCCACATACTGCAAGGTCTGTGTTTTGTCTTGATGCAATGGGTTACTGTGATGCATTGCCAGTTATTCATAATACTATAGTATTGCTTTCTACAGAATTCAAATAGTAGTGATTATCTATAGCTCGGTCTGCGTACTGTGCCACACACATCAATATCACATTATGGTTAAGAAGAATGAGCAGTTCTACTTTAAGGTCATGTTAAATCATAAACAATCCCATTACATACTTGCCTACTTTTGAAAACTAGTTTCAGGAGATTATAATTGGTAGTAGAATTTTGCACAGCGCCCCATTGAGGGGGAGTGTCATGCTCCACCCAAAGGGCGTGATTAGTCCATATATGGAGAGATTGTGAAAATAGATTGTGAATGTGGCACCTAGAAGTGTTGGTGTGTACTGCTACATCTGAAAGGAATCTTTTAAAATTACATATACAAATGTAGATGAGCCACAAAGCAGTTAGTCAGAGCTACTATACTTGGTGAAGAAAAGTCATGCGTCAGGGAGGATTCAGTATTGAATCCCGGCGGTCGGGATCCCGGCGTTCAGAATCCCGACGCCGGAATCCCGACAGCCGAAATGCCAACAAGGGGGGGACGTGGATCGCCCCCAGGGCCGGCTCTACCATTAGGCAGCTTTAGGCAGCTGCCTAGGGCGCCAGGCTCTGGTGGGGCACCAACAAGTCTGCCTATCAAAAATTAAGGATGTCTACGAGGATCCTTTTTGTACTTAATGCAGGTGGCTGCTGCAGAATTTCTAAAACCTCACTTCCATACTTTCCCTTGAGGCATACTTCCCTACTTTGCTGCCCCTCCTCCTTGTACTCTTTTGTGAGTGGCAAAGGGGGGCCTCCAGGGAAAGTAGAGGACTTGCCCATCTTCCCAAGGTGAGGCTGGGAGAACCATCCAATTTTTTTGGAGCCTCCCTGCCTAAGGGGATGGAAAGTGGGTATTGGTGACAGTATGGGGGAGGGGGTGCAGTAAGTTGAAGTTTTGCCTAGGGTGCTGTGAAACCTTACACCGGCCCTGATCGCCCCCCCTTGCGGGCTCGCTGCGCTAGCCACGCAGCGGGCCCGGTGCCTCGCTACGCTCGGCACACTAATTTATTCTCCCTCCAGGGGTGTCGTGGACACCCACGGAGGGAGAATGTGTCGGCATTTCGGCGGTCGGGATTCCGGCGTCGGAGTTCTGAACGCCGGGATCCCAACCGCCGGGATTGTAACTGCATCCCGTCAGGGATTGTCCATCTATTGTTTTTACATGTGTTCCATATAAAAGTGCACACGACATGCATGTAGCCATAGGGATCATTGGGGCAGATGTATTAAGCCTTAACAAGAGATAAATACAAGGGTGATAAGGAGAGATAAATGTCCAGCCAATCAGCTCCTTACTGACTTTTTTCAAACACAGGCTGTAACATGGCAGTTAGCAGGTGATTGGCTGGACGTTTATCTCTGCTTATCACCCTTGGATTTATCTCTTGTTAAAGCTTAATACATCTGCCCCATTGTGTTTTATCACCAATGCTGGGAAATGGTGCTGATAATTTAATATAAATGTATCTAACTCTCATTCCTATTTTTCCCAATTATTGGGGCAGATGTATCATAGCAGCGCTTATCGCGCCGCTATGATACTTCCTGCTTCGCCTCAATAGCGAGGCGAAGCAGGAAGGGACATCGACAAGATTTATTAACATCTTGTCTGCCGAAGCGGGGGAGCGTTAACTCCCCCCTTCGGCGATGTCCCTTTCTGGAGATAGCGCATCAGTTAATACTGATGCGCTATCTCCTGTCCCCCGGCCGGCCGCACTGGGCATGCGCGAGATCTCGCAAAAACCGCGAGATCTCCAGCGCAGCCCAAGCCAGACGCAGGGCTAGCGTTGTCCCCATAGTGGGGGATAGGACAACGCTAGCCCTGAGCTGGCGAAGCGGCCGGGGCGAATTAACGCCTTGAAGGCTGTTAATACATTGCCCCGGCCGTTAATCCCTGGGGGGGATTGCAGGGGACAGCCCCGCCGAGCGTAACTCGGCGGGCTGTCACTAGCGCACGTTAGGTGCGCTAGTAATACATTAGCAAAATCGTAATCCCCCCAGTTAACCAGCGTTAAGTGCATTTTTGCACTTAACGCTGGTTCATACATCTGCCCCGGTGTTACATAATGTGGGCTAGACACATGAGGGAGATTGCTATACTAATTAGGGAGAGAGGGAGATTGCTGATATTTCAGAAAGTCTCCTGGAGAATGCAGGAGGGTAGGTAACTATTTCCCAATATGGCCGTGCTGTCAATGGTGGTTTTTACCTATGGGCTGCAGGGCTGCAGCCCCCCCCCCCCCCGGGTAAAATCTGCCACTGTCTGTGCCTAAAGTGAAGCCAGATGCAGTCCTATTGGAAGTCTGACCTGCCAGTCTCTCAAGGCAGTCCCATTGGAGGTGTTCCCTCCCTTTGGGATGCCTCTCTATGCGCACAATGGGTTCTGCACATATGCAGTAAAAAGGACCATTCTGCTCATGCACCGGACCCGGGAACCTGATCAAGTCTCCGGGGGCTGGTGCAAAGGCAGCCCCCGGAGGCTTGGGCCAGCGCATGAACAGTATGTATGATGTTACTGCCCCATGCAAGGGACTCAGGAGCGTGGTGGCCTGGGGAGTGTGGTTGTCGCTGGGGACGGCAGCAGCGGAGGTGGGAGGGCTAGCATTGCAGCAGTCCCCCTCCTCCATACTGGTAAGAGCCGCCACTTACATAATATCATAATTCCAGATTGTGCTATATATAACAGAAATAGTTTGGGTTATTCAGACCTGAGTGCTGTGGCATGATTTAGCACTTAGCATGGCTTGCAAAAAGTAGCTGGAACGGGGATTCAAATCCATTCTCAAGATGCTCACCATATAAATGATTTTTCCAGTGTGTACTTACTCAGCGGCTGCCATAGAAACAGTTGGTTCGGGGCCAGAGCTGGTGTCACATGACTTCCCCTCAAACGCATGGATACACCTGCATTTTCCCAGACACTCCCAGAAAAAGGGCGGTTATCATCCAAAATGCCGGATTTCTGTCAATCAACTTGTGTACAGCCAGCGATAAAAAGCAGGATTTTATTGCAGTATGGCCTTGTGCATCCCTACTATGATCTGTTCACATGCGCAGTCTATTAATAATCGCCATGGCCCTTATTCTGATCGGTGCGGATATTCCCGAATTCTTACGGTGCGGTCCGCACGCCACGGTGTGCTGCCGCGTGCGGCCATCGTCCGTAGAAACGCCCACGTGTCCTCCGCATTCGGACGGAGTCACTCTTTAAGAACAGGGCGTGTTTACGGACGACATACAAACCATGCGTGTGCGGGAGAAACACTCCGATTCTGCACGGTATTACAGAGTATTACAGAGTATGCACGGGAATACCGCATCCGAACGGGAGTCAAGCGGTGCTTCCGCACGTAAGCGGAGTATTTTCGCCAAACAACCCACTATTATGTCTATTCTGCAATACATCACATGACCCACTTATTCAATTACCTCACCTCATACAAAAATGCTTATTTGGAATTGGAATCAATTAGATGCCAATATATCCTTACAAGCATGCCTAACACATGCATTGCACACATTAACCCTTACAGCAATTGAAGTGCAATGGTTTGTATTAGACCCTGTGTAAAATATTATAAACAATCTACACATATACTGTTTAATGTGCAAATAAAACCAACAACTGTGAACTTGCATAAACCATTTATTTGCTGGAAAAATTAACATTTAAATATAAAACTATAAAATAATAAATTACAGTAGTAAATCTCGCAGGTCCTGGAGATCGGCTATTAATAGGCGCAAATGGTGGCCCATCCGCAGGAGGGCCCCACGAACCCCCTCATCTGCCGGTGTTGTGGCATCTGTGGGCATGTCAAAGGGGCAAAAATTAGTCATGATATTCATGCATACATTTCACATACTGCTACATAAATCGAAGAAATGCAAGGTGACATGTGTATATATATATATATATATATATATATATATATATATATATATATATATATATATATATATATATATATATATATATATATATATATATGGAGAGAGATAGAGACACACATAGATAAATAGATATGACACATACATATATACATACATGCAAACTTATTTACTACATACTGTGTTTTTTTCCCTCTACCGTTTACTCTGCAGAAGACATAACAGTCATAGTGTTTCTTCTCATTCACAACCCACCCATGACTAACCAATGACAAGCATGTCATGGCCTCCGTCAATAAGAACTTGTCACAATCTCCTCAGTCTAAGTTCAGTGATGGTTCATGGCATGGGAGTTATGCAAATGTCAGGAATGCACAGTACACATCCTCAAAATCATAATTCAGTCTAAACCAACCTACAATTCTGTGAGGGCCAAAAAACAATCTGAACTACAGGGGGTGTTTAGGTAGAGGAGGCTCCAGGGACACTGGCAACTTGTGACTCCATTCCAAGGTAGGCCGGCCCATACTCCATTTATAGCATACATCATAGTTTATAAATAACATTCAACAAAAAGATAGATTCCACTATATGATGGGTCAGAATCGAGGCTTGCAGCAGGTGAATTTAATCCACAAATGATCCACTCATCCCTTTACTCCAGGATCCTGTTTAACTACAACGGTTATGTGGCAGTCAAACTGGTGCTCCAAGCCATCCCACAAACCTGTGTAATTCAGAGGTGTCCTGGATGAAAGGGATGCCTTGGACACCCCATCTAACCCGTACCTGTATCTGTAGCTACCCACTTTGGGTTCTGTATTAATAGTATTGTAACAAAATTTATCATCACCAGTGCTACATAACAAATACCAGTACAACTACTTCATGAATGATGCATTATGTATACATACCGATCTGTTGGGCCTCCGGCGCCTGACACGCCTCCTCCCCCTCGGATTCAGACAACTCCGGGGCAACCGTGGCCTCCTCAGCCACCTCCTCTGCCAGCTCCTCCGCCACCTCCTCCGCCACCATTACCTCCTCCACCTCCTCATCCGCCACCACCACCTCCTCCACCACCACCACCTCCTCCACCTCCTCCTCCTCCGCCACCAACACCTCCTCCTCCGCCACCAACTCCTCTTCCACCTCCTCCACCACCACCTCCTCAGGCACCTCCTCCTCCTCCACCACCTCCTCCACCACATACTCCTCCTCCACCATCTCCTCCACCTCCTCCACCATCTCCTCCACCATTTCCTCCTCCTCCTCCACTTGCTCCTCCTCCACCCTCGCCGGCACCTCCTCATCAGGCTCTTGGACCTCCTCCTCGGCCTGGGCTGCTTCGGGCTGTTCCCGTGCCTGTTGTGCTCGGGCTCGTGCTGTGTGGTAGAAAACAAAATCATGGTCAATGTAGGGTCATTGGGGCACATGTATTAATCCATAACAAGACATACATGGAAGGGTGATAATGTTGGCAAACGATGCTTGAAAGTAGCTCCTTACTGTTAATGGACTCCAAAATGTGACATTTAAGTTATGATGTGATTGTTAGTAATTTGTTCAATCATTACAACCCTGGCATTTATCAATGTTTAACACATATTAGATCTGGCACATTGTATGCATCAGAATCATGAATGCTATGTAATTACATATAAAAGCCACATGACTGCATGTTAACCAGGAAGAAGCACACATAACAGTCTATGGACTTTTAAACCCATGGACACCCACTTATCATGAGACACATTTTATTGTTTATATATGCTATGATGTAAGTGCGAAATTTCATAGCTAAAATACTCACAATCAGCTATCTCGCTCCTAATCTGCTGTAGAAGCTGGGGCTGGCGCCTGCGGAGGTCCGACCACCGCCTCTCTAGCTGGCCGATGGTCCTCCGCACCCGAGTGCGGGCGAAAATCCGGCGCCCTGCCGCAGCATAGGCCCGGCGCTTCTGGCCATTAGTGATAAAGGGCCCCGCACGGCCCAGCCTTGTCTCCATGACGGAGACCAGAGCCCTCAGTTCCGCAGGCGAAAACGGCTCTGCCCTGCGTGTCTCCGCCATGTTAACAATGGCATCAATCAACCAATCATGTGGTGGCATTGGTTTATCACAGTTATTTGTGTTAATAACTTTATTGTTCATCTTTACATGAACAGCGTCTCTGCGCCAACACAAATGGTGACAAATTCGCATGCCTTCAAAACAGTAGTGCTGATGTATGGCAATGAACAAATCTGATATATATAAAACACAGTGTGTATGCACTTAGCAAATCCAATAACGCCTCGCTCCGCCAAGCAACGCGTGCTATAGCTTAGCAACGCATAGCTGTACTTAGCATTACTTACTCTATGCATCTATGTGTATGCGTACATTTATGTTTAAAAGACACATACACATACTTGCAGGTATCCTGAGTCCAGCATTATACACCAGCGCTGCCTGCCTGCCTGCCTGGCTGCCTGCCTGCCTGCCTGCCTGGCTGCCTGCCTGCCTGCTCCTTGAAATATTTAAACATGTTAATAAATCCCAATATCATATATATATATATATATATATATATATATATATATATATCTATATATCTGCAAACAAATCATACATCAACACAGAAAAAAGTCCCCACCACATTAGAGAATAAATCAATGTACTCACCAGACATCAGGGATAGTATCAACTACAATAATGAAGATATAACAAACAAATAAGATCCCTTGTACAAAGTATAATAATGAGCACCTATATTGTACTTCCCCCAAAACTAAGCACATATGATAAATATCTACTATTTATTTGCCATTAGGAGGGCAGGCTGGCTAATTGTCGTTTTGTAACACTGACAACTACCACACTGTACTTATTTGAAGGGGTGATTTTTACCACAATTGGTGTGTTCTGGTCAACTAGATAAAATGTACCTGAAGAATCTTAGCGCCACAGAGTCCCGCAGCTGGTATCCCCTCCGGCATTCAGGGGCGCGGGATGGGCGCATGGGCGGATCTTGCGGCTCAGATGGAACCTCCCACTCATCAAAGGGTATCTCACGCCGCACAGCAATGTTATGGAAAAATATACACAGGCCCACGATCCTCGACACCATTTGAGGCGCATACTGTAAGTCACCACCAGTGCGGTGGAGCACTCTAAATCGACCCTTTAAAAGGCCAATTGAGCGCTCCACCACTTGCCTGGTGGCAACATGCGCCCGATTGAATGCCTCCTGTGGGCCCGGTTCTGGGTAGCTGTACGGCGTAAGTAGCCAGGGCGTACATGGGTAACCGGAGTCACCCAGAACCCACGCATCACGGCCTTCCAGCTCTTGTAGTCTTTGCCATATCCCGGTTTGTCGGATGACATGAGAGTCATGGGCACTTCCGGGAAACTTCGAGTTGAAGGCGAGAATTTCCATGGATGGGCCACATACCACCATCACGTTCAGTGAGTGGAACAATTTGCGGTTCCTATATATCTTCTCACTTCGAGATGGAGGCACAAATGGTACATGGGTGCCATCCACAGCCCCTATCACATTAGGGAAGCCAGCAATTTGATGGAAGGCCTGCTGGCTTCTGCGCAGGGTCTCGGTGGCAAATGTCATGGCCATGAAGTGCCCCTTGCGCCTGAACATGGCCGACGTCACACGCCTCAGGATTCGGCAGAAGGCCGGCTGAGATATTCCAGCAAGTACTGCCACTACTTGTTGGAATGATCCTGAGGCGCAGAAATGCAACACCGGCAGCAGCTGTGTGTGAGGCGGAATTGCTGTCGTGATCCCGTGTAGAGGTTCCAGATCACTCTCAATTAACGAGAGCAGATCCAGAATTACATGTGGCGGTAACCGGTACCTAGTAAGTACCTCATCATCGGGCATAGCAAACAGAGTCACCCGTGTGCGATAGATTCTAGCACGTCCTGGCCTCCTTGGGCGACGAGTGGGGAGAGCCGCAAGTGCCCTTAGCCTCCTTTCCATGTACGCCATCATTGCTTCAGCAACCTATAAAGAAATGAACATAAATACTGATGCACCTATGCACATAATGGCCATATCCGACTACAAATAGATTTGTAGCCTTCAATACGTACAATAGATGGGCGCCCCGTCAAATTGCGAAGATCCATTTGACTCTATAATGATGTAACAATAATATGAACTCAATACACACCGTCCTAAACACACAGATGCTTACAACATCGAACTACTAAACACTACTTGAGTATCAAAGGTGTCTGCATTTGTTGCCGACATCATGTACTATGAGACATTTCAGCTATTGCTGGGACATGTTGTCCTGCAATAGATGAACACACACAGGTTTAAGACCTGTGAGTGAAATAGTGAACATGTGACATGTTGCAATAATGCTACAAAGACTTTGCTGGCCCAACAATCTGTAGTCAGTGAGGCAATGGTGCATACATTCATACACTTACATTGTTAATGGATATCATATCTACAAGGACCATGGAAGAGCTTACCTTAGACCCTGACAAGTCCAGATCTGGAGACAAATGATTCTAGCAGCAACTCACTATTTATAGGCCTCTCACATGTGTGGTCTATAACAGTAGTGATGAGTATTGCATGACTTGTGGCCTGGATTTTCTAAGGGATTGGGCTACTTTTAGCTTGCAATCAAACTCCACAATACCACAGTAGTCATGAACCAAATGTCATGTCATGCTAGCAAATAGCATGTGTATTGTGCGATAGTCACAGGTGTATCAGAAGATTCTATGCAATGTTAGAATTGGTGACCAGTATTTCATGTCGAAGTTTCGCCAGGTTTTACACAATGGAATTTCCGCCACGTATGCGGCGCGAAAAAACAGCGACGTACGCTCGCGCACGGAACGCAGCTGCCGCTGATGTCCGCCAAACAGGATACACAAACAGTATATAAAGGTGTATTAGAATGTGACAATGTTGTTGCTAACATGTCTGGATCACAATCAGAGGTGGACCAGGAGCTGCAGCAACTATTTGACCACATGGACTCCAGCACCTCCTATGTGCCACTGCACATGCGGCCAGTGGGAAATGAGGAGGCTGCTGGCCCTTCTACAGCAGGGCAACCTGCACCTGACCATTCTACAGCAGGGCAACCTGCACCTGGCCCTTCTGCAGCAGGGCAACCTGCAGCTGGCTCATATGCACCATCAGCAGAATCATTTGGAACACAACCGGGGACTTCACAAGATAGTACCATGGCCAGCACTTCAAGTACAGCGACACGTGCCAGTAGGCGTGGGCGTGGCAAGGGGAGAACGAGGGCAACAGAGGAACCAAGTACAAGAAATAAGGCATATGAAGCACAGGAGCTTGCCATCCTGGTTCCCCGAGCACGTGATTGGATTGAGTGTCCATCGGAGAGGCTGACACACACACGCAGATGGAAGATTTGGGAAGACATAACGGCAGAGATTAATGAAGTTGCGCCACAAGTTCGTGAGGCGGACCATGTCAAGAAGAGGCAAGTTGTTTTGTGATACATGTGCCCAGTAATAGACAAGTAATGATTGAATTCATGCTTAGATGGATTTTGCAAATGGCCGGTGAGGTTGTTACGATACACAGACATTATTGACATGTTATTTAGTTGTGAGTTAGAGTAGGGTGATTGTGAATGTGTATTGTAACGGTTGATATCATAGTTGCATGTAATGTTATCTTTTTGACATTAAGCACATGTCGTAATATGGAGCACAGAGCAATGGCTGCAACAGCAAACATCTGGAGTGACATGTATTATTTTGTGAACTTACATTGCAGGTGGCAGGACTTCAAAACCAACCTGAAGAGGAAGATGACCAAGCGGTGGGAACACAGCCAGAGATCTGGGGCCGGGCCCATGCCATCAGGGCTAGAGTTCACCCCCCTGGAGTTGATGGCCGAGAGCTGTGTATCAGTTGAGGAGGTCAGGGGGGTGAGCACGATGGATAGCGAGGCCCCAGCTGAAGTGTTTGCGTCTTTTATTGAAGGTAAATATTTGTCATGCCATAAGCTTGTGCAAGTAATTATCGTAGAATGTGTCCTAATTGTGTTTATCATTTTCCACAGACACCCCACTGCTTGGTGACGACTCTGCTCAGGAGGTGGAGGAGTCCGTGCCACCTGGCCCCAGTGGTAGGCCTGTGCAGCAGCAGCCATCGGCCCAAGCCGATTTTGCCACCTTGGCCCAGATGCTTGGGGACATAAACCAGCAGGGAGAGTTGGCATCAGAACGGATGCGTAGGACCGAGGAGATCATAGCGAGCTTGGTCAGCACCCAGCAGGCCATCGCTGGGAGCATGCAGGCCATGGCTGAGGCGCATCAGGCCATGGCTGCAAGTGCTCAGGTGCTGGCCGAGCAAGCCACCCGCCAAAATGATCTCCTCCTCCACCATAATGAGCTTATGGTGGAGCTAGTTAACAGCAACAGGGTCCTAATGTCATCCGTTTCTGGTGCATTACCACCAGCAACACTCCCTGCTGGCAGGAGGGGTAGACCAGCCAACCCCTCACCAGCATCTGCTCCACCTGCCCCAGCATCTGTCCGTGGCCGAAGAGCTGCTGCACAGGCCAAGGAGCCTACCAAGGCCAAACGTGGTCGCAAATGAACTTGTGGCTGCATTAATCTCCACCGTTATGTCATCCCAACTCTTCCATTGTGCTGTGTGTGTCAGCTTCTTGTGTCCAATCACGTGCTGAGGGTAACCAGATGAGCCCTTGCTTCAAATGTCCTTTTTGGTTCCCCTGTTGCCCTCTTTTGCCTGCCATTACTGTCAGCTGTACTTGAAGTGATGTTGCTAAGTCCCCGGTTGTGTTCCAAATGATTCTGCTGATGGTGCATATGAGGCAGCTGCAGGTTGCCCTGCTGCAGAAGGGCCAGGTGCAGGTTGGCCTGCTGTAGAATGGTCAGGTGCAGGTTGCCCTGCTGTAGAAGGGCCAGCAGCCTCCTCATTTCCCACTGGCTGCATGTGCAGTGGCACATAGGAGGTGCTGGAGTCCATCTGTGTGCAATTATATTTGTTTTGTATTATAATTTATTTTGGTACATTCCTGCCATGGTTTTTTTTGGGGGGTTATTTTATTTTTTTGTCATTGCATCACAGTGGCATTGACTGTGAAATGTATATAAATAAATTTATTTACTTTACAAAAATTGTGTGGTTTCATTAGTACATGTCGAATACACATGTGTATTGCTAGTATTAATATTCAGTCATGTCCATTGTTAGCAGGTTTAAAGTGTGTGACAAGTACAGCATATGTGGGTGATTAGTAAGGTTTCCTTGAAGCAGCAATGTTTTCAATTAAAGCACTGACAAGCGTCCTATTAGTGAGTAATGAGTAAAGGAGTCGATTCTATTGGGTTCAGGTGTTAATGCTTGTAGTCATTAGGCGGTCCGTTCGCCTACCGCAGGAACGAGTGGTGTCCGCAAAGCAATAGTAGCCTTTTGGACACCGCACATTTCTTCCCTTTTTGTTCGCGTGCATTCGGAGTGGTATCCGAATGCACGCCCCCCAACATAAGTGTACTCCCCCGTGTCCGCCCATGTTTCCGCCCCGTTTTGCCCACTTTGAAACTACGCCCATGTGTCATTCCGCATGACGCCCATAATACGCCCATATTTCCCGACTGATTGCGGTGAACAGTTTTGTACGGGATTTGCCCGAACAGGTACGGAGTCAAGGCGTGGCACATGCGCGTTGCGTTCTCCACGCATGCGCAGACGCCGTAAAGACGCGATCCGAAAGTATGCGGAAAAGTACGCGTCAATCAGAATAAGGGCCCATGTGATCAGGTCTGAATAACCGCCATTGTTTATATTTTGTACAGTAAGTGTAAGACAGTCATTCATTTCTTCTGAGAGAACCATACTCCAAAATGATGGATGATGGTATTTATCAAAGCATTTTCTTCTTTTGTTAAATATTTTTTTCCTTTTATTTTCTACATATTTCACATCTAGACATCCAGTGCAAAGTGCCAAAGGGACCAGACTGGTTAGTGAAGCAGAAAATTTCTGTCAAATATTGAACAGCTATCTTGGCAACATTTTTTTTTTTGTTAAATAGGCATAATAAACATGTTTTATAGAATGAACAGTTAGGAATTGACAGAGCTGAATAATACTCAGGACAAAAGAAAAAATTCTACGTGTGCCTGCATCTGTGACCCCTCAGCTGCTGACCCTCCAACAAACCCAGGCCTGGGTGATCTGTGACTGCACACTACAGTTGCCACCCCTGATGAGGATGTGCGCAGAGTCTTCCAGTGCACCCCTGTTTTCAGCTAACACTGTCATCAATGAGGGACAATAAGCTAATGGAGAAAATGCATCCTTTGGGGTTAAGGGAGACAGAGAAGGCAGAAGTATTAGAGACAGGATACAACATGTAGAAAAAAGGCAGGGCAAAAGAGGGACAAAAGATATCCCTTGGCATAAAACATAAGGCTCTGTCAGGTGATGTGTGACAGTGCCCCTGTTCGGTGTGGTGCAAGATGGCGTACCTTAATCTGGAGCTGGTGACGGCGGCGGCTTCTGGATTCTTTGCGGCTTCTGCTGGAGAACCTGTGGCAGGGAACGGCACAACCCAAGGGACCCACAAAAGACAACGCTACTTCGGTTAGCAGCGACAAATATTTATTAAAGGAAAACAACTGCACTAGTCGCTGTGATATACTCGTACACATATGCAAACATCAATAAGAAAGATAAAAAAAACACAAAGACAATGACATCAAACAGAGCAATATTAAAGACAATAATATGACATCACTAGAATACTATACCGCACATATAACACAATACTGCACATATAACACTATACTGCACATACAACACTATACTGAACTATAGTCCCTGGTGCAAGGAAAACAGTCAATGAAGAAACGGTCCCACGCAGGAAGATCCTCACAAGTACAAGGGTAGGCCCTACCTTAGTGTGCACACTACTATATAAAGGCCAGAAAATATTAATGGTCCCCTATAGCGGGGTACAGGCGAGTCCCCGTTACCTAGGGCAACTCCCTGCTAGACATACAACACAGGCTGTAGATATAGGCTTGGCAGTGGTGGCAAATCTGGCATGCAGCCAGAGGGGCGTTGCAGGTGTCTCTGGGCTGGTAATGTCGCAGGGTGATCAGCACCCCAATAACAGTTGTCCCCTATGCAGTGGAGAGCCACTTCAATAGCTGGGTAAAGTGGGCCAATGTGGGGTGCAGGCCAGCCTGGGGGTAGGGGAGCTCCTGTACCTTAACTCTCAGCTGCAGATGCCAGCTCCTGCTGGTCATGACTCTTCAGGGTCTCTCACTCCTCTCTGGGTCTCACTCTGCCTGGCACCTATCAGCAGCACCTGATCTCCTCTTCAGTGCAGGACAGGGGAACAGCTTCTCCATTCACTGCACACACGCTGCTGGGCTTTCTCCTCTCTCTGCCTGAGCCTCTCCCTGCTCCAAGCATGTCTTCTCACTCTCTCTCTCTGTGCACAATCTCTGCCTTCTCTCCACTGCAGCAAGTTTTCTCTGTCCCGTTCTGCTGGCTGACCCCTGACCTCTCAGCTTCCTGTCTTCACACACTCCAGGGCAGCCAATCAGGGGAATGTCAGGTTCTCTGCACGTGGATGTGAGCTGGGTCTGTTAACCCCTCACATCCCTGCAGTGTCTATGAAGCTGCAGTCTTTCCTAATAGCAGCATTGGCTGCCATTAAGCCTTTTTGAGGGCACAGGGGCACTCAGAGTGGATTGCCACATACCTCCCTGCTGGAAATTTGCCTGTCCGCAGGCAACTTAACCTGGGTCAGTAGGTTCCTGCCAAAAACCTCTCAATGTCCATGACAAGACATTTAACGGCGAGAAAGAAAACAGGTGAGTACACATACATTCACCACAAATACAAATTACTGCCTCCCTATCACCTGATATCCAATGTGGGCTCCCCGGGTCAACCATCCCTCCGCCACAGGACTCCATCCCTCTGCGGTCCAGCTTCTCCACTGCTGTCAACGGATGGCGCCCACTCTCACGACTTGCACTCAGCTTTAGGCACGTCTCGCCTCTCGATCTTGCTTCTTGGATCGCAGAATCGCCTGCTGTATCTGGAAGGCAAATTCTTCCCCGGAGATGGTCGTGTACTCGCCGTCCGTTACAGGCTTCCCATTGATGAAACAGGTCTCAGCCTTTTCAACTCTCTCTGCTGGTTCTATCTTGGCCTTGGGTTCAGCCAACGGTATAGCTGGTTCCACTTCTGATGGCTCCACGGTCTCTGTCACAGCCATATGGACCACAATTTTGGAGTTTCTCTCCGGTTCAGCCATTCTGACATTTCTTGGCCCTAGGTTCGCCGCTCGGTAACCGGCATCATCCATTCTAGGGACGTACTCTCTTGTTGGCTCTGCAAGTTGAGGCCTAGTCACTGCTTGCTGCCTCTGGTGAACTGCCTCACTCCACATGACCGGTTTCTCGCTTGTCCTTGTGATCTCAGGTTCTGGTGGGCGGGGCATCTGTCCTGGTCGAGGGCGTTTGACGCTAACCCTTTCATTCTCACACTTGATCTCCCTTGGTTCGGCTCTACTTCCACCATGGCTGTACTCTTGCTGATAGTACGGTGGAGGCTCTCGATGGTGTGGATAGTGCTCTGGAGCGCGTCTGTTACGTTGCACTGGTGTGCCATCTGGCCCGGTCACGTTGGCGGCCTTGGTGCCTTTCTTCCCGCTTGTCAATTCGAATTCTACAGCCTCACCGTTGCTCAGGCTCCGGAAGCTATTTTGGGGATCGGCATGCTGGATGGCGGTATAGTGCACATACACGCTACGGCCGGTATCTGCGCGTTTAATGAAGCCATACCCGCGTGGTACATCAAACCACAGGACACGACCTGCAATTCTTCTTGGGCTGGCTCGTGGTCTACCCCTCGACGATATCACACCGGATGCTCTTGCCGTGTTCTGAAACACTGCCGGTGGACCTCCTGTCCTGTGTCTTCTCACGGTCTGTGGGCATACATTGGTTCGGTCAGTGGGTAGTTGTCCTGACCTCCATGTGGGATTCCGCTTCTGTCTGCGCCTTCCGCCACATTCACGTTGCTGTCTTTCCTTTTCATCCTCCGCCCATTCCTGACGCATCTCACGGATCATCCTGGTCATTTCGGTCATCGCTCCGATGATGGCCCCAATCGAGTTCTGATTGGCTTGGGCTGGTGGAGTGGCGGTTCTTCGCATCTCCTGCGGTTCTGTGTACTGCGATCGCCACATCTTGCCGTTCACAGGGGTCTTGTGCAATCCTGTTCGTAGACGCCAAGTGTGACAGTGCCCCTGTTCGGTGTGGTGCAAGATGGCGTACCTTAATCTGGAGCTGGTGACGGCGGCGGCTTCTGGATTCTTTGCGGCTTCTGCTGGAGAACCTGTGGCAGGGAACGGCACAACCCAAGGGACCCACAAAAGACAACGCTACTTCGGTTAGCAGCGACAAATATTTATTAAAGGAAAACAACTGCACTAGTCGCTGTGATATACTCGTACACATATGCAAACATCAATAAGAAAGATAAAAAAAACACAAAGACAATGACATCAAACAGAGCAATATTAAAGACAATAATATGACATCACTAGAATACTATACCGCACATATAACACAATACTGCACATATAACACTATACTGCACATACAACACTATACTGAACTATAGTCCCTGGTGCAAGGAAAACAGTCAATGAAGAAACGGTCCCACGCAGGAAGATCCTCACAAGTACAAGGGTAGGCCCTACCTTAGTGTGCACACTACTATATAAAGGCCAGAAAATATTAATGGTCCCCTATAGCGGGGTACAGGCGAGTCCCCGTTACCTAGGGCAACTCCCTGCTAGACATACAACACAGGCTGTAGATATAGGCTTGGCAGTGGTGGCAAATCTGGCATGCAGCCAGAGGGGCGTTGCAGGTGTCTCTGGGCTGGTAATGTCGCAGGGTGATCAGCACCCCAATAACAGTTGTCCCCTATGCAGTGGAGAGCCACTTCAATAGCTGGGTAAAGTGGGCCAATGTGGGGTGCAGGCCAGTCTGGGGGTAGGGGAGCTCCTGTACCTTAACTCTCAGCTGCAGATGCCAGCTCCTGCTGGTCATGACTCTTCAGGGTCTCTCACTCCTCTCTGGGTCTCACTCTGCCTGGCACCTATCAGCAGCACCTGATCTCCTCTTCAGTGCAGGACAGGGGAACAGCTTCTCCATTCACTGCACACACGCTGCTGGGCTTTCTCCTCTCTCTGCCTGAGCCTCTCCCTGCTCCAAGCATGTCTTCTCACTCTCTCTCTCTGTGCACAATCTCTGCCTTCTCTCCACTGCAGCAAGTTTTCTCTGTCCCGTTCTGCTGGCTGACCCCTGACCTCTCAGCTTCCTGTCTTCACACACTCCAGGGCAGCCAATCAGGGGAATGTCAGGTTCTCTGCACGTGGATGTGAGCTGGGTCTGTTAACCCCTCACATCCCTGCAGTGTCTATGAAGCTGCAGTCTTTCCTAATAGCAGCATTGGCTGCCATTAAGCCTTTTTGAGGGCACAGGGGCACTCAGAGTGGATTGCCACAGATGGTACAAAATACAAGACGATAAATAAGTCTGTTAGAGAAAGACTCAATATAATATTGTGTACTTTCAACCTCCTCTGTTTTAAATATTAATGGGGTTATTTATGAAAGCTCCAGGAGATATAATATTTGAGAGATAAAGTACTATCCAATCAGCTTCAGCCTTACATTTTACAGAGTGTTTAAAAAATGATAGTTTAGAGATGATTGGTTGATACAAGTGTATCTGTCTCCAAGCTTTGATAAATAAATACCCACCTTAATATCCAAAAGGTTCTAAAAACTACTCCTGAAAATGTCATAAATAATCACTATTATTTATTTCAATGTCAACAGGTCAACAAGAGGAAGGTGGACATGCATAAAGGTCGACATGTCTGAAGGTCGACATTGGGTTAGGTTGATGGGGTCATTAGGTTGACACATGCATTAGATTGACATGGGCTACGTCAACAGTCAAAAGGTCAACATGAGGTTTTCCACTTTTTGTTGAGCTGACATGTGCCGACAGGCGGTCTTTCATGCACTACCATCCACTAGGGTGTGGCGGGAGAATAAAATAGTGCCTGAAGCATAGCGAGCGCAGTGAGCCATGCGAGGGGATGCACTTTTTTAGTGACCATGTTGACTGTGTCGACATTCAGGATAAATCAAAGTGAAAAACCCCAAGGTGACTGTTGACCTTGCTCATGTTGACCTAATGCATATGTCAACCTAATGACCCTGTTGACCTAACCCCATGTCGACCTTTAGACATATAGACCTTGATGCATGTCAACAGCCAGTGATCAACCTAATACATGTCGACCTTCCTCTTGTCAACCCTATGACCCATACCCATTTCTTCTGATGCTTTATAGCAAGTAACTAGACAAGATACTAAGATACAAATACAAAAACAAATACAAAATCAGACATTTATACTGCACAGATGTTGAACAGTTTAAATGTTTATAAACCATAAGCCTCTATTATTTGTATTTAATCTATTATTTTCTGAGTTTTAGTTTACAAATGTATCCAATATTTTTTTTTTACAATGAGCACAGTAAGGAAAATGAGACTCAGCTGATTTCATTTCATATACAAATCATCAACTTCTTCCTTTTTATATTCTAATCACCGTTTGGAGCACCACACAGGAGAGTGATAGCAGAAGACAGCCTATGCCCAGTTAATAAATGCCTAGAGGGAAATATTCATTTTAAATAATCATCTTTTGAACCCCATGATGATGGTTTATTTAAAACTATACTTACTGTACATACAGTACTGAATAAATTATTTTTTTCTTATTTTTACATGGAGTGTTATGTATACGGCTACTGCTCAGTAGACTAAATCTAATAACAATAATTATAATTCATCCTAGCAAATGTCTTGCTGTGGACTGCAGTTTTTAACATGCTGCTGGGAATAAATTACAAAGAATTATAGGCATTGCTGTGAAATCTCCTATTTGGAAATCTATTACACAGAAAGTTGTAAAGCCCAAAAAAGAAAAAAAGAAAACAAGTGACTTGTGTTCTGTAATAATACACCAGGGTTGTCTACCCTTAATGCCATTCCGGGAGGATCCCCCTTCCAGCCCCCCTAGAAAGGTGGGAAACCCTCCCAGGGCGGCAAAATGACTGCGATTCGCGGCTTTTCAGGGGAAGGGGCAGGGCTAAAGATACAAATCGCATCGTTTAGACTCCCCCCCCCCCCCCTCGAAGACCCGCAAATTGCGGGATTTGCAGTACTGGAGGGTGCACCTTGATGACATCTACATCAGGCCCCACCCCCCTTAGTGCTGCTGACAGTCTCCTCTCCAGCTTCTCCCAGAGAGGAGACTTTAAAAGTAGGCAACCCTGTATACATACAGACATGGAAATGGGCATGCAGCTATCATGTCACTGTGAGGAGCACCATTAATTTTATAAAAGATTTCTCTACTGGAGTCAAAACAGAAGTACATTCTGAACATCCTGTAACCTGAAGTTAAGCCTGTTTGAACTTGAAGCACCACCATTATTCTAGCCAGAGTCATCTTAAGACCCCCATGGGACCTTGAGCCAAAAATAATCTTTGATGTTGCCTCTTCTGTCCAAGACATACTGCTCTATCTTAGATATTAAAGGATGGGTTCATCAGTCTAGGGTACACTGTGTGACCAATTCCATACAATAAATTATATTCTAATATACTGTATATTAAATGCAGGAGAGATGCGGTCGAGGAGATTGGCTCTATTCTCTAGAGCAGAGGTTCTCAAACTGTGGGTAATGACCCCAAAGTAGGTCACAACCATATCAGCATGGGGTCCCAACTACATGCTGCTGACAGTCAGGCTGACGATGACAATGACTCTAATATCTCAGTCAGTGATACAAGGTGTCTAAAAAATCAGTTGAATTGTCTGTTACTTCAGACTCCTCACATCATATTGGGGGCGTATGGGTCATTGGGACCAAATTAAGGTCCACATGCATTGGGTTGCCACTGAAGGTCGACACATGCAAAAGGTCAACATGGATACAGTCGACAGGGTTTAAAACGGTTGACATAAGCATTACATCAACAATGGGAAGGTCAGCCGTCAAAATGTCGACATGTGTTTTTCACTTTTTGCCCCGAATGTCAACATAGTCAATATGGACACTGTATCGGTGCACCGCAGCCCCTCGCATGGCCCACTGCGCTAGCCATGCTTCGGGCACTATTCTATTCTCCTTCCACATCCCACATATGGTCATGACATACTGTATCGCTTGTCAGCTCAAAAAAAAGTGAATAACTCATGTCGATCTTCCCATTATTGGCCTAATGCTTATGTTGACCTTTTGACCCTGTCAAACTTAGCCATGTCGGCCTTTTGCATGTGTCGACCTAAGGCCTGTCGACCTTCGATGGTTGACCCAATGCATGTTGACCAAAATTATGTCGACCTAATGACCATATA
The DNA here is from genome assembly GCF_055691185.1 of Crinia signifera. Lineage (NCBI taxonomy): Eukaryota > Metazoa > Chordata > Amphibia > Anura > Myobatrachidae > Crinia > Crinia signifera. Next base: position 124,459,142 of record NC_139221.1, read on the forward strand.
CCCATTTTGTGCCTCCATATGCTGCCATGCTTGTGCAGTCTCAGACCACACGTGTGTTGTGACCATTCTGCAGGAACTTGCTGTGGTTCTGTAATATATTTTATTGTCTGATGGGGTCCCAGAGCAAATAGTTTGAGAGCCCCTGTTCTACAGTGTTCTGAGAAAAAAAAACATTACAGTAAGTTGATTTAACAATATTTCTCCTGACTTACGGTTCCGGTGCCGATGTAGGAGACCGCGGTACTAGTGACCTCCACTGCAGCTCCGGTTCCTGCCGACTCTCCAGCATCACACACCTCTCCAAGGCCCGGCGCACCTTGCTCCTCGCATTCTGGTACAGCTCCTGTGGTAGATTGAGAGGTTGCTCTCCCCACAGATGCCATGGGAGACACAGAAAAGCCGTGCTGCCAAACTACAGACTAAATCCAACATGGCCACCGCGCCGCTGTCCCAGTAAATCACACAGGTACTTTTCTCTCACTTTTCTCTCCGCCCACTTCCCGTGTGAGCACAGAGGACCCTCCACTCACCTATGGGAAGGTGGTAAAAGCCATCCAGGAGACTATTGCACAATTAATGGATGCGCTGGCAGCTAAGTTTAATCTTGCTATACAGGATGTCAAGCACAACACACCACTGAGTGCAGAGTGGGGGAACTTTTCCATGATGTTTCCACACTTAAAACCACCTCTTCTCACCTCCAAACTTCATATCATGACTTACAGAAGAGGATTGACGATTTGGAGAACAGGTCAAAAAGGAACAACCTGCGGGTTGTAGGTTTGGCTGAATCCCTTAAAGGGCCAGATTTATATACATTCCTTCAAAATTTCCCTACCTGAAATGCTACAGATTTCATATCAGTGCCAGGATATGATTGTTAAACAGGCTCATCGCCTGTGCCCAGCACGTGCAGCATGTGGGAGCAGACCCAGGGAGTACTTTTCAGATGCATTAACTTCTTGCACAAGGAAGCTATATGGGCGGCCTCCAGGAGGCAACGTGACCTCATTTTTAGATAACGCTAAGATATTTCTTTTTCAAGATTTATTCGGCTGAGGTGACGCATGCCCGTAAGGAGATTTTGTGCCATGCTGTTTAGATCCAAAAGGAAATTTGCATTGTTTACCCAGCATTTCTAAGGCTCTTTGAAGGTGACACCACCAAAGATTTCACTTCTGCTTCTGATGCCAACAGCTACCTGTCTGAACAGGCCGGCCCCAACTTACAAGATGGCCATATACCTGCAGAAGCTGCTGATTGAGTTACCCGTATTCCCGAAGCCCAGGGTGTCTTGTGCTATACTTGATAGAATGTTAACCTGCTTCATCTTTGCAGAGAACTTTATGCAAGTTTCCATCCTGCACCACCTGATTTCTTCAGTTCCAGTTCCTAACTTCCACCTGTACCAGATGATATACTTCTAACATCAATGCTATTCAACATTGGCCTCCACCATTGGTACTTGTTACTTCTGCAATCCACCTCAGTACTTGATATATCGATGTACCACCTCAGTATCTACTACTCATGGCGTTCATCATTGGTACCTACCAACATTGGTTCAAAATCCATACTAACCAGCATCGGTTCCCAGCAGCAGTACTCAGCAACAGCGATTAGTACAGTAAAATCTGTACTAACCAACATTGGTTCCCAGCAGCAGTACTCAGCACCTTCTCTTGTCTACAGACATCCAATGGAGCCTCCCTATCATTAGTCACCATCGGTTCTAGACAATAACTCATCCCCATTCAGTTGCAGCCATTACTAGATTTCCATTTGGTACAAGACGATTTCTGCATCTCTATTCAGTTGTAGACAATTCCCAGAATCTGTTCTAGTTCCAGACGGTCACTGGAGTTCTATTCTCAAAGACTGTGACCTATCATTGCGCTGCACCTTCTAGCTCCACGCTCACATTCTCCCATTGATTGTCTCTTATGAATGTGGAGGAATCTTATCAGGCCTCCGGGGATTACACGCTGGACCAGGTCAGACAAAACCTTCAGGCATGACAATACTCTTCTATATACCACTGTCGTAACACATGGTTATCTAAGTTACTGTCATCTTATTATCAGTGTCAACCAGTCTGACAAATGTCTTCTGATCTCTTTTATTAACAATTTTGCAATGTTTATGAACCTTTGTAAACTTTATAGACTGTTGTGTACCAAAATCACAAGCTTGCATCAGGTTCTGTGGAATTCAAAAAAAAAACAGTCTCGCACCAACAATCAGCTAAAGTCACTTAGATCTAGATATATATAAGTTTATATGAACAACAACTGAACCTCTTCGACATGCCTGCTTGCTTTTGTGCATTAAGTTGCTGCCACAGGATTGACTGACTAGTTCTTTGCATAAGTGAATATGGTATGTACATACATACATACATACATACATACATACATACATACATACATAGACACACTGTGTACGTAAAAATAGTGGGGAATCCCAAAAATGTAATAGTTCTGTTCTGTGCCCATTAAACAATTGAATTATCCCTAGTGACTCTCTTTTTTCTGTCTGTCTCTCTGTCAATCTATCTATCGAAAATCCAGCCCATCAACATTAAGCCTGCCTGTTGACATATATACATACAATTTAAAAAAAATATATACACAAAAAAAATCTAAACAGCAAATGTATTACATTTTATATATTACATAAATAATTACATTAATTTAATATATAAATGAATGCAAAAAGAGGAAAGGACTGGGTAGGACTGGGTGCAGTAGTATCCAACCTAGCAGCAGAGTAAACAGGGTTATTAAAGGGCTTCCCCCTTCTCCAGCCACTGAAGCCATGGAAGGGAGGCTGCAGACATTGGGAAAGTTTCTTAAAATGAAAATATGTTGGGTTTCTTAAAATGAAAATAAGTTGGGGTTCCTGAAGGACACAGGAAATAGGGCCAAACTGAGAGACACAGCTGCCCCCTGCCTATTGTCAGGAGCAGCAGTGTGTACATTAGCATCCAGAAGCTGCCCCTCAATGCCTCACATGGTGGAAAAAGCAGAGATACAGCAGCCATTATCTATGGATTCTAAAATGGCCTCTACCAAGCAATAAGGTGGGTGGCAGCAGGGACAAGGGACCTATAGTCAGGGAAAAGGTAGGGTGGAAAAACCGGCAAGGGATGGCTGACATGCTAAATTATGACTGTTGAACAGAAGAAGAGGAAGTCCATGAAACAGAATTGAATTAAGAAAAGCAATCCTACATGACAGAAGCAACTCTGTGTGCCACTTAGCTGGCCTGATCTTCTGGGATCACAACTAGAGAAAAGGGAGACGAAAGTTCTACCAGTCTAATTATACACTCTCTAAAACCCCTCCCACTAACACCTAATAGGCTAGCTAATATTTAATTTAACACTGGTAAGCAGAGCCATCTTAACGGCATTGTGGGCCCTAGGAAAGCAATGCACTGTGCCACCTACTAAAGTAAAAAAAATCATAACTTCCTGCAGTTTCTCTTCACCTACTATGAGCATCCAGCAATTAGCATGATGAAAGTAATTAACTGTTTGGCTGCAGGCCAGTAGAGAGTGTTGCCCAGCAGCTTTGAGTTTGTGTAATTCATAATAATTACAGCTGGGCAGCAATCTCTACTAACCTCACAGGAAACTCAGCAGCAAACCCCTGCTCGAAGGCCCCTAGAATTGTGGGGCCCTTAGGCAGCAGGCCAGTAAGCCCATGCATTAAGATGGCCCTGCTGTAAGCTAAAACAAATGGACCCTAAGCAGCCACCTAGGTCACCTAGCGGTTAATCCACCACCACAGTCTGTGAAATATACAGTGCTGCTGATCCCCAGAGTCATCGTATTACTTTAATAAAGGTCTCAACTTTAATTGAACTGAATAGCAATTTTATAGTACTGTGTACACAGAAATGAATTGCCCAATCCCATATTCGGTACTTATGTAATATCTGGGCTCCCGTTTTTCTTATGAGACCGCGTCCCCTCGCCACGCTTTAGGCACGGTGGCTCGCTGCGCTCGCCACACTTTATAAAATCAACTCCATGCGTAGTTGGATAGTAGGGGTATGAAAAAATGGGGTGCATTTAACATGGGAGCCCAGATAATACATAAGTACCCCATATTCTGTCTACCATATTAAGTGACTAAGGTCAGGATAAGCCCTTGTACATCCCAGTCTACCTCTGCCAGAAAGTGAATATATTGCAGGAATTTGTACAAGAAGACAGAAAAATAAAGGGGTCTCAGGATAGATAAATGTTACAGGTCAGGCGTGGGGGAAAGAAATACTTTAAATAAGAGTGGGGCGATCCAAATGTGTTACAGTGTTGGATCATTGTACATCCTGTATAATGCATCACATTGTGCCCTATTAAGCATATTTTTGCACAAACTTGGTAACTTCCCATCCCCATGGGAACTTTATAGTATTGAAAGTAAGAAATAACTTGGAAGCAAGCTATGTATTCAATTCTACAACTTTACATTTCTGCAACAATTTATTGCATGCCCTTCCAACGGGTACAGTCTTCCAGTGTGGCTTTTGGATGAAAAAGGTTTGGCACCCCTACTACAGAGGAAACTCACACAAGTTTACGCATCCACCAGTACTGTTGCATGAATGCATCAGAAACATTGGTGGATTTCCCACTAAACACATAAAACACGTGCCTAGGGGTGTCACTCGCTGGGGGGCAGCACACCAAGACAATGTGGCTAGGTGATTGATTTTTTTATTGATTTTTTTTGCAATTACGACTTATCTTTTGAATACTTTATCTTGCAACTGGTGGGACTGGGACAATGGGCGGCAAATTGCGGTCCGGGAGATTATAGTGAGGTTAGGTTAGGGCTGCTTTGGTGGTCTTGAGGAATCCAGTATGGCCCTGAAATGATGGAGGCAGTGACAGTATTTCATGGGGGGGGGGGGGGGGGTAATAATGTGCCTAAGATGTCATCTGACTCCTAAATCCACCCCATATCAGAAATGTGTTTATAGTCCTTAATAATAATCTGTAAGATATTGCACTTATTCATTGGTAAGTAATGTTGGTTTATTTTGCCCTGTGCGTGATATCAGTTACTAATAGGGAAAGCAACATTTTTCAAGGATTAGAAAATTACTCTTTTAGAGAACAAACAATCTTTGCCCGAAACAATTAGAGGACATTTAATGTTACTGGCACAGTCAAAGCAATATGTGTTTGTTTAAAAAAAAAAAAACCTTTTTGTATTTCACATTCGCATGGGCTGCACCATTTTAGATAATCCATAATAATTTGCCTGGTTCAGTTTCTGGACATTGATTTTGATAGCATAAAGATCTCATACATCAATATGTATTAATCGTATTGTGATTTCTTTTTCTGACCAGAACTATATGCTACCTGCCTAGCAAGCATGCTATTTCTGTTTTCTTATGTCACTCCTGTCTTCCAGATTAAACTAAGTTTAGGGGAAATTAGTGACCACAAAGCAATGCATACATGTTATACTGTAGAATGGTCTGGTTGTGGTAACTTACACCATCATTTAATAGGATTAAAACCTCTAAGCCAAAACCTATAAGGATACAGATCCCTGAATATCTGAAGACAGCCCAGAGGAAACAGATGCTACTTGCAGCTCTGTCCTGGGACTTAATTAGTTGTGAGCAGCTAGACTGCACCAGAAGGGAGAGGACGAGACTAGTACAATGCGGCAGTGGGAGCTTTGGGGATGTGCTGTGACTAGAGGACACAAGAGGTTTAAGCAAATGAGTACTAGGATAACATCATACTGTATGTGAGCAGAGCTAAACGAGGAACAGCAACCAAACAAACAACAGATATATAGCAAAATTCGTTATTTAGAGCCATGGAAAGAATAACATACTAAACTATAATGGAATTTTTAAGATGTTATTTTATGATGACATTATCTAATGGTGTCAGCGCTTTTGATTCAATCTTCATTCACATAAGATCAGATTCGTGAGCAGTGACGGGCACTGGAGGAAGATGAGGGTTTGCATGCAGAATGCAGAATAAATACATCTGGGCTGCAAGGACAGATAGTTAGACATTTGAAGGAATGCAGTAAGAAAAAGGAAACATATTAGATTGTAGACCAGTGACTAAGGAAGGAGAGTAGGAGGATGCGAACTGCTCAAGGGCATTTGTTTCTACTCTTATTACCTGTGCTGCATCCTTACGTCAAGCTGGCAGCACAAAGTGCTTTATCATTTTGATCAGGAAGGATTCCCTCCTCCTCCCCCTCCTCCCACACAGGCTCCCCCTCCACTTTAGCTTTCCCGACAGTGAGCGATCAACAGAAGACGAGTATACCACATCAGGTCTCCTTAGTTTGGAAGCAGCATTAGGATGCTGGGCAGGTGCTTTCCCTGACGTCACAGTAGAGGCTTCTGTGCGGGAAGTGCCTGAGCCAGGTCTGGGAGAGGGACCAGGGACTTTTGGAGGATCAAGGAGAACTCTGAGAATAGAGAATGAGTGAAAAATAGATCACTGTGGATCATATGGGTAATAGAGTGCAAAAGTGGAATATATAGTACATTTAAGTAATACATTCTTAAAATTAGTTATGAATTATTGTTTTATGTCATCAGAGGGAGATAATGGCAGCTTGTTCCATTGTTAGACGCGCAGACAGACAGCTAATTACACAGCTAGACCGATAGATATATAGATTTACATTATACATTGGCCATCACCGAGATAAAGCGCAGTATGTCACAGCACCACAAGGACGAGAGGAAAGACTAAGCAGTACAAATACATGAAGGAATAAAGTAAGTTGATGGGATTCAGAGATCGATTACATCATCTTGCCATCAGCTCCTCCCAGCTCCCAGACAGGAGGGGGGGGGGGGGGGGTATCTTTGAGAGCTTCTGAGAGCCAGGGTTGTCACTGGCAGCAATTCCCTGTAGTGGCACCGGCTCCCATCACACCAACCTGTTCCCTGTAATCTGCTCACTTGCAGCACACCTTGATCGCCTTTGCCTCTTTACATGATCCCTTTACTAAGAGCATTATGTGCAGACTACTACACATTGGGCTAATTGGAGGTGTCGACACATAATATACATATTAAGTACTTAAAAAGTAGGATAGATGAGCGGGATTATAACACTATCTCTAGATACAGACAAAAAAAATATATTTTTAAAGAGCAGCATTAAAAAATGCCCCTGAAATGAACTGGTTAAACCCTTTGGTTTTTAGATATACATAAAAATTGGAAAGAAAATCGAGTTGCCCGATGCTGCAGAATAAGTTGTAACCTAATTATCTTATTAAGATGACTCTATGTATCTCCGTATTAATGACTACACACACATTTGTCATATACTTATTAGTAAATCCAGCACTGTGAAATTATCAGAGTTTGACTATCCAGAAAGATGAGGAAATATCAGATACTCTATAGCTCATATGTAATGTTAACCCATCCTCCACCCAAGTGGGACGGCCTATTTTGTCCAAGGTATGGTGGGTGCTCACCCTGGCAGCTCATTAATGTGGGTATATCTGGAGGATCTCAGCCTCCGATGACTATAAATGGCTATCCTCTTCCATCGCACATATAAATGCAAGTAGTTCTTCGCCAGCCTCCTCATGTCAGTCCCAGGCAAGGGCAAGTGGGCGTGGGCTGTTCGCCATCATCCCCTCTCCAAATGGTGTGACCCATCCCAGGCTCTTCCCTTCCTCTCTCCCTTTCCTCTCCCTTCTCTCTCCGGCTCTGCAAAGTGTCAGCTGCTGGAACTTGTTTGCAATGCCTAGTTTTCAATCCCCACCCAGGATTTCCCAAGTAACACATTAAAATCTACAATCTCCAATGGTTTTATTCAATGTAGGATGGGAGTTAATCTGAACGGAAGATATATTCTACTGGTCCTTGCTGTGCAGATAGGTAAGTGACTGCTCAGTTCTGTATGTCCTGTGTTTGTCTAATAACCATAAAATCCCTTTAGAATGGAATCCCAGAAATATCAGTCAGATAAACCCATTATTTGTTCCGCTCCGTTATATGAATCTGACAGCATGGATTTAGCTGCAGAATAACAAGAAAAGATTCGTTTGAAATAACAATGAAGCGACTATTTAATTGTAGAATGTATTCTTCAATACAATGTGCATTATCATATACATTGCAAGCTTTCTTACTTGTTTTACCCGACATATTTAAAAATATATGAATGTCGTGTGTGTGTGTATATATATATATATATATATATATATATATATATATATATATATATTCGCTTACACGATTGCAATACAATTAAAGTATGGTCTATTGGACTTTCGAGAATTGGTATATACAAATCTAAATCTGTTTATCTGTCATGTATATACTGGATACTGGGTACTTGCTTTAAAGCAATTCATGCTTGTAAACCAGAGCACAGTAAGGTGCTTCTAAGACTAAACAATATGCATGTGAATTAAATATATATATATATATATATATATATATATATATATATATATATATATATATATCAGTCTTAATATGTGTTCATTGTACCGAATTGTTAACGTATATTTATAGAGGAGCTGTTCATCTATATGTATGTATGTATATATATATATATATATATATATATATATATATATGGCCGTAGGGATATACTGTATGCAAGCCTAGCTGATGCAGACAGACCATTGTAATTTGCACAGATACAGTACTGTAGTGACCGTGGACCATAAGCATTGCCCAAGAATAAATTCAGTCACCTCACTGCGACAGCGGATGCACTTGGCACATCTCTGTAACCCTGTGCTAAATGGGCCCCACTGACAGAAGCTCTTGCATTAATACAACAATGCACCCCTCCATTGCCGTTAAGGGAACCTGTTTTCTTTTGCCACACGGCCTTGGACATTAGTGAACAGCTGACTGAAAAGAAAAATTTTAATTAGCACTTCCAGTAAAAAAAAAAAAACAAGTATACAGATGAAGACACAATTAAGACAGCCTGGGTGCTTAACAACGCACAGTCTCCCAGAATAATCCCGGCTAATGAGCCCAGGGACAATAAAGTGAGAAAAATAGCTGTTTATTAAGCGCAGGTAGCTGATGTGCGGTGAAAGGGAGATGGAATCGTCCCTCAGTTGTTATCCTGATCTGTTGAATCCAGGCACCCTTGTGACTTTGATCTGAGGCGTCAGAATTGACTTTACACCAGTAATGACATTAGCGACTATACATGCCGACATCAACACATTTGAGAATGCTTGCTAATTGCACAAAAGGAGCAGTGCCTGGGATCTGAGAACAGATCAGATCAGAGCACTTCTTCGCTTCCTTATGGTGTGTTACACTATACAGTATACTCTAATACAAATTGTTAATAATCAACAATATTGGTGTTTTAAAAATGAGTTATTCCCACCAGGATATGCAAATTTACTCTATTTATATATACAATTATAAAGGCAAAGCTTTTTTCTGGGCGAAATTATTTTTTTAAAATAGGCTGAAACATGCAAAATCCATTATTATATGAATACGGATATTCTTGTGTATATCTCGGTGAAATGTTTGGAAATGATGCACTCATGTTTATCTTGTAAAGGAAATCCTAGTATTGGAAAATAAACTTATCTGGAGCCCTTTGTGTGTGTTTCTGAGAACTAAAGTATTAACGTTCTTATTGGAAGTTGTATTGTCAGAATTTGCCATCACTGTTATTATTGTATTCGTTTCATGATTTGTAAAGTGATTTTTTTTTGACGCATTCATTGCTTGGTTTGCACAAGGGTACTGCTTTAGGGGATAGATTTGCACTATGCAGACAGTAAAACCCAAACAGAAATGATTGTATGCATTTTTTTCCTGGACTAGCCCTAATGCAACATACAGTATGTAGGCATATACATCATGTCAAGTAGTCCCTTTGCCTCTAGTTTCCGAAGAAGATTATTGGTTACATTGGCAAGAAACGTTCTAGCTGGCACGATCTTAAGTGCCAATTTGACTCTAGCTGCAAGGTGTGTGTGCAACTAAAACAATGACATATCCGCAATTCAGGTGCAATCTGAAGGTGCATGTACTCTTTTCCACCTAATTGCCTAATCAATTGCCCATTAGCAGTATAGGGTGTGATCCATTAAATATCTTTGTTTTGAATTAACTAAGTTAAAAAAAAATGTCTGAAAGACGATGAAGTCCAGTGAACTAGTATGCTACATAAAGATGCGCATGCGCACAACACAGTACATTTATAGAAGTCTTTCTGTGGATAATACTCCATCATGATGGTTGAGCATTTGGTGTTTATCTAGATTGTTTGTTTGTGTTGCATCCATATTCATGGACTGTTGATTTGTTGGTCTAAGGCTGATGGTTGAATAGCTGCAGTGTGCCATCCTCACACACTCATCGTCACATACTATCATGATGGCAATAGCCAGACTTCAGCAACACAAGCAGTGTAACAGGGAGGGGGCTGTAGTTTCCCTACACTATATCACACATATAGGAAGAGGGTGTCACCTTCACTCTTATATCTGGATTTTTTTGATCTTGACACATTTGGGTGTCTGTTTCCAAGACTTGCAGATACCAATTTGAATTATTAGAATGGATTTACAGATCATATCTATCTCTGTCTTGGACGCCCAGTTCTGATGGCTGTATAATGTGGCTGCAAATTTGTATCCATAAACTAGCGCCTAATTTACTACACTATCGCTTTAGCAATTAAACACCCTGGCTTTTATTTATTGATCAGTTGTGTGGCACCAGGATGGCCTGTAAACTTAGATTAATGACCCACTTAATGCGAACCTGCGACACCTTGCACTATAATAAGGGGATTTAATTAAAGTAACACTCGTTTTAAAAGCATTTAATGAATCAGAGCTTGTGAGCTTTTTAAAATATATATTCTTTAGGGACAACACTAGATTAAATCTTATACACATATATTGTGTAGAGGGTGCACAATGGATGTCCGGTGTGTGTACACTGCAGACCATGGACGTAATCACCATACCAGTTTGCTTTTACAGTACTGTGATTTTTACAGAAGCTGGAGTCTGGTAGAGCAGAGGATGAAAGGAATGTGGTAATGTGTGCATGCATATTTAATGATAGCTGCCTGGGTGCATTTGCTAGAGGAAATGGAAAACAAAAGCTAGAATTTAATATCGATATTGTGCTGTTGTTATATATTTAGAAACACTACACATTCAGCAAAATGTTCATTGTGTATGTGTATAACGTTCGTGTTTCTCTCGTGGTAACACACACACACACACACACACACACACACACACACACAGACCCACACACACAAACACACAGAAATATCACAGCATAGCTTGCATCTAAAAAACAGAACCCCCGCCCCCCTGAAAGATGGCTCTCTGTCTGATCACTGCAGCATCTATTGTACAGCCCAGGCGTCTCTATGTAGAATCCAAGGGAATTTATCTTTGTAATATCTTTTATCACCTCTTAATAAAATACGCGACGCTGGGAATATTCACTTTTCAGATGTACACACACACACACACACACACACACACACACACACACACACACACACACACACACACACACCTGCCTTTAGCAGTTATTTGATGTTAAGGACAATGATTTATTCATGCCTGGTGTGTTCTTTTTAAGCAGATTCGGATTTGTTTCTATTACATATACAGTAGATAAATGAGAAGGATTCACTCCATAAAGGGCGTTTAACTATGTACTTCCCCGCTTTGTAACCTATTCCTCTACAGTATATATCGATACAGTACAGAATATTGTTGCAGGGCACAAAAATAAGTATCATTTAAGGAGCCAGATGCATTCATTTTCATAAAGTGATAAAGTGGAGAGTGATAAACAACCAGCCAATCAGCTTCTACCTGTCATCTTTCAAACCCAGCCTGTAACATGGTAGTTAGGAGCTGATTGGCTGGTTGTTTATCACTCTCCACTTCATCACTTTAGTGCATCTGGCCCATGGAAAGTATGACACTTTCTTGTTCGAACTATAATTAGTTATCATTTTTAATAGAATGTGTGGCAATTAGGCATGCGGCAATTTGCTCAAATATCTAGAGACTTGTTCGAAACATTACTGCACATACAATGGCTGTGGGACCTGAAATTAAAGGACAAAAGTTCAAATCATGTCTAGAAATAAGTTTGTCATGAATTGGGGAATGCAAATCAATTGTTGTACGCTTACAATAAGCAACAGCCTGAATGACATGATACATGTGTGACCGAGTCATTGAGTATAAGCTGGGTGCTCAGCGTGGAGCTGTCCTACTGACGTGGTGCTGATCTCTGTCCCCAGCATACCTGCTGCAGGCGGTGAGGGCGACAGACAAGTGCGATGCGGTCTTTAAGGGCTTCTCCAACTGTTTGCTCGCGATGGGCGATAAAATGGAAACCTATTCGCAAGGTGTGGACGAAGAGAAAAACCTCAACACCATTTGCTCGTAAGTTCCCAAATGTTAGCTTGATTTCCCTTTATTGTGTTTAAGAATGACGAGTTGCTGTACCTTACATTATATGGCGCCGCCCCCAAATCAGACGTTGAAGTTGGCTCTAGTGCAACACACACACACACACACACACACACACACACACACACTTACTCAGTTATTGACTTTAAGTTACCCTCTTAATGAATTTGCAATTCCTTTCCCCACATCCCTAGAATGAGTAGGTAGTGTGTAGTCAGGCACCAACCACAGAACCTAAATGCAAGATTTGCCATTTCAAATACGTTTGTACGGTGAAAGTTCGCATTTCATATAAGCATGAAACGACCAAATCCATGCACTCAATGCACATATATTACAATTATCATATTATATTAACCTCCGAGGGATGTTTAGAGCTACTCCTGACCAGATAAACTAAAATGGACAATTTCTAGTAGAATATGTCGCTAGTGGGGTCCTTCAGAATTCATTCATCATACTCTAGAGAGGCTAATTATGCAATATTTCATTCATTTTTAATATATTTTTAATTAAAGTTACAAGTTCCCAGAACGATTGCACTTGTGTAAATGAATCGTAAAAACAAAATTCAAAGTCAATTATTGGTAATATTTGTATATAGTAAATAGTATAGTGATTGATTTAGCTAAATGAATGTTAAACGCACCCAAGATATACAGGTTAGAATTGTTAGAATTACTGTATTCTGTTTTAAATTTACACTGATTAGTGTATAAAAAGACATTAATGTGATTTAAAAAAAAAATCAGGATATTATTATTGTTGTTGCTCGCTTGACATAACTATGGAAATAAAATAGTAAATCGAATTTATGTATTTTACCATTATTTTTACAACATTATATATTAAAGCCCAAAGCTAGTGATGGGTTTTTTTTTTTTTTTTTCATTTTTTCATTTTGTGTTTGAAAATAATTTATGGAAGAGCTAGTTTTCCTGTGGGAAATGCAATTACAGGCGATATATTGTAACAGGGACACTTTAAGCTTCCCTAGCATCTCAACATCTCATTATTTATTACGAATGTAGAAAATTATGGTTTAAATCATACTTGGAGTGCTCATAAATTAGATTCTGTGGGACTATTTTACATGAAGGCACACAGGAGCTAAGTATAAATCATGGCATGGAAGGAGAAAGTACACAGACAGGGAAAGAAACACACTCTCATGCACACGCAGAAAGGGTGGAAGAGGAAGAGAGGGGAGGGAAAACATGGGCGAGATTACAGATCTGTAGATAAAGGGATGCACGGGTCAGAGAGCTATTTTAAACCTCTTACCCAGTGGGAATACACGCGTGCATATCATTGACTCCTTGAGATATATTGGTTTTGGAACATAATTCTACACAGTGCAATTTGATCTAAGCTGATAAACCACAACTGAAAGGAATGCCACGTGTCTAATAGAGAGATGCTGAAAATGGCAGATGCTATGACTCTGCTGCCATACAATCGATAGGATAGTTGGTATGATATAGCTCAGAAGAGCACTTGGACAACTAATCGAGGGTTTTTATTTCTACATAAACCCGAAGAGGAATGACTAATAAAGTTTTTTTTTTTTCTTGTAGTGATGTATTTGTGAATAAACACGGATTTCATAGAGATTTATGATCAGATGTGGTTTTAATAGCACTCACATTAAAACTTATTTGTAACTTGGTTTTGCTAGTACATATGTACAATGGCCATTTCACATATCTTGTACTTCCAATATTTTTATTTTACACGAGGAACAGAGCTTGGCATGAATTAGGATGTATTACTGAGAAATGTCACTTTCAAACAATGATGCTCATTAATTACAGAGCCAATTGATGAATGTGCATTATATATAGATAATAGCTCTATCTATCTATCTATCTATCTATCTATCTATCTATCTATCTATCTATCTGTATGTATGTAGATACATTATGCAACAGAATCCTTTACTATACCAGTAGGGATAAGGTTAACCTAAGTATGTTCAGATTTCAACACAAGCATTGCACTTAACCTATACACCTGTGGTTCCCAAAACTGCATGCCTAGACACCCTGGGGTGCCTCAGGATATTTGCAAGGGTGACTAGGGTTGGGGGTCCGCAACCAAAACAAATTGTTTATGCTCAAAGTGATAGGCAAAACCAGTGCTGGTGGCTACCAATCATTTAATGTATGGACAATTAGATCTGTACTGTTCCCAACCACATAAACCTGAAGCTGAGGGTGATAGGGAAGCATCATTTGCTGTAAGAAACTTTTTGACATGGGGTGCCTTGAAAAATTGCTGATATTCTATGGCGCCCTGGTCAAGAACGTTTGGGAACCATTGCTAAACACTCTTCTGTTCCACTATCCAACATGACATACTTCAGATTAAACTGTTTACATCACGATTTTTTTTGAGGGATCAAATCTACATATTTTATTATTTTAGCCACTGAATGTACTGTAGGACTGAAGGACAGCATTAAACTAATAGTGTCCATTTATGATTTTTCATCTAGATACTGGAATGAGTTTCATGTCTGTGCTGTCACCGTGTTCGCAGATTGTCATGAAGGGGCTGCAGACATGTGGGAAAAACTGAAAAAGGATTCCAAAAAACTCAACTTTGAAGGCAGCTTGTTCCAAATGTGCGGTGGATCTAGTGGATCAGCCAGCCCTCGACCAGTTCATCCAGCCATCCTGCCTTTGCTCATGGTGTCTCTATCTGCTCTACTTAACTGGATCTTCTTCTAGTAGACCCAAAGCTACAGGAATCCTCGCTTTAGTCTCGCCATCTGCTGGATTTCTAGAGGAAACACCTATCCGTTGTCCGGGGACGTTGTGTTCTCTATGACGTTCAAAAATAACCTCCTAGGATTGTGGGAAAAGAAAAATAATGTTCTTTCATTTGCGTTTTGTTTGCCAAATGTTACCAAACAGTGAGCAACAACAGCCAAAACCGGACCTCAGCTTTACATCTTCACACAGCAAAATAGAGCCCTATATTTCTTTGCAAAAGAAACTCAGGAAAGGCCCTCGGCCAACCAGTAATAATAATAATAACAATAATAATAATATTAATAATAATACTAATAAGAGGCAGAAACGGAAACGGGCTCATCGTTGAATAAACAACATGCCGAAAAATGCCAAGGTACCTGTCACATATGGAAGATGTGCTGTAGATGTTCACTTGTGAAACATATGGTCAAATCACAATCTCTAATGTTCACCATAGCCCCTCTCCACACCGTATCATGGTTTCCTCATCAGAATACAATGATGTAACGAAGGAAAGAACAGCTCTACCTGCAGCAATGATAAGTTGTATCTATCAAGGGGAACACTGATACATTGGTTACTCAGTGAATGGCTGGATGCGTTACTGATGGGGCAGGTATGATGTATGGACTGCTGAGGGAGTGTAGCTTTACCTGCTGTTGCCAACATATATTTCAAAGTTCACTGCCTTTATTTTTTTCCCCTTGATTTAGGTGTTACACATATTATGAAGTATCCTACAGTGTAAACCACAAACGGGAGAGTAAATGTATAATCGTACAAATAGTTATAAAGTACAACATTTTGACAGAAAAAAAAGAGAGCCTTGATTTTAAAATAAATAAATGTAATTTAAAATAAAGTTTATTATAAACCCAAATCAGCAAAAAAATATTTGCTACAAAGTATAGTATGAGATATTAAATAAAATTATTGTTTCAAAAACGTGTCCTTTATTATAATTGTATATTTACTATAAAAATGTATGACATTTATGGATGGAAAACTGCTGATATTTGTTGTTATATACAGTGAATGCAGATATTAAATAATGACAGTAGATTTTTCCATGATACTGCAACAGAGAATATAACTAGGGTATAATGGTGTAGGAAGAGAGAGGATGACAGATTGGGGAAAGGAGGAGAGGGGTGGGGGGGGGGGGGGGACAGAGACCGAGATAAGGTGTGCAAGACAGAGACAGTGAAGTAGGGAGAAATGGGTAAGAGTGTGGGGGGTGCACAATAACACAGGGAGAGTGCGGGGAAAACAGCTTTTGTTGAACAAAAGGTCACCACTATCAAGTCTGCAAAGGTGCAGCAGTATACTGGCAGTTCTTGAGATCAGATGAGTCGTTTCATAATTAATAAGGCACCTCGGCTGAATTTGCGAGGAGACTAGCACTATTGATTTAACAGAGGAAAATGCTCTAACCTTTTCTGTTTATAGGCTCTGATGTCTAGGGGAAGTATACTTGTGTATACACATCAAAGCATCAACACAAACCTTTGTGAGTTTAACCAGTGAGAGCCAGCACCAGACAGAGAGAACCAACAAAATGCCATTTGATCCTTTACAATTTTCTTGATGTCCATTAACTGTATTTTTTTCATCTATTCAATCAAAAAATAAATCCCATCTCTTTCTATAAAGTCACATGTATGTACTCAAAAGGAAACTAGCATACTATACATCAAGTACAAGAGGATTATTTCATTCGGCAACTCTCTGGAGGCTTCTGTTCCATAAATGCATTATAACAAAGGAAGCCATCTCTTTGGAAGCTTAAGATGACACTGTCGGTAAGATGAAGACCATGCACACAAATATCTGTATTGTACTGCACTATGCGCTAAAGCAGATAAGGATTCACTAGTTCAATACTGTGATATTTATAGGTGACCTTTCAATGTATTGTATCACATTGGTATACTCGGAGCAAGCACGTTCTGAATCCGAATGAAATCATGAGATAACCGGTTTTAATGTGTCATTATAGTTATTTATTTTATATTCAATGCTATTATAGGGACATTGCGCGATACCAGCATTAAAGGGTGTTTCTGAGTGAGAACGACGCTGTGAGCTCATGTGATTTCACATCCCCCTAATGATACCCATGTATCTAAATATAGCTCACGTACAGTATGCAGTATTTAAGGCACATCTTGTACACAGCGATACTGCACGGATATGTTCCACCTTACATGAAATATTAACAGAAACGAAGGGTGAAATGCATATTACTTCACACCCGGCTGTAGCATGTTTCGATTTTAATGTCAATCTTGTTAGCATTTAAAAAAAAAATGTTCAATGAAAAAATATATTCTCCTGGGAAATCTTGTCTCACTGTTATAATGCAGATGTGACTCTCATTACCAGGCGAATGTTCCTGCACAGACCCAGCCACAGGCAGAATGCAGAGTCACAGGGAAGCACAGTCACCTTTACATAACAAGATTACTTCTATATAAGAACTGTTATTTCCCAGGACAGTGCTGTGTCGTTCTGCAGTTGTTGTAATGGATGCACTTTTTATATTGGTTAACATATTGTTAAATATTATTTTAAATGTATAACAACAAAATATTTCCATGTTGCGAGGACGAAATAACAGTACTGTACTTATATAAGCAATAATTGTAGTGCAGTTTAATAGAACACAAATTTAGTATGCATTTATATGTTGTTGCCATATTCTCTCCTTGTGTTTGCAAGATGTGGTAACTGGAGAATACTTGCCATTGTAGTGCATATGTTTGCTTCTATATAACGGAACTAAATATAAGTAGCAGGGCTCAGAAATAAGGGCACATTGTCCTCTGGGACCTTCCCACTAAACCAATAAGCACTACAGTACTTTCCTTTTCTAAAGAAGCAGTTGGCCAATATTACAGACTCCTTTCCTTAGCCGGCAGCCCGAGGCAAAGTAGAAGCTTCAGCTGAATCATGTCAAGCTACAGTACTCTCACCCTCCTTTCTCCCACACCCTGGATCTCATTACAGGCAGTACAAGGGGACTCGCAAGTCTAGAGCTGCACTTCTCATGCCCACAGTGCTAATTGTGCTGGAAATGAAACACGTTCCAAGCAGGTTTATGTGCCTCTGAAGCTGGTTTCACATTGCAAAAAAACTGCTTTCAACTCGTTTTTGTAAACGTTTTTTTAAATGGGTCAAAAGCCAGTTACACCCCTTTCATATTGCATGTTGTAAAGGTATATTGCAGTTTCAATACCATTTTTGTACCTTCAGATTCAACCCGTTTCACCCATAGAAAGCCATACAATGTCATTTTAAATGTTTTTTTCCTGCTTGTGGGCGGGGATAATGTGTGGTTATCATTTGTAGCAAATACCGTTTCTGAGCTGTTCAGACTGCAGGGAAAAAGGCTCTGAAACGTGTAGGATCCTGCTTTTAACACGTTTCAAAATACCGGTATTTTGTAACCGGTAAATTGACTGTGGAGCTTTCATATTGCAGCTGGTACCGTTTTAAAGCAGTTAAAAATCGGCAATATGCCGTGTTAAAACTGCAATGTGAAAGGGGCTCGCTGTCCTTTTTTCTTTTTTTTTTTAAATAGAAAGTAATTTGGGGTTTCCATTCACAATTACAAAACTCAACTGTTATCCATTTTCTGCTCGCTCTCTCTCTCTCTCTCTCTCTCTCTCTCTCTCTCTCTCTCTCTCTCTCTCATTGTAATGTATGAGGCTACAGATTTGTGAGTGTTATCGTGTTTCTGAATTTATTTCCAGTCAAGGCAGGTTCTGACATTTTGCACAGCTATTGTAGTTCAGTTGTGTCCTTGAAAATGCATTCCAGCATGTCATCTGCACATGACCTGATATCCAGCTGTAAATAAAATCTTACTGTGTACAGAGTAAAGGCGCTCAGCATTGTCATCCATCCTCCCTGAAGCTGCTGCCTTGGGTAGTACTGCTGGAGAGGTCACATGGGTAATGCTGGCACTACATTTACACATACTATATATTATGCTGACAGCTGAATCGCTTAAATGTTGGCAGAGTTGCATCTGCAAAGACCCAATTTTTAGCTTTTGAGATATTGCTTTGCAAAATGTGATGATGTGAATAACGTTCTGCTGAATGCAACCAGTAATCATTTCCTTCTATAATCTGTTTAGTCTATGACAATGTGTTTTCACCTTTTAATGTTTCATATGTTATTATAACCTTTTGTTTTATCTAAACACCACTGTAGGGGTTTTATGTCCAGAACTGACTCATTAGCGGGAACATAAATGTCTATGGCCCCCATTTATCATTGATCGCATTTACAATGCGATCTAGGCGGAATATTACGCCCAAATGTATCATCTGCCAGGGAGTGGGCTCCGAAAGGAGCCCGTCCCTGCGAAGCCCTCACCCGGAAGTCGGGGGGGGGGGGGTCTGCGCATGCGCGGTTACGCGCTGACCCCCCCCCCCCCCGCTGACTGCACTGCCGCTCGGGCAGTGCGATATGTAGCCATAGGCTACAACGGGCTATCGCCACATTAGAATGGTGATAGCCCAGGGCTGCGATGCCGGGCTGCCCGATGTTGATACATCAGGCAGCTTCGCATCCCCCATAGAAACCTATGGGGGATGCGGCCGGCGGCGCTGCAGGGGGGGGGGGGGATTGCAGCAGGGATCGGAGATTCCTGCTGCGGTCCCCTGTTATACATTTAGTCCCCTGTTATACATTTAGGTGATTCTTAATATTTGCGGTTAACCCCCGAATATTTGCGGTCCCCTGTTTTACATTTAGTCCCCTGTTATACATTTAGGTGATTCTTAATATTTGCGGATTTAGCCGCAAATATTGCTTGATAAATGGGCCCCTATATCTTCTGATTTTACAGACTTTAGGGCTCATTTGTTAATGAGCGATAAAACACATTGGGGCAGTATATTAAGCCTTAACAAGAGATAAATGCAAGGGTGATAAGGAGAGATAAACGTCCAGCCAATCAGCTCCTTACTAGTTTTTTTTAAACACAGCCTGTAACATGGTGATTGGCTGGACGTTTATCTCTCCTTATCACCCTTGCATTTATATCTTGTTAAGGCTTAATACATCTGCCCCATTGTTACTGATAAAACTCGTCAACTTGCATATGATAAATCAGCACCAAACTGTAATTTTGCAGGCACATTGCAGTTAGGAGCTGAACAGAAAACAGTTACTGGACTGATTGGCTGGACCATCATTTATCCTTTACAATGAGGTTTAGCATGCGCAATGAGTTTTACCATTTATAAATGAATCCATTAATATGTAAAAGTGAGCACCCACAATAATAGTAACATTGAAAATGCACACTGCCATATGTTAACAAAAAAAACAGATGATATGACTCTTTTTTTTTTAGTGGCCAGTTTCATGGAAGGGATGAATGAGGAAAAGAAAAAGTAAAAATCGGTACAGTGTGATAAAAAAAAGTGGTAACAATACAAACCAGTGTCTTCTTTATTTTTACAAAACACATTGGGTGAAATTTACTAAGATGTGTATTCTACTTCACATGTAATGATGCTATGGGCAACCAATCAGATCCTGTCTATTATCTTCTAGCGGGTGCTCAATAAATAAGAAGTAGATTATGATTGGTTGCCCATAGCAACATCACATGTGGAGTAGAATACACATCTTAGTAAATTTCCCCCAATGTGTGGTCATATGTAATCGCCACAAAGACTTATAGAGCTCCATTCACATATAGCCACAGGAATAAACTGAAAGAAGTAACTTATGCTGCTTTCCCACTGCAGACCCGTTTTAAGTTACAGGTAATCTTAAACGGTATTTAGCATTCCCACTGCAGCAGATTACAGTTTTAAATGCCATTTAAGTACCATTCCCATTGCAGGTAAAACGTTTTAGCTCTTCAAAACGTTTTTTACAGCACAAATGAGTGCCTGTGACTTTAATGGGCTTTTCAGGGTTGTGGGGAGTGTCACAACACAGGAAACAACCAATCGCTTGAATTGTAGCCTGTTTACATTAAGAATACCGTTTAAGATGCATTCCCATTGCCTCTTAAACGGTAGATTACCGTTTAAAACACTGCTTTGAAAACGGGTTGAAATACCGTTTAACTTTAAACGGTATTTCAACTCTGGCGCTTTCCCACTGCAGCCTTAAACGGTATTTTGCCCTCAAAAATCGGCAATATACCGGTTTAAGGCTGCAGTGGGAAAGGGGCATTACATTAAATGAGTCTGTAACATGTAAACAGAAAGAGACCTATGTCTCATAGCATAATACAGGTTGAGTATCGCTTTCCAAAATGCTCGGGACCAGAAGCATGTTGGACAACATAATATTCTGTATTTTGGAATATTTTTATATTAGAATGAGGTATCTATTTATTTATGTTGTATAAGCACATCAAACACATGAAATACACACAAAATATATTTTATTTGTGCATGAAGCGGTTTTAAAACATAAAAAAAGTTGGTGTACTATCTCAGACACTAAACTTGAATGCCAAGCAATCATTTTCTTGCACATATTTAGGACCAGATGCACTTAGCTTCAAAAGTGATCAAATGTAGAGTGATAAACAGCCAGCCAATCAGCTTCTACCTGACATGTCACATACTGTGCTAGGCAGGAGCTGATTGGCTGTTGGTTTATCACTCTCCATTTTATTACTTTTGAAGCTTAGCGCATCTGGCCCTATGTGCCAGTTACATATCATTTCCCCAGTAGTGGCAGTTACAGATGTACCCAGTATGATTTCAGCAAAAAAAGGACATTTTGGACACTATGTTTTTGGAATGATTTGGATAACGGATATTTGGATAAGGGATACTCAACCTGTACTGTGAAATATAAGTGATGGAAGTCTCCTTAATTGCACTCAACCTCTATAGGTGAAAAGAGGCATTGCATGTCCCTTTGATTCAACTGGACCTTTACTCTAGAATGCAAGTAGTATCTAAATATATAGACCAGATAATTCATAAAGATATAGGAATTCAGATTTATTTTCACAGTATAAAATCAAACAAACCAGTCTCCAAACTGTACCACATTTGAGTAACAGCATAACATGCTTTGCAGTTTTAAGGATTCCAGATAATCCCAAAAGATCTTCCAGCGGAACAAAGTCCTGTAGAAAAGAGTCTCCTGTCTCATCCACCAAAGCGGTTCAACATGAAAGTCTTTGTCAAGGTGACTTTACAATAAAATCACACAGTTTTTTGTTATGTAATGATTAGTTTATATGCCAGGTGACACCTCATTGATTGTACCGTTATTGCAGCTCCTAGTGTGTGCAGTAGTTATCTATACTATTCTTTTATTACCCTGTGATAAACTGTTTGAGCAGAGATACCAGTGTACGTTATTCTGAAGAAAATACCATTTTAATTGGTTTATGGAGAGGTTCCATATTTATTGCTTAAACAAGGTTTCCAGGCTAACATAATGATATATGAATGGAATATATGGCTTTTTAATTTTTATTTAGATTTGCCAATTGTAGATATGTTTTTCTAATGAAAGTTAATTCTAAAGTGATATCGCTTCTACAGAGCACATTTAATAACTAAGAACATGCCAGTCAGCCAATAAGGACCAGGCTCCTGTACCTTCCTCACTGGATGAAAGACTGCTTGGTTTCAGGACTGGAAAAGTTTGGAGAAAGAAGCACTTCTGACCTCGCCAATGCCATCAGACCTTTCTCCAATAAAGTATTTCATCTGCTCTAAAGTGCTTGACATCAATTTACTGTGCAACATGCAAATAATATACACTAGTGAGCTACAGAACAGCACTAGTGAGAAGTAATACTGTAGGGCCCAGTGGTGTCAAACTCATGGCCCTCCAGCTGTTGTGGAACTACATGTCCCAGCATGCCCTGCCACATATTTTATATAATGGATTTCTAAAACTGTGGCAGGGCATGATGGGACGTGTAGTTCCACAACAACTGGAGGGCCATGAGTTTGACACCACTGTGTAGGCGGTCCGCCATCATACTGCAGAGAGCTGCTAAATTACTGTCAAGTTTGGTTTGCATTTTCATTCGAATGTGCATGTCATTGGCTTTTCTTCTGCAAGCAGTGATGGGGAGAGATGGAGGCACACATTGATAGAGAGAGGGAGGCACTGATGGAGACACACTGATTGACAGGTACACTGATGGAGAGGGAGGCAGGGATGGAGAGGAAGGCACCGAGTAGCAGTGACACTGTCTGTCTCTTCCACACCACCCCCTGGACTTTGGATGAGTTCTTTCCCAGCTCGTTGAACCCCAGGGAGGAGTGTATGGCCGGGAATGAGATGTCCTTGTACAGGGTCCCAGGTTGGAGGCACTCCGCCTTCAGTGTCTCATAGTCCTGGTTGAGGTACTTCAGAGCCATCTTATTGGTGCCATAGCCGGAGGCCAGCACCCTGTCATGCCGCAGCCGGGAGTGAAGCACCAGCTGCTGGGTCCGCAGTGACAGATCAGGCGGCGGCTGACTGTGTGCGATCTGCACTGGTCACAGTGATAGCGCAGCGCAATTTGCCGATGGGGTGGGAAGTGCTGATGCATTTGAACAGACTGGTCGGATGCTGAATTCAGCCAATCAGTCTCCGGACAGTCTTTTCAAATTCAGTAGGCTTCCCACCCCCGCTGGCAAATAGCGCTTCGCCGCTTCAGGCTCCTAGCCGCCGCCCCTGATCCCCCTGCCCGGATCCCCCAGCGAGGATGATCGGATCCCCGCCACCCAGACCCTGGCTGCCGTCTTTCCCATTGGGCTGGGCCCCTAGGTCCTTGGCCCCCTGGGCAACTGCCCATTGTGCCCAATGGGAAAGACTGAACTGCCCAGGTCTAGTTAGAAAAGGTCAGATTAAAATCAATAGCAGCATTATACCAGCGTTTTATGTTATAACTTAATTGGATATTGATTGTGAATTAACTTCTTTTCTCTCTGTTAATCAACAGGTTACCCTATTCAGAATATGACTGCAGACTATCGCAACTGTTGTACTGTTATTATTTTAGGTAACCCTATTCAGAATACTACTGCAGTCTATCGCAGCTGTTTGTACTGTTATTATATTAGGTAACCCTATTCAGAATACTACTGCAGGCTATCGCAACTGTTTGACTTTGTACTGATATTATATTAACAGAAAAGGAATGGGGGTTCGCTTATGGTTTGACTAACCAAGCAGCAGTCTATTGAGGGGATACTCTGCCCTCATGGAAAAAAACATGGAAGAAAAGAGAAGAGAGCCTGCGCTTGGAATGAAAATCTACTTATTTTTTTCCAAATAGATAAAAATGTAATAAAACATAGATATACATATAAATAATTGACATTAATAAGCAGCAAACAAAACATTCACAGACATAACATGAAGGTGCAGATTAATTCAGTAATTTTGTTAGTATTTAGCCACTATTTGCATGCAATTAATATAAAAAAATGGATCCAATTATGGCTCAAGTTAGTCATTTCCAAAAAGGATTAGTATTAGTGTATAATTTAAGGCATATATAGTTACCATCCATTTTATTTAGTAATTCAGACTCAGTTTTTGTAAGGCTCTCAAATATCCATAAATCCTACTGTCCTGGCCCAGTCTCCCATATGTAATCGACTTCCGACCAGTTAGCATAAATTTGCATAAATTTGAAGACTGGTTTGTAAGTGGAAGAAGTACAACATTTCACCAGCAGAATAAAAGTGGGTCTCCAACAGTAACCCTAACGCATTTCTCCACAACAGTGGCTTCCTCAGAGAGCTCTGTCCACTTTCTCACCCCGTACTGCTCCCATGAGACCAGGACATTTATGACTTCATCAAAATAATGATTCCCAAATTATCCCCCTTGTGTGGTCCCCCTCAAAGGTGTTTTTATCATGTCCTTTTTTCCCCCTCCAACAGTGTACTTCCACCTCACAGTGTGCTATTCCTGTAATGTGTACCTCCACAAATTGCACACCCTGCCAGCAGTGAACTACGCAGTGCAATCCAACTGGTTGCCTCGGATGGTTCCTCTGTGGGCGGGATGTTCTTCACATAGATGTATCATACTACTTCATAAGCATCCACTTTCCCATATGTGCATTGGATCCTTATATGGCTCAAATCCCACAGTGTGACCTTCGTGGTGTCCCCAACATGGCCGCCTCATCTGGTCCACTTTTAGATGGGATAAATAATAAATGGACCTGATTGTCTTGTTTGGATCCTGCTCTACACTGCAATCACCCCATTTTGTGTCATTTCTTCTAGGGGTAACCTATTCCACCCAGGGTAATCCTACAGAGTGCACCCAAGATGGCTGCCTCTCCTGCAACCTTGTGAGAGTGGAATACAAATTTGTGGAAGCTACTATCCAAAATGTCTGTACCAACACTGCATTGTGCCTACTGTGCTTTCAAGGCTTTCTTTTAGGTCTATGTGACTTATCTATTGCTGTACTCCCCAAATCCTATGTATTATGGGGATCATTCCCATCCTTTCAGAATGGAGCGACTTCAGCCCATTCTGATGGTTGGGGGGACGTGCATGGTCTTTTATGTGCATGTACGGATCCCCTTTTGTGAACGGCTTCGGCCACTTGCATAGTCGCCGAGCCATTCGCAGGGAGCGGGAAGGGCCGGTTTCGTGCGGTGGTGGGGTCGGGTGTTGCCAGTGGTGTCCCTATGAAAACACTGGGCGTTCCCGTGGGAATGTGGGCAGGTCAATATGTGCCGGAGGCAGTCAGCTGATGTCATAGGACAGGCTGTCCTATGACATCAGCCCCCCCCCCCCCCCCCCCCCGTCTTAATTTCCACTGACTTTTATTTACGAGCCCTGGAGAAATCATTTGATGGTCAGCGACCATCGAAGGAGTTCTCCTGTAGCGGACGCATGCGAGGGGATATGTCTTTGGTGCACATTCCCTCGCATGGTTGCAAGGGGAAACGGCGGCGAGGGGTATTTTTTGTCAGGGCGGCTTGCCGGGCTATCTGGCACTCGGTAAGCTGCGATCCTCACAGCTTACCGAGTCAACCAGAATCAGCCCCTATGTGCGTTGTTTTGGTGTCTGTAAAGTACCTTGAGTTCTGTTAGAGAAGGTGCGCTATATAAATAAAACTTTCTTCCTTCCTTACTAGCTCTTTACCCTCTTTTTCCCACATACTGTATGCTCCAGCAAGCCACTGATTACTTCAGCCACTCTCTCTCTTCCATCATTTTTCACATCTCTTACCTTCACAATTTTATTTCCTGTTTATCTGGTCAACGTGATCAGCAAAGTTAGTGAGGGAGGCTGCAGGTCAGAAGTGACATAGACAAATTGTGTTTCTCACCATAGCTGAACCTAAGGCTGACAGTAAGCACACTTTAATTCATTTCAGGATATTTGCTTATTATCTCAATACTAGGGCGCCCACTTGAAGCAAATGCTTCAAAAGCTAGTCTGCTACCTTGTGATTGCCTCTTTGTTTGTGCATGTGTGAGAGAGAAAGAGATGTAGCTTCATTCGCTGCCAACAGATGACAGTATTTCGGAGACACACAAACGGATACTAGTCATATATACAGTATATAGATGATGTAAATCGGCATCATCATGGTAAGTTTTTACACTACCCCTAACCTTAATTTTACTCTCACCCACCCCTGCTGCCGCATAACCCTAACATCCCCCTAGTGCCTAGCCCCAAGTTCAGTACCTAACTTCAGGAAACATCCGTTGCCATTTCATGCTCCTTTATAAAAAATTGTTTGTTTGTTGATAGGCATACTTTCCTACTCTCCCAGAAGTTGCCAGAGGCTCCTGATTTTCATGCAACCCCCCCCCATCCTCTCCAAACACAGAAGAGCGGGCTTATCTCCTGCATCCTTCCCACACCCTAGTAAAGCGGGCAAGAGATAATCACAAGCTTTTATAGGTGCTCAGGAGGGAATGGGGCTAAATTGACATAATGGAAGTTAGTGGTCCGTTGCCATCCCCTGATGTTCCATTCAGGTTGAACCTCCATGCTTCTACCGCAATGGAGAAGTTAAAATAGGTAAGAATAATGTTATACAGTGCCCATCACCTTATGCAAACTACCACGCAGCTTTGTATTACCACAGCACTTTGTACTTAGGAACAATTTTTAACCTTATTCTGCAACCCTTGAAATGTCATACTCTTGACTAGTCACAAATGGAAGTAATCCTGTATGCTGTAATCCTGTATGCTGTAATCCTGTATGCTGTCTCAAGTGAAACATTTAGCTGGCCCTCAATCGTTAAGTACTCAGATGATATTGGATACCAGAACACACTAATGTTTTTAAAACAGAACTGTCCTGGGAATATTATCATATTTAACAATGTAGATTTGAATACATTTCACCAATTCACCTTTGACTGTTAACTACAAATGGAAGGAGAAAACTTATGTTACTAATTATTGCTGAATATATTGTGCTCATGTATTTGAATTTATGTTTAATATATTATTTATCATTTAATAGGAATAGTTTTGAATGACATATCCTTTCTTGTATGTCCATGTTAACTTTGCAGGGTAGAATAGTTCCCACACAGACAGCAGAGGTGAAAGGTACTTTTATTATTGTCTTTTAATCTCTTTATCCATGTATTTCTGCCTTGGGAATTTGAGCTCCTGATATATTATTCTGTTTACGGTTGCTATATTTGACTCCGACTGGGTGATGCAGTCAACAGGTCACTAGAATAACACAGCCAAACACATTTGAAAATAGTTGTTTTGTTCTTTGTGAGTGATATTATTCGGTTGTTACTCGACTGAAAAGCACTATTCCACATTGCATTATTATTTATCTAAATAACAAATTGGTTGGACTAGGTGGTAAAAACATCCTTTATATTTTATCATTGTTGTGAACTAGTGAAAAGCCCGGTACTCTTTACCTAGCACGGCGCCCACGATTTTGATCGTGGGCATCGCAGGTAAAAAAATCGCGGGCATCGCGGCCATTGAATGCAGTAAAAATCGGGTGCGACGCGACCGATGCGATGCCCGCAATTTCCCATAGGGATCAATGTTAAATTTCTCAATTGACCCGATTTTACTGTTCAATGGACCCGATTTTTCCATGGGAAACAATGTTAAATGGCCCACAGAGGCCAAATAGCCACCCTGAAGTGTGAAATGGCCCCCACAATTGTTAACGCCACCCCACGATCAACGTCAACCCGAAGCGTGGCGAGCGCAGCGTGCCCGCGAGGGGCGGAGGTACGCGTCCTACGACCTTTTCATACCCCCACTATCCACGTTGGCGTGGAGTTGAGAATAGAATAGTGTGGCGAGCGCAGCGAGCCCGAAGCATGGCGAGGTAAACGCGTCCCTTCGTGGGCTTCACAGGTATCCGCGTCCCTTCGCGGGCTTCACAGGTATCCGCGTGCGCTCGCCACGCTTCGGGCTCGTTGGCTCGCTCGCCACACTATTCTATTCTCAACTCCACGCTGACGTGGATAGTGGGGGTATGAAAAGGTCGTAGGACGCGTACCGCCACCCCTCGCGGGCTCGCTGCGCTCGCCACGCTTCGGGTTCACGTTGATCGTGATTGTGGGGTGGCGTTAACAATTGTGGGGGCCATTTCACACTTTAGGGTGCCTATTTGGCCTCTGTAGGCCATTTAACATTGTTTCCTATGGAAAAATCGGGTCAATTGAGGCATTGAACAGAAAAATCGGGTCAATTAAGAAATTTAACATTGTTCCCTATGGGAAATCGCGGGCATCGCGTCGGTCGCGTCGCACCCGATTTTTAAGTGCATTCAATGCCCGCGATGGCCGCGATGGGCGCCGTGCTAGGTAAAGAGTACCAAAAGCCCATTAAAAATGATGGCTTCTGCAATGTACTTTCACTTTGAGCTGTGACAGTTTTTACTTCACTTTAAGCTGTGACAGTTTTTAGCCCACAAACTCTCCACCCGACTCCCTGTCCCTCTCTGCACTGATAGCATAACACAACCTTTGACTAAAGAGATTTACTGAGCATGTGCACCATCTCTGCACGTATTCTCTCTTTGTCCCACATTAGAAAAGGACGTGTCCTTGAGCGTCTCATTTCACCAGACTGTATTACAGTATATAGTGAATGCAACACCAATACCACTGTGTCACCACTGCTCACTTTTAAAGGGCAAGTGCCACTACTGGATGTACAGTGTATACTGGTGTGTGAAGAATAACAATACCATTAGAAAACAGCTACAGCAATACACAATAAAAATATGTGTAAATAATGCTGCTTTCCCACTGCAGACCAGTTTAAAGTACTGGTAATCTTAAATGGTATTTAAAACGGTATTAGCATTCCCACTGCAGCAGATTACCGTTTTAAATACCATTTAAGTACCATTCCCATTGCAGTGAACCGTGTATAATGTAGAGTGTCTAACCCCCCCCCTTCCCCCAGTGTAAAGAGTGCCTAATCCCCCCGCAGTGTAAATAGTGCCTAACCCCCCCCCCCCTACCTGCCTGCCCTGTGCCCCCACCTCCCCTCCCCTTGTACTTACCTGTGGGCAGTGGGGAGGCAGCGGGGGTCATTGCAGGGTCCATGCAGGGTACAGGCAGTCCCAGTGCCTGATGAGAACTAATAGTTCTCACTGTGCGCATATGTAATGAGTGCACGTGCATACTAATGAGCCGATCATTACATATGCGCATATGTAATTAGCGGCTCATTAGTATGCACGTGCACACATTACACATGCACAAAGTGCGAACTACTAGGTTTCATCAGGCACTGGGACTGCCTGGAGGCTAAATAACGTTTAAGAGGCATTCCCACTGCCTCTTAAACGTTATTTAGCCATGTAGGACTCTGCTTTGAAAACGGGTTGAAATACCGTTTAACTTTAAACGGTATTTCAACTCTGGCGCTTTCCCACTGCAGCCTTAAATGGTATTTTGCCCTCAAAAATCGGCAATATACCGTTTTAAGGCTGCAGTGGGAAAGGGGCACAAAAGTATGAAGTCCTTTATTCATATTAAGAAAATATGTAATGTAGGGCCTAGTATGGGCTTCCCCAAATAATGGGCTAATAGGACTATGTGCCTTATTCTGGTTCACTCCTTCTGCCAAATTCCTTCTTAGATGGACAAAACAATGTGCACTGCAGGTGGGGTAGATGTTATTTGTGCAGAGAGTATTAGATTTGGGTGGGGTTTTACTTCAAATTGAAATCTATATTGCAGTGTAAAAATAAAGCAATCAGTATTTTCCCTGCACAGAAACAAAATAACTCACCCAAATTTAATTCTCTCTGCACATTTTACATCTGCCCCCCTGCAGTGCACATTGTTTTGTCCATCTAAGGAGGAATTTGCCAGAAGAAGTGAACCAGAATAAGGCCCTATGTCACATGGAAATGTACCTTGCAGATACATTTAAAAAATAAGTTATGAAGGGTCACCAGTGTTCTTGGGGAGCACCCAAACCTAGATGATGTAGATAAAATCATTGAGACCATAGGTGTAGCTGTAGAGCAGCATGTCTATTCTATTACAGGCACAGATAGTGCTCTAGGATACTATGTTGTATAAATATATAAATGTTGTCGAGACTTGTGCTCTCCTATGCATCTTAGTGGCAATAGTGTGCTATTTACTGTAACCCTGTAGTCTATGGTCTGTAATTTAGGGAAGGCGAAGCATGAGCTCATCAAAGGGCACCGGAGCCATGCAGCCCGCTCCCCTGCTCCCTCCCCTGCCCACTCCCTGCTCTGCCCGGATTCGCTCAGAATCCCTGTCCGTCACATTATGTCTGCCGCTGGACCGCTAGCCAATAGGCGCTTGCGGTCCAGCAGCCAATCAGAAGCAGCATTGATGGCTGCTAGACCGTAAGCACCTACTGGCTAGCAGTCCAGTGGGAGACTTAAGTAAAAATAGCTGCGGACAGTGGGGCAGCTCAGCCGGACAGAGCAGGGAGTGGGCGGCCGGGTGGGGAGGGGGGGGAGGGAGTCCCCATTGGCAACGAGCAAGGTTAGTCCCCCTTGGCAACCAGCAATATTAGTCCCCCTTGGCAACGGGCAAGATTAGTCCCCCTTGCAACGAGAAAGATTAGTCCCCTTTGGCAGCGAGCAAGATTAGTCCCCCTTGGCAACGAGCAATATTAGTCACCCTTGGCAACGGGCAAGATTAGTCCCCCTTGGCAACGAGCAAGATCAGTCCCCCTTGGCAACGAGCTCATCCCCCTTGGCAATGAGCAGTATTAGTCCCCCTTGGCATCGAGCAAGATTACCCCGCCTTGGCAATGAGCAAGATTAGTCCCGTCTTGGCAACGAGCAATATTAGTCCCCTTTGGCAACGAGCAATATTAGTCCCCCTTGGCAATTTTCAAATTCAGTGTAGTGCTGCTGGGGGAGCATCACATGGTTATAAAGTGTGGCGAGTGTCGCGAGCCACCAAGCCCGAAGCGTGGTGAGCGCAGTGAGCCCCACGAGGATACGCGGATACGCTGCGCTCGCCACGCTTCGAGCACAGTGGCTCGCTGTGCTTGCCAAACTTTATAAAATGAACTCCACGCCCACGTGGATACTGGGAGTATGACGTGGATGACGTGGATAGTGGGGATATGAAGCATTGTGTATTATCACAGCTCCAGAACAAGTTTTGTAGTTTATGTAGCCAGCATAGTGGTGTATTGGTATTCTCAATACACCACTACGCAAACTACGTGATGGGCTCTGTGATAATACACAAGTACCGAAATATGTACTGAAACTAGGTACACTACAAATACTTTATTCCTTAAAATGCTGGTAAATGCCTGTCTGTATATTGAGTCTTGGGCTGTACAGTGTAGGAGATTATATCCCATCATACTAAAAATTGCAAATAATTCTATTAAACGTTCTAAGATAGTATCCCAATGCATTTTGTGCCATTTAGGGATTTTTCAAGGGTTCAAATGGTGCATATTCTCATAATATTCTAATATCCTAAGTATACTGTCCAGGCTGTTGTCTTTATTACAAAATCTTCCAGGTAGTACTCTGCGCATGGGCAATCAGCCACCAGGAGCGTATGTGTATTCCCTTATTTATGGGAAGTTGACAGCACACACAATGTGGGTGGCTTTGTGTTTTTAAGACAAAAGAATAATAAGAATAATTAAACTGAGGAGCACTCTGTATGTCACTAAGCAAGAATGTGAACTCATATTTAGCTAGGTAGCTGTTTATCAGTAGGCATCCAAGTAAATGATTAGGAGGTTGCAATGGTGATGTAGCAAAACAGACGATTAATTTCTAATGGTATCTTTGGAGACATGCAGTGCCAAGCTATTAATAGACATTGGGCAGTATTCAATGAGCATTTTGGCGATGTGCAGCAAATCCTGTTTAGGATTCGCTGCACATTCGCCACTGCTCGCTGCGTTCCGGAGCCTCGCCGGCTCCAGTATTCAACGAGTCAGGGGCTCACTGCCCCTGACTGGCGAATTTTAACTCCTGCGGCGATGCCGCAGGGAGCACGAGGACGGCAGCAGGCAGGGAGATGGAAGTCTCCCTGCCTGCCCCAGAACGTTTGTGGGGGGGAGGTGGGCTCCCCGGGTGCCAGGCAGCACAGGCTGCCCCCCGGGGGTGCCAGCAGGGGACCGGGTATATTCAATACACCCGATCATGCATATGTAATGATCGGGTGCAGTGAATATATGAATATCTAATGAGCGGCTCGGCTCCGGCCCCCTGCTGGCTGGTCTGTGTAAAAAAATATATATAAATATATATTTTTTTGGTACTCTTTACTTAGAAGGGCGCCCATCTCGGCCATCTCGGGCATTGAATGCACTAAAAAATCAGGTGCGATGCGACAGACGAGATGCCCGAGATTTCCCATAGGGAACAATGTTAAATGTCTCAATTGACCCGATTTTCCTGTTCAATGCCTCAATTGACCCGATTTTTCCATAGGAAACAATGTTAAATGGGCCACAGAGGCCAAATAGGCACCCTGAAGTGAATAATGGGCACCCGAATTGTTAACGCCACCCCACGATCAACGTCAACCCGAAGCGTGGCGAGCGCAGCGAGCCCGCGAGGGGCGGCGGTACGCGTCCTACGACCTTTTCATACCCCCACTATCCACGTCGGCGTGGAGTTGAGAATAGAAAGTGTGGCGAGCGCAGCGAGCCACCGAGCCCGAAGCGTGGCGAGCGCAGCGAGCCCCGCGAGGGGACGCGGATACCTTCACAGGTATCCGCGTCCCCTCGTGGGCTTCACAGCTGTCCGCGTACCCTCGCGGGGCTCGCTGCGCTCGCCACGCTTCGGGCTCGGTGGCTCGCTGCGCTCGCCACACTTTCTATTCTCAACTCCACGCCGACGTGGATAGTGGGGGTATGAAAAGGTCGTAGGACGCGTACCGCCGCCCCTCGCGGGCTCGCTGCGCTCGCCACGCATCGGGTTGACATTGATCGTGGGGTGGCGTTAACAATTCGGGTGGCCATTATACACTTCAGGGTGCCTATTTGGCCTCTGTGGCCCATTTAACATTGTTTCCTATGGAAAAATCGGGTCAATTGAGGCATTGAACAGGAAAATTGGGTCAATTGAGACATTTAACATTGTTCCCTATGGGAAATCTCGGGCATCTCGTCGGTTGATCGCACCCGATTTTTTAGTGCATTCAATGCCCGAGATGCCCGAGATTTTTTACTAACGATGCCCACGATCAAAATCGTGGGCGCCCTTCTAAGTAAAGAGTACCATTTTTTTAAATGAAATATATATTCATGTGCTTACAGCACATGAATAAAAATAGCATGCCCCTCCGCAGAATAAAATTCCTGATTTTTTGACACCAAATGTAAAAAACAAAACGCTTTATTTTAAAAGTTCACATTCCACTTCACCATAAAAAGATAGCGATTGCTACTCGGTGAATCATGGCGAAAAAAACCTTGAAATGTATTTGCCATCTGGTCATTGAATAGGGTGATTCACCGTTTTAGTCAAAAATTCGCCTTACAGCACAAAATCGCCATAAAAACATGGCGAATCAGCCTCATTGAATACCGCCCATTGTCTACTACTGCAGTTTCAAGAATGCATTCCTGTTTAGACCAATGCTGAGAATTCTATTTTTTTAGCAAAGGGCATTAAAACTAAATTGCTCAAGTACAAATGCTTCAAGGGTCACAAAGTAGGACTTAAGGGATCAGAATGTAGAACAAGTTTTATATAAATAATAAGACAGCATTAAATGTAAAAAAGAGTATTGAGGTTGTATGAAGGGTAAGCAAACTCATTGCCCATTTCTAAAGCCAGTGTCCAGAGCTACAGAACCATTAGATTTAGTGGACATGGAGTTGGAGTCAATGAGAGGGAACTTTTAATTCATGAAAATCATAGAGAATGTTACAAGTATGACTAGGCATGGCCTAGTAAAAAGCCAAGTGTAAATAATCTCTGTGTCCACATCTCTATGCCCATATCCCTAAAGAAACAAGACACAAGTTATATTTCAAGTCTATCTCCTTGAAACTTAGACTACAGGTGCAAATGATCAGCCACAGAGCAGGAGCTCTACGAGAAGCCAAGGTAGACAACCTCAAACCATACTATTATTAAATTCAAGCAGAAACTGGCAAGAGTGGAAATCAGTGATAGACAAGGAACTTACAGCCTTAAATGACAGTGACATATTGACCAGTGTAGACAGGCCGAACACAGATGAAAGTGCTTGCTCATTACAAAGCCAGACTTGTTAACCGAGGTTTACATCCAGAAAGCATTCATTGACTATTGGTGATAAATTACGTATGGTCTTTGCTATGTCTACTAGGTATGATTTACGGCTGTAACAACTGGACTTTTATTCAGCCTTCTTAAATGGTGAGTTTGCTGGAGAGATTTATATGGAGCCTTACAAAGTAAATGCATTTATAGAAAGAATCATTGTAGGGGACAAAAATGTGGCCCCTACTGGCAGAGAGAGGCTATGTCCCCTTTTCAGGCTATTTAGTGCACCAGGTGTCAAAACCACAATGACTTTATACACTCTAAAACAGAATATGGCTTGTACTAGAAGTGGAAGGAGAAAAATGAACTCATCATTGTTGTGTACGTACATCATTGGTTGATTGCTATGCAGAAAAGACAAATGGTCAACATCAAATTGTTACTAATTAATTAGTTCAAACTAATAGATCTTGAACCAGCATACCAATTACTGTAGTATGAAAGTGTGGTGTGAAATTTGAATGTTGGGAATGTTTCTATTGAAAAACAATGTCACATTGGGCCTTATTCAGATCTGAGCTCAGTACACATATGTTCGGAAAATGGGCAAAACCATGTGCACTGCAGGTGGAGCAGATGTAACCTGTGCAAAGAGAGTTACATTTGGGTGGGGTGTGCTGAAACTGAAATATAAATGGCAGTGTAAAAATAATGCAGCCAGTATTTACCCTGCAGAGAAACAAAATAACTCACACAAATCTAACTCTCACTGCACATGTTACATCTGCTCCACCTGTAGTGCACATGGTTTTGCCCATTTTCCGAACAAATGTGTACTGAGCTCAGATCTGAATAAGGCCCATTGAGACATTGCTCATCAAATTTAGTATGGCACACATTAAGCTTTTGAGCACATCTATTGACAAAAGAACAAACATATCTACATTTTCAGAGGCAGAAATTAAGTAAATTGGATAAAGCTGTATAGGCAAATGCACATTGGGCCTTATTCTGGTTCACTCGCAAAAGCAAATTCTCTCTTTAATGGACAAAACCATGTGCACTGCAGGTGGGGCTGATGTAACATGTGCGGAGAAAGTTAGATTTGGGTGTTATTTTGGTTTCTTTGCAGGGTAAATACTGTCTGTTTTATTTTTACACTGCAATATAGATATCAGTTTGAAGTACAAACCCCACCCAAATCTAACTCTCTTTGCACATGTTACATCTGCCCCACTAGAAGTGCACATGGTTTTGGCCATTAGAGAGAGAATTTGCTTTTGAAAGTGAACTAGAATCAGGCCCATTGATTGTTAAAGTGCCCATACACCTTGCGATTTTGTGTGCTGTGCGTTTTGTACTGTACAACGGTGATGTGCGATTTTTCCTCTTGTATGCGATGCGATGTGTAATGTGTACTGTGCGATGCGATGTAGCACAAAAAGTACTGCCTGCACATACTTTTTGTACTATACAATATTGTACCTGCGGGGACACGCATCGCATCCCCGCAGGTACACAGTGTGATTATAACCACATGCAATGTGTTTTGAACTTTAAAAGTTCAAAACGCATGCGATAATCGCAACGTGTATGGGCACCTTTAGGTGTGTACAGGCACCCCCTAATGCTGTGCAGACTATTATGAACACCTCCCTTCTGCTAGCAATACCAGCAAGACTTTAGCTTTTTAGAACTGTATTGCATTAAAAGGGGCGCCAATCAATCAATTATGTGTGTTTTTCCATTGTCATTTCACTACATACATGTGTAAGCCATATATGGTTTTGACTTTATTTGCATGTACTTTTACACAGAGTAATAAGAAAATTCAAATTGAAATAGGCAGGAGATGATGGTGTGGCTGAGAGATGTTTTATATTGTAGCTAGTGCCATTTATTTATTTATTTATTTATTTACAGTTTCTTATATAGCGCAGCAGATTCCGTTGCGCTTTACAATAGTAAACAGTGATAAGACAAACTGGGCAACAACAGACTTGGAGGTAGGAGGGCCCTGCTGCAAGCTCACAATCTATAGGGACATAGGAGGGAAACACAAGGACAGGCACCAGTAATAGCATAGCAGTCCCACAAAGTTGCAAGTCCAGAAGAAAAGCTATATAATACATAAGTGCCTCGGAGGGTTATGCATGTAGAACTTAAATATGATAGGCTTGCCTGAAGAGGTGAGTTTTCAGGGAATGCTTGAAAGTTTGGAGACTGGTGGAGAGTCTTAATGTGCGTGGAAGGGCATTCCATAGGATGGGAGCAGCCCGATGATAGTCCTGTAATAGTGAATGGGAGCTAGTGATCCGTGCAGAAGAGAGACGCAGATCTTGTGTAGAGCGTAGTGGTCGAGATGGGAGATATTTTGTGATAAGTGCAGAGATATATGCTGGTACAGTATGGTTAATAGCTTTATATGCAAGAAGAAGTGTTTTATATTGAATACGGTAGTATACAGGCAACCAATGGAGGGACTGGCAGAGCGTCTCAGCAGACGATGAGCGTCTTGCAAGGAAGATCAGCCTAGCAGCAGCATTTAAAAATGAAGATAAATAGATAATGGTAGACATACCTGATTTGTGGTGTTAGGCACACCAAATGGGCAGTTTTAGACATGCCCAATAGGTGGTACTAGACACACCCCTTTGATGGTGCACCCCCTACAAAATGCACTGAGCATCCCTATGTAAAGCTGCATGTAAAGTACACCGCGAAATACATCAGGACACACCTGGCTGGGATTATCAGGATTGGCCTTCCTTACAAAAAGAAAACACCACCTCCAAACCCGGCCACCCCGCACATTTACTCACTTGGAGGGGGGGGGGGGTGGTACAGGGTGCGGCCGGTATGTTATGCAGTGTGACCTTTGACCATGTGACGCTGATGCTACCCAATCTTTCTTTAGAGATCATTGGGGGGGATGAACTCATCTTCTTCTGAAGATGATTTGAAAACCTCAAATCATGCCTCTTTACTAACACATTAATTGAGCTGCAACATGAAGATGAAGATGATTTCAGTACTGACCTCTTGTGGGCTGCTTCAGGGCCTTTTGGGGGACAAACTGGATCCTATTACTCCTTTTCTGTAGCCCCCAAGCTATGAATTTGATGGTTGATCCTTATAGTTTATGCCAGACAATCTCTGATTGATAACTACATACTGTACTTTGCCATTTTTACTGTTAAGATGGTCTCATTTTGGATGCCTTATTTTTTCAGGTTTTTGGCTGGAATCTTACTCTTACTGACACATGAAGCCTCATTTCATACTCCTTATTATTGTCTCAGGGCATTTTGGCCTGATTAATACATGGGATGGCCTGCTTATGACCCCCTTAGAAAGCCATTGTACATTTAAAAGTTATTTTATATTTTTTCCACACTACAATTTACAACTTTTATTTAAAACAGTTTATATTTGACATATCGGCAGTCAGGATGTAAATATCCATATAACTCTCTGTGTTCTACTATTGTGCTGTCTAATATTAACTACCAGGGCAGGTTTGTCCTGCCCGAGCAAAACCCACCACAGATCATAGGAAGCCGCTCCCCCCCCCCCCTCACCTTCGCTCCGGTGTTAGTACGACAAACTTCCCTGCCGCCTGTCAGTCAT
This sequence comes from Crinia signifera, assembly GCF_055691185.1. NCBI lineage: Eukaryota > Metazoa > Chordata > Amphibia > Anura > Myobatrachidae > Crinia > Crinia signifera. The sequence continues at coordinate 124,497,666 of NC_139221.1, forward strand.
CAGACAGGTGGCAGGCTCGGGGATGTTTCTTGGCGGCTTTGCGGCTGGCAGCGGGGAAGCTTCGGCATACGATCACCGGGTTAGCTGGAGCAGAGGGACCCAGGGGGACCAACAGGAGGGTGGGGGTGTGACGGAGGGGGGGACCCCTAAAGGTAGTGTGCCAGTGGTGCTCCAATGGAGGCACCACTGGCGTGCACCTACTGCATAGTGTTATGCCCGGGAATTTTCCGGGACAGCCGTCTGCGGCAGCGCAGCTGAGCCCAGAAAATTTCCGGGCATACCACTCAAGGGGTTAATTGGTTGTTCCCCTCCTCCTCCCCTGTCCCACCATGGGTATTTTACTTCTATTCCTTTGCATCTTTGGGGAAATTATATAGGTTATATATTTATTTATTTTCTAGTCCTTCCTCCACTAGATATATCAGAATCTCCCACTCTGCAGTGCATTGAAGTAAGTACAGGAGTTTGGGGGAGTGGTAACAGCCCTGAAAGTTAGTCTTTTTATACACTAATATATAATATTGATATATATATAATATTGATATATAATATAATATTGATTATATATGGAATATAGTATCAACATTTATCAGCATAGGTGTGCGCAGCACATTTTATTAGGGGGTGCATTCTCAATGGAGTGTGCATAGCTCCACCTATTGGGCGTGTTTAACACAACCAATCAGGTATGTCTTCCATCATCTATTGGCACTCGCTACAATATAAAAAGTCTCTCAGCCACACCAAAATCTCCTGCCTATTTTAGTTTTAATCTGTGTAACAGTACATGCAAATACAGTCATAAACATATATGGATGACGCAGGTATTTAGTGATATAACAATGGTCTAGTACAAGTAACAATGCAAACACACATATAATTGATTGGTGGGTGCTTCTTTAAATGGAATACAGTTCTAAAAAGCAAAAGTCTTTGGTTAAGGGTATTGCTGGTATTGTTAGCAGCAGAGGTGTTCATAAGGGTGGGGGTACAGCACTAGGGGGTGCCTGTGCACCCCTGACACTCAATGTGTGCACACCTATGTTTATCAGTACAGATGGTCTATAGCAGGGGTCTTCAACCTTTACGACGAAAAATTCGAAACCCGAGGGCCACTAATCTCTACTGTGGAATTTAGCACAGCCCTTTGTAGATAGACATCACAGCCCCCATAAAGCACAGCCCTTTATAGATAGACAGCACAGCCTCCGCATGCATAGTTGGCACAGCTGCCCATACACATAAACCCCACCCCCAATATATAGTCAGCACCAGGGCTATTTCTAGACAATTAGGGTCCCAGTGCGAACAGAAAAAAAATGCAGCTCCCCCATACATAATATTATATTGAAGAAATCCCCAAAAGGGGTGTGGCCAAGTTATAAGGGGCACGGTCTAATTATAAGAGTGTGAACTAGCAGGAAAACCATTACCTGACATTTCACTTTTGCAACCTGCATGACCAGACATTGGTTACAGCAGGAATGGTTGTTGTCCTTCCACACTTAAGTTGGCTGGCTAAAGGCCGCACAGTGACATATAAACATGAAGGCCCACACAGTGACCTAGTATGCCTCACAAATCACAAACAATGACAGGCTACTTAAATCAATATAGACTGTTTATCCATAATGCCCAATACACATTATGCCACACACCATGATGCCCATTACACATTATGCCACACACCATGATGCCCATTGCACTATAATGCCCCCAATACTCCTGCTTAAACATATGATGCCCCCAGCAGTGCCTCTCCTAAAATGCCAACAGTAGTGTTCCTGATAAAATGCCACCAGTAGTGTCCCTCACAAAATGCCCCAGTATTGCCCCCCATAGTCAGCACCACATTGCACAGCCTGCCAGCCATCCCAAAGTCAGCACCACACAGCCCCCCCTCATAGTCAGCCCACTCACCCCATGTTCAGCACAACATTGCAGCCGGCTCACCCCCCCCCCCCCCATAGTCAGCAAAGCATTGCAGTCAGCCCACCCCCCATTGCAGCCAGCCCCCCCCCCCCCCCGTAGTTAGCACTGCATTTAGCCAGCTTCCCCCTTCCCTAAGAAACCTGCCTGAATCTTCTGCAATGTCACAAGATGTTCAGTGTCCCTGGCAGAGGTATCAGGAAACACAACAGCTCCGCCAGAGAGCTGGCGGCGGCTGTCACTCTTCCTTGAAAGGGCGCATGAGGGACGGGTGCGCGGCGTCAGGAAATACACAATGCGCATGTCCGCGCACAGTCCCGCCTATCCCAGCCACTGCACATCCACCTCTGTCGCTTCCCACATGCAAAGGGGACTAGCGCGGAAGGTTTTTTTTTTACACGGCAATGACAGGCGGCAAGCAGCGGGCCACTCAAAACAACTCAGTGGGCCACGCCTGGTCTATAGTATAGGCTGTTTCAAACATTTAAATAAGATAAGTGGTCAGGAAAAGGTTAAATATATTATAATAAATAACATACACAAACATAACAGAACCAGTACTGCACTAACCTCACAATTCCCCACTTCATGGTAAGGCTCCTGTCTCTTCCTCCTGGTAGCTACTCCCTGGTCCATTGCAATGTTTGAGGGCTCAGATCCACACATACAGTAAATGTGGTAGAATAAGCTGGTACACTGGGCATGTGCAGCAGCTCTGCTCTGTCCCTTACACGGCATGGTGTGGTGGCAGCTCTATTGTGCAGCGTTTGCCTATGCATATTATTGAAAATATTGAACAATGTTTCTGATAGAGCTTTGGATAGTTAAAACTCTGCAGTGAGATTTGACGTTACCTATAAGGCTGAAGTGGATTTTAAAAAGGTACTTATTAGAATACACAGAATGCTTCCAATATTAGCATAACCATTCAGATCACATTTGCTTACCTTTAGAATTGTGCTATGAGTTAGCATCAATACCAATAACAACCACTTCACCTTAGTCATTTCAAATGCATATTATATATATATATTTTTTATATATATATTTACACTTTTATTGCCTCATTTAGATTAAAATTAGACCCATAGGTTACCCTTTTCTTCAACAGTTTGTCTTGTCTCCCTTACATTGTTTTTTTTTTAATTATATTATGTTGCAGGTCCTACTAAGCTTAGTGAAATACTGTAACTGTTTATCCTTAGTGACAATGATGCTATACATATTCATTTCTGCTTTAAGCTGCAACCAAAATTGTGGCTTTTAAAACAGGCTTCATAGTATCAATAAGAGCTTAACTTGTGCCATTTTTTTTATTTACTTCAAATACCTCACTTATGGGGTTATTTTGGTTCACTCTTTCTGACAAATTCCTTCTTAGATGAACAAAACCATGTGCAATGCAGGTGGGGCAGATGTAACTTGTGCAGAGAGAATTAGATTTGGGTGGGGTTTTACTTCGAAGAGAGATCTATATTGCAGTGTTAAAATAATGCAGTCAGTATTTTCCCTGCACAGAAACAAAATAACTCACCCAAATCTAATTCTCTCTGTACATGTTATATCTGCCCCACCCACAGTGCACTTGGATTTTACCATCTAAAGGTGCGTACACACGTACAGATTTTTGAGTCTGATCTATCTGGTGGGGACAAAAACCTGGAAATGTATGGAAGTAAATAACAATCAAAAAAATTCCACCCAAATGCAGGAAAACAGAAAAAAATTTATGCTTTGATAAATTTGTTATATCAGAACGATTTAAACAATTTGTCTGACTGATCACTGTCTGTTTTCAAGCATTTGGAAACAATTTTTGATTGTCATTTGCTCCCATACATTTCCAGTTTTTTGATCCCACCAGATAGATCAGACAGAAAAATCTGTACATGTGTACGCACCTTAAGAAGGATTTTGTCAGAAAGAGTGAACCAAAATAACCCCCTTAATGCTGCCAAATATAATTGATTCTTTATATCACTTTACATCAATGTTAAAAAGGGTGTACATATTTAATGCCACTGCCTCCACCCAAGTATTTAGTATAAATAGGCCTACTTGGGGAAAACCATTCATATATTATTATATACTGTAACTATATTAACACCCTAACAAACATATAACACTAAAGGGTGTACTGTCTACAACTCACCACTTACACCATTTTACTAATACTTATCAAGTACTATTTTATTGTGGTAGTACATCTACAGTATCTTCCTTCCTTCCTTCCATCCATGTTTCACCAAATGTAGGATACACATATGTGTAAAAACATGTAAAAGCATAACAGTATTTCATTTACCAAATATGTTACACAGGAACATAGTATTTAACCTCCCATTACAACTTGCTGACACTGATGCTATAGACCATTAGAACATATCACCATACCAAACACAGGAACATTATTTCAAGACAGAATAGGTATGATGCAGGAGCAGGGCTGCCATTAGGAATTTTGGGGCACAGGACTGATTTCCAATCTGGGCCCCTCCGGGCCCCTCCACCTGCCCCTCATCTCCCTTTACTTACCGCCCGACTGCTGCTTCCTCATCCCCTCCTGCTGAACGCAGATCCCAAAGCACTTTATATTATACTTATATGAATTATAAATACTTGTTCTTATACACACCCACTCATTTCACCTATGTGTAAATATATGACCATAAAATGGTTTTTTAACTCACACGTGCATATACTGTATTTATCAACTATAGACTCTACATAAGTATTTGATTTATTAACCCGTTCACAGGGTCACACAAGGAAATAAACCATATGGAGGTCTTGGCATGGTAGAAAAAAGATTTCATTTATAATTGGGAAAAGAAAAAATTACAGCTAATGATATGTCCAGGAGATTTAAAAAATCTATTACAGAGAACAATTTAAACTATCAAAGAGGGATGAAATATTCTATAGAACAATTCTATAGATTGTAAGCTTGCGAGCAGGGCTCTCCTACTTTTTTGACTAACTGTAAATACCCAGTGGGTGAATTGTAATAGGATGAGAGATTCAGAAAGTGAGAGATTTGGTAAGAAATCTCCAGGTTTTTTTAAAGCGGCAATCATTTACACGGCAAAACCAAACTGGTTTTGCCGTGTAAATGATTTCCGCTTTAAAAAACCCTGGAGATTTCTTACCAAATCTCTCACTTTCTGAATCTCCCATCCTATTACATTTCACCCAGTATGTTGTATCACTGTCTCCAATTGTAAAGCGCAACGGAATATGCTGCGCTATATAAGAAACTGTTAATAAATAAATACATACTGTACAGTAACAAAATGATTTAGTAAAAAAATAAATCAGGATTTTGACAAATTTTGCTAGATGAAACCAATTTCGTGCATTTAATCTAGTTTCCTTTGATTGCCATTAAGGGGTGTATTCAATGCTTGGAGCAAGCTGTCACAACGAGTAGGGTCAGTAATCAACTGACCCCCCTGCATACGCTGTTTCCCCCTTGCTACGTTTTTGGAGCGAGGGGGAAATGGCGTATGTGGCCGCTGAAACAGCAAGGCTCATGGGTAAATGCAGCGGGCTCCCTTCATTAGCTGCAAGCCTGGCTGTTTGGGGAATCCTCGCCGTCCTCTGACAGCGAGGATTTCCCTGCGGCGTTGAATAGGGTGAGCGGTCGGTGTGGGGGTTACACAGCGAGGAACTGCCATCATGTTTCCTGAGAGACTGTGCATTGCTAATAATTAGCACCTGTGGAATTCCTAGATGTGTGAGATCTTCTGCTGCCATTAATTATTCAGTTACCTGCTATCATCATGCTGCTGGAATTGTGCAAGTTTCCTATTTCGCACTGATTGCTTCATTCTGAATCCTTTCCAGTTCTTGCAGTTTCCTATTGCCATGCCCTGCAATCAGTGTAGCCCAAGGGGTTTAACTGTCCAGCTCAGACTAGCAGTCATTGCCTTGTGCATCGTCACTTATCAGGTCTGATGCTGATTGAGCATGCTTCCACACAGCTTCCAGGTTTCCAGAACCTTCTCACCTGCTCCTGCTTTTGGCTGTGTCAAGACTTCATTCTACAGTCTGCTTTATTACTCCATTGTCCCCAGTCCAGTCCTCTGCTCATTCTCCAGTTCAAGTCACCCATACTCCACTACCTGCTTCATTCTACAATCTGCTGTATTACTCTATTGTCTCTGGTCCAGTCCTTTGGTCATTCTCAGGTACAAGTCACCCATACTCCTCTACCTGCTTCATTTCAAAGTCTGCTGTATTCTCCAAGTCCGGTTCCAGTGTTACTCTCCAAGTCCGGTTCCAGTGTTACTCTCCAAGTCCGGTTCCAGTGTTACTCTCCAAGTCCGTCTCCATTGATGTTCTCCAAGTCCGTCTCCAGTGATCTTCTCCAAGTCTGTCTCCTGTGGTGTTCTCCATGTCCGTCTCCAGTGGTGTTCTCCAAGTAGGTCTCCAGTGGTGTTCTCCAAGTCCGTCTCCAGTGGTGTTCTCCAAGTCCGTCTCCAGTGGTGTTCTCCAAGTCCGTCTCCAGTGGTGTTCTCCAAGTCCGTCTCCAGTGGGGTTCTCCAAGTCCATCTCCAGTGGTGTTCTCCAAGTCCGTCTCCAGTTGTGTTCTCCAAGTCCGGTCCAGTATCCTGATCACGTCTTTGGCTCCTTTAAAGTATTCCCTTTGCCTTAAGTATAACTCTGACCTTAAAGTATACACCCCTTCTCAAGTATTTACCTGTACCATCATTTACCACTGTCTGAATAAACTTCCTTCACTGTTCACTTGCTTCTGTGAACTATTTTCATTGGTATTCAGCTAACCACCTAGGTCATGCTTGGGTTCACCAACCCCCAGTTGTGACAAAAACATACTTCCGGTGCTAAAATAATAATGGATAATATCATTATCTGGGGTTATATAAAGGAAGACCATGGTTCCAAATTAAGACAAATGATGGAACTTACCAGAAAAGTGAACCTAAAGCTCAAAATGGATAACTTGCAAGCAAGAAAAACTTTTATGATCAAAGTGGTCTCAAATCAAGGTGGTAAACCTAACCCAAGGAAAATAGCAACCATTGTGAGAACAGAGTGTCCAAAGATAAAGCTGACATCTGAAGCTTCCTGGGAATGATCACTTATTTAGGAAAGTTTGTTTCCCAACTCTCAGAAAAAGTCAGATGCACTTACAGTACATGATTAATGGACAAGCTAAATATACATAATCACATGAACAAGAAAAAAGTTGGAAGAACTTAAAACAAGTAATTATAAAACAATACATATTTATAATCTTTGATCCAGCAAAATGTAGCCAAGATTTTGGAAGATAGTTTTCAGTGTACCCTAGGTTCTGCAAGAGCATGATGAAACATGGCAGCCTGCGACATAAAGAACTACTAGAACATTGACATACTGCTGAAACAGGTGAAGCCCAGATATCCGAAGTGCTACTAACAATTACTTATGCATGTGAACATTATTTACAATGTGTGTGTGTGGTAAAGCATGCTCAGTGGAATCTGACTACACGCCAGATGATGCTTATCACTATAGAAATAGTGTTCAATGGCTGTTCTGTCCTTACACATACATTGATATTGCCAAGCTGCTTTCTCGTATTGTAGACAAAAGTTGAAGAAATCAGATAGACAGAGATAGAAGCATACATTATTGATCGGTAGCTTCTCTCCCAGTATATCTTATATGACAAGAGCATATCAGAAAAGAAATGCATGAAACAATGAAAGTGATAAAAGAAATCATTCTGAATGGATGGCCTGCAGAGAAAAGGGTATACTGTCTCTGCATGAATATTTAATGTACCAATGAGACTTTATAGTAGTCAATTATATAATTTAAAAAACATATAAATGTGTCATTCCTGGATAATTAAGAAAAAGTATACTGTGAAAGATGCATGAGGGCAACCAAGGAGAAATGTAAAAGAATGGAGAGAGGTGGTGGTAGTGCGGTGTGATGCCTTCTGCCGTGTAGGTGTATCCTGACCACTTACCTGGCATCGCACCCTCTCACCTTCAGGCCATGATGAACCATGGTCCTGGTAAACTCCGGCACCCGGATACGAACACCTATTAGGAAGGAGAGGTGGTGAGTGCAGTTCCTCCTTAGCACAGACCAATGCACCCTCCATCCTGCTCCCTCCGTCCTCTCTCCAGGACCTCAGCGGCGACACAGAGAGTCCAGTGGTTCTCTCTGTGCGCCGATCGGGAGGCAGAGCCTCCACCTTGCAAGAAGAAATCATCCCAGCTGACCATCAGCCCCTCTGGCATTTGCCAGAAGTGCCAGATGGCCAGTCCAGCCCTGCCGGCACTAAACTTACATCTCCATGATGGCCCTTACAGGGTTCTGTACAGAAGCAACAACAACAAAAACAATGCTGTGCAGGGCCTAAACTCACCAGTGTGGCACGGAACTAACTAACTACATCATATAGACCTCAAACTGACTATGTGTGTTGTGCAACACAGACTGTCAGTACTACAACAAGGATACCCTGCACAGAACATAACATACACAATAACAATCACAGTGCAAGCAAAAGTGACGGATCCTCCCTTTATAATGCTGCCTTTATACACCCCTACCTAGAGCTAGCCAGCTCTTACACAAATGTAAATATTCCCATTACCTACTTGTGGACCAGAGAAGTGACAGCCACACAGCTTGTCTACCTCCTACCCCAACCATCCATGGGAAACTTTTTACTATGGGAGGAATCACAATTCTGGGCCTAGAACCCCCTAATCACCGGCAGGCCTAATTCCTGGTCTGCAGCCTCAGGCCTAGTGCCTGCCTATAACCACACAAGAGACTTTGGCCTAGTGCCTGAGTCACTTACAATCCTCCCAGGCCTAAATCCTAGTGCCTGAAAATATAGCCCACAGGCCTAGAGCCTGACCTAAAGGGGCCTCATGCCTAAAGCTTTGCTAATTAATCCACAGGCCTAGTGCCTGACCTACTGTGACATGGGCCTAGCACTTGGATGCTGGGTCTCAGGCCTTATTCCTGACAAAAAGGGCATTGGGGAGCCATGGGGCCAGAAGTGGCCCACCTACAATAGCCACAGGCCAAAAGGGCCCAACAATCAAGTGGCCATGGGCCAGGAGGGACCAACTAAAGTGCCCACAGGCCGGAATGGCCTGACTCTGCCCATGGGCCTAATGCCCGAATACCCAGTGATCTAGGGTAAGGGGTAGGTGGTACTGAGGCCACCTACCTGACATTGGGAGAGGCCACAAGGGGGAGCTTCATCAGCTCTAATTCTTTTCACCACCGCTGGCCTCTCCAGAGGCAGACGCTATATTTCTTCTTCTGCTGTTGGCCCATCCTGGCCAGTGGCGGTGCCGTTTCCATTCTATCTCCAGAAGGCGATCCTGGCGTCTTCTGGCCAGCGGCCACCGGAACTCTAAATTCCACCACCGCCGTCTCCTTCCTCTTGCCGTGTTGTCTGCTGCCTTCAGAGCGCTCCTGCACTCCGCAGACTGGGTGCTGTCCTCTTCTGCATCCTCTCGGCGGCGTCTGATGTCAGACACCGGGAGCTGAGCCGAGTGCTGATTGGCTCACCACGGCCGTCTCCCATTAGCCGCCGATTCGCAAGCCGTGATTTTTCATTTGAACTTCAGGAACAGCGTTCTGGACCGCTCCAGCAGTGCGTGTGTGTGTTTGTAGAGATATATATATATCTACACACACACACACACACACACACACACACACACACTGCTACTGTAATATGTATATACTAGTAAAAGAAAGTACTACTGAACAAAAGTACATATTCACTCTTCATTTTTTATAATTAATTAATATTTCTTAGAAGAATAAGTTGCTTATATCTATTTATATATTTTTATATGCAAGATCTTTATCAACAGTTCTTCATTATTCATTTATTTAAAAGTAACAATTACACTTTATCCAACAGCGCTGTGTTTTTCTTTTTATAACAATTTACACGGAAAGCCCCAGGTGGCTGGAAGCTCAGCGGAGATGAAGCTGCCTGGGGTCTCTAGAAGAGCAGGAATTCAGAATTCATATAGACATCATTACCTGTCTGCTGTGTTAGAGAATTACTTCTCTCTTAAAATGGCAACTGAGTGCAGGGGGGTATGGATCATTGGGTAGACAGCATGATGGTCGACACCATTATGTCGTCATGCAATAAGGTCGACATGGGTTAGGTCTAAAGTGTCATTAGTTTGACACAAACATTAGGTCGACATGGGGAAGGTCGACTGTCAAAAGGTCGACATGGGGGTTTTCACATTTTGTTTGTCCCGAATTTCAACACAGTCGACATGGTCACTGAAACGTAGCACCGCGTCCCCTCACATGGCTCGCCATGCTTCGGACACACTATGTTATTCTTCACCCACACCCTAGTGCATGGTAGGTCATGAAATACCGCCTGTCAAATATACTGGTAGGCTAATTGGCTCCCAACAAATTAACCCTAGAATGTCTGTGAGTGCGTGCACATGTGGTAGGGAACATCGATTGTAAGCTCCACTGGGGCAGGGACTGATGGGGATGTTCAAATATTCTCTGAAAAGCGCTGCGGAATATGTGTGCGCTATATAAGAAACTGTTAATAAATAAATAGACTGTAGAAGCCAGCTTGTCTGGCTGAAAACAGCATAAACTCACCTGGCTATTGGCAGGAATTCTTAGCTCACACACTTGATCTGGGCCTGGGGGTTCGGCTTGTCTTGATTGACGGGTTGGCTGATTTGAATGACGGTTCAGGATAGGCTGGTTGAGGTCAGAGGTGGAGATTGATGGGGTGATGTTCTTGCTTCCAGAAGATTCTGCCTCTTGCTTCAGGAAACGTTGCCCTCCCGCCCGCCCCAATTATTAGTCAGAATTAGTTGTTGAGAAGTAGTCTGCATTATTCGTTTAGTTGTTGTCGGCTTATTTTGTCTTGGCGGAAAGAACGGTAATTAAATTAGAGCTGTATGTACACTTAGCTGGTGGTTGATGTCGGGATGTGGGCATCACCGATCCAGGTGGGCCCACATCTGGACCTTAACGATCATCTACTTCGGATAGCATAAATTCTTGCGGACATTTGTAGTTTAGGGCAGATGGCCCAATTTTTTGATGACTCGGGCAGAGTGGTGAGCTCTGCCTTAGTGCTATTTGCGAGGTCAGGGTCAGAAGCAGAAGATCAACCCCCTGGCCTTAAGGGCAATTGGCCCCTTTTGAAAAGTCCGCTTCATAATTGAGCCGTTGTCTTGGACGCTGGCAGGTGGCCGGTCCTTGGCAATTAAGGGCAATTGGCCCTTAGATCCGGAGTTTGTTATTTTTATTACTTTGTTATTTTCCAGCAATGTTATTTATTTTGCATGCCGTTCTTTGCCCGCCACCTTAGTTAGAGCAGGGACATAAATTTTAGTTAGATTCAAATAGGCCGCCCCTGCTCAAAATAAATAAGCCGTCCCCTTTAAGCCCATTCAGTTGTACGCGTCTTTATTTCTTAGATAAGTGGGGTGAGTGTGGATGAATGCCTAAGTCTGTGTGGAGTTTAAATAAATAAATAACTTGTAGTGGCAATCCTTGATCTCAGCCAAAGGCACTGGGCATTTTTCCAGAATGAAAAGTCCACAAGATAACTCCAAACCAAAGTAGGTTTTATTGAAGATAAACACTAAAGTTCATAGATGATAAATAGGAGTCAATGATAAGGTATCAATTTAACCTGTACAGTGTTGTACAATGTATAGCCATACAGCACTCTGATGCTCCAATAACACTGCGATAGGCTTGGACACATTTTAAGACCTTTTTATAGAGGCAAGTAAACAAAATGCATTAGCGTTCTAATCAGCTTGACCTTTAGGTTGAAGAAAAGTATTTTATTTATACATTATTAAATTTAAATGTAATTAGGTAAATTATGTTAATTCGGTGAATTATTCATGCACAATAACACAGGCATGTAATGTTATTGTGCCTAATGACTCATACACAATATCACTCTGTAAAGAGCCAGCGTGTTTAACCATTTCACTATATGCACTAGCAGAAAACCACAAAGGAGAGCAAAGCACAAGAGCATATAAACGAAAAATATTTAATACCTTACATCAATTAAAAAGTGACTACAGGGCTGATTTAGCACCATCAGCACCCATCACATTTATTAATTATCGCATGCAGGGACATAGCTTGCGAGAAAGCTCTGTCCATGCGATTCCTCACCACAGCCAAATTGCTGTATTTTTCCCGAAAAAAATACCCGATTACATGCAGTGATTGCGTCACCATCCAACGTCAGCACAGCTACCACCACCAACGATGTCCCCCCCCCCCCCCCCTCCCTGCCACAACAACCCTACACTGTGGATCGGTGATCGGAGCTCCTGGAGAGTTGCTGATCATTGGATCATTGGAGCTCCCTGCTGCTGTGACCTCTGGTGCTTTAAAGTGAGCTCCTGTTTTGCAGCATCACAGGTCTAGGAGGGAGCCCTGATAACTGGTAGCCCTCACTGATACTTTAGTACAGGGCTGGGCATTTGCGGCCCTCCATATGTTGATGAACTACACATCCCAGCATGCCTTGCATCAGTTTCAGCATGGCCACGTAGCAAAACTAATGCAAAGCATCCTGGGATGTGTAGTTCATTAACATCTGGAGGGCCGCAATTGCCCAGCCCTGCTTTAGTAGGTGAATATAATTTTTTTTACACTCTAATCAGCCTGTGTGTAAAGTGGATATCAGAATATATGCCCATCCCCGTGTCCAGGGTTCACAAAGGTATTTATTTTACAATTTGTTTCATAAATAAATTCAGCCAGACATTCTAAGAATGGAAAATGCGATCTGGTTATTAAAAAAGATGCGGATTAAAGGGTTTGGAGCATTTTTTTCACAAAAACTGCTCCAAAAGCCCTTTACTGCAGTATATTCAGATTATACGAAAATATTGTGAAAAAGGTGTGAATACACACTTTTTATTACATTGTTAGATAGCTCAATATTCAGATATCAATATTTTGTTTATCTGCTAGATTTCATGGGCTCTCAGAGCCTTCTGTACTAACAGTACTATGGTTTTTAGGGTTTCCCATTAGATGTTGATTGCCAATGCATACCTCCCAACTTTGTGGTAAGAGAAATAGAGAGACATGCATGTGCCGCCGGCACGTGCCCAAAAATAGGTTGTGTGGCCTAGCTGTAAGAGGGTATGGCCTATTATCGCAGCACTCTGAGTCCCGCGAGGCCATGTCCTGTTTTTGCCGCTGTTGGTGCATGGCCAGTGATGCGGGTAGCAGGATGTACTCCAAACTGCCCCCATTACCACGGAATATTGCTGGCCCCGAGTGGGCCACTGGACAGTCACAAAAAATCATGACTGTCCCACAATAAATAGGAACAGTTGGGATGTATGCCATTACCATATCAGTGAATCTCATGCAAATCCTTAAGGGGATTTTTTAGCGGTGTCCCCTTGTACCCTGCTCTGTGTCCCATGTGTGGACTGCAAGTCCCAGCTGTTATGAGGTGGTGATGGAGGGAAGGAGAAGGTTTGGCAGATGGACCAAGTTGTTCTTATCTGGCATTAAAGTCTTTGTTTCTATGCTGGAGCCCGCAGACAGTGAGGAAATCGGGATGCGGTCATTTGGTCTACTGCATTATGGTAGACAGTCATTAGGTCGAATCCATTAGGTCGACATGCTAAAAGGTCGACATGACTCTAGGTCGACATGGGAAAAGGTCGACATGATTCTAGGTCGAAAGGTCATTATTTCGACAGGTCATTAGTTCGACAAGGTCATTAGTTCGACATTGTCTATGTCGACATTCACAAGGTCGACATGGAGTTTTTCACTGTTTTTTGAGCCAACATGTGCCGACAGGCGGTATTTCATGCCCTACCATCCACTAGGGCGTGGTGGGAGAATAAAATAGTGTGCCGAGCGTAGCGAGGCACCGTGCCCGACGCATAGCGAGCGCAGCGAGCGATGCGAGGGGATGCAGTGCACTTTAAACTGTGTCCATGTCGATTGTGTTGACATTCAGGTAAAAAAACAGTGAAAAACCCCATGTCGACCTTGTGAATGTCGACATAGACAATGTCGAACTAATGACCTTGTCGAACTAATGACCTGTCGAACTAATGACCTTTCGACCTAGAATCATGTCGACCTTTTCCCATGTCGACCTAGAATCATGTCGACCTTTTAGCATGTCGACCTAATGGATTCGACCTAATGACTTTCTACCATAATGCAATAGACCAAATGATCCCAACCCGTTTGACCTGTCCATCTTAAATAAACACCCTGTGTCTCTTTCCTGAGCTACTGCCTCTCCTCATCCATTATATAGTCTAGTATTCAGCATTGGGATAGAGGTCTATTTGATGCCACGGTAACGCTGTGCAGTTTCAAAGTGTGCAGTAATGAGCCATACAGCAGTAGGTGATAATTGTTAGACAGTAATGATGGCTGTAGCATATTTTTCTATACATTCTGACTGCATAATGAGAACTTTCCTTACATACATACCCAGTAAATATTAGTGTTCTTGATAAAATGTCCAGGCAGTCAGGAACATTTACATAATTCTAGATAGAAGTTAACTGTATTGCTTAATTTTATCTTATCAGCTGCTCACAGCAAGGAACTAATGTTGTACTGTACCAGTAATTATCATCTAGCTGCAGCCAGAACCTAGAAGAGTGCTAGCAATCACCGGCAGCCTGGAGCCAGAAACTAACACCGCCCCTGTAGCCAGAGATGGACTAGCCGGTGGGCCTCATTCCCTGGAAGGGAGGGGCGGGCCAAGTTCCTGACTGTACTTTTATGATGTATTATATATATTATATATATACAGTATATAGAGAGAAAGATATTCCCACACCTCCTCATTAGCAATTTAATGCAACGTTTCAATGTTTTAATACAGTGGGGGTTTTTTCAAGCCATAAGCCGAAGGTCTACTATGCTTGTACATTAACTCTGTGTTTGATCATGGAGTTCACAGAGAGCACCTAGCCAATATACCGTAACTATTGAGTGCCGACTGCTGGATTTTATATAAAAATATGGTACTTGTGTATTTGCAGGGCGCCCAATTTACATACGTATGGCACCGTAGGAAAATCTCATCGCATTGCATGCTATTTTTCTGTGCAATGCGATGCGATTTTTCATTGTATAAGCACCCATATCATGAGATGTGATGTTACTTCATTTTAAAAGCACCCATGCACACCCCCACTATCCACGTCACCCCGAAGCGTGGCGAGCACACGCGGTTGCGCGTCCTCCCGACCTTTTGATACCCCCACTATCCACGTCGGCGTGGAGTTGACTTTAGAAAGTGTGGCAAGCGCAGCGAGCCACCGAGCCCGGAGCGTGGCGAGCGCAGCAAGCCCCATGAGGGAACATGGATTACTTTACATGTATTACGCGTCCCCTCGCTGCACTCGCCACACTTTATAAAATCAACTCCACGCCGACGTGGATAGTGGGGTTATGAAAATGTCGGGAGGATGCGTAACCGCGTCCACTCGCCACGCTTCCGGGTGACGTGGATAGTGAGGGTGTGCATGGGTGCATATTATACAATGAAAAATCACATTACATCGCATCGCATTGCACAGAAAAGTTGCATGCGATGCGATTTCACTACGCAGAATAGTCCACTAAGCAAATAGCTTAGTGGGCGCCCTGCTAATACACAAGTACCATAAATATATAAAGAAATACTTACAGTTCGATTCCGCACAGTCATAGGGTATGACTATGTCTATCTGTCCTTAATGAAACATGTAATACTGCTTCATCCACGGCCTCCAAATACCGAAACTGTGTGGAAAAAAGAAAGAAAATTGCACAATAAGAAATGATACAGACAACCTTCACTAAGTTAATATGCTCACATATATGCAAGGTTATATCTGTACAGCTTGCCAGCATACAATGTCGTCCGGAGTATCCACCACAAGAGCAAGAGGAGAACTGGACCAGTCCTAAATGTGCTGTTGGTATCTCCTGGAACAGGACCAAGCTTCTGTGCGTCGATGCTGGAACCATGCCCAACCCGTTTTGTAATGTCTGGACTTCATCAGGGGGGGGGGGGGGGGAACATTAGAGTATGTGCTCAGGGCTGCCATCAGAAATTGTGGGTCCCAGGACTGATAAAACAGGAAGGCCCCCCTATTGTTAAAAATATATATATATTTTAGTCAGATATTTTGGCCCACCAATGTGTATATCTTTCTATGCCCACCAATGTATATATTTTTCTATGCCCACAACCCAGCAAAGTATATATTTGTATATGCCCACTGGCCACCAAAATGTATATATATATATATATATATATATATATATATATATATATATATATATATATATACCCACTGCCACCAATGTATATTTATTTAAACACCACTGCCCACCAATGGTTATTAATAATAGGCGGTAACATATACAATGCTGGGCTGCGCCAGTAATCTATACATTACCACCTATTATTAATAAACATTGGTAGGCAGTGGGCATATAAATATATAAATATTGGTGAGCAGTGGGCATAGAAAATGATATACATTGGTGCCGGGCAGTGGGCATATAAAAATATATACATTGGTGGGCAGTGGGCATATAAAAATATATACATTGGTGGGCAGTGGGCATAGAAAATTATATACATTGGTGGGCAGTGGATATATAAAAATATATACATGGGTGGGCAGTGGATATATAAAAATATATATATATTGGTGGCCAGTGGATAAATAAAAAAAAAATATATATATATATATATATTGGTGGGCAGTGGATATATGAGCTCCTCTCACTCCAGGTTGTGGCAAAGATCGTGAATGCTGCGCGCAGTGGGGAGGGCAGCTTCTTGTGTGGTCTGGCTCTGAGTCCCGGCTTCCTGTGTGCCGCAATGAATGGTGGATGAATGAGGGGGTGTGGGTGTGGCCAGCCGCTGCTCAGCAGCAATGTAGAAGGCAAGTGAAGGGGCGGGGTGCTGGGGATAGAGCTGCCCGGGCCCTACCCTCTGTCAGAGCGACGGAGCCCAGGACTCAAGTACCCCCAGACCCCCCGTCGGAGGCCCTGTATGTGCTGCACCATTAACAGGAACAGCGTGCTATAAGGGAGGACATTTGTACTGTTATCATCTAGCTTATGCCCCTACCAGGCCCCAGCTATTTACTTACCTGTCACATACTCCCTGTTTCCTTTTTACCTAGAGCCAGGAACTAGTGCAATTTGTGCATCCATGAATTCTATTTTGACCAGACCATGCCAAAACATTAAACATAGTCTACCGTTAGCTCGCAGAACACCAACTGGTTGATCGTGACCAACTTAAGAACAAGTGTCCCTGTAATAAGCCTCTGACAGCATCAGAGGCCTCAGCATTCCAAGTACTGATGTGAGGACCCTGTCACAGGTCAGCAGTGATGTGCAGCCAGTGGATGCCAGGAAGCTACTTGCACAGCTGTAATCAATCAGCACAGTGGTACAGAAGCATTTCCATTGGGAGTTTCAAGACTGTGTTTGAAAGTTTTACTGTGTGGCCCAATGTGTTTGAGATTTTTTTATCCTATGTGGGGCAATGTGTTTAAAGTTTTTGCTGTGTGGGTCAAAGTGTTTAATATTGTGGAAGGTCCATGTGTGATTGCAGGTTTAGGAGTTCATACAACCTATTTAGAGAGGTCATACCCATACCCCTTTTGTCACACTGGGCCCCTTTTTTCAGTTCCAAATAATAGGCATTTACAGGGGGGTGCCAGCACCCCCTAATGCCTAATACACCCACACCTCCTTGCTGCTGCCACCTCACTCCTCTGAATGCCACGTCCTGCCTGCAACCCACATTGGGCTGCACCCACATTCTTTCTCCAATAATAACAAACAGAAAACAAATATCTTATCTTGCATAAAAGACCAAACTCCCTAGCGACCTGCATCTCACTTCCCCTCCCTTGCTCCTTGTGTCTCACTAAGCCATCCCTAGTGCCCTGCATCTTATTACACCCTCCCTAGAACCCTGCATCTCAATGTGCCCTTCCCTGCCCCTTTCATTTTATTGTGCTCTCTATAGCACCAAGAGTCTCACTGTGCCCTCCCTAGAACCCTGTGTCTCACTACTCCCACCCCCTGCATTTCATTACATCTGCCCCAGCACCCTGCATCTCATTACATCTGTCTAATGCCCTGTGCCTCACTACATCCTCCCTTGTGCCCTGCGTCTCACTACTTCCTCACTAACCCCCTACATCTTCCCTCCGCACCCTGCGTCTCACTGCATTCTTCCTAGCGCCCTGCAACACACTACATCCTCCCAAGTGCCCTGCATCTCACTACTCCCTCCATAGCACCCTACACCAAAATCTTGCTTAGAGCATAAAATTGGCTAGGGCCGGCTCTGCTTACACAGCTCTTCCTCTCGCAGCTTTTCACCTGATACATCTCTTCTCTCACACAAGTTTCCCTCAAGCAGCTCTTCTCCGATACAGCCCTTCCCTTTGACACAGCTCTTACCTAAATGTTCCCAAACTGTGTGCCTAGGCACCCTGGGGTGCCTCAGGACACATGCAGGGGTGCCTTGGGTTGGTGGACCAAGATCAAGTCATAATATTTATGGTCAATGTACCAGGCAAAACCAGTGCTTGTGGCTGCCAATCATAATATATGTGGACAAACAGAAGCAAATCCTGTCCCTCACCAGATAACTGTGACATATACACACAATGCACTTAATTTAATATTTTTTTTCTGAATTTCTCTAAGAAACATTTGGCCTAGGGGTGCCTTGGAAATATTTTGATGCTCTAGGGTGCCGTGATTCAAAAAGTTTGGGAACCACTGCTCTAACATCTTCTTTCTCACACAGCTCTTCCTCCTGCCACAGCTTCCCTCACACATCTTATCCCTCATGCAGCTCTGCCCTCTAACACAGCTCTTCCCTCACATGTTTCCCTAATGCAGCTCTTCCCCAACACAGCTTTTACCCCTTCCTCTCCTTCAATCAGGCAGCTACAGCACTGATTGAAGTGCTGTGGCCTGGCAAGGTGGGCCAGCAGAGCCAGAAAGTGTTCTGCTTCCAAAAACAACTGACACAACGCAATTCTGCCCCATTGCAGCCCAATTTAACCCCTGCTGTTCCAGTATACTGCCCCAATGTCTCCAATAGAGACATTCTGATTATCAATTGATAGAGCTCAGAACATTTAAATCAGTTTACAGAAGATATACAAGTATTGCCAGGTAGATGTAAAAATAAACAAGTTTATTCTACTGACAAGCGAGATCTGTCAATTTATTCGCTTAGAACATCATTTCTAGTGGCTATGACCAAGATTAACTAGAACAGAAATACCATTTGTTATTGCTGTGATTAATAAACTACAGCAGGTCTATTTGCATTTTTAGATTGCTATGTTCGGGTTCCTGATGTGAATTGGAGCACAGTGTGTATTTTTCCATATAAATCCTTTGTATTTGTAACAAATTGTTGCAAATGGAAACCAAATAATGCTGTGTGCACCCTACTGCTTTAAGTTCTCCATGTTTATTTATGTGCAGTTGCTTAGCATTTTAAGGGACAGAACATTTGAAGAAAAAATAAAAACCTCAATTATTCATTATTTAAAGGAGAAGAATATGTTTTAATCTTGCATTTAGCCATACTTATAATTTCTTTCAATAGTTAAGGCTCAAGAGGAGGGTAATTCAGAGCTGTTCGCTGTTGTGAAAATTTTCGAAAGTGGATCAATGATCGAATGGCTCGTATGGAACTTAGCACGCAACCACAACGCCAAACAGCAACACAATTCAGTGATTTGTTTTTAGTCCCAAACTGGCCACAGTTTGATTGACAAGAAGTCTTCATTTGTGGGTGGTAACTTGCCGTCTTCAGGGAGTCTCAGGAAAAACTAAGGCAGGCCCAATCACTTAGAGGGAAGGTGTGTGACCTCCGCTCCAGCCTTGATCAGCCTTGATCAGCCTGTATCTGTCGTTGAGTTTTGGAAGGGTCAAAATCATTGAATGTGCAGACATCGCAGGCCATTGCAATTTCGCACAGCAGCGATCAAGTCTGAATAACCCCGAGAAGTGCCTGGCATCTGAGGATCAGTGATCCGGAATGTGAAGAAAAATGGTGCCTATTAGATTTTAGCTCCAATAATTATAATTTACAGTGCTTTTTGCAATAATAATTTAAGGATCACCCGAAATGATCAAAAACCACATCAAGGACAAGGACTCCGATTTTGCTAGAAGTAAAATGATTGCTAATGGGGGCTGCTTTTGAATGACACAGAAGCAGCCCTAGTATGCCCCTGAGAACCAGCTCTCATTTTTAAAATATGCGAATACAGTCAACCACCCCTTTAGGACCATTCCCTACATAAATGCAAAATTTAAGGAAGCAGTATTTACAATATCCTTATTTGTACCTGAGCGTTTTCAGACATCATGAGCTAGATATGAAGAGCAGTTGCTTTTGTACAGTGCAAAATACCCCAGGTTAATGGCTGGCTTGCAAAACCATCACTTAGTAATTCTAGCTCAATATATTTGTCACCCAGTGGTAATTTAATGTTTTTACTTTATAGCTAGAAATATATCTAATTATTCACTTTCCCCATGTTTGAATGGGGCAAAGGGCCTAATTCAAACCTGAATGCAGGACAAATTTGTTCTTATAATGGACAAAACCATGTGCAATGCAGGTGGGGCAGATGTAATATGTGCAGAGAGAGATAGATTCGGGGGGGGGGGGGGGTGTGTTCAAACTGGAATATAAATTAAATAAAGCAGCCAGTATTTATCCTGCACAAAAACTAAATCACTAACCCAAATCTGACTCTCTCTGTACATGTTACATCTGCCCCACCTGCAGCGCAGCATGGTTTTGCCCATTTTGAGAACAGATGTGTACTGCGGTAAGGTTTGAATTAGGCCCAAAATGAAGTCTATTGAAAAAAAAGGCTAAAGTACTTTTTGCAGGCATATGTATTACTTATCTAATTTTTATCTGAGAAATAATGAACATTCTTGAATTGATTGGCTCTGATTTTCTACAGTTATTTATGAAACTTTCCTTGCTGTGGCATGGCTCTGACAGAGACTGTCCTGGGAAGTATTTTGTCTGTTGCTAATTATATGATAACTAGATCAGTGCAGTGCCGCCATAGCTACTTCCAGTAAGCTACTGCACATACAGACATTGAAGGCCAGATGCACTAAGCTTCAAAAGTGGAAATAGAGAGTAATAAAAAAAAACAACCAATCAGCTCCTGCCTGACAATTTTCAAACACAGTCTGTGACATGGCAAGTAGGAGCTGATTGGCTGACTGTTTATTACTCTCCATGTTATCACTTTAATAGCTCAGTGCATCTGACCGTAAGAGAAAAATGAGTACATTTCAGTTGTCTGAAAGGACAAAATTAATTTTTGTATTCTTTTCAATGCTTAATTGAAAAGCTATAGTAGAAAGTAGCAGATGCTCCAGTCCCAGAATATGTCACATAACGTTTCTTTGGCAAAAGTTTATATAAACAACTCAATACTTAAGTTCTTATAATATTGTCTTTATTTCATTACAGCTGCACACAATAGTGTGACCAGGCCCACAGCTACTTAGCAATCCCAGGTGTAGTATAATCTTACATAGTTGCACTGTGCTAAGCACCTCAAAGAGAGTTATTAGAATGCAATTTTATTGACCTTGTAGACAGGGCTGGTAGAATTCTATGGGGAAATCATAGGTTTCTCTCTCCTCCACCAGTCCAGGACTCACCACCTCAGGCCCTGTTCACTCCTGAGAGGATAGCTAAAGGAGGATAATGTCAAATCGTTGCCTGTAATGCTCCCTCCTGCTGCTGCTCCTATGTGCATTGACATTCATTACTTGGAGTGCTGTGCTAGACCATGGGCAGTATTCAATATAAAATATTGCCGTGTGCAGCGAATCCTGGCTGGCTGCCACTCGCTCTCCCTGTATTCAATGTCGGAGGGGCGAGTGCCTGCCCTAGAACTTTTGTGGAGGGGAGGAGGGCTCCCCGGGACCCAGGCAGCACAAGCTGCCCCCCCCCCAGAGCCAGCAGGGGACCGGGTATAGTCACTGCTCCCGATCATGCATATGTAATGATCGGGTGCAGTGAATATATGAATATCTAATGAGCGTCTCGGCTCCCGGCCCCCTGCTGGCTGCTCTGTGTAAAAAAAAAAAAAATGTTTTATTAAAATATATATTCATGTGCTATAAGCACATGAATAAAAATAGCATGCCCTTTCACAGAATAAAATTCCTGATTTTTTGACACCAAAATTAAAACAAAAAAACTTTTATTTAAAAAGTTCACATTCCACTTATCCATGAAAAGATGGAGAATTGCTACACGGAGAGACACGGCGAAAATCACTCAAAAAGACGGCGAGAAGTGCACATTGAATAGGGTTGCTCACTTTTTGAGAGCAAAAGTCTCCGTCCAATGCGAGAAAAGCACAAACTCGCCATAAAACACGGCAAATTTTTCTCATTGAATACTGCCCTATGCATGGTAGTGAAACGCAGTTCACTGCCTACCATGCAGACATTGAGCATGTTCTCCCTCATGGAGAGGGTCAGGTAGGCAAGTATGGCTAATGGTAGACTACATACAAAGTATAATTACAATCAACAACCCAGGCAATACAATTGTGATATCATGCTATTTAATGACTGACATATTTAAAAGATGCACAAACTGTAAATTGATATCACAACAACTGTATCAGTATTGCAACAATACAGATTTCTGTTGCGCACTGTTAAGGACCTCAGAACATATCTCTGACTGGACATACCCAATAGCATATATTGACACATACTTGCCTACTTTTGAAAACTAGTTTTAGGAAGATTATAGTTGGTAATGGAAGTTTGCACAGCTCCCCATTGAGAGGGCATGTAATGCTCCACCCAAAGGGCATGTCTAGTTCCATATTTGGAAATATTTTGAAAAGAGATTGTGCACATTAAAGCGTTGGTTGTATACTGCTACATCTGAGAGGATTTTTTTTAAATTACTTATATACAAATGTAGATGAGCCCCAAAGCAGTTAGTAAGAGCTACTATACTTGGTAAAGTGCTGGGAAATGCTGCTGATGGTTCAATGTAACTCTATTGGTCTCTCATTCCTTTTTTCCCCAAAAATGTAACCATGTAATGTGGGCTAGGTGACATGAGGGAGATTGCTAGACTAATGAGGGAGAGAAGGATATTGCTGTTATATCAGGGAGTCTCCTGCAGAATGCAGGGGGGAGGTAACTATGACATAACAGTGTAATGTGGGCTAGGTGACATGGGGGAGATTGCTAGACTAATGAGGGAGAGAGGAAGATTGCTGTTATATCAGGGAGTCTCCTGCAGAATGCATGGGGGAGGTAACTATGATGTAACAGTGTAATGTGGGTTAAGGGAAATGAGGGAGATTGCTAGACTAATGAGGGAGAGAGGGAGATTGCTGCTATTTCAGGGAGTTTCCTGCAGAATGCAGGAGGGTAGGCAACTATGTATTGACATCAACAATAGTAACTACCCAAAGGGACCACTGGACCCATAACACTATGGGCCTTATTCTAGTTCACTCTTTCTGCCAAAATCCTTCTTAGATGGACAAAACCATGTGCACTGCAGGGATGCAGATGTAAAATGTAACGGGTGTGCTGGGGCGAGATTCAAATAGCGCATGCTCTGACAGCGATACAGCCGCTGGGGCAGGCTGCGCTTCCTTCAGTTCTTCTCTGCCTGGCTGCCTGGCCTTACCACTCCCCCTGCCGGGCCTCACCGCTCCCCCTGCCTGGCCTTACCGCTCCCCCTGCCAGTGCCTGGCCTCAGCTCTCACTCCCCCTATGGCAACGAGCATATAACCCCTGGCATAGTGTATGTAATCCCCCGGCACAGAGCATGCAATCCCTGACATCGAGCATGAAATATGAAACCCTTGGCATCAAGAATGAAACCCGTAGCAACGAGCGTGTAGGTAAGTAGCACTTATATGTAATAAGCTTTACAGCTTGTGTTATTATATATAATGGGCATTACAGTGTGTGGCATAATGTGTAATGGGCATTACGGTGTTTGTTATAATGTGTAATGGGCATTACGGTGTGTGGCATGACATGTAATGGGCATTATGGCATCTGGTATACTATGCTATAGTGTTTGATATGCAATCAGCATTACGGTGAATTTTTTTGATGTACGCCTTCAGCGCGCACTGTCCATGTTGCCCCTACTTTACAAATTATTTGAGTCCTGGCATAATGAGGAATGGGCATCACAGTGGCATAACATGAAATGTGCATTATGGCATGTGGTATACTATGTAATGGGTGTGTGACATGTAATCGGCTTAAGTGAATTTTTCGGCGCGCACTCTCCATATTGGCCATCCTTTAAAAAAATTTGTCCTGGCATAACGTGTAATGTGCATTACTGTGTGTGATGTAACTGGCATTATGGAGTGCAAAATAAAAAATGAAATTG
The DNA here is from genome assembly GCF_055691185.1 of Crinia signifera. Taxonomy (NCBI): domain Eukaryota; kingdom Metazoa; phylum Chordata; class Amphibia; order Anura; family Myobatrachidae; genus Crinia; species Crinia signifera. The sequence continues at coordinate 124,522,096 of NC_139221.1, forward strand.
AAGCAAAGGTAAAAAAAACAAGGCGGGTCACTGGGTGGCCTCTGGGTGTGTCAAGGGGCGGACCACTGTCCAGGAATCTCTCAACACAAAGGTGGTAACCCTAAGTGCGTTACTGACAGACTTCCTGTTCTCAAAAAAGGCCTCATGTCCTATCCCATGATTGCCATAGAATGCAGAGAATTATACACCTTGGAAGTTTGCCATTGAAATGTGATTGAAGCGTGAAATATTATGGAAGGGTCAGGTTTTTGTGGGGATTTGTTTCCAACGATGTTGTAGAAGAAGTGTGGAGTGAAACTAAATGAGGATGTAATAAATATTTAATTTTATATATTTTTATGAATACTATTAAATAATGTCATGTTGCTATGGGCAACATCCTATTTTCAATAGAACACCCATCTTAGTAAATTTACACTAAGGTGTCAGCAATTGCACATCCTTTATACAGAGTACTTTTTAAGTGATGATGACAACTAAGTAATAGGGGTCTGTGAATTAAACCTTGATTAGAAATAACTGCCATGTTACAGTAAGTGTTTGGAAAATTACAGTTAACAGCTGTCTACTTCATCACTCTCCAAGGCTTAATACACAGACCCCACAATCAGTAGAACCAGGGCCGGTGCTTGGGTGTTCGGCACAAACTAAAAATTTGCGCCCTCATCGCTTGCTGAAGGCGCACTATGAAAAAACACATAATTGGCTTAGTAGCAGCAATGCTATATCTAGACATTTTGGTGCCCTGTGCCAGAAAAGGAATTGATGCCCCCCCCTCACACACACACACACACACACATCCCCTTCACCCCCCCCCCCACCACACACACATACATACATACATACATACATACCAAAATGGCGCGTGGCAAAATTTACACTGTGCCCATAACACATTGTCACACACCATAATTCCTATTACATGTTATAACCCACTGTAATGCCTATTACACATTATGCCACAACCGTAATGCCTATTACATATTATACCACACACCGTAATGCCTATTATATCTTATGCCACATAAGTGGTGCTTACCTACAAGCTCATTGCCAGGAGTTACAAGCTCTTTGCCAGGGGTTTCTTGCTCAAATACAGGGGTTACATGCACCTTGCTAGGGGTTTCATGCTCGTTGCCATGGAGTTCCCATTAAATGCTTATATGGCAAAGGTAGATAGCAGTGTTGGCAGTACTGGGGCAAGGAGGGGAAACTACAATTCCCAGCATGCCTTGCCACTCCCTTATAGGAAAACTGTGGCAAGGCAAGCTGGGATTTGCAGTTTCACCACATCTGGAGGGCTGCAGTTTGAGGACCCATGATATGGATAGATAGATAGATAGATAGATAGATAGATAGATAGATAGATAGATAGATACATCTTGTGGAATATAAAACAAGTAAAATCAAACAGGTCACAGGCTTGATAATGGTGGAGAATATCTCAACAAAGAGGTGGAAAAATCTTGAGAAAATATGGAATAGAGAATCAATTGACCATCGGCTATATTCTATAAACTGTACACTAGTGGAGAAAACAAGATGTATACTAAATGATACAAGCCTAGACCAGCTTTTTAGGACATAACACTTTTTTAAAGCATTGTCAAATAAAAAAAACTAGTGTATGTCGCTGAACATGCCCAGTAAGGGATAACCCACTAGGCACGTGACACTTGCTGGTGGGGCAGGACAGCACACTCAATTGCATCAGAGCCCTGCTGGGCCAATGGCCAGATGAGACCAGAGGAATCTTTTTTTGTTTTTTTCATTACAACTTTTATTTTATAACTGGTAAGGGAGGTCGGAGCAATGGTCAGGAAATTGTGGTGGTGGAGTGGGGGGGGGGGGGTGAGGTTGGTGGTGCATTGACACCAACATGAAGGTGGCAGTGACATCATGAGTAATGACAGACAATGTTGTGCCTAGGGGTTGCCTGACCTCAAAATCCCCCCCTCCTCCCCACACCATGATGTTCCTGATGGAGGCTCAGCCACAGAAGAGGTTTTTGTACAAGATAAAATATTGCCAAGCCACCTAAGAGGTACAATGAAGAATTTGCAAACATTGCATTATTCAGTGAGCCACTGGACAGCCAGGCACCAAAGCCATTGATGCGAACGGAAGTCCAATATAACCTCTATGTCAATCTGCCCAGTTTGTGCTTTCAGTGTTGTTATCAGTTGTAAAGCGCAAAGGAATCTGCTGAGCTATATAAGCAACTGTAAATAAATAAAATGTAGGCAAAAGGACTTTGCAAGATTTAAAAACCACAAATGTGAAAAGCATTAAGAATTATTATAGTGACAACAGTCCCAAGTTCATGAGATGAGAGATTGTACTTATGCTTTCAGTAAAGGAAATGTTAATTATGAATCTTCCAAGAAGGTCAGACTAAAGTCATGTGATATGTTGATGCCTCGTGTTCATGTGTTTAATCTGATTTATTTTACAGATCACTACAGAGAAGCTAATATTTGTAAAAAGGAGAAGCTTGTAGTAAGGGGGGATGTTGAAAAAAGAGTGTTCTACTGTGCAGCCTGCTGTCTTCCTAGCTCATTGGGCTGTTCATAGTTTGAGTTATCTAGTGCTACAGTATGTGCCTACATAATGCTGGCCACACATCAGACCAACTGTCCTCCAACCATCCAACTAGTTGGTTTTATGGAATAAAAACCTGGTACTGGATAGGAGCAAATTTAATTTGTAATTAAGTAATTTGTTTCCCAAATCAGAAAATGGACAACAGCTGTCACTTAGACAATGTACTGTAGTTGGACCTATTTGATTGAAACAATTTCACTGAATGTTTTTGTCCATTCTCCTGAGTTTGGTAGCAAATTGCTTATTGGCATCTGCCCCCATACAGTACCAGATTTTCAGTCCAACCAACTAGTTGGATGTTTGGAGGAAAGTTGGTCTGATGTGTGGCCAGCATAATAACTCTACAATATTACCACCTGCACAGACATAATTTCCAACCCGTGTAAAGTATGCAGTGTAAGCAGAAAGGCAATATATAATATTTGGGTACTTGTTTCCTAACACGGCGCCACCGATTTTAATTGTATGCAATCGGGTTGCAAGAATTGGGTAAATCGCATCGCATGCAACCAAATTGCATGCAATGCGATTGACCCGACCGACCCGATGTTTTACATTGGAACCAATGTTAAATGGTCCCTGAGACCCGATTTTACATTGGCCCCAATGTTAAATGCCCCCCAGACCCCATTTTTCATTGTATGCCCCCCCCCATTGTTAATGCCACGCCACGATCAACGTGAACCCGAAGCGTGGCGAGCGCAGCGTTACGCGTCCTCCGACCTTTTGGAGTGGAGTTGATTTTATATAGTGTTTAATCTGATTTATTTTACAGATCACTACAGAGAAGCTGATATTTGTGAAAAGGAGAAGCTTGTAGTAAGGGGGGATGTTGAAAAAAGAGTGTTCTACTGTGCAGCCTGCAGTCTTCCTGTTCTCCACAGAGGCTTCATAGCTCATTGGGCTGTTCATAGTTTGAGTTATCTAGTGCTACAGTATGTGCCTACATAATGCTGGCCACACATCAGACCAACTGTCCTCCAACCATCCAACTAGTTGGTTTTATGGAATAAAAACCTGGTACTGGATAGGAGCAAATTTAATTTGTAATTAAGTAATTTGGTTCCCAAATCAGAAAATGGACAACAGCTGTCACTTAGACAATGTACTGTAGTTGGACCTATTTGATTGAAACAATTTCACTGAATGTTTTTGTCCATTCTCCTGAGTTTGGTAGCAAATTGCTTATTGGCATCTGCCCCCATACAGTACCAGATTTTCAGTGAAACCAACTAGTTGGATGTTTGGAGGAAAGTTGGTCTGATGTGTGGCCAGCATAATAACTCTACAATATTACCACCTGCACAGACATAATTTCCAACCCGTGTAAAGTATGCAGTGTAAGCAGAAAGGCAATATATAATATTTGGGTACTTGTTTCCTAGCACGGCGCCACCGATTTTAATTGTATGCAATCGGGTTGCAAGAATTGGGTAAATCGCATCGCATGCAACCAAATTGCATGCAATGCGATTGACCCGACCGACCCGATGTTTTACATTGGAACCAATGTTAAATGGTCCCTGAGACCCGATTTTACATTGGCCCCAATGTTAAATGCCCCCCAGACCCCATTTTTCATTGTATGCCCCCCCCCCCCCATTGTTAATGCCACGCCACGATCAACGTGAACCCGAAGCGTGGCGAGCGCAGCGTTACGCGTCCTCCGACCTTTTGGCGTGGAGTTGATTTTATATAGTGTATCGAGCGCAGCGAGCCCCGCGAGGGGACGTGCATTACTTCAGACGTATTACGCGTCCCCTCGCGGGGCTCGCTACGCTTGCCGCGCTTTGGGCTCGGTGGCTCGCTGCGCTCGCCACACTGTATAACATCAACTCCACGCCGACGTGGATAGTGGGGGTATGAAAAGGTCGGAGGACACGTACCGCCGCCCCTTGTTGGCGTTCATCGTGGGGTGGCGTTAACAATGTGGGGCATTTGACAGAAATTACCCATCAGGGTGGGTATACAATAAAAAACTGGGTATAGGTGGCCAATTAACATTGGTTCCTATGTAAAATTGGGTCCATCGCATTGGTCGCATTGTATGCCATTATAATGGCATACAATGGACCCTATTTTACATTGGAATTTAACATTACATACAATGCTTACAATGTATGTACAATGCAAATTTTACATTTGTCGGGAAACCTCAAAAAAGCCCGAAAATCAGGTCTGTCGGGGTCCCATCGCATACCTTAAGTTAAGGTATGCGATGGGACCTGATGGGCACCATGCTAGGAAACAAGTACCAATATTTGTACTCCATAAAAAAATTGAATTATTAATTACTCTTATTCAAGCAGCTTTATTGTCACCAAAACTAAACGAACCAGATATGTATTTCCTGCTGATATTTATTCAACACGTTCATGCCAAAATGGCAGCCCAAATTAAATTCTAATTGAACAAGAATGATTTTTCACAAGCATGTACCTTAAATATAAATTGTATTGATATAACCTAACGTCAGACATCAAATTATTTCAAGAGATGTTTCCAAGGAAACCATTGTACACTGCTGGGACAATCTGCCTGCTTCTGTTGTGGGCAGACCCATTAAAACTTATCAGCTCAGCTGCTTCCATTTCAAAAGAAAGCAGGCAGTTCTAGCATTCTGCTAGAAAAACCACAATTCATGCTGTATTGCTAATCTAATAATTACATATGCAATATAGAAAAACAAGCATTGTATGAAATCACATTTTAAAATGGTAGGCAGATTATTATTACATTTGATTTATAAGGCACCGGAAAATGGTTCCCAGATTCAGATACATGGTCTCCAAAATGTATAAATAATGTATTGGCCATTTGCGTATAGTGACTAATAGGTGACGGGCAGGGGGAACTATTCAGAGTGGGAGTGTTATGGAAGTGTTGTGTGCATATTGCTAAGGGTGGTTGCATATAAAGGGGGAGATATATGAAGCAGTGAATAGAGTGAAGTGTGCCAGTGGATAAGTTGCCCATAGCAACCAATTAAGCCCTTTCTATAAAATGAATACAATTATACATAGGAGCTGTTTGGTTGCTATAGACAACTTCTCCAATGGCTTACTTCACCACTCTTTTCCCTACTTCATACATTGTCCCTATTTAAATGTCAATGTTCACATTGCAGACCATACTCAGATGGAGAATATGCACCTAGCTCAGGGTTTCTGAGATTAAGTTAAGTTAAGATTGCAGGATTGATGGTTGCAAAGATGCTCAAAGCGGGTGCCTTAGTCCTTGTACATGGCTGTAAACCAGGGAAGGGCTGTGCGGGGGCATTTGTATATTATCACAGGTGCTACAGTGTCAAAAGACAGACACATGGATTTGGCAAAATTGGTCATCTAGCCTTTCCATAAAGAAAAATTTGCTACATATAGTATCATTTACAGCCAATCTTGAGATACATTACCAGTGATACATTTTTAGCTCATGGTTTCAGGCGTACTTTTGAAAAATAATTTCAGGGAGATTCAACCAGTGTATTGAAAGGTTGTGTGTCTGGCTACGTCAAACAGGCATCAGTACTGTGCAAAAAATGTAGGTAGGTGTGGAAAAAATCCAACAAAGCAATAGACCATACAAACATGCTGATATTAAGGCATTTACTAAGGAACTTTGCTTAGTTTGGCAACATCGCTTGGAAAATTACCCTACATCGGTGTGTGTGTAGTGACAGCAATGTGCGTCCCCACGCGCTATTGTCGCTGGCTGAGATTGATGGCAGTGTCCATCAATCTCACTGGTCGCCACTGTTCTCCACTGGAGAACACTGCACTGTCAGCTTGCTTAGCACACAGATCTGACAGCTCACTCTGTGTACTGAGTGACTGCGGCGCAGCACTGCCCAACCTAGCATAGCTAGATCTCCCTACATACAACGCTATTTATGTGTAAGGCCCTTTCTAATGCTTTCAAAAGTAAAAGTGTTAATAGTTTATTTGATCAAGTAACAAAATTCTAAGTGAATGAACAGGATCGAAATCTAAATCAAATCAATATTTGGTGTGACCACCCGCGCTATCAAAACTGCTGGGGTTATTATTAGTTAAGTGGGACTAAAATGCCTTCTGGGTGGCATAGGGACACCACATTTGTAGTTTTGTCACTGCGTTTTAGTATAACCTAGATGCGCCAAAGTGCCGTAAACACTGTTGCTGCAAGGAGAATATGCAGAAACCTGCATCTTCTGCCATGAGCCCCCTGGTAATAAGCATGAGAGCCAGAGCATGAAACCCCTGGCAATAAGTAGGTCATTTTAAAAGTAATTAGAAGCCTTACTGTGGGACATAATTTGTAAGGGACACTATTGTGTGTGTCATAAAATGATGCCAGAGGCATTACAGTGTATGGCATATTGTGTAATGTGCATGACTATGTGTGGTATATTGTGTAAGGTGCATTAAGATGTGTGGCAATATGTGTAATTACTATAGAGGAGAAATTACAGCAAGCCTGGGCCAAGGTAAAGAGTATTGGTCTATCTCTCTTGGCTCCTCTACTCACTGCAGCTTCCCTCTTTTTGGACCTTAGGTCAGTGGCAATTTAGGTCACTCTCCTCCCCCCAACCCAAGTTCACAATATGCAAAATGGCAGTGAGTAACAGGTAGAGGAAGAGGGGCACAGCATAAGGCAGGGGGAAGCAGAGTATGACAGGGCGATAGAGTGGGTAACAGGTAGAGAGTGACAGGGAAAGACAGTGCGTGACAGATACACGCACAATGTCCTGTGCGGTGCAGCTAACAGGGGGCATGTACCTTAGTGGAGGCAGGAACACAGTGACCCCTGTTCTGTCTCTGACAGGCCCCCCACCCCTTGGCTTTCCTCAGTTTGGTACTCAGTCAGACATAGGGTGAGATGTATCAAATGGAAAATGCGGTAAAACCCCAGTTTTACCGCATTTTCCTATGTATCAAAAATGATACCGCAGTGAAGGGTATCGCCACCTTTGGGTGGCGATACCCTATAGAAGCCTATGGGCTTCTTTTCGCCGCCGCCGACGCAAACCCGCCGCCACGCCGACCCCCCCTCTGGCTTACCTTCCTGAAGGGTCCTCCTGGACCCTGGAAGGTAAACCTCTCCTCCCCCTAGTGACGCAGCCGGACGTCCTTCCGGCTGCAGGGGGGAGGAGGAGGCGCCGGGGACAGCTTGCTTAGCTGTCCCCGGCGTGACGCCACATTCCAGGTATCGCGGGGGGCCTCCGTCACCGCACTGCGATGCCAGCCGCATATATCAGTACATATGCGGTGGCATCGCGGCGGGGGGGGGCGCGAGGGGGGGCGCGAAGGGCGGCGATGTATTTTAATACATCCCGCCCATACTCTGAACATGCCAATTACACCGTTTGGGCACTGAACTTAATTCACAGACAGAAGTAAATCAGTAAAAATGTACAGCTGTCTGTTAATTAGAGGCAGTGTGTGACTGTGATCATCAGCACTAATAGATGGCAGGTCTCTGTTATCAGTAACACAAGGTCCTCCCTGCCTCCCTAAGGTAAAGGTCATGTCCGTCAGGCAGTGGGGACCACCCTGCTATTGGCAATCATTCATCCAACATTGCTCAAAATGGTCTGCGGGAAGGCAGAAGATAACTCATTGCTGGTTTGGGCAGCATTTGGCTCCTTAGTGTAAAGGGGCCCCAATGCACAGCACCTGCTGCACCAATGGTAGTTCCTGCTCTGCCTTAGGTATATTCCACACAGTAGGCAGTTATGGCAGTAAACATAATACCTAAGGAAGGTTAATTAATCTGGAGGCCCATCACCTATTATTCTAATTGATGTGATGTGTAGCAGCCAATACGAATTATAATCTGACTGATTCTTATTGACTTGCTGCACTGAAACCACAACTGTCTTAAAGGTAGCGGATAGATGCATTCAGTAAATGTACTCACTATCATTATCACGAGTCATTGGATAAATATAATCAGACCATGAGACCTCTCATATTAGACACATATTAGGTCCCAGGTTCAGAAGCAGGCTGCAGCACAGTGGGCTCAGATTGTTGCTTGCACTAGCTTAGAAGAGAATAAGGTAAAATACAGACATGTGAGAATAGTGCTGCAGGGGTGGGAGCAGAAATTGTTTGCATAGTATGAATAAGGGACACTACTAGATGGCATAATGTGAATAAGTGGCACTAATGTGTGACATAATGTGAATAAAGGTTTCTACTGTGGCATAATTCTGAAGAAGGAAGGAGCACTACCAGTAGTGGCTCCAGATGTGGGGCTGCAACGCAGTCCAAAATTCAAATTAGAACTCACTGCCACTTGGTATGGCTCCCATTTGAATGTTGGACTGCGCTACAGGCCCAAATCTGGAGCTGACACTGTGCACAACTGTGTGGCATAATGTGAATAACGGCTCTACAATAATAATGTGTGACAAATGCTGATGTCCTGCAGAGGAGGAGCCTGAGCGCCTATAAAAAAAATCACGTGGGGGGCGTGGCCTGACTGGCAAGGGAGCAAGCTGCCTTGGAGTGAAGCTCCGGACCATCCTGAGCCCAAAATCCATATCCCACCCTCTCCCACTACCAACGACTTGCCTGTGACACCGGTTCCCCCTCTCTGGACATCCAGGACTCGAGCGGGAGTGTGCTGCGAGGCCGGGGACTTTGAATCAGGCCCCTACAGGCTGCGGCCTACCAAGCCCCAGAAGCCGGGGCCTCGATTTTGCTGATTTGCCCGCTGCGGAGATCGCGCTCCGGCGGGTCCGCGAACGGAGCTGCTGTGCCCCTGCCTGCTGTCCTGACCTGGGCTGAGGTCTCCGGCTGCTGACACGCCGCCCTGTGGGTCCGACCGCCGCTAGGAGTAAGGTGAGGAGAGCTCCAGGCAGGCATTGATCCGGTGGCGGCGGCCATATTGGTGTCCCGGCGCGGGACCTATTACTGACCGGCTATAGTCCCGGCGGTCCTTGAGGCGGGCGTGAGGGGGCATTCCTCTCCCCCTGTCCCTGGGGGTTGACTACCCCATCGTTTACAGAGGGGTGCTGGTGCCCGGGAGGCTTGAGGTGCTGAGCTCCACTGAGAGTGGGGGAGTGCGGCGGCCATCTTGGAGGAGGCAGGCAGATATCATACGCAGATATCATACCCATATACACAGCGTTAGCCACTGCAGGGCCTGAGATATAGGACTGTGTCTGCTGGTGGCACCTGCACCCTGCCCACCCCCAGCCCTGGAAAATAAGTAAAGCAGCATAAATACTGTTTGAACTGATCAGTGCCTACATGTATGCAAGCTGTTTACTACTCTTGTGTGACCCTGCCCTCTTCAGTTGAAGTATGTAACCGCTGGTTATAATGGGCTCCTAACTGCCACCACCCTGCAACTACCGCGTTCATGCTGTCTACCTGAATCTACCTGAAACTGCTTTGGAGATATATTCCCCCCCAGAGAACACTACCTTTTGATACAACACACTGAGCCCCTGCGGGATCACTTCAGCTGCTTTTGCCTTTGTATCCGACTCTGCACTGTGCTCTTTTACATCATGCCTGCAAAAAAGAAGAAGGTAACAAATTCGGTCTCCCAAGTGGCCTTTTTTAAACCACCGACACGCCGCACCGACAATCCGGGGCCCTCTACATCTAAGTTGAGCACCGAACCCCCTTCTCCCTCTGGTCCCCCTCTCCAGACACATCCTTTTCAGCCTAAGTCTCCTAACTCTAAGGATCTAGACGATAATGCGGCCTTAACAGTCGGCACCCTAAAACAACTATTTACGCAATTTAAAGAGGATGTTACAGCGGAATTCCGCACTTCATTCCAAGCATGCCAGCGCTCCTTGGATGATTTGGGAGATCGTACAAATACCCTGGAGACCAAAATGGGAGAGGTGGTGGGTTCCCACAATGACCTGGTTGACTCACATGCGGCGCTGGAGGAGGAGGTGGCGGCACTACGGGATAAAGTTGCAGATATGGAGGACAGATCCCGCAGAAACAACATCAAACTAAGAGGCATCCCTGAGAATGTATCAAACAGTAGTCTCCATGACTTCGCCTTGGACATTTTTAGGAAGCTCCTACCAACAGCTTCAACCACTGACCTGCTGCTGGACCGCATACATAGACTACCCAGACCCAGAGGAGCCCCAGAGGGAGCCCCAAGAGATGTCCTAACGCGGGTCCACTTCTTTCACATTAAAGAAGCAATACTAAAAGCTGCTAGACCTACTTCTGAGACAGCCGTTGCCTTGGTCTCTATCCAACTCTTCGGGGACTTGTCTAGGTCAACTCTAGCTAAACGCCGCTCCTTTCAGCCCATTACGGCCATACTCCGGGAAGCTAACATTCTATATAGATGGGGGTTCCCGACCAGGTTACTTATATCCCGGGAGGGTTCCACTATCTCAGTCTCCACTGTAGAAGAGGGCATGAAGCTTTTGAACAGGTGGGACTTATCTGACACTCCCTCGACTGCCTCAACCTCCCCTCCAAACCATCGACTTCAGCAGGACTGGTCGACGGCGGAGAAGTAACCTATGCCTTAGGCTCCACATGTTTGATATATTGCTGATAGGCTTCATAGCTAAATGTTACCTCCACAAAGGTTCCTAGTGGGGGAAATGTCTCCTTTCATATTATCTTCACGATACTATATATTTTGTTAGCAGTGTGTTATCGGTTTCTCATTGTGCCTATAGACCTTTTAACCATTATTGTAATGTTATTATCTTTTTGCTCTCTTTTCCTAATATTCACGGTTAGGTCTGTCTGAAGTGCTATTTGTAATGCACTGTGTTTTATGCTAAGTTGCAGGGTGGGTAGTCACTACCCCCCCTTTAGAATGTTGGGTGGGGCGCCCATTTCCGGCGTCTCACTTCGGCTCTGGCTAGAGTCGCTGTTTATGTGTCTTATTGTTATAACCCCCTTTTGTCTCTTGTCCCCCCCTCCCCCATGTGCCTCAGCATCGGTTTATGTAGCTTTAGAGTACACTCCTTCATTGTATTATTTTACCTTTGAGTAATGGTGAACATAATATCCTTAAATGTTAAAGGGTTAAATTCCCCACAGAAGCGCAAATTGGCTCTTAACTCCTTCCACAAGTTAAAGGCTGACATAGTCGCGGTCCAGGAAACCCATTTCATGAAGTCTGCAGCCCCCAAGTTTTCGGATAATAGATTTCCCCACTGCTATATGGCTAATGGCCCTCTTAAAAAAGCAGGGGTAGCTATACTAGTATCGGCCCATTGCTCTCTGACTGTAGATTTCCAACAAGCAGACCCAGATGGTAGATACCTAATTCTGGTTGGTAAAATGGAAGGAATTGAGGTTACGCTTGTCTCATGTTACGCCCCAAATTCTAAACAGATGCCATTTTGCAGGAAATTATGTGCACTAATTAAGAGACACGCCAAAGGCGCTATTATGATCCTGGGAGATTTTAATATGGTCCCTGACCCCTTGGTGGATAGATCAGGGCCTGTTGGGAAAGGACATCCCCCCCACACGAACCAACCCACTAGTTTTCGTCACCTACTGGGTGAATATGACTTATTTGATGTCTGGCAGGCTAAAAACCCATCGGTTCGGGACTACTCCTTTTTTTCCCATGTGCACCAGTCCTACTCCAGGATAGATTTAGTATTGGCTGACAAATGGACTCTAGCCTCCATTCTTAAAGTACGTATATTGCCTATGTCCTGGTCGGACCATTCTCCCATATTAGTTAAGTGGGATCTGGGTTCACGTAGGATTTCCCCGGGTCCTTGGAGATTGGGGGTTTATACTTTATCTCACCCTGAGACACATCAGGCCATTCATGACTCTCTATTAGACTACAATAATTATAATGACCCTGATGATACTAATGTATTTAATAACTGGTGCTCTCTTAAAGCAGTGATTCGCGGGTCAGCCATTCAAGCGGCTGCTAGATTAAAAAAATCAAGCTTACTAGAGGCTAGTCAGGCAGAAGCAGAGGCTAAGAGACTTGACGCTGCCCATAAGGCAGATCCACATAATAAACATCTTTTTCGCCTCCTCCTAAAGGCCCGGGAGAAGGTTAACACTCTCTCCCTTAAAGAGGTACAAAGGAACCTGTTCCGTTTAAATAAAAAATTCTATGTATTAGGGAACAAAGCGGGACGTCTATTGGCTAGGAAGTTAAGAGGGCGCCAGGCAAGAGCAAGAATCCATCACATATACAATTCGGGTGGCACTAAAGTAACTGACCCCTTTGATATTGCAAACACCTTCGCAGACTACTATTCTCAGCTATATAATCTTAGTTCGGACAACAACACCCCCCAGCTTAACCCCTGCGACATTGAGCATTTTCTGAGCAGCATCTCCCTCCCGCGGTTGGACTCTGGGACCTGCCTGTCCTTGTGCTCCCCTTGGACCATTACTGAAGTGGAAGCTGCTATTGACTCCATGCCAAGTGATAAGGCTCCTGGCCCGGACGGGTACCCGTCTAACTTCTATAAATGCTTCAAGCCGATCCTGGCCCCAATGCTATTGAAGGTGTTTAACGAGGCTTCCGGTACTGGAGGTTTCCCAAAGGAAATGCTTGAGGCACGTATAGTTGCGATCCCTAAGCCAGGTAAACCACCTACGGCTGTTCAGAATTTCCGCCCCATAGCTCTGTTAAACACAGACCTCAAAATTTATGCTAAGCTGATTGCAAATCGTCTATCTCCTCTTCTACCTTCACTCATTGCTGCCGACCAGGTCGGGTTCGTGCCGGGCAGGCAGGCCCCAGATAACACTCGTAGAGTATTCAATATTATAGAAAGCTGTGATTCTGGGAAGACTCCCCTGCTGATCCTGTCGCTTGATGCTGAAAAGGCATTCGATAGGCTCCACTGGGGTTACCTTAGATCTGTACTCCTCCGCTTTGGTTTCGGGGGCAGATTTATGGACTCTATTTTTGCTTTATACTCTGGTCCCTCTGCGAAGGTGTTTGTAAATGGCTGCTTGTCCTCAGGGTTCGAAATATCAAATGGCACTAGACAGGGCTGTCCCCTGTCCCCGCTTATTTTCGCACTGGCTATAGAACCCCTAGCTGAAAAAATAAGATCCACTGGGCCTATTCAGGGGCCGATAATAGGGGGGATATCCCATAAGATTAGCCTGTTTGCAGACGATATTCTTTTATGTCTCTTACAACCCGAAGTCTCACTGTTTGAACTACATAATGTTTTGAGAGAATACTCCAACATTTCATATTATAAGTTAAACACTTCCAAAACTGAAGCACTCCCTTTCAATATGCCCCCAGAGAATGTTAAATTACTAAAGGACCAGTACCGCTATGCATGGCAAACTAAATCTATCAAGTACTTAGGCGTTCAGGTGACCAGGGATTGTGATATATTTGATTGTAATTTTAAGCCCTTGCTGCTTGCATTTGACAAACTCATAGGCGAGTGGGGGATGCACGAGATATCTTGGCTTGGCCGCATAGCGGCTTCTAAGATGATCCTGCTTCCCAAGCTCATATATCTTTTCCGAGCGATCCCTAGAATCGCCCCCAAATCCCTCCATTCTAATTTTAATAAATTGTTTGCCCGCTATATATGGAAAGGGTCTAAACCCTGCATTTCTAAACAGGTCCTCGTTCTCCCTAAGCAGTCTGGTGGAGTGGCCTACCCAGAAATAAGCGCTTACCAGTCGGCCTGTCTGATTAGCCAGGCTAGGGATTGGTTCACTTCAGAAGCTCCTAAGCCCTGGGTACTGATCGAACGCTCCTTTATACCTAATGTCCACCTCACTGATTTATTTTGGCTTCCCCCACAGGCGATGCCGGTTTGGACAGGCCCAGGGGTCACAATTAGAGCTACTCTCTCCGTTTGGCATAAAATGATCGCGGATGATGCGGAGGTCTCCCTGCCGTGCCCGGATCTGTCCCTCTTGACTATAGCTGCTCTTATCCCAAATTTGAGATTGGACTCTTGGTACTCAGCTGGTATAACTTCCTTAAAAATACTATGCCCGTCAGGCACCCTCCTGTCTTTCTCTTATTTACAAGATAAATTCGATCTTCCCAAACAAGACTTTTACAAATACCTACAGATACGCCACTGGATGGCCTCGCACTCTGGTGGATCCACAGCTATACCTTCCCTCCCTAAAATATTGATCTCCAGATTGTCCTCCCCAATGCATAAGGGCGGGATATCAAAATGGTATGACTATCAGATTAACAAATTTAAGAAGGGGAAATTAACAGCACATACTAGGTGGGAGGCTGACCTGTCTAGGTCCCTGTCTGAGGAGGAATGGGACGCTATCTCATACTCATGTTTTAAGTTATCTAAATGTCTTAACCACACTGAAATGTTCTATAAGCTCTGCCATAGGGCGTATTTCACCCCTCAGCGGCAACATAGAATATGGCCTTCGGTCTCTAAATTTTGTTGGAGGGGCTGCGGCTGTATTGGGTCCATTCTCCATATATTTTGGGAATGTCCGGTGTTGCGTCCGCTGTGGGCTGAGGTATTTGCCCTCATAAGAGAGGTTCTGGGGATAGATGTGCCTGCTGACCCTGTAGTAGCGTTGTTCCACCACAATACACACCTTCTTCTGGGGGACAATTATATTCTAGGTCATATTCTGGTATCTACTAAAGCTGCTATCGGACAGCTCTGGAAATCACCCTCTGTACCTGACATACATCATATCATTAACAAAGTCCATAAACATTTTCTCTTTGAGACGGCCGGCTGCAAATACTCCCCCTCCGCTTCATCAATCCATATCAAATGGTACAAATGGAGCGAGTACAGAGAAAAAAAGGGTCTCTCCCTCTCAGACCATAACCAGATAGATTTGTCTATATTGGAATCCCCTACTCGAAGCAGTGATACCTGAGCTGCTTACTCCTAGGTTTTATTGTATTCTTTATCATATGCTCTACTGTATTAAATGTGTCAATTGTCTGAGGCATTCCCCCTGTCTTTGTGTAACTGTCCCCTCGTGTTCCTGTCTGGTTGAATTTGTCTTTTTCTCCCCTCATACTTTCTTTCTTTATAAACACAAGTCAGCATAGTTTTCTATTTTCTTGGCCATTGTAATGTATCTTAGTCACTCAATTTGATGGTTACTGTACTTGGCAACATAGTGCATCTGCGATGTACAGTATGTTTCATTGCTCGACTTAAAAATTTATTTTGAAAAAAAAAAAAAAAATCACGTGTTGTTCTGATGGGATATGTGTAATATATTTTAAATCTGCTTATGTTCTTATATAAAGACTTAAATGTTTCTCCAAAACTTTTCAAAGTGGACAATTCAAGATCTCAGTTCAATAGTTTTGTACTAAAGGGACCAAATCTTTGGAACAATGATGCATCAAACTGTTTAAATTATTATAAAAACATGGGCTCTTAAATGCTGGCTACTCCCACATCCAGCTGTTGGTCTGACCTGCCAACTGACGATTTGACACACCGACCACATGAGACCCTTTTCAGAATATTTTCCATGGTCACTTTAATTTAGAAAATCTACCCCATCGAAAAATAGGCATGTAGTGCAATAGAAATCACAGGTCAAATTTAATGAGAGATTCAGAAAGTGAGAGATTTGGTAAGAAGTCTCCAGGTTTTTTTAAAGCGGCAATCGTTTCCACTGCAAAATCATACTGTTTTATCAAATCTCTCACTTTCTGCATCTCTCACCCTATTAAATTTCCCCTCACACTACAATATAAAAGTCAGCTGTACTGTATAAAGAAACTTAAAGTAAAAATAAACGTGGTGTTATTTTAGAACAAAAGATTTTGTAGCAATATAAATATTTTTAACTAAGTTATTATGAAGGCACAGCATAAATATTAATCAAACCTGGTACAATCAATAGTAAATAGAATATGGAAAGAAAAATTCACCTTTCAGACAAAAGCGCACCATCTGTCACTTTATATTGCTCCTGAATCAGCATGGGTTTTACTGTGAATTTATATATTCCCACAGGACTACTGCAAAGTTGTATAATACTTTATATTGGTACTTTCTGTGAAAGTTATTGTTATGCTGCTGTGTGATGCAAAATTGCTGCTCTAAATTAAAGCAGCTTTACAGATGCTGCATTACAGATTATGGATTACATTTAAAGTGGACTTGCAGTATTTTCAGAGTTAAGTGAAAAATGTGCAATTTTTCCCCCCTATTGTCAAATATTACATTACTTCCAATTCTAATGGCGTGTACACACTATCGATTTTGGCTTGCGATCTGATCGAATCGGGATCGCATCGCACGGCGCATGCGATCTGCATACAATTTTGACTATATAGTGCAGATCTGCTCTATATAGTCTATGCAGCCAAGACTTTGTGGCTGAGATACGGGAGCACGCATCGGGATCGCAAGGGTTAAAACCCATACGATCTGCATGCGATCCTGATGAGATTTTGACTATAGTCTGAAAATAACACTGTAGTGTTTGAGGGCAGGTATATTTGTCCCAGGTTCTTGTCCTACACCTTTTAGAAACAGTTGTTTGACCTCACAGAGGGCTAATCAGCGAGCAGCTGTGAGTAGGATGAGAAAAGGCTGCCAGACTGAGCAGTGTGTGCAGACTGCCTGGGGAGGTTGCAGAATCTCTGTGTGAGAAACAAGCTGCCTTATACAAGTGAGCCACCCAGTGTTGACTGAGAAACTTTGGGCGAGATTTATTGGTTTTACCGTTTTTTGCAAAATGCTAATTTTTCTCAAATCGCCCTATATCGCCGTTTTTTATATCGCATTTTTTTACAGAAATCGCGTATTTAATGGCTGGAGTAATGCCGCATGAAAAGTGTGATATATGGCGATATGGTGCGAATTGAGCCGATGTAATTCGCCATAAAAGTGCGATTTCCGGGTTAGGTTATGTGTGTATTTGCGGCCAACCGGAATGCGATTTACACCAATACACCTGATCAGCCCATACAACATGCTAACCTATTGGCCCACCTTAGTTCCTTGCAATACGCATCACACCCCCTATATAAAGGGGCGCAGGCGCCATTTTACCCTTTGAAAGGGAGTAAGGCATTTGAGATGGAGAGGAGAGGAGCAGTGATAAGGTGCAGAGGAGGCAGAGGGACAGCCAGCTTGGGCCCAAATACCCCAACCACTGTTAGAGGTAGGGGAGTGAGAGGCAGCACTGTAAGAGGCAGGACAGGGAGAGCCAGCATGCTGCCAGGAAGAGGTGCGCCAGGGAGAAGCCACATGGTGGAAGCTGAGCAGGTGGCTATGGAGGATGAGGAGGAAGCAGGCACAAGCCATGTGTCCTCACAGGTGGAACAGAGTGCCAGGCACACAGAGGAGGAGCTGCAGGAGGGTGATTTCTCAGAGGTGGACTGGCCTCTGCAGGAGGAAGATGAAGCAGACTTGGAGGTGCTGGGGGAAGAACCAGGACAGGAGGAGGAGGAGGGTGACCCTGAAAATGTGAAGGAGGAGGAGGATGCAGCTCGTACAGCTAGTGGGAGGAAAGTCAGGTTCTCATATGAGGAGAATATGGCCCTGGTGCATACACTCTTGCCCCTGTATGACCGCCTGCTTGCTCCTCACCATCACGCACAAGTGTGGCAAGGAAGAAGGGGATGTGGGACAATATCACCTCCGCGGTAAATGCAGTCAGCACACACAAGAGGAGTGTGCGCAACGACAAAAAACGATATGACATCAAGCGCCTCCTCAAAGCCAAGCTTGCCCTGGAGAAGAAAAAGGCCTGTCACACAGGAGGTGGCAGCAAGTCAGCTTTAAGGCCTATGAAAGGCTGCTACGCAGAATCATCCCACCGGAGGTGCTTCCCGGCATCCACATTGCCGACACAGACAGGCCCCCCACTCCACCGCCAACTGGTAAGTGTCCACACATGTCACCTACACATTTTGCTGTTATGTGCGCATGCAATTATGGTGGAATGCTTTATGTGTCCTATAGATGTGTGTGAGGAACTACATATCCCAGCAAAAACACATGTTGCTAGGTTTCATTGCAAAATAATGGACTGTGCATTTTGCTGGGTTATGTAGTTCCACAGAACCAATTAATGTGTGCTGTCCTTATCACTGTAGGCCTGCAGTGTAGGTGCCAGTTAGGTGCAAATGTTTATAATGGAAAATGTCTTCTTCTTTCAAACAGCGCCATCTCTGGAGTCCCAGCCTGCTGTTGAGCGGCATCAGCCACATCCGATTGTTCACAATGTCCAGTCTGCAGGTGAGATATCATACTGTTACACAAACACATTGCACATTTCACACATGGCTGGCCCCACCACAGTAGCCTGTGCCAATGCATGCACAATGCATGAGCAAGACCTCACCATTCCAACTAAGGTAACATGACCCACCATACACCATTCTGCATAACATACTTACCACTGTTATCTCATTTGTAGGACCTTCACAACCGATGCCAGAACCCACGGATCCCATGCAAACTATGGACGACATGAGTGAAATCATCTTGGAGCCGGTGCCATCGTTGGATCCTGCACAACACTAATCACACCCAGTCAATGAGGCCCCCTATACGCAGTCACATAGGCAGCAGCCCCCAATCATTGCAGCCACCAATACTCCCACTAGTGCAGAGGAGTTGGCGCAATCCATCCATATTTTTAAAGGGAAACAAATATATTTTATGGAGATGCAGACCACCCAACTAGAAACCATTAAGGGGTATGTGCGTAACATTGGTCAGCAAATGAGAAGAATTTCCCAAAGTGTGCGTGCTAATGTAGGGACACAAATTCGTCTTGTCTCCACATTAGACACACGCTTATCAGAAATTGGGCAAGCCATTCAGGGCCAAACTACTAATTTTAGAGCACTAAATGCCAATATGGTTGAACAGACCCAAGCTATTAATGGGCAAACAACTGCGTTGATGTCCCTACAAACGCAACTCAGCCTCAGTGCAACTAGTTTGTTAGGTCAGCACCAAACCACATCTACGCAAAGTAGTAGTGTGTCCTGCACACCCATGACTGGATCCCCCACTACTCCCCTACGTCGTAGTATCCGTACTGGTGGTACCACTAGTGTTAAGGGTGCTAATACCCGGGCTCAAGGGAGAAATGATTAATGTTGTGTGCATTTACATGTATCATGTGCTGTTTTTTTTACCACACTCATGCAGTGAATGGTAATGTTAAATTTTTCTATGGTATGGGCTATGCCTAAATGTTTCAGCAAGTAAAAATTATTTGCAGCCAGCAAACTTGTTGTCATTCTTTACTAATGATTACTCACACTGTACTTTTATGTATTGTCAAATAGTGACATTTTAGCAGACACGGGACTTTGGGTTGTGTGTGCGTATTTGTCATGAAATTTTAAGGACATAGTGAAATTTGATGGGGATAAGCATTGGGAATTGCATACTGTATGTAGCCTCCACTTGTTTTGGTTCATTTCAACCACCTCAGATCAATGATCCATGTCACCTCCATCCATTAACCCTATGTGAATTAGCAACTTCAATCATTTGTGCAAAGAAAAAACTACAGTACTTACATTACATTGTTATAGGTGTTATCATGTTGCCAGGCATAAAGTACCTGTGTTGGGGCAGCTTGCAGGTGTTGGCCATTATTGTTGGTCTGTTTCTGGGCGATAAACATGGACAGTGAAAAATGTAATGTTAACAATGTATGTGTGTTAAAGGTTCCCCTTTACTATTCATTGCACACAACAAAATTACCTGTGAAATGCTGAAGTATCATCTGTGTACGAACCACATTCCTCCTCCGCGTACTTCGCACTACAACATCAGTAGTTGGAGCTTCCTGCACAACTGCAGCAGTGGCCACATCTACATAATTTGGTTGACCCAAAGCTATGTTATGCAGCATGCAGCAAGCCTGGACAACCAAAACAACTTTGGCAGGGTGTTATAGCAGTGTACCTGCTGACCTGTCCAAACACCGAAATCTGCTTTTCAGCACCCCAAAGGTGCGTTCCACTACATTGCGGGTAGCAATATGTGCAGCATTGTAGCGGTGCTGTGTAGGGCTTTGTGGGTTCCGCAGAGGTGTCATGAGCCACGAATGACACCCATATCCTGAGTCACCTAACATGTAAAGGAATTTGTGTGGTCACATATCATGTGGGTAATTTGCACATAATAGTAGCAGCCTAGACTATATTGTTCGGGCCGGTATGAACAATTACAACAACAATGACTCTTTAATATAAGGTTACACACATGGATGTTAAAGGGAAAGACATAGGTTAGCATACATCATGTAAACAGTGCTAAGTGACTTACCCAGTAGCCAGCCCTCTGGCATGGTGTGGTTGTGGAAACGGTCCCAGAGAGCTGAGTGCCGCAGGATATAGGCATCATGGCAGTTCCCGGGATAGCCTGCAACCACACTGAGAATTCTGAGGTTGGCATCGCAGACCACCTGCACATTGAGGGAATGTCTGCCCCTGCGATTCACATAGACATGCTCCCTCACGTGCAGGGCCCGAATCCCAATGTGGGTGCAGTCTATGGCTCCCAGCACATTTGGAAATGCTGAGAGCCGATAGAATGCCACCTTCAGGTCCTGCCACTCGGACTCACAACGTGGGAATGTGATATATGTGCGCCACAGCTTCTTTAATGCATTTAACACCTGAGATAAATGTTTAGAGAAAGTGGTTTGTGACACCCCCAAGGCCCATGAGCTCACAGACTGAGTGGAGCCTGTGGCAAAGAAGTGGAGGGCACACATTAATTTCTGCAGCCCAGACACTGCATAGTTGCCCCCCCCACAAGGGTCCAAATCATCTCTCACCTGCTCATATAAGTTCAACAGGTTCTGTCGGTTCAACCTAAACATGTCCACCACCTGTTGATCAGAGAGGGAGTCCAGGTACACCCTAGCACGGTACCGACGAGAAGCACGGAGTGGTCGCGGGTACCTGGATCTGGTGGGCAGCATCATCCCTCCTGCGTAGCTCCTCCAAACACCCCAGCTCACACACTAGCACCTCCAGTCCACTCTGAAAAATCTCCATCTCAAACACCCTCACAGGTGTCCATAATCATGTGGGGGTATATGTAGGAGACTTAGTAATTGTTATGTGTGTCACCTGTGACAGATTTAACCTTTTCTGTGCTCAAACGCTGGCGATTTTGAGCAAATCGCCACCCTCTACTTGGTCTATTTTTTTTTTGGGGGGGGGGGGATTGCATTTTGCTGCCGATTTCCAAATGCGGCAGACATTAAATTAGCGATTCCTATCTTTTTCAATGGGAAAACATCTGGATGCAATGTTGGAAATCGCCACTTCAGAAAGTGCGAATTAGCTGCAAAAAATGAGATTTCTGCCTCAAATCGCCACCCATTAAGTAGTCGATTTGGGGAAAAAATGCGATAACGTCCGTTTTTGCGAAAAAAATCGCAAAAAACACAACATCGACCTCTAATAAATGTCACCCTTTATGTTAGGAACATCCTAACACAGTTAGGACAGTTAGGAACATCCTGTGTTTAGTTCGTGCCGGACAGGCAAGGTATTTTCTTTTGATGTTTATTTTATTTTCTGCTGAATAAAACTGGTTGTGGCCAGTTGCACCACAAAGACTGAACTTGTATGATTTCTCAGCAACTGCTGGCTGCCTTCTACCCCAGGAAAAGGCATCCAAATTCCCCTACAGCGTTACAATAGTCAAAATCTCATGCACATTGTACAAGTGTGTACACACCATTACACTTCTGTATCTATTAACTGCCAGTTTACCTTTAGTGTTTTAAATTACCAGCATTGTTGCACTACCCTGTGTGTCATTAAACATTACTAGTGATTTATATCAAAGCGTTTTCAAACAGGTACACTCCTTTAGTAAATGTGACACAGATTCTGATCTGATGCAATTTCACTTTTCCTTTTTAGAAGGTTTCGTATATCTATGACCCAAACTAGGCCATTCAATTCAGGTTTCAATGATATTCAAGCTTGAACACAGGCAGTTTAATTAGTAGCTTGAGGTGCATACACACTGGCCATTTTTGATTAATGTGTATGCCGGACGATCGGGTGAAAATTGCTGGCGATTTTCACCTGGCCCAGCGATTTTCACAGGGGGAAAAACACTTTCCACTTTCAGCTCAAAATTGTGTATGGGCCTTAAGTCAACTTGATTTTGGACCCAACTATGGGAAATTCTGCTCTGGCTGGTGAAGAGCTCATTGCCTTACCATGCATCCAGATCAGTTTAACTGCTACCTTCATGATCTAGCAAGCTCTAGCACCCCTGAATTTCTCTGCAGGTAGGCTCTTAGGGTCAGATGTATCAAGCTTCACAAAGTGATAAAATGGAGAGTGATAAACAGCCAGCCAATCAGCTCTTACCTGACATTTTTCAAACCCAGCCTGTGACATGGCAGGTAGGAGCTGATTGGCTGGCTGTTTATCACTCTCCATTTTATCACTTTGTGAAGCTTGATAGATCTGGCCCTAAATGTTTTTTTCTTCAAGATATTTGTGCTCTTGCCAAGTAATCTAATTGCAGCTGATTCCAGATGCAAACTACTTTCAAATATTCTCTACGTGTGTACCATTACTGGGTGGTTCTCAACCTTTTCCTCACCTTAACCATTGTACTGATCCTTCCTTACTGTGTATCATAAATCTGACTATTTTCTGTTCTGGTGAACCGATCTTGTATCCCTTCCACACACGCAATTAAATTCCAGTTTTTTTACATATCAAAGAGCATCAGGTCCCGGTCCTGCTCTTTATCAGGGTTGGGGCTGAGACCTTGAAATTTTCCAGCTGCTTTTTGGGACTCAATAAATTCCAAGCTCCAATGTCTGAAAGGGGTAGGAGCAGGGCTTAAAGTGGTCATGCAGAGATGGGGGAACTAATTTCTCTATGCCACCTAATTACCCCCCATTAGACAGAGACAGGGTCAGTGGTAGGGTTTTCTGCATCCCCCTGAAAACTAGAAATATTTTCTGTGAGAATTACTGTGCAGGGCCAATGTGGAGGTTAAAATGTTCCACCTCACCATTAGAGGTGGTGGAACTCCGTTCCACCCCGTTTCCCCTCACTTTAACACCCGGGTAGGAGTCTACTTTCCCTGCTATTGTACTCTTATTCTGACTCCAGGCTTCTACATCAAGACTGATTGGCACTAATGCTCTCATCGGACTTTAACTTGACAAGAGAGATCTTCTTCGCTGCACAATTTGCAGAAGGCTTTATTTAATCTTAGGCAGATCTCTTACATCTGGAAAAAAATATCTTATTACTTATAATAATAACTGAGTGGTGCAGATCTGTGCTGATAATGATGACCGTTGCCCCTGCAATGTGCAGCCAATTCTGTACTCGGCTATTATCAAGTACACAATACTGCGGCTGCCTTTCACGTGACTCTGAATTAGGCTTCTAGTATCTGTCTGGAAGGTAGACTTTGGGTTACATTTTTGAAGGCCTTGTGTAAATAATTAGAAATTATGTATCTCTGGTAAACATCCTAAACTTCCTTTTTTCTGCTGAAGTTCCTGCAGACACCTTATTCCATGATTTCCAAGCTGTCCTATGTGCATTTCTATATACATACCTTATTAACACCAGTATGTAGCCCCATAAATGCTGGTATGTATCTCATCGCAGATGTGGTGCATAGTACATCCAGTCCGTTGACACTTGAATTAAGAAGTGCAGCAAAGGTGTATGTTACATTGGATAAGGGCATTATTTTTCTGAGTTCAACAAATGTAAAACTAGATTACACGGCACTTATCAGTTCTACATTACATTGCTCAGTCATACGCAGCCGCAGCAAACACATGTCTTCATCATTTCTAGAAAGACTCCGCAGAATAATCTCTGGAAATCGAAATCTTTTCCACACTCCATTACCTCTGAGAAAGTCCAGGTGTCAATTAGGATAAACTGACAGACTGTTTGGAATATTATTTTATAGGAAAAAAAAGAAGCTGCTATTAATGTGGAAATGAAAGAGCGCCTTTCACTTTGCCATAACATTGAACGGATATCTTTATCCTTAATGAATCATATACATTTTCACATCAAACTGTAAGTTTTAATAAAAATTAATTAGAAGATCGATGCCAGTCCGATAGGTCATACAGAGACCACACCCATGACTGTTAAAAGTGGCACTGGTGGTTTTTAGAAATGCTCACCCTGTATGATATTATAAGTAACCTACAGGCTTTTCGAGACACAATGGGGTATATTTACTAAGATGGGAGTTCTATTAAAGATGGGATGTTACCCATAGCAACCAATCAGATTTTACTTCTAAGTTAGAATCTGATTGGATACTATGAGCAGCATCTCAACTTCAATAGAAATCTTAGTAAATTTACCCTGATATACTCATTAGACATCGGCTCTTGCATTTGAAGGAATTAAGTATTGGTCTTATTCATTACTTAGGTGCTGATAACCTTGCAGTAGTTGAACTGCTATCAACATACACTAGTAAGGGGACCCACATTCATCCAACACTGAAAACTAGATATTTTCGGAATTTGATTACAGGAACTGACTGCATCCTCAGAAGACATTATTTTCCAGGCCCCGCTCCTTATTGTAAGGATGTCAATGTTGTAAACAGGGTTCCATTAAGATATTAGTTTTACTTATATAAGCAAAATCGGTACTTATGTAATATCTGGACTCCCGTTTTTCTTATGAGACCGCGTCCCATCCCGGGGCTCGCTGCGCTCACCACGCTTCGGGCACAGTGGCTCGCCGCTCTCGCCACACTATATAAAATCAACTCCGTGCATAGTTGGATAGTAGGGGTATGAAAAAATGGGGTGCATTTAACATGGGAGTCCAGATAATACATAAGTACCGCAAAATCAAATAAAAATTAAATGAAAACGTATTCAATTTTGATTCGATCTCGATGCACTGCCCAAAAATTAAATAGAAAAATAGACTTTGCATGCAAGACTATATAGTACAGATCTGTACAATACAGTCTAAATTGATTGTGTACAAGGCACCATGTGATTTGATTCCGATTTGGGAATAGAAAGTAAATTGCACCAGTGCCCCCGTAATGCTGTTAAACACAGAGTACATTTATCTGCTGGTCAACTTCTCCGGTCTTTTTAGTACTTGATACATCAACTCCTATAGTGGGAATTTAGTGCCAGATTTTTTGACATTCAAAAAGCAGTACTTTTCCCATTTTTAAGTTACATTCTGTGTGATGGATTCCTCCAGATCAGCAGCGCTTTTATCCATTTTCTTCAAGCAGAAGGGGAGCATGCTTCACAAATTGATTGCAGGATGAAGGCGGTGTATGGAGGGCAGTGTCTCTCCTGGTTTGGCCGACAAGCATTAGCCCGACACCGTTAGGTCGACATGGTTCTAGGTCAACATGGGTCTAGGTCAACATGGGTTTAGGTCGACAGGTCAATAGTCCGACAGTGTCCATGTCGACAGTCAAAAGGTCAACATGGTGTTTTCGACTGTTTTTTTACCCGAATGCTGACACAGTTGACATGGACACAGTTTCCAGTAGATCGGATCCCTTCGCATAGCTCGCTTCACTCGCCGTGCTTCAGGTAAGGTGCCTTAATGTGCTCAGCACACTATTTTATTTTCCCACCACGCCCTAGTGGATGGTAGGGCATGAAATACCGCCTGTCGGCACACGTCGGCTCAAAAAAACAGGGAAAAACCCTATGTTAACCTTTTGACTGTCGCCCTAGACACTGTCGACCTAATGACCTGTCGACCTAGAACCATGTTGACCTAGAACCATGTCGACATATCCCCATGTCGACCAAATGGTGTTGACACAATGCTTGTCGAACCAACATGCTGTAGACCAAATGACCGTCCCAGATATATATAATTCTAAGCACAAAACACCTTCTCACAGTAAATTTAAGAGAGTGTTGTCAGACTGCCTTAGCTACAAAAATCCCTTTGGAGGGGGCACAAAAACATATACAATACAGTCCCAGAATTTGAGTGATACTGTATATGCACATCGGAAGTCCGTAAAAACTATTTAAAAGTATTTTTCATTGATGCAGTTTTTCATACAGTACAGGTTTATCTTTCAATTTTACTGTTATAGATAGTATATTTCCACATTGAAATGTAGAAGAACCCAACGTGTTTTTCTCTAACGAAAATTTCTTTTTTTTAAAGTGTGGAGATGAATTCAACATACAAGTATCTTCTAAGAAAAAGGTGTTCTAAATCAAGAGACACCTACAGTAGGTCTGGTTGGTAAGGTACCTGTAGTCCATTTGTTTATGCCTCTTGTTAGGTCAAAGGTATAGTATACCAAATTGAATGTCCCAAATGTTTCAGTAAATTCCTTCAAATCTGTAATAGGTATATACAGGAACACAATCAATCCAGGTTCATTCGCTCAATATATGTGGCCAAATTTGAGTTGTGATCCTGTGTGAGGCTCTGCTATGCCTTTAGTATCCCACCTTTTCTACACTTAGTACATGGACCCCAGAGTTACAAGATGATTGTTAATACTCTATCTCTCTCCAAGGTTTTATAAATCTCTTTGTGACCCAGGAAGGCAATTCCCATACCTCACAATTGTTCCGATTACAGCAGGACAGTATAGGTATTTGGAGACTGCACCGCTGTCCCTCATGTGATGGCAATGTCTCATGGGCACGGAGGGGGGGGGGGGGGTAATTGGGGGAAGCCGGATTTCACCACTGCTCTGCAGCCGGTGATCACTGAAGAGATGCCGTGTGCAAGTGTACAGCATCTCTTCAGTGCAGGGAGGGAAGTGAGGGAGTCGGTGGCTGCCCATCTATTGGGAGCACTGGGCATGCCCCCAAATTTAAAAAATGGCAGTTGTGGTGTCAGACCCCGCCCTCTCTACCACAGGCCACACCAACATGCCCATTGGCTCCACCGCCTTTTCAGGACGGCAGCACCTTCTGCGCGCAGTTCCCATTTAGAATTTCCCAGCTGCAATCCAAAGTGTGGATTTTAATGTTGATAAAGACAAATATATATATATATATATATATATATATATATATATATATATATATATATATATATATATATATATATAGGTAAATCAGGCAACAGGCGTCACTCTGAGTCTTGAAGTAAATATTGCATATCAGGTGACCTGGTCTCCGAGTGACGCCTGTTGCCTGATTTACCTGTGATGGACCTGCGTGGTTCTGGGAAGGCACCGGAGCAAGCTGCCTTTTTATTTCTTCAGTGGAGTGCCGGATTTTCTCTTCTCTCTCTCTCTCTCTCTCTCTCTCTCTATATATATATATATATATATATATATATATATGCCAACCAGAAAAACCCGCCCCCCGCCTCATTAGCCCAAAACAACTCTCACCTGCGAGCTCCCCTGTTGGCTGTCTCACCTGTCCGCCATCACTGCGCTCTGCCGGCCCGGACACCATAGTTGAAGCTGCAGCTTCTTCTTCTGATGTCATCAGCCTCTGCCTCGCGCCGTGGAGCGCACAGGGAGTCCAAGCCTCATTCTGGGTGCCGCTTCCGGTGTTCGTTGCCTAGGCAACAAAGCGCTCCTGTAATACAAAAAATCAAACTATTAGAAAAACTGTGATACAGTGTTTTAAGAGACCTGAATAGGTCAGTTTAAGAGACACCATTTTGGTGTCATATAATAGCTGCTGTATTATACTGCAGCAGTGCACGTAAAAAATCTTAAAAAACGAACAACATACATAAAAATGGCACAGCAGCATTTTAACAGGTCTATTCTGTTTAACTCTATTAGTTTCTTATTTACTGGACCTAACCTGTTTGTGGCAACATCTGGGTGATTTTATATAAAATACAAATATTAGATAAAATGTTGTTGCTCATTTAAGCCCCTAGGGGCTAGCGTGTCAAGTAGGTGGATCCACCTAGCCTCTGCTTGTAGAAGTTGCTTTTTTCTATTACCTCCTCTAGCTGTGGTAGGGACCTGATCTATGATTTTTGATCTAATGCTCGCCAAACTGTGTTTGTGTTCCACACAGTGGCGAGCTACTGGTTGGTCACTCCGACCTGTATTGATGGCCTGTCGTATGGCCAAGCGGTGATTGGCCATACGTTCTTTGAACTGACATTCTGTCTTGCCCACGTAGTAAAGACCACATGGACAAGACAGAATGTACACCATGAATTTAGATGAGCATGTGACAGAGTGTCTAATTTTAAACTTTTTCCCAGTATAAGGGTGACTGACAGTGTCACCCGTGAGCATTAAGCTGCAGGTGATGCAGCCAATGCACTTGTAGCATCCTTTGGGTCTTGACAGGAAATGTGATGGTGTGCTTGTTTTTACAAGTGTGGATACATCGGTTTTGACCAAAAGGTCTGCCAGATTGCGCCCCCTCTTGTAGGCTGGCATGATTCGGGTGTTATGCAGTGTTAGCCGGGTGTCAGCCGGTATCCACTTATTTGGATGCCTTGCTGAACCCTTGTGTACAAGCTACCAGGTCTTATTTGAAGGACACAAACCAGCTAATAGAATGCCTTAACAATCTAGGAGATGTACCATACAACATCATTTTGTGCAGTGCCGATGTGGTCGGACTATATACCTGCATTCCTCATCAAGAAGGGATGCAGGCAGTAGAACACTTACTCAGGAATAGCCCTCAATATCAGGGCCCCCCATATCCTTGTTTATGGACTTACTCTCTATGGTACTGCATAAAAATTATTTCTTGTACAATGGTGTGGTGTACCGCCAGTGACTTGGCGTAGCGATGGGGTCCAATGTGGCCCCGTCCTACGCCAATGCGTATATGAATGTGATTGATCATAATTTATTCTTTTCAGCGCAACATGTAGAGAAAGTGTTACTGTATTTACGTTTTATTGATGACTTACTTGTTCTTTGGCGGGGTACCCCAAAAGAATTAGAGGAAGTGTTTGAAGCACAAAATGCCAGTAATAGCCCGATAAAACTTACATACAATCTTAGGCCCTTATTCTGATCGGTGCGGATATTCCCGCATTCTTACGGAGCGGTCCGCACGCCACGGTGTTCTGCCGCGTGCGGCCATCGTCCGTAGAAACGCCCACGTGTCCTCCGCATTCGGACGGACTCACTCTTTAAGAACAGGGCGTGTTTACGGACGACATACAAACCATGCGTGTGCGGGAGAAACACTCCGATTCTGCACGGTATTACAGAGTATTACAGAGTATGCTCGGGAATACCGCATCCGAACGGGAGCCAAGCGGTGCTACCGCCCGTAAGCACCTATTAGTGAGTAATGAGTAAAGGAGTCGATTCTATTGGGTTCAGGTGTTAATGCTTGTAGTCATTAGGCGGTCCGTTCGCCTCCCGCAGGAACGAGTGGTGTCCGCAAAGCAATAGTGGCCTTTTGGACACCGCACATTTCTTTCCTTTTTGTTCGCGTGCATTCGGAGTGGTATCCGAATGCACGCCACCCAACATAAGTGTACTCCCCCGTGTCCGCCCATGTTTCCGCCCCGTTTTGCCCACTTTGAAACTACGCCCATGTGTCATTCCGCATGACGCCCATAATACGCCCATATTTCCCGAATGATTGCGGTGAACAGTTTTGTACGGGATTTGCCCGAACAGGTACGGAGTCAAGACGTGGCACATGCGCGTGGCGTTCTCCACGCATGCGCAGACGCCGTAAAGACGCGATCCGAAAGTATGCGGTAAAGTACGCGTCAATCAGAATAAGGGCCTTAGTAGGGATACAGTTAACTTTCTTGATGTTAAAATTCAGCTGATTAACAACAAAATAGAAACATCACTCTTTGTTAAAGAAACGGACCGCAACACCATTTTAAGACAGGAAAGTTGTCACCCTATCCCCTTGAGGCAGGGTTTGCCATACTCTCAAATGTTGAGGGTAAGGCGCATTACCAGCAGGGAAGACAAGGTACAGGAAGACAAGGTACAGGAAGAACTTGATAATATGCAGGCTAAATTCGAACAGAGAGGCTTTAAAACCAGGGACCTGGTTAAAATTAAGCAAAAAGTCTTGGCCACACCCAGAGAACAGGCACTAAAAGGGGCAACCAAAGATAAATCTTTGGGAAATAGAATCCCCTGGGTCACCAAATTTAGTGTGGAAAGCGGAGAGACCACCAAAAAGGTTAAGGCACTTTGGCCTATAGTTGCCACAGATCGAGATCTAAAAAGCCTGCATAACACCCGAATCATGCCAGCCTACAAGAGGGGGCGCAATCTGGCAGACCTTTTGGTCAAAACCGATGTATCCACACTTGTAAAAACAAGCACACCATCACATTTCCTGTCAAGACCCAAAGGATGCTACAAGTGCATTGGCTGCATCACCTGCAGCTCAATGCTCACGGGTGACACTGTCAGTCACCCTCATACTGGGAAAAAGTTTAAAATTAGACACTCTGTCACATGCTCATCTAAATTCGTGGTGTACATTCTGTCTTGTCCATGTGGTCTTTACTACATGGGCAAGACAGAATGTCAGTTCAAAGAACGTATGGCCAATCACCGCTTGGCCATACGACAGGCCATCAATACAGGTCGGAGTGACCAACCAGTAGCTCGCCACTGTGTGGAACACAAACACAGTTTGGCGAGCATTAGATCAAAAATCATAGATCAGGTCCCTACCACAGCTAGAGGAGGTAATAGAAAAAAGCAACTTCTACAAGCAGAGGCTAGGTGGATCCACCTACTTGACACGCTAGCCCCTAGGGGCTTAAATGAGCAACATGGGTTACAACATTTTATCTAATATTTGTATTTTATATAAAATCACCCAGATGTTGCCACAAACAGGTTAGGTCCAGTAAATAAGAAACTAATAGAGTTAAACAGACCAGACCTGTTAAAATGCTGCTGTGCCATTTTTATGTATGTTGTTCGTTTTTTAAGATTTTTTACGTGCACTGCTGCAGTATAATACAGCAGCTATTATATGACGCCAAAATGGTGTCTCTTAAACTGACCTATTCAGGTCTCTTAAAACACTGTATCACAGTTTTTCTAATAGTTTGATTTTTTGTATTACAGGAGCGCTTTGTTGCCTAGGCAACGAACACCTGAAGCGGCACCCAGAATGAGGCTTGGACTCCCTGTGCGCTCCACGGCGTGAGGCGGAGGCTGATGACATCAGAAGAAGAAGCTGCAGCTTCAACTATGGTGTCCGGGCAGGCAGAGCGCAGTGATGGCGGACAGGTGAGACAGCCAACCGGGTAGCTCGCAGGTGAGAGTTGTTTTGGGCTAATGAGGCGGGGGGCGGGTTTTTCTGGTTGGTTTTGTGTATTTATGTGTTCACTTTGCACTGTGTGAATTGTTCCCTGAGGACGGGCTGTGCCCGAAACATGTTGGAGCCACAATAAATTTTTTTGCTTCGCTGAATTCCGAGAGTGCCACCTATATCCACCCCAGCATCTACAAGGGCTCACCAAGGCCACTAGGAAGGCACGTATAGTTTTGCCTACATAGTATCTGCTGCAAGGGCAACAGATCAAATATACTATGTAGCAAGAAGAACAGGTGACTCTTTGTTTAATTTTATAATTATACGTGCCTTCAAAGAGAGAGCAGCTGCCCATAGATCAGCAATTAAACATGCTCTGATCTCAGGGTCCAGTGACCAACCTGTGTCACGGCACTTTGCGCAGGTCAAACACCCCCTATCATCACTGAGATACAGAATCATCGAACAAATCCCCATACCCAAAAGAGGGGGAGATAGGGGTCTTATGCTCTGTAGAGCAGAAAGTCACTGGATATACCGACTTGACACGTTGGCCCCTAGGGGTCTTAACGAGCATGCCGGTCTATCCTACTTTTTGTAACAATTAAATTGTTTATTTTTGAAGTTACATTTCTTTAAAAAATGTTGTAATGTATCATATAAGATTCTTGAAGGGTCTCCCATGATTGTAGCACCCCTGACTTAGTGCAGTTAAAATATTATGTACTATACGTGAGACCAATGAGCTGTCATAGGCACAGCATTGTTAGAATCCCTGTTGTGTTCATGCGTTTTTTGCACTATTATCACTATCACCATTTTATGTATTTTAAATGTTTGACTATGTTAGTCATCTTATATGGCACAATGTGCCTCTTCATCACTATTTTTAATGTATTTTAACATGTTTCTATTATGTGTTTTCACTTCAGGTATGGGCAGTTCTGGACGCACTCCACGGCTTCAACGGCGCCTGAGGGGGCGGTGACGTCATGATGCTGCGCCGGAGGGACGCCGGGGAGGCGCGTGGACGGCTCAGACCTGCATAAAGGTAAATTGTTTTTGAATATGCACTGTCTTCACTCCTTGATAAAGAGACCACCAGGTCTTGAAACGTTGGGTTATCCAGGTCGTTTTGTGTCCATTTATTTGAGTGCCGCCACACCCACCACGCTCTCTCTCTCTCTCTCTATATATATATATATATATATATATATATATATATGATTTAATAGACCAAAACAAATAATGTTCTATAAGAATGTCAGTCCCCTCTGAGTTTCCGTGTACATTGTGTTAATTCTTTTGTAATTGTAATTTCAAATGTGTCTGCTTTAAAGATTTAAAATAAATACAGTGCACTTAAAGGGGTCAGGAATTTCAATAGGCCATTATTGAATGCTCTTTTTAATTATACATATCAAGAAGGTGCTTTAGAGGCCACGTCTGAATACTTTATTTGGGTCACTAAGATATTGAAAAAGTTATTAAATTGAAGATTAAAAATCTAATGTTTCCATATGTAATAAAGAAGTATACATTGATCATTTACTTTCAGAAGTCAAAATAGAATTTCGGAATGCGCACCATGTATGCTGATTGATCAATGCACAATTATTCCATTTTTTCTTTCAGTTTGATGTTACATTGCTAAATTCATTATTTTTTAATGCACTTTAACTTTTCATAAAATGGAAACAGACATCCATTTACTGCCCCGGAGAAGATTTAGTAAGTAAATATTTCATGCTTACAAGGTTAAAGGGAATTACATGTACAGGAAAGTAAACCATCAATTAAACATTTCCTGTAAAATAATGGCTGCATTTTATACAGAACAAAAACAGCACATTCATAATCATTTCTAAAAATGACCGAGGTGAAAATGTACATATACTGTATGCTCGACCAAGTGAAACAAGAATATCTGAAGCTAATGTTTTACCATATACGTTTTACCATACTCCTTTGCTTTCACTGCCTGTAGCTGACAGCAGGAGTCACCTTTTCCAGCACACGGTAAACAGCAAGATCTGCTCCTTGTAAACATCAAACACTCTTATCACTAAATTAGATTTTATTTTCCAAATGCCCTAAACATATTTGAACTATAAGTCATTTAATATAGTACAACCGCAAACGGCTACTTCTGTCTTTTTATCAACTTGAGCAGTACCGTCGGTAATATTAATACATGCAATCATTACTCTGAATATTGTGCAGTAATGGAGGTAGTGTGTTATAGTCATTGGCATTCATTTTGTGGATTATACTAGCATACTATGGGCCAAATATAATAGGGTGTGAGAATCAGAAAGTGAGAAATTTGAGCACAGTTGTCCTTTTTTTTTTTTTTTTAAAGCGCCAATTAATTACAAGGCAAAATGAACCTGATTTTTCAGTGTACATGATTGACGCTTTAAAAATTGGGTAAACATTCCCAAAAACTCGCCAGTGGCGTTGAGAGGGGAAGGGGCAGGTACCCCAGGTCCTGCTCCCCCTCCCCTTTTGCAGGGAGTCAGGCAGTGGGGAAAGAGAGGACAGGTTGCCGCCGCAGCACAGCCTCTCTACCCAGCTCAGCACACACTGCTCATAGGTGTGTGCTGAGCTGGGGAGAGAGAGATCTTCAGCAGCAGCCTGTCCTCTCTCTCTCTCCCTCTCATTTATTTTTTTCATGGGGGCATGGCCACACCCCTTCTGGGTTCCTTGCCTCGTAGCCATACCCCCTCCATTTTACCAGGATGACCTGTCATGCCCCTGACTGTAGCACCCTAGTACATTTGGCCCTATATATTAAAAGCCTAACGCTGCTCATTACCTTTATTGTTGCATCCATGGCACCTATGGAGCGCCATTGGATGTGCATAAACACTCTCCTGTACACATGCACCTACACCTAAACACCTCAACATGACAGAGCCCAGGGTCAGAGCAAATCCATCATTTTGATGGTCTGGTGACTAGATTTCAATATTAGTACAACACATGTTAACAAAATAAATATTATATAGAGAAGGATGCACAGAACCTCAGGATATTGTAGTCATTCTAAACTGATGCCTCTTTCTTTCAGGATTGTGTCATATTTGGATTGGGATTTAGAAATTTACTTACCTTGATGGCAGGTCGGTTTAGATAGTGAAAAGGACTTTCTAGGTCTGTACTTTTCATTTATCAACCATCATCAATCCATTTTTGATAGGTTTTAAAATATTGTATTTAAGAAATGTAAGACTTTCTCATGGAAGCAGAACACTGGCAGTTTGTTGTTGACACTTTTTGTTTTCCTCTTGTAATAAACCTCAGATAGGAGACTTGTAGCTTGTGCAATTTTCCAATGAAGTCTCCGGTCCTTATGCAGCATGACAAATGAAAAGTCAGTCTTGAGCAAAGTATGAATCTTTAAGGCTTTCTCTAACATGGTTTATTGTCACAAAATAAATTGATAAACTCATATGTTGATTTTTGTTTGGATTTCTTGGGTTTTGGGTTCTGATTTTTTTGTTAAAAAAGCATAAAAACTGCTAATATTTCCTACGCTATATTAACCTCAATAACATTAATTTCCACTCATTTCCAGTCTATTCTGAACACCTCACACCTCACAATATTGTTTTTAGGGCAAAAGGTTGCACCGGGGTAGCTGGATAACTATGCTAAGCCACACAAGTGTGCGGCAAAAACACGTGGCTCATGTAAGAGTGGAACTGCAGCGGTAGATACGGCAGTACTAGGCACCAGACAGGTAGATACGGCAGTATTAGGCAGTGAGCCCCAAAACAGATGGTAGATACGGCAGTATTAGGCAGTGAGCCGCAGACCAAACGGTAAATACAGCAGTATTAGGCAGTGAGCCCCAGACCAGACTGTAGATACGGCAGTACTAGGCACAAGACAGGTAGATACGTCAGTACTAGGCACCAGACAGGTAGATACGGCAGTACTAGGCACAAGACAAGTGGATAACGCAGTAATAGGCACAAGACAGGTAGATACGTCAGCAATACTAGTATTGTGCACTAGCAGAATTTATAATAATTCATTTTATTATTAGGTACTGCTTGGCAGTGGCACTCAGTGGCACACGTCAGTGCACCAGCAGCATGGAAATTTTTTTTGCAGTCCGACACAGCACAGGTATTATTTTTTAGTTAAATGATATATAGCAGCCTAGTATGTACTAGGTAGGTACACTAGGTAGGCAGTAGCACTGCCAGTGGCAACAGTGGACTGAGTAACTAAATAATACTGGCAGATTCAGTGCAGGCAGCACCAGTGGACTATATATATAATATAATTAATTATTCATATAATATATATTACAGCACAGCACCAGAGGTAGGCCCCAGCACAGTTAGACTGTCCTCCTTGCTAGGGAGAGCCCACCCTAAGCAGAGAGGAGAACAGAGTACACAGCAGCACTGAGGGAGACAGCCCCAGCGAATAAAATAATTACAGCACAGCACACCAGAGGTAGACCGCACAGAGGAGACAGTAGTACTACAAGTACACAGTTAGACTACACAGCAGCACTGAGAGACAGCCTCAGAGAATAAAAAATATTGCGTTCAAGGTCAAGCTCAAGTTTAAGCCCCAGCAGCAGCACCAACACACCCTCTCCTAACCCACCACTAGACTGGAGTGAAGATGACCGGCGCAGCAGCCGCTTTTAAAGCCTTGCGAAATCCGGCGCCGGGAGATGACGTTCTGACCACGTGGACAGACCCGAGTCAGGCGGGAAGCCCCAAGCGCTGCTCGAACCAGGCTCGGAATGATGGCGTTCGTGGGGGCTCGGATCTCTGGAATCCGAGTCTGCACATCTCTAATCTTATAATGACATGACAGTGGTCAGGATAAGCAAAAACATAAATACGAAGTTTATTTATACATAAAAAAATGTCTACATAATGCATTAGAATGTGACACAGAAAAAAAACGGGGAACACGGGGCGACAATGGGGAACACTAGGTACAATAATTAAGATCGTTCTTTTAAAAAATAAAATTTAAAAATAGAGACTGTAATTTCATATATTACGAAGTCTTGAATTTGTTGGAAGAATGTACTTAGCTCTCTTTGTAGTTTTATAACCTAGCTCAATAGGGATGCCTTCAGAGTGAAACGTATCCAGGGGCAAAGTGTTAGTCCAGTTGCTCAATAGCCAAAACAGTGTTTGTGGACTTCTTCAAGGGGAGCAGGGTAGTGAGCGTTGTTGCTGCTTGGGGCTTTTTATTCTATGTGTGGATGATTAGGGTTGTGATTAGCACCGGAACCGAAAGTGTCTGAACGGATGCACAGTTTTATTCCTAATGGTATTTTTAATATTTTATATGGGGCCTGTGGTGCCACGTCCTTTGGGTATCTAGAATTCTTCTGATTGCGGCACAATTTCTTTCTTCTGTCACGACTCCAAGCCGGGTTCATATCACCGAAACCGGAATTGTGTCACAACCGGAAGTGCGTCACGGAAGCTCCATAAAAAGCAGAAGTCTTTTCCTATTGGCCACATATGGAACGCAGACTCTCGGGCAGCGTGTCTGTTACTTTGGTTGTCTTGGAGACCATCTGAACTCTGTGTTCTTTCACTCAGCGATGCTGAGAGACAGGGAATTTCTTCCGTTCCTCCTACTGGGCATATCCCTAGTGTAACAAGAATGTTAGTAGTATACATGGCATATAACAAGGACTTATCGTATGGCTTATTTTTTTTATTTTTATATATATATATATATATATATATATTTATTTATTTTTACTTTTTTTTTTTAAATAAGTGCAGTTGCTGAACCCTTATTTGTTTTGCTAAATAGATAGATAGATAGATAGATAGATAGATAGATAGATAGATAGATAGATAGATAGATAGATAGATAGATAGATAGATAGATAGATTATAGATACATATACAGTGAGTGATACCCT
Source organism: Crinia signifera (assembly GCF_055691185.1). NCBI lineage: Eukaryota > Metazoa > Chordata > Amphibia > Anura > Myobatrachidae > Crinia > Crinia signifera. The sequence goes on from NC_139221.1 coordinate 124,559,764, forward strand.
GAGCAATAGTAGAATTGTTATTGATGAAAAAATTTCTATTTCTTCACTGCCCTAACTTGCTTATACAGTAGCTCAACCCCCATATAAAATATTAGAGATTATTTTACAACTACGGTATGAATTCAGTGGTATCATTTACAGCAGTTTTGCCGCTACAGTATGTTTGTAAAGTAATAACTTTATATTATGTGACTTTTTAACAATATAAATCCTTGTAGTGCACAGAGATTATAAATACCAATGCAATTACATTTACTCCTAAAATAAAGTTTATATGTTTTAAAAATTGTCTTCCAATTGTACACCCTAATCTAACTGTTCTGTGTGATCTTGAATCTAATAACGATTTGTGCAAAATATTATAGATTAATTATTAGCATTGCCTGGATTTGACTAATTAAATATTTGGGAATTGATACAGGTATAGTGCTTAAAAATAGTCTGAAACTGACATAATCATTAAGAACAAAGAGACCTTTAACCCCTTCCCGCCGCAGCCTGTTTTTGCCTTCCTGACAGAGCCCTTTTTTTCAAATCTGACATGTATCACTTAAGTGGGGATAACTTTTTTTTGCTTTTACTTATCCCAGTGATTTTGAGATTGTTTTCTTGTGACACATTGTACTTCAAGTTAGTGGTAAATTTGGGTCGATACAGTCTGTGTTTTTTTGTGAAAAATAACAAAATGTCGTAAAAAAATGGAAAATTTAGCAATTTTCAAAATGTTAAATTTTCTGCTTGTGAGACAAATAATCATACCACTCAAAATAGTTAATAACTAACATAGACCATATGTCTACTTTATGTTTCCATCATTATTTCAACCTCCTTTTAATTTTTTTGGACACTAGGAGGCTTAAAATATGAATAGCAAATTCTCAAATTTTCAAGAAAATTTTAAACACTGATTTTTTTAGGGACCAGTTCAGTTCTGATGTGACTTTGAGGGACTTGTATGTGAGACACCCCCATAAATGATGCCATTTCAAAAACTGCACCCCTCACAGTATTCAAAACAGCATTTTGGAAGTTTGTTAACCCTTTAGGTGTTTCACAGGAATTAAAACAAAGTGTAGGTGAAATTTCAAAATTTCATTTTTTTTGCAGATTTTCAATTTTAATACATTTTTCTAAGGAACACAGTAGATTTTACTAGAGAAATGTGACTAAAAATTGATTCCCCCAATTCTTTTGTTTTCATAAATATCCTATATGTGGCCCTAGTGTGCACTTTGACCAAACCACAGGCTTCATAATAGAAGGAGCACCTACTTGATTTTGGAGCCTCCTTTTTATGAGAATATTTTTTAGGCACCATGTAGGTTTCTAGGCACCATAAGATGCTAAAAGTTAGGAACCCCCCCACAAGTGACCCCATTTTGCAAACTACACCCCTCAGGGAATTCATCTAGGGGTATAGTGTACATTTCAAACCCCCAGGGGTTTCACCAATTGTTGTACAACTGGGCTGTGAAAATGAAAAATTACATTTTTTACACAAAAATGCAGTTCTGGCTCAAAATTTTTCATTTTCACAAGGAATGAAGGAGACAAAGCACCCCAAAATCTGTGCCCCAATTTCTCCCGAGTACGGCAATGCCTCACATGTGACCAAAAAATACCATTTGGGTGCATGGCAGGACTCAGAAGGGAAGGAGTGATATTTGGATTTTGCAGCACAGATTCTGGTGGAATGTTGGTGGGTGCTATGTGGCATTAGCAAGACCCCCGAAGCACGGTGAAATGATGAACCTAATAATCCATAGATGTGTGGTATATTTTAAAACACTCCTTTATACATAGGCCGGGTTTGTCGGGGCAAGTTTCACAGTGGAAAATAGTATCCTTTCTTATTCCCTTTTTATAGCAAACTTTGCACCTTTTTTGTGTCCTGCCCTTTTTTGCAGTGGAGGGGATTTCGTTAGGAAAATGCTGCCCTGGTACTATACGGGGGCCAGTACTAGAAGTACTGGGGCCCTCTGCCTGCTGGTTCCCAAATATTAGGCCCTTTATGACTTCCTCTTGAAAGTGCATAAATGTCCCCCTCTGGCTGGTAGAACGGAATAGCACGTAAGCGTTATACAGTGCCATCTGGATGATATACACGGCCAGCTTCTTGTACCAGATTTTTGTTTTCCGCAGGGCACTGTACGGCTTCAGTACCTGATCTGAAAGATCCACTCCGCCCATGTACTTATTGTAATCTAGGATACAATTCGGTTTTGAGGTGTGGGTACTGGTACCTCGTACAGGGACGGAGGTGGTACTGTCTCCGTGAATTGTTGTCAGTATAAGGACATCCCTCTTGTCCTTATATTTGACTAACAACATATTTTCGGTGCATATTCCCCTGCTTTCACCCCTTCTCAGTACTTGGGCAATGTGCGTTTTTGGGAGGCCTCTTTGGTTCTTGCGCACAGTACCGCAAGCTGCTGTACCTCTTGAACCAAGGGCCTTAAACAGGGGGATGCTAGTGTAAAAGTTATCCACATAGAGGTGATAACCTTTATCCAGGAAGGGGTGCACTAAATCCGAGACAATTTTTCCACTAACACCTACGAGGGAGGGGGGGCATTCTGGCGGTTCAATTCTTGAATCCTTCCCTTCATATACCCTAAACCTGTGGGTGTACCCTGAGGTGCTTTCACACAGTTTATACATTTTTATGCCATACCTTGCCCTCTTACTGGGAAGGTACTGGCGGAATTTAACCCTTCCTTTAAAATGTATAAGGGACTCGTCGATACAAATAAATTTTTCAGGGATGTACAACTCTGCAAATTTGGCACTGAAATGATCAATGACCGGCCTGACTTTGAATAGCCGGTCAAAGGTGGGATCATCTCTGGGTGGGCACTGTGCATTATCGGTGTAATGTAAAAATTTAAGGATCGTCTCAAAACGAGTCCGAGTCATGGCCATACGGTAAAGTGGGGTGCTGTACAGAACATCTGTACTCCAATATTGCCTAATTTCTGGCTTTTTTACTATGCCCATATGTAACACCAGACCCCAAAACGTCATCATCTCTACTGCATCTACAGGGGTCCACCTAGCAAATGATGACGTGGGGTTTTGAGCAATAAACTGCTGGGCGTATAAATTACTTTGGTCCACCATTAAATTTATAAAATCATCAGAGAAAAATAATTTGAAAAAGTCCAATTTCTCTGAGACCTGTTGAATCAAATTGGATTCCTGGGATGGCCAAAAACTCAGGAACCTGGGGCTCAAAATTGTCTGGTGGTGGGGTCCATACGGGATCAATCTTTGGGGGGGGGGGGTCTCAGCTGCTCTACGGGGGCGTCTTTGAGGGGGTCCCTCATCACTAGAGGAGGAAGATGAGGTTAAGACGACTCCTTCAAATTCCCCGCTTGCATCACTGGCTGTGTCAGAGTCAGAGGCAAGCATGGCATATGCCTCCTCCGCTGAATACATTCTTCTGGATGACTGGGATGACATTTGGGATGACATTTGGGATGCCATTTTTATTTTTGTGTTTCTGTAAGTGTAATGTTTCAACACGTGTATAGTGTAGGGGGGGTACAAACTTTATTTCAACACGGGGGGGTATGTAGTGTGTAGTGTGTATGTAGTGCAGAAAAAAAATACTTTATACAGGAATTTGATCCCAATAAAAAAAAATATTATATCAACCCTGTGCCAAAAATGCTGTTCAGTGATGTACGTCACTGATCAGCGCTCAGCGGCCACAGGACACCCACAAAAGCAACGTGGGTGTAAAAACAATTTAAAAAAAATAAACCACAGCACTCTCCAAAAAAAAAACTATTTAAAAAAACTGCAGAAAAAAAATTATATCAACCCTGTGCCAAAAATGCTGTTCAGTGATGTATGTCACTGATCAGCGCTCAGCGGCCACAGGACACCCACAAAAGCAACGTGGGTGTAAAACCAAAACCCCACTGCACTCTCCAAAAAAAAAACAATTTAAAAAACTGCAGAAAAAAAATTATATCAACCCTGTGCCAAAAATGCTGTTTAGTGATGTATGTCACTGATCAGCGCTCAGCGGCCACAGGACACCCACAAAAGCAACGTGGGTGTAAAAACAAAACCCCACTGCTCTATCCAAAAAAAAAAAAACAATTTAAAAAACTGCAGAAAAAAAATTATATCAACCCTGTGCCAAAAATGCTGTTCAGTGATGTATGTCACTGATCAGCGCTCAGCGGCCACAGGACACCCACAAAAGCAACGTGGGTGTAAAAACAAAACCCCACTGCACTCTAAAAAAAAAAAACTGCAGATCAGTGATGCAGTGATGCAACACTGATTAGCAGTGAGGGACAGCAGGCACACAACTGTGGGTGCAACCTGACAGGGTATATATATAAAAAAGAAAAACCCTGGACCCCAAAAAAGGTTCTGATCACTTAGTTTATACTGATCAGCACAAAAGGGGGGGCAGCAGGGGGGGCAGCAGTCAGTTGCACAGGCAGCACAACCTTTGGTGCAACTGACAGGTATATATATATAAAAAAAAAAAACCCTGCACCCCCAAAAAGTTGCTGATCAGCACAGATATACTGATCAGCACAAAAGGGGGGGCAGCAGACACAAAATATAGCACTCTCTATCACTCTCTGTCACTATCTCTCACTATCTCTCACTATCTCTCACTATCTGTGACTCTATGACACTGCAGCAGCAGCACACAGGAAGTCACAAGATCCAGGAAGCATCCAGCACGCTACCAGCGGTGATCAGGTAAGTATCAGGCAAGGATCAGGTCAGTATATCACGACAGATTGGCACAGTGACCGCTCTGCACGCAATTCCAGACCGGAATGGCGTCTGCAGCGCAGTCACCGTTAGTTTAAATCACGCGCCTTGGCTGTGATTGGTCCATCGGTCCGACGGACCAATCACAGCCTTGGGGGCAGGTGGGGTGAGGTGGGGTGAGGTGTGGTCATCACCGGTGACCCCATCACGCCCCCTCCCACCCGGCGGTGATTGATCCCTGTGTTACCGAGCGTCTGATTCGCCGGTAACACAGGAAAACGCTGTGACTGGCTGTTCACATTGAACAGCCAATCATAGCGATCGCCGTCGGGGGGGTGGCATCGCCGCCCCCCCTGGGCATGCAGGGACATGTCTGCTGTCAGGGACAGCAGACATCGTCCCTCTGTCACCGCGTCCCTAGACGCGGTGACAGTTTAAAGTCATGACGTATATATACGTCATGTGTCGGGAAGTACATCCCGGCCATGACGTATATATATGTCAAATGTCGGGAAGGGGTTAATTGTGGAAACAGTATATACTGTATATACTATATATATGTATATATATATATATATATATATATATATATATATATATTTAGTGCTATTTCTCAGCAGAAACTAAGGGGGTTATTTTGGTTCACTCATTCTGACAAATTCCTTATTAGATGGACAAAACCATGTGCACTGCAGGTGTGGCAGATGTAACATGTGCAGAGAGAATTAGATTTGGATGGGGTTTTACTTCAAAGTGAGATCTATATTGCAGTGTAAAAATAAAGCAGTCAGTATTTACCCTGCACAGAAACAAAATAACTCACCCAAATCTAATTATCTCTGCACATTTTACATCTGCCCCCCTGCAGCGCACATGGATTTGTCCATCTAAGAAGGAATTTGTCAGAGTGAACTAAAATAACTCCCTAAGTTCCTGAACCTCTTATTAAATAAAACATCATCAGGAACACTGGTTCCTTAACCTGTCTTGGGCCAAAACTTACTTTCTGAATTTCTTCTATTTGTATATAGATATGAGTTATTGTAAATAGCTCCCAGAGCTTTTGAACCTATTTTTTCCTGAAAAGACAAAGACAGGCTGATCGAGGGTGGTTATGGTCACTCGGTTGACAAGCATTAGGTCCACAAGCATTAGGTCGACCACTGAAGGTCAACATGCATTAAGGTCGACATGACTGAAGGTCAACATGACACGTTCGACATGCATGAAGGCCGACATGCATGAAGGTTAACATGACTGAAGGTTGACATTGGTTTGATTGACAGGGACATTAGGTCAACACAAGCATTAGGTTGACATGGGGAAAGTTCACCGTCAAAAGGTCAACATGTTTCTTTTTTACTTTTTCAACAGGTAAAAGCAGCGCTTAAAGCAAAAACGTCATAGATTGTATGCATCAATTAATAAAATAAAATTTACTAACACATAAAATTACATGAATATAAAACAACAATGTGGATAATCATTGAAAGGGACCTATTGGAGTAATTATAGTCACCGCTGTGGGGTTGATGGAACCTGCACTGATCTTTAGCTTACATCCGAGTGTGTTCAGAGGAAGTCCGTCCTGATCTTTATGACTGTCCTGTGGATGCTTGGTTGGTGGCCCGTTGGCAATAGATGGTGAATTAGCCAGCCCGGGGAAACCTTTGTTTGTATTGAGCAATCCAATGCCAGGAATTAGGGACGGTTCACAGTCTCTGAAGAGGAATTATGGGACGGGATCAGATGAATCAGCAGGTGGTCAAAACAGCTTCCCTGGTGAGGTGGTGTCTTTTTCTCCAATAGGTGGCCCAAAGCACCAATGCGTTTCACTGTGCTAACTCACAGCTTTATCAAGGTGTATTGTGCTAATGGATGTCCACGTTATTTATACCTAACTTCCTGTTTGGATAATTAGCATAGATTATTGATGCATACACTTAATTACTTTAAAACACATTTGTTTTTGCTCGGAGATAGCATTATATGATAAACCTTGTGAGAAATAAATAACTCTCTTTTTTTACTTTTTATTTACATGTACCAACAGGCTGTATTTCATGCCCTACCATCCACTACGGCCAAGCATAGCAAGACATGTTGCCCGAACATGGCGACTGCAGTGAGGGGACTAGGCAAATTTTTTGCATTGTACATGTCGACTTTGTACATGTTGACATTCGGTAAAAAACTAAAAGAAAAACCTGATGTGGACATTTTGACTGTCGACCTTCCCCATGTCGACCTAATGCTTGTGTCAACCTAATAACCCACGCCGACCTTCAGTGGTCGACCTAATGCTTGTCGACCTAATGTCAGCCTATCCTATGATCCACACCTGATCAAGGCCGGTGCTGAGGTCACACACCATCACGTAATACCCCTGGGCATGCCTATGTTTTTTTTCAGACACTCCCAGAAAACAGTGCAAGGATTGAGATTGGGGGTGAGTTGTAATAGGGTGCAATTTTTTTACACAGCTAAGAAATCCCACCAAATAGCACATCAAAGGGGCATTTCAGCCGATCTTGATGCATGTGCAGTTATTTAATAATTGTACAGATTACAAATTCACACATCAGTGTTCAACTTGGAATCAGGCCCCTAGTACTGACATAGTTAAATAATTGTATAATTGTATATCCTGGACCAAGATGACCGTTTTTTTTCAACCATTGTTGATGCCACAGAAAATGCTCTAATATCCCCAGATGTACATTCGGTACAAACCACACTCCACTTTGACTCGCACAAACTATGCAAACTAGTCCCCCACAAATATACTCACCTAGGAGTCAGATCAGTGTCGATGCTACTGATTCATACAGCTCATTCTTCCAGATTGTCTTACTGTGCATTCATTGGAAGTAAGGGGTGGTTAAACAGACGGGGGGCATGTTGCTGAAAGTGGCTAAATACAAACGGCCATACTCAGTTGGAGAAACTGCTCCTGTGAGAGATGGAAATTCTCAAGCCACTGCCAGTGACTCTCAGATTTGTGTTAATCAGGCACAGCACAAACATTAACTGTATACACAGCTTAAAGTCGTTATGGAGTGGTGGTGAAACTCAATTCCCCAGCCAGTGCCCCCAAAACCTGAATAGGCGGAGCATAGGTCAGTGCCAGTGTTTTCACAACCCGCTGTAAACTACAAATTTGTGCCCGACCTCCCATTCTTTATAAAGGGTTCAGTGAGGGTTGTGGTCACACAATAGCCCCCCCAATTCACATTATGCCACACAGTAGCACAATCATATTGACATTACACCGCATGTAGTGCCCCTGATTCATATTACATCACATAGAAGTGCCCTTATTCACGTTATTGCGTACACAGTAGTACCCCTTATTCAAGTTACGCTATACGGTAGTACTCCTAATACAGGTACGCCACCAAGTAGTGTCACTTAAACATAATGCAGACAGAAGACCCTGTCTTCTGTCTTGTGTGCACCCCGTGCACACAATAACGGCAGTAAGTGCCCCTTATTGCATAGCTATCTGAGAACTAGTGATGGGTGTTTGCTATGTCCAAATTAGAAGTATACCGGACAGACCATATACATTATTCACTATGGCTTTCATTATGTTTTTTCCCGCATGGTATTCCTTTGATGGATGCAAGGGGGTAATAAGACGATTCCTTTTCTTTACGAAGAGCTCTTTTGCTAATCGTTTCCACTGGGATCTTGACCTGAACAGTAAACTCATTTTTCTCTTTATTCATTGTCAACAGTGCACTCCACTCATATAGAGAATTTACTCACATTTAACCGCATTACTATATTGTTCTTATGGAAGCAGTATGGAAGCCTGACATTTTGGAAAGATTGTGTCTGTAGCAATGAGCATAATTAGTCTCAGTGTGGGCTGCCATTTGATTACTGTATATGTGGTTCTATGGGCAAACTCATTATGACTGTCACAATTGCTATTGGGAATACAATGCAACGATAGCAGTACCATTTCTCTCTATCATAAGACAGCATTGACATTTTCATAATTAATAAGAGCCTTAATTTCCTTATTACTCTATAGAGTCGTAGCTCAAGCACATCTGAAGATTCATTACAGTGTGTCAGCCTTCCTTATAGTATAACTTTATGAAAACTTGCTACAGTTTACTCAGACAATGTAATACTGTCAAATACTACATAAAGAAAAGCTGTTGCATAACACAATTTAAGAGCAATGTCATATACTGTAATTCCGATTTTGATATCTTATGTGTATATCTGTAGACATTTTATTCTTATATTTTATAGTGTGAAGTGTTTTGCAAGGGATTATTAAACGTATTTTAAAGATCCTACTAGTCAACCGCGTTGCTCAAAGTCAAGCACAAAAAAATGGATTGTTTCTTCTACAAGGTGTTCTTGTAAAGTACCATATATACTCGAGTATAAGCCTACTTTTGAGAACATTTTTTATGCTGAAAAAGCCCCCTCTCGGCTTATACTCGAGTGAGGGTCCCGCTTTAGACAATAAGTTTTCCCAGTTTTTTTGTTGTAAAATTAGGTGCCTCGGCTTATATTCGGGTCGACCTATACTCAAGTATATACGGTATATTGTATTCCAACTGTTTGCTTTATCCCAAAATCTTCTGCATAGCAAAAGTGCAACCTTTCAGGATACAATATTTAGAAAGAATTCATTATATCAGCAGAAATTAGGGCACAATAAAATTGCCAAGCGCTTCACAGTAACTTACAACCCAAAGGGAATAAAGCATGCATCCTATACTCAATGCTTTTTCTATAGAAAACATTCACAACTTTGACAAGTTATTCTTCAAAAACATGACTCATTGCACATCTACATCACACACCCTATTGAGTGACACCCCAATCATCAAAATGGGTATTTATTGGAGCAGTTGCTTTTACAAAAAAAATTATAATAATTTCTTATCTGAAAAAAATATATATCATATATCAATATCATTTTTGGTTGGCCCAGTGCTTTAATTATCTGTTTATTTTTTAATTTGACAGACAGGCAATTCTGTACTGCTATATTGTGTGTGCAAAGTATGGTACAGTGGGCCTTATTATAGTTCACTCTTTCTGACAAAATCCTTCTTAGATGAACAAAACCATGTGCACTACAGGGGGGAAGATGTAAAATGTGCAGAGAGAATTAGATTTGGGTGAGTTATTTTGTTTCTGTGCAGTGAAAATACTGGCTGCATTATTTTACACTGCAATATAGATCTCACTTTGAAGTAAAACCCCACCCAAATCTAACTCTCTCTGCTCAAGTTACATCTGTCCCCCTGCAGTACACATGGTTTTCTCCATCTAAGACGGATTTTGTCAGAAAGAGTGAACTAGAATATGGCCCAGTATGTGTTAAAATAAGCTTTGCTCCGTTATTAATGACTTATCCTAATCAACATCATCATGATTTCAAATTTCTACCCAGTAGACTGTCACCTTTATGTAGTCTTTTGTTTGGCTGGTGATACTTGCCCACATATATCTGCAGTTGGTACAATGGATATTTGAGACCATGGAATTTTCTATGGAATGAATGCCTGCATTTCCTGGTACACTTAAGAAATTACTAGTGCGAGAGGTAGTAAAGGGTATGGTGTGATAATGCATTTCCTCATTCATCCATCCATCCTCCTTACTTCAGGTGTTGCATACAGTCCTAAAGTACAGGTAAGATTCCTCTCTCGGCAGGAGAGAAGGGAATAAAATTGATGATATGACTATGATATGACATGGAAACAGAAGCGGAGCCATTCCTTATTTGGTGGTTGGCAATAGTGCCTATCTGAAAACCCGACCAACTTACAAGGAACACCCTTAGTCCTCATAGCAACCAAATTCATGAGCCAGACTTTGCCTACAGCGGTAAGACAAACAATGGTACACAAATGGTCTATCATAGCAGCCCTGTATGTCAGACAGACAAGGCTCGTAATGACAAACACACAACATTGAGAGTACTCACCATGCTAACTCAATCGTGATTTATGTTCACTACACCTAGAATGAAACATAGACAGCCTTCCCTAACTGACTACTGTATACTATACTACCATAGCTTCATGGATATGGTGTGCCACCCCCTAACCTAACTTCACAACACAGCACCAAACTCTACAACTGACTCCGGTGTACAGTCAATAAACTACTCTAGAATAAACAACCTTAACAGTATGCAGATGTTCTAGTTATTATTACTAACACACAAGTGCAGAATTCAATTAATAAGTTGAGCATTCTCATACAAACAAAATGATCTGGCCCTGGAGGCTTCATGCCGCTCACTTGAGCTTGCCTACCTGGCGGACGGCCTGGACCAGTGCCAGATTAAGCCTTCGAGGGGCCCGGGGCAATTTAGACAGGGGGCCCCTTGCACTTGTCATTACTGGCCGCAAACTGCATGGGGGAATATTACACTGTCAAAACAGAGAGTAAAGGCAGTATAAATTTGGTCAATGAGTAACTTCAGGAGATATATATATATATATATATATATATATATATATATATATATACATACATACATACATACATACATACATACATACCACATGAAAAGTCTGTGTTTGTCCCTCTGCACCTTACTCTGTAGGAGACCTCACAGTCCCAGTGCTGCCTCTGATTAAAAACCCTCCCATGACTAGGCTGAAGCTGGCAGCTTCAGGGCTAGGCTGGCCAGAGCTGATAACCTTAATAATACCATATCTGAACTAACAGATAGTGCTGGAGCTAGATATGACAATACGCCAGACATAGTGCAGCAAATTCAATTGTACTATAGTCAGCTATATAGCACCAGGTTGCGGCATACAATAAGAGAAATCGAGGACTATCTGGCTCACATACCCATGCCCTCGCTGACACCGGAGGCGAGGGACTTTCTTGACTCTCCCCTCCGAGTCGATGAAATAGAAACTGCCATTAAATCATTTCTGGGAAACAAGGCCCCGGGACTGGATGGTATCCCCCTGGAATTATACAAAAAGCATATTAACTTCTATGCGCCTAGGCTGCTTGCTACCTTTAATGGAATATTTGAGTCTGGCACCCTCCCACGATCTATGGCGGAAGCACTTATTATAGTGTTGTTGAAACCAGACAAGGACCCGCATAGAGTTGAATCATACAGGCCTATTTCCCTCCTTACCACAGACATCAAGATCTTAGCAAAGGTTCTCGCCATAAGACTCAACTCAGTCATTGGCCAAATTATACACAATGACCAAACCGGTTTCATGCCGGGTAAATCTACGCTTATTAATCTCCGTAGGTTATTTACCCTCCTGCAACTTCCCCACAGGGACGCCCCAACATCCATTGTGGTATCGCTTGACGCTGCAAAGGTGTTTGACTCGGTGGAGTGGGCGTTCCTGTGGGGAACTACAGTATGTCAAGATTTGGCATGAGACCCGGGTTCATTAGATGGGTACAACTCCTTTACTCCTCTCCATCCGCTAGGGTCTCGGCCAATGGCTACATCTCCTCCCTATTTCCGCTATTCAGGGGGGTGTCCTCTCTCTCCTGCTCTGTTTGCTCTGGCGGTGGAGCCACTGGCTTGCCTCCTTTGACATAACCAGGCAGTGAAGAGCTTTGAGATTGGCTCTGAACCGGAAAAAATAGCATTATATGCGGAAAACATATTACTGTTCCTCTCAGATTATGTAACAACCATGCCCATAATATTAGATATTATAAATTCCATTGGTAGTTATTCTGGATTATTAATAAACTGGGATAAATCATTTATTATGCCATACGCCGGCCCCTGTCTAAGGGACCCTCTCATCACTCTTCCTCTTGGGTCGATAAATTCAAATACCTGGGAATCTGGGTCTCCAACAACCCCACAAATTATATAGCGTACAACATCCAACCTCAGCTAGAATACCTGCAGTCAAGGGTTGCAGTGTGGGGAAAGTTGCCCCTAACAGTCACTGGTAGGATCGGCCTTATTAAAATGGTTGCACAACCCAAAATGTTATATACCCTACAACACTCCCCGATCTATATTCCCCAATCCATTTTTAAATGCCTAGATGGAATTTTATCCTCCATTATATGGTCTTCCAAGAGAGTAAGGATAAGTCTGAGCACTCTAACCCACACAAGAGACACGGGGGGCATGGCGGTACCTAAATTTCGTCTTTACTATTTAGCATCACAGCTATCACACCTGTACTCCTGGGTGCGGGATAACTCTGGGGAGACTCTACCCGCACAAATGGTGTCCAATTCAGTTCCGGGGCTTACACCTATCCAGCTCCTTCTCTCAGGCAACAGCGCACTAATTAAACTACCCCTGGTCAAGCAGGCCATTCTGGTTTGGAGGAGGGTAAACTGTATTATGGGGGCCATGGGCTGGGACCCTGATACTCCAATAGATGGTACAGTGGAATTTAAAGAATTAAACAGACAACAACTAAGGAGGGTTTGGGGAAGGTATGGCATAGCCTCTATAGGTCAACTATACACCAACAATATATTCAATTCTTTACAACAACTGCAACTAGCCCATATAATACCCAACGCATTCTTCTTCCGATACTTACAGCTACGTCATGCTTGCAACACACAATTCTCCCAAAATTCACCTGACCTTTGTGTGGCCCCTGTCAGATCTATGCTGCAAAATTTGGGAGACTCACGCTTAATATCCTACATATATTCCACACTACTTACTTCCCATTACAACAATGTACTCCCAACTCTAAGGGCAAGCTGGGAAGTGGACCTTGGATCTCTGACCCTTGAAACATGGGAACATGCCCTGGCCAGCACTCGTGTAACGACCTCATGTGCACGTTTTCAACAGATTCAACTATATATTCTACGTAGAATATATCTCACCCGGCTCGTCTCTTTAATATAGGAGGAAGGGCTGACTCTAGGTGCCCCAAGTGTGCTCATTCAGATGCCAATTTTTGGCACATGATATGGTCTTGCTCTGTCCTATGGTTGCAGTCTTCTGGTGCCAGGTCATAAGGGTCATAACATCTACAGGAGTCCCCCCCCCGATGCACTCTCATCCACTGTGTGCCTGTTGGCAGCCTTTGGAGATGACTCTTTGGATCATGACACACAACGATATATAAATAACCTTTGTATGTTAGCTAAGGTCTGCATAGCAAGGGCCTGGCTGGCCCGTGGCCCACTTCTTACTGCCTGGATTTCACTCATTAATGACACAGCCTGCCATGAGCGATTTGTCTATATGACCAGACGTGCTGAAAGTAAATATACACGAGTATGGGAAGATGGCTCTCTTCCCCCCTATATGTGCGACCTTGGTCAGGTTTAAACGTGACAATCCTTCTCTGAATGTACTAGAGACCCACACTGATTAGTCATACTGGTAAAATCTGACATGGGCAGTTCACCCAGGCGGTTCACTGAAAATTCGGAATGAACAACTAATAATTTGTCTCTTTTCGATAGGAATTACTAATGTATACACCAAGCTTAGAATGAATAATGAAACACTTATATCTCCGAATGCAACTTTATATGTTCTTCATTGCATGGAAAATGTACAAGTGATTCAGTATAGCAACTCAACATGTTAGGGCAGGAATGTTGACTACCTGTTAATTGCGAGATTCTGTGAATCTTGTTTTTGCTGTTTTTGTTCTTACCTGTAAAAAAGAAAACAATTTGTTGTTTTTGGAAACCTTAATAAAAACACTGAATTTAAAAAAAAATAAGTTGAGCATTCAAAAACACAAGCAATATGACATAAATATACTGTATTTATATAATATACTCTAATTACAGCTAATTATGCAGGGTGTAGTGCCCAATATGTGTGGGAATGGGCTTCCTGAATCCCTATTGGTGGCATAGCTGGAGTTTTACTGGTGGCACATGCCTAGCACCCAGAGTTATCTACAGAGCTCATGGCCTAATGCCAAACTAAATAGAGCCTCAGACCTAATGATGATGAGATCTAGTGGGTATGGATAAGGTGGCGGAACCACACTTTTTACTTGCTCTAGCCGACATCGATTAACAAAAAAAGGAACCTCCTGTGCTGGTCCACACAGTTGTCATCGTTACTCCTCAACTTCAAAGGACTGGATTCTTTCTTGGTGTTGACTTGATTCTGTTGGATTTTTTACATTTGCTGGACTTTACTTGAACAACAAGGGGTTCAATATAAGTTGTTTTGTAAGAGCCCCCTTGGGGCTGGGATTCTACTCTGAATCCTATTTGCCCGCCAGCTACCCTGTTATAATTAAATGGACAAATTACTTAAATAATCTCCTAAAACCTGATATATTTTTTTTAGAAATGAAACATAGACTAAAGGCAGTCATTGATTTATTGTTTATTTCTTGCTTGTCACTTATACATTTAAATATATTCGGAACAATAGCTTTTGCACTTGTTAACAGTACATCAGGGTCAAGCTTTCATTTTTTCTATTAAAGCTAAAACATTAAAACTGTAATTTAATATTCATGGCTATGCTACAATAAAAGGTACATCTTGCTATTAGCATAATCCTATGTATGCCCTTTTTAATTGTATAATAGAAAGCACATACAATTCTTGTTGAGTGTTAGGTAAGCAATTAACATTTCACACCTTGTACACCTAACAGAATGTTTGAAACATACTGCACTTTCTTGTTAACCCCATTAATGGAGGTGTAAAATTATTCTGGTGTGTATTTACTATTTCAAAGCCTCAGATAGTTGGTGGTCATGACAAACCTGCAATAGTATAGCTACACTACCCCTCACAGTTTGTATGGACATTTATTATGCTAATTATCTCCATACTCAAATCAAGTGGTACTGTACCATTAATTTAAACAATTATCTGACAGATACCAAGCATTTCAAAATCTGTTAACTGAATGCATTTATATGGGTAAGACTCTCCTCTGTATACTGTGCCCCAAATTATGGGCAATATGATTGTCATCAGCACCCTATGTATCACTGGTACTTGTTGAGTGCTTTAGCATGCAGGATATCAGGTCACAATAGTCCATAAATGCTGAAATCATTTCAAATATTGCAACTGAGAAAGTAAAAACATAGTGATAACATCAATGCACCAGAACAATTTTTCAATAGGTACGCTGTGGATGGGGCACTGGCACATTAACAGGTAATAACTGTTGGCCCATTGGTTGTAGATGACCACTCAATGCAATTATGTAGCATTTAGAAATTGGTCTTGCTTTCAAAGGGAAAAACTTTGGAATAGCATAGAATCAAATCGGATAAATGTGCCACATTATATAGTATTCAGATTCACTGTCATAATCTAACACTTTCTTATTTTCCTGAACATGCTTGATGTTTATTTTCTTTAAGGGCCTGAACATGCTTAGGTCGTGCCTGATTCAGACCTGTTCACTAGGCTGTGTATACTTGCAGCATAGCAAACAGGTCAGCGCCGGCCACCACCCTGCCGAATGCCCCCCGCATCCACTTGCTAGCATGCGACAGGATGTGTACATGAACACATCTCCTTGCATGCGGTCGCAAGGAGAAGAAATCATTCAGCTTTTTACAGGTGATCAGCTCCCCATTGCACAGCATCATTGCAGCGTCTGTGCCTATGTCAGCAGCCCGTGTGTTTTATCTAGCGTAATGAGACGCACCTTCAGCAATCCTCTTAGACATGTAAAACCTATGCATTTGCTCGCTGAATAGATTTGGGCTTCAACGAAACCCTGGCTCATGCTCAGAAGCCATTTTGTTAGCCCGCCCTATTATCGAGTCTGGCCTGCTCGTACTGTAGAAGAAAGAAAAATACAATGAATGTATTAAATTTATTACATTTATAACTTTATAATAACATTTATTGTATTTTTTTCTTTTGTACATGGATCGCCCCGTATATTAATATTTAAAATCATCTAGGATCCTTCGGTACTGTGTAGCAACGGAGTCTGAAGGGTACCACATTATTAAACATTCTGTATGTAGAGCACAATACCAGGAAGTACGAGTACTATGGAAAGCAGACGGACTTCCTGGTTCCGCAATTATATGGCCGACAGACTTGTACATCACAATGGGTACCTGGAAGTGCACGTCTGGTCAAACATATATGCACTTCCGGGTCCCATGACTATATGGCACATTATGCCGAATTCATCATTTCCGGCAGATGACATGTGGAAATTCGGATGGTGGAATGCACACCGCTCTACCGCCTAGATGTCTCTATTACTATTTGAGACATGGGGCTACCTTTATTTTTTATATATATTTAAAGATCTATGGTGTAATCCATCTTTTAAGCATTACTGTAATTATATTAATCTACTGACAGGAAACAGGAAGTAAGGAGACTTCCTGTCTATATGGTATATAAACCCATACATGTTCATCACTCTGCACACCTTGAAAAAGATCCAATGGTGGATCGAAATGCGTTGGAGGACAGAAAAAGTGGAATTCCCCTTGGCTCCAACCAAGGACTTTGGCCCATTGTGCTGCCTGGGGTGACTTTCCGGAACTTACTCCAGTTTGTAGACTTTGTACAACATCTGTCTACTCCATGGTTTAGGAGCTATAGAGAAACCCTCTCAATATATATATATATATATATATATATATATATCACAACAAAAGGATGACCCCACGTGCGCCCTTAGAATATTGCAAGCCGCTACTCTATGACCCCCCCTGTTAGTGGGAGGTGGTGTTAGAAAATAGGAGGAATGGAGATATAGAGAGCGCTTTCAACCACCGAATATAGATTCTAACAATAGTTAGTCAAAATACAAAACAGTACAAATCTTTATAAAACCAGTGTGCTTTTTATTGATTGATTTTTTTCAGAGTCACATCTGGAAAAGATGTCCTTTTCGGAAATGCAAGTAACCCGACGCGTTTCGTCTTGAAAAAGACTTCATCAGGGGTTTAGTACTGCAGATTGTGAAAAATAATAATAGTGGTGGTACATTACATACTGATAATTCATATACAAAAATCAACACATTTAATACATACACATTTTATGGAATTAATATTTGTTTAAAAAATCTTTTTTTAAAAACAAGTGGACTTGTGGGTCCTTAAACATAAATGTAACTTAAGAGAACGAGCACAAAGAGACTAAAAAAAAAAAAAAATTGCATAATTATGTAAGGAGAGCACTAGATGGAAAATGTGATGGAGGATCAATAGAAAGGTATGGAACATACCATGATGATATAACAACGCTTATACCCGCGTGTATTTCTTCAGATATGCGTATACAGTATATACCTCCCTCGAAGGGGCTGACTTCAGAATCTGTAGAAGAACCAAGTATTGTAAAGACTTTTATGCATTACATGTTTCATGAAGTAAGTTGGAAAATATCGGACGTACCCGAAGTGATTTAGCAGCGTTAATACCAGCTGGTTTTGCTTCAATGTTACAAAGGTTGTGATGACCTCCCTCACAAGGGTAAAATTCAGGTATCTGGGGGACAACAGATCTTTTTGGCATAAAAGAATATATTTTGTAATCTATAAATGCATAGAGAAGGTTATAAAAGAACCTACCTAAAAAAGGTTATTTCAAATAAACATACTAACGTATGTTTTCTTTAGTGGTCTAATGGCTGTAATAGCTTTAACATCAAACAGATGATTACCTAATAATTGTGGGAGAATCAAGTCGTTAGTAATATTTAAACCTATCTTAGGCTAGATGCAATTAAAGTTATAATTCCAATTATAACTTTAATTGCATCTAGCCTAAGATAGGTTTAAATATTACTAACGACTTGATTCTCCCACAATTATTAGGTAATCATCTGTTTGATGTTAAAGCTATTACAGCCATTAGACCACTAAAGAAAACATACGTTAGTATGTTTATTTGAAATAACCTTTTTTAGGTAGGTTCTTTTATAACCTTCTCTATGCATTTATAAATATATTCTTTTATGCCAAAAAGATCTGTTGTCACTTCGGGTACGTCCGATATTTTCCAACTTACTTCATGAAACATGTAATGCATAAAAGTCTTTACAATACTTGGTTCTTCTACAGATTCTGAAGTCAGCCCCTTCGAGGGAGGTATATACTGTATACGCATATCTGAAGAAATACACGCGGGTATAAGCGTTGTTATATCATCATGGTATGTTCCATACCTTTCTATTGATCCTCCATCACATTTTCCATCTAGTGCTCTCCTTACATAATTATGCAATTTTTTTTTTTTTTTTTTTTTTTTTTTTAGTCTCTTTGTGCTCGTTCTCTTAAGTTACATTTATGTTTAAGGACCCACAAGTCCACTTGTTTTTAAAAAAAGATTTTTTAAACAAATATTAATTCCATAAAATGTGTATGTATTAAATGTGTTGATTTTTGTATATGAATTATCAGTATGTAATGTACCACCACTATTATTATTTTTCACAATCTGCAGTACTAAACCCCTGATGAAGTCTTTTTCAAGACGAAACGCGTCGGGTTACTTGCATTTCCGAAAAGGACATCTTTTCCAGATGTGACTCTGAAAAAAATCAATCAATAAAAAGCACACTGGTTTTATAAAGATTTGTACTGTTTTGTATTTTGACTAACTATTGTTAGAATCTATATTCGGTGGTTGAAAGCGCTCTCTATATATATATATATATATATATATATATATATATATATATATATATACAGAGCTATTTTTCAGTAGGCTCCAGCAGGAACTGAGGCCCTTATTCTAGTTCACTCTTTCTGACAAAATATTTCTTAGATGGACAAAACCATGTGCACTGCAGGTGAGGCAGGTGTTACTTGTGCAGAGAGAATTAGATTTGGGTGGGGTTTTACACCTGCCTCACCTGCAGTGCACATGGTTTCGTCCATCTAAGAAATATTTTGTCAGAAAGAGTGAACTAGAATAAGGGCCTCAGCTCCTGCTGGAGCCTACTGAAAAATAGCCCTATATATATATATATATATATATATATATATAGAGAGTGTATCAGCCCGGCACTCCACAAGAGACTTGAAGACAGCTGCCGCGGGTGCCTTCCAGGCACAATTGATAGAGGGTGGTATGATACAAATAGAGGCACTCCAGCGGTCTTGGTGAATACAATCCACGTTTACTGTGATACAAACGTTTCGGGGATATAAATTCCCCTTCTTCAGTGTACAATAACAGTACACTGAAGAAGGGGAATTTATATCCCCGAAACGTTTGTATCACAGTAAACGTGGATTGTATTCACCAAGACCGCTGGAGTGCCTCTATTTGTATCATACCACCCTCTATATATATATATATATATATATATAGCACTTTCCATTCTGAACTGATCAACCCACGTGTTGTCGATCTATTTGTGATTGTCTGTATCAATCCACCAGAGTTGTACATTTTTTTGTGATTACCTGTAATTGCTACACCCACTATAGGGTGACTTTTATGTCAAATTTTAATTGTGGTTGTATTAAATAGCATTTATTTATCTAAATTGATGTGTTACTCTAGCACCCTCTGATACCACATTCTTTTTAATTTCTATTTCTTGGATCCTGCCTAACAGAGGATCCTTCAGAGGTGCTGCTCTTAAGTATTTGAGCGCAGAAAGGGGACCCCACATCTGGTCATATATATGTTTAAATGGAAACACAAGAGGAGCACTCCATAGTGTAAAACTAATATGATTAATAGAAATATAAAATATCTCCGGTACAGACAGTCAGTACTCGTACCGTTTTAAAAACAGCAGTGGGCTGGTTACCACATGATGTAATAATAACAAGCCAGGCAAGCCTCCTACCACCATCCGGGGCACTGCAGAACAAACCGGGACCTCACCGCACACTCCATGAGGGACACGGTGCACCAAAGGGTCTGACAGGAACAGATGCAGCAGGGGGATCCCAGCAGGAAGGGAGCTCGCCATCACCAAGCCCCGCTCTAACATGTTTCTTAATACACTTCATCAGAGGGTGCCCTCTGACGAAGTGTATTACAAAACGTTAATGCATGCACACTGGACACAGACGAGCACACTACTGCTGGTGGAAACCAGGGATTATTTGCTGCTTTGGAAAACTGGATCTAATACCAAAGGATTGCACAATTGTTTACTTATTGGAGAATAAAGTTGGAATTGCAGTTCTGATTCGAAGTTGGATTTACATATATGGGACTTTATCGATTGTACTAATACCCAATCAATTTCAGAGTCCTAAATAAATTGATATGTATACAGCTATTCCTTGAAAGAAGAGTGAATAAAGAACACACTAAAAAACTATATATAAAAGTAAGATCACATCAAATGAAAAATTCCCTCATTCTGTACCACAAATAATATCAACATAGAGAATCACTTACCTCTTGAATTAAGGAGAAATTCCCATACAGATCAATAAAGATGTATGTAAAGTACCCCTGATGAAGTCTCTTAGTGAGACGAAACGCGTTGGGATATTATTCACATCCATTATCTAAAGAAAATCCTCTGACAAGGAACTGTTTTGAAAACTTTTTGTTTTAAAAAGTGTAATTTTAATAAATGTTTTATATATTTGTGAAATTGTGTCTATGGATGTTTTAAGTTAAGGAAAGACAAAAAAATACTGGGCGCTATATAACACTATTGTGGTGATATTGGATGATAGTAGCCTCACTAGTAGGAGGCTAAGTGTTATAAGCGACCAACTGTAGAATTGTGTAATTAGCTCAAATCTGGGAATTTTGTGTTTTATATCTATAGATATATTTATGTTTTTATTCTGTATATTGGAGTGGATTTTATCATCAAAACTTCAGTTTGACCTATACTGTGTGGTCTCAAAGAAACCTTTTATAGGAGCATCAAGCCACATTTTTCAGTGAGTTGGGGTTCGCATCAGTCACTGGGATGTTTTCTGTGTTGTATGGCATTCACTGGGATGTTGTGTGTACTGTATGTTGGTCTCTAGTAAAGTATGTTGCATGGCAGTCAGTGAGACACTATCTGTATTTTAAGGTGGTAACAACTATGCTGTATGTACTATATGGCAGTCACTGAAATGTTATTGGTCCTATGTCACTGGGATTGCTGTCTGTATTTTATGTCAAAATGTGGATACTGTATGGTAGTTAATGGGATACCTGTTGGTAAAATGGATTTTTGTCCATTGATAAATTAGCCTCTTTGTTCTAAAGCTATAACTGCGTGCTCATAGGCCAATACTTTGTATTTGCCCATGGGGTAAAATATGCCAGTCAGCCCAAGGTAGAAGGTGCCCCAAAGCCGAATTTACATAGAAACATAGAATTTGACAGCAGATAACAACCACTTGGCCAATCGAGTATGTCATAAACATATGTAAGTGCACACATTTACACACTAGGATTAATTTTTACCAATTGACATACAGTATACCAGTATATTTTTAAATTGTGGAAGGAAACCGGAATACCTAGTCATCTATTTTATTATTCTAATTCAATCATAGTAATTTTATATTACTTGAGGATGAGCAGTTACATGACTGAAAAAGTGCTTTCTGTCATGAGAATAAAATTATAATATTGTAAATGGTTTATGCTTTGATTTACATCTAATCTGCATAAAAATTGGAAATTCAGAGATAATTGTCAGAATGAGAAGAATATAAACTAATAAATTAAATTAATCAACTAAGCTTTCAGACTGGGATTTCCAAAACACATTTACCATGATATGAAGTAAAGAACCCCAATTGAGTTAAGCAATAGAAGGATGCGGTACGATAATTACTTTTTCAATCAAATTGTAGCCAAATGACCTTGTATTTTTTTATTTATGTTTTCATAACAAGGCTATATATTGCAATTCTAAATATAATCCAATTTAAAAAGAAATACTGTATACAGTACCTGCTTCATTAGTTCTTGCCATTAATATCATGATGAACCTTTATAATTGGTTAAGACAGAGGAACCCTCCAACAGTATAAATTGCTGACAGAATTATGATATAATGTTGTAATGCAAATACATTCACAAATTTGTACTTATTGACCTTATTGCAGAAAAATAGGCAATAAAGTATATGCAAACTAAATGTTAATATTCAGGTGTTGAATTGTATGTTATTTTTAACCATGTCTACAGAATTTACTTTTTTCACATTTTTTTTTATTTTTTTATTTTCATACTGATTTACTGGCTAAAACGGGCTAAATTTGTAGAAACTTAGAATTGGCTAAAAAATTTCACTTATCTTTTAAAAGTCAAAGTAGAATTAAATGTAAATAGAATGCAGTCTAGAAACCAAGTTACATATAGATCCCTTACAGAATTTCTATTCTCCGTGAAATGTAAAATGACGAGCCCAGGCTGGGATTCAAACCCTCAAAACCTCTTATAGAACTGTTGCTTTTCTGCCAACCTCCTAGATTTTCCTGTACTGAGCTTCCTGTAGGCAGATCTCCGATGAGTATAATTAAATAGTTCATGGACTTTACTGAAGCGCTCCAACAACCTAATGATGACACCTTGGAAAGCTGCAAGATATAACTTTCTGACAAGAAAGCACAATCCAGTAGTATAACATATCATCCAGCCTTTCTAAGAATTTAGTATCCACCTTTCTACAGCTAAGGTGTTATTTTTACTGCACCTCTTATGCCATCATTTCATTTTATGCTTATCTTCCAAAAGTGGGTCACACGCAACTGCCGCACCTTACGGCAGTAGTTCCCAATCTTTTGGGAATCATGGCACACTAGAGTATCAGTATTTATCTTCATGGCACCTATAGTTCAAAGATTTCTTATTGATACATTCTGCTAACCTTTTTAAATGAAGTAAATTGTTCTTATACAGTATGTCATCATTAGGGTCAGTTATATGATGATGGACAGGGTTGTGATTCTGTTTATCCACATATTTTATGATTGACGGCCGACAGCTCTGGTTTTGGATATAACATGGACCGCAAATACCTATTTACGTTTGAGAACAACTTACTTAATGTATTAGCTTTGTTTATGTTTCCGTCCATAAATGAATTTGGCAAAGTTTAAGTAATCATCAACACTTTATTTAAGAAAATAATCATGAGAAAATTAACATTTTAAACCACTTAGTATAAACTACAGTAAGTGTTGGCAATTCATTCTAAAGGTATTGCAGAGATATTTCAGATATTTCCTACTTACCTTTCAGTCTTGTTCTGACCTGCTGTCTTTTTACACTAGAATGGTGACCTAAATTCATAAAGCTCTGAAATAAAAAGTCTAAGCTTCGCTGTGGGAACCATCACCATCTTATGTTGGTTGTTCATGCTCCCTGCTCCTTTCCTGTGAGAAGGAGTTCCGGTTGCAATGTGTGATCCGTTTGGATCCCTCCACCACTGCTCGGTTCCATTTACTATATATATGCAGTATTGTCCGACAGTTACAGTCCTCATGCACTATTGTCACAGTCACGCCAAAAAGTCCCTCTTGGCATACCAGGTTCCGTGCAACTTGATTTGAGAGTCTTTTTTCTCACTCTAGTAGATCTGTATGCCTCTGTGTACAAATTGATATGATGCTGTGTTTGTGTTCAGTTGTGTGACTTTGTACATACAGTATGTAAACGAGTTCCTATGGGGTTAAAGTAGCAGCCAGGCATCTCTGGTACATATTGAGTGGTGTTTTGCTGCATATGAAGTGTGAATAAGATTTTAAATGAAAGCAATCACTACACTACACATCTCGTGCCTTTTGGCATATTGCAGCTAGCATTTCTATATTTTCATTCGCTATAGCATAGGATATATCTTCTAACTCCTTTTATATTTACTTGGTTCTTCATCCTCCTATTTAGCTATGTTTGAGACAAAACAGTTTAATTCAGGTATACTTTGGAAGGAAGGCAGAGAGATCTGGGGCTTATTATTATTATTATTATTATTATTATTATTATGTATTTTACAACTATCTTCTAGTATATTTGTAGCTGCTGTTAAAAAATAAAAACTGAGATAAAAAAGGCAACTTGACCAGTATGCATACAGTATAGTGAAGCAAATAAGTATTTCAACAGTGGTATGGTATGTGGCTATTACAACAATAAGTAAGCGCATAGTATTAATAATTAAAAATATGCCAGTGTTTGTTTATAATATGGGGGGATAGAGGTTTGATTGGTTAGAACAAGAATGTCCAAACTATGGCCCTCCAGCTGTTGTGAAACTACAAGTACCATCATGCTTTGCCACAGTTTTGCTAGTAGGAAATGCTAAAACTGAGGCAAGGCATGCTGGGATGTGTAGTTTCACAACAGCTAGAGGGCCAAAGTTTGGACATGCGTGGGCTATAAGGTGACTATAACAAAGGTGGTGTAGTGCAGGTTGAATGAACATCTAGGCAAGTTCTAGTATATTAGACAATGGCCATTTGCTGCTAGCATGCTTACTATTTGTGTATATACAGTTTTAAATTAACTATATACATTATTTGCTGTTGAGAAAAAAAGGGGTATTGATGTAAACAATCAGCTGGGGTTAGGGACTGAAAGCAGTACATGGAGGTGACATATGAATGTTAAGAAAATAACAAAATCAGATTATTTAAAACATTAAAGTGATATATATTGTGAAAAGATTGTTTATTTATCTAGGCGCAGAATGGAAAGTATGTGTGTTGTGCAATCAGCAGCAAGCTGGCACAGGGTAGTCACTCCCCAATATTAGCTTGGAAACAAACAAAAAAAACCAATGTACTGTATGTGCCAGTGCTGGCTGAAAAATTTACAAGACGGTTGTTTAAAAACTGATGGTTTTAATATCAATACATATTAAACATACACATGATAAAGAAAAAAAAATATATAAAATATTGCTGTGTGCAAATAATTTTCAATAGCAAAGGTGCCTGATTGCAATATGCAGATAATTAAACACTATGTCCAACTGGAAATGAATGAATGATATGTTACTGTACCACTACCAATCCACAAATGAATGAATGTTGCTGAGGTTTTTGGTGGCTGAAGATGATACTTGGAGGGAATATGATGTGAAATCTTGCGTTATCCTCACATGTCCCTTGTATCCTCATAAGAAGCTTTCAAATTCCCAGGCTTGGCTGGAGTCCAATTCAGACTATTTGCAATAAACTGGAGAATTAGGAACCTATGCAGTTGTCCCAAATGCAATTTCCAGTGAGAGTAGAGGTGTTAGTTTCTTTCCTCAGTAGCAACTATGTGGAAGGTAATGCCAGTTGGGGGCAAATCAGTGGCTCAACGCGTTTTCCCGGATATACTCCGGCTTCCTCAGGAGCAAGGGAATAATAATAACATATCATTTATTAATGTCCAGTGGGACATAGTGTTTAATTATCTGTATATTGCAATCAGGCACCTTTGCTATTGGAAATTATTTGCACACAGCAATATTTTATATATTTTTTTATTCTTTATCCTGTGTATGTTTAATATGTATAGATATTAAAACCATCAGTTTTTAAACAACCGTCTTGTAAATTTTTCAGCCAGTGCTGGCACATACATTGTATTTATCTGGGTGCAGTGCAGTGGCGTAACTACTTTAAGACAGCCGCTTGGGGGGAGCAAGCAGGAGCAGGGTCTGTGTGGGCGCCGGCACCCGCTCGACGCACTGATATGCTGCTGCCTGCCGCTGCCCACTTGCTGAGCACCGGAGGCTAGTCAGCCGCAGCGCAGGTGGGGCCATGGCAGAGATGTCAAATTCCCCCACTGATTCAATTGACTGCACACAGAGCCGGTTATTGGCTACTGTGTACAGGATGGGCGGGTGGATGGGCGTGGCAGGGTAGCCAGGAATGCGTCGGAGCCAAGGGAAGCAGCAGTGGATGCTGGTCTCTCTTCCTTTCTGCTGCTTCAGCTTTTCCGTTATGCGTGTGACGTCATCACATCACACGCTGGGGAAACATGCTGGAGAGGAGCCTGGAGGGGGGGCGCCACAAACTTTTTGGCAGGGGGGAGCAACATTTATAGTTACGCCACTGGTGCAGTGTTTATGTGGGCAAATCAGGGTCAGCACACAACATTTTAGGTTGAACAAATAAATGAAATGGAACTTTTCTGTCATTATACAGCAATGAAAAACATACACAGTAGTAGCCCTCACCCAGTCTAGCCCTCACTCAAGGCACTAGCTCACTTCTTGACCCCTATCAAACCTAGCAACTAGTCTGTAACACAAAGTCTCCGAACTGCCTGCACCAGATCTGCAAGAAGCAGGCACATGCTCACATAGCTTTATGGTTCACCCTGCCTTCAGCCATTCTGGACACTGATTTCCAGACCTACAGTAGACCACACTGGCATCCTGGCTCACTGGCCTTCGGCTACACTGGTGTCTCATTGACTGCTACAATCCCACCAGGACGACAGTATGTTATTCTATAGGTTGCTGCCCTATTGTTAGTGGAAGAAGGGCTAATATGTATAAATCACATGAAACCATGTATAACACAATATGTCTTTATTTAAATAACATCCTACAACAGCTTATCTATAAATCATGATATATATAAAAAAAATATATTTATTTAGAGGTGGATCAAGAAAATGAAAAAATATATACCAAAAATATTTAATTAAATGTCAATAAAAATCCAATACATCGATTCATATCACTGTAATATACTAGACTGGGTTTCACATTTTTTCAATGTGAATTTCAAACGTGTAGAACTGCACTACTAGGCAAAATCAATTTCTGAAAAAAAACTTGGTTAGTCACAACAGTTACCTCTCCTGGTTGTATCACCATTACAGTGCTGTTTCCGTATTTACAATCAATATGCTGTCGGTTATCAAGCAAATTGGAGGGGGATAGGAGTTTACTTCATCCTCTCGTTGCCGAATGATCCTTTATGCAATATAGGTGTTTTACCGCTTGTAGTATGTATATACAGTAGGGCGATGTGTCTTCCTCCCGTTTGTTAGTTCCCATGGTTTAGTGGTAATGTACACTGCAGGCTATACACAGGCCAGTGACTCACAGTGCAGGTTGTAGATATAGCTGTTGGACTTCGCTGCCTCATCAGCTTTGGGGACATAAATATCAGGGTCCTTTAGACAAAAGTAAGATATTTTGCCCAATATAAGGCTTTATCAAATCCCACCAGGACTTTCTCCAAAGCCAGTTAAATATGTTCCAAAATCTAACTGAACATATTGTAGCTTTTGGTCACTTGTGGAAAAAAAAGTGATCTTAGACTTTTTGATCCCGCTAAAGGACAGCTTCTAAGCAGTTTCCAGGGTGGAGCGGCATCAGAAGGCCAATCTGGGAGAATTCTGGTATTGACAGTTTTTCCAGTTCCGAATCCTGGGATTGAAAAAGTGACCTGGGATTGGCCTCCCTAGGCTACAGTCATAAAGTTCTAAACAAGGTAGATATTTGTTGCCATTTCCATACAATTCTTCTCTGGTGAGTTCATAAATCAGTGTGTTGTTATCTGAATATGTCAAAACACATTCTGTTAATTACCAGAAACTCTCTCTCTCTCTCTGCGATCCCTCTCTCTGTGCGATCCCTCTCTCTCTCTGCGATCCCTCTCTATCTCTCTCTGCGATCCCTCTATCTCTTTCTGCGATCCCTCGCTCTATCTCTCTCTGCTATCCCTCTCCCTATCTCTCTCTGCAATCCCCCTCTCTATCTCACTCTGCGATCCCCCTCTCTATCTCTCTCTGT
This sequence comes from Crinia signifera, assembly GCF_055691185.1. NCBI lineage: Eukaryota > Metazoa > Chordata > Amphibia > Anura > Myobatrachidae > Crinia > Crinia signifera. The sequence continues at coordinate 124,588,126 of NC_139221.1, forward strand.
GATCCCCCTCTCTATCTCTCTCTGCGATCCCCATCTCTATCTCTCTCTGTGATCTCTCTCTCCCTATCTCTCTGTGATCTCCCTATCTCTCTGCGGTCCCTCTATTTCTCTCTCTCTCTCTGCGGTCCCTCTCTCTCCCTCTACGATCCCTCTCTCTCTCTGCGATCCCTCCCTCTCTCTCTCTCTCTCTCTCTCTGCGATCCCTCTCTCTCTCTTTGTGATCCCTCTCTCTCTATGCAATCCCTCTCTCTCTCTCTCTCTGCGATCCCTCTCTCTCTCTCTATGATCCCTCTCTCTCTCTCTCTGCGATCCCACTATCTCTCTCTCTGCGATCCCTCTCTCTCTGTGATCCCTCTCTCTCTCTCTGCGATCCCTCTCTCTCTCTCTCTGCGATCCCTCTCTCTCTCTGTGATCCCTCTGTCTCTCTCTGTGATACCTCTGTCTCTCTTTGCGATCCCTCTTTCTCTCTCTGCGATCCCTCTTTCTCTCGCTGTGATCGCTCACACCTCTCTCTGCGATCCCTCACTCTCTCTCTCTGTGATCCCTCACTCTCTCTCTCTGCGATCCCTCTCTCTCTCTCTGTGATCCCTCTGTCTCTCTCTGTGATACCTCTGTCTCTCTCTCTGCGATCCCTCACACTCTCTCTCTGCGATCCCTCACTCTCTCTCTCTGCGATCCCTCACACTCTCTCTCTGCGATCCCTCTCTCTCTCTCTCTCTCTGCGATCCCTCTCTCTCTCTGTGATCCCTCTGTCTCTCTCTGTGATACCTCTGTCTCTCTTTGCGATCCCTCTTTCTCTCTCTGCGATCCCTCTTTCTCTCGCTGTGATCGCTCACTCTCTCTCCGCGATCCCTCTCTCTCTCTCTCTGTGATCCCTCTCTCTCTCTCTCTCTCTGCGATCCCTCACACTCTCTCTCTGTGATCCCTCACTCTCTCTCTGCGATCCCTCACTCTCTCTCTGCGATCCCTCACTCTCTCTCTCTGCGATCCCTCACACTCTCTGGTTTTCCATCCCAATCCGCCCCTGGCCTGAAATATAAGTATAAGAATGCTACATGGCAATAGAGGAGTTTACAACTGAAAAGGAATTGCAAAGCTTGTTATTTATATTCCCCTTTGATGGTCAGAAATTATTCATTTAGAACAGAAACTGAAGCTGCTGGTGGATATGAAGTCAGTAGCAGGGAGGAGATTAGCATTGTTTTGTAGGAGTAGACATTTGGCCAAAAGGCTGTTGAACAGAAATAGACTATAATGTAGACACTGATGTTCGCAAGCAGGAAATAGAGAGCTTTTATGCTTTGATTGAATACAGACTCTTTATGGAGTGAGTCAGAAACTTCAGCTGCTTGCAGCACAACCTCATAGGAACTGGGTCCAAACCTTTGAATCAGAACTTAAGTAAAAGTTTGTACATCTCTAAGCAAGGATTTATCATGTTCCCAAATAGGGGTCATCTAGTGCAAGGCATGACTTCTAGATCATTCATTTTAAAGGCAGCACAGTCAGAGAGAAAATGATGGTGGGGTAGCACAAAATAGATGAAAATACATAACTTGTGTTATGTCATCTCTCATATACAAGTAATGAGTCTACTGGTGAGATCCTGCAGGGGAACTAATCACATACTATCTATTATCTTCTAGAAGGTGCTGAATAAATAAATGTAGATTCTGATTGGTTGCCCATAGCAACATCCCATGTGAAATTGAACTCCATTTCACATCTTAGTCAATTTTCCCATTAGTATTTCTTGTTGATAAAAAGAATGCTCATGCTGAAATCTATAATTGAGAACCTGGAGGTGGCACTCCTCTTCTCCGCCTCCGAATTGGGGATAGGATATTCAGGATTCTCCCCTTAACTTATATCCATATCCTTGGTGAAATGGAAGAATTAGAAAAATTCTGTACATATTTAAATTTAAATAACTACAACATAGAATTAACATTTAACATCAACAAAACATCTGTGGACTTTTTGGACATTACGATATTTCTAGATAATGGCTTGAAAACAAAAACCTTTCAAAAGACTACTGATAGTCAGTCCTACATTTTAAGAGATAGTTGCCACCATGATCAATGGTTGCGAGCTATACCGGGCGGCCAGATGAGGAGACTGAGACGGAACTGCTCTGACGAAAATACATTTGAAGAACATGCCACCAATATGGCAGCTCGCCATGGCAAAGGTATTAGCGATCCACTTTTCTCCTGTGCTCCGGTGCATGGAAGCATGCTATACAATATTCATGCAATACATATCGCTACCTCTGGGTGGCTAATGCTACACCTATCTAGCAGCGGATTGATATACCAATGGAACCCTGCAATGCGTCAAGAGTGGGGAGCGCTTACAGTACGTATCAGTCGCTCATGCGCCTCATCCCTGTGAACATCACTGTGGCTCCAACTGTACAGTACAATACAAGCAAATGGGCCGTGTAATGTCCCGGTCCGCTATACAAATAATAACTGCCGCCTGCAGTTCACGTAGCCAATGCTGAATATTGTGAACACAAAACTCATTCTCATTCTTGGCAATTGGCACTACAGCTCTGTCTTTACATAGACTCATGAGGAGTGGCTGCTATCACCAGGTGGCGTAGGCTAGTGGATAACTGTGCCGCTCTAAATGCTGGAAAACAGTGTTTGATTGCAGTCAGGTTTTTTTTGTATTATTTTTTTTTGACTGAAACATTTCTGAAAGTTATATTTAATAAAACTAGGCATGCACACACAAAAAAAACTGTTTTCATAAAAGCTTTTTAGTGCGACTCCATGCACAAGAACCGTAGAGCATGCATAGAACATGCTGTGTAATGTTTAGTACTATGCATTAAGCATACAGTGTTTTTATAGCACTTTTCATCAGCCAGATCGACTGATTCAGCCTCTTCCATTGCATTCTTTGTGAAAAGTCTCCCAGGAAAGGGGGAAGGGAGGCGGGGGATGGGGTGTGGCTGAATTCAGTACCTTCAACATTGATCCATAATGGGAGTCAGTGGCGTAGCTTGGTTTGGGGCGCCCCCCCTGCGTTAATGGTTTGGGGTGCCTCCCGGGGGGGAGGCACTCCCGCCGGTGCCCCCCCCCCCATCGCCGCAGGCTTACCTGTCTGCGCGTCCCGGCTCCCCTCCTGGCTTCAATTAATAATTATATGCAGACGGACCACGATAAAATGGCCACCCCCATACCGCAGACAGTTTCAGAGAACTGTCTGCTTTATGGGGCGGCCATTTTATCGTGGTCCATCTCCATAGAATTGATTGAAGCCAGGAGGGGAGCCGGGACGCGCAGACAGGTAAGCCTGCGGGGGATGGGGGGCGGGGGCATTACTATAGCAGCGCAGCCCCCTGGCGCCCCCACATGCACAGCGCCCCCCGTGACCGCAGGGGCTGCGGTGCTATAGTTACGCCCCTGATGGGAGTGTCTAAGAGGCTGTAGCAACTCATGTTTCTGGAATGGCGCTATGGCTGCCCTCTGAATGGGAGCACTCTCTACATACACATCACCAAGTGGTGTAGGCTAGTGCATAACTGCGCCGCTCTACACACTTGAAACCCGTGTTCGATTACTGTCATTTATTTTGCATTATTGTAGCATTGGTGTAAAAGCATGCTAATATAGCATTGCTATAGCTTAACCCTATTAATAAATTAAAAGGAAAAGAGCTGGGTTCGTATGGAAGGGGAGACATTTATCTACCAGAGGATATGAAAAGTTTCTGAGACCCTCAAAAGGCTAACTGCAAGTGTCAGAACCCATGGTGGGTCTGAATTAACGTGTCCATTCTAGTCTATGGGGAAAAATGGTGTGCACTTTGCACCCAGATCTCTCTGGCTCTATGTGTCCTAGAGACTTGAGCTTGGAACCATATGAAAGAGGAGACTATTGGCTTTCAGACTAATAATGTATGTGAATACAAAAACAAAAGAGATGCCTCTATATTTTCTTGATTGTATTGTATTTGGTCCAGGTTTTGGGAACCTCTGCGCACGTTCCTAATTTTTGCATTAATTTGTACATATTTGGACCATATTCTTTACCATGTCTATTTGTCTAACTATTTCTGGTACTCTTTACTTAGTTGGGCGCCCATCGTGGGCATCGCGGGCATCGCGGCCAGTACATTAACGGCCGCGACGTGATGCCCGCGATCCCCACGATTTCCCATAGGGTTCAATGTTAAATTTAGTGCTGCCCGCGATTTTACATTCAATGCTTCAATGGCCGCGATTTGGCCATATGAATCAATGTTAAATGGGCCACAGAGCCCAAATAGGCACAATTAACACTTAAATGTCCCCCCAAATTTGTAACGCCACCCCACGATCCACGCCAACCCGAAGCGTGGCGAGCGCAGCAAGCCCGCGAGGGGCGGCGGTACGCGTCCTCCGACCTTTTCATACCCCCACTATCCACGTCGGCGTGGAGTTGAGAATAGAATAGTGTGGCGAGCGCAGCGAGCCACCGAGCCCGAAGCGTGGCGAGCGCAGCGAGCCCCGCGAGGGGACGCGGATACCTGTGAAGCCCGCGTAGGGCCACGTTTACCTGTGAAGGTATCCGCGTCCGCTCGCCACGCTTCGGGCTCGGTGGCTCGCTGCGCTCGCCACACTATTCTATTCTCAACTCCACGCCGACGTGGATAGTGGGGGTATGAAAAGGTCGGAGGACGCATATGGCCCCCCCTTGCGGGCTCGCTGCGCTCGCCACGCTTCGGGTTGGCGTGGATCGTGGGGTGGCGTTACAAATTTGGGGGGACATTTAAGTGTTAATTGTGCCTATTTGGGCTCTGTGGCCCATTTAACATTGATTCCTATGGCCAAATCGCGGCCATTGAAGCATTGAATGTAAAATCGCGGGCAGCACTAAATTTAACATTGAACCCTATGGGAAATCGTGGGGATCGCGGGCATCGCGTCGCGGCCATTAATGTACTGGCCGCGATGCCCGCGATCCCCACGATTTCTTTACCCGCGACGCCCGCGATGTAGATCGTGGGCGCCGTGATAGGTAAAGAGTACCTATACCTTTATGTATCCATGGCATCTCATTAATAAAATTTATTCAATAAAAAAAAAAAAAATGTATGTGACATCAGGAAGGGAAGCGCCAAGCAACCGTACATAGGGACCGCTCCAATTGTTTGCCTAGCTTGCAGGGGTTTCTGGATTCCTCTGCAGCCAGGGAGCCAACGCTGGAATGTGGGGAGGTGACAGTGAGGGATCCTGCTCTCTAGTACAGTATGTCACCCCCTGCCAGATGCTCAGCTCCCTGTTTCACTGTAATTGCGCCTAAACCTGGACAGCAGTGCAGGTAGGGGACTGGAGCTGCGGGTTGATCATTGGACTTGGAGGTAATTTACAGTGTTCACAATGGCTTTGTTCACTTTGAATAGAGCGGATTCCCAGGGGAAGGAGGAGGGGGATGTGAAAGGTGGGAGTGGCCAGCTGGTATTAACCAGCGTCTCATTAGGCTAAAAGACGGCAATGGGGAAGTTGTGCGAGTGTCTAAGTCCCATAGTTAATACGGCCAATGAGCTGCTGGTTGGAATGATAATCCGTCCTTCTGTCATTATATAGTGCAGCATGTGTTACATTGTCAGCAGCACTGCTGTCAAGGCACACTGCTATAGATATACTATACTGTAGCTTACTCCTATGGATAAATTACTACTGAGTACTGCAAATAGGAAATACTGTATAGAGAGGCTAAACACAGTGCTTTTACATCCAGGAACTTAGGAAGGAGCTTTTATATCTCCCCATTATACTTATAGGGATTTCACTTATAGCTGTAACTGTTACAGCAGAGTACAAGAAAAGCTGTTTGTGCAACTTAGTACACAAAGTGCTATTGAGTACACAAGTGCTACTCAGAGCTCAAATAGGAAAAACTGATAAACGCAGTTCCATCTGTATAGTGTAGTATATGTTAAAGCATGGTAATATAGCATTGCTATAGCTTAACCCTATGTAATAAGCAATGCTGCAGGCTATTAAGTGAAAACCATTATGTCACTACCTGCAAGCCACACACAGCCCTCAAACACATTGGAAGCATATCTTTCTACACTTCTCAACATGTAAAGGTTGGTTTAATTTTAGGTAATATTCATTCCAATACCTGGTTATATATGTCAAGGTAGTTATTTTATAACCATCTACACCCATTCCAGGGGCAAACGCAGGATTTTCAGAAGGGGGTGTCCAGAGGGGCGGAGCAAAGCACGGAGATGGACACTTAGGTGACCCAGTATATGCCGGGTCAGTTAAAGTATTATAGATAAACCAAATGTATATAAATAATAATAATAATAATATATATATATATATATATATATATATATGTCCAGTAGACCGGCACAAACCACGGCTCCTAGGCTTTGTAATCTTGGCTGGGTGCCTGCACTAATGATAGAATACTTGCAGGGTGTACCAAGTACACCATTAGACATACATTGTCGTGCCAAACTAAATATGTTGTCTATCAATTAATATGCCCGTGTGGCCTATCATACATAGGCAAAACGGAACGCACCTTCAAGGAGCACATTACCACCCACCGCTCCACTATCCGGGCGGCTCTTGCAGGTGGTAAGTGTGAATTGCCCGTACCTAAGCATTTTGTGGCCCGTCAACATACCCTACCTTCTTTGAGGTACCGTATGATTGACCATATACCCCTCAGTTTGAGGGGAGGTAATCGTAGCCTTCAACTGCTTAAGTGCGAGACACGGTGGATACACCGGCTGGATACACTTGCCCCGCGTGGCTTAAACGAATTGGCTGGTATCAGTTGTCTTTCCCGCAAGTGATATACTGTTCCATCTGAATGTCGTTTTTCCTCCTTGTCCTCATTGGTATGTCATTGTTTTAGACATCTAATTTATTTGGACCATATTGCTACTTTTTCATAAATGTCTGATCATATTAGACTGTTATTATATGTGTATGGCTAATAGCCCCCTGTGGCCTTTTGTAGCTCCCTTAAACTCCCCTAACCTTTTGTAAATAAGCTATAGTAATAGCTCTTAAATTACCTTGTTCTAATTCTATTTTTGTACGATACAAATGATGATGTTACCTTGTGTAGTGCTTTGCCGTTTGGTTCTCCTTCATTGTGTAACGTATCTCTAGTTTGTATACTTGTTACAGTATCTACTCATTTAGTGCTATTTAATCGCCATGTCTATTTTGATTTCTCGCACTCCTGTCTAAAAGTATTGTTCACTTTGTACATATACGTATTTGCACATTGTTATTTTCTGTATCCATGGTGATGGTAGCACTTTTATGACGTCATTGACGCTGCGCTGCTGTGCAGGCTGGCGTCTGACGTAGTTGAGCACACAGGGTATAAAGATAAGTGGATTGTTTGTTCTCATTAGCCTGAAGAAAACGTCCAAATAAAGGACATTGAAACGTCGCCTTTGCAACTTCCGTGTACCTGAATTTTCTTTCTGCTAGGAATGCCGCTCCACACCCTGCAAGTATATATATATATATATATATATATATATATATATATATATATATATAGATGTCGTGTGGGCTCCGGCACTCCCGCTGCCCGCCCCCCGTGGGGGTATCGTGCTCCCGTGCCCTCCTGAGGACCGCGGTCCTAACATACATCCAAGAACAAATAAGGTGGCACTTGGAGACTTTTTAGTAGGTGAAGGCAGTGTATTCAGTTACAGCGTGCATCTACGTTTCGGGGAACACACTCCCCGTCATCAGGATAAATACATAACATGAAAGTGCAACTTATATAGTGTGTCTTACCACACGTGCAGATCATCAGGTCCATAGCGTCGCCGCCCGCAGCCCCGTCGCGTCTGCGACCGGCGTTGGCCTTCCACTTCCGGTTCAGCTGACGTCGGCGCGCCCGGCGGCGTTGCCTAGGCAACCCTGTAATAACAATAACAACGGGGGTGAAAACAGTGCTAAAAAATGACACAACAGACGATCCCCTGCAAAAAAGAATCAGAGGAAATAAAGTGCATAGTGCATAATAACAGATCATTGCTATAGCATGATTAGCTAGACAAAGTGCTATGTTAGACGTACAAGACATAAAGACATTACGTATGAAAACCAAGTAGAATAAAAACCAGGGCTGGATCCCCAGCAACAGTCGGATATTTATCTATGTAGGTCCCCCCTCTAACTATGGGGGAAAAACAACATATTTAATGGGACCAGACCCCCGCTATGTTCTCTGACACAACATGATTAATGGAACGTGGGTAAAATTACATGCTGTGCATCAGGTAGGTTTACAGAAAATTGATGAGGCCTAGAGACTCATTTAACCCTCTGGGTCGTAGAGTGTCTAGGCAAAATATCCACCTGGATTCGGCTTGCAGCAGTTTTTTAGCCCTATCCCCCCCTCAAATTGACTTGGGGATGTGATCAATTATTTTGTGCTTCAGGGTGGCCATAGAATGTTTGGCTTCGGCAAAAATGCCTGGCCACGGGTTGGTCACCTGTACCTGCAATCAGAGCTGTATGAATCGCTAGGCGGTGTTGGGCCATCCTGATTTTAAAAGTGCATTACGTTTTGCCTACATAGTACAGTCCGCAGGGACAAATGATAACATAGATGATGAACTTAGAACTACATGTTAAGGGCCAGTTGATGGTATATTTTCTGCCCGAGTGGGGATGGCTGATATAATTTCCCACTGCCATGTAGTTACATGTAGTGCACCCCAAACATTTGAAGCATCCATTTTTACGGGATAAGAAATTCTTCTTGGGGGCTATTTTTTGTTCAGTGCTATTGACCTTTACCAGGTAATCCCTGATGCTTTTACCTCTCGTGTAACTCGGGAGGATCTTGGATTTACGTAATGAGCTTAAATCAGGGTCACTGGAGATCATTGGCCAGAGTTGTCTGGCTCTTTTAGCAGTGGCTGGGCTGTTAGGGTTGTAGGCATTGACCAACGGGAACATGGTTTTGGTGGGGCTTTTTGTGACCTGTACCGGGTGTAATAACTCTGCCCTGGGTTTAGACACTGCCCTCTGTCTGGCATCCCTCAGAATGTGATCTGGGTAGCCTCGTGCCCTAAATTTTTCTGTCATGATGGTTAATTGCCTGTCTCTCTCCCCCATGTCGCTGTTAGACCTACACACTCGCAAATATTGCGAATACGGTAGGCTTCTGGTGGTTGCCACTGGATGGAAACTGTTGTACCTCAGCAATGTGTTTCTATCCGTGGGTTTGGAAAAGAGGCAAGTGGATATTTGTCCTTCTGTGATGGTAATTTTTAGGTCTAAGAAACAAATATCCTTGGTGGAATGAGACAGGGTAAGCTTGATGGGGTGAGCGGACATATTCTGGATCTCCACTAGTTTTTCCAGATCTTGGATGGGGTTAGTCCAGACGATGAACAAATCGTCAATATAGCGATAATACATCGCTATACCCCTAGCTATGATGGGATCTTGAAAAAAGAGGTCCTTCTCGGTTTGCCACATATATACATTTGCTAGAGATGGAGCAACCGGGGACCCCATCGCACAGCCATTGAGTTGTTTAAAAAACTTTCCGTTGAACAAAAAATAGTTATGTTTAAGAGTAAACTCTAACAACTTAAGAAAAAAATCAATATCAGGGCCAGAATAAAGAATATTACCCAATAAAAGTTGTTTAACTGCCTCCAGGCCCGCAGAATGAGGTATACACGTATACAAACTGGCCACGTCAAGCGTGGCCAGGGTAGCATCCTGCTGGACCTGAGGCATGGTCATGAACACTTGTAACAACGTGGTAGAGTCCTTTAAATGGGTTCTGGTCTTCTGTATGCAGGGCTGCAAGAAAGAGTCCAAAAAGATCGCCACAGGTTCGCACAGAGACCCCCTGGCCGAAATAATCGGGCGTCCCGGGGGCCTCTGCGCGTCCTTATGGATCTTTGGGATGCAATAAAATACCGGTGTTACAGGGTGTTCTGTATAGAGCATACGGTGAGTCTCGGCAGTGATGATCTGCTCGTCTACCGCTTGTTGTAAAATACGGCTAAGTTCTTTTTGGAACTTGACCGTGGGGTCCGTCTGTAGTAAGCAGTAGGTGTTAGCATCACTTAACTGGCGGTTACACTCACTGATGTAGTCCTGGGTGTCCAGTACCACCACCGCTCCACCTTTGTCCGCATTCCGGATTGTAATGTCCTCTCTTTTAGACAAAGCTTTGAGTGCAGCAAATTCTGCTTGTGAAAGGTTGGGGCGGATTGGGGGGCTAGGGATTTTTCCTGCTCCCTCTAACATCCTAGAGAAGGTCTTAATGGATGGGTTTGTAGACACCGGATCAAACCGTGATTTTTTCTTCAATTTGTTCAGGGTGATGGATGTTGAAGATTGAGGTGGTTGAGGCATGGACTTGTCAAAATGTTCTTTAATCTTGAGGCCTCGGTTTAACTTATATATGTCCACCTTCCACTGGAAGTGGTCGGTTCCATGTGTTGGAATGAACGACAAGCCCTTGTTTAAGACACTCACTTCATCCCTGGACAATGGTGTAGTCGATAAATTGAAGGTTAGGTCCTCCTGCTCCTGGGGGGCCTGCCTCCCCTTTTGCCTTTTTGTTTGTCCACCTCGCCTTGTTTGCTTCTGCCGCGGCCGGAGGTGATGGCGCGCGTCGCAACCCCTAAAGGGGTCAGCTGTGTGCGAGGAATGGATACATTGTGGCGATTCTCCTCAGATTCACTCGCTGAGGTGCTGGTGTAGTACCCTCTGCGTGAACCTGTATGAGGGGCGCTTCTTTGATAGGGAGCTTTTTGTCCAGGACCTTTCGGATTGGTGTTGAGCCAATTGTAGACAGTGTGTTGCGCGTAATCCTGCTGTACTCGGATCAACTTGCTCTTTTTAAATTTCAATAATTCCGTTTTGTATAGATCAAGATCTTTCTGTAGTTTAATCTGTGCAGCAGATGCTGCAGTGAACACCTCATGAGTACCATGCTCATCCGTAAATTTCTGTATTTTCTCTTGTGTGCTGGCGTGCTCTTTGGTGGACTCCTTGATCACTAAGAGCATCAAGTCCATGGAGCACTTATTAAGGATCGAAATCCAATTTTTACAAAATTCCACACTGTGGCGGCCAATCGTGGGCATGTTATGTACTCTAAAGCCCCTGGGGATCTGCTTAGCTCTATAGTAGTCCGACAAGGTTCTACTATGATATAGAAAGTCGAGTTCCCTCTTACGGAGCTTGAAGATCTCTTTGAAGATATCCTCATCTGAGGCTGTGTAGTCTTGATCAAACGTGGGTTCTTTATGGAGGATATTGTCAGCTTCTACATCTGAGAAGCTCAGCGTCGCTGTATTATCACATTGTGCAGAGAATGATGTCAGCGTGGGATCCTCTGTAGCTGGGGTAGCCATGGTGATAAGAAACCCCCACCGTGTAGTCGTGGGTGATGGTGAGAAACAGCGTGAGTGACAGTGATGATCCTTGCTGATGGCGAGACAGATGTAATGGGGCTAAACAGTCCTTCTCATAGGAGTGTGGGTGCCTTGAGCAAAACTCCAGAAAAGATCTGGGTGATATGCAGACGTCGTGTGGGCTCCGGCACTCCCGCTGCCCGCCCCCCGTGGGGGTATCGTGCTCCCGTGCCCTCCTGAGGACCGCGGTCCTAACATACATCCAAGAACAAATAAGGCGGCACTTGGAGACTTTTTAGTAGGTGAAGGCAGTGTATTCAGTTACAGCGTGCATCTACGTTTCGGGGAACACACTCCCCGTCATCAGGATAAATACATAACATGAAAGTGCAACTTATATAGTGTGTCTTACCACACGTGCAGATCATCAGGTCCATAGCGTCGCCGCCCGCAGCCCCGTCGCGTCTGTGACCGGCGTTGGCCTTCCACTTCCGGTTCAGCTGACGTCGGCGCGCCCGGCGGCGTTGCCTAGGCAACCCTGTAATAACAATAACAACGGGGGTGAAAACAGTGCTAAAAAATGACACAACAGACGATCCCCTGCAAAAAAGAATCAGAGGAAATAAAGTGCATAGTGCATATAAACAGATCATTGCTATAGCATGATTAGCTAGACAAAGTGCTATGTTAGACGTACAAGACATAAAGACATTACGTATGAAAACCAAGTAGAATAAAAACCAGGGCTGGATCCCCAGCAACAGTCGGATATTTATCTATGTAGGTCCCCCCTCTAACTATGGGGGAAAAACAACATATTTAATGGGACCAGACCCCCGCTATGTTCTCTGACACAACATGATTAATGGAACGTGGGTAAAATTACATGCTGTGCATCAGGTAGGTTTACAGAAAATTGATGAGGCCTAGAGACTCATTTAACCCTCTGGGTCGTAGAGTGTCTAGGCGAAATATCCACCTGGATTCGGCTTGCAGCAGTTTTTTAGCCCTATCCCCCCCTCGAATTGACTTGGGGATGTGATCAATTATTTTGTGCTTCAGGGTGGCCATAGAATGTTTGGCTTCGGCAAAATGCCTGGCCACGGGTTGGTCACCTGTACCTGCAATCAGAGCTGTACGAATCGCTAGGCGGTATTGGGCCATCCTGATTTTAAAAGTGCATTCCGTTTTGCCTACATAGTACAGTCCGCAGGGACAAATGATAACATAGATGATGAACTTAGAACTACATGTTAAGGGCCAGTTGATGGTATATTTTCTGCCCGAGTGGGGATGGCTGATATAATTTCCCACTGCCATGTAGTTACATGTAGTGCACCCCAAACATTTGAAGCATCCATTTTTACGGGATAAGAAATTCTTCTTGGGGGCTATTTTTTGTTCAGTGCTATTGACCTTTACCAGGTAATCCCTGATGCTTTTACCTCTCGTGTAACTCGGGAGGATGAGCATGGTACTCATGAGGTGTTCACTGCAGCATCTGCTGCACAGATTAAACTACAGAAAGATCTTGATCTATACAAAACGGAATTATTGAAATTTAAAAAGAGCAAGTTGATCCGAGTACAGCAGGATTACGCGCAACACACTGTCTACAATTGGCTCAACACCAATCCGAAAGGTCCTGGACAAAAAGCTCCCTATCAAAGAAGCGCCCCTCATACAGGTTCACGCAGAGGGTACTACACCAGCACCTCAGCGAGTGAATCTGAGGAGAATCGCCGCAATGTATCCATTCCTCGCACACAGCTGACCCCTTTAGGGGTTGCGACGCGCGCCATCACCTCCGGCCGCGGCAGAAGCAAACAAGGCGAGGTGGACAAACAAAAAGGCAAAAGGGGAGGCAGGCCCCCCAGGAGCAGGAGGACCTAACCTTCAATTTATCGACTACACCATTGTCCAGGGATGAAGTGAGTGTCTTAAACAAGGGCTTGTCTTTCATTCCAACACATGGAACCGACCACTTCCAGTGGAAGGTGGACATATATAAGTTAAACCGAGGCCTCAAGATTAAAGAACATTTTGACAAGTCCATGCCTCAACCACCTCAATCTTCAACATCCATCACCCTGAACAAATTGAAGAAAAAATCACGGTTTGATCCGGTGTCTACAAACCCATCCATTAAGACCTTCTCTAGGATGTTAGAGGGAGCAGGAAAAATCCCTAGCCCCCCAATCCGCCCCAACCTTTCACAAGCAGAATTTGCTGCACTCAAAGCTTTGTCTAAAAGAGAGGACATTACAATCCGGAATGCGGACAAAGGTGGAGCGGTGGTGGTACTGGACACCCAGGACTACATCAGTGAGTGTAACCGCCAGTTAAGCGATGCTAACACCTACTGCTTACTACAGACGGACCCCACGGTCAAGTTCCAAAAAGAACTTAGCCGTATTTTACAACAAGCGGTAGACGAGCAGATCATCACTGCCGAGACTCACCGTATGCTCTATACAGAACACCCTGTAACACCGGTATTTTATTGCATCCCAAAGATCCATAAGGACGCGCAGAAGCCCCCGGGACGCCCGATTATTTCGGCCAGGGGGTCTCTGTGCGAACCTGTGGCGATCTTTTTGGACTCTTTCTTGCAGCCCTGCATACAGAAGACCAGAACCCATTTAAAGGACTCTACCACGTCTTTACAAGTGTTCATGACCATGCCTCAGGTCCAGCAGGATGCTACCCTGGCCACGCTTGACGTGGCCAGTTTGTATACGTGTATACCTCATTCTGCGGGCCTGGAGGCAGTTAAACAACTTTTATTGGGTAATATTCTTTATTCTGGCCCTGATATTGATTTTTTTCTTAAGTTGTTAGAGTTTACTCTTAAACATAACTATTTTTTGTTCAACGGCAAGCTTTTTAAACAACTCAATGGCTGTGCGATGGGGTCCCCGGTTGCTCCATCTCTAGCAAATGCATATATGTGGCAAACCGAGAAGGACCTCTTTTTTCAAGATCCCATCATAGCTAGGGGTATAGCGATGTATTATCGCTATATTGACGATTTGTTCATCGTCTGGACTAACCCCATCCAAGATCTGGAAAAACTAGTGGAGATCCAGAATATGTCCGCTCACCCCATCAAGCTTACCCTGTCTCATTCCACCAAGGATATTTGTTTCTTAGACCTAAAAATTACCATAACAGAAGGACAAATATCCACTTGCCTCTTTTCCAAACCCACGGATAGAAACACGTTGCTGAGGTACAACAGTTTCCATCCAGTGGCAACCACCAGAAGCCTACCGTATTCGCAATATTTGCGAGTGTGTAGGTCTAACAGCGACATGGGGGAGAGAGACAGGCAATTAACCATCATGACAGAAAAATTTAGGGCACGAGGCTACCCAGATCACATTCTGAGGGATGCCAGACAGAGGGCAGTGTCTAAACTCAGGGCAGAGTTATTACACCCGGTACAGGTCACAAAAAGCCCCACCAAAACCATGTTCCCGTGGGTCAATGCCTACAACCCTAACAGCCCAGCCACTGCTAAAAGAGCCAGACAACTCTGGCCAATGATCTCCAGTGACCCTGATTTAAGCTCATTACGTAAATCCAAGATCCTCCCGAGTTACACGAGAGGTAAAAGCATCAGGGATTACCTGGTAAAGGTCAATAGCACTGAACAAAAAATAGCCCCCAAGAAGAATTTCTTATCCCGTAAAAATGGATGCTTCAAATGTTTGGGGTGCACTACATGTAACTACATGGCAGTGGGAAATTATATCAGCCATCCCCACTCGGGCAGAAAATATACCATCAACTGGCCCTTAACATGTAGTTCTAAGTTCATCATCTATGTTATCATTTGTCCCTGCGGACTGTACTATGTAGGCAAAACGGAATGCACTTTTAAAATCAGGATGGCCCAACACCGCCTAGCGATTCGTACAGCTCTGATTGCAGGTACAGGTGACCAACCCGTGGCCAGGCATTTTGCCGAAGCCAAACATTCTATGGCCACCCTGAAGCACAAAATAATTGATCACATCCCCAAGTCAATTCGAGGGGGGGATAGGGCTAAAAAACTGCTGCAAGCCGAATCCAGGTGGATATTTCGCCTAGACACTCTACGACCCAGAGGGTTAAATGAGTCTCTAGGCCTCATAAATTTTCTGTAAACCTACCTGATGCACAGCATGTAATTTTACCCACGTTCCATTAATCATGTTGTGTCAGAGAACATAGCGGGGGTCTGGTCCCATTAAATATGTTGTTTTTCCCCCCATAGTTAGAGGGGGGACCTACATAGATAAATATCTGACTGTTGCTGGGGATCCAGCCCTGGTTTTTATTCTACTTGGTTTTCATACGTAATGTCTTTATGTCTTGTACGTCTAACATAGCACTTTGTCTAGCTAATCATGCTATAGCAATGATCTGTTTATATGCACTATGCACTTTATTTCCTCTGATTCTTTTTTGCAGGGGATCGTCTGTTGTGTCATTTTTTAGCACTGTTTTCACCCCCGTTGTTATTGTTATTACAGGGTTGCCTAGGCAACGCCGCCGGGCGCGCCGACGTCAGCTGAACCGGAAGTGGAAGGCCAACGCCGGTCACAGACGCGACGGGGCTGCGGGCGGCGACGCTATGGACCTGATGATCTGCACGTGTGGTAAGACACACTATATAAGTTGCACTTTCATGTTATGTATTTATCCTGATGACGGGGAGTGTGTTCCCCGAAACGTAGATGCACGCTGTAACTGAATACACTGCCTTCACCTACTAAAAAGTCTCCAAGTGCCGCCTTATTTGTTCTTGGATGTATGTTAGGACCGCGGTCCTCAGGAGGGCACGGGAGCACGATACCCCCACGGGGGGCGGGCAGCGGGAGTGCCGGAGCCCACACGACGTCTGCATATCACCCAGATCTTTTCTGGAGTTTTGCTCAAGGCACCCACACTCCTATGAGAAGGACTGTTTAGCCCCATTACATCTGTCTCGCCATCAGCAAGGATCATCACTGTCACTCACGCTGTTTCTCACCATCACCCATGACTACACGGTGGGGGTTTCTTATCACCATGGCTACCCCAGCTACAGAGGATCCCACGCTGACATCATTCTCTGCACAATGTGATAATACAGCGACGCTGAGCTTCTCAGATGTAGAAGCTGACAATATCCTCCATAAAGAACCCACGTTTGATCAAGACTACAAAGCCTCAGATGAGGATATCTTCAAAGAGATCTTCAAGCTCCGTAAGAGGGAACTCGACTTTCTATATCATAGTAGAACCTTGTCGGACTACTATAGAGCTAAGCAGATCCCCAGGGGCTTTAGAGTACATAACATGCCCACGATTGGCCGCCACAGTGTGGAATTTTGTAAAAATTGGATTTCGATCCTTAATAAGTGCTCCATGGACTTGATGCTCTTAGTGATCAAGGAGTCCACCAAAGAGCACGCCAGCACACAAGAGAAAATACAGAAATTTACGGATGAGCATGGTACTCATGAGGTGTTCACTGCAGCATCTGCTGCACAGATTAAACTACAGAAAGATCTTGATCTATACAAAATGGAATTATTGAAATTTAAAAAGAGCAAGTTGATCCGAGTACAGCAGGATTACGCGCAACACACTGTCTACAATTGGCTCAACACCAATCCGAAAGGTCCTGGACAAAAAGCTCCCTATCAAAGAAGCGCCCCTCATACAGGTTCACGCAGAGGGTACTACACCAGCACCTCAGCGAGTGAATCTGAGGAGAATCGCCGCAATGTATCCATTCCTCGCACACAGCTGACCCCTTTAGGGGTTGCGACGCGCGCCATCACCTCCGGCCGTGGCAGAAGCAAACAAGGCGAGGTGGACAAACAAAAAGGCAAAAGGGGAGGCAGGCCCCCCAGGAGCAGGAGGACCTAACCTTCAATTTATCGACTACACCATTGTCCAGGGATGAAGTGAGTGTCTTAAACAAGGGCTTGTCTTTCATTCCAACACATGGAACCGACCACTTCCAGTGGAAGGTGGACATATATAAGTTAAACCGAGGCCTCAAGATTAAAGAACATTTTGACAAGTCCATGCCTCAACCACCTCAATCTTCAACATCCATCACCCTGAACAAATTGAAGAAAAAATCACGGTTTGATCCGGTGTCTACAAACCCATCCATTAAGACCTTCTCTAGGATGTTAGAGGGAGCAGGAAAAATCCCTAGCCCCCCAATCCGCCCCAACCTTTCACAAGCAGAATCTGCTGCACTCAAAGCTTTGTCTAAAAGAGAGGACATTACAATCCGGAATGCGGACAAAGGTGGAGCGGTGGTGGTACTTGACACCCAGGACTACATCAGTGAGTGTAACCGCCAGTTAAGCGATGCTAA
The DNA here is from genome assembly GCF_055691185.1 of Crinia signifera. NCBI lineage: Eukaryota > Metazoa > Chordata > Amphibia > Anura > Myobatrachidae > Crinia > Crinia signifera. The sequence continues at coordinate 124,605,878 of NC_139221.1, forward strand.
CACCTACTGCTTACTACAGACGGACCCCACGGTCAAGTTCCAAAAAGAACTTAGCCGTATTTTACAACAAGCGGTAGACGAGCAGATCATCACTGCCGAGACTCACCGTATGCTCTATACAGAACACCCTGTAACACCGGTATTTTATTGCATCCCAAAGATCCATAAGGACGCGCAGAGGCCCCCGGGACGCCCGATTATTTCGGCCAGGGGGTCTCTGTGCGAACCTGTGGCGATCTTTTTGGACTCTTTCTTGCAGCCCTGCATACAGAAGACCAGAACCCATTTAAAGGACTCTACCACGTTGTTACAAGTGTTCATGACCATGCCTCAGGTCCAGCAGGATGCTACCCTGGCCACGCTTGACGTGGCCAGTTTGTATACGTGTATACCTCATTCTGCGGGCCTGGAGGCAGTTAAACAACTTTTATTGGGTAATATTCTTTATTCTGGCCCTGATATTGATTTTTTTCTTAAGTTGTTAGAGTTTACTCTTAAACATAACTATTTTTTGTTCAACGGCAAGCTTTTTAAACAACTCAATGGCTGTGCGATGGGGTCCCCGGTTGCTCCATCTCTAGCAAATGCATATATGTGGCAAACCGAGAAGGACCTCTTTTTTCAAGATCCCATCATAGCTAGGGGTATAGCGATGTATTTTCGCTATATTGACGATTTGTTCATCGTCTGGACTAACCCCATCCAAGATCTGGAAAAACTAGTGGAGATCCAGAATATGTCCGCTCCCCCCATCAAGCTTACCCTGTCTCATTCCACCAAGGATATTTGTTTCTTAGACCTAAAAATTACCATTACAGAAGGACAAATATCCACTTGCCTCTTTTCCAAACCCACGGATAGAAACACGTTGCTGAGGTACAACAGTTTCCATCCAGTGGCAACCACCAGAAGCCTACCGTATTCGCAATATTTGCGAGTGTGTAGGTCTAACAGCGACATGGGGGAGAGAGACAGGCAATTAACCATCATGACAGAAAAATTTAGGACACGAGGCTACCCAGATCACATTCTGAGGGATGCCAGACAGAGGGCAGTGTCTAAACCCAGGGCAGAGTTATTACACCCGGTACAGGTCACAAAAAGCCCCACCAAAACCATGTTCCCGTGGGTCAATGCCTACAACCCTAACAGCCCAGCCACTGCTAAAAGAGCCAGACAACTCTGGCCAATGATCTCCAGTGACCCTGATTTAAGCTCATTACGTAAATCCAAGATCCTCCCGAGTACCATGCTCATCCTCCCGAGTTACACGAGAGGTAAAAGCATCAGGGATTACCTGGTAAAGGTCAATAGCACTGAACAAAAAATAGCCCCCAAGAAGAATTTCTTATCCCGTAAAAATGGATGCTTCAAATGTTTGGGGTGCACTACATGTAACTACATGGCAGTGGGAAATTATATCAGCCATCCCCACTCGGGCAGAAAATATACCATCAACTGGCCCTTAACATGTAGTTCTAAGTTCATCATCTATGTTATCATTTGTCCCTGCGGACTGTACTATGTAGGCAAAACGGAATGCACTTTTAAAATCAGGATGGCCCAACACCGCCTAGCGATTCGTACAGCTCTGATTGCAGGTACAGGTGACAAACCCGTGGCCAGGCATTTTGCCGAAGCCAAACATTCTATGGCCACCCTGAAGCACAAAATAATTGATCACATCCCCAAGTCAATTCGAGGGGGGGGATAGGGCTAAAAAACTGCTGCAAGCCGAATCCAGGTGGATATTTCGCCTAGACACTCTACGACCCAGAGGGTTAAATGAGTCTCTAGGCCTCATCAATTTTCTGTAAACCTACCTGATGCACAGCATGTAATTTTACCCACGTTCCATTAATCATGTTGTGTCAGAGAACATAGCGGGGGTCTGGTCCCATTAAATATGTTGTTTTTCCCCCATAGTTAGAGGGGGGACCTACATAGATAAATATCCGACTGTTGCTGGGGATCCAGCCCTGGTTTTTATTCTACTTGGTTTTCATACGTAATGTCTTTATGTCTTGTACGTCTAACATAGCACTTTGTCTAGCTAATCATGCTATAGCAATGATCTGTTTATATGCACTATGCACTTTATTTCCTCTGATTCTTTTTTGCAGGGGATCGTCTGTTGTGTCATTTTTTAGCACTGTTTTCACCCCCGTTGTTATTGTTATTACAGGGTTGCCTAGGCAACGCCGCCGGGCGCGCCGACGTCAGCTGAACCGGAAGTGGAAGGCCAACGCCGGTCACAGACGCGACGGGGCTGCGGGCGGCGACGCTATGGACCTGATGATCTGCACGTGTGGTAAGACACACTATATAAGTTGCACTTTCATGTTATGTATTTATCCTGATGACGGGGAGTGTGTTCCCCGAAACGTAGATGCACGCTGTAACTGAATACACTGCCTTCACCTACTAAAAAGTCTCCAAGTGCCGCCTTATTTGTTCTTGGATGTATATATATATATATATTTATATATATATATATATATATATATTATACACATACATATACATACATACAGGGGTGTCAACAGCAGTGTAGACCCCTGAGCATAGCAATGTATTGGGGCCCCTACCGATCCTCCAGCGGTAGGGGTGGGGGAAGCATTGATGTCCCGCGGGGGGTAGGGGGTATTATATCAACTGCTCAGCATGTAGGGCCTGGATCAGTCATTTCCACTAATTACCCCTTTACTGCACAGATGGTGGGAGAAGGGAGAATTGGGCTGAATGAAGGGGCCCTGATACATAACTTCCGGGGTGGTAGAGGATGTTTAATATGCAGAGGAGGGGTTTATAGTGGAGAGGGCTTATTATCCATAATTTTCTGGTGAGGACAGCTTGCTTGACTGATTTCTTAGATTTTAAAGGAATTAGGAATTTAAAACTTGAGAATCCCTCCTACCAAATGGTACTGGGGACTAGGAGATCAGAGTTTAGAAGGCAGAACAATCTGTTAACGAGTATATAAAACTACATACCAGGTGTGTGGAGCTGGAGCAGTAACCAGCTGCTCGAAGGCTGATATCTCTGGTTCTGGGAACAGTAGAGACAAGCTACTAGTGTCCATCAAAGGGGGAGAGTCCCAGCTTTTGGAATATACCCTCAGAAAAACTCTAAGTCAGAAAAAAACTGAAATATCTGACTGGGAAGAGCAATTAATAGGCTTGGATGGGGACCACTGCTTTGAAGCCAGATATCTCCGGTTCCCAAGGGCCGATTTTTAAAATTCTTGTACCCTTGGAAAGAGGAGACCCTCAGCTGTCAGCCTAGGGGGGTTTCTGGGTACTCAACCCCCCCCCCCTGCGTGCGCTACTGCATTCAGAAAGTGTTTTTTTTTCTACTTTAAAAAGTAGGACACTCAATTCACAGGAGTCAACATGTGTCCACTTTTTCACTGTAACACAAACATACTGTACCAGTTTTTTATTATGAAAAAGACTCATAAACCATGTCTAAGAGCAACAATGATGTTTTTGGACTCAATTTCTACTTGCAATGGTGGAGCAATGTCCTAAGGTCATGGCCACCATTTTGCACACAATCTGTTATTTTATTCCCAAAAAAATTATGCACTTTCATATCAGCTCTGAACTTTATGTAGCACACTCTGTATGTAAGATGCCACCAAGCACATTATTGCAATCACATATCTCTAATAAAGGATCCCAACATCTGCCTATCACACTCTAAAGTCTTATTTTGAACAATATTAGAACATGTTTGCACACAAACCATTTTGTCATGCTTGGTTGACTGACACATCTTTAACACAACTGTACCAAGAACTATGGGGAGTCATCACTGTTTGTTTTTTTGGAGGACACATATAAATTCCTACACATATGTCACTTTTCCCCCTTGTTTGCCTACCTCACCCACTCCATGAGGAACTCATTGTTCTGGCCCTGGTTTTAACTGGTAATGTAGGAGTTACATCACCTGCACATAAATAGCTTTCTCATTAAGTTGCTCTGCACAGGTGCTGGCACAAACAAATTAGCAGGGAAATGGTGGAGATGAACATGTGCATTCACCTAAAGACCAAGTTGAGTAAGTACACATAAGTGCCACATTAGAACATAATAAATAGTTGGCTTAGAGGGAGATCCGTCCATGCGCAGTGGCGTACGCTCAAGTGTACGCCACTCCCCATTATCGGTGTCTTTGACCGTCAGTGTGCGGCTGTTCTGTGGTCGGACTTAAGCTCACCGTGAGCGTACGGAAAACGCACGGTATGACGGACCGTACGCACGTTTCACCGTACCAAACAGAATAACCCCCTCTGTCCTGTCTGGCCGTCTGCTAGTAGCAAGCACCTAGTGTGTGCTTCATGTGCTCTCAGCTGCATCCACTGATTACCTCGCCTGATGGTATAAAGGGGAATCAGTAGGACTCCGCCCTGCTGGTCATAGTTCCTGTTACTGCTCCATGTGTGGATGTCCTGTACCCCAGCTACTGCAGGAGATAAGCCTTGGATACTTGCCTTGTCTGTTCCTGTTGTCAACCTTGCCTGGATATTTACTTTGCCTGTTATCAAAAGGACTTTCAGTTAAGTACTTAAGGTTCCTGCTAATTCTTACAATATACAGAGTAGCTGGCCTGCATTCTCCCATCCTGCAATTACCCATATTACTTTGCATTATCTACCTGCATTTCTTGTACCATTGAAAGTTACCCTGTTTGCTGTGGAAATTATACTTTATTATTTGATGCCTGAATAAAGTATTTCATTGTTATTTTCTGTGGACATTCATTTGAGCTGCATCCAGGTCCTGGCTAGATTTGTCATTGCTAGCTGCTGCTTTCCCCTGCTTCCAGGCATTGTGGTGTTTCCCAGACTTTCTGCACAGAAGGGGTTAATCTCACATCCCTGGTCACTACTCATCAGTTACCTTTTTACACCTGGTCCAAAGTCCTGAACTTGTCTGAATTCCTCTGCAGCCACAGTCTAGTCTCTCAGTACCAGACTATTGCTTACTCCAGATACGGACATACAGTATGGTTTCCAGTCTCAAAGAGTTGGGGTGGATCGTCACAAGCAAAGGAATGACAGTAAAGTAACAATTATAAGAATATAATGATTAAAGCAGTCAATAAGGATACCAACATACAACCAGTGTGACTTTTATTGTCAGTGGTACTTGGTTGGTGGTGCTCCCAAAGGTTCAGCAGTAAAGCTGATAGAGAGTAGGGTGTCCAGAGAAGGACAAAGGAAGAACAAAACTAGGTTTTTGGGGCACTCTTCTTCAAATTATAATGTGTGAGGTAGTAAGATGATTGGCATAAAAAAATATAACTTTTATTAGAGTTCACTTAAAAAAGGTTAGCGTCAAAAAAAATAAATGAATGCAACATATCAAGTAAATACAATTTTACAATAGTGCATCACAGTATAAGTATACAGTATAGTGTCACATAGACTAGGCGAAAATGTTTAACACCGAGGGGACCACCCCCTGTGAGGTTGAAAAAATGTTCAACCCGTGAGAATTCCCTTAATGGGGTAAATGCTGAGGAGGTACACGGAAATGGTGCTTCTTAACTGGTCAGTAGACTGAGTTATGAAAGAATTATAAATAAAGGACAGAAAAAATGGATGGACAGAAAAAATATATAGAATTGCTAGATTAATAAAGAACAGGGGAAAGTGGTCATTGGTGTCCTGCCTGATATTCGGGGTGTTCCGCTGTTCATACGACACCAGATCTTCCCTATCAGTCGCCCGATTAGGTACTGATCTGGCCAGACACTGTTTAGCTACTGAGATCGGACGAGATCAGGCGGACCAGTGGTGTATGGTCGTATACTTAGTGTATTAGATATAACGACACAGGACTGACATTAGGGACCATTAATTGCTTCTGCTTTCCAGAGACACAGAGTGACCACGGTCTGATACTCAAGGTATTGCAGGATGGGTCAAGTATGCCAAGGGATGAGAGAGCAACGATATAAAAGAGTACAGAGCACTGAATTTATTGCAAGGACCAGACCCTTCTACTACCCTCCATCATATAGAATAAATTGGATGGAGGTTGAGAGTAATAGTCTGGTTGTGCTCAATTCAATAAAAGGAGATAAAGAAAGGGTGCCGTGTGGGGTGCCGGTACCTGGCGGGTGAAAACCCGCTGATGACAGGGACTCAGTCCAGGTGGGTCCCTGAGTCAGGCTGCGTCTGCCAAGAATTACAGCGTGAATGGCTGTGTAGAGGCCAGGTGATCCGCCCGTGGCTTGCGGCGGATAGACAGGCTCCGGGTGTAGAGTGACGTCAGGGGGTGGTCCTAGGTGCGTCAGTGGACACGTGTTTCGCCGTAGAGGCTTGTTCACCGTGACGCGCTGACCTGGGGAATCCCCATGCATCATAAAGGATGTGTAACCAATGGGAAAGGAGGACTGGATGATGGACGTTGAGGGCGGCGAATGGGGTGGCGCGGCTTGTCAGTCTGAAAGAATCAGTGCGTGTACACCCTTTCCCTAATGAGTGTAGCTGCCGGCTTGTCTGTGGGAGGTGCCCGAGCCGTATGTCAGCTGTAGTAAGATGGGATTGACGTGCAGGGGATATGAGTACAGGGGATATCAAAAGGTATCGGACCCATTCACGCTGTAATTCTTGGCAGACGCAGCCTGACTCAGGGACCCACCCGGACTGAGTCCCTGTCATCAGCGGGTTATCACCCGCCAGGTACCGGCACCCCACACGGCACCCTACCCTATCTCATTTCTGTGGGATCTTCCACCTACAGCTTTATTTATTTATTTTCTTTGCTTACTTATTAGACTGCTTTAGTAAGCTTTACTCACGCATTAGACTGCTTCTCTCTTTATAACGGACCCCTGTATCTACTCTCCACCAATCATTTATTAAAAAACTGGGGCACAAGGGAGGATTACCCTCTACAGGAGTAGCGTACATCATATCCGCCGCAGAGAACCACATATGAATTATCCATTTTACTACCTATTTGCTCTGTGTGCACATATCACTGCGAACAGATTATCTTGAATGATTTATTGTGATATTAACCTGTACCACCTGTGTCTGCATATATCTGCTTGTGAGGGTTTGTCGTAAATGCACTATCGTTAACATTTGCCCCTGCCTAATACACTGCTGGCTTGCCATGTTTTTGGATCTATTAATGTAACCTGATTTACGTTGCAAACTTCTTTAATTGTGTAGTTTAAAATTGACGCCTCAACGTAAACAACGTGAATTGGAGATCCAATCAGGCAGATGCATACAGGATTGGCTTCAATTAGTTATAGTGTGTTCATTCCCAGTATACTGTGTTAGTGACAGTCTGTTTGTGCTTGTCACTCCAACTTTACTGTGCAAATCGCAATCCCGTACATCTAGTGCTCTTTATCCATATATGTGCGCTTCAAATATACATCGAGTGATTTTTATTGTACGGTCTCTCAACCCTGTAATTGTTTTCCAGGTCTGTCTGATCCGCATAACCACATAATTTATGGCCCGATATATTTAATAGCATTTATGTTTGCCTGTCTTTTCAACCTCCATAGGTGGCTCTGTACCTTCTTGTGACCACCTTGGGACCAATAACCATCATTGTTTTCCCGCTGTGACACATATCCCACAGAACTGTACCACACAACCCCTGGATCGAACCTGGTGTTAAGTGTCAATCCATCATTCTCACCAGTTGATAAATCGGATAGGGGGCACATACCAACTTTCTCTTTGGAAATTTCCTCATTTCTTTATCTCCTTTTATTGAATTGAGCACAACCAGACTATTACTCTCAACCTCCATCCAATTTATTCTATATGATGGAGGGTAGTAGAAGGGTCTGGTCCTTGCAATAAATTCAGTGCTCTGTACTCTTTTATATCGTTGCTCTCTCATCCCTTGGCATACTTGACCCGTCCTGCAATACCTTGAGTATCAGACCGTGGTCACTCTGTGTCTCTGGAAAGCAGAAGCAATTAATGGTCCCTAATGTCAGTCCTGTGTCGTTATATCTAATACACTAAGTATACGACCATACACCACTGGGCCGCCTGATCTCGTCCGATCTCAGTAGCTAAACAGTGTCTGGCCAGATCAGTACCTAATCGGGCGACTGATAGGGAAGATCTGGTGTCGTATGAACAGCGGAACACCCCGAATATCAGGCAGGACACCAATGACCACTTTCCCCTGTTCTTTATTAATCTAGCAATTCTATATATTTTTTCTGTCCATTTTTTCTGTCCATCCATTTTTTCTGTCCTTTATTTATAATTCTTTCATAACTCAGTCTACTGACCAGTTAAGAAGCACCATTTCCGTGTACCTCCTCAGCATTTACCCCATTAAGGGAATTCTCACGGGTTGAACATTTTTTCAACCTCACAGGGGGTGGTCCCCTCGGTGTTAAACATTTTCGCCTAGTCTATGTGACACTATACTGTATACTTATACTGTGATGCACTATTGTAAAATTGTATTTACTTGATATGCTGCATTCATTTATTTTTTTTTACGCTAACCTTTTTTAAGTGAACTCTAATAAAAGTTATATTTTTTATGCCAATCATCTTACTACCTCACACATTATAATTTGAAGAAGAGTGCCCCAAAAACCTAGTTTTGTTCTTCCTTTGTCCTTCTCTGGACACCCTACTCTCTACATGGTTTCCAGTCTGCCAGATCCTAACACTATGTGCCCTAGAGACTTAAGACTGGTAACATATGAAAGAGGAGACTGACTAGTAGTGTATGTGACATCCGGATGGGAAGCATCAAGCAATCATAGGTAGGTTCCCCTCCAACTGTCTGCCTAGCTTGCAGGGGTTTCTGGCTTCCTCTGCAGTCAGAGAGCCATCATTAGAATGCAGAGAGGTGACAGTAAAGAATTCTGCTCTCTAGTGGGTTAGCTCCTGCCAGGTGCTCAGCTTCCTGTTTCACAGACAGTGTGGGTAGGGGACCGGTTCATCATTGCAGCATCTGTGCCTTTGTCAGCAGCCCCTGTGTGTTTTAAATAGCGTAAAAAGAAGCACCTTCAGCATTCTCCTTAGAGATGTAAAACCTATGCCGTTGCTCACTGTATAGACATAGGCGTGCGCAGGCCATTTCCTTCGGGGGTGCACCATTAGAGGGGCGTGTCCATCACCGCCTACTGGGCGTGTCCATAACCATCTACTGGGCATGTCCATCACAGCCTACTGGGCTGTGCAAACTAAATAGAAGGTGACTTATTTATGTACATGCATTTGAATGAATCATCCCCCCACGCATACTAGAAACAGGGAATGTGCCCGCCAAATGTGCGGTGCCTTTACACTGTAATGCCCATTAGACATAATGCCATGCACAGTAATGCCCATTACACATAATGCCACACACCATAATGCCCAGATCACACATAATGCTACACATATTAATGGCCATTCTACTTAATGCCACACCCTGTATTTTTGTAAAATAGGGACAATAGGGAGAGTGTGCGCCAAAAATTTACACAGTAATGCCTATTACACGTCACACACCCATTACATAGTATAACACATGCCGTAATGCCCATTACACATTATGCCTCACACCGTAATGCCCAATACACATTATACCAAACACTGTAATGCCCATTACACATTATGAATTTCGTTTATGGTTACGGCGCTTTTACCTTTGTATGTGGGGGCTGCTTAACTGAGTTGTCCGTGCTCAATAATAGGGTGAATAATGGTAATAGTTAAGTGCTCAACCTTGGTTTTATGTTAGTGAGAATAAAGTGACGAGATGTTTGTGTTCTGAATAAGGTTTTATTTGTAAATAATATATACAGGTATTGTACAAGAGAAATGCAGTAAATAGTGGGGGTGTCTGAGATGAGTCCCGTGGGGGATATAAGGGTGCCAGCAGGCCCCTTTACCATAAGCCTGGGAGGATTATGTCTCATTCAGTTTAATGGTGTGACAGTGGCCTGTATTGAGTCCTTATGGGTATCAGGGGTCAGCAGAACCCTTTATACCATAAGCCCTTGGGCTTATGTCTCAAAAAGAGGCCGCTGTGTGAGTGAGGATGAGGGGTTAAGTGACCCGTGGGCGGGCAGGGTTAAGTCCAGGTGCACTTGTGGCTGCAGGGCAAAAAGTCAATGGAGGTGTTGGGTGGCGGAGCCCCGCTCCCAGAGTTATTTCACACTCACAGTCTTAGTGCAGAGTTTGTGCAGCGGATAGGTGCTGGACGTCCCGGTTTCACTTAATAAGGCAGTGGTGAGAGGCGTTCACCCGTCTGCCTGTCTGTGTGTTGAGCCGCTGTGGTGATCGTAGATGCGGCTTACAGTTCTCCTGACCCGGACGCTAACTTCCGGGTTAGCGGGGTGACGTCACCGGGGGAGCTGTGCGCTCGACTCCGGGCGGACGGAGGAGACTTTGATGCTGTAGGTGTTGTTGTGGAGATGGTTTGTGCAGGTCCAACGCGTTTCAGCCACTGAGGGCCTTTATCAAGGATATTGTATACTCTGATTTGAGTGTATTTATGCTGGATGGGCGTTCCTCAATTGTGGTCATAGGTCTGAGGTGTCGGCCCCTGATTGGACGCTTGTGGGTGTCACTCACACAGAGGCGGGCAGGGGGGCGTGGTATACATGTGTGGCTATATCGTGTGTCTATTAACTATGCATGTGCTGGAGTTGGGGCTATTAACCATACATATGCTGGAGCAGTACATTGTACAATGTACAATGTACTGCTCCAGCATATGTATGGTTAATAGCCCCAACTCCAGCACATGCATAGTTAATAGATACACGATATAGCCACACATGTATACGACGCCCCCCTGCCCGCCTCTGTGTGAGTGACACCCACAAGCGTCCAATCAGGGGCCGACACCTCAGACCTATGACCACAATTGAGGAACGCCCATCCAGCATAAATACACTCAAATCAGAGTATACAATATCCTTGATAAAGGCCCTCAGTGGCTGAAACGTGTTGGACCTGCACAAACCATCTCCACAACAACACCTACAGCATCAAAGTCTCCTCCGTCCGCCCGGAGTCGAGCGCACAGCTCCCCCGGTGACGTCACCCCGCTAACCCGGAAGTTAGCGTCCGGGTCAGGAGAACTGTAAGCCGCATCTACGATCACCACAGCGGCTCAACACACAGACAGGCAGACGGGTGAACGCCTCTCACCACTGCCTTATTAAGTGAAACCGGGACGTCCAGCACCTATCCGCTGCACAAACTCTGCACTAAGACTGTGAGTGTGAAATAACTCTGGGAGCGGGGCTCCGCCACCCAACACCTCCATTGACTTTTTGCCCTGCAGCCACAAGTGCACCTGGACTTAACCCTGCCCGCCCACGGGTCACTTAACCCCTCATCCTCACTCACACAGCGGCCTCTTTTTGAGACATAAGCCCAAGGGCTTATGGTATAAAGGGTTCTGCTGACCCCTGATACCCATAAGGACTCAATACAGGCCACTGTCACACCATTAAACTGAATGAGACATAATCCTCCCAGGCTTATGGTAAAGGGGCCTGCTGGCACCCTTATATCCCCCACGGGACTCATCTCAGACACCCCCACTATTTACTGCATTTCTCTTGTACAATACCTGTATATATTATTTACAAATAAAACCTTATTCAGAACACAAACATCTCGTCACTTTATTCTCACTAACATAAAACCAAGGTTGAGCGCTTAACTATTACCATTATTCACCCCATTACACATTATGCCACACAGTGATAGTGGCATATGGGTGACACTGGCGCCCGCAGCCTAACACTATGTCCCCTCTAGTGCCTAAATCTAATTCTCCCTCCTCCAACCTAATGCTAACCCACCTTACATACTTAATTTTACAAGACAAACACACACACAGTAGTACTCCCTCTACTCACTCTTGCCTTAGGAACAGAGGGTAATCTTCCTGATGGGCATGCCCTGGTCTGGAAGGATGTGGAGCTGCCCCTCCTCTCCCTCCATGACCACAGCAGCAGCAATGAAAGCACGCCAGTAGGGACTCCCGTGTAGCCCCGCCTCTGACTCCCGTGTAGCCCCGCCCACTGAAAGTTCCCTCCTCTGCTCTGACTCCGAGTCCTCCTGCAGGGCTAACGATGCCAAAAGTGCAGAAAGGACCTGCACATCATTATCTCTGCGCTCCCCGCAGCGCAGACTCCGCCGCCACTGCTCCCTCTCCAGACAGTGACAGGCTCTGTAAGAGCTGTGTCAGCTGCCATGCAACAGCGGGGACAAGCCGTGCAATTGCACGGCTTATGCCCAGTGCTTAAAGTTGTCCTGGAGAGGTGGTGGAACTCACTTTCCCCTCCGTCGTGTTCTGCACTCCCCTGCAATTTTTAAATTTCTGGCCTATCCAACACACAGAAAAAGAATAATGCGGGCAGCATAATACCTCCGCCAATTCAAATTATGCCCACAGTGCAAAACAACCCGACACCTTACAAGAACGTAACAGTGCGCGCCGAAAGGCGGACATAAAAAATGTAGGGCATGGCTTTGTGGGACAGGGGTATAATCCAACACAATAATGCTCAATACACATTGTACCACACCCCGTAATGCCCATTACATACTATGCAAAGTGCCAGGGGATTACATGCACAGTGCCAGGTTTTTTATGCTCAGGGCCAGGGGTTTACATGCACGGTGCCAGGGGTTTCATGCAAGGTGCCGGGGTTTACATGCTCAGGGCTAGGGGGGTTACGTACACAGTGCCAGGAGTTACATGCTAAGGGACAAGGGTTACATGCTGAGTGCCCAGTGTTTACTTGCTCAGGGCCAGGGGTTTACATGCACGGTGCCAGGGTTTACATGCACGGTGCCAGCGGTTTACATGCACAGTGCCAGCGGTTTACATGCACAGTGCCAGGGGTTTACATGCACAGTGCCAGGAGTTACATGCTAAGGGACAAGGGTTACATGCTGAGTGCCCAGTGTTTACTTGCTCAGGGCCAGGGGTTTACATGCACGGTGCCAGGGTTTACATGCACGGTGCCAGCGGTTTACATGCACAGTGCCAGCGGTTTACATGCACAGTGCCAGGGGTTTACATGCACAGTGCCAGGGGGTTACATGCTAAGGGACAAGGGTTACATGCACAGTGCCCGGTGTTTACTTGCTCAGGGCCAGGGGGTTACTTGCTAAGGGACAAGGGTTACATGCACAGTGCCCGGTGTTTACTTGCTCAGGGCCAGGGGTAACATGCTCAGGGTCAGGGGGTAACATGCTCAGGGTCAGGGGGTAACATGCTCAGGGTCAGGGGGTAACATGCTCAGGGACAGCGGTAACATGCTCAGGGACAGCGGTAACATGCTCAGGGCCAGGGTTTATGTACACAGTTCCCGGGGTTACATGCTCAGGGCCAGGGATTACATGCTTTTTGCTAGGGGTTACATGCTCCTCAGAGCAAGTGATTAGACAGGGGGAGGGAGGGGGGAGCTGACAGGGGGTGAGACGATAGGGGGCAAGAGGGCTGGAGGTAATGGGCGAGCTGACAGGATGCAAGATTGGTTAGAGAGGGTATGGTGACAGGTGGAAGTGGAGAGGGTGGGGAGAAGGCTGGTCCCTTACTATAATCAGCGGTTCTATGATTCCCCGGCCTCCCATCTCTCCTGCCGCCACTGCTGCTCTCCTGTTCCACGGCCATGGTCTTCTGTGTCCCAGTCTTCTGCTGCGGTCCCCGGCTGCTGCTCTCCAGTTCCCCAGGTGCTGCCGTCCAAGGCTGCTGCTCTCCTCCTGCGCTCTTCAGTTCCCGCGATCCCAGTGCAGCAGCGGCCAATTGAAATGTATGAAGCGCGAACCAATCGGCGCTGTCGAGGTTCGGCAGTCAGTCAGGAGCCGCTGCTGCCTGATTAGCTGGCTAGCTCCGGACTTTGAATTTGTATTATGGAGTGTGCCAAATTTTAAATGTAATGGCGCTGCCCGTTTTATGATGCATAGCACCTGATAACTATTGATGGTGCTTTAATGGTAGGTGAGTGGACGGAGGCGGAACCGTTCCACCGGCTCACTTTAACCCCTGCTTGTGCCCCTGTAAAATCGTATGGGGGGGTTGCCGATCATTAGGAGGTGCCTGTGCACCCCCGGCACCCCCTGTGCGCACACCTATGTGTATAGATGTGGTCTTCCACGAAAAATGGGACGTACAAGCATCTCGCATGCAGCTTGCCCCATTCTCAGCAAAAGTACTGTATACTCACTCACTTATCCCCATAGTCTACTATAAATAGCATAATGAGACACATCTATGCCTTGATAACACTGCTAGATTCTCAGTGAAACGTATTGGTGCAACCTGGACCTGTGCAACTTTGGACTTGGACCCTAACCACCTGCTCAATCTTCTGACCACCGCATCCCTTATTTTGGAAATCCTGGCCATTCATCACCTGTGGAAACAGTCACATCTCTGTTGAGGCTCCTGACTTTGGTAATTTACTCTCTATGCCATCGGGACTGCTACCTCCAGCGACATCCAGGACATTATTCCAATTGGAATCCATTTGGATACTGGGACTACTGCTTTGGTTCAGTGCAGTTTAATCAATCTTTAATTGGGTCATTTATACCATTGGACAGTGTCCTTACTCTTGAAATTCGCTATTTTATTAGTGTGAGTCATTATGTTTAGTATATGTTATTAAATATGCCCTTTTATTGATTCACTCCTTCACACCAATATTCCAGCGCTGCTATTCTTGTTTTATTATTGTTGTATAGGAGCTGAATCCTCCTTTAAAGCAGCTGCTTTGCGGTAGCAGAGGGATGGATTAAAGGGGGGGGGGGGGCACATGGAGGTCAGTACCCCTGGGCCTCCCTCTATCTAGGGGTCTCCTGTGGTTGGCATGTATTTTTCAAAAAAAGATAAAGGAAATTTAGCTAAAGGTTTTGTGCATGGCAGTGGGGTAGTGCTGCAGCTTCACCTATCTGCCTATCTGCCATGTGACAATGCTTAATGATTCTGAGCATCCGGAGCCGAGGCACACTGACTGCACAAGTGTGCAGTGCATTACTGGGAGTTGACTAAGTCCCGTGAGACTTTGCACAAGAGTTTGGTTGAGCTCATCAAGTTGGTCTGCTTGCTTGAGCTCATCACATGCTTCTTAGGCCCATGGAGGACAGCAGCAGCAGCAGTCTCATCATGGGAGGGTTTTTAATCAGAGACAGCGCCTAGCCTGTGAGGTCTCCTACAGAGTACGGTACCAATTGACCAATTTTACACTGCCTTTACTCTGTGTTTTGACAGTGTAATATTCTCCCCATGCAGCTTGTGGCCAGCAATGACTAGTGATAGGGGGCCCCCTCTCTAAAGTGCCCCGGGCCCACCGAAGGCTTATGCTGGCCCAGGGTAGCAATACCTTATGAGCACTCTATAATTAACTCTGTTAATTTCCATTTTTCCACATGCTCTTTGAGATGATACTCGTTTAATACACGTTAAAACGTTTTTAAACAGTTTTACAGTTGACCCTACCATATTTATTAAGTAATGTTCTTCATCCATTCCTATAAATTGAACATGATGCTTATCTGAAATCTCAGCAATGGTAACTCTTTACAGACACCATGAGCTAAATGTAATAGGGTGTAAGAATCAGAAAGTGAGAGACTTTTTCAAGCGTTTATTCTTGGATATTGCCATGTACTTGATTGCTGCTTTTAAAAAATGGGAAACTTCTCCCCAAATCTCTCACATTCTGACTCTCACACCCTGTTACTTTTGACCCCAGGTTCCCAAACTATCAATATTACTGGAAAACACATAAATTAAAAGAAATGCACCAAGGAAATGGAAAATTGCAACTCGTGTTAAGTAAAACCTTTTAATTTAACAAATTAAACTATAAAATCCTGAACATCAATTTCAAAACCAGTAATTTATATTATCTGATCAGAGTATTTCAAATTGGGAACAGGCGACATCCAGTTAGTGCCTCATCCATCATACAGTTCTACTACTGCTTAGGTTTCTACTGCCATAGGAAGCTGACTAGTTTTTATTTTGATGCCAAATATTTTCAGGCAATGGCCTATTCAGACCAAGATCGCATGGCTTTGAATTTGTAGGCTGGACGATTATCAATAGACCGCACATGCGTACTGCCCGCAGTTCTCATGATTTACAGTAAGCTGGTGTTGGGGATGGTAACTAGCAGTTTTTTGGGAGTGTCATGGAAAACACAGGTGTGCCCAGTCATTCATGTGACATCAGCTCTGTCCCCGATCAGCTTGTTTCTGTCGCAGCCACTGAGTATGTCCTGGGCTACGCACAGACTGCATACACCGGGAAAATCATTTGCTGGTGAGCGTTTTGCAAATTGATCTGCAGCTATTCGCAGGCCTGCAATATCTTTGCTGAGCTACGCAATTTGCAGGCTTGCGCGGGGCGGGGCAGCATATACTGTACATAATTGCTGGGCTCAAATAATTAGCAGATTTGTGATCAGGTCTGAATTAGGCTCAATGCGCTTTTCATGTATTGTGAGTGTATTTGGTTGGGGCAAAATGAGAAAAAGAAAAAATTCTTCCTGAACTATTTAAACACAGAAATCATGTTAGGTAAATTATGTTATAGACAATGTGACTGCAAGTGGCACACTTAGATAGATAAGAGTGACCGAAAGGGACAGTGGGGCAGATGTATTAAGCCTGGAGAAGAGATCAAATAAAAAGTGATAATGCACCAGCTCCTAGCTATCCAGTCTATAACATGACAGTTAGGAACTGACTGGCTGGTGCATTATCAACTTTGATTTTTTTTTTCTCAGACTTAATACATCTGCCCCATTGGGTCTACATATAGCAACCAAAATGACAACTGCTATCTGTGTTCAGAAATTATTGCCGTTCTGCCTTGATTCAGAGTTGGTCTCAGCAATATCAAATTGGATGTATCTCTACATGCGTTCAGCTTTAAATAGCCCAAAATTCCACTCACACACCCACAACAAACGTATCCTAGACTGAATGCGCTGCTGCCATTGTTACCCCCTACCCCGATGCAAGTGGTAAAGTGAGAACCATTTGATTTGGAGGAGATGCATATGCGGACCCTGACACATGCTAACATCCTGAATAGGGCCCTAAAACAGAATGTTATTTAGAACCCAGCTGTGTACCCATAATCAGATCAGAAAATGGATCAATCATCTAATTCACAAAATACATTTACAGAGAATGAAACCCATGATGTGTAAATTACAATATCAACCTCAGATGATTTGGCAAAAGATCAGTCTGAACCTTTACGTTGTTGATCCTAAAATTTGCAGGAATCCTCCCTAGTAATGGGCACTCCCACAAGTGCAGTCTAATGACCACACAACATAGGCAGAAGTGTTCTGGGGATCCCGCAGCAGCAATCATGTGTAAAATAGTGATCACTTTATTTTATCCATGGTAGGGATGGGCTCCTTAATGAGCCACTGGGGGTGATTCAGGTTGGTTTGCTAAAGCAAACTCCTTCTTTAATAGACAAAACCATGTGCACTGCAGGTGAGGCAGATGTAACATGTGCAGAGAGAGTTACATTTGGGTGAGATATATTGTTTCTGTGCAGGGTAAATACTGGCTGCTTTATTTGTACATTGCAGTTCAGATTTCAGTTTGAACACACCCCACCCAAATCTAACTCTCTCTCTGCACATGTTACATCTGCCCCACCTGCCGTGGACATGGTTTTGTCCATTAAAGGAGTTTGATTTTTGCAATCCAACCAGAATCCCCCCCCCCCCCCCCCACTGTCTATGGATGAGCAATTCGACTCAGCACTATAAGATTTGTATTTCTTGTGATAAGCAGCATTAATAAATGAATGATCAGGTTCTAGAAATATGCCCAGTATTGTGTTATGTTCCCACCAGGTTTTGTGATTTAATATGCAGTAACCCCCTTCTGTTGCCCACTATAATTATATCCTGAGTCATTTTATTCATTATTGAGATTTTCTGCCAGAGAGCAAAAAAATAATAAAACAAAGTCATTACACATTTACTCAATTAGCATACAGAACTTTACCATAGGCTACCTTGACGTCATTGTACTTTGAGAAAGCTGATGCAGAAATGATCTCACGTTGACTCTAAATAAGCCCATGCATATTATCCCAGTTCACATTCGTTATAATTAATTGTTTGAAAATGCATGATTAAACATTGCCTTAGTAGATCTCGCAGAGATGTGATGTTACCATTGAGATGTGACTTGACTGCATGAACAACGCACCGTATGACTGATATGGTCACACAAGTGCAATATTCCATCCTTGCTTTTTCATTTATTGTTCTGTAATATATCCCCATGGTTCTTTTTTTTTAACTAAGAGTAGATACAGATTCAATATTGCAGTGAATGTGTATTTCTGTTGCAGTGCACTCTTTATTTCTCTACATGACCGCTAGAAAGTGATTTGTAAAAGGACAATACAATGATGAATTCTAATGGTTGCTGAGTCACGGTGATTAGACAGCTCAGCCATAGTACTTCACTCGAGCTTCAAGAAGTGCTAGTAATTCAACCCCTTTAAAAAAACGTCACTTGATCATAATACGCTAAGGCAGGTACAGAAAAAAATCAATACAGGGGGATCTACATCTATCATAATTTCTGTAAAACCCCTGTGAAAGTATTAGACCACAGGATAAGGCTGTAATTATCTGGCAAAGCGCTCTAGTATACAGACATCTTATTTTATCCTTGTGACAATAAAACAGACATCTTCCTGTACTGTACCCAATGTATCACTGGAATCTGAGAAAATAAATCAGCTCTGTGCCTCTGCTGGCAGTCCTGAGAAGAAAGTGGAACCAAGAAAAGGTCACAGCAAGGCAATAACGCCATTACTAAAGTTATTGCTTTCTTACAAATAACTTATCATTGAAGACAACATACAACTTCAAAGTGAATTGACTTTAAATAATAACCGTTATGATGAATTGCTGGACTGGCGTGCAAAAGGTTCCAGAGAGCATTGCCAATAAAGTGGAAATGCTGTGTTAAGAATACTTTAATAGGTGAAGCACTTTGGCAAGGGACTATGTAAAAACCGGACCGGACATCAAAATCTGCAGTCAGGAGCTTGTAGTGTCGGGTCGGGGGGGCTGTCCCGTCCTGGAGGTGCCTTGTCTGGGGGGCTGCCTGTGATAGCTTTCACCAGGGACATGAGGAATGTGAGATTACAGTTTCCCTGTGTGGTCTGGACCGTTCCGGCTTTTGCTACATGCCCGGACCATACAGGGAGGCTGTAATCTCCCCTTCTCAATGTCCCTGGTGATAACTATCAGAGGCATCCCCCCGGACAAGGCACCCCCAGGACGGGACACCCCCCGGACTGGACACTACAAGCTCCGGACTGCAGATTTTGATGTCTGGTCCGGGGTCTTGTCAGGGTCCGGTTTTTACCGGAACATAAAATATTCAACATTATTATGCAATTTATTCATATATTTAAAGAATCTACATTCAGAAGTTTTGGAATGCTGGCAGTCAGGATTTTGGTATATATACTGTACTTTCACACTTTCTACTCTGTCCTACCCCTCCCCTTCTGCTATTCTGCCAAATCCTAAACCCCCTACCTTGCAGCCTAACCACCCTTTTAAGTGCCTATAATCCCCCCTCCCAGCAGCCTAACTCTAAGTCCTCTATAGTGCTTAAACCCCCCCTGATTTTTCCAGCATAATGGACGGCAGGACTACAATGCCGGAATCCTCAGCAATGTCAGCCTTTTGGCACTGGTCTTCAGATGCTAGTTACTATGCCAGAGTTAGTAGTTGGACTGCTGGCATCCTGTCTGCCGCAATGCTGACCACATCCCACTTTATGTACAGCTAGAAACGTATTCGTAAATATAAGCACATGATGTGACAAGAATGGGAGGCTGAATTTTGCTCATTCTAACTGGCCGAGGTCTGCATAGGACCAAGGTCATATAAGAGCCCTGTAGTTAAGCTCAGTGGGTCAGCTTTCCTGGGTCATGTGTTTTTTCTCTTGCTATAAAGTGATTATTGGGAGTCATGTACGCTAGCATATATAAGCCCTGGTCAGGTGGTCCAGCTTTCTCTTGTCATATTGGAAGTATAAGTGGACCTTGTGTCAACATTTAATGCTTGTTTTATCCCTTCAGTGTGATATTTTAGGCCTTTGCTCTCTCTTGTTATTATCTGTCTCATCTTTTTCCCTATTTATTCTTTAGTTGTCCCCTTTGCTTTTATTCATCCCCCTCCCCCGCCATGCATCGTCCTCGTCGGTCTGTTCCCCCGGACACCGCTCGTCTGCTCTCAGCTGCGGGGTATAGGTGGCCACCAGCTTCCACCTTGGCCCCTGTTTGTGCTCTGCGGGGGTCAGCGTGGCATTTTAAATCTAGCAGTTGGTGTTGGTGTCTTTATTTCTCAGTGATAAGCTAGTTTAAGTTTATGTTCATGTGTGTCACAATAAAGCAATGGGTGCCTTATAAATTGTTCTTAATGGGAATAATTTAGTATAAATTGTATAATATTGAAATGTATTTTAATTGCATGCTGCATAAAGCTGTAAACATTTGAAGCACTTTTGATTGTATACTATTATGTACTTTGTGATTGTGCGTTATCACACCATATACAGTATAGCTCCAGTAGTGCAATCGCTTAGCGCGCGGTACTTATACAGTACATTGATCTTTCATCTAAAATGTCTTGGAATTAATCGCAAACTATAGACACTTCCAACTTCATTCACAAACAGACAGACCTACCGGTATTGGGATCTCTTCAGGCAAATATTGACTAATGTTTCTTATTGCCAGACATATAGAGCTCCATTCCATGGTATCTCAGTAATCACTTCCCTCAGGATAATCTTCACTTCATACCACATTGTCCCTTCCTATAACTCTGAAGGTCAAAAATAATATTCTGCATAGTACAAGTTATTCACCTAGCAGATTTGTAGGAAACTGAAATGAAAATATGGGGTCTATTATTTACTAAGGTGCGGGTTTTTAGAAGGGGAAATGTCATCAATAGAAACCAATGAGATTCTACTTATCATTGGTTTAGCACCTTCTAAAAGATAATAATTGGAATCTGTTTGGTTGCTAGGGGAAACATCCCCTTTAAAAAAAACTGAACTTTAATAAAAATACCCGTTTATGTACAAATACTAATTAGAGAAATCAGTGCACATGGACTGACAATTTCCATTGGTACTGTAAATATAAATGAACTAACCTGCACTTATTGTTAGTTTATTTTGTTGTAGAGAATATTTACTTGTATAGAGCTGAAATACAAATTGTGGTCCCGAGCATTTCATATAAGGGATACTCAACCTGTACTTGTGGTTCTCCAAGTACCAGCATGCAGGGAAGGTTTTGTTTTGCAGAACCTGTAGTGGGATTAACAACTTCCACTCTACCCTTACAACCCCCCCCCCCCCTTCTCTAAAGGGGTTTATATTTACCAAAACCACTATACTGGATCATAGTGGTCAAAGCTTCCTTTTCCTAAAGAGCAAGTTTCCTAGAATAAGTGATGCAAAAATCAAATGGGAGATATTTGTTGGGTCACAAATACAACAGCTCATGAAGGATGAAATTCTTAAGGGCTACAGAACCAGGGCTGTCTTTTCGTATGGGCTTAATTGGCACTTGCCCAGGGGCTCCAGGTTTATGAGGGTCCTATCCTGATAGCAGAGGATCCCCTTTTTCCAGGGATACCAGAATTTTGAAAATCGGCCATGGGGAACAGGAGATATCCAACTTCAAAGCAGCAGTCCACATCCGACCTGTTAATTGCAATTCCCAGTCATATTTCTCAGGTTTTCTCTGATTAAAATTTTTTCTGAGAGTATATTATAAAAGCTGGGCCTCTCCCCTTGCTGTCGACACTAGCGGCATGTCTCTTTCTTGCCCAGAACCAGAGATATCAGCCTTCTAGCAGCCAGTCCCTGCTCCAGCTCCAAACGTCTGGTGTACAGTTTTATATTTTTGTCAATGGATTGCTCTGGCTCTGATCTCTGATCCGAAAGTTCCCAGCACCTCCTGAAAGTTGGGACTCTAGGTTTTTATACCATTGAAGGCTAAGAAATCTATTTTCAGATAATGGCGATCTCTGCAGTCAAACAAGCTGCCCTTCCACCGGAAAATGACGAATAATAACCCCTTGAGTGGTATGGCTGGAAATATTAGGGCATACCACAAATATGAAATAGGTGCGCACCAGTGGTGTCTAGGTGTGCACCACTGCCATAGCACCTCTACAGCTTCCCCTCCCCCCAGTCACTCCCCCAACCCTCTCATCACCTGTGCTCCGGCGATCACATGCCGGAGCTCTTCTAACCCCGCTCCCCCAGCCTCCTGCCGCCATACTTTTAGTAGCAATGACGTAGGCAGCAGGCTCGGGGATGTTCGGGGCGGCTCGGGGGACTCGGGAGCGCTCAGGCACCCGAGCCCTCCCGAGCCGCCGCAAAAATCCCCCAGCCTGCCGTGACCTCACTGCTGAATGTGACAGGCTGGCGGCTAAGGCAGCGGGGACAGTGGCGGCAGGGAAGCTCCAGCGTAGTAATGCCGGAGCAGAGGTGAGGGAGGGGGGCTTCCAACTGTGGTGGGTTTTGCTGGGGCAGGACAAACCTGCCCTGGTAGGTTTGTCCTGCCCCAGCAAAATCTACCACTCAAGGGGTTAAGCCCACTCCATTATCCAACCATCCCCTGCGTATAAAACACCCCCTACCTCCCTGAAAGTCATTTACAAGGGACCCTTCATTCAGCTCAGTGCCCCCTTCCACACCTTAGTGTTCTCCCTCCCACCACCTGTACAGTAAAGGAGTAATTAGCAGAAGTTACTGCTCCAGGTCCTACATGTTGAATAGAAGATAGAGCACCCCCTACCACCTGTGGGACATCAAAGCTGCTACTGATAGCACCCCCCCCACCCCTAGGAGGGGAGAATGGATAAGGGCCCCAGTGCATTGCTTTGCCCAGGGGCCCACACTGCTGTTAAGATGGCCCTGTACAGAACCCTGGAATAAATTATGTCTTTGAAAATGTTTTTTTTGGATTCGCATTTAGATTTTTCTTTTAAAATACCTTGAAGATGTAAGTGATGAACATGGTGAATACTTCTACCAGGAAAGGCTGGATACTAGCTACCAAGAAAAATGCTATTCAAATATGCTTGCAGATTACTCCTGGACACTTAAAAAGTGATGTTCCTTAAACTTAATACATCAGAATAACCAGTGGGGAAATTGGGAGAGGTTTAATCAGTCGCACAGTAATCAATGGATTTCAATGTAAGGGTGAACCCTCCTTGTATGTTATCAACACTCAAATAGTGATGGGTACGAGGGTGTGCTAACATAGACACAAAAAGGACATAGTTATCAGGAAAGAAAAGAGTGTCTTTCGTTGGTGCACCTGGAGATAAAGATATTTAATAAAACGTCACTTTTATTTGATTCATTAAAATAGTTTGCGAATATAAAAAAGAATTGACAAGACATGAGACAACATATAGTGATGTAAAAAAGGATAGAAATCCTTACACCTAGTGGAAACCCCACTGTCTATTATCCCAATCAATTTAGATAACTTGTATGGCTCCAAGTGGTGGTTATGTTACCGTTTAATTGTAACGTGGAACAGGGTTATTACTATTGTGTACACAATGTTTCAATTGTCCCTGGGCTCTCTCTAGCAGCCGCTGGTAAGCGCCTGAGCACGGATAAAATTCCGTCTCAGCGCTCCTGCAGGCTTGCTGGAGCCAGTGGTACCACGTCCTGTACCACTGGCTCCAGCAAGCCTGCAGGAGCGCTGAGACGGAATTTTATCCGTGCTCAGGCGCTTACCAGCGGCTGCTAGAGAGAGCCCAGGGACAATTGAAACATTGTGTACACAATAGTAATAACCCTGTTCCACGTTACAATTAAACGGTAACATAACCACCACTTGGAGCCATACAAGTTATCTAAATTGATTGGGATAATAGACAGTGGGGTTTCCACTAGGTGTAAGGATTTCTATCCTTTTTTACATCACTATATGTTGTCTCATGTCTTGTCAATTCTTTTTTATATTCGCAAACTATTTTAATGAATCAAATAAAAGTGACGTTTTATTAAATATCTTTATCTCCAGGTGCACCAACGAA
The DNA here is from genome assembly GCF_055691185.1 of Crinia signifera. Taxonomy (NCBI): domain Eukaryota; kingdom Metazoa; phylum Chordata; class Amphibia; order Anura; family Myobatrachidae; genus Crinia; species Crinia signifera. Next base: position 124,630,004 of record NC_139221.1, read on the forward strand.
AGACACTCTTTTCTTTCCTGATAACCATCAGAATAACCAATTATGCTGGATACACACTATACAATTATAGTACCGCCGCCCATTGCGGGCTCGCTGCGCTCGCCACGCTTCTGGTTGCCGTTCATCGTGGGGTGGCATTAACAATGGGGGGCATTTGTCATGTAAAATATCCATAAGGGTGGGTATACAATGAAACATCCATTGGCCCATTTAAAATTGTTCCCTATGTAAAATCGGGTCCATCGCATCAGTCGCATCGCATGCCTTAACTTAAGGCATGCGATAGATGCGATGGACGCGATTTTTTAATTGTCGGGGAAAAGGCTAAAAATAGCCCTAAAATCGCATCGATCGCATACCTACATTAAGGTATGCGGTCACCTACGACGGGCGCCGTGCTAAAAAACAAGTACCCAATTATCTCCCCAATCCTTCAGGATGGAACATTAATCTATTAATGTTTTGCATGCAGGGAAAATATGAGCTGCTTATACATGTTACAAATGTTATCACATGAATAGTATTTATTTCCCACAAATATTTTAACCAATATATCTTTTGGTGTGTACACATGATTAATAAACACAATGAGCAAAATTATATATATATCATCTATATCAGTGTTTTTCAACCACTGTGCTGTGGCACACTAGTGTGCCTTGAGCTGTTCTCACATGTGCCCCCAGATCTAGAGATGCCCAAACCAGTTTACAGCCAACACCAGTTCAACTGTTATTTACTGGTCTCTTCTTTGTAAAGGACCAATGTATTTTACTTTTGTTACCTGTGGGAACCAGTGTGATTGTCTTTTTATATGGGGGCCAATAGGTGTGTTTTTTTTTTCCTGTGGGGGTCAATGGGTTTTGCCCTGTGGGGATCTCATGGTGTGTCTTGGCAATTTAAAAATCTTATTTAGTGTGCCGCAAGGTAAAAAGGTTGAAAATCACTGAGCTATATAAAAATATATATATATATATATATATATATATATATATATATATATATGTCTAGTGTCCACGAGTCTCCGAAACACTTGAAATATATACAGGAAACTCAGAACTATTAGGGTAGAAGCGCATGACAGTACCCTCCCCTTTTTATACACAGTATAATGAGGTACAGGTGGCACTCAGAGCAAGAGAAAGATGAGAGACCACAGTAGTTTCTTTCAACGTTTCAATCAAAAGATATTTTCATAAGGAAGTATTTCCTGATTCTGATTCCTGACAAAAATCGTTACTTGTTTCCTAGCACTGCGCCCATCGCATTGTATACCATAAGACTAAAGATGGTTTGCGATGCGGTGCGATGTTGTACAATAAAAAATTGTATGGCATTGTATGCCATACAATGGCATACAAAGCGATGGTATATGATTTTTTTATTGTACAACCACCCAAATGGGTCCTTACAATGTTAAATGCCCCCCCCCCTCCAACCGGTACGTGTCCTCCCACCTTCTCATAACCCCACTATCCACGTCGGCGTGGAGTTGATTTTATATAGCGAGCCCTGCAAGGGGACGCGGAATACATGTAAAGTAATATGCATTTAACATTGTAAGCACCCATTAGGGTGCTTATACAATAAAAAATTGTACTGCATCGCATGCATCGTATGCGGCTATATGAAAAAATGAAAAAATTGGGCGCCGTGCTAGGAAACAAGTACCCAAAAATCTTGTTTGATTGAAACGTTGAAGGAAACTACTGTGATCTCTGTCGTCTTGCTGTGAGTGCCGCATGTATGTACTTCTATTTATCCCTGCGGTGTTTAGAGGGTGCCAAGCCAAGCTACCATATTATGTGAGTGCTGAATCATCCCTGTTATATATATATATATATATATATATATATATATATATATATATATATATATATATATATATACAGCGACGGACTGGGCCACCGAATCAGCCCTGGCATTTGTGCACATGCCCAACATTTGTCACTCGTGCACACACCAGGCACGTGCATGCGCACATACACATGCACCACACATGGCGCACTGCCTCTTCTGGCTTGCCAGGGGAAATAGTGACATGTGATGGCCCCCTCTCTCCTGGACATCAGCAGCGCACAGAGAGAGCCACCGGACATGCCTTGAGTCTATCGGCTCTCTCTGTGTGCCTATTGGGAGGCATAGCCTCCACTTTACAAGAGGAATTCGGCCCACCTGGCCATCGGCCCCTCTGGCATTTGCCAGAAGTGCCAGGTGACCAGTCCGGCCCTGCATATATAAAACAGCTTGCTGTGAAAACAGTTCACAAGACCAAACTCACACCTATTTGGAATGACCTCTAATAATACAGTTTTATTCTAAGCCATACTGTAATTGTTTCATTTATTTGTCAATTTACACCAACTGCATATTGTACTTTATGCCACTCACACAATAAGTCAGCAAAATGTAAATATTTTGGTACTATACTGTACGTACTTAATGAGGTGTGTGAATAATCAGATCAACCTCCAGATGACTGCTAATATTTAATGTTCTGAAATAAATCCCTTTATCCGCATGCCCTCTATCTGATCTCTGTCAACTGTGTTGCATGCTGTCCCAAAAGACTGATTGTCATCCTCTCAGTAACGTCTGTTTCTAGTCATTTCCAATAAAGAACTCCTGGGAATGCTGTGATGCTAGAAGGTAGATGTGGACATTGTCACAGAATTGATGTTGTTACTGAATCAGTATATACTGTAGATAATGTAGTGAGTAACTAGAAAGCTACAAGTATGACATCACAGACTTGGTACAATGAGATTACTATACGCAGGTCATATAGACATCACACACCTGATATAATACACAGGTCCCATGGATATCTCACACCTGATACTTACTGGTACCTATACACATTTACCTCTGATATCTCACACCTGATACTGTACACATATCACACTGTCACACCACTACCTATCTCTACTACCTACTGTACCTGGCCCCTAATACTCAGCACTACCTCTCTGCACTACCTCCCTCACACCTGCATGCTCTCCGCTACCTCTCTACATGATCTACTGGAGCTTTCTCAATGACCCATACCCTTACCTGGCTACTCATACTCACCACTACTTCTCTGATCTACCTCCCTCACCCCTGCATACTCATCGCTACATATCTGTACTCCTTACCTGGCCCTGCATGTTTACTGCTACTTACCTGCACTATCTACCTGGACTCTCATACTCACCACTACCTCTCCACACTACCTTACACACCCCTGCATACACTGGGATACCTGGACAGCTTGCTGGTGGGCCAGTCCCAGAACTCCCTCAGCTGGGCCGGTCCCATATTGCTTCACAGCAATCACAGGGCCAACTCACACTGCTGTCCCTCAACCATGCGCAAAAACTGGAAGCTGGCAGCTTCCTTGTGCTGTTAGCTGGGAAAAATGCTGCAGCCCCAGAGCGTAACCCCTGCAAAGGTGAGTACGAGCACCCCGCTTCTTTCTATCCCTTCCTAATGCAGGGAAGCTCCAGGCTACAGAGTAGATCACCCTACTCTGCTGACAGGCTGTACAGCAGAGTCAGTGCGCGCATCAGTAGGGATGGCCATCAACCATCAACAATTAAAAATCATTGATGGTTTATGACTGATTTAGAATAGATTTGCCATTGATGGGGGGAAACCAAATGTTTTTATTTTTATTTTCCCTAAGGTGCAAGGACAAAGAGCATAGCTCCTCCCCCAATACCTGTGAAGCCATGCCCCCAAGTTCTGATTGGCCCACAGGCCAGTCAGTCAAAGAAAAGCGATGGCCATCGATAGGTTAAACTATTGAAGGTTATACATCACATAGTATGCAACCATCAATGACCGTTTGCACTATTGCCATTGATGGCAACCATCGATGGTGATATCACCGATAGCCATCCCTATGCCTCAGCGTCATTCAACAGTGCTGCTGCAGCTAGCTAATAGCGGAGGCCCGGCTCCCTCCCACAGGCCCTGCCTCTCCCACAGCCCCTGGCTCCCCTCAAAACGGGTTGGAATGGATGCAGAATTCACCCTGCAAGTAATAATGTGTAATGTAGGGTACACACCAGGACGACCTGCTCACGATGCACATCGTGAGCGGGTCGTCAGTGTCTCGTCCGACCCGCTCACGATGACGCGGGAGGGCACGACCCGCTCACGATGTGCACCGTGAGCGGGTCCGATCCGATGGCGACCCGCACCCGGTTGTATGGTCGTCATTGAGATCCTACCTGCAGCAGGTAGGATCTCAATAACGACCGACCGACCCGCGGGACCGCGCATCGGATCGGAATCGCTCCACACCAGCTCAGAAAAGGGCCCAATCAGCACACAATCTGCATCCAATTGATCGGAATCGGATCTAGATTGTGCTGATCGGGCCCTAGTCGTCCTGGTGTGTACCCAGCATTAGTAAGGAAAAGTCTGCCAGTAACAGCTTCTTCTCTTATGCCCCCTTCTCCGATCTCTGTACTATCCAGCGCTCTCCTCCTAAACCCAATTATACCCTTGTCCATCTCACTGCCTCTTCCACTCCTTCCTTCACTGTCCACTCCACATTTCTATTCTTGTCTCCCTACTGTGGGCATTATGTGCATAAGCATCACTATTTGGGTCTTATATGTAATATAAGAGAACTACTGCGGCTGTATTGTGTGCAACCGGCACTACTGCGGGTGCTATGTGTATAAGCTGCACTATTTGGAGTCTGTGTATAAGCGGATCTATTGTGGCTGTTACGAGTGTAATTGATACTACTGTGGCCATTGTATATGGAGAGAGGGAGAGGGAGAGAGAGAGAGAGGAGAGAGAGGGAGAGAGAGAGAGAGAAGAGAGAGAGAGAGAGAGAGAGAGAGAGAGAGAGAGAGAGAGAGAGAGAGAGAGAGAGAGAGAGAGAGAGAGAGAGAGAGAGAGAGAGAGAGAGAGAGAGAGAGAGAGAGAGAGAGAGAGAGAGAGAGAAGAGAGAGAGAGAGAGAGAGAGAGAGAGAGAGAGAGAGAGAGAGAGAGAGAGAGAGAGAGAGAGAGAGAGAGAGAGAGATAAGAAGCCAGCACATCCGGGTAAAGATAATGAAAGCTTTTATAGCAAAAAACGAGCAAGTGAAATCCAATAGATCCAAGTGGAACACATCATGCAATAAGAAAAAGACTGTAGAAGCCAGCTTGTCTGGCTGAAAACAGCATAAACTCACCTGGCTATTGGCAGGAATCCTTAGCTCACACACTTGATCTGGGCTTGAGGGTTCGGCTTGTCTGGATTGACGGGTTGGCTGATTTGAATGACGGTTCAGGATAGGCTGGTTGAGGTCAGAGGTGGAGATTGATGGGGTGATGTTCTTGGTTCCAGAAGATTCCGCCTCTTGCTTCAGGAAACGTTGAGGAGGACTGTTGAGTACAAAGACATTATTATTAATAACTGTCACCGATATTCTATATTTCCTTCTTATTTCTCTCCTAATCTTTCTATATTCTCTATACCCATCTCTTTTCACTTTCACCCCAGTTATCTATACTATCACTGCTAACCTATATTCACCACTTTAAATACCTTCCCTTTTTCTAGCTGTTCTATCCCCTCTATTCTATAATGCCTGCCAGGCCCAAGCGTTCGGTGGGGCTCCCACCAGATATGTCAGCCTGGATGAGGCTGAGGTTAGGGCTAGGGCTAGGCCTCCTGCGCGCGGCGATGTAAGGGGCTTATCCCCTTCGCCACGCAGGAGGAATGCAGGCCCCAAGTTGATTCCCCCCTCCCAAGTATTCCCCAAGGTTGGTGGGGCTGGTGCAGGGCGTCGCGGGGCTCAATCCGCGACGCCGCGGGCATCCACTTATAATGGCGACGGGCGGCGGGGGAGATCGCGCGGTGGTCTGCTAGGAGCACCGTCGCTGGTCCCTCCTCCCCCCGCCCGGGTAGTCAGTAGGCAGCGGGGGTCGCGGTCTGCCGCGGTAACCGCAGCGCACAACGCAGCCAACGGGGAGGGGGATGCCGGGGTACAGCCTGCTCCGGCTCCCCCTTCACCAGCGCTGCTCTCTTCTCCCCCCGGCCGGGCACATAGCAAGCGCCGGGCGTCGCGCCCAGCCGCAGAGACAGAGCCGCATGTAGGCGGTGATGTAATGGGTGAGGGGGATGCCGGGATGCAGCCCGGCCCGGCTCCCTCTCCCCTTGTTCAAAATAATGGCAGGCGCGCTGGGGGACGGGATAGACATCCCGTTGCCCCTAGCAACAAAAGTGCGCCTGCCAGGAAAAGAGGCAGGGAAAAAAGTGTGTCAAAAAAGGGATCAAGGCGCGCCGGTCGGGGGACCGGAGCGCCAAATAAAGGCAAAGAAGGGGGTGCAGTGCCTATGAGCACTGGGAGTAAAATGGCAGCCAGAGTTAGAAATGGCCGCAGGGGCGCAGCCACAGATGCTGCAGAGGGTGTTGCAGGCACTTCTATGCCTGGAGCGCCCTCTGCTGGAAGAAAGGGAAATAGCAGGAGGTCTCATAAGAAGGGAGAAAAGATCAATGTGGCAGCAGCGCCATCTAGTGGCATTAATTTTAATGACAACCCTAGGGGGAAATTTATTGAGGACATGAGGCATAAGTTAACTTATGCCGAATTTGAAATGTTTAAGTCGGCTGTAGCTTCGTGGCAGGATAATAGCGAGGATTCGGCCGAATCCGTATTATCAAGCTCTAACTCAGGTGAAGTGGATTCGCAAAGCAGCGAATTCGGTCCACCAGGGGAAGCTCCCTTGGCTGTTTCAAACGGAGAAGGCGAGACTAGCGACGGGGACCAACAAAGTGATTCTGCAATGAATCCTGTAGAGGGGGTTAGAAATTCTAACGCCAGATCAAGAAGGGCAGCGAGGAGAAGGTTGGTCGCGGAGGAAGCTAGGGAGACCAATATGGCGGCACAGGGGGCCAGGACGCAACCCGGTCGCTCATATGCGGACGCGGTTGCAGGAAGGAACACAGAGGGTAACACTGTGTCATTAGACACATCGGCGCTTACATCTATATGCGCAGCGGTGGTGTCGGCAGTGGCTCCTCTGTTAACCACCGGGACAGGTGGACAGGGGGAAACTGCCCCTTCGGCTACTTTGGTGTCAGTATCTGACCTCATAGCCAAGGCGATAGCTCCGACTATTACGGCGGCGCGAGGGGGAAATGCCATTTCCTCTGCTGAAAGGGTATCGCCGAATGTTCCACCTGTGATGGGGGTTGTTAACGAACCTCTATTGACAGGTCAAGATTCCACGGAACAAGTCATGGAAGGCCCATCGTCGAGTCGAGGAGGCGGTGAACGTAGAAGAAGAAGGGCAGCATCATCTGATACTGGTGAGTCCACGAATGATCCTGACTGGTCAGAGGATGATAATGCAGGGTCTAGCAGTGGGGGGTCAGAGGATTCATCGGTAGAGAAGAAAGCTAAGAGGAAAAGATCTGCAAAGTCTCGTAAGAGACGGCGCAGAAATGAGACCTCTGATTCCTCATTGGCATCGACGTCTTCCGAGGATAAGTCATCTTCGGACGGCGTCGCGAGGAGACGAAGGCGGAAAAGGCGTAGAGAATATAGGTCCCATAGCTCAGGATCCTCGAACGTATCGGTCGAGTCCGATGCGGTCCAATGCGCAAACACCGCTGTTAAGCGGGGTTTGCGTCCTAGGGCTAGGGATAGGATCAGAAAAGGGCGCTATGTAGATATCTTTGCTTTAACAAGCAAAGATAGGCGGGCCCTCCTAGCGGCAAGGAAGAAAGGACCAGCTAGCGAAGATGCCTTTCGTACTTATAATAATTGGGTGAGAGGCATACTTATTTTTGCGGCCTGTTATTTAGAGACACATCCAGATGAGTATGTGAACCTGGTAAGATACCAGTTCCTTATTCATAAACTCTACACCTCTTACGTCGGACCCGGTTGGCGGGTCTATGACGAAGAGTTTAGGAGGAAGCAGCATGGCCGGGAGGTGTACGATTTTGGTAAGAAAGACGTAGAATTATACGGCGAAGTTGCCGAATCGGCTACACCTATTAGGGCTCCTGAGAATAAGGGGTGGGTAAGGCAGTATGGGAGCAGGCCTTACAATAATATTAATAAGGGAAGTAATACGAAACATGGCCATGGTAGGTGCTACTCATTTAATAATGGGCAATGCAACCTGGGTAACCGGTGTCGTTTTCGGCACCTTTGTATCAGATGCGGAGGTCAACACGCAATCAAGGATTGCACAAAACCTCCAACTGGTGGGGGAGGTGGGGCTCAGTCCACGACAAAACAAAACCGCGGTCCAGCGGCACCTGTCGTTGGATAGAGCCCCAACTCCAATTGTATTGGTCAGGATGTTACCATGGCTGGAACGGTATCCGGACAGAGATGGAGCAATATTTTTGCAGTCCGGATTTTCAGAGGGTTTTCAATTACCTGTTTCCGCTCCAATTAGTACAGGTAGTAAGGGAAACTTACGCTCGGCCATGGAACACCCTGACATAATATCACAAAAAGTTGAAGCCGAGGTAAAACTAGGTCGCATGGCAGGCCCGTTTGCAACACCACCAGTTGAGGGACTAATTTTGTCCCCTATTGGGGTGGTTCCCAAAAAAGTTAAGGGAAAGTTCAGGCTGATTCAGCATCTTTCTTGTCCTAGAGGGTCGTCTGTCAATGACGCCATCGATGATGAATTATGCACAGTTAATTATTGTTTATTTGAGGATGCTATAGGCATCATTAAAAAAATTGGTCCTGGCGCCCTCATGTGCAAATTGGATGTTGAATCAGCTTTTAGACTATTACCTTTGCATAAGAACGCATTTCGGTACATGGGATTTAAATTAAATGGGGGCTTTTACATAGATAAATGTTTGCCCATGGGTTGCTCCATTTCATGCGCTTATTTTGAGCGCTTCAGCACATTTTTGCAGTGGTGCCTGCAGGAAGTGTCGGGAGTTGACAGCATTACTCATTATTTGGACGACTTCCTTTTAGTGGGTCCTCCAAATTCTGACCTGTGCCTTAGTTTACTAGAAGCAGCGCTTGAGTTATTTAGGGATTTCGGGGTTCCCGTGGCAGGGGAAAAAAACAGAGGGACCTACTACTAATTTGGTGTACCTCGGAATTGAAATTGATTCCGAGCGAGGTCTGTGTAAACTTCCACTAGATAAAGTACACCGGTTACATGACGAAATAACTTATGCCATCGCGGCTGCTAAGTTAACACTTAGACAGGCTCAATCTTTATTGGGCCTGTTTAATTTCGCATGTAGAGTAATACCCATGGGCAAAATATTTTGTAGAAAGCTGCAGCGAGCGACCGTCGGGATTCGCAAACCCCACCATTTTCTACGTCTATCTTCAGAAATGAAGAGGGATCTGAAAGTGTGGGAAATGTTTCTGGATAATTTCAACGGCATATGCATATGGCAAGCTCCAGCCGTTGCAAATGCGGAGTTGGAATTATATACGGATGCAGCAGGATCTTCCGGATTCGGCGCATTTTATGCGGGACGTTGGTGCGCAGAGGCTTGGCCCGAATCTTGGGCACGAGACGGCATGACCAAGAATATGCTATTATTGGAAATATTTCCAATAATGGTCGCCTTAGAGCTCTGGGGCGCAGAATTGGGAAACAGGGAGGTTGTGTTTTGGTGTGATAACTTAGGGGTGGTCCAATCCATTGCACAGCTAAGGTCAACCTCTCTCCCAGTTTTGCGCATTCTAGCACGGATAGTGTTGATGTGCTTGGCGAACAATATTACGTTGCGAGCCAAGCACGTCCCTGGCGTACTTAATGAAGTAGCAGATGCATTGTCCCGTTTCGAATGGGGAAGATTCAGGCAACTTGTGCCGCTAGCCCAGAAGTTTGGTGAACAATGTCCATCTTTTTTATGGCAGGTGCCTCTGGAGGGGTAGAGGAGCTGGCCCTGCGGTCGCTAGCGCCAGCAACATTTAGAGCTTATCTGGCCTCATGGGAGCGCTGGAGCGAGTTCTTGCTGGAACAGGGTGGCACAGGTAAGAGCTATAAGCGTCTTATTAATGCCTATGTATGGAGCCTGTACACGGAGGGTAAGTCCAGAAGTTTTGTTGGACGCTCTCTGGCAGGCATATCATTCTTTTTGCGTCTTGGTGGGAAGAGAGACATCACCAAGTCTTTCTTGCTTTCCAGGATGCTAAAGGGATGGGCCAGAGCCAGGCCGGTTTTGCCCGACAGGCGACGGCCGATTGATGCCGGCCTGTTGCGTCGAATCTCGAGGTCCCTAAGAGTGATTTGCTCAAACGATTACGAGGTTCGACTTTTCAGGTTGGCCTTTGCCATGGCTTTTCATGGGGCGTTCAGAGTAGGCGAGTTGGTGTCCGCAACCAGGGCATCTCCCTCGCCTATGCTGTTCGGCCACGTCGACGTGCACCACGACGGTTTATGGTGCAAGATTCAGCGCTCAAAGACCGACGTAGCGGGCAGGGGGCAGTGGGTCCATTTGGGTCGGAGTGGCGACCGCCGGATTTGTCCGGTGGCGGCGGCTCTGGCTTACGTGGAGTTGCGGCCTCAATTGCCCGGGGCCTGGCTGATGCACATCGACGGGTCCCCACTTACTAACTTCCAGTTCAGGTCGGTTTTCAGGCGCTGTATATTGCATCAGGGTCTTTCTCCAGCCGACTTTGGGACACACTCTTTTCGTATCGGCGCCGCTTCGGCAGCCGCTGCGGCGGGTTGGTCTCAGGTCGACATACGAGCACTCGGAAGATGGCGGTCTGGTGCATTTAAGCGATACATCAGGCCGACATAATCCAGTGAGCCCATTTGAGGAGTAGCCGCTCGCCCAAACACGCTTTAGTGTTTGAGGGGCCTTGAGGAATTTTTTGTGTTATCACCAGTCTTAAATTAGGCTCTAGCCAACTGGTGGAAGATTTGTGTTTTTTGCCTCAAGTCAAATCGGGTGACCCCCCCCCCCCCCCCCCGTAGAATAGGGTACAACGGGTAGGGATTATACATAATTCAAGTGGGTCAATAATCAAATTAGTCTTAAATAGATCACCTAAATCACATTCCTAGTAGTTATCAACAATTTAATATAGAACTGCAAAATCACCTTTAAGGGAATCTCCCGGGCCCCCCCTTGAAAATGTTGCCAGAGGTTTGCCATTATTTCAAATTTTCTAACGGTATATATCATTTCAACTTACAGGTCAACGCTTGGACACCAATATGATTTGGATGGTGGGACATTCATTTATTTATTGGTTGTCCTTGTCCCAGGTCACCACGGATACGGAACGTTTCCCTGAGACGCGATTTATCCGTTGGCTGGGGCGTAGAGGTATGAGGTGGTCCGCGTTGAGGGGTCTCTTGGATGAGTCAGTTAGGGCGTTTGGTTACCCAATGTTTGTCATCATCCACTTGGGGGGCAACGACCTCACGCATAATTCCGGTCTCAATATTCGATTTGAGATTAGGAATTTATTGCTGGACCTGATCAGAGAATGGAGATTTTGCCGTTTCTTCTGGTCAGAGATTATACCTAGGAGGGTTTGGAGAGATGCACTCAATCCGGGCGCCATTGATTTGGTACGTAGGCGGATCAATTCCGTAGTCGGCAGGGCTATAGCAACGGAGGGCGGAGTGGTCGTCAGGCACGAGGCCATTTCCTTTAGAAACGAGACCCTGTACAGGCCGGATGGGGTGCATCTCTCTTTAGTCGGGATGGATTTGTTTTTCCAGAATTTAATAGACGCATTGAGAAGTTTAGAGGTTTAGCTGAGGGAGTATTCGAAATTAGGTTGGTGGCGGGTCAGTTCAAGCTGAACTGATATGGCGGAAAGAACGGTAATTAAATTAGAGCTGTATTTACACTTAGATGCTGGTTGATGTCGGGATCTGGGCATCACCGACCCAGGTGGGCCCACATCTGGACCTTAACGATCATCTACTTCGGATAGCGTAAATTCTGGCGGACATTTGTAGTTTAGGGCAGGTGGCCCAATTTTTTGATGACTCGGGCAGAGTGGTGAGCTCTGCCTTAGTGCTATTTGCGAGGTCAGGGGCAGAGGCAGAAGGTCAACCCCCTGGCCTTAAGGGCAATTGGCCCCTTTTGAAAAGTCCGCTTCATAATTGAGCCGTTGTCTTGGACGCTGGCAGGTGGCCGGTCCTTGGCAATTAAGGGCAATTGGCCCTTAGATCCGGAGTTTGTTATTTTTATTACTTTGTTATTTTCCAGCAATGTTATTTATTTTGCATGCCGTTCTTTGCCCGCCACCTTAGTTAGAGCAGGGACATAAATTTTAGTTAGATTCAAATAGGCCGCCCCTGCTCAAAATAAATAAGCCGTCCCCTTTAAGCCCATTCAGTTGTACGCGTCTTTATTTCTTAGATAAGTGGGGTGAGTGTGGATGAATGCCTATGTCTGTGTGGAGTTTAAGACTGTAGAAGCCAGCTTGTCTGGCTGAAAACAGCATAAACTCACCTGGCTATTGGCAGGAATCCTTAGCTCACACACTTGATCTGGGCTTGAGGGTTCGGCTTGTCTTGATTGACGGGTTGGCTGATTTGAATGACGGTTCAGGATAGGCTGGTTGAGGTCAGAGGTGGAGATTGATGGGGTGATGTTCTTGGTTCCAGAAGATTCCGCCTCTTGCTTCAGGAAACGTTGCCCTCCCGCCCGCCCCATTTATTAGTCAGAATTAGTTGTTGAGAAGTCGTTTGCATTATTCGTTTAGTTGTTGTCGGCTTATTTTGTGTTGGCGGAAAGAACGGTAATTAAATTAGAGCTGTATTTACACTTAGATGCTGGTTGATGTCGGGATCTGGGCATCACCGACCCAGGTGGGCCCACATCTGGACCTTAACGATCATCTACTTCGGATAGCGTAAATTCTGGCGGACATTTGTAGTTTAGGGCAGGTGGCCCAATTTTTTGATGACTCGGGCAGAGTGGTGAGCTCTGCCTTAGTGCTATTTGCGAGGTCAGGGGCAGAGGCAGAAGGTCAACCCCCTGGCCTTAAGGGCAATTGGCCCCTTTTGAAAAGTCCGCTTCATAATTGAGCCGTTGTCTTGGACGCTGGCAGGTGGCCGGTCCTTGGCAATTAAGGGCAATTGGCCCTTAGATCCGGAGTTTGTTATTTTTATTACTTTGTTATTTTCCAGCAATGTTATTTATTTTGCATGCCGTTCTTTGCCCGCCACCTTAGTTAGAGCAGGGACATAAATTTTAGTTAGATTCAAATAGGCCGCCCCTGCTCAAAATAAATAAGCCGTCCCCTTTAAGCCCATTCAGTTGTACGCGTCTTTATTTCTTAGATAAGTGGGGTGAGTGTGGATGAATGCCTATGTCTGTGTGGAGTTTAATAGTGCAATGTCCAAACATAACAGAGTTACCACAGCTGTACGAGTACATGATGGTCCACTGGATGGTCACTGATGCCCAACGGCCGTTTCGGTGTGTGTCCACCGTCGTCAGGAGCATGAGTGACCTCCAGTAAGGGCCGGATATAAATAGTGCCAGTAATCAAGATCATGTGCAACATATGTTGGCTCACCTGCTCATGTTAATCTGTATTACCCTTGCTGCAGCACGCCAAAATGCGCTATCAGACCTGTGCTCCACGGACAAAATGTATAGCCGGAAGTGACGCTGCGCAGGAACAGCTGATCAGCCGGACACTGCGCTCGTAACCCGGGTAACGAAGTAAACATGCAAAGCCGGCATCACGCCCCTAGCTCTGACGTCAGACTGGTTATCAACAAGAACATGGCGTCGGTAACCATGGTGACCTTCTGCCGTTGTACATGTAGCGCATCAAATCCCACATTAGAGTGGCAATCCCGGCAATCTGTCGGGGCACGCCGCTCAATTAGAGAGAGCGCTAAACTACAAAGTAACGTGGAGCTTCAATCAATCACTGTGAAGCATGGTGTTAGGCGGATCAGTTTATGGGAAATCAGGGACATGAGGGTGAACCAGCATTTACAAAGGCACACCATATTCTGGTGTCATACTCATGAGTGAAGACTTAAAAACAAATACCTACATAGAACAAAACATAGAAATAAGGCAAATTTAGAGGAAGCAATGTAGCGATTGCTCCTCATTCAGTCCATTGGGTGAGATGCAGTCCAACTGGTTAATCCAGTAACTTTCCTTGCGCAAAAGCAAATTACCACGATCTCCTCCCCTCCTCAGGGGGGGTACGTGATCAACCGACATAAAGCGAAAGTCCTTCATTGAATGCTTGAGAAGGTGGAAATGTTTGGCAACTGGTGGTGTGGTTGCATTGATTGAAATAAAAGCCTTTTTTAGAGATGATCGATGCATAGCGATCCTTTCTTTTAAAGTCCTTATCGTCTTCCCGATGTAGACAAGTTTACATGTACAGGTAATGGCATACACAACATATCGATTATCACAAGAAAGATGGTGACAAATAGGGTATGTCACGGAGGTTCTTTGTCCTTTTTTCCTCCTAGCTCCACCCCTCCTAATAGCTCTCCTCCTTCCTGTTTTTTGTACACACTGCCTTTGGGAAAAACCCGCTTATAAGATTGGTCGGAGTCACTGGCTGAAGTGTGCGTATCTAAGTCAGAGAACCCCCTATCCGTCCGTCCTGCTCGCCTCCTCCGTGTCCTAAAATGATCCCTCCAGTTGGTCCTTGGCTCATTGCCTTGAACCCAACCATAGACTCGCATGTCCTTGTAGTCCTCTTTCACTACTTTGTATTTGCTTTTTTTGAAGGCCAATAACTCTAACCGGTAGGTCTCAATAGATTCTTGTAATTTAACGGTCATATCACCTGCTGGGTCACCCTTCAACAAATCAATGCCGGTATTTTCACATATAGCAATTTCTTGTTCAAGAAGCACTAGATCAGAATTTACTTGTTCAATAACCAATAAAATTAACTGAAAAGAACAATCATTCAGGATTTGATACCATTGCTTGCAAAAATTAAGGTTACTTCGCCCTATGGTGGGCTGGTTGCGTATCCGAAAACCACGTGGGATCATCTTTTCCTTATAGTATTGAGATAAAGCCAGACCATGCATATATATATAAAAGCAGCCCCATTGGGGGTCTTATATGTATAAGCAGAACTAATATGGCTGTTATGTGTGTAACCGGCACTACTGTGGATATTATGACCCTCATGATTATTGACTCGCAAAGCTGTGCATTTCACAGCTTTGTGAGAGAACCAAATGCCACCTGCACGAACGTCCACCCCAATTTGCAGCCTTGCCTGTTCAACCAGAATAAGGGCCTATGTGTATAAGCAGCACTATTTGGGTATGTATGTGAGTGGCACTACTACTGTTGTGTGCATTGTGCGAGTAAGCTGCACTACTAATGTGGGCATTACATGTGTAAGGGTCACTACTGTGATGGCCAGTATGTGTATAAGTGGCAATACTGCTGCTGTTATTATTTTTATAAGGGAGTACTGTGGGCATTATGTAACTCAGAAACAGACTCTATGCAGAGTAATCACACTCCCCACAAAAGCCCCTGCCTCCATTAGGGACTTCCTCCCCATCACCTGCTCCTTAGCATGACCAATTACCGGGTGTCAACCACTGCCTCTCTGTCTCCCACGATCTCTCCCGGTCACCCACTGCCTCTCCCCCTGCATCTCTGTGTCAACCACTGGCTCTTCATCTCTCTCTCTCTCTCTCTCTCTCTCATCACCCATTGCATCTCCCCTGCATCTCCACATCATCTTCTGCCTTACCAAATCATGACTCATCTTATCATGCAAATATGGCATTCCATTGTAGGCTATTCCCCTTGTTATGAGGCCATACCCACTCTTCCTTTCCATGGTGCCATTTTCTCCTGAATCTATCACTTTGTCTGCCATATCTGGGCATCAGCAGCTGCTGCAGCACATTATATTGGTATACAAAGCTCAGCCTATCTATCTGCAATAAGCCTGCCCCCAGACTCCCATTGGCTTGTTTTCTATAAGACTGGGGGGCAGGCTTATATAAAATAGACAGGTTGACCACTGAGTTTCATGCTGCAGAGACTTCTGATCCCCGTAAGGTAGCCAGCACATATATTAAATACAATGTTACATGTATGTTTAAATGTACTGCCACTGGCAAGGAAATCCAGGAACAGAACAATTTGTCCCTCCTGGAATGGGTCATGTTGGGAGTTATGGATAGTATCACATATATGCTCTTGAATTATGTCTGTGGGGAATGCAAAGATTTCATCTTCAGAAAGGGGCTGTTGGAAACATTGGGGCATTCCTTTCTGAATGCTGGTTATATTGCTATTGGTACCTTATATTGAGCACATACTCAATATTTTTATTTTTTTGTGTATGGGTATCATGTGCTGCGAAGTATATATACTGTAGCTCATAGGAGTTCCAGGTCTAAGTGTGGCATAAAGTCTAGTAGAAAACATTCAAACTTTTAACATAAATCAGCTGTTAATTAATTATAAAGTACGGATTGTATTAGATTGGAATCTGAGAAAGACAATAATAAGAGTATTGAGTTGTACCGTTGCTAATGCTGTTACTGTTGCTAATTTGCGCACCAAAATCAGATCCTATCACGAGGCCAAATGCTATTTCCAGGGAAATCACAGATTGTGCGTTTTTTTGCAATCATAATCCATGGCTGAAGAGGAATAAATGTATTTTACCAAGAATTCTCCAGATGCTGTTACACAACAGAGGCCTTCCTGCATCTTCTTCTGCTGTAATTGCTACTGCATCTTCTTTGTTGATCCACTGTCTTCTCACTTCAGGACCTCGCTCTGGCTATTTTTCCCTCTGTTCTGCCATTGGAATGCCAACAGTAATCTTGCAGTACCTAATATATTCCAAAAAGAGTGCACGGGGCAATAATGCATGAGACCCTAATTGGCCCACCGTGATTGGTGTTGGGAAGCCCTGTTTTTTAGTTAATATCTTAAGGTGCTGACTGTCTTCAATATGTCCAGTATCAATCTCTTTTTTTTTTTTTTTATTGAGTATTTTTTATTAATTTCATATATCAAAGAATAAACATATAAGCACACACAAAATACATGGTATTATAGGTATGGAGTACATTTCTTGAATATTTAAATCCTTAATAGAGATAGTCCCTTAGTAACCAAGACAATCATGGACATATCTGTTAGGACAGTGGTTCCCAACCTTTTTTCTCTCCCGTACCCCTTGATTAGGCTTTTCATTGATGAGTACCCCCTCCTCTCAATTTAAAAAATAGACAGTACTTATGAATGGAGTGGAAGTGAGCGGTATGCGTATCCTTATGCATGTCCTTATATTAAGGAGTAGCAGACAGGAAACGTGCCCTTCCATGTCTGGCCGCTGGTTGTGTATTGTCTCCAGGGTTCCCACTTACACCTGTAGGATTAATGCCGCTGTTTCTTCCACCCGTATCAGTGCAGGGCAGATGATCGCTGATGTCTGAGGGCAGCATGGGTAGCTCCCATTGGATTGCTGGTCAGGCAAAAAGCACAATGAGATGCGGATGATGCTGAAGACAGAACCATATGTGACACAACATGATTCTTCTCCATAGCAATGGTTCTTCTTCTTCTGCCATCAAAATACTTTTTCATCTTCCGCCATTACCAATATTATTTTCAAGTACCCCCAATTGGTCTGCAGAGTACCCCCAGGGGTACTAGTACCCCAGGTTGGGAACCACTGTGTTAGGAGATTGTTTCATTTTCTTATGGCAGGGGCACCATGTGTTGGGGTTATTGTATATGTCCATGTAGATTTCTGTGAAGTGATTGGAGCATAAAGTGTCTAGTTAAGGGCCCATGAATTTGAATATGTCTGTTACAGTGAAAATTATTATGTGAAACTACTTAACAAATGAATTGTGTTGAATTACTATTAACCGGCTAGTGCGAGCAAGTGCTGTGAAGATCGTTTTTCTAATTTCTAAGAGGTTGTGTGAGATTGCTACAGGGCCCGTTATATGACCTATGTGTATTCCCCCCTACTTTTCCCCTCTCCTTTCATTCATAAACTGTATCCCTTCTGTGGGACCATCCAATCAAAACTTGTACTCCAACATTTTATAGCATAAAAAAAGGGAAATAATGAAATAAGTTTTTTTTTATTATACATGTTATGCCATCGATAAACAGCTTCCAGCTGTTATAGCTTTATATTTTGTTCTCTTCACGCCGAGATATATACATATAGTCATATACATTCATTAAATGAATTGTGGGCCAGATTCTCTAAGCTTCAAAAGTGATACAATGGAGAGTGATCAACAGCCAGCCAATCAGCTCCTGTCTGACATTTTTCAAACACATGTCTGTGACATGGCAGGTAGGAGCTGATTGGCTGGCTGTTGATCACTCTCCATTTATCACTTTTGAAACTTAGAGAATCTGGCCCTGTATCTGAAATTATATTATGATGCTTATACCTTGGATCAGTAATAGAGCATCATTATCAGTTAAGCATGCACAAGACTTCGACCTCCTCTGAGCATCCCTTGCATTCTCCTCATCCCTACCTAGTCTGGAATTACACAATCTATTTTTACCTGTTTTTTGCTAATTTTTTATTTAATCCAAAACAAATATCAAAATTGAAACACAAAAGTTTTTTTTTTTTTGTAAAATAGATTCTGATTTAAAAAATACTAAGGTACTCTTTACTTAGATGGGCGCCCGTCGTGGTGATCGCGGGTACATTTATGTCTGGCCGCGACGCGACCGACGCGATGCCCGCGATTTGCCATTGAAACCCATGTTAAACTTGGAAATCGTGTCGGTCGCGTCGCGGCCGGCCATAAATGTACCCGCGATGCCCGCGACGCGATGCTCCCGATTTGCCATAGGAATCAATGTTAAAAGGCCCGATGGACACGATTTTACTGTTAAATGCCTCAATGGACCCGATTTGGCCATAGGAATCAATGTTAAATGGGCCACAGAGCCCAAATAAGCACAATTAACCCTTAAATGTCCCCCCACATTTTTAACGCCACCCCACGATCCACGCCAACCCGAAGCGTGGCGAGCGCAGCGAGCCCGCGAGGGGCGGCGGTACGCGTCCTCCGACCTTTTCATGCCCTACTATCCACTAGGGCGTGGAGTGAGAATAGAATAGTGTGGCGAGCGCAGCGAGCCACCGCGCCCGAAGCGTGGCGAGCGCAGCGAGCCCCGCGTGGGGACGCGGATACCTTCACAGGTAGACGCGTCCCCTCGCGGGCTTCACAGGTGTCCGCGTCGCCACGGACACCTGTGAAGCCCGCGAGGGGACGCGTATAACTGTGAAGGTATCCGCGTCCCCTCGCGGGGCTCGCTGCGCTCGCCACGCTTCGGGCTCGGTGGCTCGCTGCGCTCGCCACACTATTCTATTCTCACTCCACGCCCTAGTGGATAGTAGGGCATGAAAAGGTCGGAGGACGCAGACCACCGCCCCTCGCGGGCTCGCTGCGCTCGCCACGCTTCGGGGTTGGCGTGGATCGTGGGGTGGCGTTAAAAATGTGGGGGGACATTTAAGGGTTAATTGTGCCTATTTGGGCTCTGCAGCCCATTTAACATTGATTCCTATGGCCAAATCGCGGGCATTGAGGCATTTTACATGAAAATCGCGCTCAATCAGGCTTTTTAACATTGTTCCCTATGGGAAAATCGCGGTCATCGCGGGTAGCAGATTTTTATGTACCCGCGATTTACCCGCGATGGCCGCGATGCCCGCGATTTTTAGCCCCGACGCCCGCGATTTCAATCGCGGGCGCCCATCTAGGTAAAGAGTACCAATACTAAAATAAAAATGTTGAAGTCCAAAAACATCTCTGCAATAAACTAATATCTAAAAATAACAAGCATTCACTCAGGCACTGCCTCACTGCCTATCTCATGCAATTAAGCCATTATGTTGCTGGAGTACACCTTCAGATCTCCTGTAGCTCAAACTTGCCTACTCTTCAGAATGGCCAGGAGGCTCCCAAAAATTAGTCAGCCACCCAATAAAGTGGAAAAGTCTTCGACATCCAGTTGACAACCTCCTTCACCCACCGCTCATTCCCCACACCTGAGCATGTGGACCAACCAACTAGTGTACAGCATTCCCAATCATAGTCCACGTGGATGAAAGTACAAAAAAAAAGAAAGAAAAATGGTGAAAGACCCATTCCTACCTTCTCATGTGTCGACCATTGCCATGTTGACAGTTTGCTTGTGTTGGCCTTTTGTCTTTGTTGACCATGTGCTTGTTGGCCATATGGCATTGACCTGCACACTATCACCCTTCTTATTCGAGGTGGGTGGGGGGCACATATACTTAGGTGGGAGATCTATTTCACATGGGATGTTGCTATGGGCAACAAATCAAAATCAACTTCTTATTTATGTAGCATCCTCTAGAACAGGGGTGTCAAACACAAGGCCCGCGGGCCAAATCCGGCCCGCCAGACCTCTTCATGTGGCCCGCGCAGCCGCCGCCGCCAGCCTTCACCTTTTATTCTCTTTTTTTTTTAAACAAGAAAGCTGCCTCTTCAGCGCATGCGCGGCAGCCTACAAGCCAGAGAACGTCTCCCCTCTAGCACAGTGCCACCGGTCGTCAACCCCTCCTCCGCTCTCACCTGCTGTATAGGAGCCAGAGAGAGGAAAGAGCAGGTCCGTCGTGGTGAATGGTGCTACTGCTGTGCGCTCCAGGTCACTTACTGCTGAGTGTGCACTGCACAGTGACCGGGAGCACGCTGCCCCCCACTCCTGGATAGATAGTGTGAGGAGCGCTACTCACTGTAGGGAGGGGGAAATGCGCCTGTGTGAGAGCGCAGCTGTGTCCTTGGTGGTGGAGCAGCTCAGACTGGAGTGGACGCATCAGGGCCGGTAAGTGTCAAACTCTCTGCCTATGTGTGTGTGTGTGCACTGGCACATTGCAGCCCATCATTAATTGCTGTGTCCCATGATAATAGGCAGGACATATGCCCTAAGACTGAATGCTGCCCCCCTGTGCAGGCAGCGTGTGCCCTAATGCACTGCAGTTCACAGCAATAGCAGGAGGGAAATGCTACTGCTGAGTATACAATAATTGAATGCAGTGACAATAATTTATGATAATAAAGAGTGGACACATAGTCCTACAGATACAACCGGCCCTTTGAGGGTGACCAAACTGCTGATGCGGCCCCCGATGAATTTGAGTTTGACACCCCTGCTCTAGAAGATAATACACAGGTTCTGATTGATTGCCCATAGAAAATTCCATGTGAAACTCCAATCTTAGTAAATTCCCCCCGAGATTCCTTAGGAAACATTCATAATGACTCTGTGGAAAGCTTAAAATAGTAGGAATTAGAAAATAAATATTATATATTATTATATATATTGTATATTCTATAAGGAAGTAATAAGGCATCTTTCCTCCTCATTGATACTGGTTACATAGCTGAATATTTTTTTCAGAATATGTATGGAAATGATATACTATTTTAAGCTACAGTATGGTGAAAGGAAAAATGTATGTCTGATCGTCTGCTGATCGTCCTTCCTCCATGTGAGCTGAGCCCTATATTTATGTACTATTTTATGTTCATCGCACGTATTATTAATTATATCAGATGCCATTAGCACTGTGAAGATCCATACTAAGGTGATAAAACTGTACACCACAGTGACTACATAGCATACTAGTATATATCAGCTTCCTGTATAGCGACTGACAACTTGCTGCAGACATTTTCCCCAGATACATCTGAGTGTAAGTAAGATGAATGTAGACAGTTTGGAGGACAGAAAACATTTCTGAAGCACTAATGCGTTTCGGCTCCAAGAGTACATTAATAAGCTGCAGAGGAAGTATTTGCAGAAGGATTAATGAACTCTCCTAAAAAAGGAAATGATTATAAAGTATAATAAAGCAACCAGCACTTATGAATAAAACCAGCATGATAGCAAGTGTCATGTCACTGGGAAAATTCATGTGCTACTATCATAGGTCTTGGTGGTGAGGCTTCTGACAGTTTTGGGGATGAATTATAAAGTAGAAAACTAAACAAGGTTTCTAAGCCAACTCTGTCTGTATTTGTCCCCTGTTCTGTTGTGGGCCTAATTATGCTATGCTGTAAATTATCTCTCCTGATGGCTTCTGTAACCTGCTGCTGTGTCTGAGGATGCAGCATCAGATCACTCTGTGTGAACCTCCATCATCTGGGTATTCCTCAAGTTATTTAGGATGGGTGGTATATTGCAGAGATTCAGTCACTGGCTGCTACATGCCCAGAGATGGAATGAGCCTCCTCCACATTTTATTCAACACTTCATTTTGCTGCCTCTGCTCCGCCCCCAAATAGCTGCAGCATGTCAGTCATGCTGCTGCATGGGAGTTCTGAAAGCAATCACACAGAACAAGATTTGCTCACGCAATCCACGTTGAGCAAAAACCATCAGTTGCACCTCTGAATCGGGACTTGTATCTTTACACCACATTACATGAAAGCAGTGGTGTCACTAGGGTTGGTGTCACCCGGTGTAGTAACTCATGGTGTTACCCCCCCCCCCCCCATTTTTTTTCAAATAAACTAAATGGGGGCGTGGCCTATCAGCAGGGGGCGTGGTCTGTACCGTGATTGTACTGTGTGCTTGCAGATTGAGTCAGCACACCTTTTCCAATCTTCCAGTATTATAGCAGTGCTGCATAAATTGATTGATAGATCAGTCCCTGCATTTTTACAGGCTACTTAAATCATTAAACACTGTTTATCCGTAATGCCAATTACACATTATGCCGCACACCGTGATGCCCATTACACCATGATGCCCATTACACCGCACACCATGATGCCCATTACGCTACACACATAAGGGGAAATTTACCAATATGAAAAACCTAGTTTTTCGTATTGGTTGTTTCCCTACGACTGCATACGACTGTTTAAGTCGTATGCAAAGTCGTGTTCCGGAGGGGGACTTACAAAGCAGTCAGATACGACTGCTTTGTAACCCTCCGATGGTGTAATGATTCGTATTAGCGGCCGTATATACGGCCGCTAATACGAATTATTTCTAGCAGTCTGCACGGATCAAGTCAGATCCGTGCAGGCTGCAAGGTGTAAAAAAAAATAGAAAAATAAATAAATTAAAAAAAAAAACGGCGTGGGGTCCCCCCCACAGCCATAACCAGCACCAGGCTGAAGGAGCCGGGGCCGGTAATTAAAAATCAGGGAGCCCGACAAATAGGGGTTCCCCGATTTTTAACAACCAGCCCCAGGCTCCAGGTCCGGGGCTGGTTCCCAAAATACGGGGGACAAAATGAGTAGGGGTCCCCCGTATTTTAAGAACCAGCCCCAGGCACAACCAGCCGGCAGGGTAATGTCACAGCCGGGGGACACTTATAATATAAGGTCCCGCGGCCAAAACATTCTCCCTACCGACCAGTCAGCCTGGCCAGGGGCCCTGGGGGAGTGGGGACCCCCCCAATGAAGGGGTCCCCCCCCTCCAGGACTTACCTGACCAGGCTGAAGCCTGGTGCTGTCCTCGATGCCCCTGGGCGGTGGGCATCGAGCTGATAAATGTTGTAAAAAATAGATAAACCATTGTTTTTTACTGTGGCACTACAAGTGCCAGCAAGCCTCCCCAGCAAGCTGGGACTTGGAGAACCACAAGTCCCAGCCTGCTGGGCATTAAAGGGCCCGCTGGCACTTGTAGTTCTACAGTTAAAAAAATAGTGCACAAAACACACTGACACACTTTTAAAATAAAACTTTATTACACACAAAGCCCACACATACTAATACTTACCTATCTTCTCTCCGTAGGTAGCCCTGATGTCCTGTGTCGGCGTCTTCTGGTCCTGTGTCGTCTTCTTCCTCCATGTCGACGTCGCTGTCGGCGATGGTGTCCCCGTCCGGATCCGAAGAAATCCATTTGGGAAGCTGTGGAAGGAAACCATACTCACCTGTCCCAGCGCGACGTAGTCCAGGTAAGGGTCTTTGCAAAAAAATAAACCGAAAACCCCGAAACCAAACCGGACACGACGGAGACGCACGGTGTGTTTACATCGTGCGGCTCCGCCTCCCGAATGCCGCTATTGGCCGCCTTGCGGCCTAGCGGCCAATAGCGGCATTCGGGAGGCGGAGCCGCACGATGTAAACAAACACACCGTGCGTCTCCGTCGTGTCCGGTTTGGTTTCGGGGTTTTCGGTTTATTTTTTTGCAAAGACCCTTACCTGGACTACGTCGCGCTGGGACAGGTGAGTATGGTTTCCTTCCACAGCTTCCCAAATGGATTTCTTCGGATCCGGACGGGGACACCATCGCCGACAGCGACGTCGACATGGAGGAAGAAGACGACACAGGACCAGAAGACGCCGACACAGGACATCAGGGCTACCTACGGAGAGAAGATAGGTAAGTATTAGTATGTGTGGGCTTTGTGTGTAATAAAGTTTTATTTTAAAAGTGTGTCAGTGTGTTTTGTGCACTATTTTTTTAACTGTAGAACTACAAGTGCCAGCGGGCCCTTTAATGCCCAGCAGGCTGGGACTTGTGGTTCTCCAAGTCCCAGCTTGCTGGGGAGGCTTGCTGGCACTTGTAGTGCCACAGTAAAAAACAATGGTTTATCTATTTTTTACAACATTTATCAGCTCGATGCCCACCGCCCAGGGGCATCGAGGACAGCACCAGGCTTCAGCCTGGTCAGGTAAGTCCTGGAGGGGGGGGACCCCTTCATTGGGGGGGTCCCCACTCCCCCAGGGCCCCTGGCCAGGCTGACTGGTCGGTAGGGAGAATGTTTTGGCCGCGGGACCTTATATTATAAGTGTCCCCCGGCTGTGACATTACCCTGCCGGCTGGTTGTGCCTGGGGCTGGTTCTTAAAATACGGGGGACCCCTACTCATTTTGTCCCCCGTATTTTGGGAACCAGCCCCGGACCTGGAGCCTGGGGCTGGTTGTTAAAAATCGGGGAACCCCTATTTGTCGGGCTCCCTGATTTTTAATTACCGGCCCCGGCTCCTTCAGCCTGGTGCTGGTTATGGCTGTGGGGGGGACCCCACGCCGTTTTTTTTTTAAATTTATTTATTTTTTCTATTTTTTTACACTGTAGCCTGCACGGATCTGACTGATCCGTGCAGGCTAAAACGCAAATAGAACAGGAAAATGGTGTTCTATTTTCCTGTCGTATTTGCGTGGGTGTTTCACACCACTAAGCAGCCGTATTGTCAGTACGGCTGCTTAGTAAATCAGAAACCACCATTCTTTTGAATGGTGATTTCTGTCGTATCCTATCGATGGTGTAGGGCATTCGTATTTGTAACTACAAATACGAATGTTCCATCTTTAGGACTACGAATTGTTGTATTTTTGGAATTGTAAATCCCGAAAATACAAATTCGTAAAAAAAAGGTGTATTTCTCCCTACGAATACACCTTTTTTCTACGAATCCATTTTGGTAAATGTCCCCCATAATGTCAATTACACAATACACCGCACACCGTGATGCCCATTACACTGCACACCCTGATGCCCATAATTACGCTACACACCGTGATGCCAATGACACAATACGCTGCACACCGTGATGCCCATTACGCCGCACACCGTGATGCCAATTACACAATATGCCGCACACCATGATGCCCATGATTACGCCACACACCGTGATGCCAATGACACAAAACGCCACACACTGTGATGCCCATTACACCATACACCGTGATGCCAATTACACCGCACACTGTGATGGTAATTATTTAATACACAATACTCCCCATACCATAATGCTGCCCATTACACCGCACACCATGATGCCCATTACGCCACACACCCTGATGCCAATTACACAATACGCCGCACACTGTGAAGTCCATTACACTGCACACCATAATGCCCATTACACCCCACACTGTGATGGTAATTATTTAATACACAATACTCCCCATACCATAATGCTGCCCATTACACCGCACACCATGATGCCCATTACACCACACACCGTGATGCCCATTACACCATACACCGTGATGCCAATTACAACGCACACTGTGATGGTAATTATTTGATACACAATACTCCCCATACCATAATGCTGCCCATTACACCCCACACCATGATGCCCATTACACTCACATATGCCCCCATAGTGCCAGACACTGATACTGTATGCCCCGGCCCCACAGTGCCAGATATGCCCTCACAGTGCCAGACATATACCCGACACCATGATGCCCATTACACTCACATATGCCCCCATAGTGCCAGACACTGATACTGTATGCCCCGGCCCCACAGTGCCAGATATGCCCCCACAGTGCCAGACATATACCCGACAGTGCACCATGATGCCCATTGGGCCATTACACTCACATATACCCCATAGTGCCAGACAGATACCATACAGACAGATATCATACTGTATGCCCCCAAAGTGCCAGAAGCCTCACTTGCTGCACCCAAACGTTGTGATTCGATTCCAGCAGCTGGTTAGACAGGTAACGGTTCGTCCATGTTTTGCTTGCTTGAAGTTCAGAGTCTCAGACTCACTGACTGCGCAACCTAAAATGGTGCTGGCCGCGTATTCAATACAGCCGCGTGTCCCCCCATGAGTGACAGGCTGGCGCACTCAGCGTGCCCAGACAAGGTCCCTCCCTCTGTCTCCTGGAGTGGCCAATCCCCACACAGGAGGGGGAGGCACCCGCTGTACACCGCCGGCCGCCCAGCCTCCCTTCACAATGCGCCCGGGCCGCACTGCACACACAGCAGGGGAGAGGGGGGCGGGTCGGCATAGCATGATGCACAGTGTGCATCATGCTATGCCGACCCGCCCCCCTCTCCCCCTGCTGTGTGTGCGCATCATGCTATGCTGACCCGCCCCCCTCTCCCCCTGCTGTGTGTGCGCATCATGCTATGCCGTCCCGCCCCCCTCTCACCCTGCTGTGTGTGCGGTGCGGTGCAGCCCGGGTGCTCAAGACTGACATCATGCTGAGTGTTGCATGCTGTGACTTGTAGTCGTCCCCCCGGTCTGTGCGCCGCCACAGCCTCTCACAGCCTGCTGCCTGCAGCCCTGGCATGGCTGTCACTGAGAGTGACTGGTTAAGCCGGGGCCGGGACAGA
This sequence comes from Crinia signifera, assembly GCF_055691185.1. Taxonomy (NCBI): domain Eukaryota; kingdom Metazoa; phylum Chordata; class Amphibia; order Anura; family Myobatrachidae; genus Crinia; species Crinia signifera. The sequence continues at coordinate 124,657,004 of NC_139221.1, forward strand.
GAACACCGGCCGTCTCAGAGCTCTGGGTGTCACCCCAGAGTCTGGTGACACCCGGTGCGGCCCGCACCCCCCGCACCTGGCTAGTGACGCCACTGAATGAAAGTAATGTGGAGGATCCAGACCAGGTTTAGTTAGCAGTAGCAGAATCCCAGGTGTAATCAGCAGCACCTGGGATGTCCTGATTTAAGGCTTCCCATGGCTGAGTCTCCTTGCTCTCGATGTTGGACTATCTACCCGAGTGATAGGCCTGGAGTGTGGGTTAGACTAGGGACCATTGGAGCCTGTTAGGAGTCTGCTATGCCTGTATGCTATTGCCTGTGATACAAACTGCATTTGAATGTCACCTGCTATGCTGTACCTGCTGATGAGAAGAAACTACCGTCATCATCTGAGACCCTGTGTTTGTGATCCTTGTCACATTGCTTACCATATAAAAGAAACACGATTATTGTGCCTTACTGTATACCAAGACCATGGATATTGAACACCAGGCCTCTGTAATGAACAATGGTTGTGGGATATAAAGGGGCATGTCCACACCCACTAAAAATAAAAAGGAATGTTACCGGAGTGCCATACTAATGAAGGGGGACAGGAGGGGGCATGGGGAAGGGCACCCACTACCTACCTTGCTGGCAGGAAGCAGGTTCCTCTTCCTCGCCTGGCGCCATTGTCCCAGTGATATTTGGGAAGATGGCACACTTGAGAACAAAGACTCTTGCATACTGACAGAGACTTTGCTTATAATACGTAGATGTCACCTTCTTGAATATAACACTGGGGAGGTGGTACCGACCTTAATTATAGGTAATCTCCAGCAGCCTGGGCCAGGGTAAATGGTATCCACCACCGCCCTCCCAGTACCACTAATCAAGACCCCCTTCTGGCTTTTACTTCTAGGTAGGGACTTTTTATCTTTGGAAGAATGAGAAAGCCTTGCTAGGGTTTAAGTGTGAGAGCACATGGAGAGGCAGGAACGCAGGGCCTAATATATATTGTGAGCAGCAGGAATGTGACTTTATGCTAATGCTTTAGCTTATGGACTAATTACTGAGACACCCACCACCATTACTGTGCACAGAAAGAAACACCAGCAGTCACACTAATTGGACTCTGCATCTGCCCTATAAAGAAGCAGAACTTATAAATGTTTATCTGGCTAGCTAATCTTCACTTCCTCTTAGGGTTAGTCCTGTACACCAGCCAATAAGAAGCAGACTTTCCCTGGTGGGCGAGACTAACCCCCGGCATGTGGGAAGAGCCACGAATGTAAACATCATTCTCTCACAGGGGTACTGCCAGCTGGAGAAGCCAATAATTGATTCGCGAGGAGTCTGGTGAGTATAATTTCCCTCAACAGGTACTCATTGGGATTCTACATGGAGAAAAGGACAGGCCTATGAGGGAATCCATAGGTAATATATGTATGAATGCATGTAGTATGTAATAAAGCTATACTGTTCATGTGTGTGTGTGTGTGTCCTCATTTAATAGCCATATAGCATACTTCATAGTTAATACCGTCTTTCCCCGATAATAAGACACTGTCTTATTTTTTTTTTTCCCTCAAAAAAGACCATAGGTCTTATTTTCGGGGGAGGGCTTATTTTAATAGATGCTCCATGTTACATGCCCCACTGTGCCTTTAAGAAATGCCATCCCTATTCCTGCACCATGGAATAGGTTGCAGGGAGAGCGAGCTCCGTTACCTATCCCTCAAAAAACCATGCTTATAACTGACCTGATGTAATTTCACGAAAAGGCACCGTCTCCCTAAAGTGTGAACCTGTTAAATTTTCACTGATCGGGCGGCGCATACCTGTGATACCGGGCGCCTGGAGCCAGAGACGGAACGGAGGAACAGAGGGCGCGGTGACAGCCGGACGGCGATACTCGCTCTACAACCCGGAAAGAGACGCGAGAACGTGTGACGCGATACACACTCAGCCGGAGTGTAACCGCGCGTCACCCGGAGAAGCGGGGGAATCACTGCTGGTCAGACCGCACACTGCCCGCGGTCGCCTGCTGACAATAAGCGACCCTGCACCGTACTCTCAAGCTGACATCCCTCAGAGAGCAAGCGAAGACCCAGAAACCTGACGTCACGCCTACCGCAATGCATCCCTGGGAACGGGAGCTGCGGTGTTGCAGGTGAGCAGGCGTGGGTGATCGGAGGTGATCGGAGGTGAGCGAAGGGCAGCGGGGGTGAGCGGAGGGCAGCGGGGTCAGCGGGGGTCAACGGGAGGCAGCGGGGGATACACATATCACGCGGCTGGCTGCTGCTCACCACACAGATACCGTTAGTGAGAGGAGGTGAGCGGGGAGGTCAGCGGGGGTCAGCGGGAGTCAGCGGGGGCTGAGTGGGGGATACACATATCGATCACATAAAATAACATGGGGGAAAATGATAGGGCTTAATTTCGGGGGAGGGCTTATTTTGGACCAGCGTCCAAAATCTGGGGTAGGGCTTATTATCGGGGTAGGTCTAATTATCGGGGAAAGACGGTAGTATTTTGTAACCTAGTAAAAATAGAGTACACTCAACACTCACGATCAGTGGCGGTTTTTACCTATGGGCTGCAGTGCTGCAGCCCCCCCCAGGTAAAATCCTCCACTGTAGTGAAGCCAGATGCAGTCTGTGAGACTGCACTGGCTTCACTGTGACTGGCAGTGACTTTGTATTGGAAGTCCGACCTGCCAGTCACCAAGGTAGTCCCATTGGGAGGTGTTCCCTCCCTCTGGGACGCCTTTCTGCGGGCTGCCTTGCAGAATCGGCGATTGCGCTTGTGCAGTACCTATATCGGTACTGCGCACACACTGGTCCAGGTGCCTGTCATTTGTATAGTACAGGCGCCGGGACCATGATTACTTCTATGGGCTGTTGCCAAAGCAGCCCATAGAAGTTGGCGCCATGTGCAGTACAGAGGTTTGTACTGAACATGCGCCAGTCCCGGTGCCTGTCATCAGAGCACAGGTGCCGGGAACTCTCTCTTCAAGGACTGGCGGCGGCAACAGGCTGGGGAGGAATGGTGCCTGCATCGCGGTCAGAGGCAGCCCCCCTCCCCATAAAGGTATGGGCCGCCACTGCTCACAATAAAGCTCTGACCCTGCAATTGGTCTTTACAGCATAATCGGGGTATTTTCCATACAAAATGCCCTGATCATGGGCTGTGCACCGACACTGCAACACTAGAACAGCCGCCCCCCAGGTCCTGCCACAAACCCCACACACCGTTGATCATACTCATTCAATGGTCAGCAACCATTAAATTATTTATCTCCCCTAACATGCCTATGAGGACATGGTACCAAGGGGTTTCACTTATGGGCTAGCGAAGCAGAAAATGTGTGCTGCCTAACGAGGCCAACCTGAATCAGGCTCTTGCTGTAAGGGAAAAATTAGAGGGTTGCCAAAGGACTTGAGTTTCTCTCCAATGCCTGAAAATTCAGAGCAAAGGCCTAATTCTGTTCACTCCCAAAAGAAAAGAGTTTTCCCATGTTTTTTAAAGCAGCAATTAATTACATGGCAAAATCAACCTGGTTTTGCAGTGTAATTGATTGCTGCTTTAAAAAAAGGGGGAAAACTCTCCCAAAATCTCTCACTTTCTGAAACTCTCACCCTATTACATTTGGCCCCACATGTGATGTTGCTATGGGCAACCAATAAGATCCTGCAGTGCACATGGTTTTGTCCATTAGAGAGAGAATTTGCTTTTTGAAATGAATCAGAATCAGGTCCCAAATGTTCTGTAACAAATTTCCTACTACCAAACTGAACTGAAAAAGTTGGAAGTGCAAGTGCATGTACTAATCCCACAAATAAAAAAATGGACCCAGACACAACCAGGGTCAGACTGGCACACATAGATACAGAGGAAGCCCCTGGTGGGCTCCATTGCCTGGGGGCCCATCCCTTCCTCTAGGAATCAGGATCTAGATTGCATACTTTAATTATACATTATATTTTCTATAGTACATTGCTGTTGTTTTATATTTTACATCATCATGCATGCACTTGCAGAATTTACTACATATATTTATCAAGGGACCCAGACTTAGCAGTAGCATAGCGAAGCCTCTAAGAATGGGCCCCTATCATTCTCTTGGTGGGCCCTTTATTAGAGATGTGCAGACTCGGATTCCGGAGATCCGAGCCCCCACGGACGTCATCATTCCGAGCCCGATTCCGAGCAGTGCTCGGAGATTCCCGCCTGACTCGGGTCCGTCCGCGTGGTCAGAACGTCTTCTCCCGGCGCTGGATTTCACGAGGCTTTAAAAGCGGCTGCCGCGCCCGCCATCTTCACTCCAGTCAAGTAGTGGGTTGGGAGAGGGTGTGTTGGTGCTGCTGCTGGTGCTTAAACTTGAGCTTGACCTTGAGCACAATATTTTTCAATCACTGGTGCTGTCTCTCAGTGCTGCTGAGTAGTCTAACTGTGTACTTTTAGTACTACTGTCTCCTCTGTGCGGTCTACCTCTGGTGTGCTGTGCTGTAATTAATTATTTTATTCGCTGGGGCTGTCTCCCTCAGTGCTGCTGTGTACTCTGTTCTCCTCTCTGCTTAGGAGAACAGTCTAACTGTGTACCTGTAGTACTACTGTCTCCTCATGCGATGCGACCGACGCGATGCCCGCGATTTCCCATAGGGAACAATGTTAAATGTCCCAATTGACCCGATTTTCCTGTTCAATGTCTCAATTGACCCGATTTTCCATAGGAAACAATGTTAAATGGCCCACAGAGGCCAAATTGAAGTGTGAAATGGCCCCCACAATTGTTAACGCCACCCCACGATCAACGTGAACCCGAAGCGTGGCAAGCGCAGCGAGCCCGCGAGGGGCGGCGGTACGCGTCCTACAACCTTTTCATACCCCCACTATCCACGTCGGCGTGGAGTTGAGAATAGAAAGTGTGGCGAGCGCAGCGAGCCACCGAGCCCGAAGCGTGGCGAGCGCAGCACGCCCCGCGAGGGGATGCGGACAGCTGTGAAGCCCGCGAGGGGACGCGTATACCTGTGAAGGTGTCCGCATCCCCTCGCCACGCTTTGCTCGCCACGCTTCGGGCTCGGTGGCTTGCTGCGCTCGCCACACTTTCTATTCTCAACTCCACGCCGACGTGGATAGTGGGGGTATGAAAAGGTCATAGGACACGTACCGCCGCCCCTCGTGGGCTCGCTGCGCTCGTCACGCTTCGGGTTGACGTTGATCGTGGGGTGGCGTTAACAATTGTGGGGGCCATTTCACACTTCAGGGTGCCTATTTGGCCTGTGTGGGCCATTTAACATTGTTTCCTACGGAAAAATCAATTGAGACATTGAACAGGAAAATCGGGTCAATTGGGACATTTAACATTGTTCCCTATGGGAAATCGCGGGCATCGCGTCGGTCGCATCGCATGCGATTTTTTTAGTGCATGCGATGCCCGCGATGGCCGCGATGGGCGCCCTTCTAGGTAAAGAGTACCATTTTCTCTACCTACTAGGCTGCTATATTATTAATAATTAATAGAATTGAATTATATATAGTCCACTGGTGCTGCCTGCCTGCACTGAAATCTGTGAATAGAGGTTGCCAGTATTATTTACTCAGTCCACTGTTGCCACTGGCAGTGTTACTGCCTAAGTGTACCTACCTAGTAGTACAAGTACATACTAGGCTGCTATATCTAATTTAATAAAAACAAAAATAATACTTGTGCTGTGTGGGACTGTAAAAAATAATTCCATGCTGCTTGTGCACTGACGTGTGCCACTGAGTGCCACTGCCAAGCAGTACCTAATAATAAAATTAATTATTATTAATTCTGCTGGTGCACAATACTAGTATTGCTGACGTATCTACCTGTCTTGTGCCTAGTACTACTGTCTTATCTACCTGTCTGGTGCCTAGTACTGCCATATCTACCATCTGGTCTGGGGCTCACTGCCTAATACTGCCGTATCTACCGTCTGGTCTGGGGCTCACTGCCTAATACTGCCGTATCTACCGTCTGGTCTGGGGCTCACTGCCTAATACTGCCGTACCTGTGTGGTCTGGGGCTCACTGCCTAATACTGCCATATCTACCTGTCTGGTCTGGGGCTCACTGCCTAATACTGCCGTATCTACCGTCTGGTCTGGGGCTCACTGCCTAATACTGCTGTACCTGTGTGGTCTGGGGCTCACTGCCTAATACTGCTGTATCTGTATAACTGCTTGCTGATGCATACTCACTGACATATTTATTGCACTCCAGTGGCGCTGTCCTGTGACATAACTCCACAAAAATAAACGAGATCCAAAATATGGAGGTTAACAAACAAAGGAAAGATGAAGATCCACTTCCTCATAGTTCTGAAGCTGCTGCCACTAGTCATGACATAGACGATGAAATGCCAACAACGTCGTCTGCCACAGGCGATGCCCAGTGTGAAAGCAGAGGGCATGTACAATCGAAACCAAACTTCCGTATAAGGAATAAAAATATGAAATGTAAATCGTTGGAAGAGAAACTTAAACTTGGCAATATGCCATTTACGACAAGGAGTGGCAAGGAACGGCTAAGGCCATGGCCTAACTTCATGACTAGTGGTGCAGCTTCAGATGACGAGGAAAGTCCTCCTCCTCCTCTCTCCCCGCCCAATAGGAAATTAAAGAGAGTTAGGCTGACACAGACTCAAAAAAGTCAGAAAAAAATTCAGAAAAAAAAACAGAAAAAAAAATCTGAAAATAAATCAGAAAAAAACTCAGCCTTCTAAAGACATATCCCAAATCCCCACGGAGAGTCCTAGGGTGGTGGTGGTTGTGATGCCGGACCTTCCCATCACTGTACGTGAAGAGGTGGCTCCTTCCACCTTTGCAGTACGCCCTCTGCATATGCTGGAAGGATCACCCACAGTCTAGTTCCAGATTTTATTAGTGAAGGTGATGTTGTACACCAGGAGCAGGATATTGATGTAGCTGGCACTGAGGAGGAAGTTGTTGAGGAGGATGGAGAGATGGTTTGCTTAAATGACGCACCAGGGGGGAATGAGGCACCTGTGGGGGAAAAAGTTGTTGTCCATGGGATGAAAAAGCCCATCGTCATGCCTGAGCAAAGGACCAATAAATCCACCTCTGCAGTCTGGAATTTTTTATATCCGCATCCAGACAACAAAAGTAATGCCATTTGTAGCTTATGTAAAACTTCAATAAGCAGGGGTAAGGATCTTGCTCACCTAGGGACAACCTCCCTTCAACGTCACCTAAAGAAGCGTCATGGTTCAGTGTTTAGTTCAGAAAGTGCGGCTAGCAGTCCAGCGACACCTAAATCACTTGGTCCTCCTTTTGGAGCCAAGTGCCTGAAAAGCACACCACCAACTCCCTCCTCGACAAATTCCTCCTCAATCCGGATAGGGGGGAGTCCTGCAGTCCATCTCACCTGCATGAATGACTCCATAGATTCCTCTGGAGGATCCTGCAGTGCTACGCCTACTACTACTGCCGCTGCTGCTGCTCCTGGAAGTCAGTCATCATCCCAGAGGGGAAGTCGTAAGACCGCTACGTCTTTCACTAAGCAATTGACCGTCCAACAGTTGTTTTCCATGAGGATGAAATATGACAGCAGTCATCCTATGGCAAAGCGGATAACTGCGGCCTTGACAGCTATGTTGGTGTTAGATGTGCGTCCGGTGTCCGCCATCAATGGAGTGGGATTTAAACGGTTGATGCAGGTATTGTGTCCCCGGTACCAAATCCCATCTAGATTCCACTTCACTAGGCAGGCGATACCCGCGATGTACAGGGACGTCAGAAAAAGTGTCCTCAGTGCCCTGAAAAATGCGGCTGTACCCACTGTACACTTAACTACAGACATGTGGACAAGTGGATCAGGGCAAACTAAGGACTATATGGCTGTGACAGCCTACTGGGTAGATGCATCGCCTTCCGCAGCAGCAGCATCTCCTGCACGCCAGCTCCTTGAAGGGCAGGCTGCACTGTGTATCACCGGTTTCAAGAATAGGCACAATGCCGACAACCTCTTAGAGAAACTAAGGGAAATAATCTGTCCGTGGCTTACCCCCCTTAGACTCTCCTGGGGATTTGTGGTGTCGGACAACGCCAGTAACATTGTGCGGGCATTAAACATGGGCAATTTCCAGCACGTGCCATGTTTTGCCCACACAATAAATTTGGTGGTGCAGCATTTCTCAAAAAATGACAGGAGATCTTGCCCCCTCCTGCACACCCTTGGTGGATACTTTCCCTATCATCTCATCCAAAATTAAATACCTAGGCATTAACATTACCCCAAAAATCTCAAAGATTTATGAAGCAAACTTCCCCTCCGTAATAACCAAAATTGAGCAAAAAACTATACAATGGATGAATCTCCCGTTATCACTTCTCAGCAGAACTGCCATAGTCAAAAGTATTCTTCTCCCAAAATTAGCATATCCACTACAAATGATTCAATTTTTTCTACATAAATCAGACTCGGAGAAATGCACCACACTTTTCCGTAAATTCATTTGGCGGTCCAAGAAACCCCGAATTGCAACGCAGAGACTTCATCAACCTAAGTGTAAGGGAGGAGTGGGCTTACCTGATATTTTTACTTTCTCATGCGCAGCAGCATTCCGATATATTTTAGACTGGTGCTTGGGCCACTACCAATTTACTAATAAAACGCTGAAGGACGCACTATTTGCACCATATGCCCCGGCGGCTCTTTTGCACTTAAAACGCTCCCAACTGCCGCAGGGGATCGCCAGAAGTCTATTTTTCCGAGGAACATATACAGCGTGGTCCGTCATTCACAAACGATTCAGTTCTGATCCCAGTGTGACTAAATTTATCTCATTGTGGGGAAACCCTGACCTCCCCCCTTCATTAACCATTTCATTCTATCTACACTGGAAACAAAAAGGACTTTCAGCGATTCTTTGATCCCGGTGGCAATATGTACTCGTTTCAACAATTAAGAGATAAATATGATTTACCTAATTCCCATTTCTTTGTTTACCTTCAAATACGACACTATATACATAGTAAGGTCAGACCAGGAGCATATGCGGACATATTACACCGCACAACCCCCTCCCCTTTGAATTCCCTATTCCAACTAGCAGAGACAACAAAATTTAAAATTCAATATATCTACTCAGATCTACTGCCATCAAACATAGAAAAAATTTGGGGCAGACTGTGGAGGTCGTGGTCACAGGATTTCCCAGATGTCTCACCATTGGATGATGTTGTCGGCCAGTTCCCTGATGTGTTGAAATGGTTGAGGTCAGCCAAATTACAAGAAATACATAAAAAGTTCCTCAATAGAGCTTATATCTCCCAGGCTCAATGGAGCCATTGCCATAATTCAGCCTCATCGACATGCCCGAAATGTTCTTTCTCTATGGCTACATTTATACATAATATCTGGCAATGCTCTAAGAAAAAATGATTCTGGTTCAAAGTACACAATTTTATTGAAACAATTACAAAAACCAAACTTCAATTCTCGTGGAAACCATTCTTGTTGGCCGACTTCACACCATGGCATCCAGTTATGGTCCAGACTAGGTCACTGCCCTTTTTAGCAACACTGACTACATTAGCCAGACTATTGGTGTTAAGACATTGGTTGGAAAAAACGAACCCATCTATTGAAATGCTCAAGTCTGAGTTACTGGTATACCTTCACTGTGATAGACGTACTGCATGCTACGATATTGAGAAGGGGGTAAAAACCTTTAACGATAAATGGGAAATATATCTAACATATTTGCCGAAGGAAATTGATAGCTCCATAATAAAAGTTTTTGAAAACACAACATGGTCACTTACGAAAAATCTCTCTAAATAGTTGTTAAGATATTGATGATGGCTGTAAATGAATATTACTCCTAAAGATTATATATTTTTGAAGCACGACTAAGGATATTGAATCTTGGACGACCACACCTTCCTAACACCACCCCCCCCCCTTTTTCCCACTTCTTACAATCCCTGATTTTTATACCTTTGTTTAACCCCCAAAATTGAAAAAGGAAAATTTATTGATAATTTGACGCATTGAATCAAAGACACACTTTTTGCTGTAAAAACGCAAATCTTTAATACTGTTTTTCAATTGTAACAAGCGTGTACTTTATACATTACTTACATTGTCTGTATTTATGTCTTTATCAATAAAAAATTGTTATACAAAAAAAATGACAGGAGTGTGCAGGAGATGCTTGTGGTGGCACGCAAAATTTGCGGACACTTTCGGCATTCTGCCACTGCCTGCCGAAGGCTGGAGCGGGAGCAAAAACTGCGCAACCTGCCCTGCCATCAGCTTAAACAAGAGGTGGTGACGCGCTGGAACTCCACCCTCTATATGCTGCAGAGGATGGAGGAGCAGCAAAAGGACATTCAAGCCTACACAGCCACCTACGACATAGGCAGAGGAGCGGGGCTGCACCTGACTCAAGCGCAATGGAGGCTGATTTCCGTGTTGTGTAAGGTTCTCCAGCCGTTTGAACTAGTCACACGTGAAGTCAGTTCCGACACTGCCTGCATTAGTCAGGTGATTCCCCTGATCAGGCTGTCACAAAAGCAGCTGGAGAAAGTGAAAGAGGAGCTAAAGCGTAGCGATTCCGCAAAGCATGTCGCTATTGTGGATGAAGCCCTCCATACACTTTGCCAGGATACGAGGGTGGTCAGTCTGTTAAAGTCAGAGGAATACATTTTGGCCACAGTGCTCGATCCTCAGTTTAAAGGGTATGTTGTGTCTCTGTTTCCGGCGGACACAAGTCTACAAAGGTGCAAAGACCTGCTGGTCAGGAGATTGTCATCTGAAGGGGACCGTGACACGGCCCCAGCTCCTCCTTCATTTTCTCCCCCACCTGTGCCTGTGAGGAAACAGTTGCGATTTCCCACACAACCCGCTGGTGGAGATGCAGGACAGGCAGGAGGGAGTTTGGACATCTGGTCCGGACTCAAGGACCTACCAACGATTGCAGACATGTCTACTGTTGGTGCATTGGATGCTGTCAACATTGAAAAAATGGTGGATGATTACTTTGGTGGGAGCATCCAAGTAGACATGTCAGACAGTCCTTACCTTTACTGGCAGGGAAAAAAGGCAGTTTGGAAACCCCTGTACAAACTGGCTCTATTTTACCTGAGTTGTCCCCCCTCCAGTGTGTACTCCGAAAGAGTATTCAGTGCAGCGGGGAACCTGGTCAGTGAGCGGCGAAGGAGGTTGCTTCCAAAAAATGTTGAGAAAATGATGTTTATAAAAATTAATGATCAATTATTCAATGAAGTCCAGGAATTGCCTCCAGAGATTATAACGGGACCTGTGATTGTGGAGTCCAGCGGGGACGAATTGATAATCTCTGAGAATGAGGAAGTACACACTGAAGGGGGCGAGGAATCAGAGGAGGAGGAGGAGGAGGAGGATGATGATGAGTGACGATGACATCTTGTTGCTGTAGAGCCAGTTTATACAGGGAGATATTATGAATTTTTTTTTGGTGTGGGGGCCCAAAAAAACCAATCATTTCAGCCACAGTTTTGTAGGCCCTGTCGCTGAAATGTTTGGTTTGTTAAAGTGTGCATGTCCTATTTTCACAACATAAGGGTGGGTGGGAGGGCCCAAGGACAATTCCATCTTGCATCACCATTCCTACTGCTGAGAGTCATTCATATGTGGGACTTGTCTTTTCAATGCATACAACTGTTTGCATTCCACTAACGAGAGGAATTGATTGCTGCACCAATCGCCCACTGCTGGTTGCAGCTCTCACCCTGCATTAATTTGGGAGTCTGCCACTGCAGCCTTTTTTTTTGGAGCCTTGAGACTTTTAGGGATGCTGTACTAGCCGACACCTTTAGGTGGACTCTGGTCTGTCTTGTATCAAGCACAGTGATCTTGTGTGCATGAGATTGTTCTCTGTCCTCTTTTAGAATTGTGTCACCATCACCATCTTCATGGGTGAGAATGTGATCTCCCTGACCCTCAATAGAATAGAATTAACTTTATTGGCCATGTATGCTTGCGCACACTAGGAATTTTCCTGGGGCAACCTCCATATAGCAACAGGCCTCAGAAACACTCTGCCCATATAGAGGGCCTTCAACAAAGGGAGTCTCTCCAGTACTATCCCTGATACTGCAGGTAGGGGTACTAGGGGCCTCTGGGCGATGGACGTGCCTTGCAAGTCTTCTTTAGGGATCCATCCGTGGTGCAAGCCAGCAATAGGACCACACCATGTCCCTGTAGCATGGTACCCTGAGGGAGTCAGGGCTGGGGCAGGAAGGGTACAGGCTGAGTGGGGGTAGGGCACCCTTGTACTCTGCTGCTGTTGCCAGCTCCGGCTGGTAGCGTCTCCCTGGGCAGCCAATCAGGGGGGTGTCAGGCTCCCTGCACGTGGACTGAGCTGGGGCTGTTTAACCCCTCACATCCCTGCAGTTTTCCTCTGAGCAGCATTGGCTGCAATTAAACTTCTTAGGGGGGCACAGGGGCACTCCAGGGGCACAGGGGGTATCCTTTAGTGGGCTGCCACACAAGACCATTCACATTTTTAGAAATATGGCTATCCACAGGTTGTTCAGTCTGCCATTTGAGATTGGGATCTTTCAGCACAGTGACAAACTGCACATCAGGGTCAGGATCAGGCAAGTTGTTAAACGGGGTTTCGACCATGAATCAATCACATCATTAAATTAATAAATAATCAATCAATCATAATTACAATCAAGCCAGATAGGGGTCTTGTTAAATATTAAACTGACCAAAACAGATACACACACAACTAGTACTGCCTCATCTACCTGTCTGGTCTGGTGCCCACTGCTGAGAGTCATTCGTATGAGGGACTTGTCTTTTAAATGCATATAACTGATTGCATTCCACTAATGAGTGTAATTGATTGCTGCACCAATCGCCCACTGCTCCTCGGCTGCACTGTGTAAACAGTGCACAATCAAGCCAGATAGGGGTCCTGGTGCTTGTTTAGAGGTTTTAGCAGGGGAGTGCAGCTACTTGTAACACCTTGAGCGAAGATCAGTACTTCTCTACCGGCAAAGGACATCCTCCTCGACAGAGCGTGCAGCTTCACGAGGGACGCATATGAAGCAGTGAGCAAAGGGAACACCCGCCTAGCGAGCCAGATCACCTGAATCCACCCTAGCGATCAATAGAGTTACAGAAGTCACAGCCAGATAGAACTCTTCCAGCTGCCACCTAGTCATTGATTAGCCCCCTCCCCTCCACCCATTAGGCAATGATTGACGGGACGAATGGTAATAAATAATAAATGAATAATTAATAATCACAAAATTAAAAATCAGATGAAATTAATTAATTATAAATAATCATAATCACAATCAAGACAGATAGGGGTCTTATGAAATATTAAACTGACCAAAACAGATACACACTCGCAGAACAAATCAGTGCGGCACAAATTAATAATCATGAAATTAATCAATCACATCATTAAATTAATTAATAATCAATCAATCACAATCAAGACAGATAGGGGTCTTATGAAATATTAAACTGACCAAAACAGATACACACTCTGCACCATCGAGCAGGTGATCGCTGACATGCCAGGTGCAACGGTCTTTAGCACCCTGAATGCCAAGTGTGTGTTTTGGCAGATCCCTCTGGACAGAGCCTCTTCCATGCTTACTGCCTTCATGACCCCTATTGGGTGCTACTTCTTCCTACGCATGCCCTATGGCATCACCACGGGCAGCGAAGTTTTCCAGCGCTGCATGGAGCAACAGTTTGCTGGCTCTCCCTGTGACATCATCGCTGTCAGCATCCTTATCTGCACAGCCGGGTCCATCAGTTACTGCCACTGCTGCACCCATTGCTAGTGATGGTTTACATTACATTAAATCTTCCATCTGCCATCTTAAAATTGATTAGCCCCCTCCCCTACACCCATTAGGCAATGATTTAAGAGACGACTGATAATAAATGAATAATAATCACAAAATTAAACAATCAGATTACATTAATTAATCATAATCACACAATCAAGCCAGATAGGGGTCTTGTTGGATGTTAAAGTGATCAAAACAGTTACACACTTGCAGACAAACTCTGTGCTGCACAAAATGCCCACCGCTCCTTGGCTGCACATGGTAAACAGTGCATGATCAAGCCAGATAGGGGTCTTTTTTGGGCCTATTTTTTTAAACTGCCATCCTGTCTGCCGCTGCAGTGCCACTCTTACATGAGCCACGTGTTTGTGCCGCACACTTGTGTGGCTTAGCATAGTTATCCAGCTACCTCGGTGCAAACTTTTGCCCTAAAAACAATATTGTGAGGTGTTCAGAATAGACTGGAAATGAGTGGAAATGAATGTTATTGAGGTTAATATAGCGTAGGAGCAAAAAAAACACCCAAATTCTGCGATTTTAGCAGTTTTTAATGCTTTTTTAACAAACAAATCAGAACCCAAAACCCAAAAAATCCAAACACAAAACACTTAGGAGGTGTTTTGCCAAAACCCATTATAAACCAAAACCTCAAGGTAATCAGAACATAAAACCCAAAACCCGAAAAGTGGCCGGTGCACATCTCTACCCTTTATGTCCCAGTCTAACATTTGGCAATATAGAAATCTACTTGCCTTTAGCACAGAGCCCACACAAGTTGCCAATACAATTTAGCTCATCAGAAGTGAAAACAATTGCTTCCATGACACCTTTCTCCGCTTGTTGGAAGTTAACATCAGTTTCATGAAACATACCTGCACATGTGAGATGCAAGCAGCCAATGCCACCAAACTTCTATCCAAAGAAGAGTATCTTTAAATAATGTTGGTCAGATCTTAAATGCTAACATATTCAATTTAGATGCACAATTGTTTGCATGACTTCCTGAGCATTCTGCTTCAACTTCAGCTGCCAGCACACCACACACCAAAACGCGATGTGTCCGATCCACCTAGGGCTGGAAGCGGTGCATCTTGAGGTAGGCAAGGGAGGTAAATAATTATAATAAGTGTTGCTATTAGTAGACATGTACGTTTTGTTTTTATTTTAATTAGATATGTACCTGGAAGCCTGTTTTGGTCTTGGTACTAGTTCATCATTGGGTTTTGTCACCCTCAAGTGTTTTGGTCCAAATTTCTATTTTGTTTCAGTCTAAAATCAATAAAAAATAATAATAATAATCCTAGATTTAAAAAAAATGTATAAAAATCTATAAAAACAGCTAAAATCATATACATATTACAATCCAAAACTGAAATTCGTATTTTAAATCCAAATTCGAAACTGCTGGAAGATTCATACTGGCACTCGGGCCACATTAGATCTCTGAAACAGGTTTTAGTTCTGTTTTTAAAATATGATTCTTATTAAATGCCTGTATACTATTTCTGTGTATTGAAAGTACCTGTGAGTTTTTTGTGTTCCTTCTGTGTTTTGCTGTTCATTACACCCGTTTACATTTAGTATACAGTATTTCCATGTTGAGAAAATATCAGCAAATGCAACTAAGAATGCAACATGGACCAACAGGATTCTTGTGAGATTTGCCCCTAAGGGGGAATTCAATTCCATCTGAAAAAACTGCAAAAACATAGGATTCGACAACTTATCCTTAACTACAGGTACGTGTTTTTACAAAAAACAGGGCATTTATCGTGGATTTTTTTGAGATCATGAATAAAATCCCTGATAGGTACTGGTGTTGGGCTAATTGAATAGGGGGATCAATTACCACATTTAAATAAATACTTCTTTCAGACTCTCAGATCTTAAGGTGCCCATACACAGTACACACTTTTTGTGCATTTTGTCATTTTAAATTTTTGCACATATCTAATGTTTTAGTGTAAATTGTATTGTTTTGTGTATATGTATGTGTGTGTCTTTATATGTGGATCTCCTTAAATTAAAAATGTTAACAAATGTAATTAAAAGTTACATTTTAAATAAGAGTACCCCCACAAGGAGATAGTGCCTTTCTTTCCTCTAGCCTACCTGTATATTTATACCCCTTTTACACCGCCGCAAAACCCCGGGTCTTCGGCGGGTCAGACCCAGGTCAGCGGCAGTGTAAAGTTTCCCTTTATACAGGACTTCTACCCAGGTCCTGACCTGGGTAGAAAAACGGCTAGGACCCGGGTAGAGGGCGGTGTAAATGGGTACGCCGGGTCATCGGACTTAGATCAATGGGGGACATGCAAGCTGCAGACCGCAGTGTCCGCAGGTTGGACAGGGGGGGGGGGGCACAGACAGCCTGCGCTGCTGTCTGCTATACCCTGCAGACAGCAGCAGCGGCAACAGAGCTATATTCACTGTGAGTAATTGATAAACGTAGTAGCTGATTAACTCGGTGTATAGAGGTGATTTTTAGAGAACTATCTGTTTTCCTATTTTGATTGATCTCAGTTAAGGAACAATATATTCGAGAGCTTGTGTTTTATAGAAATGTATGCTTGAATGACCATATTTTAAATACTATCGGGGTATCCATTTATCCCTCATAAAACATCAGGAGTGAAAAACATATATATATTTTTTTGCTTTTTTTCCTGATGTTATGCTAAAGTTTTTTGTATCTTATTATATTGCCCAATAAAGACAAGTTTAGGTCTGAAAACACATAGGTTCAGTGGCCAATGCAGCCCTAATTTAGATGAAAAGGGGGCAACTTTTAGGGATTTTGCTAAGGCAGACAAAACAAAATCCCCAATAAACTGAGCTTAGTTGGTTGAGGCAACCCAAAATTTAGTTGCCTGTGGACACCACAATCCATAATTAAGCCCTGATCCTAACTGTCCCCACACATTTACATTTACAGGACTCCATTGCACAGAAAATAAGGGTGCAATTAAGGGAGCACAATGGTAAATTAATGGGCATAACTGTGGTGCAAGAGTAGTCTACTTTTGGTCAGCAGCGGTGAGCAAGAGGAGAACCTCAGTCCCGGCCGTTGGCCCTCAACGATCACTTTGCAGGTCCTTAACCAAGCGATAAGTAGGCAGACACTGGCTGCTAGTGTCCACCTAATATTGACAAACGGTGACAGCACGTCCCTTAAATCCAGGCAATATCCTCCAAGAGCCAGTTCCTGGCACCCATAATCAGCCCCCTGGCTGCACCCACAAGGAGACACCCCCACCCCCCGGGCACCTACAATCAACCCATCATATAGCAAACAACCACTCCTCAGATCAGACTACTTCACCTTCTGGCATCCACGATCCCTGCACAGCACCCACTATCACCTTGGTGGCACCCTCGTTCAGCCCCCAGTAGCACCCGCAATAATCATCTACAATAGACAAAAGTATACTACTTATGTTAACCTGTACAATCAGTCGGATACACATACAATTCTGACACATTCAGAGGGGTAAATTTACTAAGGTCAGCCGTAAACCGCCAATCCTAATACGAATGTGTACAAACTAGATCAGCTGTAAACAGCCCATGAAACACTGGGCGTTCCCATGGGCACGACCGATCGCCTCCACTCGACGCTCACAGTGCTGTGCGCGAGCGGCCAGCAAATAATCAATTTACTGTGGCCAGTACATGCGCATGCCAAGTCACATACCATAGCTCCCCTGCATGAACACAAATGGACCAGAATAAGGTCCTATGTGCACCAATCCCATAGCAGAATGTATGGCTGATATAGATACAAAAGAAAGGACAAATGGATCACCCTCAGGCGCAGCATCTAGTTTTGTCTCAACAACTGATGGAGAGACACCACTCCCCGGAAAACCAGACACTAAAACAGAAATCCAGCGCTTATAAAGAATGAGAAATACTTCCCTTATCATATATGATGTTCAGATTATTCATCAATAAATGTTTCCTCACAAGCAAATTTTCATATGTATTTGTCCATGCAAAAAAGAAAATATATACAATATATACTGAAGTACGTCCACATAAAATCTTCATCTACACCCGTGCAGATAATTAGGGTCTGTGTGGCTATTACTTCCACCGGATGTGTTCAGGAAACAGAATGCCTACCCGACTCACATCAACATTGATGTACTGAAGCCTATCAAGCTATCTTTAATCTGATTGTACCCATACTCACAGTGTGCAAAAATTGTTCTTTCATATAAAGGTATCTTTTTAGGACCACCAAGGAAGTGTCACCAAGGAGAATATTAAGGGCATACCCCAACTCACTGGTAAATGTGGTATGATGCTCCCATAAAGGTTTCTTTGAGACCATGCAATGTAGGATCACACAGCTGATGATATGTAATAAATTCACCCAAGTATACATTGCAAGAATGTATCAAATATTGCATGCAGGGACAAAGCTTGTAAGAAATATCTGTCCCTGTGACTCCTCTCCTTGTACTGTACATCTCAGGGTATTTTATCCAAGAAAGGCTGAAACAGTGCCTGCACATACATTGGCGTCTACTACCCTCTCCCAGCAACCTTCCCAACTCCCGTGCTCCTACTGTATGTGTCTTCACTCATCTCATCACTGGATTTCTGCTTTTTGACCATTTTCAACTGATGGGTGCTGCAAGCTAAGATGCCAGCCAGAAGTTGCATAGCCCCTCAGTTCACAGCCACAGCTCGGTTCATATTTTAGGATCTATGTCTACCTTTGTAGTCTATTTTCTCATATGCCCATGCGGCAAGTACTACATTGGTACGACGGATTGCCAGTTTAAGATAAGGATGGTGCAGCATAGACAAGCAATTCAAGCTGCAGTCCTTTCTGGCACCAGTACACAACCTGTTACTAGGCATTATGCCGAGGTGGGTCACTCCCCCACTGCACTGCACGCTCCTCTCCAGCGTGGTGGTAATAAGTCAAAATTGTTGCTAAAAAAGGAGGCCAAATGGATTTTTCTGCTTCACACGCTTAGCCCTAAGGGCTTAAATGAAGCAATGGGGTTGCATTGTTTTCTTTAATTTATAAGCAGTTTATGTTTGAATCTGTTCTGTATATTATCTGCCAGTACAGGTTGAGTATCCCGTATCCAAAATGCGCGGGACCAGGAGAATTTTGGATAACGGATTATTCCGTATTTCGGAATATTTTAATATTTCAATTATGTATTTTAAATTATCTTGCATGTATGCTGTATAAACACATAAAATACACACAAATATATTTTATTACCACATAAAATACACACAAATATATTTTATTTGTTCAAAAAACAAGGTTTCAAAACATGAAACAAAATGTGTGTACTATCTCAGATATTGAATTTGAATGCCAAGCAATCATTGTCTTGCACATATATAGTGCCAGTTACATATCATTCCCTCAGTAGTGCTGTTACAAATGTCCCCAGTGAGTTTTTAGCAAAAAAAAAATGTTTTTTTCACTTTCTCGAATGTGTGGTTTTCGGAATAATTCGGATAACAGATACTCGGATACGGGATACTCAACCTGTACTTAATTGTATTTGTTGAATGCAGAGTTTCCAGTAATCAAGATGGTGGTGATGTTAGCACGGGGTGACAACTTCCGGGCGCAACCACAGCACTGGCCGGCTTCTGCCCTTGAGGAAGGTCTGCTCATGGCGACCACTACAAGATTGATGAGTGTAAGTATGTTTTTTTCTGCCCTGACGAAAATGTGAATAACATTGAAACGTTAAAGGCCGTTTCTTTGTATTTATTTACTGAGTGCCGCTGATGTTGTATTTTGCTGATGTTGTCATTTGCTTACTGTATTATTTTGTGAGAAATTAAAGAAAGCACACAGTAAGAAAATAATATAACTTCAACAGTAATAAAGCCTTTAAGATTTTGGGGCTAAATGTCCTAATTCACCTCTTTCATAATAAAAGTAGTTATTGACTTGTCCATAAATTTTAGCCAGTGTCTCGCCCTTGCGTTTATGCTCCATTGATCCCAACATTAAATCTACATTTTATTCTTTACTGCACATCTCTGCTTTGATGAGAATGACCTTGTTGAAAATGATATCTCTATTCTTGTCACCTCTGCTGGAAAACAGGTTTCCTCTCAATAAAAAGTTTCCTGATGCACAAAAAATGATTGAACAATTAGACTAGGTTTTTAGAAACTTATGCTATTTGCTAGCTTTCAATCTACCTATGACTTTTTTTTTTCTCAACCTGCCTACTTATATTAAATGCAACAGGAAGATACATGTGGAACCAGCATGACTTCTGGCACCTAGAAGGGTGGTACAGTCTGTGTTGTGTTACTTGCAGTAGATTGCCGGCAGTATTGAATGCACAATGATGATGATGATGATGATAGTTACCAGCACTAGCAACTGTTGGAGATTGTCAGTTTGCCGCTGATACTGATAGGTGGTTTTCTTACTCATTTATGAATATATTATCTATATTATCTTTAACTGTATGTGTTCTAACATGTGTTATTTCTTATACAAGATGGAAAGCTGCAACTAACACAAAAGTTGTTTTCTAAGGTCTACTGAAGCCTAATAAAGCATGCTATCAAAACATTTAAAACACATAGTTAATAGTAGAGATGTGCAGGCTCTGATTTACTCTGATTTCAAAGCAGGATCTTATTGGCTATCCCAAATCACATGACAGTTGTTGACACTTGATAGCCAATAAAATCCTGCTTTGAAATCAGAGTAAATCAGAGCCTGCACATCTCTAGTTAATAGGTGTTAGTGTATATGACATATACTCAGGGCATAAAGTGGTCATGCAGAGGTGGGGGAACTAATTTCTCTATGCCACCGAATTAAACCCCCTCCCCTCCCCCATTATGCAGAGAAAGGGCCAGTGGTAGGGTTTTCACATCCCCCTGCAAACTAAAATGCTTTTCTGTGAGAATTACTGTGCAGGGCCAATGTGGAGGTTAAAATGTTCCACCTCACCATTAGAGGTGGTGGAACTCAGTTCCTCCCCATTCCCCCTCACTTTAACCCCTGCATATACTAATGTAAACTTAAAGCATTTGCAACAAGTGATAGTGATATGAGGTTACTAGGGGGACATTTGTACTGGGTCCCAAGACCCTGTTGCTTATTTACAGTAGGTAACAGCCGAGCTCTAGTTGTTCAATATATCAATAATAGTATCCAGAATCCTCAATAAATAAGTGATACCCGTGTGGCTCCGTAAATAAATGATGCTGCCCAGATGTCAGTAAAAAATGTCACATTGCCCCAGGCGAGATGCAGCATGTCAGCTGTCAGTCCTCAATACCAACTTCCCGGCCACGCTCACACTGGACTTTGTAAAATATGAATAACACTTAACTTCTCCTAGGTGACTGGCAAGGCTGCAGTCCAGATGCACTGGTGCAGTCTCCCCTGCTCTCTAGGGATAAACAATGTACTTCTAGAGAAGGATTTGATTTCTGCACAAATGTATTTGTTGTCCAATTAATGACTTTTACGGTTTTCCAAAACTGGTTTATCATATACAGTACTTGCAATTTGTGTGAATAGATCCTCTGCATTTTATTATTATGCAGGATGCATGTCTCTTTTGTGGACCCCTGGCAGGGTGCTGTGGGATTCTGGGTTGTTTTTTCTTGCCTAGACTAACCCCTACCTTACCTGCACCTGTGATGGCCTTTTTATTTGATTACGTACAGTTTCTATTTTTTTGTATCAGTTTTTAGTAGAATGTACGGGATCAGGTGCTGCAGGGAATGCTGATCCTTGTAGTGCCATTTTAGAGGGTCCTGGGGTGTCTCCAGGTGAGTATATAAAACACAATATTCAATATAAAACAAGAATATATTACCCAAAGTGGGACTATTATTATTTAGTGTAGACAACTGTAAGCAGAGGCATATTGGCATGGCAGGTAACTTATCTTATATATATATATATATATACTGTATATATAATTTGCAAATCACTAAGTCCTCTGCATTTTATTATTAACTAGGATGCATGGCAATTTTGCTGACCTATTGCATTGTGCTGAGGGATTCTTTTTTTTTGTATGCGATGGGCCAATACATTGATTATAAACATCATGGATTGTGTGTATCACTGTTCTGAGAAGCACTGATGGGATTAGTATTTGGAGGACATTCTGATACTTATAGTGCCATATTAGAAGATCTTTGGGTGACTCTGATAGTTGGATCTCAGTTTCGAAGATCTTGACGTTATTTGGACAGTGGGGGTTAAGGGGGCGCATCTGGTGCCCATGACAGTGCTACTGTTGTGTAGATTATATGTATCATTGAAGCAGAAATAATTGTTCCTCAAACTTTGTTCTATAATCACCAATAGGAACTGTATTAATATTAGATTATACCCTTATTGATTGGGAATGGATACATATCATGTTTTACAGAAAATGTACATTGGCTGTGACCAACCAATAATTATCTTCCTATAAATTCAATCTGAATTTTGGTGGTGTCTTTTATAAAGGACATAGAATAGATCACAAGGGGTTATCAATAGAAATCAACACTGATTTTTTTATTTTACAGAATTTCCCCAATTATTATAGGTCTCCCTGGGTTTCAATGATATTTACATACTGCAAGTGATACTATGTAAATAATGGTCTGGATGGATTCTCAATGAAGAGTTACAGTATTTAGCTACTTTTTATTTTAATATTGCTTTTTTGTATTGGTTATGAGTTTAGAATGTATGTTGAATATGTGTGCCCCTGTATATCTGCATCTCATATTTAATTGAATCCATTAACAGTACACCTCCACCCTTTTTGGCGAGTTTAATCCCATGTTGTTGTAGGTTTCCTAAGACTTCTCATTTCTTGTGAACACCTGCCATTCTCCATTCCACCTCTCTAACCATACGGAGTCATAAACACAAGATAAGATCAAGTCTGCATGCAGATGTGTCCTCACTAAGCTTTCCTCAAATTTTGTCAATTAGATCCACTTGCTGCACCATAGAAAATATCACTACACCATATGTCACACCACACATCGTGTGCTAAATGTGCGTCTTATTTGCGCAAGGATTTGTGAAATTAGCACAATGTACAAGTAACCTGCTGTTTTGCAAGCAGCAGTAATTATGACATGTATGCTAACCGATGACAGGTGCCCGCCGCCTGACTCCATTGGCTAATTTCACATCAGTAATAAAGGGCCTTAGAAGTTTATGAAGCATGCTGATTCTTGCTTGCTATAAACAGCCCCAGTGCTCCATCCTGGACATATTTTACATACGTACATGATCACATGTATGTTTATATGTGCTAAGCAGCCCTTCCCTGCACTACAATATATTGTCAGCCACCTCTAATGATAACCTGAGAAAAAGACCAAGGACCTAGAGTAAGCAACACCAAGTATCATACCACATCATTGCAACAAGCACACAAATCCTAAGCACCCAGTACACTATATAAGTGACTTTGGATGTAGCTGCATGCTATCCATTTTGAAAGCTACTCTGTACTATACTGTATCTCAGAGGTATTGAGGCTACTTACAGGTTAGATTCACAGGAACGAGGTAGATTGAGAGGATATTGTTTTTCTGATTTTTTTCACTTTCTTCTCTGAACTTATTCCGCTAGTTTCTATCCACAACAAAGAGGCAAGTTCCCTTATTCTCTTTCTAGTTTATCTTCACAGGGAAGTATTTTTGCTTAAGGCTCACCCAGTTGTTTGCATTTGTGTCCATTCTTGTCAACTAACTAAATCCAGTATATTATGTTAGGGTGGTTAGGTTTAAGTATTTCAACTTGAAAAAGTTATAGGCATTGTATAATGCGCGCCAGTGACGTGCGGTGAGATTAGTCGTTGGTGAGGCACATAGGCGTGCGCACATTGAGTGTTAAGGGTGCACAGGCACCCCCTAATGCTGTGCCCCCACCCCCACACTTATTGCTGCAAGTAATACCAGCAATACCTTTTACCAAATACTTTTGCTTTTTAGACCTGTATTCCATTAAAATAAGCGCCCATCAATCAATTATGTGTGTTTAATTGTATTACACCATTGTCATATGACTACATATCTGTGTCATCCAGATATGATTTTGACTTTATTTGCATGTACTCTTACACAGAGTGCTTAGAAGATTAATACTGAAATATGCAGGATATAATGGTT
The DNA here is from genome assembly GCF_055691185.1 of Crinia signifera. Taxonomy (NCBI): domain Eukaryota; kingdom Metazoa; phylum Chordata; class Amphibia; order Anura; family Myobatrachidae; genus Crinia; species Crinia signifera. The sequence continues at coordinate 124,680,993 of NC_139221.1, forward strand.
TGGCTGAGAGACGTTTTATATTGTAGTGAGTGCACACCTGATTGGAGGTGTTAGACAGACCCAATGGCGGTGTTAGACATGCTCAATAGGTGGTTCTATGCACACCGCTTTGATAGTGCACCCCCTAATAAAATGTGCTGCACACGTCTAAGGTGAGGCACTAGCTTGGTGGAGCCAGTGCTTACAGGGTTTGCAGGGAGCAATGGGTCTGTTTTGCTTCTGCGCTGGCAGGTGCGGGAACTGTCATCTGCATAAGCAGCAGAGGCCGGCAAAGCATCTCCTACCTGTCAGTGGTTTCAATGCTCCCTGCAGACCCTGTCAGCGCTGGCTACGCCAAGCTGCCACGGGGTCTGCCCATTGTTCCACCACCCCTTCTGATGGGGTGGCACTGGGCTGTGGGGTGGGGGATGGTTGGTTAGATGGGGGGGGCACTGGGCTGTGAATGGAGATGGATAGATAATGGGCTCAGGGATGGAGATGGCTGTTACGATAGGAAGGCACTGCACTAGGCTAGGAGGATGGTTGGTTAGATTGGGGGGCACTGGGCCTGGGTTGGGGGATGGCAGCAGTGACCTGAAGACTGCAGTTCCTCAGCTTTGGATGCTGCTGATCAGTGCTGGTGTCAGGCAAGGGGGGAGCCATCAAGTATTTTACCCGCTGATCTCTTGAACAGTAATATAGCCGGGGCTGGGGCCAGACGGGAGCCACTAAGTTGCTTCCCAGACTGGTCTCACCTCAAGCCAGGCAAGAGCTAACAATTTTTTTCTACAGCTGGTGTCCCATTCAGCACGGGGCTTGCACCGGGTGGGAGCCAATTCATTCGTTCAGCACTGGAGCTGGGGCTGTCACCAAGGAAGAGGGGGAGCCAGCAGTCATTCCCCCTTTGATCTGACATTCAGCGCTGAAACTGGGGCCGTCGCCGGGGAAGAAGGGGGCTCAGCTTCCAAGTCATTCCCCCACTGGTCTGACGTTCAGCACTGGAGCCGGGTACGACGCCGGGGAGAGGGGGAGCCGCCAAGTAATTCCCTCCACTAGTCTGATGTTCAGCTCGGAAGCTGGGCTGTTGTCGGGGGAGAGGGGGAGCCACAAAATCATTCCCCTGCTGGTCTGTTGATTAGCGTTGGAGCTGGCTTTGGGAGAGGAGGGCACCTACATAAGTGCTTGAGTGCCGGTCAGGGATGTGTTTGCAGTTTCTGCCTATATGAAAGCACGCTCCTGTCACTGAGGCAGCGCCACTGTGCCCAATCATATCCTCAGTGACAGGAGCGTGATTTTAAATAGGCAGACACAGAAAGCACGTCCCTGACTGGCACTGAGGTGTGAGAAGGGGTGTAGTGGGCGGTGCGGTGTGGTGCCTCCGGATGATGACCTAGGAGGAAGGAGAATAGCTGAGTGCTGTTCCTCCTGGATGAAGACCGAAGCGCCCTCTGTCCTGTGACGTCTCTACAACAGGAATCTTCGGGCTCCAGGAAACATCATCATCGCACACGGCCTCAGAGCCAGGAGTGTCACCTATTGGCACTCGCACATCTTGGTGAGGACTTGACCTCGCACAGGGGTGTGAGGTTCACATATGCCCTGAATCGAGCAAGGAAGGGAGACAGGCAGAGAAAAACACACACAGAGGGACAGACAAGATGACACTCACTGTCTTCAATCTTGTACCTTTTCCAAAACGTTCCTTACAGGTCCCTGTAAGGAAGCAATGACACAAAAACAACACCGTGCAGGGACTAACCCTTACTAGTGTGGCACATAAGGAGGAGGGCCCGACAATAGGATGCCCACGGGCTTATAGGGCCTAACTGGTATGCCCACAGTCCGGAAGGGCCTAACTATACCCACGGGCCTAGAGCCCAATCACCCGGAGCCCAATCACCCGGTGGTCCAGGGAGGGGGGGTTGGTGACCCAAGGGCCAACTTCCTGCTAATGGAAGAGGCCACGGGGGGAACTTCATTAGCTCTTTTGCATATCTCCCTCGCTGGCTTCTTCAGAAGCCGGTATCTTCTTTCTCTTGCCACTGGCCCGTCCTGGCCAGTGGTGTCGCTGCTTCTTTTCTTCCAGCAGAAGGCGCCGGAGATCTCCGCCCGTCGGTTCCGGCGTCTTCTGGCCTCTTCAGCGGCCTCCGGAACTCTTCTCCCTGTCGCCGTGGTCTCTGGATTGTCAGGAACACTCCTGCGCTCCCTCTCTGCCATCTGCGCCGTCCTCTTCTTTCAGTCGCGTCTTCCGTCGTCTTCTTCCAGAGCACTTCTGCTCTCCTCTGCCGGGTGATACTCTCCTTCGCCTCTCGGCGGCATCTGACGTCAGACGCCGGGGTTGAGTATGGCACAGCGAGCTCTGATTGGCGTGCTGCGGCCGTTTCCTATTGGCTGCCAATTTGGGATGCCAATGTTCAAACACGGGGGGTGGCATTTCTTATTGGCGGCCAATAAAGTGTCAATTTCAAAAAGCCGCCGCTTCCTCCACTGCAGCGTCAGCGCTTGGATTGGTTCTCTGATCCCACTGGGGAAACAGCTTCATCTCCCCCTGCCACTACTGCTTCGGTGCTGGGAGCAGGGGAGCTGTCCCAGCACCGGGTCACAATACTACAGAGGCACTTCTATAGGTCCGCTTCTCTAGCTTTTTCTAACGGGCATTCACAGCCTGCTACTTGACCTGGCCCCCTATTTCAGAAACTTTAATATCCGCAGCCGGAGGCTCCGGACTTGGTGCCTCCGGAACCAATATTTTTTTTTAAAAAGGGGCAAAGATGATTATTATAATATAAAGAATATACTTATGACACATAATCATAATAATAATACATACTATGTGTATATTTCTTACTTCATGACTCCTGGTATTCGAAATGCTGAGCTCACTGCCCCTAGTTCTGATTACAGGGTAGTGCTTAGTTCATGTAGTTGCCTGCTCCACTCATAGCTGTTTCCATTTACAGTATGCTGCGTATGCTGCTCTATGCACGTTTTCCAGGTCCACACACAGAATCACAAGTGAAATAATTAGCTCCACTTGTGGATCTTTTAAAATGTGGCTGAATAATCTGTGCACCTGCTGGGTGACCTGGAAAACATGTACTGTTGGGTGTACTTGAGGACCAGGGTTGGGAACCACTGGTCTAGGGTGTAGCTCCGATTTTTTGCTGCACGATATTGCTAGTGACATCAGGTATGCTAATGCAGGATGGAGCAGTGATCATTCTGTCCTTCATTAATGTCACTCTGATGATATCATCCAGTGTGTCCAAACTTCTGCCTCCCCTCTACCAACTCCACAGCCTTGAAGCTGCAGATAGCCCTAATGATGCTGTTCCAGAAGGCAATCTAACACACTTCCTTCTCAGGGAAGCTGTGTTGGTCCCCCTGCCTAAATTACCAGCTCCCTCGCACTTTCCCAATTTCGCTGGTCTTACAGGAAAGCTAATGGACACTACTTTCTGTTTATATAGGTACTGAGCCAGATGTCCCAAGCTTTAAAAAGTGATCAAATAGAGAGGGATAAACAACCAGCCAATCAGTTCCCATGTTACAGTCTGGGTTTGAAAAATGACAGTTTGAGACTGATTGACTGGTTGTTTATCATTCTCCACTTTATTAAGCTTGGTGATTGTTTTTTGTTTTGTTTTGCCATCTCCCGGTTACGAACTTGGCAATTTTATATTTTACCAATACTGTGTTAAAAGTAAAGCAAGTAAAAAGTTATGTTTCAGTGTTTTTTGTTAAGGTTTGGTGTTTGCATTAACCCTAACATCCCACAGCCTACTCCAACTTCCCCCTACATCTACAGCCCATCCCAACTCTCCCCATAGTGATTAATCCCAACCCCATTACTTAAAACTGGGATGTGTCTGGAATGGATTATAACCATTTGGATTCCACTGTTGATCTTCTGACTGTTGGGATTTTAAACACATCCCATATCAAGTTCAAATGATATGTCCATACAGGAAAAAACACTTTGGGGGTATTCAATTGTTTTCTTTTTTTTTCTTTTCACTCGTATTCTCCCTTTTATCCACAACTTTTATATGTCGTCATATCAGTGTGATATTCAATTCTTCCCCATCTTTTAAAATTTGACAGTTTTTTGAACATCTTTTATTACACAGTAATTTTCAATGGTATTCCTATTCAAATGTTTAGTGATAATTTTCACACTTTTTATTGGACGTCATTTTATTCACCTGGGTGTCAGGTGGTGATAAAAGTGTTTTTTTTTTTTTTTTAATGAAGGTTTTATTTAAGGTGTGTTTCTTTTTTTATAAGAGATAAAGGATAAACCTTTTAAAAAATAAATTACAATAGAGTATAGGTACACATCCCCCCCATAGAGTATACGCATACACACCCACATAGAGTGTACGCACACCGGCAAAATGGGTATGGGTCATTGGGTCAACCAAATTAAGGTTGACATGCATTGGGTCAAACACTGAATGTCAACAGGGCTTAGGTTGACACTTGGAATATGTCGACATGGCTAAGGTTGACAGGGTCAAAAGGTCGACACAAGCATTTGGTCAACAATGGGAAGGTCGACAGTCAAAAGGTCAACATTGGTTTATCAATTTTTTTTGTCCCAAATGTCCACACAGTCGACATGGACAACGAAAAAGCGCACTGCGTCCGCTCGCATTTCTTGCTTTGCCGCCATGCTTTGGGCTCAGCACACTATTCTATTCTTCCTCCACACTCTAGTGGATGAAATGCCACCTTTCTGCACGTCGGCTAAAGAAATGTGAAAAACTCATGTGGACAATTTGATTGTTGACCTTCCCATTGTCAACGTAATATTTGTGTCCACCTTTTCCATGTGTCTATCTAAGCTCTGTTGACCTTCAGTGGTCGACCCAATGCATGTCAACCTAATGACCGTATACCGGCAAAACCTCCCACCCCAACTCCTTCACACACAAGTGTGTCAGCTGTGGCAAGCTCCGGCTCCCTGCACAGTGCAGCGGCTCATCTTCTCTCCTGTGGGTGGTAGGCTGCAACACACGTCCTCCGCTCTTTGTCTTCCGTGGCGGCTCCCTAAATGTGGCACCCGCCTGCTTGCGCATCTGTTTCTCAGAATCATGGTGCAGGACACATCAGGGTGTAGTCGACGAGGCCTGTGTGAATTAAATGGCGTCTGCTTAATAGGGGGTGGGTGCTGTTATAACAGCACCCAAGAAAAACTTGTGTGGCCGGCAGAGGGCAGGGTAAACTTGTGGGCATCTAATTAGGGGCAGCCTTTGGGGAGCAATGGGGAAAAGGCAGATAAAAAATTGTAAAAATAATTACACACAGAAAACCTCGTAAGCCTCTCTTCAACAATGGCAACATATTCATTTAGGATGCTGCTCTGCACGTCCTCTCCCACAAGATGCAGTACTGCAGCTAAATAGATTAGAAGGGCGGGGCTAAACACAGTGGGTGGAGTTTAACAGGGTGGAACAAAATAGGGAATATAAAAAAGGGGAATAAAATGGCATGCAATTAAAATATATGCAATCTGTGATATTAAAAAGGGGTGAAATGGGCATGAGATTAAAAAAAGGGAATAAATGGGCATGATAATTAAGACCAACTACAGCAGAAAAAAAATTGTGAATACAAACATAACTGCTCTTATTTCAAATAGCCTCTCTTCCAACCATCAGTTGTAGAATAGCCTCTCTACCAACCATCAGATGTAGACCAGCCTCTCTCCCAAACATCAGACATAGGTCAGCCTCTCCCAACCATTAGATGTAGGTCAGCATGTATCCCAACCATTAGATGTAGGCCAGCCTCTCTCCCAACCATTAGATGTAGGACAGCCTCTCTCCCAACCATTAGATGTAGGCCATCCTCTCTCCCAACACTCAGATGTAGGCTAGCCTCTCCCCCAAACATCAGATGTAGGCTAGCCTCTCCCCCCAAACATCAGATCTAGGCTAGCCTATCTCCAATCCATCAGATGTAGGCCAGCCTCTCTCCTAACCATCAGATGTAGGCCAGCCTCTCTCCCAACCATCAGATGTAGGCCAGCCTCTCTCCCAACCATCAGATGTAGGCCAGCCTCTCTCCCAACCATTAGATGTAGGCCAGCCTCTCTCTCAACCATCAGATGTAGGGCAGCCTCTCCCCCAAACCTCAGATGTAGACCAGCCTCTCTCCCAGTTGAAAAGGTGCACTATTATGACTAATTAAAAATAGTTACCAAGTTATTTTAACTAGATAATATTCATCATATTTGTTTGATCTCCCTGAATTTACACGCCCAACTTTTTGGGCACTCTGAAAGTGGCTTTGGAGAGCATATACTTCCTGTATTTCTACATTCTCTAGGGCCAGGCTACTGACAAAACACCAGTATCACAATCATAATGCATTTTTACTCATCAGATTGGATGTAAAAATATATATATATATATTTTTTTTTTTGGGGGGGGGGGGGTGATTAAAAATAAACTTTTGTATATAAATTAAATGGTTTTACTGCTAGAAAATAGTTTCTAAAGAGTGCAACAGAAAAGCAATGTAAAGCAAAGTAAAAGAGTTGGAATAAACAAATTGAACACATTAAAGTACACAGTTGCTTCATCTTAAAGTGCATACTATGCACAATGCTGCTTCTTGTCTCAATGTTAAATTGACAATCTGGTTTCAGATGCTCTGCCTAGTTTCCTTATTCCCATACAAACTAGACCAAATGCAAGAGGATCAGAAGTCTGACCTGGAATCATGGTCACATGACCAACCCAGAAGACGCAACTAAGTCGCTATTGGGCTACTAGAAATGATATCTCAGCACTTCATTACTGTCTCAACATCAACATAGTGACCATGATGATTGTTGACATTATTGCTGTCAACATATCATGTTCAACCTCTCATAACACCTTTACAGTAACAGGTTCCAAATGTGTCCAGTAGCCAACTTCAGCATAAAATGTTATATTTTTCTTTACTACTATCATGCATACTATCCCTACATACAGTATTTTTTAACCAGGTACTGTGTAAGTCATTCCACACTTTAATCTTTCATTCTTGCAAATACTTTATGTAATATTTTGTGTGCACAAATCACTCCTTGTCATGTTGAAAAAAATCAACGTACTGTATCTTCAGCTGGCTATGATGTTAACTTGTAGGATTCCATGATGTTTAGATTAATACATTTTGTTTCCACCCTTAACTTTTCCTTTCCCTGTGAATGCCAGACTGATTAAAGCTAACTGTGATAGATTAGTGAGCTAGCGTAGCTGACAGGCACCATCTTGTAAAATCCTTAGTCAGACTTAAAGGCAAAAATGTAGATAAGTGGTCCTGGCACTTCTTTATCTGTCATGATAACTGCCGGATAACTCCAAATAATACAGATTGAGCCAAGCTCATCCAGCCTGTCTATGGCTACAAAAGGTTTTTTAGGATATGACCTTTATTGGCAAACTGCTGCCTTTGAACTGTACTATCCCCTGGTTATCACCAAAATAACCCTTCAAATACCATACAATACACAAAATCGGGATTTCCAAATCTGGGGCGCAATCAGTCAATGAAAAGGATCAGAGTATTTGCATCTTCATGTGTCTCCAATCTCTTCAAAAAAATTTCTCAATGATACTGTATATGGAGAAAATTAAAGAAATCAATAGTTAGATATTGCTATCTATATTACACTCTTGGTTAACAAAAGAGGTTGGAGGGAATAGATAGATGGGCGTTCCCCACTCACGGTAAATGTAGCAGTGTATAGGCACGTAGTGATTTATTTTCTCTTACAAATTGATTTTTTTAGGGTGACCTCCTCGTCTCCGTTAGTGTGAATATAAAAGAAAAATAATCAATGTGATGAAGTCCATGACGAAATGCGTAGGGGCGTGGCCTAACTGACACAATCAGGAGCAGGAGCTGTAGCACAGACGGAGCAGGGAAATGCTGTACAAGTGTGCTTGTTGAGCCGGGTGGATCAGTAAGTGCTGTAGACAGTCAACCCTCCCTGTTCGTGTAATGCCAGTGTGGAATTTGTTTTACACCAAGTGGTTTTCAGTCCACTACTGATGAATTTTATGGCACGCATGTCGTACACCTTCATATGTTTTATTAATTACATTTTACTGGATGATATTGCACTATTGGGCACCCCTTGTCTTATGCTTGTTGTAGATCATGACTTCTACTAGCAGTGGCAGCCAGGCAAGCAAGGACAGAGGGCGTGCAAGCCTTGTGCGCCGCTCCTTTCCTTCTCAGCGGACAGGCACACAGGGAGAGCAAGGCAGAGAGTGGGGCACCCATGCGTGTTGTGGGAGCTGGTCCCTCCCTCCACAATGGCCAGGGAGGGATGGAGCGGCTCCGGGGAAAAATCAGTCACTGGCTGCAGGAAGAGGAGTCAGGGATGCGGGCGCTTCCTCCGCATCCCTAACTGACTGACTCACATCAGCTGTTGCAGCAGAGCAGTGCCGGAGAGAGGGCAGCGCAGGGCGCACATCTCCAGCAGCAGAGGAGGAAGAGAGCGGCGCAGGGCGCACATTACCAGCAGCTTGGGGGGAGGGCGGCTAGGGAGTTGCCTCTGCCCTTTTCCTACACACAGTCTCATACAGAGCAGTGGACCCTACCAACAGTTTGGGGCCCGTAGAAGCTGCACCCCCTGCACCCTCAGCAGTTACGCAACTGACTGTAAGAATTGTACAGTACAGTAAATACAGTACTTACAAAATTGCAACAGTGCAATGAATGACTTACAGTACTGTGCATCAGGCCATTTCTACAATACAGTATGCCTCTGACACATTTCCTCTGGGAAATGTAAGGTCTGCTTATTTTTACTACTTTTATTAATGTGAGGCCTCAGTTGATGACAGCTATTTAATAAAACATCACAAAAACCCACTAACAAGGATTATTTTTTATTTTAGGTTCTGTACTGTACAGTAGGACAACTTACAGTGGCAGTACAGTATGTGGTTGTCCTACAACATATCGCATGCAAAAGGATAACATGTGATATACTGTACTTTATTGTACTGTAACGCAAGCGATATACTGTATGGCACGCAAACCTGCCGCCCCGCACCTTCCAGGGGGCTTAGGGGAGGGGGATTGCTTATATATGGGTTCCTTAAGAAGCTTGCTGGTACACAGGATGTGTTCTCTACCGCAGGGTGGACTATGATTCTACATTAAGAACAGTACAGTACTTTGCACAGATACTTCACTGTAGCAGTCAATTCCCCTTTATTGAACCCCTGGCATGCCTGGTGAGACCTCTCATGTCCGCAGTACTGGCTGCTCCACTCAACATCTACAGGTATCTCGTGTCAATTGAGACTCCAGTCCTTTCAGCTGCCTCGGCTACAGGAACTGCAGTACGCTATTTTTAGGAAATGATTTGCTCTGGGGACCCAGACACTCCACCTGAGCACTGTACATTATACAGTCCATTTGCCAGAGCTTGTATTGTACTTTACTGTACAGATGGAGCCACAGCACCATTTACCAAGAATGAGATGTGCGAGCGTCTCATACACAATAGCGTATCATTCTCAATTTGTGTGTACAGTATACAGTGCAGAAAAATTACAGTTGTCACAGTGTACTGTACTGCTAGGGGACTTAGCCAGTCCAGTAAACCATATTGAAAACAGCATCTGTGAAATTCAGCTGGGTAAAGCTGGCTGGTTAAACGCCCACTCCTTCCCCCATCCCCCTCCTACCCTTCCCTGGGAGACTGCCCACAGAGAAGAAGGTTGATGTGAATGTAAAGGAATGGTTGATATAGCACTCAGTTGGTCTGGCTGGGGGAAGGCACTACAGAGAAAGCATGAGTACTGCAAAGTACATTAAAGAGTTCTGCTGTGGATCGTGCATATTGAGAATGAGATACACAGAAAGTTATTAATGGAAACAGGTATTTTTGTGTGTGCATAGCTATATTAAATATAAGTTCCGTAAATGTTTCAACAAAATCCAAAACAAAAAAATGAGTCTCTAAGCTTGAAGAGTGGTACACTTATCCACTAGCCTATGACACCTAGTGATAGCGACCTGTGCTCTTGAGACAATGTAAAGAGCCATCCCGTCAGTCATGCTTACTGTATGCTGCATCGGCTGCGGGAACGCAGGACACTGTTGTTATGAAATGATTTGCCTTGTCACCCAGCTGCTCCACCTGAGCACTGTGCATTGCATGGCCCATGTGCGAGCTTGTATTGTACTGTACTGTACAGATGGAGCCGCAGCACTATTGGTGCAGCTCCATCTGTACTGTATATCAATTCACCCTGAGGTGGAGATGTGTATCGCATACACATTGTATGGTGTGCCGCAACACATCACAGTGCATCTAACTGCGCTACAAAAGTGGCGCACCAAAACCCTTGCACAGGCATGCTGGCGCAATGGATGAGCGTGGCTCCATCTGTATGTACCCAATGAAATATTGGAAAAAATATATAGAGTATATATAGTGCACCCTGGTTTTACTCACAACTGTGTAAAGATATATGTGGTCACACAAACAAGGAGGTAAGGCAACATTCTTTACCTGCCTTCCAGCCGGAGCCAGAAAGTGAATAGTTGTCACTATGTTGATTGGTGGATGGCTTCAGCTATCCCCCCAAAAAAGCTGACAGCTGGTCACCTAATGAAACCATGTGGAAAGATGGCACAAGACTGCTGGAGGGGCAAGTTAGGTTTTAATTGGTCCCCGTGAATGTGTGGTTAGGGACCCCAGTTCTTACAAGTCCAGGGCTTTCAATGTATTAGTTGGAAAGGTAAGTGAAGTCTGGGGAGCCTCAATCAGGGGCAGATTTATTAAGCTCTGTGAAGTGATAAAGTGTCTGGCCTTTATCACCGGCAAATCAGATCCTACCTGTCATTTTTCAAACCAAGCCTGCAACTGCAACGTTAGGAGCTGATTGGCCAGTGATAAAAACCAGACACTTTATCACTTCACCAAGCTTAATAAATCTGCCCCTCAGTTTTTAACACATTTCTTAATGTTCTTGCAAGACATGGAAAGAAATGTTAGTATTACAATACTGTCAATACATACAGTATAACTTTCCTATACTGTATATTCCACACACACTACTCATACGTTTACATATATACAGTATATACTACAATTATTATACAATATGGACTCATTGTAAAACCAGCTGTATGGCCTACCTAATCACAACTTGTCTATCAATACATTTGCCTGATTATAAGCTTCACATATACTGTATCTGTGAATTCATTCCTTCCTCTCCTGTTGCGACAATGCCAAACAATTTATATATTTCACTAATTTCTTATGAGGGTTTTTTATTTTTAATATGTAAATTCCTAATTTATTGAGGACATCCTAATCAAAACTGCCAATGCCAACCTTAGGAAATGGTCTATCATTCCAGTGTTAGTTTTTCTCATCCACTCATTGCAATACTTGATCATTGCCACATCACCACATCTTTTATTCATGATACATACATAAGGCAGATAACTTACTCTGCGTCTGTTACTCGTCCCCGGTGTGGCATCGCTGCCACACTCCCAGAAGACTGAACCTTGATGTCCCCATATCGGGAAAGTTTGTTTCCCATGATAGCTACAACCTGGTGTTTGAAATAAAGGTCCTCCCCTTTGGGCACAGCGACTAACTCTGGACTTGCCTCTGGAGAAAACCTTTCACACAAGCTTAAGAGAATTCCACAGGCAAATCAGGGACCTTTCCTATCGATTGCTCGTCAGACAAACAATATACAGGTTGAGTATCCCTTATCCAACATGCCCGGGACCAGAAGAATTTTGGATAGTGGATTATTCCGTATTTCAGAATATTTTTATATTCCAATAATGTATGAGATTTTTTAATTTTAATATTTCAATTCCTAATTTATTGAGGACAACCTAATCAAAACTGCCAATGCCGACCATAGGAAATGGTTTCCGCTATTTTAGTCACGTTAAACAGTGCGCACCTGTGACAACTGCGAATGCATCCCAAACTGAAATACGCAAGAGCTATTTACGCAATTCCTTTGTTCTATCAGGTTCTATTCCACCTAAGGATCAGGTCTTTAAATACTACCTTGTTTATTGCAAAGAAATAAAGTTGGTGAAATTCATCTTGTGGTATATTTCCCCAACAGTCGGGATTCCGACAGTCATTACTCAGACGTCGGAATCCCAACTGCACAGCGTGGGGAGCGCAATGAAGCCCCTTGAGGGCACGGTGGCGAGCTGTGCTCGCCACCTATTTTATTCTCCCTCTATGGGGGTCGTGGACCCCCACGAGGGAGCAGTCGGGATTCCGACGTCGGAGGAATGACTGTTGGAATCCCGACTGTCGGGGAGCCGTCCGGCAGCCCCCGGAACACTCGGCCAAAATAGCGAATAATAACCTTACAGGGTGATCAGTGAGCACTATCCACTCAAAATTCCAAGGCATTGTAAATGCAGGCTCTCACCTGACAGCTCTCGAAGACCAGTTTTTGCCTTTAATGGAGTATTTACTAATGTACTATTCATGATTAGTGTGTTGCTAACTTGAAATAGAGGTCAAAATATAAGAGTACAGTATCTTGTTCGACATGAGATGGGCACATAAATCCATTAAAATATAAAATATTGCATTTACCAAAAAATTTCAATTTAATAGAAAAATGTAAATAAAATAATAAACATTCAATCCCCTGTGTCCCTGCACCCACTGTGCATAAATTTCCGTGAAGATACAATCACTGGCAAGACAGGCAACACCTCCCAATGTGAAATAATAAGTGCCATTCCTACATGCCTCTCAGCCAGGACCCCTGCAGTATTATTAGAGGAGATTTGTTATGGTGAATATTCTGTAAGTAAATATTTTACAATTCAATACACCACACTTTCACAAGACAAATTAGTTATATGTGTACATATATTTTTCCTTTTTTTATATATACTGTGTATATATATATATATACACAGTCCCAGGTATTCGGCACTACACATCACATCATACAGGTATGATCCCCTACCCGACACTATCGGCCTGCCGGGTGGCTTCTCAAGATTTTTATGTATCTTGGGAATTAGATACAGCACCGGGACCCTGGGGGTTCTATTAAATAAAGAAATGTATTCTTTTTTTGAGATTTTCTTCTCCTCCAGTGCTTTTTTTAAAATGTTATCTAATTCCATCAGAAATTGTTGAGTGGGGTCTCCTTGCAACTTGCGATACACTTGCGTATCATTGAGCTGAGCGTAAGCCTCTGCCAAATAATCACTTGAATTCAAAACCACTATCCCGCCCCCCTTATCAGCGGGGCGGATAGTGATTTCTTCCTTGGTGGACAATGATTTTAAAGCCTCCCTCTCAGCAAAGCTCAAATTATAATGTCCAGTGTACTTCATCTTTGCTGTCTCATCAATGGTAGCAGCCAAAGAGGTGGTGAATGCTCTAATCGATGCACTATTCGATGGGGGTTAAATAAATGTTTGGATTTTAATATTGGTTTAGAGGCATCTCTCTCTGTAATATCGATGTTTTCCTGCTTGCCATAAAATTCCTTGAGCCTTAATTGTCTGTTAAAGCGACATAGGTCAATCTTGCTTTGGAATGGATCATGTTTGTTTGTAGGTACAAAACCCAAGCCTCACTTCAGTACTGCCAGTTCATTGTCATTTAATGCATAGTCAGATAAATTGTAGATTATTTTTTCTCTTTGTTTGCTGCTTTCTGCTTTTGTAATGCAGATATTTTGTCCCGCTCGTCTTGTATAGGGTCTACTAGAGGGCCTCCTTTTGCCCTGGTAGATACACCTAAAGGGAGTCTCGAGCTGGTACTGGCTCCATGTCGGTTTTCTCCCTCACTATTTGTCGTATCAGACGTGTCCGTGTCCAATGGGAACCTCCTGTTTGTTCTCTGAGGGAATTTGTTCTGTCTATAATTGCATGTCACCCCGCTTGTCCACTGGTAAACTTTTTTGTCCTCATAGTCTTTATTGACTAGAGATATTTTGGTACTTATGTAGTATCTGGGCTGCCGATTTCTAAATCGGGTACATCGCATCGCATGCGACCATCGGATGCGATGCGATGCGATGCGATGACCCGATTTTTCCATAGGAATCAATGTTAAAATGGACTGAGTCCATTTTAACATGGAATTCAATGGTAAAAAGGGGTCCTTTTCATACCCCTACTATCCAAGTGGGCATGGAGTTGGATATAAACCTGTGGCGAGCGTAGCGAGCCACCGAGCCCGAAGCGTGGCGAGCGTAGCGAGCCCCGCGAGGGGACACAGAATACCGTCCCCTCGCGGGGCTCGCTTCGCTCGCCACGCTTCGGGCTCGGTGGCTCGCTACGCTCGCCACAGGTTTATATCCAACTCCATGCCCACTTGGATAGTAGGGGTATGAAAAGGACCCCTTTTTCCCATTGAATTCCATGTTAAAATGGACTCAGTCCATTTTAACATTGATTCCGATGGAAAAATCGGGTCATCGCATCCGATGGTCGCATGCGATGCGATGCGATATCGCATCGCATCGCATCTGATTGTATGCCTTAACTTAAGGCATACAATCAAAAAATCGGCAGCCCAGATACTACATAAGTACCGATATTTTATTTTTCTTAAACGTGATCAGTTCCTGCCGGTACTTTTTGATCTGTTTGTCTATATTGTATATTATCTTTGACCACTTTACATTCACGTGTAGACTCTTCAACCACTAAGAGTATTAAATCAAACGATGCACGATTCAGTATTGCAGCCCACTTCCTGCACCCTACCCTCCACCTCCGTTTCAGAGAACGTAAACAAATCTCCCACTGGCAAGTCCACTTACAATAGCCCTGTGGGTGCATTAGCCCCCTGAGACATCCCGGTTTCCATAATGATGGGAAATTACCTGCACCCGTGAATTTTCGCACAACAAATGTGCTCCACCACCAAGGCTTCAGATGATGGTAATCTTCAGAACAGGGGTGCCATAATAGTGTGAAAACACCAATAAATACAGTCCCAGGTATTCGGCACTCGACCTTCTATTGATAATACGGCTCCAGGTGCCCTCCTTACTTTTCTTGTATGTAGCAATGGGTCTACGGGCGGCACTCACGGATCAAGAAAAACGTAGACACAACAGTGTAGCTTAACGTTTCAATTCACAGCGGAATTTTCATCAGAGGCAACTTGTCAGCATAACAAACAACATTTAAATACCCTTACCTACACCTCGTGGTGTGAGCAGCCGTTCCTGGCCCGTACTCCCGCCTCCGTATGTCCCGGCGTTGCTCTCCTGATGACGTCACGGGCGTCATCCCGTAACCTAGGTGCCGCCAGCAACACTTTCGTGCACTGTGCCCGCTTCCTGGTTGTCATGACAACCAGCCGCTTGGTCAGGTGGCTCCTGATTATGCCGGCTACGTCACCTGGATTGGATCGGTTGCCTAGGACACGGTGTCTGAAAAAATATACAGTGACATTAAAAATCAATCCCAGGTCATAAAAACCAACAAAAAACAATATAATGATGCAGCAAGAAAGTAGAATTAGAGAAAACAATTAAATTCAATTGTTCATTTAGGCCGGACGGATTCACAGTGTCCAACATAAATATCCAACGCGCCTCTTTTCGCAGCAGCGCTTTAGCACGGTCTCCGCCTCGAACATCTGGCGGCACACTGTGAATGATTTTATATCTAACAGTGGATTCTCCGTGTTTCATGGTCTTAAAATGACGGGCCACTGGTTGGTCCGTCTCTCGGCCCATTAATGCTAAGTGGATGGCGCTTCTGTGTTGCACAATCCTCTCCTTAAATTTACAAGTGGTCTTGCCCACATATGCAAGACCACACGGGCATTTGAATAAATAGAGAACATAGGTGGAATTGCAAGTGTATATATGCTTGATTTTAAACACCTTGCCCGATCTGGGGTGGGAGAACGTGTCACCCACTTCCAGAAAGTTGCATGTAATGTCACTGTATATTTTTTCAGGCACCGTGTCCTAGGCAACCGATCCAATCCAGGTGACGTAGCCGGCATAATCAGGAGCCACCTGACCAAGCGGCGGGTTGTCATGACAACCAGGAAGCGGGCGCAACGCACGGAAGTGTTGCTGGCGGCACCTAGGTTACGGGATGACGCCCGTGACGTCATCAGGAGGGCGACACCGGGACGTATGGAGGCGGGAGTACGGGCCAGGAACGGCTGCTCACACCACGAGGTGTAGGTAAGGGTATTTAAATGTTGTTTGTTATGCTGACAAGTTGCTTCTGATGAAAATTCCGCTGTGAATTGAAACGTTAAGCTACACTGTTGTGTCTGCGTTTTTCTTGATCCGTGAGTGCCGCCCGTAGACCCATTGCTACATACAAGAAAAGTAAGGAGGGCACCTGGAGCCGTATTATCAATAGAAGGTTGAGTGCCGAATACCTGGGACTGTATTTATTGGTGTTTACACACTATTATGGCACCCCTGTTCTGAAGATTACCATCGTCTGAAGCCTTGGTGGTGGAGCACATTTGTTGTGCGAAAATTCACGGGTGCAGGTAATTTCCCATCATTATGGAAACCGGGATGTCTCAGGGGGCTAATGCACCCATAGGGCTATTGTAAATGGACTTGCCAGTGGGAGATTTGTTTACGTTCTCTGAAACGGAGGTGGAGGGTATCCTGAGGAGAGACAAGTGCCTAATGGCAGCTGACATATCAGCCCAACATATTTATCAAAATCTGTTGCGTTTGTGGAAACGGGAGGTCGACTTTGACTTACACAGCATTACACTCTCAGAGTATTACATTGAAAAGTTAATCCCAAGGGGGTTTAGGATCAAGAACGTACCCACGATTGGCCGTAATAATGCCGAATTTTGCAGGAAGTGGGCTGCAATACTGAATCGTGCATCGTTTGATTTAATACTCTTAGTGGTTGAAGAGTCTACACGTGAATGTAAAGTGGTCAAAGATAAAATCTCTGCATATGAGCGAACGCATCTGAATACCCTTCAGCAAGACAAGACTGAGAACTTTATGGAAAAATTTGACACACAGATCAAAAAGTACCGGCAGGAACTGATCACGTTTAAGAAAAATAAATTATCTCTAGTCAATAAAGACTATGAGGACAAAAAAGTTTACCAGTGGACAAGCGGGGTGACACGCAATTATAGACAGAACAAATTCCGTCAGAGAACAAACAGGAGGTTCCCATTGGACACGGACACGTCTGATACGACAAATAGTGAGGGAGAAAACCGACATGGAGCCAGTACCAGCTCGAGACTCCCTTTAGGTGTATCTACCAGGGTAAAAGCAGGCCCTCTAGTAGACCCTATACAAGACGAGCGGGACAAAATATCCACATTACAAAAGCAGAAAGCAGCAAACAAAGAGAAAAAATAATCTACAATTTATCTGACTATGCAGTAAATGACAATGAACTGGCAGTACTGAAGCGAGGCTTGGGTTTTGTACCTACAAACAAACATGATCCATTCCAAAGCAAGATTGACCTATGTCGCTTTAACAGACAATTAAGGCTCAAGGAATTTTATGACAAGCAGGAAAACATTGATATTACAGAGAGAGATGCCTCTAAACCAATATTAAAATCCAAACATTTATTTGACCCCCCATCGAATAGTGCATCGATTAGAGCATTCACCACCTCTTTGGCAGCTACCATCGATGAGACAGCAAAGATGAAGTACACTGGACATTATAATTTGAGCTTTGCTGAGAGGGAGGCTTTAAAATCATTGTCCACCAAGGAAGAAATCACTATCCGCCCGCTGATAAGGGGGGCGGGATAGTGGTTTTGAATTCAAGTGATTATTTGGCAGAGGCTTACGTTCAGCTCAATGATACGTAAGTGTATCGCAAGTTGCAAGGAGACCCCACTCAACAATTTCTGATGGAATTAGATAACATTTTAAAAAAAGCGCTGGAGGAGAAGAAAATCTCAAAAAAAGAATACATTTCTTTATTTAATAGAACCCCCAGGGTCCCAGTGCTGTATCTAATTCCCAAGATACATAAAAATCTTGAGAAGCCACCCGGCAGGCCGATAGTGTCGGGTAGGGGATAATACTTGTATGATGTGGCAAAATACCTGGACACATTTCTGCAACCGGTGATCCAAGCAGAGCAAACTTATTTACAGGACACTACAATGTTCCTTAATGAGCTTGAGAAAGTTGACCTTACGGGGGGCAAACACTTTCTATGTACCATTGCTGTTGTTAGCCTGTACACCAGTATACCACACGACCGAGGTGTACAGGCTACTGAAAGAATATTGACAAATAACCCCCTTTATAAAGGTCCTGATGTTAACCTGCTGCTGACATTACTTGAGCTAATATTGACGAGAAACTATTTTATCTTTCAAGAAGACCTGTACATCAAGGTACGTGGGTGTGCAATGGGTGCTTGTGTCGCACCCACGTACGCAAATTGCTTTATGTTTATGGCCAGTCATCAGCTCAGACCCAGAATTACCTTTATTAAAGGACAACACATTAATACCCTGCTTCAAACGCAGTCATAGTATCAGGGACTGGGTTGTTAAGACTAATCCAAGGAAAAAGACACCTGAAGTAGGAACCCATTTCCTCAGCAAGAGACCAGGCAACTATCGGTGCCTTGGTTGCACTAAATGCAACTTTCTGGAAGTGGGTGACACGCTCTCCCACCCCAGATCGGGCAAGGTGTTTAAAATCAAGCATATATACACTTGCAATTCCACATATGTTGTCTATTTAATCAAATGCCCGTGTGGTCTTGCATATGTGGGCAAGACCACTTGTAAATTTAAGGAGAGGATGGCGCAACACAGAAGCGCCATCCACTTAGAATTAATGGGCCGAGAGACGGACCAACCAGTGGCCCGTCATTTTAAGACCATGAAACATGGAGAATCCATTGTTAGATATAAAATCATTGACAGTGTGCCGCCAGATGTTCGAGGCGGAGACCGTGCTAAAGCGCTGCTTCAAAAAGAGGCGCGTCGGATATTTATGTTGGACACTGTGAATCCGTCCGGCCTAAATGAACAATTGAGTTTAAATTCTTTTCTCTAATACTACTTTCTTGCTGCATCATTATATTGTTTTTTTGTTGGTTTTCATGACCTGGGATTGATTTTTAATGTCACTGTATATTTTTTCAGGCACCGTGTCCTAGGCAACCGATCCAATCCAGGTGACGTAGCCGGCATAATCAGGAGCCACCTGACCAAGCGGCGTGTTGTCGTGACAACCAGGAAGCGGGCGCAGTGCACGGAAGTGTTGCTGGCGGCACCTAGGTTACGGGATGACGCCCGTGACGTCATCAGGAGGGCGACGCCGGGATGTACGGAGGCGGGAGTATGGGCCACACCACGAGGTGTAGGTAAGGGTATTTAAATGTTGTTTGTTATGCTGAAAAGTTGCTTCTGATAAAAATTCCGCTGTGAATTGAAACGTTAAGCTACACTGTTGTGTCTGCGTTTTTCTTGATCCGTGAGTGCCGCCCGTAGACCCATTGCTATATATATATATATATATATATATACAGGGGCGGATTCAGGATAAAATGTCAGGGGGGGCACCATGACAAAAGAGGGTTTAGGTGGGGGAGGGGCGGTGTTAGTGGTGCTAGTGTACATGCTAAGAGAGCGGCAGAGAGAGGGTGGGAATGCTATTAAAAATAGGCCCTGGCATTTAAAGTACGCAGGCCCACCATGGCGACAAAAGTGAAGGATGTAGTTGTGCGCTGAAGGCGCGCTCCGGAAAAGGGGCTGTGGCCACTCAACAGGGGGCGTGTCCTTAAGTGTAGTGTACAACACCATATATAACTTCTACACATTATGCAACAAAATACTAGACCCCATTATGCTTGTCCCTTACACATGATGCCAAATGGAATGAGCCAAAATTCACATAATGCCACACGGATTGTGTCAAAATTCAAATAATGCCACACAGATTGAGCCAAAATTTACATAATAACACAAGGATTAAGACAAAATTCACATAATGCCAAATGGATTAAATTCACATAATGCCACATGGATTGAGCCAATTTCATAAAATGCCATACGGATTGAGCCAAAATTCACATAATGCCACACGGATTGAGACAAAAATCACATAATGCCACACGGATTGAGACAAAATTCACATAATGCCACATGGATTGAGACAAAATTCACATTATGCCACACGGATTGAGCCAAAATTCACATCATGCCACACGGATTGAGCCAGAATTCACATAATGCCACACAGATTAAGCCAAAATTCACAATAAGCTTCATAAACAGGGACATTGTCCACCAAAGGCACGCATTAAACATTTACACCATAATGTCCATTACACGTTAAGTTACACGCCATTATGTCCATTATGTATTATGCCAAACACCATAATGCCTATAAAAAATGATGCTACATACAGTAAGTGCTGCTTATCTACATGCTCATTGCCAAGGGTTCCATGCTCATTGCCAGAGGTTCCATGATCGTTGCCATGTGGGATTACATGCTCATTGCCAAGGGGGAATACATGCTTGCGGTAAATGGAGGACAGCCGCCAGGCAGAAGTGATAGCCGGCTATTTGAAATAATACCCCTTTCACACCAGAAAATGCATTCCCAGGTTGGCCCCTTTTACACCTGCCTAGTCCCTGCATTTTCTGGTGTGAGGGGGAGAGAAAACCACCCCTCCCCCCCTTTAACCAGTTATCTCATTTAACCTGCTATATCTTCGGAACCAAGTGACCCATTTACATGAGACAAGTATCATATTGAAGAACTTTTGAGTGGGCTTTGAATGATTTTGGTCCAGTGAAACTGGAACGTTTGGTTCCAGAGTAATCTGCCCTCAAATAACATGAACAGCCATGAAATTACATTTAAAAAAAAAAATGTTTTACATGCAATATCTCTGGAACCAATTGACCGATATGGACCAGCCTGGTATCAAATTGAAGACCCAGCGATTTGAAATTGAATGAGATCAACTACAAGCTTCTATGATGCCAGGGCGGGAACTAACAGCCGTCGGAACCGGGTGGGGGTTGGAATTGACGGGTCCCATATTATCCTCTGGGGAAAAACGTTACAGCTTTGCCAGGCGATATCTCCGGTTCCCGGGGGGCTAGAGACACGGGGCTGGGCTCGTTGGAAAGCCCTGGTCCTCAGCTACGTGCCCGGGTGCCCCCCCCCTAAATCCGCCACTGTATATATATATATATATATATATATATATATATATTGCAAAAGAACACTGGTAAAATTAGCGCTGAATTGAGTCCAACCAGCAACCAGCTGGTACACACTTCAAGAGTTTCAGACTCTATGAAGGAAAAAAACACCAAGTCCTCTTTCCAGACTGCTGCTCACTCCAAATTAGTTCCCAGGATTTAAGGAACGGGGGAAGATCTGTCAAAATAGAACAAAGGAGGAGCGCTCCATAGTGTAAAACCACAATATTTTAATGGGCAGTAAAAAGCTCCAAGGTAACAGCCAATATAATGCTCGTACCAAAAGACACACTGCTGTGGGCTGGTTACCACACAATATTATATATACAATCCAGGCAATCACTCCTAACGCCTCCAGAGCTCTGGGGGAAACCACAGCAAGGAACGCTGGTCACTCCACATGGACTCGGCGTCTCGGGTACCCAACACAGGAACAGCGGGTAGTAGGGGGATGCCTGGTAAGGAGAGCGATCGTCACCTGGCTCCGCCCTAACGCGTTTCGTATTAAAACTTTGTCAGAGGGCGTTGCCGGTGAACGATCGCTCAAGGTCTATAACAGAACAAGTGACCAATCATATCATAGAAGGGGTTTGGCCACAACGTGGCACTTAGAACCCAGCTGTGATGATTTACGCTGTATAGCTGTTGTTTTGAACAGTGTGCTCTTTTTTACAGGCGACACTATATTAAAGGAGCATTATAAAAACAGTATAGTAGTCACAATCATAATAGAAAACATATTTGCAGCAAATACTATGTTATACAAAAACATAAACAATATAAATAAAAAAGTCGACATAAAGAAAAAGCCGACATGAGAAAAATGATCGACTTTGGTGGAAAAAATGACATAGAGATAACCTGCATTAGGCACATAACAATATAAACACCCTTAGAGGTGTAAAATTTATACATATATAAAGTTTAGGCATGTTATTACCATCAAACATTAATATTGGCATAAATGGCGTAGACACTTAATATTTAGTCATTCAGACATAGGCAGTATCAAATGGAAGGTAAGCAGGTCTGTAAGTCAGATAGGAGTGGAATTAGGTGCGGTGGTATATTAACAAGAATGAAAAAGAGGTAAAAAGAAAAATTATATATTAATTCAACGATTTATAAATGGGGTAATTTCATACCCCTCGTTTAGACCTATGGGGGTAAGTGTATTTAGAGACAATGGGCCTTATTCAGATCTGAGCTCAGTACACATTTGTTTGGAAAATGGGCAAAACCATGTGCACTGCAGGTGGGGTAGATGAAACATGTATAGAGAGAGTTAGATTAGTGTGAGTTATTTTGTTACTGCGCAGGGTAAATACTGGCTGCATTATTTTTACACTGCAGTTTAAATTTCAGTTTCAGCACACCCCACCTAAATTTAACTCTCTCTATAAATGTTACATTTGCCCCACCTTCAGTGCACATGGTTTTGCTCATTTTCAAAACAAATTTGTACTGAGCTCAGATCTGAATAAGGCCCAATATCCAATATGTTTCACGTCTAAGGAGGGCTCGGTCCCGGTCGCCACCCCTCTTATTAGCTGCCACCAATTCCAATCCCCTGACCTCTAGACCTGCTGGGTTACAATTGTGCACATTTTTAAAATGTCGAGAGACACTGTGATTAAGGATCCCCGCGTTTTATGTTTCTTAGGTGCTCTAAGATACGGATCTTTAATGGGCGTTTAGTTTTGCCCACGTATTTAGAGCCGCAGGGACAAATTAACAAATAGACAATATATGTTGAATTACAATTAATAAAATGGTTGATATTACACATAGTTTTATCTGGCATTTCAAAGGACATGCACTTCTTAATGTAGGGGCAGATTTTGCATCTACTGCATGGAAAGCAACCCTTCGACGTAAGAAAGGAAGAAGTATTGGGCACAGAAGTAACCATTTGAAGTTGGCTTTTGGATACCCAGGCACTGATGGTTTTTTCTCTGGTGTATACTAGTCTAGGGGCATTTTCCAGATGGGGACCTAGGATAGGGTCACCCTTAAGGACATGCCAATATTTTTTCAAGATGTTCGATATTTTTTTCTCGCCATCATTATATTTTGTGATGAATAGGCACTCTGATCCTTGTTCATCATTACTTCTGTCTTTATACTGAATAATCTCATCCCGGACTGAGTTTTTTGCTTTATTGCAAGCATCCTCCACAACTTTTTCGGGATACCCTCGTTCCCTAAATCTTTGTTTATAAACCATTGCCTGGTCTTCAAAAGTATCCATGCTGGTGCAATTCCTGCGAAGCCGCAGGAATTGGGAAAAGGGAATGTTGTTCTTCCACGGTTTGTAGTGGCAGCTCTCATACTCAAGATAGCTGTTGCTATCAACACTTTTAAAGTACGTGGATGTCTCAATGTATTTAATTTCAGGGAAATCTCAGTGCTAATAGCTAAATCCAGGAATTCAATTTTGTTCTTTTGTAGGTTTGAAGTAAATTTCAGGTTATACCGGTTAGCATTTATTTCCTGCATAAACTGTTCAAACTCAACTTCATTACCATGCCAGATAATTATAATATCGTCTATGAAACGACGGAAGAAATGGATTTTAGGGGCCCATGTCCCTTTAAGGACCTCGGACTCCCAAACCCCCATATATATATTAGCTAAGCTGGGGGCACAGATCGTCCCCATCGCTGTGCCCCACAGCTGTAAGAACCAATCATCAAGAAACTCAAAATAGTTGTGCGTAAGCACAAATTTTAAACAAGAGCAGACAAAATCCACAACATTAGGCGAAATAGACACATCATGATTCATAATATATCTTAAAGCGGCTATACCTCCATCATGAGGGATCGCCGTATAAAGGGATTGCACATCGATGGTTGCCTATAAAAAAACGGTTTCCCAGTTTATATCTTTCAAAAGCTGTAACGTGCGCAGAATCCCTTATATAGGTACTGAGTAGAGGTACATATTTTTTGATGAATGAATCTACATATTCAGAAACCCTTGAGGTCAACGATCCAACACCTGCCACAATTGGGCGGCCTGGGGGATTTTCCAGGCCCTTGTGGATTTTCGGCAGGTGGTAGAACGTTGCTAATGCAGGAACAGGATTGAATAAATACCTAAATTCCTCGAGAGTGAGGATTTTCTGAGATAAATCCTCTTTTAATAGGGCCTCTAGGTCATTTATGTACAAGGAGGTGGGGTCACAATCTAATTTGCAATAGGAATTTGTATCTCCCAGCAATCTGTAGGCTTCACCCACATAATAATCCCGGTCCATAATTACTACCCCACCCCCTCTGTCTGCACTTTTGATGACTATGTCAGTATTAGTGGATAAATCACGCAAGGCTTCAAACTCTTTTTTTGTGAGATTTTTCTTTGAGTTTTTACTTTAATTTTGTCAAAGTCTTTTTTGACTAAATCAGCAAATAGTTCTACATGTGAGCCTCGTGACTCTACAGGGTAATAAGTAGACTTTAATTTTAAGTTTGTCAGGGGTTCTATTCTTTGGGATCCTGTGACTAAATATTAAGTGTCTACGCCAGAGGTTCCCAATTTTTTTTGATTCACGGCACCCTAGAGAATCAGAATTTTTTTCACGGCACCCCTAGGTGCAAAAAAAATTAATTAGATTGGGTTTATATGCGATTCTTAGAGGCAGTTATGTGGTAAAGGGCAGGATTTGCTTCTGTTTGCACACATTCTATGATTGGCAGCCACCAGCACTAGTTTTGCTCCTAAATAATTAACCATTAATAGTTTGAGTTGGTCCTGGACCACCAAGCCGCGGCACCCCTGCATGTGTCCCGAGGCACCCCAGGGAGCCACGGCACACAGTTTGGGAACCACTGGTCTACGCCATTTATGCCAATATTAATGTTTGATGGTAATAACATGCCTAAACTTTATATATGTATAAATTTTACACCTCTAAGGGTGTTTATATTGTTATGTGCCTAATGCAGGTTATCTCTATGTCATTTTTTCCACCAAAGTCGATCATTTTTCTCATGTCGGCTTTTTCTTTATGTCGACTTTTTTATTTATATTGTTTATGTTTTTGTATAACATAGTATTTGCTGCAAATATGTTTTCTATTATGATTGTGACTACTATACTGTTTTTATAATGTTCCTTTAATTTGGTGTCGCCTGTAAAAAAGAGCACACTGTTCAAAACAACAGCTATACAGCGTAAATCATCACAGCTGGGTTCTAAGTGCCACGTTGTGGCCAAACCCCTTCTATGATATGATTGGTCACTTGTTCTGTTCAAAGGTACTTTGGAGAATCCAGACATCCCACACCTGCTTGAAAAATTACTAATACGTGAGACCAAAACATGGTGGGATATAAAAAGTCTGGACAATTACCTCACATGTGGAAGGATTCCACGTGGATTAAGGCTTAATAAATCTCCAACTATTGGTTTGGATAGGGAAGCATTCCTAAAGGAGTGGAATCACACCCTTGATTCGTGCTCATTTGCACTTATTAGACTTTTGGTGAATGAAAAAAAGAAGGATCTAAAAGACATTGAGAAACAATTAGATGAACTTAAACCTGAATTAGAGAAAATTAAAGAGAATGACAGTTTTAAACGCAAAAAAGATGAAATAGATAAACGGGTGTTTAATATTGAAACAAAGGTTATTGATACTAAACATAAAAAATATCAAAGAAACAAACTTGATTACGAGTTAAATAGAGTTAGATCATGGCATATTGATCACAAAAAATCTGAAAATAGACCTTATGTGGGACAACAAAATATTGAACGGAATCGGAGAAATACAAATACACCTAGACGACAGAACCAATATAATAATGAAAATAACTGGAGGTTTGTGTCATTTAGAAATAGAAATAATCGCAACCAATCTAGAGACAGACGACAAAATAGATATGAAACAAGAGAACCGAGAGGTTTTGTACAAAATAATCGTTTTGAAAGACTAAGATCAGTAACTGATGATGCAGGAAATCAGACCACTTTTTTAGACCACGGACCCCAGCACCGCGGCCATGTACCCCAGTACAAACAATCGAATACCCCCATCAGTATAAAAAGACGAAGAGGGGAAAGAGAGGAGCCGGATCAAATAGAAAGGGAATCAAAAATAAGAACAATGTAATAGATAAAAAATCTGGAGGTATTTTTAACCTTTCAAAAAAAACCTTATCTACTCTAGAAACTAGCGTGCTGCAAAAAGGTTTATCCTTTGCACCGTCTAAAGGCCCAACTAAATTTGATCTTTATATAGATCTGAACCTCTTCACGAGAAAATTGACTTTAAAACGTCATTTCCTAAAAAAATCTGACGCAATAATAAAAAACTGGGAAGAAAGTACAGGATTCCAAAGAATAGAACCCCTGACAAACTTAAAATTAAAGTCTACTTATTACCCTGTAGAGTCATGAGGCTCACATGTAGAACTATTTGCTGATTAAGTCAAAAAAGACTTTGACAAAATTAAAGTAAAAACTCAAAGAAAAATCTCACAAAAAAAGAGTTTGAAGCCTTGCGTGATTTATCCACTAATACTGACATAGTCATCAAAAGTGCAGACAAAGGGGGTGGGGTAGTAATTATGGACCGGGATTATTATGTGGGTGAAGCCTACAGATTGCTGGGGGATACAAATTCCTATTGCAAATTAGATTGTGACCCCACCTCCTTGTACATAAATGACCTAGACGCCCTATTAAAAGAGGGCTTATCTCAGAAAATCCTCACTCTCGAGGAATTTAGGTATTTATTCAATCCTGTTCCTGCATCGGCAACGTTCTACCACCTGCCGAAAATCCACAAGGGCCTGGAAAATCCCCCAGGCCGCCCAATTGTGGCAGGTGTTGGATCGTTGACCTCAAGGGTTTCTGAATATGTAGATTCATTCATCAAAAAATATGTACCTCTACTCAGTACCTATATAAGGGATTCTACGCAAATGTTACAGCTTTTGAAAGATATAAACTGGGAAACCGATTTTTTATGGGCAACCATCAATGTGCAATCCCTTTATACGGCGATCCCTCATGATGGAGGTATAGCCGCTGTAAGATGTATTATGAATCATGATGTGTCTATTTCGCCTAATGTTGTGGATTTTGTCTGCTCTTGTTTAAAATTTGTGCTTACGCACAACTATTTCGAGTTTCTTGATGATTGGTTCTTACAGCTGTGGGGCACAGCGATGGGGACGATCTGTGCCCCCAGCTTAGCTAATATATATATGGGGGTTTGGGAGTCCGAGGTCCTTAAAGGGACATGGGCCTCTAAAATTCATTTCTTCCGTCGTTTCATAGACGATATTATAATTATCTGGCATGGTAATGAAGTTGAGTTTGAACAGTTTATGCAGGAAATAAATGCTAACCGGTATAACCTGAAATTTACTTCAAACCTACAAAAGAACAAAATTGAATTCCTGGATTTAGCTATTAGCACTGAGATTTCCCTGAAATTAAATACATTGAGACATCCACGTACTTTAAAAGTGTTGATAGCAACAGCTATCTTGAGTATGAGAGCTGCCACTACAAACCGTGGAAGAACAACATTCCCTTTTCCCAATTCCTGCGGCTTCGCAGGAATTGCACCAGCATGGATACTTTTGAAGACCAGGCAATGGTTTATAAACAAAGATTTAGGGAACGAGGGTATCCCGAAAAAGTTGTGGAGCATGCTTGCAATAAAGCAAAAAACTCAGTCCGGGATGAGATTATTCAGTATAAAGACAGAAGTAATGATGAACAAGGATCAGAGTGCCTATTCATCACAAAATATAATGATGGCGAGAAAAAAATATCGAACATCTTGAAAAAATATTGGCATGTCCTTAAGGGTGACCCTATCCTAGGTCCCCATCTGGAAAATGCCCCTAGACTAGCATACACCAGAGCAAAAACCATCAGTGCCTGGGTATCCAAAAGCCAACTTCAAATGGTTACTTCTGTGCCCAATACTTCTTCCTTTCTTACGTTGAAGGGTTGCTTTCCGTGCAGTAGATGCAAAATCTGCCCCTACATGAACCCCTTCCCGACCGAGCGTTTTTTGTTAACTTTTCTTTTTTTTTTCCTCCTCGCGTTCAAATAAGCGTAACTTTTTTAATTTTCCGGCTATATAGACACATGAGGGCTTTTTTTTTGCGGGACAAGTTGTCCTTTTTAATGGTACTATTTACTATACCATATAATATTCTGGGGAATCAGGAAATAATTCAATGTGGGGTAAAAAGGAAAAAAAACGCAATTCCACAATTTTGCGCTGGTTACGGTTTTTTTGGAGTTCATAGTTCGTTTAAAATGATGGGTTATCTTTATTCTATGGGTCGTTACGATTCCGGTGATACCAAACTTATATAGTTTTCGTTACGTTTTACCACTAAAAAAAAAATAGAAAATTTTACGGTTTTTCTAATTTGCGTCGCGTCGCCATGTTCTGCGGCTTATAACTATTTTTATTTTTCCACCTACGGACCTGGGTGAGGGCTCATTTTTTGCGGGCTGAAGTGTACTTTTTAATTAATACCATTATGGGATATGTGCGACTTTCTGATCTCTTTTAGTTACATTTTTTTGGGTAGACGATGCGACCAAAAAACGTAGTTTTGGCGTTGGGAATTTTTTTCCGTTTACGCCTTTAACCGTGCGGGATAACTAATGTTATATTTTAATAGATCGGACTTTTAGGAACGCGGCGATACCAAATATGTTTATTTTTTTTATTTTTTATTTTTTTTTATTTGTGAAATGGGGAAAGGGGGGTGATTTGAACTTTTAATATTTTTTTTTTTTTTTTTTTTTTTTTTTTTACTTTTACTACAAGGCCCCCTAGTGTACTTGACCACTAGGGGGCGCGATCGCCTGTACTAGGTTCAGCCATAGAGCTCTAACATAGTGATTTTCAGCACTTCCTATTACAGGAATAGGAATGCTGACATGGCCAGCACAGGGGTCTACATTAGACCCCTGGCTGCCATGGCAACCGATCGACACCCTCCGATCTCGCCGCGGGGGGCCCCGATCGGCGCCGGAGGGGGGCGCCCCCCCTCCGATCAGCTATTTAAGCACTGCGGGCGCTTTGCCCGCGGTGCTTAAAGGGTTAAACGGCCACGATCGGCGAACTCGCCGCTCGTGGCCGTGAGAGCAGGTACCTGGCTGTAATATACAGCCATTACCTGCTCTCTTTCAAGCCAGCTCACTCCGTGAGCTGGCTTGATTCCCCCGCAACCGTCATATGACGTACATGTACGTCATATGTCGGGAAGGGGTTAAGAAGTGTACGTCCTTTGAAATGCCAGATAAAACTATGTGTAATATCAACCATTTTATTAATTGTAATTCAACATATATTGTCTATTTGTTAATTTGTCCCTGCGGCTCTAAATACGTGGGCAAAACTAAACGCCCATTAAAGATCCGTATCTTAGAGCACCTAAGAAACATAAAACACGGGATCATTAATCACAGTGTCTCTCGACATTTTAAAAATGTGCACAATTGTAAGCCAGCAGGTCTAGAGGTCAGGGGATTGGAATTGGTGGCAGCTAATAAGAGGGGTGGCGACCGGTACCGAGCCCTCCTTAGACGTGAAACATATTGGATATTGTCTCTAAATACAATTACCCCCATAGGTCTAAACGAGGGGTATGAAATTACCCCATTCATAAATCGTTGAATTAATATATAATTTTTCTTTTTACCTCTTTTTCATTCTTGTTAATATACCACCACTCCTATCTTACTTACAGACCTGCTTACCTTCCATTTGATAATGCCTATGTCTGAATGACTAAATATTAAGTGTCTACGCCATTTATGCCAATATTAATGTTTGATGGTAATAACATGCCTAAACTTTATATATGTATAAATTTTACACCTCTAAGGGTGTTTATATTGTTATGTGCCTAATGCAGGTTATCTCTATGTCATTTTTTCCACCAAAGTCGATCATTTTTCGCATGTCGGCTTTTTCTTTGTGTCGACTTTTTTATTTATATTGTTTATGTTTTTGTATAACATAGTATTTGCTGCAAATATGTTTTCTATTATGATTGTGACTACTATACTGTTTTTATAATGCTCCTTTAATATAGTGTCGCCTGTAAAAAAGAGCACACTGTTCAAAACAACAGCTATACAGCGTAAATCATCACAGGTGGGTTCTAAGTGCCACGTTGTGGCTAAACCCCTTCTATGATATGATTGGTCACTTGTTCTGTTATAGACCTTGAGCGATCGTTCACCGGCAACGCCCTCTGAAGAAGTTTTAATACGAAACGCGTTAGGGCGGAGCCAGGTGACGATCGCTCTCCTTACCAGGAATCCCCCTACTACCCGCTGTTCCTGCGTTGGGTACCCGAGATGCCGAGTCCACGTGGAGTGACCAGCGTTCCTTGCTGTGGTTTCCCCCAGAGCTCCGGAGGCAGTAGGAGTGATTGCCTGGATTGTATATATAATATCGTGTGGTAGCCAGCCCACAGCAGTGTGTCTTTTGGTACGAGCATTATATTGGCTGTTACCTTGGAGCTTTTTACTGCCCATTAAAATATTGTGGTTTTACACTATGGAGCGCTCCTCCTTTGTTCTATTTTGACATATATATATATATATATATATATATATTATATATATATATATATATATATATATATATAGCAGTCCAACATACCCCAGCGGGTAAATAAACGGCACTCCGGAGACGGTTATAAGATGCAAGTAAAAGTGTATTAGTTTGGGGACGTTTCGAGGTGTTAGCCCCGTCCTCAGCCCAAATCCTACAGCACCACATACATAAACACAAAACATTTTTATACTCACAACCTCCCAGCACGCTGTCCCGCGCCACGGTCCCGGAATCGCTGACAGGAAGTCGTCACTGTGTGCTTCCGGTCACGGACGCCAGGGGAATGTTGCTAGGCAACTACCAGCTTGCGTCTCAGATCCCGGAAGCTAACTCCGGTGATCTCTCCACGATAGCGTCCGCACAGAGGACATCCAATAGCGGGGGAGTAAAAAGACTGGGGGCTGTCTAGGGAAACAGACAAAAAACAAAACTATAAATACATGAAGGAAATACATAAAAAAATACATGAAAAATACATACAAATACAATAGAATTCTATGTATTTTTCATGTATTTTTTTATGTATTTCCTTCATGTATTTATAGTTTTGTTTTTTGTCTGTTTCCCTAGACAGCCCCCAGTCTTTTTACTCCCCCGCTATTGGATGTCCTCTGTGCGGACGCTATCGTGGAGAGATCACCGGAGTTAGCTTCCGGGATCTGAGACGCAAGCTGGTAGTTGCCTAGCAACATTCCCCTGGCGTCCGTGACCGGAAGCACACAGTGACGACTTCCTGTCAGCGATTCCGGGACCGTGGCGCGGGACAGCGTGCTGGGAGGTTGTGAGTATAAAAATGTTTTGTGTTTATGTATGTGGTGCTGTAGGATTTGGGCTGAGGACGGGGCTAACACCTCGAAACGTCCCCAAACTAATACACTTTTACTTGCATCTTATAACCGTCTCCGGAGTGCCGTTTATTTACCCGCTGGGGTATGTTGGACTGCTACCTATTCTCTATTTCTGGCACCGGGGCAAGCTGCTATTACTTCTATTGAGTGCCGGCAGACTCTGGATTTCTATATATATATATATATATAAATGGGGAGAGGTGACGGCGGCACCGGCTCATTTCTTCTCTATTCCTTTGAAATTTGGAGTGCCATCCCAGGATCTGCATATATATATATATATATATATATATGTATATATATAGTGGAAGGCAGACCAGCACTCAGCCCTTGGAATCAGCCGCCCCGGTGCCTCTCAACAGTAGATAGGTAGTCACAAAAAAAATTTTTTACTGCGTTCGCATACGATTTTGCGGGAGGTGCGATGCGATCGCATGTGATGTGATCTCATCGCACCACCCAAGGCCAGAGAGCAGTGAATAAATTACAGGAAAATCGCATCGGATCACATGCAAAAAAATCGCATGCGATGCAATGTGATGCAATTTCACTACGGTGAAATGCAAATTGGGCGCCCGGCTACTACATAAGTATCTAATTATATGTATCAATATTCCCTTACACAAGTAACTATGATAGTTACACATGTGTGCGTACGCACATATGCTCACGTTTCTCTACATGCCCAGCATCTGATTACGCGGTCAGAGGCTTACACAAGTCAGTGGCCTGAACAATAAATTTCATCACAAAAAATGTGCTCATCACAAACAGCAAGTGTACTATTTAATCTTCAACTGTTTGTAAATCAATCTCTGACACAACCGGAGCTTGATTGCTATATAAGTCTTATGCCTATGCTTATGCGATTAAATCAGCGGCGTAACTATAGCTCCGCAGCACCCACGGTGGCGGGGAGGTGCAGAGAAAGTTGGCCGCCGGGGGTCTGCGGGGTTATAGTTACCTGCTGCTGTCTGCCAGTACCTGCCTGCTGTGCCGTCACAGTCCCGTCTCTCACAGCGCTGGCTCCTGCTTCTATAATGAAAACGGACACTTAGAAAATGGCTGCCCCCATACTGCAGACAGTTTACAATACACAATACACAAACCAACACACATAAAAGTGAATCCACTTTTTTCTCAAAACACCCAGTCTTAACAAAATTTCCAATAGCAAAATCCAGCATAAAATATTTAGGCATTCATATCCCATCAAAACTTTCAAACTTGTATTCTATAAATTATGGACCAATAATTTCGAAAATAGATAGGTTACTTGAAGACTGGACTTCACTTCCTCTTTCCCTTATGGGCAGAACAGAAGTGATCAAAGGTGTCGCCTTCCCTAAACTTTCGTATTTACTATTAACCCTACCTATACCTCTTCTTAAAAAAGATGCCCAACGTATAGATAGAATTTTTTAAAAATTCTTATGGGCAAATAAGAGACCAAGAATTCCATACTCAAGATTGCGACTTTTTAGGGAAGAAGGAGGACTAAGTATTCCCGACCCAATCCAAGTTAGTAGAGCAGCGATGTTCAGATATATTACTGACTGGCTCTGGGGCAGATCTGTATTTGTAAATTATAAACTGGAACTGGCCACATTACAACCTTATTCACCTGCTGCACTTTTACACACACCAAAAAGCAAAATTCCATCAGAAGTAAAAGAGAATATTTTATTTTGGCATTCATATTTGGCATGGTGTCATTCCCATAAAAAAAAAAAACAGATGTCATGTATCATCCATACATAATACATTATGGGGTAATCCAAACTTCATTCCTGGAATGGAAAATAAATGTTTTCTTGTCTGGAGAGATCGTGGCATTGCAGCAATAAGAGATGTTTTCGACCCTGGTGTAAAAAATATAATGTCCTTCGCAGACTTTCAGCAGAAATATTGTATTCCAAACCGTGAATTCTTTATATATTTACAAACTAGACATTTCATCCAATCCCAAAAACCACCAATGCTAGATATGACTGACACTGATCCACTCTACTGTATGTCCTGATGTCACTCACCAAAAATTGTCCATTTCATATTAGACATTAACAGGGGTGGATTGGGATGTAAAACCAGCCCGGGAAATTTATGGAAGCAGCCCTGGGGGCGGGGTCTGATGGGGGTGGAGTCTGTCAAAAGGGGGCGGATCCCGACTTATATAATTTGATTCAGAGTTGCATGCAGTTGCGACTCTCCTTGTATTTTTTGATACAGTTGCATATGCAACTTTATGCCAGGGTTGCCAGAATCAAACGAAATATGCCCTGGTACTCTGCAATATAAAAATTGGTGTCATAAAAAAAACCCTGTAGGGGTGGTTTATATACCCACCACTAATGACCAATCTATACCAGCCGCTACATTACTGACCCCTATACTCGCCACTACATTACTGACCCCCCTATATCCACCACTACATTACTGACCCCTTTATACCCTACACTACATTTCTGACCCCTCTATACCCACCACTACATTACTGACCCCTCTATACCCTACACCACATTACTGACCCCTCTATACCTGCCACTACATTACTGACCCCTTTGTACCCTACACTACACTACTGACCCCTCTAGGGTGCCGGTCGGGATCCCGACAGTCATTTACCCAACAGAAAAAAAGAAAAAATAATTCCTACAAGGGGCACTCAAAGCTGATAGTTTTGGCTTATTTAGCAATCAATATATTGGTTTAGTGTCCCAAGAAAAATATTGATAAAATGTAACTTTTATTATGCAAGTTTAAAAAAAGCTGCAAAATATATTAAGAACATTGTGAACATTAGTGGAAAAAAAGTGCATGACATGTGACAATAAATTTAAAATAGAGCAGACCGTAGTGTGTATATTCTTGTTATAGTGCAATGACTATTATGCATCTGTGTGTTGTTATAAATACAGTATGGAGGTTATTCTGATCGGAGCGGCCAAACGTGCGTACGTTCACAGTTACCGCACGCTAGCCGTACGCGGCCGTTAGGGTTAAGTCCACCCACAAATCAGCCGCTTACGTACGGCCAGAAATACCGTAGAAGGGGAGTGGCGTACAAATGAGCGTACGGCAACGTACGCGGACGGGCCAGCCCTTGCACTCCGACAACAGGCGTACAACTGAGCATACGGCGCCGTCTACGGCCGTCTTTCCTCCGTCTCCCCACCGCCTTCTTGCGGCGATCTGAGCGTACGCCAGTTTGCACGGACGGGTCCCTATTGTTTTCAATGGAAAACTCAGCTTATGTCACCGCTCGTGAGAGTGAGCGTACGTCCGTGCACGCTGGCATACCCTTCACATATATGGACCTGCAAATCTTGCCTCTCAACTACTAATCTGACAATTGATTAATTAATCTATTTGTTATTCAATTATTGTTTTCTATTAACTCAATTGTCTACCTTAATAAAGACCTAATAAAACTACATTTGAACCCACATTACATGTATATTTGTTATGTTCTAATGTGGCATTTTAATCACTATCTATGTGTCCCCATATTGCTGTTACTTTTAAATCAAGTTATGTTGGTGTTTCTGTATATGTACTAAATTATGTACGTAATTACTTTGTCCAAAATGTGTAACATGTATACCTACCCTGATGTTATGTGTGATGTTTTAATCGAACAACATTAAACATTCATGCATTTTCACTATGTGTTATTTTACTCAAAAACACACACATTCACACATCAATCATTACCCCTCACCTCAAATTACAAGTATAACTTACAGTACACATCTGTATGTACCTACCCTTACACGCCCTCTAACATATTTATTATTAAAAACACAGGCAATTTCGAACTGTAATAAAACTTTTATTGGCTACAAAAATAAAAAGGGGTGGGGGATAAATAAAAAATTAAAGGCGGGCCTCCAGAAGGCCAAAAAGTAGCTGCAGGTAGATGAGGGTGACCATGATTTCCCGCATTATTGCGGCCACCTCCTCCTGCTGCTGTTCAGTGTCTGTAATGAAGGGATAAAACACAAAATTAATATACACAAATGTTTGTTGTATTTGTACATAATAAAAAGTTCAGAGTTATGTGTGAAGGCCACATACATTTAGAAACTACATTGAAGATGGGTCTGCTGTAAACACAGTACTACAAAATAATATGTTAACACGCACATACTGTACATAGTAAATAACATTAATTCAATTACTCCTTCATCAATGAATGTATGCTGTATCCTAATTGGTACTTTGTTTTTGGGGGACTGTCCTCTAACCTCACAATTAGCCTGTGCTATTTAAGGGTTATGACATTGTTGTGGCTTAAGCACTCCTTACTATTTTAAATTTAGGACATTGCTGTACAAATTATAGGCCTACAGCTATGTTTGTAAAGCATGCATCCGCATGGCCTCACACACTATTACCAAAACAATCTCTACATTTAAGTTGCACCAGTGGCAGATTAAGCCTTTGGGGGGCCCGGGGTACTTTAGAGCGGGGGCCCCCTTGCACTTGTCATTACTGGCCGCACACTGCATGGGCGAATATTATACTGTCAAAACATAGAGTAAAGGCAGAATAAACTTGGTCAATGGTTACCTGCAGGGGATATATATATATATATATATATATATATATATATATATATAGACAGGGGGTTGGCGGCACTCGGAATAATAATAGACACCATATATATATATATATATACACACACCACATGAAAAGCCTGTGTTTGTCCCTCTGCCCCTTACTCTGGAGGAGACCTCACAGTCCTAGTGCTGCCTCTGATTAAAAACCCTCCTATGACTAAGCTGCTGCTGCTGTTCTCCATGGACCTGAGAAGTATGTAATGAGCTCCACCAATCAGAGCTCAGCACAAACTTCTCAGCCTCTGTCCTCTGGTGCAAAGTGTCAT
Source organism: Crinia signifera (assembly GCF_055691185.1). Taxonomy (NCBI): domain Eukaryota; kingdom Metazoa; phylum Chordata; class Amphibia; order Anura; family Myobatrachidae; genus Crinia; species Crinia signifera. Next base: position 124,717,543 of record NC_139221.1, read on the forward strand.
GGGACTTAGTCAACTCCCAGAAATGCACTGCACACTTGTGCAATCAGTGTGCCTTGCCTCCCGATGCTCAGCACCATAAATCATTGTCACATTGGCAGATAGGTGAAGCTGCAGCACTACCCCACCCATGCACAAAACATTTAGCTAAAAAAAAAAAACATAACTTAAACATTTTCTTTTTAAAAAAAAAAATGACAACCACAGGGGGCCCCTAGCTAGAGGGGGTCCCAGGGGCCTGACCCCTTGCGCCTCCATTATAATCTGGCCCTGTGTTGCACATCATGCTGGGAACTGGAGTTACCCAACACCTGGAGCCACATAACTACCACAAAACTAATGTCGGATATCTCATTGGATGTACTGTTATGTCAATTATTCAAGGGGTGAGGCATGGCCACACTCAAAAAAACCACCAAGGGGACCCTTGTTCCTGGAGAAGGACAGGACACACCTCATGGTCGCCCTGCTGTGATATGTTGCAACTAATGTTGATGTTGGATACACATATGTGGTTGTTGTGATTGTTTATGTGTAGAAATGTGTAGGTCAACATTAGACACATTATTTACTTATGGCTACTTGAGCCATCCTGGGCGCCGCTGGTTGGCTGTGGAGTGGTTGGGGGAGGCAGGAGCAAGGAGGATGGTCCTGGTGTTTGGACCGAGGTAGTGGGTGTTACTGGGGAGTGGAGAGGTTTGGGGGTGGGTGGTGGAGAGGTGTAGGGGGGTTGGAAATGGGGTGGGGAGGGGGGGGGTGGGGGTTGTGGAGGGGGTGGGGGTTGTGGAGGGGGTGGGGGTTGTGGAGGGGGGGGGTTGTGGAGGGGGTGGGGGTTGTGGAGGGGGTGGGGGATGGGGAAATTGTGTGGGTGAAAACTGCACCCTGGGTCTCCTCTTCTTCCTCCTCCTCTTCTTCCTCCTCCTCTTCCTCCTCCTCCTCTTCCTCCTCCTCCTCTTCCTCCTCCTCCTCGGCTGCCTGGTCCCGGGCTGCCTGCTCCCGGGCTTCAATGCGTGCCCTTGCCCGTGCTGAAATGTTCATGTTGATGGCATAGAAATCGAAGATTGGGTTTCATAAAAAAGGGGGAAAGAAAAATTCACATTAGTCATGCTCATAACCTTCAAAATTATCATTGCTGTGAAATTTCAGACATTTATCATGCAAACTATTTGATATCCTACACCCAAAAACTGATCAACTACTTAAACCCCCCCCTATACACCCCCATATACACCCCCTATACACCCATATACACCCCCTATACACCCATATACACCCCCATATACACCCATATACACCCCCTATACACCCCCATATACACCCCCATATACACCCATATACACCCCCATATACACCCCCTATACACCCCCTATACACCCCCATATACACCCCCTATACACCCATATACACCCCCTATACACCCCCATATACACCCATATACACCCATATACACCCCCTATACACCCCCATATACACCCCCATATACACCCATATACACCCCCTATACACCCATATACACCCCCATATACACCCATATACACCCCCTATACACCCCTATACACCCCCATATACACCCCCTATACACCCATATACACCCCCTATACACCCATATACACCCCCATATACACCCATATACACCCATATACACCCCCATATACACCCCCATATACACCCATATACACCCCCTATACACCCATATACACCCCCATATACACCCATATACACCCCCTATACACCCCCATATACACCCATATACACCCCCTATACACCCATATACACCCCCATATACACCCATATACACCCCCTATACACCCCTATACACCCCCATATACACCCATATACACCCCCTATACACCCATATACACCCCCATATACACCCATATACACCCCCTATACACCCCTATACACCCCCATATACACCCATATACACCCCCTATACACCCATATACACCCCCATATACACCCATATACACCCCCTATACACCCATATACACCCCCATATACACCCACATACTCAGGGACACATTTATAAAAAGTACAGAAAACATTTGCAAAATAACGCAGGCATACTAGTAAATAAAAACTTACATCGGGCAATATGGCGGCGAAGTGTGCTGAGCAACACTGGCTGCCGCCGGCGCAGGTCCGACCAGCGCCGCTCCAGTTGAGCCAGGCTCCTATCCACGCCGGTCCTGGCGAAAATTAGCCGGCGGGCAGCATTGTATGCCCGCCGCTTTTCCCGATTGGATACATAAGGGCCCCTGGGCCCCAGGCGGCGGTCCATGACCTCAACCAAGGCCAATAGCTCCTGGGTAGAAAACGCCCTAGCCCTGGTTGAAGTCATGGTGGCAATGGCGCAGTTATTAATTGCAGGTACATATATCACTTTTGGTGCTTGCTGATTGGTGTAAAAAATTGTTTGTTTGGTATTAACTTTATTAATCCTTCTTACATTAACAAACTGGATGCGAATAGAAACTTACGCGGACCGTTCCGATATACACACACCACAACCAACAGCATGCATTCAATGAAGAGAGAAGTACTGTATTTACAGTGTGCGGAAAATAATACACGCACCCCGTCTACTCCTAACTACGCTGCTTAAAGGGGGCTCAATACACCGATTGCCATGAAGAGAAGTACTGTATATATAGTATGCGGAAATTAATACACGCAACCGTCTACTTATAACTACGCTGCTTAAAGGGGGCACGATACACCGATATGCATGGGGAGGAGTACTGTATATACAGTAGGCGGAAAATAATACACGCAACCCTCTACTTATAACTACGCTGCCTAAAGGGCCACAATGCAACATGTTGCTGTATGACAATTTCATACACATTACATATGTAAGGAAAGCATTATAACGTGATGTTTTGAAATGTGACTCACAAAGCATACACGAACTCCAACAGATACCAGCTGACAACACTCATCATTGGAATGACAGGTGCACACATTTCACGATGTAGCCCACAATGCTCCACAACCTGTGTATATACATATACGGGTGATTGATCAGGTGCATTGAGACCTGCGTAATTTAAGCGGCAATTATCGGCAGGAAATATCGGCGTAAATTTGCATCTACCTTGCGGGGAAAAATATACGCCCCCTTGTTCGTGGCGGGAGATTAACATATAAATATTCAGTCAGATGCAGCCCACAATTGCTGCAAACATGTCTGACTCTGACGATTCAGCAGCAGAGGACGCTCTGCAGAGAGCACAAGCCGAATCCCTGCTTCAAGCATTACAGAAGAGGGAAGAGGAGCGGAGAAGGAGGGCCCAAGAGAGGAGTCGCCTGCAAGATCAAGCGGGCCCCTCAGTAACAGGCCCTGGTGAACCTCCACCAGCTCCACAAGGGCCAAGCAACCAGCCAGAACAAGAGGTTGCATCTCTCCAAACAGGTGTGACCCAGCAGGTGCATGGTGAGAGAGCTGGGGCCACCAGAAAACGTGCTGCAACATCTAGGGTGATGACTGAGCAGGATACCACCACCAGAAGGAGAAACCCTGCATTTGTAGAGGCCGAAATGCGAATTCTCGTGCCCAGGGCACGCGAATGGATTGAATTGGCAACCAGGAAGCCAGGTGCCAGTGCAAGGAGAAACCTTTGGGACAAGATCACAGAGGAAGTGAACCAGGTGTCACCAGTGGTCAGAACTTGGGACGCGGTGAAGAAAAGGTTAGTGTGTTTGTCAGGGCAATTTTTCAGCAGTCTCCAGCAGGAACTGAGGCCCTTATTCTAGTTCACTCTTTCTGGCCAAATATTTCTTAGATGGACAAAACCATGTGCACTGCAGGTGAGGCAGGTGTTACTTGTGCAGAGATAATCCGATTTGGGTGGGGTTTTACACCTGCCTCACCTGCAGTGCACATGGTTTTGTCCATCAAAGAATTATTTGGCCACACATGGCAAAAAAACATAAGATCACCCACACTAGGAAATGTCACGTAGCTAGGGGTACCACCTAGTCCCTTTAATTCCGGACACATATTAATTACACAGGTTCTGTGGCTGGCTGACTTCAAGACTCCACTTCACCTAATTTTAAACTGCCACAGAACCTGTGTAAGTAACATGTGTCCGGAATTAAAGGGACTAGGTGGTAACCCTACACGTAGCACAGTGGTGCACATATCTCATGGTGATATTTGTATTTTTAAACTTGTAGGTGGACTGACTTCAAAAGTGCCCTGAAGAGGAAGATGACTGACCGGTACAACCACAGCATGTCCACCGGGAGCGGTCCTATGCCTGACCATTTGGAGTTTACCCCCCTGGAGCTGGACTCCTGTGATGTCATCGATGTGGGGGAGATCAGGGGGATCTCCAATATGGACAGTGAGCTCCCGGCGGAGGTCTTTGCTGCTGCTTTTGATGGTAAGTCACAGTAATGCATTGTATTTAGAAAGATATTTTTTATTGCGTATGTGATGGTGACATTGTTTTCAATTCTTATCCTAGCAGAAGCAGAAAGTCAGGATGTACCGGCAGCATCTTCCTCTGCAGAGCCACAGGTGGAGCAGGTGGTCCAGCCTCCACCAAGACGTCGCCCCCAGCCCCAGCCACAGGAGACATGGAGTGAGAGCCTGTTGGTGACGCTGGACAGGATCGAGCAGCAAGGGGTGGATGCTGCGATCCGTCAGCAGCAGGTGGAGGATTTTCTGGCAGAGTGGAAGGCCACAAACCAGCTGCAGGTTGATGCGTTGAACCGCATTAATGACACTCTGGCGGCTGGCATGCTAAGCATTGCCCAACACCTCAGCCGCCAGAATGAACTTATTGCGGAGCAGCTGTCCACCGCCAGGTCCCTAAGGGACAATCCCCCATCTGCTGCCCCACCCCAAGCTGCTCCCCAACCTTCCACCTCGGCTGACCCTCCTGTGTCGACTAGGGGAAGACGCCGAAAGCCAGCTGAGCCAAAGGCCCCTGTCCCCAAGGCCCCATCTAAAAGGGGCAAAAAAGGGCCCAAATGAGACCTGGTTCACTTCCTCTGTGATTGGAGGCCAAAGGTTTAAATTGCACTGGACATCCGCTTCCTGAGTTGCCCATCGATCCATTTGCGTGCCATGGGCATGAAAGTTCGTATTTTGACCTCTACAAATGCAGGATTTTTTTTTTTGGTGGTGTGTATCTTGCTTAGTATTCACCCTGGTTGTTGCAGTACGTATTCTGGTGTCCCCATTTCTTTCACCATTGCATTTGCAGGGTAACACATGTTTGGAGATATGCAACCTCTTGTTCTGGCTGTTTTATTATTTGTGTGTCTATTTTATTTGTTTATTTGATTTGTCACATTAAAGTGTCAAGCTGTGATGCTGAACAGCAAATAAATTTATTTTACAAATTAAAACAAAATTGTGGTATGTGTAATTTCTTGTGTGAAACAAATACTAGATTTATGTGTACTTACTGACCAGGGTATTTTTGAACATTTGTGGAAGTGTGGTGGAAGTTTCCCATGTGTAACCCTCTCCATGGCCATTCCCATGTTCCTATCCAACTTTTCCCTGCTAATTAGTTTGTGTCAGCACATGTGCAGAGCAACTTAATAGGTGAGAAAGCAGTTTGTGTGCAGGTGAGGTAGCTCCTACAGTAGTAGGTAAAAGCAGGTCCAGAACAATGTTTTCCTCATGGAGTGGGTGAGGCAGACAAACAAGGGTGAAAAGGTACATTTGTGTAGGAATGCATATGTGTCCTCCCTAAAAAAAGATGTGTGAATGGGCCAAACATGATAAATTAGCTTGTGAACAAACATGCATAACTTTTAAAATATATATGATTTGACAGTGTCATAAGCAGATGTAGGAATCCTTTGTTAGAGAGATGAGAGTGCAATAATGTGATTGGTGGCATCTTACATCCAGAGTGTAGTGAAATCCAAATCATAGCAGATGAGATAGTGGTACAGGTCATAATTTTGGGTACTATACAAAGATTGTGTGGAAAATAGTGGTCATGGGCTTCAAACATTGCAGAAACATCCTTTGTAGGTGTTAGATGTGGTTTATGTTATTGTATCCTAAATACAAAACCTATGTTAGTATTAGAGTGAACACGTTGACACATGTCGACTTGTGTAGATTGAGTGTGCTACTGCGTAAAGTCTATGAAAGCAGGTAGTGAATGTGTCTGTTTATCAAATACCTACCTTAGCGTATAAAAAGATTCTTACCTTAAATTAAACAAACCTTTAAATGTGGAGAAGTATAGAAACATAAGCTTCCAATGTGTTTGCGTGCTGCATGTGTGGCTTGCAGGCAGTGAAATCATGGTTTGGAGTTAATAGACTGCAGCATTGCTTATTACATTCAGGTGTATGTGTTTGAGTACTAATCAGCGTTAATTAGCCAACTCAGGCGCACGCTGGCAAGCGGTATCTGTAGGGGTGGTTTTAGCTGGCGGTTGGCGGCCGCCTGTTTGGTGTCCGAAACGAACGGTGCCTTAGTCGATCGTGCGGTAGTAGCACCGCTCATTTTGGGTGCACACCCCCGTGTACGCCCATATTTACGCCCATTTTCCCTCATTATTTCGGCCGCTCCCATCAACACGCCCCTATGCCGCCCCATTACCCGTACGCTCGCGTACAGGTTTTTTCGCACGTTGAGACACCGGCCGTAAGCGTTGTGGAGTGCTCGCGCCGGCGCATTAGCGTATTTGCACATGCGCAGATCGTGAAAAACCCCGGGACGTACGCGTACGGCCCGGCCGCTCCAACCAGAATAAGGCCCCATGTGTGCTATTTGGCTATCTCCACCAAGCTAATGAATGGCAGTATCTGACTGAGAAAATTCCCAGTGTGTGGTAGCTCTGTGGTTAATCTGTATCAAATTGACCTGCAACTGTGTTGCTTGAGTGAGCTACACATTAATGCCAAAAACTGTTACATGCGTGATCACACTAACAGTTGATATAAATTGGTGCTGGTGGAGATTGATACACTCGGTAGGGTTGTTATACAAATATGCTCTGCATGGGAACAATTATTTAACCTCTGTAGGGTCCCATGTCATTGGCAATTGTAATACTGTAATCAGGCAGTCACCGCTATGGATTACGAGTCCATGCAGTTATATAAGATTTCTTGATTGGCACCAATTAGATGTACCATATCATTACTGTGTTATGTATGAGTGCTTTGAGTGCCCCTTGTAGGAATTCTTTTTTCTGTCATTGATTATACCAATTCCTGGGCAGCACCTTCCCACGTATATCTAGCCCATAAGAGGCAATACACTATATATATAGGGAATAGCTGATAATATACCATTGCATACAGTACCAATAGACTGTGCAGATTATCTCCTCTAGTCATTTACCCGACGTTGGGATCCCAACTGTCAAAACGCAGACAGCCGGGTGCCCAGCCATAGAGGGAGAATAGAATAGGTGGCTCACATAGCGAGCCACCGTGCCCGCAGCATGGCTTGTTTGCGCTCGCCATGCTGTCTGAGTATGGGCAGTCGGGATCCCGGCTGTCAGAGCCCCATACCACACACCCCCTCTATACCCTACACTACTCACATCTCTATACCCGCCACTACATTACTGACCCCTCTATACCCTACACTACATCACTAACCCCTCTATACCCGCCACTACATTACTGACCCCGCTATACCCTACACTACATTACTGACCCCTCTATACCCACCACTACATCACTGACCCCTCTATACCCTACACTACACTACATTACTGACCCCTCTATACACGCCACTACATCTCTGACCCCTCTATACCCTACACTACACTACTGACCCCTCTATACCCTACACTAAAACACTCACATCTCTATCCCTGCAACTACATTACTGACCCCTCTATACCCACCACTACATCACTGACCCCTCTATACCCTACACTACACTACATTACTGACCCCTCTATACTCACCACTACATCTCTGACCCCTCTATACCCTACACTACACTACTGACCCCTCTATACCCTACACTACAACACTCACATCTCTATCCCCGCAACTACATTACTGACCCCTCTATACCATACACTATATTACTGACCCCTCTATACCCTACACTACATCACTGACCCCTCTATACCCGCCACTACATTACTGACCCCTCTATACCCGCCACTGCATTACTGACCCCTCTATACCCGCCACTGCATTAGTGACCCCTCTATACCCGCCACTACATTATGCCACATACCGTAGTGCCCATTACATAATATACCACACACTGTATCAACATCGGCAGCATCGCAGTGGGTCCCTGGGCCACCACCACCATTCTGAGATGGCGGTAACCCATGGACTACAGACCACACTGCCGGTGGGGCAATGTGGTCAGCTGGGGGTTAGCACAATCCTTTCGGAGCCCCTGTCCCTGCGTCTGCAGGATGATATATTCATCCGAAAGGATTGCATTGCAAATGCCGCCCAGATCGCATTTCATATGCGATCCAATAATAAATGGGCCCCAGAGAAAGAGAAATGGGGCCAGATGTACTAAGTTGTAAAAGTGATTAAAAGGAGAGTGATAAGTCACTAGCCAATCAGCTCGTAACTGTCATGTCACAGGCTGTGTAGGTAGGAGCTGATTGGTTGGTGGGTTATCACTCTCCATTTTATCACTTTTCAGGCTTAGTACATCTCAACCAGGGAGAGCGGAAGGAGAGAAAGAGAAGTAGAGTGGAAATAAGGAGGAGAGTGGAGGAAGGGAGAGAGATGGAGGAGGAGAAAGAGAGCGAGAAAGGAAAGGGCTGTAACAGACATAACTGTGTAACTCTCTCCACCCCCAGGAGAGGAATTCATGTGCTGCACCAAATCTCTCTACCTGCCCTCACAATATAGTAGGTGCACACTTTGTATTAGTGCCTTTGGCAGCAGGGGTACCTGTAATTAGCAATGGCGGCAGTGGGTCCCATCATCAACGCAGCAGAAGCCAGTAGGGTACCTGTAATACGCACCGGCAGGTACCTGGCTGTCACAAGTGTCAACAGCAGTGGGTCCTGACATTAATGCCGGTAGCAGTGGATCCTGTCATCAGCTTTGCAGCAGCGGGTCACATCATTAGCACCATTGGCAGCCTGTCATTAGTGCTGGCAGCAGTAGGGTCAGAAACAAGGACATCCTGTACAAGGACTGTATGTAATACCCCTTCATGGTTGGTATATGTAAAATAGACTTGTACAAATTTTATTAGCACTGGGTATATGCATTTATAGTGACTAATTTAGATAAACTTTGGTGTATAGTCCTCACAGAGGGAATATGTTTTGCAATAAGGTTAACGCTTCACTGAAAAGACTCTAATACTGTGGAGACATGATAAAATGCTGATATAATAAAACACCCCTTCAAGCAATAGAAATGGAATCGCTCATATAGTCTCACGCATACCCCTGTGCCCAGCATAGTTCCATTATTATGGAAATTGGGGAAGAGACTTGTCAGTAAACCCAATCAAATAAACTCTTGGACTATAAATAAAGTTGGGGTGCGCGAGGGACAGAGATGTTGGATTAGCCCGCTCAATGGGAGTATATATAAAGGGGAGACTTAGAGCTCGAGAGGACAGTTCCCCTCACGAGAGAATAACGGACGAGAGTGACGCAGCAAAACAGCGGAGCTGGGGGAGAGAGGCGCTTACCGGAGAAGCTGAGATACGGTTGACAGCGGTTTCCCAGAGGTTACTGCAGTAACAGCAGGCTCTGTAGTCTTCTGTCCTTGTTTGGATCCGGTGAGTGACAGCAGGCGTCATCAGGGAAGGCAGCGTCATTACTTGTCTGCCCCGGAGAGTGAGATTGGATAGAGGGAGGAGGTGGTGAATCCAGCTCCTGTATACCACACCAATAGAGGAGCAAGGGGAGCAGTCATCATTAACAGTTCACTGGGATCACTACTGATCATATAATATATATTGGGGAGAGATGCAACGCCCTCAGAAGCGCATATAGCTACCGAGGGGATGACTTTGTAGACAATCTGACAACTAAGTACTACTACTCCCAACAGCTGCCGTCAGCAATAACGGACTGAGGGCTATTGCTTTGTTAATTGTACACAAAACCATGCACAGAAGTTCAGTAAAGAGTTAATTCAATGATACATTGGGGGGTATTCGCTGCTTCTGGAGCCACATACGCCGATTCCCGCTCGCTCAAAAAATGGAGCGAGGGGGAATTGGCGTATGAGGGGGCTGCGTTGAATACTGACAGGGTGAGTGGTGACAGCGAGCAGGAAGCTCTGCTCGCTGTTGTCGCTCGCCCACGGCATTGAATACCTGCCATTATCTCCACAAGGAACATCACAGAGCAATATATAAAATAATAAAGATACTACCGAGTACCCCTTATACAATGAGAGTACCCAGAAAGGACTGATATTTGAGGTAACTAATTCATAGATAACAGAGAGCGTTACGTCAAAACACTAGCATCCTCAACTCCTGTATAGCCATTAAGGGACCAATTCTTGTGGGCACAGGACCGCTACTGTTCAGATAATATAGTTCATGAACAGTCGTAACCATACAGTTATCCAGGAAGAGTCTTTGGTCACTGACATCTATGATAGTGGATCCATAGATAGAACTCCAAAATCACACAGTAATCAATTTAACAAGCAGGGCAGATTTTCAAGTTAAAAGTTTGCATAGTGCCCTGCAAAACAAAGACCCTAAATATCCCTCTGAGACCTCCTTCAGACAGACACCTTATGCATCCTCCTACCCTCCCCCTGACACTAATAACATCTTTACAGCCCCCCCATTTCCCCCTTAAATCTCTCACATGTAACATCAATTATATCACCCCACGCACAGCCTACAACCCACATACACAAAACCCCTCCTCTGCACTAAAACCTGACATCACCGTGGTCTCAGCAGGGCAGATGGCAGACTCAGCTGACAGGCAGCACATTCCGCAGGTAGACGACGTCCATGCACAGTAGCAGCCAGGCAAGTCATCTCACTCCTTTGGGGGGGGGGCTCTCAGTCTTGGAGGAAGCACTGCTGCTGCGTTCTGCACAGTGCTCCTCCGTCCTCTTCCAGCTCCCACAATGTCATGGACACTTTGCAGACGCTGCAGCTGGAAGTTAAAAGCAGTGCAGAGGGGACTCTTCTTTCAGCCTTGAGGCTAGTTAAACTGCGCAGCGCTGCTGCCATACCAAGTAAAGTACCGCGGGAGGACGGAGCTGCTTGTGGCCGCGCATGCGCAGCAGCCCTCCCGCAGCCATTTTAAGTTTGATTGAGCCGGGGCTGGTCGCGGCCATCTTTAATATGGGCATAGTGCTGCGGCCGCGGCCGCTAACCGCGTAGATGGCGGTTCGTGCGGTTAGCGGCCCAGCCAGGGTGGGTGAGCAGCCGCACACTAGGTTAAATGAGCCGGCCCACCGGGAAATCACCCGGTTTCCCGGTGGGCCAATCCGCCCCTGGACATTATATCTCAACATTTAGAACTTGTGAAAGAGATAAACAATGGACAAAGGTAACAGCCACTTGGTAAAAAGATATACCCTCTTTAGGTCCATGTGATAACTTCCTTAATAACATATCTAATTGTTTTAGATTCCTTCATTGTGCATCCTTACAAGAAACTCATTTCAAATTTCTTCATAGGGTATACATAGCTCCTAATCAGAGAGCTCATATGGTGGCAGATGACTCGGGTTGCTGTATTAAATGTAACATTAAAAAAGCCGACCTATTTCACAATTTTTGGACCTGTAATAAAATTTCTAAATTTTGGTATAAGGTGATTGATTATATTAATAAAACTTTTAATATAAAAATAAACAAGCAACCGAATGCATGTTTATTTCTTGACTTCCAAAATTGGAATCTTGGTCCAGAGTCTAAGAAGTTCAGTTCAGTAATAATTATTATATTAGTTATAGCCAAAAAACGTATCCTCTTACATTGGATAAAAAAGAGTGCGCCTTCACTATCTGCAGTTAAAAATATGGTACTTAAGATTTTGTATTTTGAACGTAGAGCTACATTACCAGATGTGGAACAGGGGATTCAGAAATTTGCAAAAAAATGGGGAAAATACATTGATAGTCTAAATGAAGAAACATAAAGATATATATATAAACTTTTTGAGTCTACTGCATGGTTTTCGATTCGTCAACTGTCAAGAACCTAAGATTTCAATTAGAATGTATTTTAAATAATAAATATTTAATAATTATACTTAGACCCTAAATACAAAGGATGTCTTGTCTTCACCCCTACCTAACACTCCCTTCCCCATTCTTTCCCTTTTATGTTTACTTGTTTTGTATTAAAAAATATTTTGTTGATGGTACATTGTACAATGCAATTATTCTTCTTAATGTTCCTGTACTTCTTAACTTTGTATAATTTGTCAATTGCAAAATAAAAATATTTAAACACACACACATAATGCCCCTTACACATATGTTGCACATTATTAATGCCCTTATACATGACACACATAATGCCCATTAAACATATGTTGCACATTATTAATGCCTTTAAACACATGACACCACAACACATAATGCCTGTTACACATATTTCAATCATTATTAATGTATTTATACATGACACACATAATGCCCCTTACACATATGCCGGACACTATTGCACAACCAACCCACCCGCAGACAGCACTCGCACAGCCGCTAACACTGTGACCTCTGCCTCTGCTTGGATACAGATGTTTCCTCATACATCTTTTCTCAATAGGCCATGCAGCTTTTGGCCAGTTCTGCTAACGTTGGGTGCCTTTTTTGCTGAAAATTTGTCGTATTTGAATTGTTATGTGACCAGGACACACAAGGAGCTTCTGATGATGATGATATATTCTGTGTGCGACTGTGGCTGTACCTGCATATGCTATGTTACAGTGATTTCCATGAATACACTATTTCATATGCAGATACAGCCTCACACACACACAGAATATAGGCATGCTGCATATCACTTTAATCAGCAGAAGCTGCTGGTGCCCCTAGACATTCCAAACGCCCTAGGCATTTGCCTAGCTTGCCTATGCCTAGGGCCAGCTCTGCCCCCCCCCCCCCCCCCCCTCCAAGGCACACTTAGGACAATTCGAGTCATCCCTTTCTCTAAATCTAATGTATTCTATGTAGTAGAAAAAGTAGAATTTGCTGAAATCTTACTGAGTTGCTGAAATAACGAATGTTCCCCAGTGCCTCCTGACAATCCTCCTCCGAAATGTTGCCCAGGTTTGTTACCCACAATGTACGTAGACCCAGCAAGACCATATTGTGAAAAGCTGCAAGTAGGACTGTATATATTATGGAAACAAAGTGTGTCAGTCCAAACCTAAGGAGCAGGTTCTTGGTAAGAGAGCCCTTTAAGGTTAGTGCGGCCCCACAAATTGCTTAGTGAGGGCATGGCGAACCTTAAAGTATCAAAAAAGATACATGTTAGGAATAGAAATGTCTGCATGTAGACTTTTTACTGTTGACCTACTAACTGTCTATCTAGACACTGTGGGTGAAATTTAATAGGATGAGAGATTCAGAAAGTGAGAGATTTGGTAAGAAATCTCCAGGTTTTTTTAAAAGCAGCAATCATTTACATTGCAAAATCAAACTAGTTTTACTGTGTAATTGATTGCCGCTTTAAAAAATCTGGAGATTTCTTACCAAATCTCTCACTTTCTAAATCTCTCATCCTATTAAATTTCACCCTGTAGATCTATTAATAAACAACCCCGAATGCATACCGGCAAACAGGCAAAACACACAGATGACAAATGTAATGCTGTGTACACACGGGGGCGATAGGGGCTGAAATCGCTGGGAATATGGTCGCTGAGTGACCATATTGCCAGTGATTGGAGTGTGCACCAGCGATAAATCGCCGGGTGCGCGCTCCCGTTTTCAGCCCCTGAATGGTCGCTGGTCGGAGGAGCATGCTCCTCCGACCAGCGACATCCCCTGCCTCTTCACCCAGCAGTGTTTAAATTTTCATCTGCGACCATCTCTGGTCGCAGATGAAAACGGGACACGGGGCAATATGATTGCTGAGCAATATATTGCTAGCAATATATTGCCAGTGATCATATTGCCCCGTGTGTACGCACCTTAAGAGATGTCATTTCTTCATTGACATTTCTCTATGTCAGGGGTAGCCAACTCCAGTCCTTGAGAACTACCAACAGTTCACGTTTTCCAGCTCACCTCACAGGTGCACTCATTACTGACTGACACATTTTAAAAGATCCACAGGTGGAGCTAATTACTTCACTTGCGATTCTGTGAGGAGACATGGAAAACGTTAACTGTTGGTAGCTCTCAAGGACTGGAGTTGGCTACCACTGCTCTATGTACTACTATAGAAAGGTTAAGTTAGGCCATTTCAGATTTAAGGTTGAGGTTTGAATTTCATTTATTACATTTATATATGTATAAAAACAATGTTCTTTGTTTTGTACATGACACTTTATTACATTAATTTACTGGCTAATAATCCATTCCATTACTAATAACAATCTCAAGCCACAACAATTCTTCTGACAAAACGTTATGACTGATGTGCACCTGGGTAAATGTTAATGGGGGAGATTCTCTAAACTAAAAATGCGGTAAAAACCCCGTTATGGAGGTTTTTACCGCATTTTGGGATGCTCTGAGCATCCCCCGCCGGGTTATTGCCCCATAGAAGCCTATGGGCCTCTAACGCGACCCCCCCACCGGCCCACACTGACCCACCGCCGCCCCGCACCGACCCCCCCTCATCTGTGTCCGGGCAGCACAGTGCTGTGCTGCCCGGACCTGTGACCTCCTCCTCCCTGCACTATGATCCTCTTCCGGGTGCAGGGAGGAGGAGAGCCCGGCGCAGCAGCAGCAGCAGCGCCGGGTAAGGGAGGGAGGGGGGAGCTGCTGGGTCCCGATGGGACCCGCTGTCTCCCACCGCAAAGGACAGCTCTTAACACAAGAGCTGTCCTTTGCCATAATTATCGCATATGTTACAGCGTATGCGATAATTATGTTTGCAGTAGCCGGCGATGGGCGGCGGTAAGGGGGCGCGGATTTTAGAGCATCCCCCCCAATGTTTTTAGTTGGGCTTAATCTAAATAGAGAAATAAATGTATTCTGGCTCCATGAATGTCTATTTTAGCTCATTTTAAGAAACCCAGACAGATGATCTTATTTATCATGTCTTGATTTACTAGAGTTGTGCAAAGCGCAGGTGCATCCGCTGTGTTCAGTTTCTAGGACACTTGGACTAGAAGCTAAAAATGCATCTCAAACCTTTAGTCATGGAAAACCGTGCTGTGAATAAAAGCATGCCGCAAAGGAAACTTAGCATTCTACATTTTAAAAAGGTTATGTGCTATCTTAAATACAATTAGTGCATATTCAGATAAGGTAAACAGTTAATTGGGTTTGCAACTATAATTTAAACAAAACTGCTCCTGGCTTTCAGCAACACTGCTATTAAGTCTGAAGATGATTAAGAAACAAAAACCTAATAGCAAATACAAAAGCACTGTAAACTGGAGCAAAAACAAAAAAAAAACATATAATACTTATGGGACAATGTTTCCATGGAAACTGGCATTACAGCTTGCTTCCAATAATTAATGGACGGTTTTGCTATTACAGTAGGTTGAAACTTCACTTTGCTGTGCTGCACTGCAGAATGTAGTATCATTCCCCATTCATAAATATTTCATTACCATAGGCTGCTGTCTTTCATCACACCCTCAGCCTAATCTTCCAATTGCTAAATCCATGTAACCCTGGCATTGCAGTAACTTTCATTTCCCCCTCTTATTTTGCTGTCTTCATATTTTTCTGACTTGATAATTCCAGTAACACTGTTGTTTCATTATGCTTCATTGTTCTGGTCTGTTGGGCTTTTCTACCTCATTTAAAGAAAAGGATATAACAAAAAACTTACAAAAACAATAATACAGAGTAAGTAAGGTAATATTCTCTCTGGGAAATAAAGAAAAAACCATGAGGTTAAATTTAGAAGAAGACAGCTAAAGCGCTTTTCATCTTCGGTTCACATTGCATTGTTGTTTACAGATACAAGACCTTTACATGCTATTTTATGCGTTTGGTTTTGTTCTGTAGATAAACAGCAGATAAAGGTTTTATCTTATTATCACACATCACTACTCAGCACAAGTTGCAGTCTTTACCAGTTTCTCCTTGGGAAATACTAAGATTCTGTGGGTGGTATTCCATTTTTATATGGTGCCCAAACTCTCATATAAAGTGATGTCATATTGTGGGATGATATTCAAATGTTTTGCCCATACAGATAGAGCAGCACCTTGTTGCCGCAAGCATCACCATATATCAGTATCTGGCGGCTGCCGTGCTGGTGAATGTTGATTTGCTAGCTTCTCACACACTCACACGTCCATTGCCAGCAATAGGGTGCGTGAGCGTCTGAACCATGCATGCACCAGAGATGCCGGCGGGCAATAGCGATCGGAACACCCGCAACAGCAACAAAGAGAGCGGCTCCATCTGTACCACCCACCAAGTGAAATGCTGGTGAAAAATTATTGAATACCGCCATATATCTGGTAATGCATGGCACATGTTAACACTGCAATATATGGCATATTGCTTAAAAAACAAACATTTGCCAGTGACATAGTAATTAATTACATAATTTTTCTGAAAATTTAATTTTCAAATAAACTTAATTACATAATAAACCCAATTTTACACCTTATAATATGTCCTTTAAAAATAGATATATATAATAATCCAAATACCTATGTCATTATATACTTGCAGCTGTATTTCATGTCAAAACAATAAAAGAGACTGGGAAAAGAAAAAATTGTGCAATTAATTCTCATCTTACACAAAGGTTAATTTACTCTGTTCAAATGTCAGTGGTTTTCCTGTAACCACCGGGCTATGCAGACCGAAAACGCTGAGAGGGCAATTCAGACCCGCTCTGTGCTGTTCAGATTCACTACCACGGCCGATTGTTGGGGTTTGGGCATGTGAAATCTATCGGAGCACACGTCTTTACCAAGTTTCACACTCGACAGAACATTCGCTCCAGGATGGGCAGACAGCAGGCAGTCAGTGGGCAGATGCAGTAGACTGCATAGCATTTCATGGGCATTCCCACAAAAAACAATAGGGGCACCTATATTAATGCTGGGCATACCCTGCAAACACAGGAGTGTCCATGCCTGCCACCCGGCCCCGGGCTGACATCACATGACCGGGGCCAAGACTGGCAGCAGGGACCAGCAGGTGGCGGCGGGGACCAGCAGCGGCGACAGCAGAGGGAGGGCGGCATTGTGGCAGCCCCCCTCCTCCACAGAGGTAAGAGCTACCACTGGTAATAGCACACCATAAAGACAACATGAAGCTCACGAATTGCATAACAGAGAGAAAGACATAGGGCCAGATGCACTAAGCTTCAAAAGTGATAAAATGGAAAGTGATAAACAGCCAGCCAATCAGTTCCTACCTGCCATATCACAGCATGGGTTTGAAAAATGACAGGTAGTAGCTGATTGGCTGCTTATTTATTACTCTCCATTTTATCCCTTTTTGAAGCTTGATACATCTGGCCCTCTGAGAGATGAGGAAAAAGGGGATATGAGAGGAAAGAAATGGGAGACAGAGAGAGACACAGGGAATGAGCTGTATAGGGAGGGGAATGGATAGAGAGACATGGGATTAGACATAGGAAGAGAGAATAGGAAAGAAGGATAAAGTGACCCCCACACCACCCACCTTTTGTGATGATCTGGCTGCTTTCTCATGGAAAGGGCAGGAAGAAAGTCGGTAAGCATACGTCTTCATTCTCATTGTCAAAAAAGTACATACACATGAATACATAGGTGCTTCTTCAGAGGAGGGGTCCCATATGCAGCCTTGTGCAGGCCCAAACACCCCACTATTTGAAGACCGTGGCACTGTATCAAAGTCTACTGCACAGTCACATGTTTCCAAGAATATAGTGCGTGCGTGTAAAAGGTAAAGTCAATGGGTGCAGGGTGAGCAGTGTGCAACCCCGTGACTCAGGGGCCTGTGTGTGCCACATACACTGCACCCATTATACGTATGCTTCTGCAGGATGTGCTGACCTCTTACATCCTCCATGCACCAAAAAACACTCTTTCCCTTTCTCTATCTCTATTTTTGAGCATAGGAGTTATACTTGTAGTAACCAAAAATTACAAAGTGGTACCAACAGGACTGCCATTCTGCTCCACAAAAAAAGCATTGGGGCTCTATGGAGTAATTTATCAAACTTGGAGAGTGATAGATTGGAGAGCAGGGCCGGACTGTCCATTTGGCACCTCTGGGGCCAATGGCATGGTGGGCTGGTCTGGGCAGAGAGCATGGATAACTGTGTGCAGTGCAGCTTTTGGGATCTCTATTTGTGTTAATCCAGCCTCCAGCCCCATTGCTGGAATCACATGTCCATGAGAGACAGGGGAATGGCACAAAGCAGTGTCAGAATCCCTGTAATGGGAGCGTGCACACCCCGACATCTGCGCATATACACAAATACAAGGACTGAATTGGAGCCCCAGACCACTGCTGGTAGAACCCGAATATGTGCCAACCAATCAGCACCTAACTTGCCATGCTACAGGCTGTGTCATTTTCAATGCCAGCTTGTAACTTAAAGTTAGGATCTGATTGGCTAGTGCATTATCACCGTACACTTCATCACTTCTCCAGGTTTAATATATCCGCTCTTATATCTCTCTCCACTTTTTGTAATAAAATCAGTGTTGTTTTTACTATCTCTACGATCTCTGCTTAGCGTTATTGCTTCTGGTTCCTGGGCCAATTACCCTTTGTCCATTTATTAAAACGTGGAACAGTGGAAATGAGCTTATGCCGGAATCTGTAATAAAAGAGGGAAGGCATTTTCTTTTTTTAAACAGCATACATGCGGGTCATATGTACAACTCATATATGATCAGAAATAGAAGCATTTGTGGTATTCTGTCTACAAAAGACTCAGAATTTTTGGAAATTGGAAAGTGGTCCTAATAGCCTAATGGAGGAAGACTCGTGTATAGCGTGCTTGTTTTCTTAAAGGTATGTTGATGTTGATTTTGGTACCAATTATAAAGTGGACAGATGTGTATGCCGGCAGTACATTTTCAGCTCTTTGTTGTTCTCTAGACGTAACCTTGCCAATTCCTGTGCTGTGGATTTCTACCTGCAGTGAAAAACAATATCTTTGATTCAGCAAAAGAAAATGCTGCCTCGAGGACTTGGATTCATCTGTAAAAAAAAATGAAAAAAATAAAAAAAGGAAAAAGCACTTTATAGTAAAGACAAAACAACTAGATGTTCACAATGGTTGAAATATTATTCAGCCACTTCCATACTGGAAGAAATCCTCCCCCAGGCATTACAGACAAACTGATGACATGCAGTAGGGTTGTAAAATGTAATTTTAAATAATAGTTCTATATTTCTCTCTGATATTCGTACTCATGTCTTAAACAAATGGTGTTACTAAAGTTATTTACCAAGATGTAAAGTACCACTGATACTGAGACGGTCAGATTTTAGATGCTTATTCTTTTTATTGGAGGAGAAATCCTGCTGAGATGGTTATACATGTAGAAAAAGATTTTTTAAATAAAGTTATCGTCTTTTTAAAATGTGTATAAAAAATTAGCCTACAGTATGATGTAATGGAAGTGGAAAATATTTTACCCAATGTTTTTTTTATTGGTCTATCTAATTAAATTGCCCGATAAAAAGCACATTTCCTTCTGTAAACACACAGGTTCAGTGAAATTTGTGTTTTCGGGCCACTGGTTTTTGCTTTGCATGGATAGCCCCCGATGAGCCAATTACCCCCAGTCAGTGTATTTGGATATAGGTCATAGCCGTACGCATACTTTTATGTCATTTCAAAAAAGAAAAGGAACATAATTTATTTGTACATACACAAAGGCCCTGATACTGGTTGCTTTGGTCCCCAGCGCGTTCACACAGGGGACCAATGTTTTTCTACTGCGCTTACACATAATGGTTTATGTGCATGTGCAGGGTCCCTGGCCAAACGGGGAGTGGTGCGGCCCAGGAGCTGCGGCGGGCAGGATTGGTATCGCCCATGAGAACTCCCAGCACTTCATAGGCATCCACAATGCTGGGCATTCCCATGGGAATATGGAAGTGCCGATGTGTTCTGGGGGCTGACATATTTGCGAGCCCTGGAGAAATGATTCCATGGTTGGTGACCTTCGAATGATTTTTCTGGCTGCCGGCACATGGTTGCAAGGGGATACGACTACGAGCTTTGCAGTTTAACGAGCAGATCAGAGTGAGGGCCAAAATTTTGTGTATGTAAAATACATTTATTTGGCAAACATAGTTGTTTGATACACCTTTCCTTTATTTCTGGGATATTTACTGCACATGCTTGAAAATGATCATTATACAAATAATAAGGGAGATCAAGAAAAAAGATACCTTTATGTTAACATATTCACCTTCATTACCGTTAGTGTGGTATGCTACTGTACCTGTTTTGAAGCTCTCATGACCTGTGGGAAAGATACTTTTATGGGTTTTCACCCCTTTTGGATGTGAGTGGGGGTATGCTAACTATTGGAATATCTGTTGATAAAAATCTTACTTACCTTCCCTTCCTTTAAATGTACACATGATACTAATTATAAAAGTGGTGTGTGTACTTCATTTTCACTTAATATAATTGAGAACACCAAACTGGAGCTAATTAGGATTTGGCTCAGTTCGCGTCTTCTTTTGGGATATGATCCCCCTGCATCAAAAATTGTGAGTGCCCACACCCTGTTAAACACACATACAAGATAAAAGATACCTTTATAAGAGTCTTACAACATTCCGTATAGTGAGGCGTAGATGTATGAAGCAGTGATAAGGGAGGAGAAGTGATAAACGGAAGACTAAAAGAAACCTTTCAATACCTATTGCTTCCTATTAATGTGTTAGTGGGGTACGCCTCCTTTTAGTTAAACACAGGAAAAGTAAAAAACGATGGGCGTTCCCCTGCACAAGCAGCTGGTGGCTCACAACATCAATGCCCACCCCGAATTTGGCAGAAAGCGGGCGCTAGAAAAGTCAGACAATTCAAGTAATGTCTGTGCATGTTACGCTCCTGCTGTAGGTGAAAAGTAGGCAGGAGTCGCCAGAGTTTAGAATTACGCTTCTGATCCATAATAATCACGTTATGCTTTATAATAATTAGCAAAATAATTATTTAGCATGGGGAACTTTGTTTTTTGTTGTTATAGATCAAGGCACACAATGGGATCATTCTAATTCACATGCTACAAGTGCTTAGAAGCACGCCACACTGCCACCCTTTATCTTTTGTCATTGTAATTCAAACACAAAAACTTTATTTAAAACCCAAACCAAATGCGCCTCCTTCACTTGAGAGTACAGTTTTAGGGGTAGATTTATTAAGCTTGTTGAAGTGATAAAGTATCTGATTTTTTTATCACCGGCCAATCAGTTCCTACCTGTCGTTTTTCAAACCAAGCCTGTAACTTCACAGGTAGGAGCTGATTGGCCGGTGATAAAAACCAGACAGTTTATCACTTCACCAAGCTTAATAAATCTGCCCCTCAGTTACAGTTGTATACAGTACTGTATATATTGTGAGTAACTAAGTTAGTATAAAGAATGTTCAAAACCCGCTACTGCAGCTGTCTTTCAATGGTGTCCTGCAGACTGTGTTCCACTTCTCACTAGGTATATTTTTTATTATTTATGCCTTAGTAATGTATTTCTAATGACATTGCACCATGCAGAGAATGAAATGTGGGAAAGTTGCATTGATTCAGAAGCATCTCAGCTACATTACACGTTTCTGTAATATAAAACATGACTAGGTGTTAAGCCCTCATACAATAGGCAAAGTAGTTATTATTTGCTATGTGCTGCTTCTCTTCATGAGAAACTTGTGAAATCCCCAAATCAGAGCTTGTGGGTATACAGTGTATTAACATGTAGTTATTTGTTATAGAAATAAGATACAGGTTGAGTAAAAGAGGCGGCCGGGGCAGGGGGGGGGCAACAACAAAAAAAAACCCAAAATATTCTAAAAACCGATGGTTTTCCGAATATATCAGATACGGGACCTGTATTGATTTCTCTAATGCTATAATGGCAGTGGCAAAATAAAGCATGTTTTAGGATATCTAATAACTTTTCCTAACATTCAGAATAATGATACGCTCGTTATTACCCTACTGACTTGCCAACAACAATACAAACACTAAAATACAAAAATATATCTTTATGTTTATGGAAATGTTTTCTACTAATGTAATTAATTGAAACTAGTAATTATATGATGTCGTCACTTCACCATTAATTATCCACACATGATGTCTATGGATATGCATAACAACATTAAATATATTCAAATAAAATAAATAAATAGCAATTATCACATGAAATAATGAAATAAATAATTAAAATAATATAAATATCGTAAAATTATTTGATACATAATCATATATGTTAACATAGTCATCAATGTCTCATATTTTACTTTACGCGATAAAGTATATAAGTGGGTGGCAAATCATAAAACCTACTATTTACACAGTTATGTGGCAGTGCCAAGGAAAGAGGTGTAAGAAGAAGTTTGTGGGGCCCATAACCATTACACCATCCATACAGGGCCATCGCTACCATTGGGCAGCTGCCAAGGGCACCAGGATCTATACGGCTCCCCTTATGGGCCCTACACACATAGCGATGTGTGCAGGGCTACCTAGCTATGCTAGGTCGGGCTGTGCTGCGCCGCTATCGCATAGCACACAGAGCTGACAGCCCACACACAGAGCGAGCTGTCAGCTCTGTGTGCTAAGCGAGCAGACAGCGCCAGTGTTCTCCGGTGGGAGAACCCTGCCGATGCCAAGATTGATGGACACTGTCCATCAATCTCGGCCAGCGATAAAAATGCGCGGGGACACGCACTGCTGCCGATATAGCCCCCACACATACACCGATGTGAGGGCATTTGCTAAGCGACTTTGCCAAACTAAGCAAAATCGCTTAGAAAATGCCTAAATATCGGCATGTGTGTAGGCCGTATTAGACTGAGTTAAGGATGTTTTTAACAGAGGCATCTTTGTTGCACTTAATGCAGGCAACCACTGATCAATTTCTAAGACACCAGCTCCACACATTCACCTAAAATGTTACAGAGTAGGTATTGTGCTGGTTGGGAGGAGGGGGAGTAGACTGAGGTTTTGCTTATAGTGCTAAGAAAAATTGGATCAGCCCTGTATTTATACTGCCATGGCCAGAGTCTTGCTAGGGGCAGAGAAAGCTGTGCCTAGGTAGGGAATACGGAGTGAGCCCTGTTAATTCACCAGCTGAAGCTAACGTTATTATCACAGGGCTCAATGTGGGGTCTATTTTCCCAAAAAATTTTTACGTAAATTTGCATTTCCCATTATAGTTAGGGGGAAGGGAAGTTGATCTGGATACTAAAACAAAAAGCAGAATTAAAGGATTTGGAGCAGTTTTTCACTGCATTCGGACGATACTAAAATAATATGAAGAGGAGGTGAAAACATCCCTTTTTTACATTAAGTTATTATAAATAATTCTAATAAATCGGCCCCCAATGAACATCAGGAATTCACGCTCCTCTAATTCCTTAGATGCTTTAACTAAATTGGTTTGCTTTTTTTAGCGTTGGTTTCTATACCTGTCACATAGTAAGTCTGGGGTCTCTCCATTGTATTCTAGATTCTACATTTTTGGATTGTTGAAACTGTAAAGCTGCTACAAGGTAAATATATCTATAATTTGCCCTACTTAAGCTGGGTGCAAACTGTCTGGCGGAATCAAAAATCTGGTACTGTATGGAGCATATGACAACCAACAAGCACTAATGGTTGTTCAGATAAATTTGTTAAATGAAATGGATTTGACCAATTTGTCTGACTGACCATTGTCTGTGTTTCAGTGTTTGGGAGCAAATGTTTGATTTTGATAATTTTCTCCCATATACAGATGGAGCGCCTCTCGCTCAGCTCTGGGGCTCGCCAGATCACCCCCGCCGGTGTTCCATCTGACTGGGACGCGCGTCCAAGTTTCATTTCGGTGGGGGACGCGATCCCTGCCCATCTCCGCTTCAGGGAGACGGGCAGGGTTGGGGGGGAGGTGGGATCGGGCGGTGGGGACCGACGGGGACATGGTGGGGACCGGTGGGGAGCTCCGTTGTAAGGGGGCGGCTGGCGGGGGATGACAGCTGGAAAATCTTCCACCATTCCCTGCCTGAATGACAGCAGCTCCATCTGTATTCCCAGCTTTTTGTCTCCACCAAACCGATTGCACAGTTAAATCATTAGGTGTGTACCCAACTTCAGACATTAAGGGGTTTATTTACTAAGATGGAAGTACAACTAAAGTTGGGAAGTTGCATTAGCAATCAATCAAAATCTACTTCTTATTAACCTAGCACTTTCAATAAGATCATAGATAGAATCTGATTGGATGTCCATAGCATCATCTCATGTTCAGTAAAAGTCCCATCTTATTAAATAAACCCCTATGTACCTGATTTAGAGCAGGTGCAATTTTACAGCCAGGAGAGCTTAAATTTGTATTTTAACTTGTGGGGTGCCAGATGGCTTCCTGACAGTCGGGAATCTGATGGTCAGTAGACTAACATCGGAATCCCAACTGTTATTATCCCAACAGTCAGGATCCCTACTTACAGGGTCTATGCTCCATTGTGGGGGTCCACAACCCCCATAGAGAGAGACTATAACCTAACCACAGTGTGGTAAGCGAAGTGAGGCAACATGGGACTTCGTAGCTCTCGACAACATGTCGGAGTCCCGGCAGTCGATAATTCTGATGTTGGTCTAATGACCGACAGAATCCCGGCTATCAGGGAGTCACACCACACCCTACTTGTGGAGCTCAATATACAGTCCTGCATAAGAATGCAGCATCTCAATATACTATGTAGGAATGCAGCCAAAAATGTGTTAATGAGGGCATAAATATGTTAAGGAGGGCATATTTATATTAACCATAGTTTTTGCATTGTTTATTGTAAAAGAAACCCTTTTCCATAAAATGCTTAGTGTGAAATCCGGCTATCAAGTAAGAGTACAGTGTAATAGAATATGTAATTTATTGATCCAATTCAAAAGCAATTTGGAGCCGAAGGTTGGATACTAATTGGCTGAAGTTCAGGGTTGAATGTTGCTTTCAGTTCTAATTATTTCCTTTCAGCCGCTTCCCAGGACCTCTTTGATTAAAGCCTGAGCTAGCTCCGGTTTAGATATTTAAGTTGAAAAATGCTTTCCGATATTTTGTATCTACTGCCAGCTTCAAGCAATAAAAGATAATCCAATCTCTGCCCATATCACCACAAGTCAATATCTGTATTCAGTTATTATTTGTCTCCCTAATGGAACAACATTATGACAAATCAGTGCTTATTTTATTAATGCCACTCATCATGTTCAATATTCCAACCCCATTTTAAAAATGCCCCCGTTATTACCGCGGGCTAAGCAAAAACGCCAGTTATGGCGGACTACTCTTTTTGTGTTAAAAATACAGACAAAACACCAACAGATGTTATGCAAGACCACACAAATCTAGTTGTTGTAATGTATCATAGCCGAATGCAGTAAGATGATGTCAAGCAAACATGGTTGAGAGAGAGACATTCTCCTCTTTTTATCTTATTATCTGCAGAATCAGTTTGGTAAATGGATATCTTAATCCTTTGAGTGCCAAGTGAGTTTGCCAAAATGGGTGTGAAAATTGGCAAGCAAACATTTGTATTCATCATAATGACCTGTAATGTTTACCTTATATAGAAAATATAATTTTTGGTACTTGTGTAGTTTCACGGGGCCAGCATGGCGCCGTGCTACTTCCGGGTGTACGCTCGCCACTAAATATGTCAAATAAACTAACTTAACTCCATGCCAACATGGATAGTTCATGCCTCCACTATCCATGTTGGAATGGAGTTGATTTTAAATAGCGTGGCGAGCATAGCGAGCCACCGAGCCCGCAGCGTGGGCGAGCGAAGCGAGCCCCGCAAAGGGACTCAGACGCACGTGAAACTACACAAGTACCTAATTTATATTTTACACAACACTTTTTATTTGAATTTATATTACAAATGTGAGTGATGCTGTGCTTTTTAGACAATATTTTGGCTAAATGATGTTGGCACTCAAAGGGTTAAAATGTAAATGTAGAAAAAAGAGATTCTGGGCCTGATTCAGAAGTGGACACATGTCAGAGAAGACACTATAAGTTCGACAATCGGAAAACTGCACGTGTGACTGCAGGCCAAAATAGCAACAAAAATCTAGAAAGGATCTAGAGTGGACATCTGACATTTTGTTGTCCAAAACATTGAGTGTCCAAAACAATGCAGATGTTCCCAGGTGTTTTCAGGGATGGTGTGTGATGTCAGTGCAAGACTTGATAAGCCTGTATCTGTCACAGAGTTATGGAATGGTCACATTTACATTTCCACAGACTGGAAAAATCATTTGATGGAAAATGGAAAAATCATTTGATGGTTTGGGGATTGCGTATGGATGTGTGACAGGATAGTGGATAGTGAAATATTCACTCACAGATTTACACAAGCCAGGTTTGCTTTTTGGACAGTGGCTAACTACTCGCAGTCATCTGCAATTTTGCAGATGAGCGATCGGGTCAGGCCCAAAGTGCGATGACTGACATACTCCTTCGGTACTGAGATCTATGAGCGTTTGAGGGTGGAGACTGTGAGGTGACCTAAAGTCATTGCAAGAAAATGATATATCAAGGGCATTATGGGAGTGTTTCAGTATGCTGCTGCGGCCTTGTTCTCAGCACCGCAGCCACAGTGGCCATATCTTAAGAAAGTTACAAGGGCTCCAGGGAGGGGCTGCTTGAGGAGACAATGTACTGTAGCAATGGATCCAGCCTCCTTGTTAAGAAAGGTATACATTACAGGGTTTGCTCAGGCCAGAGCACGGAAGTACATAAGCCTGATAACTACAGCACAATAGTTTAACTAAAAGCAAAGAAAACAGAAGTGGTCCTTATATATAAATATTTTATCAAAGCCTTTATATATAACATTTACTGTATATGATGTAATTGGAATAAACATAAAACCAAATCAACAAAAAAAGCTGCTGTAAAATAGGAAAGCAAACTGAATTCTATTCAGCATACTAAGCAAGCTACAGTGGTTAGTGTATACCAGTTGCCATTTCATCAAATTAAAATGGTAGAAAGGGAGCGTG
Organism: Crinia signifera; assembly: GCF_055691185.1. Taxonomy (NCBI): domain Eukaryota; kingdom Metazoa; phylum Chordata; class Amphibia; order Anura; family Myobatrachidae; genus Crinia; species Crinia signifera. The sequence goes on from NC_139221.1 coordinate 124,744,782, forward strand.
CAACATGCAAACGAACATGCTCCTTCCCCAGGACTTCCCTAATTCAGACCTGTTTGCAAGGCTGTGTATACTCGCAGCCTAGCGAACAGGCCAGTGCCACCAAACCTCCGCCGCCTGCAGAGAGGGGCTATCATGCGAGGGGATGTGTACGAGAACACATCATCTCCCATGCGGCAGAAGTGGACACTCAAATGATTTCTCTCCCCTTCAGAAATAAAAGTCAGTGAAAACTGACTTTTATTTCAGATGGAGATGGCCAAAAAGAGGGCGGGCCCTGATATCATGTGATGGTCAGCTGCCAGTCCCGAGCTGGTATCAGCCTGACTGCGTTCCTAGGGGAACGCCCACTGTTCTAACAACCATAGGTGGACTAGGCATACAGTACCAATCAGTGTACACAAGGTCCATACTGTATATGTCTCTGCTTTTGCTTATGTACACAACATATAGATAACGTAATTTATTATGTATTTCTAAAAGCCTGTAGTAATAATTTCCCTATTTTGATATTGTCAGTCTATACCCCACTGCCTGTATAGCTGTCAAGTGCTTAAGTGCTGTGGGGAGTTTCTGGTGCATGGGTTCTGATTGTTTGTATGGCTGGTTTTAAAAATGTAACTATGACTTTTGCTTCATTGGTGTCCTCGATGGGATTGGTGGATGTATACAGGCTGAGACACACATTGTTGGTAAAATTTTTATGCTTTTTCCCCACTTGTAGGGAATTCTCTCATATTGGGCAGATGTATCAGGCTTCAAAAAGTGATAAACCAAGAGTGATAACCAGCCAGCCAATCAGCCTCCACCTGTCATTTTCCAAACCTACTGTATTCTGCGACATCACAGGTAGCAGCTGATTGGCTGGCTGTTTATCACTCTCCACTTTATCACTTTTTGAAGCTTGATACATCTGGCCCATTGGCTTGGCACTTCTCTAACATAATTTGGTCCCATCAGCTATGTAATGGAAGTCTTGTGTAATATCTATCTCTCTATTTCTATCTTTTTACTTTACATTTTTTTACTTCACATTTCCTCAGGGTCACTTTTATGGAGGTCTAAAACATTTTGGTTGACCAAGATGTGATTGAAGTCAGAGTTGGTTGCTCAGTGAGAGGATTATATGGACATGACCGGCTCTACCATAATGTGGGATGGACCCTGATGGACCCTGAAAAGGGTAGCTAAACATATATAAATAAAGGGGTTATTCTGGTTGATTTGCTCGGATGCAAATTTGCACCCTTGGGAGTCAACCAGAAGTGTGCGGGCAGCTGAGATGCGGTGATGTCAGCTGTCTGCCCCCGGCACCAATGTTGTGGCCTGATTACCATAGGAATGCCCAGTGTTTACATGGGAACGCCCATGAAATGCTGGGCACTCCCATGGGCGTGACTATCTGCTGCCACCCCACGCCCATAGGTAAAAACAGGTGGGGGGTGTTCTGGTTGCCCAGAAACCTCCATCCTCGTGGAAAGTGGTTCACATTATGACACTAGCAATGGTATATAATATGATTACTAGAGCTGTCACCACATCATGCAGTGTAAGGGACAGAGCAGAGCTGCTGCACATGCCCAGTGGTGCAACTTCTTCTACCAAGTTTGTACTGAGTGTATGATTATAAGTCCACAATCAGTATACTTCACCAGAGAGTAGCTACCAGGAGAAGGGATAGGTGCCTTACCATTAGGTGGGAGAATATGTGATTAGAACGTGCAGTACTGGTTTTATTATGTTTGTGTATTTATTCATTGTAGTATGTTTAACCTTTTTCTGATAACTTATTTAAATGATTAAAATATATTTATAATAATATAATATAATATAGACATATTGGGGGAAATTTACTAAAGGAAATTTGTAAAAAAAAATAGGTGTATTTGTATTCAGAAATACACTTATTTTTGACATTTACTATCCCGAAAATACGGCAATTCGTATTCGTATTGATAGCACATCAGTACGAATACAAATTGCCATATTTTTGGGATAGTAAATGTCAAAAATAAGTGTATTTCTGGATACAAATACACCTATTTTTTTTTTACTAATTTCCTTTAGTAAACTCCCCCATTATTACAGTATCCAGTGTAAAAAAAGACCAATGTTCCACAGAGTGGTAATTTGTGTACTGCATTTGGAAACCCCCCCACTAGAAATCCTGCGTTTGCCACTGATGCCCCACGGCCGCAGCCTTGGGTGCGTGCACTCAGCAAACAGTCTGTTCACCATGGCCGTACGCACCCCTCAGAAATGCAGCTGCGCATACGCATACGACAAACATCAGTCCCTGTGCGAACGAACGCTGGCTGCGAACGGACCAGAATAAGGTTCCAAATTCATCACAAGAATACACCTTTGGCAGTCTGCCTTTCTACATGCAACTTTCATCCTTGAGTTACGTTTATTAAATTTGCTCTAATAGTTACATTGGGTAATTTCTCAGTTTATGATCCCCAAATTGTGCAAACACCAACTGCCTCAGAATTCAGAAGGCTGCAAGGAAAGATGCCAAGGGACTGATGACAGGTCAAAGAACCATAGTCTCCACCTCCTGTGCTTGGCTCCCTCCCTCTCTGGAATCCCTACCTTATAAAGCCAGCATTTGACCCCCTCTTATTGTAATAATGGTACATGCATGTAAACATATAATGTGCCTTTAGAGAACCACAGCCATCACATGCAATACTACATTGTTGCAAGAATGTAACAAAATCATTGAAATTAGCTCTTTATTTCTCAGATGGGTGTGGAATAGTTTTTCCAGTTGAATCCCAGGACTTCTATTAATCCTATAAAAGCATAGTTGACATTTTGTTGTAAACATTGTGAATCCCCTATTCATTCAGTGACACATCTGCTAAAAATCTTGCATCCACTTTGTCAAATATTGTCAGTGAAGCTCATGCTCTGATGGAGCCAGTCTAATGATACAATGACACAAGACACTTTGAGAAGAATCCAAAACAGAACAGAAATCAGCAGCATGCATACAATTTGCTGAGCTTACGTCAAACATGGGCACCCATTCCAATTAGTGTGGATTACCACAAGTTTTCAAGTCACTTTTTTGCAACACGTACATTTTTTTTTAAAACAGAGGTGTATGAACTGTACATTCTTAGACTTTATGAAGTTTAATGTTAGCTTCATCATTTAAAACGGCAATGATATTAAAAGTAAAAAGCATTTTTTTATGTGTTTAGCATTAGCTCTTTCACATTTTTAGGTTTATGAGACCTGGGCTTGTAAAAGACATAATAGTTGCCTACCCTCCTGCATTTTGCAGGACCTGAAATGACAGCAATCTCCCTCTCTCTCTGATTACTCTAGCAATCTCCCTCATTTCACCTAGCCCACATTACACTGTTAGATTTTTGGGGTAAAAAGGCAGATACATTTACATTGAATCATCAGCAGCATAACCCAGCACTTTACCAAGTATAGTATCTCTTACTAACTGCTTTGTGGCTCATCTACATTTGTATATAAGTCATTTAAAAAGATTCCTCTCAGATGTAGCAGTACACACCTACGCTTCTAGGTGCCAATCACAATCTCTTTTCACAATCTCTCCATATATGGAACTAGACACGCCATTTTGGTAGAGCATGACACGCCTCCCTCAATTGGGCGCAGTGCAAAATTCTACTACCAACTATAATCTCCCTCACTAGTTTTCAAAGGTAGGCAAGTATGCATCACCTAGTAAATGTAATCCTTATAAAAAAAATTATGAGGTTCTATCTATATATCATATATTCATAATATATTAGTAAGTATAGAGTAGCAGGTACTTATGTATTATCTGGGCTCCCATGTTAAATGCACCCCATTTTTTCATACCCCTACTATCCAACTATGCATGGAGTTGATTTTATATAGTGTGGCGAGCGCAGCGAGCCACCGTGCCCGAAGCGTGGCGAGCGCAGCGAGCCCCGCGAGGGGCTGCGGTCTCATAAGAAAAACGGGAGCCCAGATATTACATAAGTACCGAGTAGCATGTATACTGCTGCACACAGGGCCAGCGCTACCTGCTCAGCAGCGGATGCAAAGCAGGGAGGCACCGAGCAGTAGAGGCGTTCTGCCAGCCCTGCATCTCCTGCTGTCCTCTGTGGCTGCCGGCTGTTGCGCCTGTCACACTGTGTGACAGGCAGCGGCACTAGCAGCGCAATGCTCCCTCCAGGCTCCCCTAATCCCCTGTCAGGGACAGGGACAGAAATGGGCAAGACTACACAGACAGAGGAGACGGGGCTACACAGGACAAAAGAGGCGGAGCTACATGGGGAGCAACTGCAAGACTGATAAAAAAGGAAGCTGCCAGCCTGAACTAGGTGAGAAACATGTGAGAGTACTTGTGCCAGCAACTGGTGTGGGCATACAGTGTGTACAGGCAGCACTACTACTGTCGGCAACTGGTGTGGGCATATTTACAGGCAGCACTAGTACTATCGGCAACTGGTGTGGGCATTTGTATGAGCAGTGCTACTACCGTCGGCAACAGGTGTGGGCATATGTATAGGCAGCGCTTCTGCTGTCGGCAACTGGTGATGGCATATGTTTAGGCAGCACTAATTCCGTCGGCAACTGGTGTAGGCATATGTATAGTCAGCACTACTACAGTTGGCAATTGTTCTGAGCATATGTGTAGACAGCGCTACTACTGTCGGCACCTGGTGTGAGCATATGTATAGGCAGCGCTACTATCGTTGGCAACTGGTGTGGGCATATGTATAGGCAATGCTACTACTGTCAGCAACTGGTGTGAGCATACATATAGGCAGGGCTACTAACGTTGGCAAGTGGTGAGGGCATATGTATAGGCAGCATTACCACTGTCGGCAACTGGTGTTGGCGTAATATATATATATATATATAAAAGCAACGTTACTACTGTCGGTTAATGTGGGCATTATGTATAAGCAGCGCTACTACTGTTAGCAACTAGTGTGGGCATTATATATAAGCAGATCTACTACTGTCGGCAACTAGTGTGGGTATTATATATAAGCAGAGCGACTACTGCTGGTTAGAGTGGAAATTATGTATAAGCAGTGCTACTGTCACCAACTGGTGTGGCCATTATGTATAAGCAGTGCTACTACTGTCACCAACTGGTGTGGCCATTATGTATAAGCAGTGCTACTACTGTCACCAACTGGTGTGGCCATTATGTATAAGCAGTGCTACTACTGTCACCAACTGGTGTGGCCATTATGTATAAGCAGTGCTACTACTGTCACCAACTGGTGTGGGCTTATGTATAAGCAGTGCTACTATTTTTGTCAATTGGTGTGGCCATTATGTATAAGCAGCGCTACTACTGTCAGTAACTGTGGGCTTTATCTATATATAAGCAGTGCTGCTACTGTAGGCAACTGTGGGTGTTATGTGTAAGCAGCGATACCACTGTGGGCATATGCAGGAGTGCTCAGGGCATTACGTGTAGCATAATGTGTGTCATAATGTCATATGGGCATTATGGTGTGTGGTATATTGTGTAGGGGCATTTTGATGTGTGGCATAATGTGTAATGGTCATTTTGATATATGGCATAATATGTAATGGGCATTACAGTGTGTGTAGCATAATGTGTAATGGGCATTATGGTGTTATTGGTACTTTTATATGGCCACGCCTCTTCCCCATGAAGCCATACTCCTATGTTTTTGCCACGCGCCTTCAGCGCGCACTCTCCTTGTTTTCACTGTGCTGGTGGGGGTGGTCGCTAATCCCCTTTCTGGCAAAAGGCACTAACATGTTTAGTTACATCACTGGTGCTGTGTAATGTGAATAATATTGTGCTACTGCTTGGTGTAATTTGAAATGGGAGTAGTATTGTAGTATTTCTTTCAGTGTTCCCTGAGGGCGCAAATTTATAGTTTGTAGGAATACTCGGGGCTTGAATGAAAAAATTAAGAGAGCTACAGTTTTAAACCAGGCCAAAAAATACGGGGCTCATATAACGTGTTTAAGTGAGACCCATATGGTACAGGATAAGGTTATGGTATTGAAGAGGGCATGGATGGGGCAGATGTTTCACCCCTGCTTCACCCATGACTCAAGAGGTATATCGGTTATTGTACATAAAAATACACCCTTTCGATGTATTAGGCAGGAAATAGATGTAAAGGGGAGGTATATATTTTTGCAATGTGAGATATTTAACAAACCACTGTGCTTGATTGCGGTGTATATACCTACTCCTTTTCAATATGAGGTGTTGTTACGGGCGGTGGATTTTGTGTCAAGGTCCCAGGGGGCAGACTTGATCTGCATAGGGGACTTTAACAACGTCATGAATCCCCAAATAGATCGATGGTCAAGGAAATTAGGGGTGGGGAAAGGGGGAAATAAGGGCCTGGATAAATTCATTACAAATATTGGATGGAGGGATGTATGGAGGGAGAAATACCCTAACACCCAAGCATTCTCATGCCATTCCCAATCATACGAAGCACTGTCCCGCATTGACATGGCATTTGTAGATGATAAGACACTAGTCAAAGTGGAAAAAATAGAGTATCTCCCCCGAGGTATATCGGACCATGCACCCATCATGCTACAATTAAAACAAAATGTAGAGAGAGGGTGCAACCTTTGGAAATGCCATCCAGTTTGGTTGGGTCAAATGGGGACTGGACTCGAATTGGTACAGGAGTGGCGGGAATACTTTGAGAATAACGATAAAACAACAACAAAGGATATCGTATGGGATGCGGGGAAAGCAGTAATCAGGGGCTCACTAATCAAAAGAATTGCAAATATAAAGAAGTGCTCCAGAAAAAAAAACCAGGAGATGGAGAAGGAGAGTAAGGACCTGGAATTTATATACTGGCAAACTAAATCAGAAAGGGCCAAGAGTGAGTGGACACGGGCTAATAAAGTATGGGTTAATGAACTCAAAGAAGTAGCGGTGAAACAGGAAATGTTTAAGTCCCACAGCAGATATCTAAATAGTGACAGACCAGGCAGTTATATGGCCCATTTAATCAATAACAATATCCCCTCCAAAAATATAGTAAGGATGGAAAATGAGAATGGGGTCGTAACAGATAGGATCCATAAAATGGCACAGATATTTACCCAGTTTTATAAAGGGCTGTACACATCGGGGCTAAAGAAAAATGAGGAGGAGATAAGAAGATATTTGGATAAGGTGTCCCTCCCTGCTATCAGTCAGGAAGAGCGTGAAGGGCTGGAGCAAAATATAAAGATAGAGGAGGTTAAATATGCCATCAGGGAACTGCCAAAGGGAAAGGCGGCCGGAAGTGATGGGTTACCACCCGAGTTGTACAAAAAACACATGGAAGTATTTGCCCCCTGGTTGACAGAAGTATTTAATGTCTGTAGTGGTGAGGGGAAATTACCAATATCAATGAATGAAGCAGTCATAGTGGTGATACCAAAAGAGGGGAAGAATCCCATGAATCCTGAATCCTATAGACCCATATCTTTAATTAACCTGGACGCTAAAATTTTAGCAAAGGTAATAGCAACCAGAATTGAGGGAGTGGTGAATAAAATCATCCACTCAGACCAAACAGGGTTTAGGAAGGGGCAAAGCACAGCCACAAATATCAGACGGTTTTTTACCAACACCCAGGTGGAAAGGGAACATGGAGCTGAAGCAGCGGTGGTCACCTTGGACGCGGCGAAGGCCTATGACTGCGTTGAATGGGATTACCTCTGGGTAGTATTGGAGAGAGTCGGATTCGGCCCACAAATAATAAAGTGGATAAAATTATTGTATCAATCGCCTATGGCAAGAATTCAGGTGAACGGGTACACTACAGAACCTTTTGTTCTAACCAGAGGAACCAGACAAGGGTGTCCGCTTTCCCCAGTACTGTTTAACCTGGCGATGGAGCCTTTAGCATGCCGATTAAGAGATAACCAGGAAATAAGGGGGTTGGAACAAATGGGTCAAAAAAAAGAACTGATATCGATGTATGCGGATGACATGATGATATACTTGGCCAATTACAGGCAGGCAATACCTTTGGTGCTAAAAACTATGGAGGAACATGGAGAGTACTCCGGGTTAAAAATCAACTGGGGAAAGTCCAACGTGTTACCATTAGCAGGGAAATGCCCAGAGAATATAGAAAGTACAGCGTTAAAATGGACCAACAATACGCGGTACTTGGGAATAATAGTGTCAAACGCCCCCAAGGAGTTTATTATATTAAATGTCATTCCCGCAATTAAATTATACCAAGAAAAGGTAAAAACTTGGAGTAAGCTCCCCCTCACGATGACAGGTAGAATAAATCTAATTAAGATGGTAATACTTCCAAAATGATTGTACATTTTTTTACAAGCTCCCTGGTATATACCTGTAAAATTGTTTAAGCTCCTAGACAGCGTAACAACGTCGTTTACATGGGGAAAAAAGAGAGCCAAGATTAAACTGGATACTCTTAGGAGAACTAAACAGATGAGAGGACTGGGCCTTCCCCACTTTCGGCTGTACTACGTGGCAGCACAACTCAGCCATCTCCAGACATGGATTAAAGGAGAGGCGGCAGAGCAGATAAAAACACTGATCACACAGACACATGATAATTATGACCCGAGGCAAATGCTTCTGTCAAGTAATATTATAAGAGTAAAAAACCCAATACTAAAACAAGCAACGAAAATATGGGCATATACGAACAAGGTGATGGGGCACGATAGTTTGGATCCAGAGATCCCAATATGGGTTAGAGATGATAGGGGGAAACTAGAACTAAGAAATAAGACCAAGGAGATCAAGACAATATGGGAGAAAGTAGGGATACAAACTATCGGCCAGGTGTATCATATTGGGGTATTTAAGACATATAACCAACTAGAAATGGAATACAATATCCCAAAAGGATACTTTCTTAGGTACCTACAGCTTAAGAGCAGATTGGGACAGGTGCTAGGGGAAAAAACAATAGATATCCAGGACTCCCCGATAAAAAAGATACTAAAACAGGGACATAAGGTCAATGTGGCAGGTATATACAAAATATTAATAAAGGAATTAAAAAAAAACCAGATCGAAAAGACCAGGGAAAAGTGGGAAGGAGATATAGGGGTTATGACGGACCAAGAGTGGGGTCAGGCGATGTCGTCGCATACAAGAGCGACGAGATCGGTTAGATTTCAACAAATCCAATACTATATAGTCCACAGATCTTATATCACGCCAGAAAGGTTGAGACAGTACGATGGAAGTAAAAATGACCAGTGCCCAAAATGCAGCCAAATGAAGGGTACTTTCTTCCATTTGATATGGCAGTGCAGAAAAACACAAAAATTCTGGGGAGAAGTGAAGAACGTTATGGCCGAAATAGGGGTCAATAGGGAATGTTTAGGTGTTAAAGCCTGCTTGTTAGGAATTAACATCAGGGAAGGAAGGAGGGAGTGTAATAATAAAATAACAGAGAGAATGTTGGCTTTGGCAAAAGTGTTAATAGCGAGAGGTTGGATGTCACACGAAAGCCCGAGAAAGAATGAGTGGATAAACCTGGTAAACACAACGATAGCCCACGAGAAATATGCCTCAATCAGAGATATGGAAAATATAAGTAAGCACAATAGAATATGGGATAAATGGATGAAATCAAAATATTATGAATAAACACACGATAAATGAAAAATATATACACGATTGTATTGGCAAATGGCAGAGTGCACAATAAATTAAAATAACACCTTAGAATAGAATAAGAGGAATGGTTCCCCCCATGCCTATCTCAACCATCCTCTTTTAGCGTTAGGAAAGAAAAAAAAGAGAAAAGGGAAAAAAAAAAAAAAGAATATGTATCAAAGCACATAGAAATGAATAAAAAACACAAATAAATTGATGTGAAAGTAAATGTATAGCTGTAAAAAGGTAAGGCACAGGAGCACTTTATAATAAAATGGATAGGCAGTTAAGTAAAAGACACATACATATATAAAATAGGAAAGGAGGGGGAGGGGGAGGTGGGAGGGTGGGGGAAAGGAAGGGGAGAAGGAAAAGACTGATACACAGATAAACACACCATCCCTTGGTTAGTTCTCCTCACTTTTTTCTTTTCTTTTTTCCTTTTTTTTTTTTTTTTTCTTGTTTTCTCCTCCACATACTTTTCTTATCTATCTCTGTAGTTGGTGGCACATATATACAAAATAGTAGAGGTGGGAATATAAAAAGTAGAGATATTAGTGAAAAAAGGAAACCAAGACATAGGTGGAAACCAAAAGGAAGCATATGACAAATGAACCAAAGAAACCCAGCAATACAATCATAGAGAGGAGATCTGGGGGGGGGGGGGGGGGAGTGTATGAATGAGGGAGAATGCAAGGGTGGAGTGAGATGGAAGGAGATGAAGATGTGGATATAGTAGGTGGATCCGTATTAGGGGACCCCGTAGACATCGGGAGGGTTACGCTGAGATATTAGTGAATCTATAGAAGATGTATGTTTTTTTTAAATATATTGTTATACGTTCCTAAGTAATTAAAAAAGAATGTAAATGTTTTTGTATGTCATGTGAAAAAATGTTTAATAAAGAATATTGGATTAAAAAAAATAGTTTGTAGGAGGGCGCCGAACACCCTATCCCTGACTGCACATAACACCATCAACTGGGTTCTAAACCCTTGAACCTAAAGCCTCTAGTGTCTAGCCTAGGGTACATAAGCTTACGCTAGTCAAGAAAAGGATTTCCTCATACAGTTACAGTACAGCAAACAAAGGATTTCCAAGAAAAAAGCTTCAATGCTACACCCCAAACTGCTGCACGTTTTTGCCGCCTAGCTAGCAGGTTAACGCCGCCCTTGCAAATGTACCCCCCCCCCCATGCGCCACACCGAAGGCCTCCCATGTACACATCCATTTGTATGAGCCCACACAGAGGAGAAACTATTACATTGTTACTAACCGTCAAATGATTTCTTCTACTGTGCCCCACACTTGCAGCCACCACGTGACCCAGGTGGCTGCTTGTTTCGACGTGAATTTGGGGTGGGTAGGTGCCGACGTCATGCATCTCCTTCCAACAGATGGGGGTATGCCTGCATTTGGAGCCCGTCCAGAGTTTCTTTGCCTACTGTTTGTGTGGGCATGAAACGCCGGGGGTCTAACCCCAAGATGCCCCTTGCATTGGCAGGGGGGAGCAATGTTTTGGTACTGCGCATACGCATAAGTATTTATGTACATGTGCAGGTTCCCGGTCCATTCGCACAGAGCAGTGTGGGCGGGGTGAGTGTGGGGTGGCAGGCAAGGGTCGCACCCATGGGAATGGCCATCGTTTCATGGGCGTCCTCATAAAAACGCTGTGACGCATGTGATTCATTTGCAAGCGCTTTAGAAATCATTCAATGATTTCGGCCCCGCATGCAAGGCTGTGAATGGAAGGGACGTGCGCGCGCGTCCCCTTCTCACTATGGATATGGCGCTGGCGGGGGATGCCGGCTGGTGTCGCTACCGCCATCCCCTGCCAAGATGGGACCTGCCCCATCTGTATAAACTGGAAATGGTTAAGGAAGGAGAATATTGGGCCACTAAAAAATAAGCAGGATACCCTGCTAATAGAAGGAAAAGAGAAAGCTGAGTTATTCAATTAATTTTTTGCTTTGGTATTTACAATGAACAATTTTCAATGGATCTCCCACAGATTAAATGCTCGGCTCTTGATTGTTCCCAAACTGTATGTTTGAGTGAGGAAATAGTCAAAAATAGAACCTAAATAGTAACAAATCTCCTGGCCTGGATGAAATACACCCTAGGATACTAAAAGAATTGAGTTCTGTCATAGCACTACCGCTATAACTAATATTCAAAGAATCAATTAACTCGGGAACGGTACCAAGGGACTGGCATATAGCTAACATAGTACCAATATGGAAGAAAGGTAGCAGGTAGCAGTGCTAACCCTGAAATTTATAGACCGGTCAGTGTTACATCGATTGTGGGGAAAATATTAGAAGGAATAAAAAGAGATAGTATCCAAAATTTCTTAGAACATGATAAAGTTATAATTAAGGTTTAGTATGGGTTCATCAAAAATAGATGTCAGACTACTGTAATTTAATTAGCTTCTATGAGGAAGTTAATAGGGGGCTGGACTTAGGGAAATCTGTTGATGTAATAATTCTTGATTTCGCTAAAGTTTTTGACACAGTGCCTCATAAATGATTATTAATAAAACTATGTCATCTAGGGTTAGGAGATAACATTTGTAATTGGATTAAAAACTGGTTGCACAATCAGGGACAGAGAGTGGTGGTAAACGGCATACATTCCAGTTGAAGTAAGGCCCAAAGTGGAGTCCAGCAAGGTTCAATATTGGGACCCACCTTGTTTAATATTTTTATTAATGATATTGGAAGTGACATAGTGAGTAAAATTGCAATATTTGCGGACAACACAAAATTGAGCAAGGAAATTAACTCAGGAGAGGATGTGGATACACTCACTACCTAGTGAGTACATTAAACTGAAAAGGTGGGCAGAAAAGTGGAAAATGCATTTTGAGGTTGATAAATGTAAAGTACTTCCTTATGGGAACAAAAATGAACAAGCTACTTATAGGCTAAATTGTTTATTAGTTATTATAGGGAATTCTGCTGTAGAGAAGGACTTGGGGGTCATCATAGATGAAAATTGGGTAATAGTGCACACTAAACAAGTGCAGCAGAAAAAGCAAACAGGACACTGTCATTCATTAAAAAGGGAATGGATTCAATGGATGCCAATGGAATAATGCCTCTTCACAAAGCATTGGTGAGACCACACTTGGAATACTGTGTTCACTTCTGAGTATTGCACCTTAAAAGGACATAAATTCATTGGTACAGGTACAGCAACTAAGCTAGTAAAAGGTCTCAAATCACTAGAATACACAGATAGGTTTACCGTTTACCAGGCTGAATATGTTTTCACTGGAGAAACGGAGGTTGTGAGGTGATATGATTAGTATGTTCAAATACAGGATTGGGAATCATATGGAACTGGGAGATGATTTGTTCACTAACAGGCCTACTGTATATTTAGGACATGTGGGCATGTTACATTTTTGGCCACTAAGAGAATGCTATAGATACAGTATGACAAATGCAAATTCACAGCCTTGCGAGCCAACCAAAATAACCCCCAGTATGTGCAATCTGACATACGGGACTTGAAATCAGTTGAGAAACAGGTTTAAATTGAGGTGGTCATTTAGACCTTTAGGCTTCACTGTGTCTAGAATATGAATCCATTTGGATTCTAGTTGTAGAAGACTAATGCCTATATCCTCTCCTTTTGTTTTCAGGTACCGTATATGATCTATAATAATGTACCTGAATACTATATAGAGTGCCCTTCTTCTCTGTCTGGCTAAGGGCTGCCCGGATGGCTTGCCTGCTAAAGCAGTTCTAATTGGCGTGCGATGCAAGAACATTCACTCCTTAAAGGGACAAATGGTCTTGCAGATATAACATAACCCGCACAGTCATTTCACCATGTTATCGTCTATCTCCTGCACGTATATGTGGATGGAAGAAGTATTTGGTGGCCACCATGTGTCAACAGGTAGTACATCCGACACATTTGTAGCAACCAGGGTCTCTCCTGCGAACCCTCACATCTCTGTTTG